>NC_141879.1:443855875-445105875 GCF_056163025.1 Triticum urartu | reverse complement strand
CATCGGTCGAGAATATTGACGGTGTTTCCAATAACCAGGCAATCAGGCCATAAGGCTGTAACAGACAAAGCGCGCTCAGGGAACTTATGCTATATTACTGCGAAGAGTAAGAAGCATCTTTGAAGAAAATAGTACCCCCACCGATACCTTTCTTCGGTGCTCATTTTTATTATGAGACTTGTGCAATAGATTTTTTGTACTCATGAGTTCCGTTGTGTGCCGACCATCATTGAATAACTATAAGAGCGCTAGCTTTCGGCTTCACCCAGTCTGAGGTCCGGCTCGGGTGACCCGGTCATGACAATTGCAGAGGTGCTCCCTTTACTTTCTAGCCGAACAATCAGGAACGTAGGGGTAAACACAGGAGCGAGGCAACCCAGGTTGCAAATCGCTTAAGTCAATGTGGTGCATATTGTGGCGTAGTACACGAACAAGGAACGAAGCCGTACAAGTATAATCATATGCAACAGGAAAAGCTTCATAAAGGAAGCCCCCAAGTAAACGGGGTATTTGAAGTTATGCGTCACAAACAATGTTTGGACAAGGAAATTTTTTAGAAGCAACTTTTTTCCAAAAAAGTATAATGCTTGGTCGAACCGAACGCAAGTTAGAAATTAAAGCTTTGAGCATGAAAGCGACTTACCTGGTTAATGTGTTCGGTATTGATGACGCGGTCCGAGCTTGATGCGGGGCAAGGTTCCATCCCTCAAGCCGGTCCCGAGGTGGCGGAGCGGAGAGCTTGACACGCCGAAGTGGTGACATAGCACGGTCAATGCAGACCGGCAGAGTGACGCCAAAGTCCCCGGATCATTTTCCTGTGCACAAAAAATAGTGCAAACCGGAGATAATAGTAATAATGATAATTAAAAAAAATGTTGCATAATAAATAATTTATGCAAAGTAAGGAATAGAAGAAATATGGCCTGGCGCCGAAGTCAATGTCGATGTAGGGCGTCGGCGTGATGTAGTAGGGGCATGGCAAAGCCTGAATTCACAGGTCGGTCCGAGCTCCGGATGCGGCGTTCGCCGGACTATGTACGGAAACTGATCGAACCACCACGCGACCTTCGTTAATGCGGTCACCATTTGATAGACCTGTGTACATATCATGGACAAACCAGAGTAATAATTCCTTGGGAAAAATGAACCCAAACAAGCAAAAAATACTGCGATTAATAGCACCTGGTTTATTTGTTGTAGCAATCCGGAGGAAGGTGATTCCCAAAATTGGGACTCGCTCCACACACCCATTGCCTGATGGGCGATAAAACGATGGCATGGCAATGCTGGTAAAGGTTGACTCGCCGAGGCAAAGCCCTCGGCCCAGCTAACGTGACAGAGCTGGTCGGCTAGTGACGCCGAAGTGTCCGGAGTAGGTTGATGAAGAGATGGTGAAGCCCCCGGTCCAGCCGAGATGTCGAAGCCTCGATGTCAGCCGATGAGTCGAAGTAGGTCGGCGTGATGGACACCAGCTTGAAGAAGCAATAGTGCGGCCCTGTCGATGCAGGTCGTGACATGGTCAATGCCGGCTTGATGAAGCGACCGTGCGGCGATGCCGGTATGCCCGCTCCGTGTAATCCGTGGGGCGGCGATGTTGGTGATGATTTATCCTTCGCGATGTCAGGCCCTTGTTCGGCTTGCCGAGATGATGATCCGAAGAACTTGAGCTCGGCTCAACAAAGTGACGCCGTGTCTAGCGCAGGTCGGCAGCCGTGGAGTAATATTGCCGGACTGGTTTGACACCAGCATGATGTTGAAGATCATGTTCAAAAGATCTTACAGTTAGTGGGATGTGTTCGGGAACAAAACACAATACCCCATACAAAACTTCCTTCAAAAGGGATGTCCGAAATCCTGTTCATAAAAAAGATGAACTCGGGTCGGATTCGTTTTCGCGCAGAAAACAGATCCGAAAAGTGATGCACTAATCGGAAGGTTCCTAGAGTTTGAACGGTCGGATCGAGCCGAAATTTTGAGAGGTGGTAGATATAGGAATTCCGCAGCCGATAAACGGTTGGATCCTCCAAAAGACGTCCGAGCTAGAAGCTGGACACCATGCCCTAAACTCATCCAAATTCCCGTCCATATTTGACAGGGCTCTGGTATATCGTGGATTGCCAGAGATTCCTCCATCGGAACTCGACGAAATTATCTAGGGTTGTTGTAGACTCAATTCCGCACAATTCCACCAAAGCGATCGTCAAAGCGATACTCGAGGAGGTGGTGGTGGCAGATACGAGTTCGCTGTCCAGAAAAACAGCACGGTCGCTTGAGGGCAATGTTGGCGTTGAGCCCCCGAGCTCCATGGATGATTCCTCCGTGATCTTGATAGAGATCGGAGTTGATGTTTGATGAAGGCCCTCGTCCGGACATGGTGATCCGAACACGAGGCGCAATTCTTGGTCGAACCAAGGTGACCAGTCGAGCTGGTGACGAAGATGCCGAAGTCGCAGTTGATCTGCAGGCGAGCCATCAATCCTTTTGTTGATCACACAGCGAAACTCTCAATGAAAGCACCAATGTCGGTGTCAAAACCGGCGGATCTCAGGTAGGGGGTCCCGAACTGTGCGTCTAGGCCGGATGGTAACAGGAGACAAGGAACACGATGTTTTTTACCCAGGTTCGGGCCCTCTCGATGGAGCTAATACCCTACCCCTGCTTGATTAATATTGATGATATGGGTAGTACAAGAGTAGATCTATCACGAGATCAAGGAGGCTAAACCCTAGAAGCTAGCCTATGGTATGATTGTTGTATATATTGTATGTTGTATATCTATCGACTAGCCTGGCCTCGGTTTATATAATGCACCAGAGGCCTAGGATAACAAGAGTCCTAGCCGAATACGCCGGTGGGGAGAAGTCCTTGTCTTGACGCCAAGTCTTGTGGAATCTTCCTTGTATGCGGCAGCCGTCCAAAATGGCCCATGAGTATACGGCCACGGGGGTCCTCGGCCCAATCTAATAGATCGGGAGACGACATGGTGAGTACCCTCTAGTCCAGGACACCGTCAATCATCATCACCGTCATCACGTCGTCGTGCTGACGAAGCTCTCCCTCGACACTCTGCTGGATCGTGAGTTCGTGGTACGTCACCGAGCCGAACGTGTGCAGATCACGGAGGTGTCGTACTTTCGGTACTAGGATCGGTCGATCTGAAGACGTACGACTACATCAACCGCGTTGTCATAATGCTTCTGCTTACGGTCTACGAGGGTATGTAGACAACACTCTCCCCTCTCGTTGCTATGCATCACCATGATCTTGCGTGTGTATAGGAATTTTTTTGAAATTACTGCGTTCCCCATCATCACCATGTGCCCAGATCTGAGATGTCGGGTGTACCAGATGAACGGCTCTGACTTCGACCCCCGAGATGCTACGTGGGTGCCGAGGAACACTCTTGGAGAGTACTCGCTTTTCATTGGGGACAGCTACCCCATTCTGAAGTGGATGCCACCTTCCATGCACGACACCGAAGACCTGTCGTTCATGAAGCATGGTTGTGTCTTTACTGCGCACCGCCGGATGAACGACATGCTGGGACACGCTATCCCTGATTTATGCCGCTTCAGCTTGGATGAGTCTCCATCGTGTGGTACCGGACTAGAAAGCTGCGACAATAATTCCCGTTGCCCACCACTATGGATCGTGCCATCCATGAAGAACACCTGGGACAGGAACCTGGAGGAGGACATGTAGCCCATCTATAACGTGTAAGTGGGGTATGGTAAATTGTGAACGGTAGCGCTGTGAATATATGTAGACTAGTCGTGCACAAATTTATCACATAAATTGGAGATGAACTTGTGTGGCATACTGGCATTTGTCCTTTAGAATTTATTACTAATAAATGTGTTATGTGTACGTGCAACTTGTGTGGTTGTTGCATGGGCTCCAACATGCTCTTTGAGAAAAAAAAGGTGGCACGGCTTTGGATATAGGTGACATGACGGCATCATACAGTAGCATCGTTCGCTATAGTTATAGTACTCCTACTAGGACGACAACTCCTATAAAACCTTGCGCTTGGCTCTTTGCCTCATCGGGAGGTTCAACAGTTCGTACTCGTGTGAACCTTGCACTTGGCTCTTCGCCTCTTCGGAAGGTCCAACAATGATGATACTACAGTACAATATGCGTCTGGCAATCTGACAACCATTGAACTGTTGCACGTCCACCGCGAGGGCGAGGGTGAGCGAGAGGGAGAGGGAGAGGGCGCTGTATCAAAACCCTCTCCTCGTCCTGCGAGCCACCGAGCGCGTGGGCAAGGGAGAGGCGTAGTAGGAAAGCTTCTCCTCATTCGGCGAGTTGACGGGACACATCAAAGTAGTACCAGTCTAGTCCTTTCCGGTTAATATGGCTTAATTTGAAATGAGAAAAATACACTGGCGGTCAATGTATGTAACAATACGCTCTTTACGGTCACTATATATAGTTTTGCAGTGACTATACGATCACTAGCTCATCGTAGAGCACTGCATTGCACCCTACTGGCCGGCCACATAGTCGACATGGCACTTTGTTGACTGGTTAAATTGTCACCTGGTTTCTGGGTCCCACCTGTTAGTTGGCAGAGCAAAGAAATTAGTTAAACAAAACATTACACAGGCGCGACAGGTGTACAACCCTTGCGCGCGAACCACCATGGCTGTGTATGTGAGATGCATGCACGTGTACTCACTCGGTCTTCCAACAAAGAGTGTACATCGGCTCAAAAACAAAGAGTGTACATCTACACTTCCAATGCATTTAGCCTTTAATCTAAAATCGATATTGATTGACTAATGCACCAACTTGAGCTCTAGCTATAGGCTACATGTCTATCCTTAATTACAGCATGCAACAACCTTCATTCAATCTTCTTCTCTCAATGGTCGCATGCACACATAAGTCTTCTACTTTTGGGCGTTAATTATGCCCTAGTCAATGTGTAAATCTCTAAATGTACAGTCTTTCATGGACGTAGGGAGTAGGTTGAGCACTTGAGCGTGAGGGTGTGTGTTGCATCGTGTGCTGTGTGCCGCATGGGTGCATGAGTGTTTCGTGCGTCCATGTGTATGTGTGAGTGTTTCATGTTGCATGCATGCATGAGGCTTTTACTCCCTCCCATTGACATGTTCATATTTCAAGATTCCTCTGTTCCCTCCATATGGTGATACTCCCTCTGTTCCCAAATACGGAGTAAAAGCCTCCCTCTTTTCCCATGGAGTATTTGTCTTTCTAGAGATTTCAACAAGTGACTACGTACGGAGCAAAATGAGTGAATCTACACTCTAAAATATGTCTACATACATCCATATGTTGTATTCCATTTGAATGTCTAAAAAGACAATATTTAGGAACGAAGGGAGTAGCAAATAAACATTAAGTTCTCTTGTTTTTCCCTCCATGGTCATGGTGCACAACCAAAGATGACTTATTCACCTGGATGGAGGGAGTAGATGGTCAATGTTTGACAAAAAATTAATGCATTGGTAAACATAATTTTTTGAGGAAAACGAGTGCATTAATTGAGTGTTTTTGCAAACTACAAAAATTATTCCACCATGCATCATCTACCTTGGTTGATGAGATTTTTGAATTGAGCCCTATAAACCGAAAAGGAGGTACTACTAGTACTCCTACATTATTGGCGCCGGGTGCCTTGGCCAATGTTTCATCGTATTGGTCAGGATGAGGCTACTTCCAATGCATCGGTGCTTACATGGGGTGCTTAAGCACATTAAAAACTTTAGCAATTAAAGCTCCCAATGCATAGGTGCTTAACTTGTTGGTGCTAAGCATCCTTTATTTAATGATTTTGTAACTAAAGTTCTTCATGCATTGGTGGGATTCTTCCATTTAAGTCTTTTGTCTAGGTTCTCGCGCTTAGTACTGGGGTCACCACACTTATCTCTCTCCTATAAATTACCTTGCCACATCAGACTTTTTGCCTACATGGCAGCCTTAGGCTGGTCATAGTGGAGAGTAACTTAGACTAGTAACATGCATATGTTACTAGTCTATGTTACTACCTCTATAGTGCATTGTATCATAGATTAGTATCATAGATGGTCTCATTTATTGCCATGCATGACACATAGTAGAATCACATTTATTATGTTATGGTATCTACCTATGTTATTATAACCATCTCTCTCTTCTTTAATTGCCTTCCACATAAGCATGTTTGCGAGTCCCAAGTGCATGATACTACTTATGTTACCCCCACTATGGCTAGCCTTAGCACATGTACAAGGCAGATCATTGGGAGGGGCCTGAGCATACAAGCATAGGGATACTGTAGATAGGAAGTCTTCGCGATCCATTATTCCCCATCTCGGTCAGAGAGAACTATTCAACTAGTCTTCGCAGTGAAGTGACAATACACGCTGCAACAGATGGGACACTTAACTAATAAGTTGAAGCAGTGTGTTGGTGTTACTAAATCAGCCTTACCCAGTACTGCCATCATGTTTGCCAATGGAGCACGCTTCCACAAATACGACTACGCACCTCTCTCCTCCATTAACTGACATATGGGCCCTCTTGAGGTAGACCCACATGTCATCGGCGTAACTATTTACACTCCGAAGGACGGTATATCCTGGTAGTAGTACTAGTAGAATTGATATTTAATGCACTTTCTTCCCTGTCTTTCACTCTTCTTCCTCCTCTCTTCCCCATCGTCGGCTGCACACCATTCCCCCCAGCTCACTGCTCGCCTGCCCGTACCATCTTCATTGGTAGCTCGCGTGCCATATCCCCCCGCTCACTGCTCGGCCACACACACCATCTTCTTCACTCGCCCACCCGAATCCACTTCCCCGCAGGCTCGTAGGCACCGAAAACCATAGTCACTCAGCGCCCTAAAAAACCCTATGGCAGAACCGACTGACACGTAGAGCCGCGATTGGAATTCCCTCCTCGATGTTCTCTTGGAGCAGATCTGTAATAGTATGGACCTACTCAGCACCGTCCGTCTGGCCGCATGCTCAGTGTCTTTGTACCGTCTACCCGTCTGCAACCAGCCGGCTCTTTTCAAGTCACCCTGCTTGCTGATGCCCGATCCTAGCAGATGGCCCAAACACCGACTTGATGATCCTACGGAGGTTCCCATGGTGCCCCTCGACATGATACCACTACCCGTCCACCTGTCCTTCATGCACGGCCACTACTGGGTGGGCATGAAGGCCAACTAGATCGTCCTCATCCACCAATCCAGTAGTCCGTGGCGTCTCGTGGCTATCTACACCCAGCGAGAGATCACCCTTCCATAGTTGGATACTGCCGCCATCAAGCCTCGCGGCCCGCCGGACACTCCTGCCTACTACGCATGAGACGCATCGAGCTTTTGGCTCGACCTCTGTTTGCTGAAGGTTGTAATCTGTGAAGTGCCGACACCATTAGAAGACTACATGGATTACAAGATCATTGCCGTGTTCAACATGGGATTAGTCTATATGGAATCCGGTCGCCATACATGGTTATGGCTCATCGTCAATCCTCTTCAACCAACATTTCTGTCTGATGCTATAGTGCATGATGGCATTGTTTACACGGTCGACGCACAGATTGGCTACCTATACTGGTGGAATCTATCGTCGTGTAATTGTTCTACCTCATCTCATCTTTACTTTATGAATACAACTGCCTGTTCATTGTTAAAAATTTAGAATATATAGGCTTGTTCGGTAATTCTCCCGCTGCGTGAAATCTGAGAATCTGTAGAGCGCCTCCTTCCCCACTCTGTGATTTTAAACTGTGGCTCCTCCAACTCCCGGAGCGGAGTTGTGGAGGAGGAGGGAATCCGAACAGGCCTATAGTATGTCTATAACCACATCATTGCTATATGTTCCTCTCATTTCCTAGATTTTTATGACCACACATGTTATTGTTAGAGTTGATATTAGAGCAATTGGCATCTAATGATTGTTAGAATAGGTATTATGAGTATACCTCATGATTGCTATATGTTACTCTCATTTCCAGGATTTTTATAACAATGCATGTTATTGCTTAGAGTTGATATGATAACTGTAGTAAGTGCTATGGTAGAATATGAGTAGGCCTTGTCATATATGTTTTCCTCTCATTGTTACATGATGTTTGAACCATGATATATTGCTAGAATATGAAATCCATTGGCTTATTTTTTTTAACTTGGGGTATGATTATGACCACAGCATTGCAATTCTATGTCTATGATATGTGTCACTGTTATAATAATCTTAATTCCACACATACTCTGAACATGATTGTTTATTTTTGTCCTTTTGGTCTCCAATTTGAATTTTTGCAGCAAACGCAAATGCACTGGCCTTCATGATTCTAGGACCTGGAATCATACCAGCCGATGGGTCGTGGTTTATCGCTCGTTCAGCTGACGGCGGTCATTTGATGCTCATTTGCACGTACCAAATTGACCAAACCATTTCATCAAACCACATGTAGTACAATGCCTGGGGCGTTCGTGACATTGATGGCTATGGCTGCTTCGTGTTCGAGAAAGATCCCAGCTCCGTTGGGCCAGGCGTATTCAACTGGAGGCGGGTTTACAGCGTCGGCAACCACTCCATGCTCCTAGGGCTCAATTATCTGATCATCCAACCAATCATCGATCATATCACCGGTGATGATTACCGTGCTATGCAACTTCCATTCGCCAGGGGGAAATGTGTTTGCACATCATACCATGGGTTTCATGAATCATCATATCCAGAGATTCATCGACACAGCTTGTTGCCAGATAATCTTCAGTGTGTGAAAGGCATCAAGCTTCCATGCGATGGATGGCTTTTGCAAACCCGACATGCGGTGATGTGGTGCATACCAACAGAAAATATGCACAACTTGATTCGTACTGATATCTAGACTGAGCCATGTATCCTGCTGCTGTAGCATGACCTTCTTTTGTTGGATATTATGTATTGTTGTTAGTATGAAGCACTCCTCTGGTTTGAAGGATATATACCTTTCTGGGATCAAGTGCATCCTAATTCACCTATGTAGGATGTACTGATAATGATGATGGAGATCTGGGCTATTCGGTTTCGCGTAACAGAATATTATTCTGTTACCCTACTTGAACTGATGGTTTCACGTGGTTGTACTGATGATTTTTCATCTCGTCGAACTGATCGTGTTTTTGTCAGAATGAGGCATGTAATATATCTTTGGAAATCTCTTGGCATCTAGATTACAAATATATAGGAATTTTTTGCAAAATCATCACGGTTTAAGAGCAGTTTTGAAAAACCCGTTTTTTTCAAAACCAAAAACGCGAATCGTATTTCGGAATTAATTTTCAAACGGTTTCTCGGAATTGAGCAAATAATATGGCATTGGAAAGCTGGTGAAAATCCGTTTCTTCCATATATCTATTGTTTTTTCAAATTCTATACAATTTAAAAGTAATTTGAAAAACCGTGAAATTTTGGGTGAAATGTATTTTCACGTTTTCTTGCAAATGGTTTGTCGGATTGACGCAAATGATAGGGCGTTGGAAAGCTGTGGAAAATGTGCAAATTTTTTGTATAGGAATGTTTTTCTAATTCCTTACGGTTTAAATTCGAATTCGAATACGGTCAAATTTGATTTCGAATGCGATTTTTTAAAAAAGTTTGTCGAAATGGGGAAAATAATATACCGTTGGAAAGATATCAAAAATGCAAAACGTAGTCATGTTGAACGTTTTCTCAAATTCGTAACCGTTGAAGAGTAATTTGGAATATGATGAGACGGATCCTACTTTTTTCCCATCTGAAAAATAGAGTGCTCGTACTGATGTATGTGTGTGTCCGTACTGATTTATTTTTCATTGAGTAATTTTGAATGGTTATGGAAAAAGAGTACTTGAACTGATGTCCGTATGGGTTTGTACTGAGCGTGTTTTCATAGACTAGACTTTACTCTATTTTTTTACTGAAAATTGTTTCATCATTTATTCGTAAATGATAGTACGAACTAAGATATATGCGGATTTTTACTGAGCATTTGTTTCATCATTTGTTTGCAAATGATAGTACGAATGGAGCTTCGTTCATTTTTTGTACTGAGCATTCTCGTCACAGTGTGAGGATCTACAAATTTATATTGTTTTGTTCTGCTAACTTTCTCAATTTTTTATTGGTAAATCATCCCGGTTCTTCTTTTTTTTCTAAATTTTTGTCCTCTGAACTTATGACCTCTTGAGTTTGTACTGACATGAATCGCTTTGATGAACGTCTACAAATTCTTGTGTATTGAATCACTATATAACTTAGAACCAAATTGTTTTTAACATATATTTGAACTTTTTCTATATGTACATTGAATTGGGGGAAGAGTAGCAATAGTTATATATACTTTTTGGATAGTGATACATGATCATCTTGGTAAATTGAAGAATGTACTCTCGACGGTAATACATGCCCTCTCGAGTTTGTACTGATGTGAATCCTTTTGAACTTTCTCTGGGCGGTAATACATGCCCTCTCGAGCTTGTAGTGATGTGAATCCTTTCAAACTTGCGTGGCTTACATCATTGAACGAGCTCTATTCTTCTCACCACCACCATCGTTTTCTCCATTTCTTTGGGACTTGTGTGGCTTACATCGTTGAACGGGCTATAGGTGGATATGTACTAATGAACCACCGTGATTTATAGCTCTCAGGAAATGGAATAGCCCTTGTTTTCTTGTTCAATTATTGTTCTTCAAACAACCAGCACACGCAGCCAGGCCTAACCCACGCACCCATGGCCACTATGGCAAATTAAACATGACATAAAAGTGTGTAACAAAATTAGAATTGAACTGAAATAAAATATAGGAACTGAACTGAGTGTATTTTCAGGTTTCTGCTAGCATGTATCAAGAAATTTTATATATGTCTTTTACAGTAAAACGTATACTAATTTTTATGCCAAATAATGATAACTCACAAGTATAGGGGATCGCAACAGCTTTCGAGAGTAGAGTATTCAACCCAAATTTATTGATTCGACACAAGGGGAGCCAAAGAATATTCTCGAGTATTAGCAGCTGTGTTGTCAATTCAACCACACCTGGAAACTTAGTATCTGCAGCAAAGTGTTTAGTAGCAAAGTAATATGATAGTGGTGGTAGCGGCAACAAAAGTAAAGACAGCAAAAGTAATGTTTTTGGTATTTTGTAGTGATTGTAATAGTAGCAGCGGGAAAGTAAATAAGCGTAAACCGGTATATGGAAAACTCGTAGGCACTGGATCAGTGATGGATAATTATGCCGGATGCGGTTCATCATGTAACAGTCATAACATAGGGTGACACAGAACTAGCTCCAATTCATCAATGTAATGTAGGCATGTATTCCATATATAGTCACACGTGCTTATGGAAAAGAACTTGCATGACATCTTTTGTCCTACCCTCCCGTGGCAGCGGGGTCCTATCGGAAACTAAGGGATATTAAGGCCTCCTTTTAATAGAGAACCGAAACAAAGCATTAGCACATAGTGAATACATGAACTCCTCAAACTATGGTCATCACCGGGAGTGGTCCCGATTATTGTCACTTCGGGGTTGCCGGATCATAACACATAGTAGGTGACTATAGACTTGCAAGATAGGATCAAGAACTCACATATATTCATGGAAACATAATAGGTTCAGATCTGAAATCATGGCACTCGGGCCCTAGTGACAAGCATTAAGCATAGCAAAGTCATAGCAACATCAATCTCAGAATATAATGGATACTAGGGATCAAACCGTAACAAAACTAACTCGATTACATGATAAATCTCATCCAACCCATCACCGTCCAGCAAGCCTACGATGGAATTACTCACACACGGCGGTGAGCATCATGAAATTGGTGATGGAGGATGGTTGATGATGACGACGGCGACGAATCCCCCTCTCCGGAGCCCCGAACGGACTCCAGATCAGCCCTCCCGAGAGGTTTTAGGGCTTGGCGGCGGCTCTGTATCGTAAAACGCGATGATTTCTTCTCTCTGATTTTTTTCTCTATGAAAGCAAATATATAGAGTCGGAGTTGGCGTCGGAGGGCATCCAAGGGGCCCACGAGGTAGGGGGCGCGCCCTAGGGGGGCGCACCCCACCCTCGTGAGAAGGGTGTGGGCCCCCTGGTCTTCATCTTTGGCGAGGATTTTTTATTATTTTTTTCTAAGATGTTCCATGGAGTTTCAGGTCATTCCGAGAATATTTGTTTTTTGCACATAAAACAACATCATGGCAATTCTGCTGAAAACATCGTCAGTCCGGGTTAGTTCCATTCAAATCATACAAGTTAGAGTCCAAAACAAGGGCAAAAGTGTTTGGAAAAGTAGATACGATGGAGACGTATCAACTCCCCCAAGCTTAAACCATTGCTTGTCCTCAAGCAATTCAATTGACAAACTGAAAGAAAGAATGAAAACTTTTACAAACTCTGTTTACTCTTGTTGTTGTAACTATGTCAATCCAGCATTCAAGTTTTCAGCATAGACCATAACTAACCACATTGCAATAATTCTCAGGTCTCATAATTACTCATATCAATAGCATAATCAACTAGCAAGCCATAATAATAAATCTCAAAATGACAACACTTTCTCAAAACAATCATAATATGATATAACAAGATGGTATCTCGCTAGCCCTTTCTGAGACCGCAAAACATAAATGCAGAGCACCTTTAAAGATCAAGGACTGACTAGGCATTGTAATTCATGGTAAAAGAGATCCAATCATAGTCATACCCAATATAAGTTAACAGTGATGAATGCAAATGACAGTTGTGCTCTCCAGCTAGTGCTTTTTAATAAGAGGGTGATGACTCAACATAAAAGTAAGTGGATAGGCCCTTCGCAGAGGGAATCAGGGATTTGTAGAGGTGCCAGAGCTCGGTTTTGAAATAGAGATAAATTGTATTTTGAGCGATATACTTTCATTGTCAACATAACAACTAAGAGATGGCGATATCTTCCATGCTAAACACATTATAGGCGGTTCCCAAACAGAATGGTAAAGTTTATACTCCCCCTCCACCAACAAGCATCAATCCATGGCTTGCTCGAAACAACGAGTGCCTCCAACATACATCAGGTCCCAGGGGGAGTTTTGTTTGCAATTAATTTTGATTTAGTTTGCATAAAGCATGGGACTGGGCATCCCGGTGACCAGCCATTTTCTCGTGAGTGAGGAGCGGAGTCCACTCCTCTTGAGAATAATCCGCCTAACACGGAAGATAAGGACAGCCTTGGTTGATACATGAGCTATTCGAGCATACAAAACAGAATGTTTATTTGAAGGTTTAGAGTTTGGCACATACAAATTTACTTGGAACAACAGGTAGATACCGCATATAGGAAGGTATGGTGGACTCATCTGGGATAACTTTGGGGTTTAAGGGATTGGATGCACAAGCAGTATTCCCACTTAGTACAAGTGAAGGCTAGCAAAAGACTGGGAAGCGACCAACTAGAGAGCGACAACAGCCATGTACATGCATTAAAAATAATAAACATTGGATGCAAGCATGAGTAGGATATAATCCACCATGAACATAAATACCGTGAAGGCTATGTTGATTTTGTTTCAACTACATGCGTGAATATGTGCCCAGTCAAGTCACTTAAATCATTCAAAGGAGGATACCACCCCATCATACCACATCATAACCATCTCAATAGCTGTAACATCCCAAAATTTTATTAAATTCGTATGTTAATAGAATCATTCAATGCATATCATATTTCTTTGCATTTTGGAGTTTTTGAATTATTCAAATAATATTTTTCCACCCGAGAAAAACAAATGAGAGGGGATAAGATGACTCCCTTAAAATATAAAAAGAGTGGGAAATTTTATTTTGAATATTACTTTAAGTTTTGGAGTTGTTCGGTAATTATTTTATTTGCAAAAAGTGCATTAGTAGCATTAGGAAAATTATTTTCAAAATGTTATGTGCTTAAGTTAATGTTCATTAGGCTCTAAATATTACATAGTTATTTTAGAAATTATTGTGGTGTTTTTATTAATTCATTTGAATTATTTAGGGCCACTTTAGTGTTCGATGTTTAAAAAAAATGCACGCACGCATTCACCGCAGCCTGGACCGAAACTGGGATCGGCCCAGGAGCGCCCCAACCGGCCCAGTTGGCCATTTGGCCCAAGGCCAGCGCCCCAGCGCCCGAAACCTCCCGCACCGGTCGACCGCTCCGCGCTCGCCCTCGCTCGCTACCGCCGCCGCCACTGACTGGTCGGCCCCGCTCCACCTCATCTCCCCCAACCTTCCGCTTGCCCCGCTCGGATGAGCTCGCCGCCGCGCTCCCGCAACCATCGGGTGAGGCCCTCGCGGATAACGCTTATCCGCGGCACCCGCACGCCCTCCCCTCGCCTATAAATGCCTCAGGCTCCCCTCTGTCGATCTCGCCGTCCCGCTTCTTCCCACGCCGCCCCTACCGCCCGCAGTCGCCGCTTGGATCTCGCCGGCCGAACGGACCTCGGCGGAGCATTCCGCTGCCAGTAAACCACCCCGAGCCCTTATTCCTTCGTCAATCTTGCCACCGTGAACTCGCGCATCTTGTTGACATCTTTTTCTTGCCTAGGTCCCGCCGGAGACGACGCCCCGACGACGCCCGACCTCGACGGAGCCCACGGAGCGCCGCCGCCTTCGCCTCGCCGACCCCGACGCCCCTGAGGAGCCCCGACGCCACCATCCGGACGCCCAAGCCGCGCCGCACCTCCACGTCTTCTTCCCCGATGCCGAGGACAGCCATAGCCGCTGCCCCGCCATCACCCGACGTCGCGCCGCCGTCCTCTACTCGTCGCCGGCCACCACCACCCGCTATAAGCCGCCGCCCCACCCTCGCCCGTTAGATCGGACACCAACGGCCTAGATTAGATTAGGTTAGTTGTTTTTTTAGTTGAACCGGTACGCGGTTAACCGTGGTTTTTATTTTAAAAACTACCGGTCGGTTTCCTTTAGACCGTGCGGTTTTATTTAAACCAAGCGTCGATTTTTATTTAGTTAGCCGCCGCCGCTGTTTTTCTTATTTGGCGGCCGTTCGCCGAATAGTCTCCGCAGCGGACGCTGCTCGGCCAGCCAGGAGCCGCCACGTGGCCAGGGACCTGTTGGCAGTAGTTTTCTTCACCATTTAGTCCATGTAAATAGCAGATTAGTCCCTGATCTTAGATTAGCCATAACTTTTTAACCGTAGATCCAAACTCGATGAAACCAGCCGCAAATTATTCGTATTGTTTAGATCTGTCTAGTAGCATAGTTTTGGTAAACTTTTGTTAGATTTAAATTTGAATTTATTCAGATTCGAATTCAAACTTCCAATAGCCATATCTCCCAAACCGTAGCTCCGATTAAGTTGATTCCTTTTGCATGCTGTCACCGTAGCAAAGCCCTATCACCTGGACCTTTGTCACAATAATTTTCACACACTAGATTCTGCCCTTTAATATTTTTACTAGTATGCACTATACTTCACATCACTCCTTGAACCATAGGACTATGTTGTTTTGCACTTAGAATATTTCTGTAGTAGCTTAGTGTGTTGTATGTTCATTTGGTTTTTCCGAGACTTTTTGCTATGCATGTTCTTTTGGTCTGTGGATTGTTGCTTATGTTTGTTTATCTTGCGATAGATTGCCCGGAGTGCGAAGCAGAATATTATCAGTCTTTAGAATTCAACCAGCAGTACCAAGGCAAGTTGCATCTTGATCATGTTTCATTACCTATGTTTTTATTATGCACTTAGTTCTTTGCGGTAGGACTGCATGGTAGGAAACTGGTGCCACATGGCTTTGCTTTTCACCCAGTAGTTCATTGAGGTAGGTCTGAACCATATAACTTTGTCACCATCGTTTTACTTTATGTTGTTATGCTAAGTAGACGTGGATTGGGGAGTGATCATTGTGAGAGATGAGTGACAATGTAGTAAATAAGACCTAAGTTAAATAATGAACTACCTGGGGGGAAACTTGTGGGAATGGTGGCGAAGTACAGTGGGGCACGCATGGGAAATCCATGGTGGTGCACCACTAGTGGACCGTCCGCTCAGGCTCAAAGAGATCAATCGTATTCTCATGTCTAGAAGCTTACGTGTGCAGCCACAAGCCAATATGGGCTCTGGCTTAGTTGAGTAGTTAGTGTAACCCCTTCCGGGATGGGCTAGCAGATGTAGAATGATGTAGGTGTACCGGCCTATCCGTGGGTTAAGGGGGAACATTTTTGAAAGGCTGTGTCTCGATCTTCCGATCATGGAGGTGGTCAAGTCTTGTGGGGAAAAGTGCACAACCTCTGCAGAGTTTTCAACCTAATCGATTAGCCGTGTCCCCGGTTACAGACAACTTGAGCATCTAGTAGTGGAAATGTTGGGAGATCTCCTCACCTTTAATTAAGCAGTTGGGTTTCTAATGAAACTTGGGGCCAGATGGAGTTGGATTTGCCAACTCATCCTATGCAAATGTGTAGTAGTAGAATAACAATCTTTTCTAATAGGGAAAAACTAGCTTTATGCAAAAAAAAACTAAACTTAGAGCTTTCCACCAGCCAAACTGCATGTAAAAGTAGGTTCATTACACTATGATGTGACTTGCCAGTACATTCAATGTACTGAACCATTTGGCTGCAACTTATCACGTTGCAGATATATCCGACGAGGATTAAGGTGCGATAGGTCGATGTTCTACACTCAACCTTGCTCGTGGAGTTGGACTCATTTACTTCTTTGCTTCCGCAGTATTTGCTTATTGGCTTTATGCCCTATTTTGTAATAAATGTGTTGCTCCTGGACTATCGATGTAATAAAGAGATGTGTGTTATTTCTGTTATTTCATCGAGTACTGTGTGTGCTAGCAAGTCGATTCAGGGACTAGCACGGTAAGCACAGACACTTCGACTCTTACCGAGTCGGGTCGCTACAAGATGGTATCAAAGCACACGTTGACTGTAGGACGTGACCCATAGAAATGGAGAAAAGCCATAGGATAAAAACTATAGTTTTCATTTTCCATATATATCCTTTGGTCTCGTACCTTCTCTGCTTCAATACTAATTTCTTCTCTTTTTCAAAATGTAGATGTCGTTCGCCCTTGTTGAGTTCGAGCAGCCCGATGAGACCATGCCCTTTGGAAGGTAGCTAGTGAAGATCACGAAGCACCTGAAGATTGGGCTTCCCACATTCACTGGAACCTTCACAACCACCCTGCCCGAGGAGACACGTTGGAGGATCGATGCTCATATCCCCAGACACATCCTCGGAAACTGCACCAAGCCCATTGACTTCCATGTGGATACCGCAACATGGGGCTTGGGCAGGGGTATCGCGGCACACATTGCTCTCAGACGCATTCGGGAGGTGTATGACGAAGACGTTAAGAGGACCTCCTTCGTGATGTGTGGACGCCGCGACGCAGATGGAGATGTGGTGCGTACCCTGGAGGATGAGACGATAGCATCCCATATCCAGGACATGGAGGAGCACATTCGTATGATGGAGCTGGAGCTGTCCGACAACATGGTCGTCATCAAGAACCTCATGACCCGCATGGCCGAGCTAGAGGAGGAGCTCCAGGATGCTCACGTCGAGCACGAAGGAGAGCTGGATGCACTGCAGGAGAAGATAGACGACCTGAAGCTTGAGCTCGAGGAGGCCGAGGAGAAGCTGGATGAGGGAGAAAACATCCAGGAGGATCACTCGTATGGTGCCTATGTCAGCCAGGAGAGAGACCAAAATGATGAGCTCGGAGATGACGACACGAAGAGCGATGCAAGGACACCCGATGTCGACATGGTTGACTGGTCCTCATCTGATGAGAGTTAGATTTTATACCACCATGAGAGTTTAGAAATTCGATTTCGTTATCCGATTAGTTTTATTTCATTTGTAAGACCTTGTCAAATCTTGTGACATAGATTACCTTAGGTTTGATTATTCATGTGAACCTCTTTGTTTGAAATTGAATTGGAGTGATTTGAAGTTTTATTGCTATCATGTGCATATGGGTAGTGTGATTTTACTCGCTGGGCCTTGTTCTATTCTAACTCCTCATCCACTCTGAAACCCATCAGATGCCTCCAAGACGTGACCCCGGATTCAACTTTCCGCCGGAGCTTACGCAATTGATCCAACAACAGAATGCTCTTATGCAGATGCTCATTCAGAACCAGAACCAGCACAACAACAACAACAACAACAACAACAACAACCCACCGCCGCCACCCCCGGTTGACAGTCTTACCCGTTTTCTAAGGATGAGCCCACCCGTGTTCTCCAGCAGCACGGAGCCGATCGTCGCAAATGACTGGCTCCGCAAGATAGGAAGGGAGCTGGCCACGGCAGGATGCAATGATGCGGAGAAGGTGAAGTTTGCTGCCCACCAGCTGGATGGACCGACAGCTGCTTGGTGGGAGAACTACACCACCACATACCCCATGGAGAATGTGACTTGGGATCAGTTCCAGCGGGCGTTCCGCACTGCTCATGTTTCAGCTGGAGCCATGAGTCTGAAGAAGAAGGAGTTTCGCAGCTTGCGCCAGGGAGGACGCACGGTATCTCAGTATGTTGATGAGTTCAGTAAGTTGGCCCGTTACGCCCCAGAGGACGTGGCCACCGATGCAGCCAAGCAGGAGAAGTTTCTGGAGGGACTGAATAATGAGTTGGGAGTTTAGTTGACTGTGGCAACATTTTCGGACTATCAGGAGCTGGTTGATAAGGCTATCATTCTTGAAGGCAAGCACCAGCAGATGGAGAATCGTAAGAGGAAGTACAGTCACGGGAAGTATAACTCGGGAGTTCAACAGAAACCCCGCTACAGACCGTACTCAAGGAGTTCTGGATCAGGCACTAGCAAGTTTGGAGGGAATCACCATAACCATTGCGGCCACATTCATCATGGAGGGAATGGACACAACCACCATGGTCACAAGCAGGGCAATGGTAATGGAGGAAATGGCAATCAGCAGCATTTCAATTCTTCCACACTGATGAAGAAGGACCTGAGTCACATCACCTGCTTCAAGTGCAAGAAGATAGGTCACTACTCCAATGAGTGCCCTGAGGCACAGAATGGAAATGGAAATGGCAATGGGAATTCTAGAGGCAAGAAGCCCAATCCTTTCACTAAGGGACATGTGAATCATGTCAATGTGGAAGAGGTTTATGAGCAGCCTGACGCAGTGATTGGTAAGTTCTTGGTTAATCATTTCCAGCACTCATTCTTTTTGACACCGGTGCATCGCATTCATTCATATCAAGGTGATTTGTGGATAAACATAAGTTACCTACCATAGCTCTTAAGGCACCCATTCTAGTGAGTTCCCCAGGAGCCGAGTCTATGGCTAGTTAGGGATGTTTCCAATTGCCTTTGAACATAGGGGGACATGTTTTTCCCATAGATATGATTATACTAGAATCGCAAGGGTTGGATGTAATCCTAGGGATGGATTGGATGTCCAAGTATGAGGGAAACATTGATTGTGCTAGTAGATCGATTTTTCTCACCACCCCGGAGAAGAAGAGGATCAAGTACATATCCAGGCTTAAGCCTAAGAGGACTCAGGTGAACTCTCTTACGGGAGTTGTCCAGGAAGAAGTACCAGTGGTGAAGGATTATCCCGATGTATTTCCGGATGAGTTACCGGGTATGCTGCCAGATCGGGAGATTGAGTTGGTGCCAGGCACAGGGCCTATCTCCAAGAGGCCGTATCGAATACCTGCTAATGATTTGGAGGAACTCAAGAAATGGATTAAGGAGTTACTAGAGAAAGGGTATATTCGCCTGAGTTCATCACCTTGGGGATCCCCAGTACTTTTAGTGGAGAAGAAGGATGGAACCTTGAGAATGTGTGTGGATTACCACTCTTTGAATGAGGTGACCATCAAGAACAAGTATCCCCTACCGATGATCAATGACTTGTTTGACCAGCTAGAAGGAGCTAGTGTTTTCTCCAAGATCGATCTTCGATCGGGTTATCACCAGTTGAAGATTCGTGAGAAGGATATACCCAAGACAGCTTTTACCACAAGGTATGGACTTTATGAGTATATAGTCATGTCCTTTGGTTTGACTAATGCCCATGCCTATTTTATGAACATGATGAACAAAGTATTCATGGAGTTCCTGGATAAGTTTGTTGTGGTATTCATTGATGACATATTGGTTTACTGCAAGAATGAGGAGGAACACGCTGAACATCTGTGCTTAGTTTTGGAGAAGCTCAGAGAACATCAATTTTATGCCAAGTTCAGCAAGTGTGAGTTTTGGCTGACGGAAGTCGGATTCCTTGGACATGTAGTGTCAGGTGAAGGGATTGAAGTGGATCCTACCAAGGTAGAGTCAGTCACGGAATGGAATGCACCCACCACAGTTGGCGAGATTCGTAGTTTTCTTGGGCTTGCAGGATATTACCGGAGATTTATTCAAAATTTCTCCAAGATTGCCAGACCCATGACATCATTGTTGAAAAAGTACACCAAGTTCGTTTGGACGGAAGAGTGTGAAGCCAGCTTTCAAGAGTTGAAGAAGCGTTTGGTTACAGCCCCAGTGTTAGTCCTGCCTGACGTACACAAGGACTTTCAGGTGTACTGTGATGCTTCACGTCAGGGACTTGGAGGTGTTCTTATGGAAGAGGGGAAAGTTGTAGCTTATGCTTCATGACAGCTTCGACCTCATGAGTTGAACTATGCCACGCATGATTTGGAGTTGGCAGCTGTAGTGCATGCACTCAAGACATGGAGACACTATCTTATTGGGAATCGTTGTGATGTTTACACAGATCACAAGAGTTTGAAGTATATCTTCACAAGAAAGAGTTGAATCTCAGGCAAAGGAGATGGTTGGAACTTATAAAGGATTATGACATGAGTCTGCATTATCATCCAGGAAAAGCCAACATTGTGGCAGATGCTTTGAGCCGTAAGATTTATGTTAATACCCTTATAGCAGGAGGTTTACCTCAGGAGTTATGTGATGAGCTTAGAGACCTTCAATTGGAAATAGTTCCAAGAGGTTATGTTGTCGCACATGAGGTGCAGTTCACCTTGTTGGTAAGAATCAGAGAAGCCCAGAAGTTGGACCAAGGTATTGCTGAGATCAAAGAAATGATGAGCAAAGGGAAAGCAGAAGGATTCCGTGAGGATGAACATGGAACCATATGGTTTGAGCAACGGATTTGTGTACCCAATGACCCGGAGATCAGGAAGTTGATTCTTCAGGAGGCTCACGACTCACCATATTCGATACACCCAGGCAATACCAAGATGTATTTGGACTTGAAGGAAAGTTTTTGGTGGGCCGGTATGAAGTGAGAAATTGCCGAGTATGTGGCAATATGTGATGTATGTCAGAGAGTAAAGGCAGATCATCAGAAACCAGCAGGATTACTTCAGCTGTTGCCGATACCTGATTGGAAATGGGATAAACTTGGTATGGACTTTATCACGGGGTTACCCAGGACCCGTTCAGGTTATGATTCCATTTGGGTGATAGTGGATCGTTTGACCAAGGTTGCTCACTTCATTCCAGTAAAGACCACCTATACAAGTGCTAAGCTGGCAAAGATATATATGACCAGGATCGTATGTCTGCATGGAGTTCCCAGGAGCATCGTATCAAATAGAGGAACACAGTTTACCTCAAAGTTTTGGAAATAGTTACACGAAACTTTGGGTACCAGGCTAGAGTTCAATACAGCCTTCCACCCACAGACTGATGGGCAGACAGAGAGAGTCAATCAGATTCTAGAGGACATGTTGAGAGCGTGTGTGCTAGACTATGGGTCTAGTTGGGATGATAACTTACCCTACGCAGAGTTCTCATACAACAACAGCTACCAAGCCAGTTTGCAGATGGCCCCTTTCGAGGCATTGTATGGAAGGAAATGCAGGACACCTTTGATGTGGGATGGAGTTGGAGATCGCAAGTTGTTTGGACCTGAGTTGATCAGGGATTCTGAGGAGAAGGTCAAATTGATTTGTGACAGACTTAAGATAGCCCAGTCAAGGCAGAAAAGTTATGCCGATGCTAAACGCAAGGAAGTGATCTATGAAGTGGGAGATAGAGCATATCTTCCAGTGTCTCCACTTCGAGGTATTAAAAAATTTGGAGTCAAAGGGAAGTTAGCACCACGATTTGTGGGACCATACAAAGTTTTGGAACGTAGAGGAGAGGTTGCATACCAGTTGGAATTACCAGAGGCTTTGTCGGGAGTTCATGATGTGTTTCATGTTTCCCAGCTGAAGAAGTGTCATGCAGAGATGGCGGACATTCCTCTGAGAGATACAGTGCCACTCGAGGCAATTCAGTAGGAGAATGATCTGACTTATGAGGAGAAACCTATTAAGATTCTTGAGACTGCAGAAAGAATCACTCGTACCAAGATCATCAAGTTCTGCAAGGTTCAGTGGAGTCACCACACCGAGGAGGAAGCTACTTGGGAACGAGAGGAAGATCTTAGACAGGACCATCCACACCTTTTTGCTGGCCAACCCGAATCTCGAGGACGAGATTCATCTTAAGGGGGGTAGGTTTGTAACATCCCAAAATTTTATTAAATTCGGATGTTAATAGAATCATTCAATGCATATCATATTTCTTTGCATTTTGGAGTTTTTGAATTATTCAAATAATATCTTTCCACCCGAGAAAAACAAATGAGAGGGGATAAGATGACTCCCTCAAAATATAAAAAGAGTGGGAAATTTTATTTTGAATATTACTTTAAGTTTTGGAGTTGTTGGGTAATTATTTTATTTGCAAAAAGTGCATTAGTAGCATTAGGAAAATTATTTTCAAAATGTTCTGTGCTTAAGTTAATGTTCATTAGGCTCTAAATATTACGTAGTTATTTTAGAAATTATTGTGGTGTTTTTATTAATTCATTTGAATTATTTAGGGCCACTTTAGTGTTCGGTGTTTAAAAAAATGCACGCACGCATTCACCGCAGCCTGGACCGAAACTGGGTTCGGCCCAGGAGCGCCCCAACCGGCCCAGTTGGACATTTGGCCCAAGGCCAGCGCCCCAGCGCCCGAAACCTCCCGCACCGGTCAACCGCTCCGCGCCCGCCCTCGCTCGCTACCGCCGCCGCCACTGACTGGTGAGCCCCGCTCCACCTCATCTCCCCCAACCTTCCGCTTGCCCCGCTCGGATGAGCTCGCCGCCGCGCTCCCACAACCGTCGGGCGAGGCCCTCGCGGATAACGCTTATCCGCGGCACCCGCACGCCCTCCCCACGCCTATAAATGCCCCGGGCTCCCCTCTGTCGATCTTGCCGTCCCGCTTCTTCCCACACCTCCCCTACCGCCCGCAGTCGCCACTTGGATCTCGTCGGCCGAACGGACCTCGCCGGAGCATTCTGCTGCCAGTAAACCACCCTGAGCCCTTGTTCCTTCGTCAATCTTACCACCGTGAACTCGCGCATCTTGTTGACATCTTTTTCTCGCCTAGGTCCCGCCGAAGACGACTCCCCGATGACGCCCGACCTCGCCGGAGCCCACGGAGCGCCGCCGCCTTCGCCTCGCCGACCCCGACGCCCCTGAGGAGCCCCGACGCCACCATCCGGACGCCCAAGCTGCGCCGCACCTCCCCGTCTTCTTCCCCGACGCTGAGGACCGCTGTAGCCGCTGCCCCGCCATCACCCGACGTCGCCGCCGTCCTCTGCTCGTCGCCGGCCACCACCACCTGCTGTAAGCCGCCGCCCCACCCTGGCCTGTTAGATGGACACCAACGGCCTAGATTAGATTAGGTTAGTTGTTTTTTAGTTGAACCGGTATGCGGTTAACCGTGGTTTTTATTTTAAAAACTATCGGTCGGTTTCCTTTAGACCGTGCGGTTTTATTTAAACCGAGCGTCGGTTTTTATTTAGTTAGCCGCCGCCGCTGTTTTTCTTATATGGCGGCCGTTCGCCGTATAGTCTCCGCAGCGGACGCTGCTCGGCCAGCCAGGAGCCGCCACGTGGCCAGGGACCTGTTGGCAGTAGTTCTCTTCACCATTTAGTCCCTGTAAATAGCAGATTAGTCCATGATCTTAGATTAGCCATAACTTTTTAACCGTAGATCCAAACTCGATGAAACCAGCGGCAAATTCTTCATATTGTTTAGATCTATCCAGTAGCATAGTTTTTGCAAACTTTTGTTAGATTAAAATTTGAATTTATTCAGATTCGAATCAAACTTCAAATAGCCATATCTCCCAAACCGTAGCTCCGATTAAGTTGATTCCTTTTGCATGCTGTCACCGTAGCAAAGCCCTATCACCTGGACCTTTGTCACAATAATTTTCACACACTAGATTCTGCCCTTTAATATTTTTACTAGTATGCACTATACTTCACATCACTCCTTGAACCATAGGACTATGTTGTTTTGCACTTAGAATATTTCTGTAGTAGCTTAGTGTGTTGTATGTTCATTTAGTTTTTCCGAGACTTTTTGCTATGCATGTTCTTTTGGTCTCTGGATTGTTACTTATGTTTGTTTATCTTCCTTGCGATAGATTGCCCGGAGTGCGAAGCAGAATATTATCAGTCTTTAGAATTCAACCAGCAGTACCAAGGCAAGTTGCATCTTGATCATGTTTCATTACCTATGTTTTTATTATGCACTTAGTTCTTTGCGGTAGGACTGCATGGTAGGAAACTGGTGCCACATGACTTTGCTTTTCACCCAGTAGTTCATTGAGGTAGGTCTGAACCATATAACTTTGTCACCATCGTTTTACTTTATGTTGCTATGCTAAGTAGACGTGGATTGGGGAGTGATCATTGTGAGAGATGAGTGACAATGTAGTAAATAAGACCTAAGTTAAATAATGAACTACCTGGGCGGAAACTTGTGGGAATGGTGGCGAAGTACAGTGGGGCACGCATGGGAAATCCATGGTGGTGCACCACTAGTGGACCGTCCGCTCAGGCTCAAAGAGATCAATCGTATTCTCATGTCTAGAAGCTTACGTGTGCAGCCACAAGCCAATATGGGCTCTGGCTTAGTTGTGTAGTTAGTGTGACCCCTTCCGGGATGGGCTAGCAGATGTAGAATGATGTAGGTGTACCGGCCTATCCGTGGGTTAAGGGGGAACATTTTCGAAAGGCTATGTCTCGATCTTCCGATCATGGAGGTGGTCGAGTCTTGTGGGGAAAAGTGCGGAACCTCTGCAGAGTTTTCAACCTAATCGATTAGCCGTGTCCCCGGTTACGGACAACTTGAGCATCTAGTAGTAGAAATGTCGGGAGATCTCCTCACCTTTAATTAAACAGTTGGGTTTTAAATGAAACTTGGGGACGGATGGAGTTGGATTTGCCAACTCATCCTATGAAAATGTGTAGTAGTAGAATAACAATCTTTTCTAATAGGGAAAAACTAGCTTTATGCAAAAAAAACTAAACTTAGAGCTTTCCACCAGCCAAACTGCATGTAAAAGTAGGTTCATTACACTATGATGTGACTTGCCAGTACATTCAATGTACTGACCCATTTGGCTGCAACTTATCACGTTGCAGATATATCCGACGAGGATTAAGGTGCGATAGGTCGATGTTCTACACTCAACCTTGCTCGTGGAGTTGGACTCATTTACTTCTTTGTTTCCGCAGTATTTGCTTATTGGCTTTATGCCCTATTTTGTAATAAATGTATTGCTCCTGGACTATCGATGTAATAAAGAGATGTGTGTTATTTCTGTTATTTCATCGAGTACTGTGTGTGCTAGCAAGTCGATCCAGGGACTAGCACGGTAAGCACAGAGACTTCGACTCTTACCGAGTTGGGTCGCTACAATAGCATGTTGACACACAAGGTAAATCATTATAACTCATAGCTAATCAAGCATGACACAAGCAACTATGATCTCTAATTGTCATTGCAAACATGTTTATTCATAATAAGCTGAATCAAGAACGAGGGGCTCATCATATTTACAAAAACAAAAGAGGTCGAGTTCATACCAGCTTTTCTCATCTCAGTCAGCCCATCATATATCATCATAATTGCCTTTCACTTGCACAACCGAACGGTGTGAATAATAATAAGAGTGTACGTGCATTGGACTAAGGTAGATTCTGCGAGCATTCAATAAACAGGAGAAGACAGAGCAATATGGGCTCTTGGTTAAATCAACAATAATGCATATAAGAGCCACTTCAACAATTTAATTATGGTCTTCTCCTACTGACCCCCAAAGAAAAGAAAAGAAATAAAACTATTTACACGGGAAAGCTTCCAACAAGCAAAAAGAAGAATGGGAAATATTTTTGGGTTCTCTTTTTAATTATTACTACTACAGCAGAAAAATAAACTACTACTAATTTTTTTGTTTTTCTTAAGGTTTAACAAACACACAAGAAGAAAGCAGAAAAAAGAAAATAAACTAGCATGGATATTACAGTGAAAAAGTATGAGCACCGACATTTAGCAATGAGTGTGTGTGAACATAAATGTAATGTCGGTGAGAAATACATACTCTCCCAAGCTTAGGCTTTTGGCCTAAGTTGGTCTATGGCCACGGCTGGCCTGGCGGATATCCATAATAATAGTTGTTGGGGTCGTACTGTGATGAGGAAGAATAGTTGGGATCATACTGTGATGAAGAAGAAGACTCTGACTGCCACTAGCTGATAGTCATCTCTGGATCCCAAGAATAAACAGATTGTCGTGGAGGCTCATCTTGTGGTTCCTGTTCCGGGGCTGGTGCAGGATTCTTGTTAGCTTGGACGGCAGCCCACGTAACGAGGTAGGGTCCTACAAAATTAAACAAAGAAGGAGCAGGCAGGATAATAGTCTCAGGATGATGTTTGTTAAAGAACAATTGATATTTAAGCTCTCCTGCCCTATTCTTAACAATAAAATCATGTGCCACCATATTTTTATGATCTAGATAAACACAGGGCAGCACCTTTTCTTCCTTCTCAGCATGCCTAATAGGTATGTTAAAATGTGCAGCTAGGCGTGTAGCATAGATGCCTCCAAAGATGGGGCCTTTGGTACGGTTCATACTTAACCGTCTAGCAATAATACCGCCCATACTAAAAGTGTTATCACTGTATAAACCGTGGTGCAGAATAATTATATCAGGGTACTAAAGTTTCCACAGTTTCCGCATCCAATTAAAAAACGACTAGCAAATAATGCAAGTAATGTAAAACAGGAAAATGTATGCTAGTGATTCGTGCATCGGAAACCTTCCTAGTTTCTCCTACAGTGATAGTATCAATAAACCCAGCCACATCATCATGATGTGGTTCTTCTGTCTTGCCCTCAAAAGGGACTAAACAAATTCGACAGAAATCATAAAGTGACATCTCCTTATGCTCATCATATAAATGAAACTCCACCGTAGGTGGTGAGTTCCTAGAATGAAAATGAAAGTTTTGCACCAAAGTATTTGTGAGTAAGAGATACTGATCGCATTGGTCATGGAGGAAAGCGGTGAGGCCTGCATTGTGAGTCAATTCATGAAAATCTTCATAGATACTGGCTGCTCTCAAGAAATCTTCAGAAGGCCATTCACACGCCCGAATTTCCACAGTGCGCGGCAAATTATACTTAAGCTTCGATGCCTTTTCCTTCGAGCTTTGGCTCGACGAGCCCCTCAAAAATCTCCTCATTATTTTTTTGAAATAATCTGAAATTTTTAGTAACTTCAAACAAAAGTGAACCAACTTTAATAAAACTGATAGCAACTACTCCTACAAGTGCCTAGAGCCTATATCAAGCATTAGAACTACTTAGAACCATATAAATTTGACATGCAAGCTCAAGAACTTGGTCACCTATGCAGCACAAATTTGTAAAGAATAAAGCACTAGAACAAAAACTAATTGGACCAATGGAGGAGTCACATACCAAGGAACAATCTCCCCAAGCAGTTTTGCGAGAGGTGCTTTGAGCAAGGAGATCGAAAATCACAGCAAAAGTGGCTGGAACTCGTGCTTGAGTTGGTTTTTCGGGTTTGTGTGAGATAGAGGAAGAAGATGGGTGCTGGGATAAGTGGAGGAGGGCCACCGTGGGCCCACGAGGCAGGGGGCGCGCCCTAGGGGGGCGCCCACCACCCTTGTGGCCAGGTGGCAGCTCCTCCCATGGTAATTTTTGCACAGTAAATCCTCAAATATTCCCAAAAAATCATATTAAA
The DNA here is from genome assembly GCF_056163025.1 of Triticum urartu. NCBI lineage: Eukaryota > Viridiplantae > Streptophyta > Magnoliopsida > Poales > Poaceae > Triticum > Triticum urartu. The sequence goes on along the minus strand of NC_141879.1, from coordinate 445,077,792 downwards.
TTGGCATGTCATTCTGAGGACTTTTATTTTCGGGATATTTTTATATTGCACGGATAAGTCAGGAAACAGACGGAAAAATACTATTTTTACTTTGTTTAATATAAATAACAGAAAGTAAAAGTGGGGTACAGAGGGTTGTGCTTCTAGTTTCATCCATCTCATGCTCATCAAAAAGAATCCACTAACAAGGTCGATCAAGTCTTGTTAACAAACTCATTCCGATAATCATGGAACCGGAGAAATTTCGAATAACACTAAGTTACCTCAACGGGGATATGCACATCCCCAATAATAAGAATATTATATTTATTCTTGACAGTAGGAAGAGGAAATTCAAAACCTCCAAATATAATCGATGGAATTTTTCCAATAGAGTTGATACTTTGAACTTGAGGTTGTTTCCTCGGAAAGTGTACCGTATGCTCATTACCATTAACATGAAAAGTGACATTGCCTTTGTTGCAATCAATAACAGCCCCTGCAGTATTAAGAAAAGGTCTTCCAAGAATAATAGACATACTATCATCCTCGGGAATATCAAGTATAACAAAGTCCGTTAAAATAGTAACGTTTGCAACCATAACGGGAACATCCTCACAAATACCGACAGGTATAGCAGTTGATTTATCAGCCATTTGCAAAGATATTTCAGTAGGTGTCAACTTATTCAAGTCAAGTCTACGATATAAAGAGAGAGGCATAACACCAACACCGGCTCCAAGATCACACAAAGGAGTTTTAATATAATTTCTTTTAATGGAGCAAGGTATAGTAGGTACTCCGGGCTCTCCAAGTTTCTTTGGTATTCCACCCTTAAAAGTATAATTAGCAAGCATGGTGGAAATTTCAGCTTCCGGTATCTTTCTTTTATTAGTAATGATATCCTTCATATATTTAGCATAAGGATTTGTTTTGAGCACATCAGTTAATCTCATACGCAAAAAGATAGGCCTAATCATTTCAGCAAAGCGCTCCAAATCCTCATCATCCTTTTTCTTGGATGGTTTTGGAGGAAAAGGCATGGGTTTCTAAACCCAAGGTTCCCTTTCTTTACCATGTTTCCTAGCAACAAAGTCTCTTTTATCATAACGTTGATTCTTTGATTGTGGGTTATCAAGATCAACAGCAGGTTCAACTTCTACATCATAGTCATTACTAGGTTGAGCATCAGCATGAACATCATCATTAATATTTTCATTAGGTTCATGTTCATTACCAGATTGTGTTTCAGCATCATACATAGAAATATCATTTGGATTATCAGGTGGTTCAGCAATAGGTTCACTAGAAGTTTGCACAGTTCTATCATTTTTCTTCTTCTTCTTTTTAGAAGAACTAGGAACATCAATATTATTTCTTTGAGAATCTTGCTCGATTCTCTTAGGGTGGCCTTCAAGATACAAAGGTTCCTGAGTCATTCTACCAGTTCTAGTAGCCACTCTGACAGCATAATCATTTTTCTTACTATTCATTTCATCAAGCACTTCTTTTTGAGCCTTAAGTACTTGTTCTACTTGAGTGGTAACCATAGAAGCATGTTTGCTAACAAGTTTAAGTTCACCTTTAATATTAGCCATATAATCACCCAAGCGTCTAATCATGTAAGCATTTTCTTTTAATTGTCTACCAAAATAAGCATTGAAGTCGTCTTGCTTAAACATAAAGTTATCAAACTCATCCAAGCACTGACTAGCAATTTTAGTAGGAGGGACTTCAGCTTTATCATATCTATAGAGAGAATTTACCTTTACTACCTGTGTCGGGATATCGGGATCAGGAGGTTCTTCAATAAATAAAGAATTAAGATCATATGTTTCTTCAACAGGCGGTGAATTAAGACCGTGTATTTCTTCAATAGGAGGTAAATTCTTAACATCTTCAGCTTTAATACCTTTTTCTTTCATAGATTTCTTTGCCTCTTGCATATCTTCGGGACTGAGGAATAGAACACCTCTCTTCTTCGGAGTTGGTTTAGGAATAGACTCAGTAATTGGAGCAGGAGCTGGCTCAGGAGGTGCCCAATTATTTTCATTTGTCAACATATTATTCAATAGAATTTCAGCTTCATCTGGTGTTCTTTCCCTGAAAAGAGAACCAACACAACTATCCAGGTAATCTCTGAAAGCATCGGTTAGTCCATTATAAAAGATATCAAGTATTTCAGGTTTCTTAAGAGGATGATCAGGCAAAGCATTAAGTATCTTGAGAAGCCTCCCCCAAGCTTGTGGGAGACTCTCTTCTTTAATTTGCACGAAGTTGTATATTTCCCTCAAAGCAGTCTGTTTCTTATGAGCAGGGAAATATTTAGCAGAGAAGTAATAAATCATATCCTGGGGACTACACACACAACCAGGATCAAGAGAATTAAACCATATCTTAGCATCACCCTTTAATGAGAACGGAAATATTTTGAGTATATAGAAGTAACGCGATCTCTCATCATTAGTGAACAGGGCAGCTATATCATTTAACTTAGTAAGATGTGCCACAACAGTTTCAGATTCATAGCCATAAAACGGATCAGATTCAACCAAAGTAATTATATCAGGATCAACAAAGAATTCATAATCCTTATTAGGAACACAAATAGGTGAAGTAGTAAAAGCAGGGTCGGGTTTCATTTTATCTCTGAGTGATTCTTTGTTCCATTTAACTAATAACCTCTTAAGCTCATATCTATCTTTGCAAGCTAAAATAGCAGCAGAAGATTCCATATCAAAAAGATAGTCCTCGGGAATAACAGGCATATTTTCATCATCACTATCATCATCGTATTCAGATTCAATAATTTTTTTTCTCTAGCCCTAGCAATTTGTTCATCAAGAAATTCACCAAGGGGCACGGTAGTATCAGACATAGAAGCAGTTTCATCATAAGTATCATGCATAGTAGAAGTGGCATCATCAATAACATGCGACATATCAGAACGAATAGCAGAAGCAGGTGTAGGTGTCGCTAACTTACTCATAACAGAAGGTGAATCAAGTGCAGAGCTAGATGGCAGTTCCTTACCACCCCTCGTAGTTGAGGGATAGATCTTGGTTTTTGGATCTCTCAAGTTCTTCATAGTGTCCAGCAGATATAACTCCCAAGTGACTCAAAGAATAGAGCTATGCTCCCCGGCAACGGCGTCATAAATTAGTCTTGATAACCCACAAGTATGGGGGATCGCAACAGCTTTCGAGGATAGAGTATTCAACCCAAATTTATTGATTCGACACAAGGGGAGCCAAAGAATATTCTCAAGTATTAGCAGCTGAGTTGTCAATTCAACCACACCTGGAAACTTAGTATCTGCAGCAAAGTGTTTAGTAGCAAAGTAATATGATAGTGGTGGTAGCGGCAACAAAAGTAAAGACAGCAAAAGTAATGTTTTTGGTATTTTGTAGTGATTGTAACAGTAGCAGCGGGAAAGTAAATAAGCGTAAACCAGTATATGGAAAACTTGTAGGCACCGGATCAGTGATGGATAATTATGCCGGATGCGGTTCATCATGTAACAGTCATAACATAGGGTGACACAGAACTAGCTTCAATTCATCAATGTAATGTAGGCATGTATTCCATATATAGTCATACGTGCTTATGGAAAAGAACTTGCATGACATCTTTTGTCCTACACTCCCGTGGCAGCGGGGTCCTATCGGAAACTAAGGGATATTAAGGCCTCCTTTTAATAGAGAACCGGAACAAAGCATTAGCACATAGTGAATACATGAACTCCTCAAACTATGGTCATCACCAGGAGTGGTCCCGATTATTGTCACTTCGAGGTTGCCGGATCATAACACATAGTAGGTGACTATAGACTTGCAAGATAGGATCAAGAACTCACATATATTCATCGAAACATAATATGTTCAGATCTGAAATCATGGCACTCGGGCCCTAGTGACAAGCATTAAGCATATCAAAGTCATAGCAACATCAATCTCAGAACATAATGGATACTAGGGATCAAACCCTAACAAAACTAACTCGATTACATGATAAATCTCATCCAACCCATCACCGTCCAGCAAGCCTACGATGGAATTACTCACGCACGGCGGTGAGCATCATGAAATTGGTGATGGAGGATGGTTGATGATGACGACGGCGACGAATCCCCCTCTCCGGAGCCCCGAACGGACTCCAGATCATCCCTCCCGAGAGGTTTTAGGGCTTGGCGGCGGCTCCGTATCGTAAAACGTGATGATTTCTTCTCTCTGATTTTTTTTCTCCGAAAGCAAATATATAGAGTTGGAGTTGGCGTCGGAGGGCAACCAGGGGGCCCACGAGGTAGGGGGCACGCCCCCCACCCTCATGAGAAGGGTGTGGGCCCCCTGGTCTTCATCTTTGGCGAGGATTTTTTATTATTTTTTTCTAAGATGTTCCGTGGAGTTTCAGGTCATTCCGAGAATATTTTTTTTCTGCACATAAAACAACATCATGGCAATTCTGCTGAAAATAGCGTCAGTCCGGGTTAGTTCCATTCAAATCATAGATTTTTTTTCAAAACTATAACGTATTTTATAGCAAATTCGGAAACTATAGCAAAGAGTGGAGAAAAATCAAAACTAGCACCCCATCGGCCACGCATGGGCCGAAAAGGGCGTTTTCGGCCTCCCTTTGGCCGAAATGGACTTTTCGGCCTTGCCTTGGCCGAAAAGGTGCGTACCTGGACCGAAAAGACCTTTTTGGTCAGGAGTAGGCCGAAAAGTCCTTTTTGGTCAGGAGTAGGCTGAAAAGTCCCTTAGGCCCACCTTTTCACGTTAATGGTTGACCGAAGTTGCATGGCTCCACTCTTCGCCTTACGTTAGGCCGAAGCGATTTTTTTTAATTTTGATATATAAATATTGTGCAACCATTGTCCATCTTAGACACTGAAAAAAAATCGCGCAACCCTTTCCCCTCAATATTTCCCCGTCAACTCTTTCCCGCCATCCGTTTTCGGACAACCCCTTCTCGCCATATGTTCCTGCCACCCATTTCCCGCCAACCCTTTCCCACCATACCACAGTATACCATTAAATAAATTCTTCATATTAAAAAAATGGGATAAAAGCGCAAGCGATGGAGTCAAAAACCTGACCTCACGCTCGGTATATGTGTTACCAGCCAAATAGGATAGCATCTGGCTAATGTATTTATATAAAAAAATTAAATTTTTTATATACATTTAAAAAAGGGAAATGATTTTGAGAAACATGATTTTTTTTAAATATGAAGAATTTATTTAATGGTATACTGTGGTATGGCGGGAAAGGGTTGGCGGGAACATATGACGGGAAGGAGTTGGCGGGAAACGGGTGGCGGGAAAATATTGAGGGAAAAGGGTTGCGCGAAAATATATTTTTTTTCAATGTCTAAGATGGGCAATGGTTGCATAGTATTTATATACCATTTTTTTAAAAAAAATCGCTTCGTCCTAACGTAAGCTGAAGAGTGAAGCCATGCTACTTCGGTCAACCATTAACATAAAAAGGTGGGCCCAAAGGACTTTTCGGCCTACTCCTGACCAAAAAGGTCTTTTCGGCCCAAGTACGCACCTTTTCGGCCAAGGCAAGGCCGAAAAGTCCATTTCGGCCAAAGGAGGCCGAAAACACCCTTTTCGGCCACGCGTGGCCGACGGGGTGCTAATTTTGTTTTTTTTCTCTATTCTTTGCTATAGTTTTCGAATTTGCTATAAAATGCGTCATAGTTTTGAAAAAAAATCCAAATCATACAAGTTAAGAGTCCAAAACAAGGGCAAAAGTGTTTGAAAAAGTAAATACGACGGAGACGTATCAAATAACTTCAAACAAAACAGAAGCAGAGCTTCATTTACAAGAACATATGGTAGTTTTGATCCATACAAGGTTTTCTCAAATGCTTATTAAGGCACAACACAAACACCTAGTTTACTATAGGAGGAACACTTAAACAGGGGGGAAATTGGACATAGAATCATCAAGTAGGTGAACTGAAAAGCACACAAAACATGTACTGAAAAAACACAACATGATAGCGCTGCATCGTCGAACGGCCTCCTGTGGCAGGGGTGAACGACTTGCGGAGGCAGAGCTGAACGTCCTGATCATTGCACAAAGATCAATGCTACTAATTTTGTACTTGAACAACTTAAACAAAGACAACAATGATCACTTGAACTGATGGGACAATATCATGGGAACTTATATCAATTGATCATTTGAACTAATAGCAATAGAAATTAGAAATGTGTACACGTATATAACTTCGCATTATCAAAATCTAAAGTTAGAAGAAAAATACATATGATGAGGTTTCTCGATGGAAAAATATGCATATGATGCGCATGTAGCAGTAGACATCTGGTTTCGGTGTGCATTAAAAAATCTTCACAATAAAACTACACTAAGAAGACAAATTAGGCAGCATTTACTGAATCTGCAATAGCAATTAACAAATGGAACTGCTATAACATATACATTTTGATACTGGTACTAAAGCAACTTAGCAAACTGGAAGCCTAATTTTGGTGCTTACATTGCTAATGGTACAGAAATAAATAAAGAGTATAACAAGGGGACTTGCACATGCTAGGGGAGCATTAATGGAGCAGTGGAGGATCGGCGGCAGGTTTACTTACAAGAAAAGTAAATATACACTCTTTGTGTCTATTCAATTCCTCTTCCTCAAATGGAGCGCCATATTGTTCCCCGATCTTTGGACCTAGCCCACTTGTCTAATGGAAATTGCAGAGAATGGAATCATCCTGCAATAAGAGGTAAACAAGAATCAAGATACTTATGTATGACTGAAGCAAAAAAACAGTTGCTAATGACATAAGAAAAAAGATTAGATGATTGCATCAGTACTAACAGTTACTTACAAGAAACTTGATGTTTCAATAATTGAAAGGTAATACTTCACAAGGAACAAAAAGGGTTTACTCGCATGGTGATTGTCCATGTTCTGATCTTGTATCCATTTTGGATGCTCAGTGGTAATTGAACTTACGGTCTCTCGAGATCTGAACTGATTGTGTTACAAACACACGCACAAAAATCCAACGAAGCTGATATTAGTACATGTTAAAAATATAATCAAGTTTATGTATATTAATTGTGAGAAGTTCAGAAAGAAACTTCTTAAAAATTTGTACTGAAAAGATGTACATGTTAAAACTTATTAAGATGTATACCAGAGAACCTGCACTGCTAGTTTTGCTGAGAGAGGGCTGAGGGCAGTACATCCCCATGGCAGATAGGTAATTTCAAGTTCTATATGAACCAACACTGCTGGATTTGTCGAGAAAGTACTAAGGGCAACACATCGCCTCCAAAGCTTCTGCGCACAGGACAAAACACGTCGCGTTTGGCCGCTTGGGGTGCGTCCATCGATGCATCACGTACTCAGAGACTTTCTTGTCTGCGGCATCACATAAGAAATCAAGCAGTGCAATAAGGAAACTGCAAGCCCAACGCAAATATGCAGCAGCTGCAGCAGCATCAGCACAATACGGCCATGCAGAGGGACGGCAAGAGGAACCACCGCAAATCAGCCAAGAGGTCTGCTGCCCATCAGACGGAGAAGGCGGCAGACCAGACGGCCCATCGGACAGCGGCCGAGGCGCCTCCCCGCCAGATGGAGTGAAACACCAAACACTCACCTCTTATCTCTGAATGATAACCAGAATAGCTAATACTAAACAATTACTGAGAATGACATAGGGACAAGACGTACTGAAGAAGAAAATGAGACTGAAGACTGAGAAACTAATGAAGATCCAAACTAGTATATTTTTATCTATCATAAGAAGATAGAATTATGAATTGATGAAAATTATATCATAAACTGATACACATAGTATAGATATAATTTTCTCTGGACAAGTAAAAAGAAATCTCCAGCCAACCATTGTATTGTCGAGACTAATTAAGCTCTGTTTTTTTGGCCATCCAACAACAACATTCTTACACACATGGTGCACACAAACTGTTATTGTGCAACAAGAAACTACAATTAATTAGCCTTCGATGCTCTAGTTCAGCTACACTGCCACAATGCATTGTTTTTATGTATACCACCATCAACCGTGGCACTGGCACTTAGCATCTAAAACCATTCCATGGAATGTTCAACAAACAACTAGTAAAACTGCGGGTAGAAGCAGGCATGTATGCATCGGCACTGTGGCATGGGCCTATGGATTACCGCTTTCCTAGATTTTCAACGTATGATTTTTCTCTTCATGAACTTACCCATGTTTTCTAAGCAAGATGTGCACTCCCCAAAATAGAGTGTACTTACTAAGAATCAGTAATTGAACTTCAAGCATTTTGTGTGTGTAAAATATACTTTTTTTAACCCAAGTGAACCCTAGTTTGTAGGTGAACCTTTCCATGTATATGTACAGACTTGAAAAGGCTATGATGACAGAACTGCTATATAAAGCTCCACAAAGAACAAGAATCTTTTTTTGCCAAATGAATCATACAAAATATTAACCAAAAATCATTTGTATACACATTATCCAGATATCTCATAAGCCATTTTGTGTACAACATCATTATCAAGCACAAGTGCTATAGGAAGAAGGTTGAAACACAAAATAAATTGGACTTACCAATGGGAAGTCGGTGAAGCTTCTTGGAGATTCAACCTGAACGCATGCACCAGCGCCCCTTGTTGAAGCTTTTTGGAGATTCAAACATATCGCCCACAAATCCGTCTGGGGTTCATTCACGTAAAATTTAGAAAATCCATTTGGGATTTTAGAAGAAAAAATCTCATGGGAGCAACATAATTTAATGGGCGGAATTGATCTCTCACCGGAGCTCGCATGCATGCATGGCTGGGGTTCCATTTGTCCTTCCTTCCCGCTAATCCTGCATGCAACGCTGACTTAATTCCTTAAGATACCATTTACAATAATTAGCCAGCCAATCAGCAGTCGTGCATTGACCACTCAATTTCTGGAGTTGATTTATTTGATCCCTTATTTCTTGCTTCTCAAGGCTTGTTGATAGGCAACTTGTGAAGGTATATAAATTGATAGAATTTGGTAAAAATAATAAAGATGGACTATTGGAAAGCAAACCATGTTATGAACCAAAAGTGTGTGCTTTCCCAGCTGGTTGCGCCCTTATATTTGAGTGGGATGGTCCAGCGTTCGAATCCCATACAAGCTCTATTAACTTTTTGCTGATTGTTGCCTTTCACTGAAAAAAAGATGTGTAGCTGGGCAGCTCGGCTAGGGAAGTGCGCCAGCTCAGGCCAGACCGCGCAGGAAGATGCGTAGCTGGCCCAGCTCAGCCCAGGGAAGCGCGCTGGCCCAGGCCAGACCGCGCAGGAAGATGCCCAACAGTTCAGCAAGAGTTGGGCTAGGATTGCGGGTTCTATCTTTTCCTAATAATACAACCTCGTTTATATTGCGATTTTGTCTCTACAAATCGTAAAAGCGTATTATGACATGAGAAAAAAGCGTATTGTGACGGTGAACCCACGGAGTCAATCCAACATATATAAGGAGGGGCGGGGCTCCCCAAAAGGGGACAAGATTGACAAGTTCCACAAGTTGGACAAGTTAGGTTTAGACAATAGCTCTCGAGATAGAGCACTCTTGTAACCGTGATCATCATCATTAATATCAATGAAGCAGGATGTAGGTTTTTACCTCCACAGCGTTCGAATCCCATACAAGCTCTATTAACTTTTTGCTGATTGTTGCCTTTCACTGAAAAAAAGATGTGTAGCTGGGCAGCTCGGCTAGGGAAGTGCGCCAGCTCAGGCCAGACCGCGCAGGAAGATGCGTAGCTGGCCCAGCTCAGCCCAGGGAAGCGCGCTGGCCCAGGCCAGACCGCGCAGGAAGATGCCCAACAGTTCAGCAAGAGTTGGGCTAGGATTGCGGGTTCTATCTTTTCCTAATAATACAACCTCGTTTATATTGCGATTTTGTCTCTACAAATCGTAAAAGCGTATTATGACATGAGAAAAAAGCGTATTGTGACGGTGAACCCACGGAGTCAATCCAACATATATAAGGAGGGGCGGGGCTCCCCAAAAGGGGACAAGATTGACAAGTTCCACAAGTTGGACAAGTTAGGTTTAGACAATAGCTCTCGAGATAGAGCACTCTTGTAACCGTGATCATCATCATTAATATCAATGAAGCAGGATGTAGGCTTTTACCTCCACCGCGAGGGGCCAAATCTGGGTAAAACATCGTCTCTCGTCCCGTTCAACCCCTCTCAACCTACCACATAGATGCGTTGGCCTCGCGACTAAGTCCTGACACTAAAGACATCTGCCGTGACAATTTCACGACAGTTGGCGTCCACCGTAAAGCCTGCGCACGGTGGTGTTGAGTTCTTGAAGGGACCTCTCTAGGATTGAGAAGCTCGCAGTTTACTGATGAAGAAGAACTCGCAAGGATCAACACTATTAAGCAGAGCTGCGGGCGGGTAAATTTGATGGACAACTACGAATCTGGCAGGGTAAGTTTTCGAGTCCAGAGGAACAGTGGAAATTTAGAGTTACGATGCAACAGATAAACATGATCCGGCGATTCACCGAATCCGAAGACAAATTGATATTTGCTACATCGGCCACCGTGCGGGCAAAAGACAACATCTACTTTATCAAATCGCCGGGGTCCTCGTCGGTTTCCTTGTTAAACAAAGTAACAAGGGATGATGTGGCAACGCTGGAAGAAATTGGAATTGATCACTTGTTTTGATGCACGGAACACAAAAAAGTGTCAGCAGGAGATTTCAGCATGGGAGTGATTAAACAAAGCCGGCCTAAGCAAATTGCCGGCCGGTCTCAGCCAACAAGACAGACACGGCTTCGACCCGGAAAACAGAGATAACCTGGAAACTGATGGGGTCATAGATTGAGATTTATCAGATTGCCAAGCTAGCTCGTCGCCGATGCAGAGACCCGCTGGCTGTGTGTATTGACCCGCCTCGTTGAGCGCGCCTACCAGCCCCGATGCCCCGTTGCCTCGTTGCCAGAACCGCCGCTCGGACCACCTCGGCCTCAAGCCGCCTGCGCCAAGCCAGTGGCGGGTCGCTCCCAGCCTTGTTCAGGCGCCGTGTGACCCGCCAATTTCATCGCCGCGACAACCGTGGCCTTGACAAGTCGCTTCTATATCTACACAAGCGGCCACGGCTCAACGATCGAGCCGCTTTTATCAACCCGTCGTGGCCATGGATTGCCGCATCATCGACCTTGCATCACCGGTTCACGCTACTACCGCGGCCTTGCCTCGAGCTCCCGCTGTCTTCGCCTGCCTTCACCGCGGCCGGTTCGATACCCCTGTGCTGCCACGCGCTTCCACAGCCGTGGCCCGCCGTGGCTGGCCCTGAACCGCCCGCGTCTGTTGAGATTCGCCGTCGCCGTGCTTCGCTCCGGTCTTAAACCGCCCGCGTCTGTTGTGAGTCGCCATGGCCGCCCGTCGCCGGGTTGCCAATGCACCGAATCACCGTTGTGGACGCCTCAAATTATCAAATTTCCGAGCTGGTCCGCCCCTCCGCCTTTCTACCCTCATCGGTGAGCTGTTGCCGTGATCACCTCTGCCGCAAACCGTCCTCCATCCGAGTTGCTGCAGCGCGGCCTCGCCGCACTTCTCCTGCAAGTCTCCGACGCCCGCTGTTTGCTTCTGCTTTGAACCGCCGTGGGCGGTCGCGGGTTCCTCGACTCGCCTGCTACTTGCAAGTCACCGGCCGCCTCTGCCTCCAAAGCCAGGCCTTATTCTGAGCCGTCGCGAGTCTGATGTGAGCTGCCGCGGTCTCGAGAGAGTGACTAAATCGCTGTTGAATCTACTGGAGATTATTCACGAACACTGAATACGGATCATCCGTCGTGTGGACAAATCAGGTGATATCCATTTAAGGCCTATTTTATTAGCACATACTCCCTCCATTCCGTTTTATAGTGCGTATAAGTTTTTGATAAAAAATCCACAATGTAGTGCGTATCTTCTTTCTCGAGCGATTTTGGACGAAAATGCCCCCCCACCTAATCGAACAGCCAGCACCCCACCCAGCCCACCGCATCGCTCGCCTCTCTCTCTCTCTCTCCCTTATCTCTTTCTTCTCGCTGCTTTCCCCACCTCCCTCCCCACCTCGCTGATCCCCATCGATCTCCCTTCTTCCTCGCTGATCCCCATCGATCCCCACCTCCCTTGCTGATCCCCAACTCCCACAACGCTTCCTCTCCTTCTCTCATCGATCTTCTCCGCTTCACATCAGTAGCCGTCCAACAGATTTGGGCCGAGAGGTGTGGCGGAGGCGGCGGTCTTCATGGGCGGAGGAGTTGAGGGAGAGGTGAGGAGGAAGGTCCTGGCTCTGTTGAAGGAGGCAAAGGTGGCAATACAGCAAATTGAGCTGTTGCTAGGCAAGACGCCCAAGCTGGACGGACGAGTTGCTCAACGATTTGGCAAGCGGCAGCGGGAATTCGAAGACACCGAGGGGGAAGAAGAGGAGGAGGTCCCTGGCGAGGGCTGCGCTGGAGACTGGCTGGATGCCCTCAGTAAGGAGGACCTGCTGGAGTACGTCAACGGATTTGATGTCAGCCACACCAACCAAGGTTCGCTTGTGACCCAGGATGCCGATGTCGGCGTCTGTGTAGAAGATGCCTCACCCATGCCGCTCAGTTTCATTCAACAAGGTGTGCATGTCCTTGGCGGCTGCCCAAGTACAGGAACATGATGCATGTACGGGAACAAGCTCACTCGTTGCCCAAGTAATGGCGTGCATGTCCTTAGTACATCGAGCTTGCCCATCTTGGCCGGAAAAGAAGTGTCACCCGAGGATGCTGAGACCCAGGACGGCAAAGAGGTGTTGCCCGAGGACACCGAGACCGACGGCGTCGGAGAGTTGCTGCCCAAGGACGCCGAGACAGACGGTGTCGCAGAGTTGCTGCCCGAGGGCGCCGAGACCAACGGCGGAGACGTGTTACCTGTGGACGCCGAGGCCGACGATGACTTAGAGTTGCTGCCCGGGGATGCCGAGAGTGACGACCGTGAGGAGGTGTTGCCCGAGGACGCTGAGACCGGCAACGGCGTAGATGTGGTGCCTGAGGATGCCCAGAGTGACGACGACGTAGAGGTGTCGCCTGAGGACGCCGAGACCGACGACGGTGAAGAGGTGCCGCCCGAGGATGCCGAGACCGATGTATTATTTGTGCCTGACTCCATGCCCGCTCACGGAGGCGACTCGCTCGATGAACGAACAATGGAGGTAAGGGATAGTATGCTCAGGTTATTAATTCCTGGTTATCTGATGTGAGTGTGTTCACCTCAAATTTGGTTGCATGCATGGACATGGTGATATGATGTGATGAGTATTTTGTTTGAAAAGTTGGTGTTGTGTAGTTTCTCAAGTGAATGTAGATAGTGTCCTCAGTAGCACGAATTGTCCTATGATGTGTATTTTTCTTATTGTCAAATGAATGCTGATAATCAGATTTCATTCACTTGCTTGCATGGACCATGACCAGAACAAATTACTCATTTTTGCTTGGTGGTTAGCTCAGTTTCATGCATGGTAATTATCATTGATCAACTAAACAAAAAACACATCCATAATACATTGATTAATATGTCCAGATTACATTGATCATTTGAACCCAAAATATGCCCAGATTGCTAGTATGATCAAGTGAACCCAAAATATGTCCAGATTCATTGATCATTTCTTGCCAAAATATGTCCAGACTACATTGATCCATTGAACCCAAACTATGTCCAGATTGCAAACAGCTGCATGCATAGACAATGACCATGTCTAGATGGTGGCATTTAGGAACTCAATCGCGGCATTTACAATTGCTGGATCACATGGTAACCTAGGAGGGAGAAGACCAGCTCCTGCTAGAGCCATCTTTCTCATGTGTGGAACCTTGTAGTGTTGGCTGCCATTAAGTTTGAGTATCTCCCGCATACAGGACTGCAAAGTGAGGAAGATGCGGTTGCTCCTCTCAGGGGGGTACTCTCCATATGCTTGGAGCACCTTGGCAACAATGTCATCTAGTGAACCTGGGAACAACTTTTGAAATAAAGCTTGTAGGGCTGCAAAAAAACCTAGGTCCAATATGTTCAGATCGGGAGAATTTGGTGGTTGGCACATCAACGTAATGTTCCATCCATCTGCTATTGCGGCTGCACAAAACATAGGATCATTGACGGGAATATGAGTTTTGGCGTTGTCCTGTTGTATGATTATAGGATAACCGCGTTCCGAAGCAGGCCACTTCTCCTTAATGGCAGGCAGAAGTTTGTTCACCATGTAATCTTGGCTAACTTTCCTTGTCACCGCCGGCAACACCTTAGTAACAATTGTTCCCGCATCGCGGTTCTTGCTATCCCTCTTAGCCTCCTCTAGGAATGTAAAAGGCCATATGCCAATCTTGCCATCAAATGTCATGTTGCCATCATCATCATATCGAGGCCTCGCCACCGCAGCAAGGAACATCACTTTTTCAATGTAATTCTTGTTTTGTGTGGTACGCTTCGGATCTTCCTCATTGAGACCCAAATAGAATTTTTGATTCTTCCGAGTGCGATAGAACCACTTCTCATCTATGTGGATGACATTGTACATTCCATCAAATGTTGGCTGTTGTGGGATGCTTAGTGGCTGAAACATAGACAAACAAAACTTAACCCTAGCCCTCTTGTTTTCTTCTGTCAATGTTGATTTGATGGCATTAGAATGCCGCCTGAGTCTGCCCTCCTTCAAACGCCTGAATAAGGTAGTCTTTGCCATGTTCAACTCATTAGCAAGATCTTGGAGACTTGTTCTTTTTCTTAGATCAATATCCTTTATAGCATCTTCATTGAAAGCAATCCTCTTGCGGCCACAATTCTGGGTCCTCTTGCTCAAGACTCCCTGGAATCCACCAGCCTTCTTTCCCTCCAGCCATCTCAGTTGTATAGTTCGCAAAGGAATGTTTGTTTCTTCGGCAATAGCTTTAGTAATTCCATGATTCAGTTTACCCAAAGAAGACCTCTCCAAGATCATGGCAAATAGATTTTGCTTTTCTTCATCTTTGTACTGCCTTCTCTTTTTCTTGCCTTCATTTGCAAATAAGTGGCATCATACATTTATTACATTGCTAACTATATGAACAATCATGCAGGAACCAGTACATGTATGCATGAAGCAGTACAAGCATGCATGATCCAGTATACATGACCACTATAAGCATGCATGAACCAGTATCCATGAACCAGCACACATGCATGCATGAACCAGTACATGCATGAATGATCCAGAATCCATGAAGCAGTACGCATGTATGCGATCAGTGCAAGCATGCATGATCCACAATGCATAGCACACATGTATGCATGAACCAGTACAAGCATGCATACCAGCTGGAGCTGGATGTCCCTCGTCGTTTCCTTCAACATTTTCAGCATCAACTCCGGCGTCGACTACATCAAGTTCAACATTCAAGTCAATGCCAAGCATGCCATGTCCGTCGTCGTCGCCGCCGCTGCCGCCGCCGGACTCCACATTCAAGTCAATGCCAGTATCGACATGAACGGAAGGTTGGCCGAGGCCGGCGTCACCGAGTGGAGGTTGGCTAGCCTGCCACCTAACAGTTGGTGATCTTCCAGTGAGTCCCAACCTCGTTCGTCCGCGTCCGCTCTGGCCATGACCGCGTCCACGGCTGGCGTCTCCGCGTCCACGGCCGGCATCTCCACGGCCGGCGCCTCCGCATCCACGGCCGGCGCCTACGCGTCCACGGCTGGCGTCTCTGCGGCCGGCGCCTCCGCGTCCACGGCCATGACCACGTCCAGGGCCAGGCTCAGCTTCAGCATACACATGCTCGTGAGGTTCGTCCTCTGGCAAAATAAATCAACAAACCAAGGTGGTGAGCAAATGATCAGCAAGAAGACGAGAGCACCAACAAAAATATGAACCTCGGCAGGGAGAGAGGACGTACCTTCATCCGAGACAATCAGCTCCAGATCGTAGTCTAGCTCTCCGGCAAGACGGCCGTAGTCTTCTTGGACATCTTCCCAGTTGATCTGGTTGTTTAAATCTAACTGTGCCATTGCAGGGTGAAGAACTAGAGAGAAATGAGATGCAGAGAGAAAAATGGTGTACTAGTACACTCTTGGTCCCGTCCTAGAGAGCTGATTCAAATTTGAAAAGGCTGAGCGGGCGTGGGTGGGGCTGGCCACGCAGACGTGGACGCGGGAATGCGCTGAACTTTCCCTCCAATTTCTCTCCGTGGCGGGATTACACGTGGTTGAGGTGATGTGCACATGGGGCTGGACAGAGTTAGTGGAGGGGTATATTAGACCAAAGTACATGTGCCAGCTCACTCATTGGTATTGCCGCTGGAAACTATACGCACTATAAAACGGAATGGAGGGAGTATTATTTTTGTCAAGAAACAATTACTTTGGCATATGATATTTTTTGACGCAGGACAATTGTTCATTAAAAATGAGACGTTATATTACGGGCACGGAGCACGGACTAGCAATGCTATGCACCCGCGTTTCGTCCGTGTCAACCACCCGGTGAATGAACGTGCGCAAGTTGCTGTCCCGGTGGTCCGATTTACATCAGCTTGCCGGGACCGCGCCCGCGGTTAACTCGCCCGTCCGTGACGGTTTACGACATTGGTGCTGATTTTCTCCGTCTGCACCGGTTTACAATGCCGCAGCCGACTCATCTGTCTGTGCCGCCTCTGATGCTGCGGACGTATTTTCCGTCCGTCTCTCACGGCCTGGTCTACATCAACACGACAGGCTGCACCTGTTTGCCTGAGCTGTTTATTGAGTATGAGCAAGTCACAGCTTGGGTAGCCCGATTTTCTTCCAATAAATTGGAGGCAAATTATCATTCAGCCACCGTCTGCACTGGATGGATCAATGGACATGCGCACAAATCACTGCCACTACAGTTTGGTTAACTTCAAACAAGTCAGTTGAAAGGAACCATTGGCCGAGTTGCTGACACGGCTCGTATGGGATCATTTATAACCCGCCGCAGTCACCTCAACTTTCTGTGGATTCACATCGTGCTATCAACGCCAATGATATACAAGTTATGCCGGTTTATATTATGGTCAAATATGGAGAATCTCAAGCCAACTCCTCAAGTCACCTTGAGACTTGGGGGCTACAATGATATGACTTAGCAAACGTTGCCGGTTTTCAGTGAAGTCAAGAACCCAATACGTTGGAGGGAAAGATAACCCGGTCCCGGATTCACATCGTGCTGTCAGAAGATTTCCGGATTAGAAAGTATATGACAGTTGAAAAATCCCGGCTCAATGAAGAAGTTTCGGGTCATCAGAAAAGGATTCCGGTTTACAATCCGGTACAAGGGAAATTTGTCCTCTGACAAAGCTCTGAAGCTCTCAAATCCGGTTTAAGAATTTCCGGTTCAAAAAGGAATTAACTTCTCGCAAGTTCGAGTTTAAAGGCCGTCAGAAAATTTCTGGCTAAAAATGAAGATTCCGGTTTAAAATCCAGTTCAAGGGAAAGATGTCTCCCACAAAGTTTTGAAGCTCTCAATATCCGGTTCAAGATCCCGGTTCAAGAAGAATTTATCTCTTGCAAAAAGTTAAAAATTTCCAAAGAGGACCTGCTGCCATGATGCGCGGTTTAAACATGGGTATCCCGCCTTACTGGCCTGACATATTATTGATCACATGAGGGTTTCTGCTTTATAAAGCGGGGTCTTGGTTCTTTTACATCATGTGTGGTTACACGGAGTTGTTCTAAAGCAGCCTCCGGTTTACCCCTTGAGTTAGCTTTTCAAAAGCATCATGTTACATCACTTGGGGGCTTGGTCGTGTCCGAACCAATGCAATATGTCTTGATAGGCGAGAGCCACCAGATCACTTGGGGACTTGGTCACGTCTGAACCAGTCATGCCTCTTGATCTTCCTAAGGCCACAGAATCACTTGGGGGCTTGGTCGAACCCGAACCATTGCCATGCCACTTGATTGGCATAAATGTCACGGTTTCATTTGGGGACCTGGCTGACTTGAACCATAGTTACACCTATCGGGAGCTTGGTCGTGTCCGACCATGGTAACACCATCTGATCAGCTCAAATAAGCCTCTTTTTTCAAATGGTTTTATCATTGCCTTTGCTTCAATATTTTCCTTGATAACTGTTTCTTTTATTTTTGTTGCGTTTTTAAACCGACAAAGTTTTAAACCGGCCCAAACTGTCAATTACAAATTGACGGAACACGGTCAAATCTTAATCCGGAGACTATCTGCCCGGTTTGTTTTTCTGTTACCATCCTATTATGGAGTAAACCGGTGTTTATCACAGCCCGGCACGGTTTTATCATAAACCGGCACAATATGGAAGGAGTTATCAGTACTCAAGATTGGGGTTATCACCTTTACTACAAAAGTTGGTAAAACCAACAATGTGATTCAATGTCACAGGTATGATATATTTCATATTTGATTATTCTTAAATGCAGCCTTGGTTATAAACCCGGGTTATATGTTGGGCGTTATGACCCGTCCGGCGGTAAACCGCCAGGATACTTTACACTTGTTGTATGCAGAAACAGGTTGAATAAAGCATAATTACAAATCACCGGTGTTTATTGAACCGGCCTGGCTTTGGACTATAAGTTGCCAGTATATATTTGGATTGCGCCATTGGAATTATGGCCTTATAAATCATTGGGTATATTATTCAAATAGCCAACATGGCTGGATTTTTATTATGGTTATCAATAACTAGTATTATGAGTAAGGTTTTCAAAGTCGCTTTAGCGCAATGGCTATCATATTATCAATAGATATGATTTATTCTACAATGGAAGGAATAGTCCTGAGTCGCTACAGGCTTACAACCCGGCACTTGGGGGCTACGTTATTCAAATCGAGATTACATGCAAGTCTCATGTCGCTGCAAGCATGCACCATGACACTTGGGGGCTACCAATTGCTCCTGTCAACAATTCAAGGTACACGTGTTTTCATCTATTATTGAAGGATCCATTGCTCAGTTGGTAAAGCACAAAGCTCTCAACCTTGTGAATATGGGTTCAAGCCCCATGATGGGAGTTACATAATATAATGTTATTCTCAATGAAGTATATATAAAGTCCCAGCTTAATATTATCTTACTGAGCCGGCCCTTGGAGGCTACACGTTGCTGTTAAAGTCTACATGATCATATTTTCAAAGTCCCTGCTCATTATTTACATAATGACCCGGCCCTTGGGGGCTACACTGGTTGAAGTTTTTTATGAGCATCAGGAAATTACAAGTCCCAGGTTGCTGCAAGCATGACAACCCGGCACTTGGGGGCTACACATATGGAGTATTCAGTTTATATGATTGAGATGAACTAATCGGATTTCTTCAAGGTTGAAACACTTATTGGAGCAAGTCTTAAGTTATCACTATGTTCTCCTCTTAATGCTTGGGGGCTACAGGTATTATGCATATAAAGGAGGAACATCTTCATTTTATCAGTTTTGAGCAAATCAGGAAGATCAATTACATGACCCGGTGTCGACAACAATTATGACCCGGTGCCATCAATATTTATAAACCGGCCATTTTGGTAATATTAAACCAGTACGTTTTACATCTTCAAACCGGCTGAATATCAGATAAGTATTTTCAGACCCATATTTCTTAAACGAGTGCTTTGGGAGCTGAGTCAAAGGAGTTATTCTTCACAATATTTCTCGATGACAAACCAATGTCGGCAAATTGAGTATGAAGTTGGTTTATTGATCTGGATTTCCCAGAAGGAGGAAATAACAAGGACTTAAGGATGATCAGGTACCGTTTTACAAAAATTCTTAACCCTGAGAATAACCTATCAAATTTGTTCTTGTGTTTATTTTGCAGCATAAGTTTACCATGAATAAATCCAAGCTAAACTTGGGGGCTAATGTCGGGGATATACCCCGCGGTGTAAACCGGCCGGAAGTTAACCCGGCCGGACTTGGCGGTTTAACTCAAGACCCCGCTGACACTTGGCGAGTTACTGGCGACCCGCCCTGACCTGGCGGTTTACAAGCAACCCACCTGGTCATTATGACTCACTGGTGATCCGGCGTGCGAGACAGACGGATGACAAGGCCCAAGGCCCAGAAGGCCGGTTCACGTTTAACGGTGGGCCGATTTAAGAGGAAAGGCATGAGGAATATTTGTCCTACAAGGAGTTAAGACCTGGACTTGTATCCGGTTTGTATTAGAGATAGACTAGTCCTAATCCTAATAGGAATCCACATGTAAACCGCCCCTTCAACATATATAAGGAGGGGCAGGGCTCCCCAAAAGGGGACAAGATTGACAAGTTCCACAAGTTGGACAAGTTAGGTTTAGACAATAGCTCTCGAGATAGAGCACTCTTGTAACCGTGATCATCATCATCAATATCAATGAAGCAGGATGTAGGCTTTTACCTCCACCGTGAGGGGCCGAACCTGGGTAAAACATCGCGCCTCTCGTCCCGTTCAACCCCTCTCAAGCTACCACATAGATGCGTTGGCCTCGCGACTAAGTCCTGACATTAAGGACATCTGCCGTGACAATTCCACGACAGATGGCGTCTACGGCGGCGGGCGTCCTACATGCGGATCAAGCACGAAGAGGAGCGGCGCGAGGCATCCTGGAAGGAGCCCGATGTTGCCGCGCGCCTCGGCGAGCTCCGCGACCAGATCCTCGCCGCTTGCGCCTCCTTCGCCGCACAACACTCTGGCTGCTCCTCCGTCCGCCACGGCGGCAACCTAGGTATGCCTCCACCTGCCCTGCCTACGCGCTTTGCAGGCTTTCAGATAGGGTTTCCGATCATGGCGAACTGAAAGCACCAGCCCAGTAAGAGCTCGACAGCGTGGAGG
Source organism: Triticum urartu (assembly GCF_056163025.1). Taxonomy (NCBI): domain Eukaryota; kingdom Viridiplantae; phylum Streptophyta; class Magnoliopsida; order Poales; family Poaceae; genus Triticum; species Triticum urartu. The sequence goes on along the minus strand of NC_141879.1, from coordinate 445,056,983 downwards.
TCCTCTCCAGTCCAGCCAGCAGTACGTGACCAGCCCAAGATCCACAACCGAGCCAAGCACTTCTCCATTCTTTTTCTTCTTCTATTACCTAGCCAAAACAATTTTCTTGAGAACAATCATATCTGGTTAGGATGCACAGATGAACCTAGAACCTACAGCACAAATAATGGAGGAGCGACAACAATAGAGGATGGACCTGTGGTTGCTTTCCAGCTCTTTTCTTCAAAACAATATGAGAAAGAGTGCAAAGGAAATTGGAGCATATATAGGCATAGGGCAACCGAAAATTGCTCAGGAATATCTCCATCTTATGCTTATTGCTTTGATGTACAGTGACCTATAAAAGGGTCAAAACAATCAGCGAGATACTTCTCTGGGTGTAGAGCTCATTGACATACACCTAATTTTTTTTACATTATTATTCTCAATAGTATGGTTGAACATTCATTACCTTGTGTTTCATACTTGGTCCTAGCCTCCCAAGCTTAAATCTGAAGTTGCTCTGTATAGGGGAGTGAATTGTATGAGAGTGTGTTTTCAGGCTTAAATCTGAAATTCTTGTTATACTATCTGTGCATGCAGTTCGTATGGTAGAACCAATCGATTTGCAGAATATGGCAATGATCCGGAAGGGTAATTGGTGCGGCCACCGGAAGGCTCGGCAGTGCTGATCGCCGGAGCTACACTACCGGCGGTGCCATCCAAATCCTTGGTGACGCTCAAGGTATATACAATGTACACACGAAGGTGTCCACATGCAATTATCTAATTATTGGATGCATCAGATTAACGTGCTCGATGAATCACATGTGTATACTTGAGACAAATGAATGTATTACTGGTTAGTCAATTTTTTTATTTATCCTTTTTATGTGTCCTCCAGGGTGACCATAGTAGCATCTTGAGCCCAAGTACAGTGCTGCCATCTAACGCTTCCTGCAATTTTTTAGCTCCAGGAATTTAGACTGTCCTGCAAGAAGAATTAGTTGAGAAGGTTGGTCTATGCTACTTCTCTAGGACTGAGTATATACTCTTTGTTCTTAATTGTAGTGATAGTTACTACTCCCTCCGTTCGGAATTACTTGTCTCGGATATGGATATATCTTTTAGTTCTAGATACATCCATATCCGGGACAAGTAATTCCGAACGGAGGGAGTATTATTGAATTGCTAAGGTGACAAACTGAAAGTTATTGAATTACTAAGGTGACAAATGAATTGCTAATGTCGAAGAACCCGAGTCATCGGCCCCACAAGTAGAACCAGGTAATACCAATAATGTCAAGATTTACTGTCGTGTTGAATGTTACTTCTGTACCAAATAAGGCCTCTGAAATATGTTGAAGTATCTTCCAGTTTGCACAAGTTAGCCTACATAGGATGCCACTCAAAACTGTATTGAAAAACCTGTGTTCTTATGTTTTAGATCATGACGATGCAGTAAATTAAACTTTAATGAATTCAAATGTAGGTTCTGAAGAATGAATTGAGAATCGTGCTACCTTCCGGATCCACACATATTTTGCCTGAACACTTATTCAGATGTTTGTTTCTTCACAATACTTTAGCTCCGTAGATTGCAATGCTTCAGCTATGCTGCAAGCTTGCAATTGTTCAACACGAGAATAAAATGGGCTTAAGCAAATAAAAGGTACGAGGAATGTATGTTCCACCAAATCTAACATTTGCAGGCAACAACAAATAACACAATACTCCAGAGTAAATCATAATGCAGCTGGTGTAGGGGTTATCAGCTACTCCAGTGTTGTCATGTTTCTTGCTACTTACTAGGCCTGGGCGTTTTTTCAGTTTCTACTGTTCGGTTATTTTGTATATTCGGTTAGCAAATCTGGAAACCGAAATAAGCTTGCAAATCTACTAACCGAAACTTCGGTTAACCGAAAAATCGGTTCGGTTTACTACCGAAATTTATACACAGAACATAATGTGCAGATTTCAGTTTCAGATTTTGTCACTTTAAACAGGATTTTAGAAAGAAATCAATGGGAACAGAAACAAAAAATAGAAATAAACGCAGCACATCTGGTGGAGCGCGCATCCGTTAAGTTATGTTGTGGTGGAGTGGTACGCGGCTGGATCTTGGAGAGAAGAAAGAGGAGCGCATATTGCGGTGGCGAGCTAGCGACGACAAGTGCATGTCGCGGCGGCCGGCATGGAAGATGCCAAGGGGGATTTTGGGGAGCCTGGCTCATCTTTTATTTTCAATGCCACTAAATCTGCTACGCAGGGACACAAGAAGGTGAAAGGGGAAAAGGCTAGAAAGGAAGGAGGTGCTGATCGTTCGGTGGAAGACCGTGAGAAAACGATAGGCAAAAAGAGAATACCTATTTCCGATGCGTGTCCGACGGGTAGTAATCTAGTGTTTTCTTTTGAGAAAAATAGCATGGATAGTCTTGAGCGCTTACTGTATGATGATGTAAATGTCTCAAGCAAGAGAGTTTGTATGGGTAGAGTAGAGACGGTAAAAGATGTGGATGGTGTTGTTAGCCACATAGCGAAGGAGACGGATGAGAAGAAGAGTACGTGCAGGAGAGAAAGGAGTCAGTTGGAGACGATGGTGCATCGGCGGCCTCCGGTGAGCAGGTCCGCCGGGCCAAATGAAAAGCGTTGGTTGGAACTGCCGTGGGATGCTATCTACCACGGCAGTTCGAGAGCTCTTGGACCTTCAAGAGCGGGTTCGGGCAGACTTAATTTTTCTTTTAGAATCCCACTTGAATAATGTAAAGCCGATGAGTTACGTCAGGTCCTTAGTTTTGATTCCATGTTTGTGGTGGAGAGTGATGGTTGGGCCGGGGCCTTGTCTTGTTTTATCATAAAGTGAATAAAGTTGAGTTGAACTATATCTCGGCTAATTTTATTGATATTTTGTTTATGAATGAGGAAGTCGTACAGTGGCGTTTCACGGGTTTTTATGGTCATCCGAACTGGAGCTATCGCAATTTATCTTGGGAGGATATTCATAATTTGTATCATAAGGGTAATCATCCATGGGTGATTCTAGGAGATTTTAATGAGACCGTTAGATGTCAATCTAATGGCAATCATGCTTTTTCAGTCTCTGATCTTCCTGGTCCAGCCGCCCAAATCAGCGCTGGCAGAACCGCCTGCTCCCGCCTCCCGTGGCTGGCTGTGCTGCCAGCAGGCTTCATGGCCCCACCATTGTCGCATCCCTGGCCTGGCTATCCCTCTACTCACCCACACCTCCTATTATTTTCTGGCGACGGCAGCCAAACCAGTCAACCCATGTACTCCCCACCGCGTGGGCAGCCACTGACATGTCTTCCCTGGCTCCGTGTCGTTCCCTTCCTAGGCCTCGCCGTCGTCCACCGTCCTAGTGCTCTCGGCGCCGTGCTCAACCTGGTCAACGAACGACATCCATCGAACGTGGACTTTACGTGGAGAGGCTGACAGCTGGGTCCATGGCCGCACACAAGGAAATGCCTCCTTATTATGCGCAAAATAATGATTCCTCCACCTAACATCTGGGACCCACCAGAAAGGCCTCTGTATTTCGTGAAAAAAACATTCCCCCGCTGACAGGTCGGACCCACCAGCTATATCTTCACACGCAAGGAAGTGCCTCCTTATTACGCACAAAAAATGAATACTCCCCTTGCTAGCTGAGACCCAGCATAGTGGGAGGCTGACATGTGGGCCTACTAAGTTGACGGGGACGGAGGGCTTTGTCAACTTAGTCAATATGAACGATTCTAGCTCTAGTGACCGTACAATGTCCATCCATCGACCGTAGTGCTTCTTCAACCTCTGGTCTTCTTGCTCCATCCACCCAAAGCAGCGCGCGGTCGTGTCGCCTGCTCCTGCCTCTCGTGGCCAGTTGTGCTGCCGCGGAGGCCTCACCGCCCCCTACTACTTCCACCACTGGCCAGGACCTGCGGCGACGGCAGCCTCACACCACAGCCGAACCAGTGAACCCTCATACTCCTTTTCACGTGGGCATCCACTGTCGCTTCTTCCCCGGCTCCGTGTCGTCCCCTTCCTAGGCCTCGCCGTCGTCCACCGCCTTGGTGCTCTCGGCGCGGCGCGGTCAACATGGTCAAGGAACGACTTCCATTGAAAGAGTACTGTACGTGGAGAGGCTGAAAGCTGGGTCCAAAGCCGTAGCAAGGAAGTGCCTCCTTATTACGCGAAAAATAAGGATTCCTCCACCTGATTTCACGTAAAAAAAGTTCCCCCCCTGACTGCTTGGACCCATCAGCTACATCTTCGCACGCAAGGAAGTGCCTGACAGTCGGGACCCACCTGGTCGAAGCATACGTAGCGTTGTCATTCTGGTCGCGAACGTGTACGTCCATACTAGTCGATATAGAGGCGTGCACGTGTCGTAATAGAGGCGCGCACGTAGCATGTACACTTACGTACAATGGCCAGGGTGCAAGAAAGAAAATATGGCCACGTACGTACATACGGGCGGGGTCTCGAACGCCTACTCGCGCATATGTACGGCCAGGGCTCGTGTACATGGCTGGGTCGGAACGGAGAAGCTGCGCCGCCGTCGTGTTCATGGGGAGGCAACAGAATGCGTCGTGCTCATCGGGAGGCAATGGAACGTGTGCTGCTCATCGGGATCCAACCGGCTTGGACGGAATAGCTAATGGAAACAAGGCCTGGCGTACCGCAGAACGGAGGAAATGGCCTTGTGTTCGACCGGCCACGGTCGAAACGGGATCCTGTTCACCGGGAGGGGTCTGGCGTACCGCAAAACGAAGGAAATAGACCTCCTACGGTGGAAACGGGGTCCTGTCGATCGGGAGGGGTGTGGCGTACCGCAAAACAGAGGAAACAGACTTGTGTTGGAGCGCTACAGTTGAAATGGGGGTCCTGTTCATCGGGAGGGGTGTGGCGTACCACAAAACGGGACTCCACAGGATACTGTTCATCTCCACCCTTGACCTCCTCCAACCTCCACGGGCTACTGTTCATCCACCGTCGACCTCCTCTAGCCTCCACCTGCGACTGTTCATCCACGGGCTCCTGTTCATCTAGCCTCCACCGCGTGCTCCTCCACCAGCTACTCTTCAACCAGCCCTCTCCAGGGGGGCCTGTTCAACCACCCCTCCACGGGCTACTGTTCATCCAGCCCTTCATGGGGTCATGTTCATCCAGCCCTCCACAGGATCCTATTCATCCAGCCCTCCATGGGGTCCCGTTCATCCACCGGCTCAATCGATCGGGGTACTGTTCATCTAGCGGCAACGACCTCTACTACCATGGGGTCCTGTTCATCCAACCCCCCACCGGGAACTGTTCATCCAAAACCCCAACAACGCTCACTGTTCATCCAGAGGCAGCATCGATCGACTTCAGTTAGCGGCAGTAGCGAAGCAATCACTCGACTTTAGTTAACAGCAAGGGATCGATCGATCGCTCGGGTTCAGTAACATGTAGCCTGCAGTGCAATCGATCGGGTTCATTTAGAGCCCGATGCCTCGCTCGGGTTCAGTTAGAGCGCAACGCCTCGCACACACTCGGCCCCCGACCACCCACCGTGACCGGGAACTCCCCGATATTTTCCTCACCCTCGCTTCTACCACGGTTTTTTCCATCATGGACGACCTAAAGAATGTCATGTAGCTGCGTGTCCGGCCCGCCCAGGATGAAAAGCCCATTTTCTGTCATGATTTTTTGTCATAGAAGTAGGACCCCACCACATCTATGATGATACCGGGTTTTATCACAATTATCGTCATAGAAGTGTCATAAGTATGACAGAATTTTTTTTCGTTCGGCCCAAAATGTCACGGATGTGTCTTTTTTTGTAGTGCTGCCCTCCAGTGGGGAGGGATGGATGGGAACCTTGATTCTCTCTATTGAAGGAGGAACAACTGTCGTGGTCGGTTATCGAGGTGGCACTGGATAGACGGGGGCCAAGGTTGTCGGCTGCCCTAGCTTTTCCGCTTCCTTGGTGGAAGGGTCCTTCCCCAACGGGCTTTGAAGGCCGAGGCCTCCACCTCGGCTGTGGAGACACCAGCGCTTTCCCCATGGTAGGCACGGGTAGGGCTTGCTGAGAGGTCGCCTCCCCTAGCCCATCATGTGCAAGAGGGGGAGGGGAGACGCTCCTCCGACGCGCTGGGGGGAGGGAGCCCGCTCGATGACTCCTTATCGCTGATACGGGAGTGTAGAATGTCGTGAAGGGTAATTAATCGATTAGATCTTTGGGAGAAAGGGACTAGTGCGCATACAATGTGTTTCGAAATAAAACATATAAAAGACATACCTCCTGGACGATGGTCTCTCCCTGCATGGCCTGGTAAGGTCATCCTCCAAATCGGAGAGGACAACCTTGGTCATAGCGGGAGCCTTGTGGGGTAGGACATTGTCGGCCTTCAGATGGCGCCTTCGGTTTCGGGGCGCATCAGCCCCACGACGTCTTTGGACGCCGCTCTCTTTCTCTTCGGGGAAGAGGTACCTTCCTCCCCTTCTTCTCCTTCTCCCTCTCTTTCCTCCTCGTTGGAAGAAAGAATTGGAATGTCCTCGGACTTAGCGTCCGAGGGGTCTTGGATCCAAATACATCCCTTCTTCCTCCCCGGCTCCTTTGCCTTCTTCGGGGCCTAGGGGGCACCACGACCAAGAGAGCCTGGAGTTCGGGGGTCCTGTTGTCCTCGGGCAGCGATGCTGAGCACTTGATGAGCGCCACCTTGGATGCCCATTTCTAGAGGAAAGGGGGGGATTCAGATAGATATAAAATGCAGAATCATTAATAAACATGCGTAACGATTGTTACCTCGAATGGGCCACGTACGATAGTATAGCCCCTGTCTGGCCCTTCCTCGAGGAATTCATTCTGGGACGGCTTGAATTGAGTCGTCCACATGCCATCTATACTGGCACGGAAGAAGTTTAGCACTGTTGGTATGTCTTCGGGATTGTAGAGCCACATGGGGCTGGCCCGAAACTGGAGTGGAAGGATGCGGCAATGCAACATCACATCCACCAATTTTACTTTCTTTTAAAGGGCCCGGACCCTTTCCTGGAGAGAGATGAGTTCATCCGAATTGCCCCACTCCATGCCCCACTTCTGCTAGGACACTAGCTTCCTCGGAGGCGTGCCCGTGAAGACTGGAGCTGCGGCCTGGCCTGTGGCGATGGGCTCTGTGATGTAGACCCACTCATGCTGCCATATCTTCACGGTCTCAATGAAGGTGCCCTCCAGCCAGTCCGGCTTTTGGAGCTTGCTGATCATGGCGCCCCCACACTCGGTGAACTCGGTGCTGCTACTCTTCGGCTTGATGCAGAATGTCTTCAGCCACAAGAAGTGTGGTTCGACGCGCATGAATTCCTCACATACAATGATGAAGGTGGTGAGGAGAATAATGGAATTTGGGGCTAGATTGTGGAAATCTAGCCCATAGAAGAAGAGAATCCCCCACACAAAAGGGTGCAGGGGAAACCCTAGACCTTGGATGAGGTGGGGGATGAAGATGATCTGCTCCTCGGGCTTGGGAATAGGGATGCATTGGCCGGGCTCTTGGGGCCTGTAGGCGGCGTCAGCAGGAAGGTATCCCGCTGCTCGGAGCTCGTTGTGTTGGAAAACGTTGCATGGAAAACAAAAAAAATCTATGCACACGCAAGATCTATCCATGGAGATGCATAGCAACGAGAGGGGGAGAGTGTGTCTACATACCCTCGTAGAACGTAAGCAGAAGCGTTTAACAACACGGTTGATGTAATTGAACTTCTTCGCGCTCCAACCGATCAAGTACCGAACGTATCGCACCTCTGCGTTCTGCACACATTCAGCTCGGTGACGTCCTCCGCCTTCTTGATCCATCAAGACGGCAAGGTAGTAGATGAGTTTCGACAGCATGACAGCATGGTGATAGTGCTGTTGAAGTGATCTCTGCAGGGCTTCGCCTAAGTAGTACGAAAATATGACCGGGGGTGTAAACGGTGGAGGGGGCGCCGCACACAACTAGGCAATTGTATCTTGTGTGCTAGGCGCCCCCTCCCACATATATATAGGTGGGAGGGAGGGAGGAGCAGCCAAAGGAGGCGCCCAAGTAGGAGGAATCCTACTTGGGGTCCCTCCCAAACCGCGCCCCCTTTCCTTATTTGGAGTGCGGGGAAAGGCACGAGAGGGTGGCGCCCCCCCCCCCCCCATTTCATTTCTCCCATGAGAGGGAAAGGCAGGAGGGGCTAGACCTCCCCCTTTTCCTTCCCTAGGTCTGGCCAAACAAGGGATGGGGCACACCAGCCCCCTTGCGGGCTGGTCTGTCCCCTCCTTTGGCCCATAAGGCCCATATCTTGACAGGGAGGGTGCCCGGAACCCCTTTTGGTGACTCGATTCCTTCCCGGTACGTCCTGAAACACTTCCGGTGTCCAAATACCATCGCCCTATATATCAATCTTTACCTCTTGACCATTTCGAGACTCCTCGTCATGTCCGTGATCTCATCCGGGACTCCGAACAACATTCGGTCACCAAATCATATAACTCATATAACACTTTATCGTCAATGAACGTTAAGCGTGCAGACCCTACGAGTTCGATAACTATGTAGACATGACCGAGACACCTCTCCAATCAATAACCAATAGCAGAACCTGGATGCCCATATTGGCTCCTACATATTCTACGAAGATCTTTATCGGTCAAACCGTTATGACAACATATGTAATTCCCTTTGTCCATCGGTATGTTACTTGCCCGAGATTCAATCTCCGGTATCTTCATACCTAGTTCAATCTCGTTACAGAAACTCTCTTTACTCGGTCCATAATACATCACCTCGTGACTAACTCCTTAGTCATTTGCTTGCAAGCTTATGATGTGTATTACAGAGAGGGCCCAGAGATACCTCTCCGATACTCGGAGTGACAAATCCTAATCTCGATCTATGCCAACTCAACAAACACCTTCGGAGATACCTGTATATAATCTTTATGATCACCCAGTTACGTTGTGACATTTGATAAAACACAAGGTATTCCTCCAGTATCTGGTAGTTGCATAATCTCATAGTCGAAGGAATATGTATTTGACATGAAGAAAGCAATAGCAATAAACTGAACGTTCAATATGCTAAGTTAACGGATGGGTCTTGTCCATCACATCATTCTCCTGATGATGTGATCCCATTATCAAATGACAACACATGTCCATGGTTAGGAAACCTGAACCATCTTTGATCAATGAGCTAGTCTAGTAGAGGCTCACAAGGGACATAGTATTCGTTTATGTATTCACACATGTATTTAGGGTTTCGATCAATACAATTCTAGAATGAATAATAAACCTTTATCATGAATAAGGAAATATAAAAATAACAACTTTATTATTGCCTCTAGGGCATATTTCCTTCATGTTGATGGTGGCATCAGTGACAATGGAGGACACCCACCTCCCCTTCTGATCTCCATCATCCATGGGCACGAGACGCGGAAGCTTGGAGATGACTTTAGGCTTGGAAACGGGGCTGGGGTGATATGTCTTCGACATATCTATAATTTTTTATTGTTCCATGCTGTTATATTATCATTATTGGATGTTTTATAATCATTTTATTGCCATTTTGTATCATTTTTGGTACTAACCTATTGACATAGTGACAACTGCTAGTTGTTGTTTTTTTGCATGTTTTTACATCGCGGAAAATCAATACCAAACGGAGTCCAAACACAGTGAAACTTTTTGTGGATTTTTTTGGACCAGAAGACATCCAGTGGGCCAGAGAAGCGCCTGGGGGGTGCTCCGAGGGGAGCAGAACCCACCAGGGCGCGCCTGGAGGCCCAGGCGCACCTTGGAGGGTTGTGCCCACCTTGGTAGCCTCCCGCACCGCCCCTTTGCTCTATAAATACCCCAATATTCCAGAAACCCTAGGGGAGTCGACGAAAATCAATTCCAGACGCCGCAAGTTCCAGAACCACCAGATCCAATCTAGACACCATCACGGAGGGGTTCATCATGTCCATTGGTGCTTCTCCGATGATGCGTGAGTAGTTCTTTGTAGACCTATGGGTCCGTAATTAGTAGCTAGATGGCTTTGTCTCTCTGTTTTGATTCTCAATACAATGGTCTCTTGGAGATCCATATGATGTAACTCTTTTTGCGGTGTGTTTGTTGGGATCCGATGAACTTTGAGTTTATGATCAGATCTATCTTTTTATCCATGAAAGTTATTTGAGTCTTCTTTGATCTCTTATATGCATGATTGCTTATAGCCTCGTATTTCTTCTCCGATATTTGAGTTTCCTTTGGCCAACTTGATCTATTTATCTTGCAATGGGAAGAGGTGCTTTGTGATGGGTTCGATCTTATGGTGCTTGATCCCAGTGACAGAAGGGGAACCGACACGTATGTATCGTTGCTATTAAGGATAACAAGATGGGGTCTATTTCTACATAAATTGATCTTGTCTACATCATGTCATCGTTCTTATTGCATTACCCCGTTTCTCCATGAACTTAATACACACTAGATGCATGCCGAAAAGCGGTCAATGTGTGGAGTAATAGTAGTAGATGCAGGCAGGAGTCGGTCTACTAATCTTGGACGTGATGCCTATATAATGATCATTTCCTGGATATCGTCATGATTATTTGAAGTTTTATCAATTGCCCAACAGTAATTCATTACCCACCGTTTGCTATTTTTCTAGAGAGAAGCCACTAGTGAAACCTACGGCCCCTGGGTCTCTTCTTTATTATATTTGCCTTTGCGATATACTTTTATTTGCTTTTATTTTCAGATCTATTAAACCAAAAATACAAAAATACCTTGCTGCACTTTATTTTATTTAGCGTTCGATCTATCATTCTATTACAACTTTCACATGTTCGTTTGCCAATTTCTGGCGCCGTTGCCCGAAAGGGATTGACAACCCCTTTAACACGTCGGGTTGCGAGTATTTGTTATCTGTGTGCAGGTGCTATTTATGTAGTGTTGCTTGGTTCTCCTACTGGTTCGATAACGTTCGTCTCATCACTGAGGGAAATACCTACCGTTGTTGTGCTGCATCATCCCTTCTTCTTTGGGGAAATACTGACGTAGTTCTAGCAGACATCAAAAGGAATTTCTGGCGCTGTTGCCGGGGAAACATAATCAACATCTACCAGGTTCCTAATCAGAAATCTCATCTCCTTGCAATTTACATTATTTGCCATTTGCCTCTTGTTTTCCTCTCCCCCACTTCACAAAAATTTGCCATTTTATTCGCCTTCTTTTCGTGAGATCTACCCTTTGTTTGCAATCATGAGTGATTTTGGTATGGCAAAAACAGATGATGGCCTGACTCCTAAAATTGGATGATTTGGCAATCTAGATGCTAAAACTTTTGTTTTGGGTAAAGGGAATGTTATAGGAAAAGAACGTATCCAAGAATTTTTCAATTGCGTTGGAAATTTAAGTATTGATGATGTTCCTATACTTAAGAGGACTAAATCTTATGCGAAGCTATTTCGGCACTAGTTCTGAAACTTGAAACTAAATTTATCCACACTCATCCTACCTTGCAAAGATTGTTTTTTGAACTACCCGTTATAAAGAATCCCAAGGCTAAAAAGTTGTCCACTCTTGTTCTTATGAATGGATTTGACTACATAATACGCGAAGCTAATCTTTGATTTATATGGTATGAATCGTGAAAAAGCGATGATAGATGAAATTTTATAATAGTGATTATGCGTGAAGACATGTGCTTGGGGATAATCAAATTTTTGATGACAATATTAAAAAGGAAGTCCCTATTCTAGACATAATCCAATAAGTTTTTAATAATGTTAATCAACATTATTCTTGGATTGTTGCCGGAAATCAAAGAGGTTGTGATGATAAGAACCTTGATAGTGCTAAGGTCTCCATGGATAATACATTTTATGTTGTTTTTACAAAACCTCATGATTAAAATACCTCTAAGGAAATTAAGGAGAAAGATGACAATACTTAGATCCTTGCCTTATGCCTAGCTAGGGGCATGAAACAATAGCGCTGGTTGGGAGGCAACCAATGAATAAAATTTATTTTTGCCTTTTGCTTTCTGTTATTGAGTGTTTGCATAATTATGCTACTATTATGATTGTGTTTTTTGTTTTAGTTAGTGTTTGTGCAAAGCAAAGCCTTTAGGATCATGTTGGGTGATAGTTGATTTGATCTTGCTGAAAAACAGAAACTTTTGTGCTCATGAAAATAATTATCATTTTTAACAGGAGCTTGATAAAATACCAATTATTTTTATAGAAGATTAATATACAAATTACTCACCTTGTCCTAATTTTGAGAATTTTTCGAGTTACACAAGCATTTGAAATATCCAGATTGCTACAGACTGTTCTGTTTTTGATAGATTCTGTTTTCTTTGCGTTGTGTGCTTGTTTTGATGATTCTATGGTTTTCTTTGAAGAGTTTTTCCCATAGAAAAGTTGGAATAAAGTAGATATAATGCAAGAATAGAATATGAATAGGTTTGCAACAATAACTATAGTAGTGATTTGTTTTCTTATACTAACGGATCTCACGAAGGTTTTGTTGAGTTTTGTGTGATTGAAGTTTTCAAGTTTTGGGTGACGTTTCGATGGATGTAGGAATAAGGAGTAAGAAGATCCTAAGCTTGGGGATGCCCATGGAATCCCAAGCTATTATCCAAAGAGAAGCGAGCAACTAAGCTTGGGGATGCCCGAGTGGCATCCTCTCTTTCTTCTAATGACCATCGGTATTTTACTCAGAACTATATTTTTATTCGTCACATACTATGAGTTTTGCTTGGAGCGTCTTGTATGATATGAGTCTTTGCTTTTTTTGCTTTTTATTTTAAGTCTTGAATGCTTGATGGACACACCCATTTGAGAGATCCAAAATTATGCCATGACTTGTTAGAATTGTTCTCTATGCTTCATTTAAATCTTTATGAGCTATCGAATTGCTCTAGTGCATCACTTATATCTTTTTTAGCACGGTGTGCTTTGTTATTTTTGAAGAAATACTCTGTTGCTTCACTTAGATTTATTTGAGAGTTAGTAAATTTTTAAAAAATTCTATCTTGCTTCACTTAAACTAATTTGAGAGAAAGAAATATTATGCTCATGATCTTCACTTATATTTGTTTGAGCTTACCAAAAGCAACACATGAAAATTGGTTCCAAAGTGATAGATATCCAAGTAGTATATAATAAAAACTTTCATGAATATCATTGGTCAAAATAAACTTGATTCCTTGTAATAGTTTTGAGATATGTTGATGTGATATGCGAGTCATGTTGATGAGTAATTATGCTTTAGTAAGAATATTGGTGTTAAGGTTTGTGATTCCCTATGTAAGCACGAAAGTCAATAGTTATGCAATGCAATTACACCCTACTTGTGGTGCATTATTCGGTGTTAATTATGCTTAATGCTCGCTTATGAGATTTTTCGTTTCTTGGTTGGTCGCTTCTCAAACTTTTTCTAGCCTTCATTTTTCACTAAGTATGATCACTACTTGTGCATCCAAAATCCTTTAAACTAGTTTTGCCACATGAGTCCACCATACCTACCTATATGCGGCATTCTTTTGCCGTTCTAACACTACTGCAGGTTGCTGCTAACGCGACACTACGATCAGAGGACCCTTCGACGAAACTGTGTGCGATGCAATAATCGCAAACGATGGTGTAAAATAACCGTCAAAAAAGGTGCAAAACGTTTGTGATGACAGATGCATCAAACACGGTTCAAATTTTAGTTGCGTGTGCGATGCAGGGCATACGGTTCAGTTCAATTAACTGTTTGTGATGTGGAAGAACAAAAGAAACAAGCAGCCAGATGAAGGCGTGTGCGATATACAGCTTATAGTTCACTCGGATGAACTGTTTGTGATTAGGCAACACAACAGAAATGGTCAGCCATATCAAGGTGTGTGCGATATACGGCATACGGTTCACTCGGATGAACTATTTTCGATTAGGCAACACAACAGAAACGGTTCAACTAGATCAAGGTGTGTGCAATGGAGGGCATACTGTTCATTCCGATAAACTGTTTCTGTTGAGCCAAGAAAATAGAAACGTTTCATATAAACAAGATGTGTGTAATACACGGCAAATATCCAATTACATAGGTGGCTAATACACACATGACATTTCCACATACTAAAGTAAACTATTACATGCATAATTAACTAGGATAAACGATCATCTGATAATCATCTACTTCTTGTGCTAGCTCGTTGTTCCTTCTATGCTAAGTTTCCATTAATTGATGGCATTTTATGAACACGCCACCGTTTCCCGCCATTTCCTCACCGGCTTCCCGCCACCCAGCAATATTGCGCATAAACCTAGGCCGCGTGCAATGCACAGAGGCAACAAGCGCAGCCTGTAGCACATCCACCTTTTCCAAGCATGCCAACCCACCAAAGCGCCGCCTCTGCCATCAACCTCGTCGACGACGAAAACGAGCAGGCGCTACGGCCCGTCGAGGCCGAGGTGCTCCCGGCAACGCGATGGACGACGTCGTGATGCGCGTCATCGCCAAGGTTGAGCAGACCGTTGGCGCATGGCGCTTCAGCGTCGCGGATCAAGATAGGCATGTCAGTGCCGACAGGTTGCAGCTCGCCGCACAACATGATCGATGGCGCGCTGCAGAGCAAGCTAGGCGCGTCCGCGCAGATAGGCTGTGGCTCGCCGCACGGCGAGACCGTTGGAGCGCGGCAGAGCGACAGCCGTGGCGTGCCGCACAGCAAGAGCAGATCCATCGGCGCTTGCCTGCTGTCGACAGGGCATCACAGCTGGGTACACGTCCCGTCAGTACCCCCATTCCGCGCCAGGAGTGGGCAGAGGCCCTCTACGCTGTACGTGCACCAGAAGTCGGCTGCGCCGTAGTTACACCGGACGGCCGCCACGCCATTCCCATGGGTCGCGCCGTTCGCCTTGTCCGCGGCCCGCTCAATGCCAACGCGCTGGTCGGTAGGCTCGACCTCCTCCTTGGCCCAGGTGTCCACCTGGGCGCAGTAGAGGAACATGGCCGTCGCATCCTCGAGCTGGTGATCTCCGATGAAATAGCCAACTTGGAGCTCGAGATCGCGCTTCAGATGTACGGTGAGCGTGTCGACCGCTTGGACAAACGCCTGCACGAGTTCAGGCAAAGCCAAGAGCTACCATAAGCAAGGGCTGCTAGTTATGGTCTCATGGACGCGTTTTATTTTGTTGAGTCGTTTCGACGTGGATAGCTATGTATTATTGCTCTGTTTCAATGTGTGTACTCTGTTTTCCGTTCTTATATGTTCCGTTTCAGTGTGTGTATATACGCTTTCCATTCTGTATATGTGTATGATAACAGCTAGATTCAAATTAGTATACAAACATAGATAGAAAATGGAATTCATAATATATATATATATATATTAATTGTTCATTAGTTCTCATAGAATATATATATATATAATATCATCACATATACGTGATGATACTTAACTACTAGGTACAATGCATAAAATTGAAAATGAACAATACTAAAACTAATAATCCATCCTGGGGCCAGTATTCCGGCAGCCCCTCGCCAGCAGCTCCCTGGTGCACGACGTCTTCCTAGTATGGAGGCAGTACTCTGCCTCCTCCGCCTCGCAGCACTTGACGTACCGATCTGCCTCTTGTTGGCGGACGCGCGCGAATGATCTTGCCATTTCGTTGGGCGCCCACCGAAGCTCCTCGTCGGTGGCACGCTGGAGCTTATCGGCCCACCTCCCCGCAGCGACGATGCGCCCAGCGCCTATGACCTTCCTGGCAAAGTACCCGTCTTTGTACACCTCCACACGACGACGCACCCGCCCCCAAAGCTTCGCCGCCTCCTTTTCCCAAGCGGCATCACGGGCTTCACAGGCCGCCTGGTACCTGACTTCCTCCTCCGCCGTCTCCTTCTTGAACACCACTTTCTTGGCTTTCTCAGCCGACGATAGCAACTTCCATAGACAAAGATTGTACTAGCCCCAAATCCAATCCAAAGTTGGGGGGTCCGGCGCAACCTCGTCCGGCGGCGCGTAGGGGTCTTCGTCACTGCTATTCGAGTGAGCGTCCTCAGGGGGCGGCGACTCCTCATCGGCGCGTGCTACCTCTTGAGCTTGCGTTGGGTTTCCCTTGAAGAGGAAAGGGTGATACAACACAGTAGCGTAAGTATTTCCCTCAGTTTTTGAGAACCAAGGTATCAATCCAATAGGAGACTACACACAAGTCCCTCGTACCTACACAAACAAACAAGAACCTCGCAACCAACGCGATAAAAGGAGTTGTCAATCCATTCACGGCCACTTATACAAGTGAGATCTGATAAAAATAATAAGATAAATATTTTTGGTATTTTTGTTGTATAGATTGGAAAATAAAGATTGCAAAAATAAAAATAGCAAGTTGATAGGAAAATAATATGATGGAAGATAGATCCGGGGGCCATAGGTTTCACTAGTGGCTTCTCTCAAGATAGCAAATTCTACGGTGGGTGAACAAATTACTGTCGAGCAATTGATAGAAAAGCGCATAGTTATGAGAATATCTAGGCATGATCATGTATATAGGCATCATGTCCGCAACAAGTAGACCGAAACGATTCTGCATCTACTACTATTACTCCACACATCGCCGCTATCCAGCATGCATCTAGAGTATTAAGTTCATAAGAACAGAGTAACGCATTAGGAAAAATGACATGATGTAGAGGGATAAAATCATGCATAAAAGATTTCATAGAAGAATCAAATATTGTTCATAGATAATCTTGATCATAAACCCACAATTCATCGGATCGACAAACACACCGCAAAAAGAATTACATCAAATAGATCTCCAAGAGAATCGAGGAGAACTTTGTATTGAGATCCAAAGAGAGAGAAGAAGCCATCTAGCTAGTAACTATGGACCCGAAGGTCTTTGGTAAACTACTCACACATCATCGAAGAGGCTATGGTGTTGATGTAGAAGGCCTCCGTGATCGGTTCCCCCTTCGGCAGAGCTCCGGAAAAGGCCCCAAGATGGGATCTCATGGGTAAAGAAGGTTGCGGCAGTGGAAATAGGGTTTCATGGTGCTCCTGGATGTTTTCGGGGTATATGGGTATATATAGGAGGAAGAAGTACGTCGGTAGAGCTGCGAGGGGACCACGAGGGTGGGTGCGCGCCTACCACCCCTGGGCGCACCCTCCTGTCTCGTGGCCTCCTCGCTTCTTTCTTGACGTCCACTCCAAGTCTCCTGGGTCACGTTTGTTCCAAAAATAACTCTCCCGAAGGTTTCATTCCGTTTGGATTCCGTTTGATACTCCTTTTTCTGTGAAACACTGAAATAGGCAAAAAAACAACAGTTTGCACTGGGCCTTTGGTTAATAGGTTAGTCCCAAAAATAATATAAAAAGGTATATTAAAGCCCATTAAACATCCAAAATAGATAATATAATAGCATGGAACAATCAAAAATTATAGATACGTTGGAGACGTATCAGCGTGTGGGCAGACTGGCGGTGCCATGGCAGAGATTTGAGAGAGAGAGAGAGGGCGAGTGAGGGGAGGATGTAGATGAGAATGCAGGCGGGACGACGTGATCAAGGTAGTATTTATTGGCGGCCGAAATCTAGATCAACGGGAACAGTACACACGCCGGTCGCCGGAATTTACGAGTGTCGTTTGAATTACACACGATTCCCGCAGCAAAATCTGTGTGTGAACATAATAGCTGACGGTTTCCAATACAGAACCCTGTCTAATTAATGATCCCCGCCACTCACCTACCAAACCTCGAGCTACAAGATAGAGTGCCAATCATGTGGGGGCCGGTTGTCTTGCTAGATCTTTACATTTTCTTTTTTGAACACCAGATATTTACATCATCTGATGATTTTTAACTCGCACACAAATACACAAAAATATGATTTTTCAAACCATTATGGTTACCCATTGCATGTAGATGTAGTTAAAATTTGAATTACGGTCATTAAATGGCTAGAAAATCACTTAAATGTCTTTAAAAGGTCAAATGACCCCTGAATTTTTCCAAATTTTCACATGACAGTTGTATTAGTGCACATTAAATGTAGAAAAAAAATTGAAGGCCATAAGAGGAAGTTATCTCTCATTTGTCATCAAACATGCATTGTTCCCTCTCAGAACCACGAACCATCTAGTGTGTTGCTCCGGTTTGTGAGGGGGGTGTATCCAAACTTTCGTCAAACAGGCCAATTTTTTTACCACATCATCTTGGTGGCATGACATTACATCAAGCAAGGTTTTATGTTTTTCTGATCATTTTTTAATTTTTGGATTTAAAATGCCATGGCACTTCATCCATGTGCCCATGCCATGAGACCAATATGTTTGAAAATTCCTTCTAATTTACTGCACATGGAATTAACTCACACACAAGTACACAAATATGTTTTCTCAAACCGTTATGGTTAGCCATTGCATGTAGATGTAGTTCAAATTTGAATTACGGTCATTAAATGGCTAGAAAATCACTTAAATGTATTTAAAAGGTCAAATGACCCCTGAAATTTTCCGAATTTTCATATGACAGTTGTATTAGTGCATGCTAAATGTAGAAAAAAAATTAAAGGTCGTAAGAGGAAGCTATCTCCCGTTCATCATCAAACATGCATTGTTCCCTCTCGAAACCACGAACCTTCTAGTGAGTTGCCCCGGTTTGTGAGGGGGTGTGTCCAAACTTTTGTCAAACAGGCCAATTTTTTTTACCACATCATCTTGGTGGCAAGACATTACATCAAGCAAGGTTTCATGTTTTTCTTATCATTTTTTTAATTTTTTGGAATTAAAATGCCATGGCACTCCGTGCATACATATGCATGTGTCCATGTCGTGAGACCAATATGTTTGAAAATTCCTTCTAATTTACTGCACATGGAATTAACTCGCACACAAGTACACAAATATGATTTTTCAAACCGTTATGGTTAGCTATTCATGTAGATGTAGTTCAAATTTGAATTATGGTCATTAAATGGCTAGAAAATCACTTAAATGTCTTTAAAAGGTTAAATGACCCCTGGAATTTTCCAAATTTTCACATGACAGTTGTATTAGTGCATGTTAAACATAGAAAAAAATTGAAGGTCATAAGAGGAAGCTATCTCCTATTCGTCATCAAACATGCATTGTTCCCTCTCGGAAACACGAGCCTTCTAATGAGTTGCTCCGGTTTGTGAGGGGGTGTGTCCAAACTTTCGTTAAACAGGCCAATTTTTTTACCACAACATCTTTGTGGCATGACATTACATCAAGCAAGGTTTCATGTTTTTCTGATCATTTTTTAATTTTTTGGAATTAAAATGCCATGGCACTCTATGCATACATATGCATGTGTCCATGTCATGAAACCAATATGTTTGAAAATTCCTTCTAATTTACTGCACATGGATTTAACTCGCACACAAGTACACAAATATGATTTTTCAAACCGTTGTGGTTAGCCGTTGCATGTAGATGTAGTTCAAATTTTAATTACGGTCATTAAATGGCTAGAAAATCACTTAAATGTCTTTAAAAGGTCAAATGACCCCTGGAATTTTCCAAATTTTCACATTACAGTTGTAGTAGTGCATGTTAAATGTAGAAAAAAATTGAAGGCCGTAAGAGGAAGCTATCCCCCGTTCGTCATCAAACATGCATTGTTCCCTCTCGGAACCACGAGCCTTCTACTGAGTTGCTTCGGTTTGTGAGGGGGTGTGTCCAAACTTTCGTCAAATAGGCCAATTTTTTTACCATATCATCTTGGTGGCATGACATTACATCAAGCAAGGTTTCATGTTTTTCTGATCATTTTTTAATTTTTTGGAATTAAAATGCCATGGGACTCCATGCATACATATGCATGTTTCCATGTCGTGAGACCAATATGTTTGAAAATTCCTTCTAATTTACTGCACACGGAATTAACTCGCACACAAGTACACAAAAATATGATTTTTCAAACCATTATGGTTAGGCGTTGCATGTAGATGTAGTTCAAATTTGAATGACGGTCATTAAATGGCTAGAAAATCACTTAAATGTCTTTAAAAGGTCAAATGACCCCTGAAATTTTCCAAATATTCACATGACAATTGTATTAGTACACGTCACACGTGGAAAAATTTGAAGGCTGTAAGAGGAAGCTATCTCCCTTTCTTCATCAAACATGCATTGTTCCCTCTCGGAACCACGAGCCTTCTAGTGAGTTGCTCCGGTTTGTGAGGGGTGTGTGTCCAAACTTTTGTCACACATGCCAATTTTTTACCACATCATCTTGGTGGCATGACATTACATCAACCAAGGTTTCATGTGTTTCTGATATTTTTGTAATTTTTTGGAATTTAACTGCCATGGCACTCCATGCTTAATTGTGTCATAGCCGTTAGACCAATATGTTTGAAAATTCCTTCCAATTTACTGCACATGGAATTAAATCGCACATAAGTACACAAATATGACTTTTCAAACCGTTATGGTTAGCTATTGCATGTACATGTAGTTCAAATTTCAAGTACGGTCATTAAATGGCTAGAAAATCACTTAAATGTCTTGAAAGGTCAAATGACCCCTGAAATTTTCCAAATTTTGACATGACAGTTGTATTAGTACTACAAATTTTCTCGTACATTTAGAACACCATACGTTGCCACTTTACTCCAAATTCATCTTTCACAGCTAATAAAAATATCCATAACATCACACACAATTGTTTTCTAGGAACCGCTTGTGATGAAAATATCTGGGTCTATTTGAGTCTTCCTCCTTAAGCTTCGCCGGCTCGCCTACTCCAGTGTCGGCAACCCCCAAATCCACGAATCCCGATCCCCATTCCCGCACCCCCTTCTTGCAAAGATGACACCATGGAAACGCTCTGTGAAGGTCCGTATGATGGTCGCGTCCCCCCCTGAGCGCCGCCGCTTGCGTCAAGAGCGCGACCGCCTACGCTGAGAGTGCCGCCGCATCCGCATTGAGCATGACCGCTTCCGCCGAGAGGGCGTCTGCAACAGCCGACAGGGCAGCTGCAACAGCTGAGACGGCTGCAGCTGCTGCTACGACGGTGGCTGCAAACGCTGAGAGCGCTCAAGCTGTCGTCCGTGCCACCGATGTCGCCATGGCCCGGGTGGAGGTCATCCACACCAAGATCAAGGATGCACACGCCAAGATATTCCAGGCCACCTCGGACTCCAGCATGCAACCCATGTCCGAAAAGGCGGCGGTGGCCATGGAGCACCTACTTCCTTATGAGGTCGCCGAGTGGGAACTGGAGATGCAGGAGGCGGCGGAGATCGAGGAACACTGGGAGGAGGAGTTGTGCGTGGCCGTGGTCGAGGTAGAGAAGAGTCTATCCGTCGAGGAATCGGCGGTGGAGTACCAACGTGAGCTCTGGCGCATCCACTACTATGAGTACTACAACCTTGAGGGTGGCACCGAGGACGAGGATGAGGACACGGTCGACTTCAGGAGGGGGGACGCGGAGTCCACCAACGGCGGCATGTCACCAAGACAAGTCATCGACGTCTCATCTCACATCGGCGATGCATAGGCCGGCACGGCGGCGGATTTGTTAAAATTATGCGTACTTAGGCTTTGTTTTTAATGCTAGTCTTTTGTTAGAGCAATGTTTAGGTCAACTGGCTCTGTTTAATTACTAAAATTGCTTGATTTAGTAAGTGTGGTATGTCTGCTGTATGCTCTTTTGTGTGGCCAAATTAGCAAGCGATGTTAAATTATGCAATGACGTACCCAGGGAAATTTCCACCAAAATTTGAATTATCAAACTCATCCCATGCGCGTAAAGCGAAAGAATCATTTGTGATGCACACAATCGTTCAAAGTGAATGGTCCGGCGGCACCGCACGCAAAGTTTCCCTCCACATTTCAAAAAATTTGGCCTATCGCCAAAATATCTACCCCCTCCCCTCCCCCCTTCCCCGCCCCCTTTTCTCCCCGACCACAAGTCACATTTCCCCTATTTCCTCCTTCCTTCCTTCCTAAGCTATAGCCGCTTCCTCGCTCTCGCCGTCTCGCATCCTACCGCCGGGGTCGCCATGGTCTTCTTCAAAGACCTCTCCAGCGGTTCCTCCTCCTCCGACGACTCCTTCACCACCCGGTTATGCCTCTCTTCTCTCTCTCGGGCTATGACTTGGAATGAAGGATTTTTACCCGGCGGTCGATTTGAGTCACTTCTTCCTCTAGTAGCTCCCTAGGACCATCAATGGCAACGAATGGAGCGGGGTGGCTGAAGACCTATCTGCTCGTTGTCACCATCAATCTCCATGTGTGAAACTAGTTGCGTTTGAATCTGTGGAGAGTGGGAGGAGGTTTCTAGCATGTGCAGAGAATGTTAGACCCTCTTTCGTTGTTACAAATCATTTGTTAGATGTGATTCAGACACTGCCACGGTCCCAACCCATTCATACCATACCTTCAACCAAACACATCCTAAGACAGTGTCACAGTTTGTACCTAGTATCTAAAATCTTGCCATATCATCAGCAGTGCCATTAGAAAATTATTTGGCACCGCTTCAGCAGTTTGTGCAGCCAACTTTGGTCCACACATCCGAGAAGCCAAGCAGTAAAATACTAAATCTTTATGGCACAAAGGAACTAGGAATCGGAGCAACTAGGTGCTCCAGAGTCCGAGTCCCTAATTTTTTTTGCTGCATCGGCTCGCCAGTGTAGGGCACTGGTGCGAGATGTAGCAACAGTTGTCTTTACACCAGTTTTGGCATACATACTGGATGGCCTTAGTGCTATTAGTTCTATGTTACTAAATTTGTGCATGTACACACCTGTTAGTATCAATTTGATGTCATCCAAACACTGTCGCTATGCTGTTGCAGTTATATTTACCTTCCTCATAAAATGTTCAATTTGTTATCTATTGTACATGAGTAAGAACTTGTAGCGTTGTTGTAGTTAACTATAGCTTCTGATGTTCCAGAATTTGGTTGTTGTCTTAGTAGCAATTAATTCATTTTCACATTGATCTTTTTGAGAATTTATATCATAATTAACATGTTTCTTCAATTTTTCAAAATAAGCATTGGTGATTTTCTATGTTGCTATAAACCCATTTCCCCTACAATTGTTACTGACCTAGTTTTAAATATTATAGGATGAACGGAAGTGTTCTTACTTGGAGTGGGTTGATCAAGAGTGGCCATAGTCTTTGAAGATGTTCCTAGCGAAGCTCTGGAGCATGTATGAGGAAGAGAACAGAGAAAGTGTTGTCAACGCTGAAAAATATTTGAAGATGCGTGATAAAAAGAGGAAGGTGGAGAATGAGCTTAGATTTTTTTAATCAGACTTTGCTAAGATGGTGTTGGCGAAGGAGGAGGCACTTTCCCAGTTGGCCAGTGCAAAACAGGTTCTTACTGAACTGAAAGCAGAGGTGGATAAGACGAGCCTGGATGATCTCGATTAGGGAAATGAATATATTGTTCTAATATTTTTCTTATGAAGTTGAACTACCTATATCGTACTATGATGTCAAAATATATATATGTGCCTGATATGAAATTGGCAAATAGCTGTTCGATATGAAATGTGAATTTGCGTAATACCGGAATTATTAATTGTAAACTAATAAACCTGCTAAATGTGTGATGGAACTTTGCAAACGGTTCTAGCAGTAAAAGCGCTTGTGATGGATTGCCCAATGCCACACAATTTTCTTCATCAAATCATGTGTGATGTAGTTGATAAAAGCAAACAGTTAACCAGGGAAGAGCGTGTGTGATAGTTACACCTTTCACACACGAGCCTACACATAAAACTGTGTGGGATGTACATACAAACGGAAACGTTTTCCCTGGATTGACTGTGTGGGATGTACATAAGAACGGAAACATATTCCTTGGATTGACTGTGTGTGATATACATACAAACAGAAACGTTTTCCCTGGATTGACTGTGTGGGATGTACATAAGAACGGAAATGTATTCCTTGGATTGACATTGTGTTATATACATACGAATGGAAATGTTTTTCTGGGATTCACCGTGTGGGATTTACATATGAACAGAAATGATCGGGTTTCGATTCCTCGCCCGATCGCACACGAGCTCATTTTGCCTCAGCCTGTGTCCCAGGAGGGCCTATCCCCGACGATTTCTGGGTCATGTGGGAAGGACCCCCTATCACCCTGTAACGCCCTTGATGCGGCTATATCTCCTACGTATCGAAGCACGACTTAGAGGCATAACCGCATTGAAAGCAATGTCGCAAGTAAGGTAATCTTCACAACAACCCATGTAAATAGATAAAAGGGGCAAATATACATAGTTGGCTTACACTCACCACGTCACACAAATACATGAATAACATTACAATCATCCAATACACTCATGGTCCGACTACGGTAGCAAAATAAAGATCAACCCCAACATGCGAAACGGTCCCCGATCGCCCCAACTGGGCACCACTACTGATCATCTGGGAAAGACACATAGTAACGACGAGAGTCTTCATCGAACTCCCACTTGAGCTCAAGCGCATCGTCTGGAGCGGTATCATCGGTCCCTGCATCTGGTTTTGGAAGTAAACTGTGAGTCACGGGGACTCAGCAATCTCGCACCCTCGTGATCAAGACTATTTAAGCTTATAGGTAAGGCAAGTGATGTGGAGCTGCAGCAAGCGACTAGCATATATGGTGGCTAACCTGTTCGCAAAAGAGAGCAAGAAGAGAAGGCAAAAGCACGATCGAACAACTATGATCAAGAAGTGATCCTAGAACAACCTACGTCAAGCATTACTCCAACACCGTGTTCACTTCCCGGACTCCGCCGAGAAGAGACCATCACGGTTACACATGCGGTTGATTCATTTTAATTAAGTTAAGTTTCATGTTTTCTACAACCGGACATTAACAAATTCCCATCTGCCCATAACCACGGCTTTCGAAAGTTCAAATCCCTGTAGGGGTGTCCCAACTTAGCCCATCACAAGCTCTCACGGTCAACGAAGGATATTCCTTCTCCCGAGACATTCCGATCAGACTCGGCATCCCGGTTTTACAAGACATCCTCGACAATGGTAAAACAAGTCCAGCAACACCGCCCGAATGTGCCGATAAATCCCGATAGGAGCTGCACATATCTCGTTCTCAGGGCACACTCAGATAGGTCAAGCTACGAGTAAAACCAACCCTCGAGTTTCCCTGAGGTGGCCCCGCAGGCTGCCCAGTTTGGACCAACACTCAGAGGAGCACTGGCCCAGGGGGGTTGAAATAACGATGACCCTTGGGCTCCGGGAACCCAAGGGAAAAAGAGGCTAGGTGGCAAATGGTAAAACCAAGGTTGGGCATTGCTGGAGGAGTTTTATTCAAGGCGAACTGTCAAGGGGTTCCCATTATAACCCAACCGCATAAGGAACGCAAAATCCGGGAACATAACACCGATATGACGAAAACTAGGGTGGCAAGAGTGGAACAAAACACTAGGCAAAAGGCCGAGCCTTCCACCCTTTACCAAGTATATAGGTGCATTAAGATAACAAGATAATATGGTGATATCCCAAGAATAAACAATGTTCCAACAAGGAACGATCTCCAATCTTCACCTGCAACTAGCAACGCTATAAGAGGGGCTGAGCAAAGCGGTAACATAGCCAATCAACAATTTGCTAGGACATGGTGGGTTAGAGGTTTGACATGGCAAATTTGGGAGGCATGATAAGCAAGTGGTAGGTATCGTAGCATAGGCATAGCAAAAGAGCGAGCATCTAGCAAGCAAAGATAGAAGTGATTTCGAGGGTATGATCATCTTGCCTAGAAAGTTGTCAGAGTTGACTTGATCCTCGTAAACGAACTCAACGGGCTCCTCGTTCACGAACTCGTCTCCCGGCTCTACCCAAACAAGAACAACAAGCAAACGGAACACAATCAACCACGTGCAATGCTCGAACAACATGATGCAAACATGGTATGCTATGTAGGATGCGATATGTGATGCATATGCAAGATTTGACAAGGAATGATTGAACCTGGCCTCAACTTGGAAATCCAAGAGTGCCACTGGAAAGGTGAGGTGATTTCGGTTGAAATCGATATAAAGATCACCGGAATCGGATGCACGGTTTGGAAATGGCAAGCAAAACAAATAGGGCACCGATCTGCGATAATCAGCAAGTGACCAACTAAATGCATCAAGATAAATATGCTAAAGCACTCAAACATGACAACAAAATACATGGCAGGGATCCATTCATGATGCTTGAAAAAATATTAACACTGAGCTATGGCTAGTTCATCCATTAACAGGTTCAAACAAGCATGTCAAAAGTGCAAATGATAACAGGTTTTAGACTTGGTGAAATTAACACAAGTCTGGAGTTTATCATCAGGAAGCACACTTTAGAGCATAAAAACTACATGCTACAGGAACTCAACATGGCAAAGAAAGGCATGTCATGAAGCTACTAAAAGCACGTAAAAAAAGTCCCTTAGTGACCTTGAGCCAAAAGGGATAATAAAATACAATTGCAAGCATGTGAACATGGCAAAAACATAAACAGATCTCAGACTTGGTGAAAAACTGGAGCATGCAAATCAGTTAACGAGTAGGCATGTTTACGAGCTCGATGCACGCACTACAGAGCATGGCATGACAAACTAAGCATACACCCATCAATAATACATATCATAGAAGCTAGACATGGAAAGAACAACAACATAGCATGCACGGGTCAATAGCAACATCCTTGGCAAAATCGCTAAACATGTCAACAATCTGTCAGGATTCACGATATAGCAAAAGTAGAGCTCGATTGACTCAAGCTAGGTTGCTCCATAAATGCAAACAAAGACATGGATGGATATAGCACCACAATGTTAACAAATCATCCTTACTGATCATCCTCAAAAGAGGCACGGATCACTAGGAAACAACATGAACATATGGCATAACGACAAAATCAGGACAAGGACATAGAGAAATTCTAAGTCCCTGAAATCAGCATTACCAATTATGCTACTTTGCAAGCTTGTGCTAGTCACCACAAATATCTCAAAATACATGGCAAGCACCTCTGTAAAGATGGCATGGCATATAACAAAACTCATGTAGAGCTCAGGAGCATATCATGCACACATTAAACATGGCAAAAAAATGACAAATAGCCATTTGATGAAACAGATCTGCCAAATTCACCATATAGCCCTCTTCCAACAGCATTTCAGGCATCAATATAAGCTCAAATGAAAATGATGCAATGAGATGAAATGATGTACTCGTCGAGACGAACATTTTGATATGCTACACGCACAAATCGGATCTACGATGAGAGAGTTACGACATGATGAAAAAGCCTAAAAAATTAGGGTTACGGGATAAAAGTCAACCGAGGGTTTTTTCTCAGATCCAGATCCAGTGCGCGGATTACGAGGTTTGCTGGAAGTCCTGTTCGCCGAAGACGAAGAACTCACCGGAGAGAAGAGGACGCCCGGGCTCGCCGGAGTTGCCCTCGCCGGAGCACGGGACGGCGGGCGCGGCGTCGGGGAGGCAGGGCCGGCGCGGCCTCTGCGGAAGTCGAGGAGGCACGGCGACGTCGGTCGTCGAGGCGGCGCGGCGACTCACCGGCATCTAGGCGGAGGAAGGCAGCGCTCGGGCGAAGGCGGCGGGGCTGGAGCGGCGTCGGGGGAGAAGAAGGCAGGCGGCGGCGAGGCGGATCTGGGCCGCGGGGGCCTGTTGCGGGCTCTCGCGGGCCGCGGCCGCGGCGGGCGGTGGTGCCACGTGTCGCGCGCTGACTGGTGCGGGCGCGGCGGCGGGATTCACCCGGTGGGATTCGGACAATGTCCGGTGCGCCAGGGCGATTTCTAGGGTTTCGAGGGAAGAAGACCCGTGATTTCGGAAGGGGATCTATAAATAGGGGTAGGAGGAGCTAGGAAGCTCAGAATGAGGTGCGGTTTGCGGCCACACGATCGTGATCGAACACTCTAGATGATGGAGAGGGTTTTGGGCCAAATTGGAAGGGTGTTGGGCTGCAACACAAACGAGGCCTTCTCGGTCCCTCGATTAACCGTTGGAGTATCAAACGAAGTCCAAATGGCACGAAACTTGACATGCGGTCTACCAGTAGTAAACCAAGGCCGCTTGGCAAGTCTCGGTACAATCCAGACATGTTTAACCCCCACACACGAAAAGGGGTAGAAAGGACCACCGGAGGAGATAGGAGCGCCGAAATGCAAAATGGACAACGGGGAAAATGCTCGGATGCATGAGACGAACACGTATGCAAATGCAATGCACATGATGACATGATATGAGATGCATGACACAGACAACAACACACGGAGACAAAAACCCGAACCCGAGGAAAATAAAATAACTTAGGCCGGAAACGGCAAGAGTTGGAGTACAGATAAGGTAAATTACATCCGGGGTGTTACAACACTCCACCACTACGAAAGGATCTCGTCCCAAGATCTAGGACTGGAAAAACACCGGGTACTTAGAACGGAGGTGGTCCTCGCGTTCCCAGGTGGCTTCACAGTCGGAATGATGTGACCACTTGACTTTGAGGAATTTGATTGACTTATTGCGAGTCTTGCGCTCAGTTTCTTCAAGAATAGCAACGGGGTGCTCACGATAAGAAAGGTCTTCTTGGAGATCAATGTCTTCAAAGTTGACGGTGCGGTCCTGAGTCTTGAAGCACTTGCGGAGTTGAGAGACATGGAACACGTCGTGCACATTTGCAAAGTTGGAGAGAAGCTCGAGTTGATAGGTGAGATAGCCTCTCTTGCTGACGATCTTGAAAGGACCCACGTATCTAGGGGCAAGCTTCCCTTTGATACCAAAGCGACGAGTACCTTTCATTGGAGAGACGCGGAGGTAAACATGGTCTCCGATCTCGAAAGCCAAATCACGATGCTTACTATCATAGTAGCTCTTCTGGCGCGATTGCGCTGCTTTGAGGTTATCACGAATGACTTTGCACATTTCCTCTGCCTCTGTGATCAAGTCATTTCCAAGAAGTTGACATTCACTGGTCTCTGACCAGTTAAGAGGAGTACGACACTTCCTGCCATAGAGAATTTCAAATGGGGCCTTGCCCGAACTCGCTTGGAAGCTATTGTTGTAGGAGAACTCGGCATATGGAAGACAATCTTCCCACTTCATACCGAAAGAG
The DNA here is from genome assembly GCF_056163025.1 of Triticum urartu. Taxonomy (NCBI): domain Eukaryota; kingdom Viridiplantae; phylum Streptophyta; class Magnoliopsida; order Poales; family Poaceae; genus Triticum; species Triticum urartu. The sequence continues at coordinate 445,027,898 of NC_141879.1, read as the reverse complement.
ATAACGCAAGCCCTGAGTATATCTTCGAGAATCTGATTGACACGCTCGACTTGGCCGCTAGTTTGAGGATGAAAAGTTGTGCTGAAACGGATGTTGGTGCCCATGGCCTTCTGAAAAGAATCCCAAGACTTGGAGATAAAGATGCTGCCATGGTCTGAAGAAATCAACTGTGGAATTCCGTGCAGAGAGACAATCCGAGAGGTATAAAGCTCTGCCAATTGAGCTGCTGTGATAGTCTCTTTGATAGGCAGGAAATGTGCCACTTTAGTGAGTTTGTCGACAACGAATATAGCATCATTGCCACGCTTGGCCTTTGGAAATCCCGTCACGAAGTCCATCTCAATGTGGTCAAACTTCCATTCTGGAATGGCAAGAGGTTGGAGGAGACCAGCTGGTCGCTGGTGTTCTGCCTTCACTCTTCTGCAGGCATCACATTCATTCACGAACTGAGCAATCTCACGTTTCATTCTAGTCCACCAATACGCCTGGTTGAGGTCCTGGTACATCTTCGTGCTCCCAGGGTGGATAGAGAGGAGAGAATTGTGAGCCTCGTTCATAATGACTTTATGAAGGTCACCTTTAGGCACAACAATGCGATCCTCGAAGAAGAGAGTATCCTTGTCATCAAGGTGATAGCACTTGTACTTGGATTGACTCTTAGCAATCCCAATCTTCACCTTCTTCACCATATAATCAAGGAGTTGAGCCTCGCGAATCTGATCTTCCAAAGTAGAAGAGACTTGAAGGTTGGCGAGGAAACCTTGAGGAACAACTTGCAGATTGAGTTTGTGGAAAGCTTCACAAAGCTCGGGTTGGTAAGGCTTGAGAATCAGACTGTTGCAGTAAGCCTTCCTGCTCAATGCGTCAGCAATTACATTGGCCTTGCCTGGAGTATATTCGATACTCGGATTATACTCTTGAATCATTTCGACCCAACGAGTCTGCCTGAGGTTGAGATTAGGCTGAGTGAAGATGTACTTGAGACTCTTGTGGTCAGTGAAGATGCCCACTTTTCTTCCCAATAAGAGATGTCTCCAAGTCAAAAGAGCATGCACAACTGCCGCCAACTCGAGGTCATGAGTGGGGTAGTTCTTCTCGTTGGGCTTCAACTGGCGAGAGGTATAAGCCACAACTTTCTTCTCTTGCATCAACACTGCACCAAGACCTTGAAGAGAGGCATCGCAGAAGACCTCGAACGGTTTGGATTCATCAGGAGGAGTCAGAACTGGAGTAGTGACTAATTTCTCTTTCAGGGTGTTGAAAGCAATGTCACATTCAGGAGACCAAACGTACTTGACGTGCTTCTAGAGAAGGTTGGAAAGCGGCTTTGTGATCTTTGAGAAGTTCTCAACGAACCTTCGACAATAGCTTGCGAGACCAAGGAAGCCGCGGAGTTGCTTCACGTTCTAAGGTGGTTCCCAATTCAAAATTGCAGACACCTTCTCAGGATTCACCGCTATGCCCTTGGCTGAGATGACATGTCCAAGATAGAGAACCTCATCAAGCCAAAACTCGCACTTTGAGAACTTGGCGTAGAACTGATGTTCTCTAAGCTTATCCAGCACCAAACGCAAGTGCTTGGCATGATCTTCCTTGTTCTTGGAAAAGACCAAAATGTCATCAAGGTAGACCAAGACAAAGTCATTTATGTAGGGGTTGAAGATGAAGTTCATCATGCGAGAGAAAGTCGACGGAGCGTTGACGAGGCCAAAAGACATGACAGTGTATTCATATGAACCATAGCTTGTTCTGAAAGCCGTCTTGGGGATATCCTGCTCACGAATTCGAATCTGGTGATAGCCCATACGGAGATCAAGCTTGGAGAATACTTGAGCACCTTTGAGTTGTTCAAACAACTCGTTGATGTTGGGAAGTGGGTACTTGTTCTTTATAGTCTTCTTGTTCAATGGACGGTAGTCAACACAAAGTCGGTCCGTTCCATCCTTCTTCTTCACAAAAAGAACTCCACAACCCCACAGAGAAGAACTAGGTCGGATGAGACCCATTCGCTCTTGAATATCGAGTTGCTTCTTCAGCTCCTTCAACTCTTCAGGTCCAAGCTTGTAAGGAAGTTTGCAAACAGTTCCGTGCCAGGCTCAAGATCGATGACGAATTCAACTGGCCGATGCGGAGGCATTCCTGGAAGCTCTTCTGGAAAGACGTCTTGATATTCGCAAACAACTGGAATTTGAGAGATGGCATCCAGTTCACCCTTCTCATTGAGAGAAAACAGACGGATGGTATCATCACAAGCGGCAAAGACAATTACATCTGAGTCAATTGAATCTGCCTGGCAGCACAATCAAGCTGAGCCTTGTGCTTAGAAAGCTAATCCATTCCAAAAATAAGATCAATATCCGAGTTACTAAGGACTATTGGAGAAGAAAGAAACTTGTAATCGCCCAACGTGATAGTAACATCTGGAACCTCCAAACTTGCACTCAAACGTATGCCAGGAGAAACGATATCCATTTGTTTGCCCAAATGAGAAGAAACGAATTCATTCTTGGCTAAAAATGGCTTTGACATGAAACAATGCGATGCACCAGTATCAAAAAGTACTTTTGCAGGAACATCGTTAACAGGAAGGTTACCCATGATGACATCTGACGAGTCCTCTGCCTGAGCAACATTCATCAAGTTGACCTTGGCGTGCTTCGGGTTATGCTTGACCACAGCTGTACTTGCCGATCTCACAGGAGGAGGAGGAGGAGGGAGACGCCTCTGATTGAAGCATTTGTTGGCATAGTGACCCTTCTGTTGGCACTTGTTGCACGTGACCTCCGAGAGAGGACGGTGATACGGAGCACTTGATCTTGGAGCTTGAGACGAAGTCTTGTTCTGAAAGCCAGGGTTGGGTGGGTGGGAAGATCCACTGCCACCTTTGCTCTTCTGCTGATAAGGCTGACGGAATGGAGGAGGAGGAAGCCAATACTTCTGCTGCTTAGCCACTTGAGTTGAGGAAGAAGGAGTAGCATCTCTGACTCGCTTCTTGGAAGCATCGCACTTCAGTTGAGCAGTCTCTTGCTTCATTGCCATGTTGTAAAACTCATCGTACCTCTTGGGCTCAAAGAGAACGAGAGCTAGCTGGATTTCTTCTCTGAGACCACCCCTGAACTGGTATATCATGCTCTTCTCGTCAGGGACATCTTGCTTAGCAAAATGGGCGAGCTTCTGAAACATCTTGTTGTACTCGTAAATAGACATAGAGCCTTGCTTCAAGTTGCGGAATTCCTCAGGCTTGCTTTCATCCACACTCTGAGGAATATGATGAGCTTTGAAGTCTTGACGGAATTCATCCTAGGTAATCACACGGCCTCCTCTGGAATCTTTGTACTGCTGAAACCATTCTGCACCTTGGTCTTTGAGTTGGAAGGAGGCGAACTTGACAAAGTCCTCAGGCCTGACGTTACTGCACTCGAAATGCTTGCATATGTCCACGAGCCAATCATCAGCGTCTGTTGCCTCAACACAATTGCTGAAGGTCTTGGGCTGGTTAGCAAGGAACTGGTTGAGTGTAGCAAACTGATTCTGATTGTTGCCATGGCCCTGAAAGTGCGTTATATCGACTAGAGGGGGGGGGTGAATAGGCGATTTTTATGAAAGTCTTCAAAACGTGGAAGTTTCGAAGACAAACGATAGAAATAAACCTATTACCATGCAGCGGAAGGTAGACTACACTAGGCAAACCATAGTCAAGTATTCAATGGAGTGAGAGAACAATGACTAATAGCAGCAATGTAGTAAGGATCAGGTAGGAAGATGTTATGAAGCCAAACAGAACACGCAGTCACTCAGTGAAGACAAAAGATAGTGCAAACATATAATGACTTCACAAGGAGTAACAGTAAGTAGAGGGAAGGGAAGGATGAAACCAGTGACTCGTTGAAGACAATGATTTGTTGGACCAGTTCCGGTTGCTGTGACAACTGTACGTCTGGTTAGGGCGGCTAGGTATTTAAACCTGAGGACACACAGTCCCGGACACCCAGTCCTGAACACGCAGCTCAGGACACCCAGTCCTCACCGTATTCCCCTTGAGCTAAGGTCACACAGACCTCGCCCAATCACTCTGGTAAGTCTTCAAGGTAGACTCCCAAACCTTCACAGACTTCGTTCACCGGCGATCCACAATGTCTCTTGGATGCTCAGAACGCAAGCCTAACCGGCTGGAGGATTCACAGTCCTCAAGTGTAATAAGTCTTCAGATCACACAGACAAGAAGACTTAAGTGATGCCTAATTCTCTTTGGCTCTGGGTGGTTAGGGCTTTATCCTCGCAAGGAATTCTCTCTCAAAGGCTTCGAGGTGGGTTGCTCTCAAACGACAAAAGCCGTACTTTAACTCTGAGCAGCCAACCGTTTATGGTTGTAGGGGGTGGGCTATTTATAGCCACTAGGCAACCCGACCTGATTTGTCCGAAATGACCCTGGGTCACTAAGGAACTGACACGTGTTCCAATGGTCAGATTTCAAACTCACACGGCAACTTTACTTGGGCTACAAGCAAAGCTGACTTGTTCGACTCTGGACAAGATTCGCTCTCATAGTCTTCACTCGAAGACATAGGTTTTGGTTAAGCATCACTTCAGTCATTCTGACTGGTTCTCTTGGACCCCACTTAACAGTACGGCGGTTCCTATGACTCAACAAAGGAGGAAAAGAACTACGAAAGATCTAAGTCTTCGAGCTCCATAGGCTTCATGCGATGTCTTCTCTTGTCATAGTCTTCTAAGTGAATATCTTCATATACCACCTTTGACATCAATGTCTTCATACATTTTTAGGGGTCATCTCTGGGAGGAAAACCGAATCAATGAGGGACTTCTACCTGTGTTATCCTGCAATTCTCACAAACACATTAGTCCCTCAACTAGGTTTGTTGCTAATACTCCAAAACCAACTAGGGGTGGCACTAGATGCACTTACAATCTCCCCCTTTTTGGTGATTGATGACAAACTAGTTGAAGTTTTCAATGGGGAATATAAATTTTGAAATTGTAAAGGATAAGGAATTGTCTTCATAAGTTGCAAGGGCTCCCCCTGAAGATGTGCATATAAGTAATTTGCTTTTGGAATGTAAATGCACATGGTAGGTTGTGCTTGTGGAGATCCTCTTCAACTTATGATGACAATCCACTATGCATGTGAAGGTATGTGAAATAATGACATGCATAATGGAAAATGGACGTCTGCAAAATGATCTAAGTGCGGAATTTATCATCGCATCACGAGGTGGCAAATAAGTAGCAGACGACCATCGAGTTTAAGTGTTACAACTCAAAGAACCAACTGTATCAAAGCAAACGAGAGTTGTAAACACGAAGCAAAAAGTATAAAGCACCCGCCCATATGGACCCGCTTGAAAACTATCAAACTCATATGCTTCTCCCCCTTTTGTCAGTGAGGACCAAAAAGGTTTGAAGACATAGAGCATCTACTCGTTCCCATGAAGAGTAGGTGAAGCAGCAGGGTCGTCGGTGGTGTTCGGCGGTGCAGAAGAACTTGGAGCGGCGTCGAAGCATGCTGAAGGAGGTGGCGGTGAAGTGTCTTCATCCTCGATCACTCTGGCATTCACATTTGCAGCAGAGGAAGAGAACTCATAGTCTTCAAGAGATGGAGTTCGTCGCAGCACTGACCTTCGAGGAGGTGTGGAGTCAAACTTGAAGCATTCAAAGAAGCCACCCTCTTGAAGATCATCTTCAGAACACATCAGCGTTAGCCCTTTCCATGTGCGTCGAGAGGTTTCATGGGCAACAAAGGCATTCTTGGTGGCAAGATTGCGAATGCGATTAACATCCACCAAGAGGCTTTGCATTTGACGCTTCAGCCAGTCATGATGCCTATCCTGTTTCTGATGAAGAGCCACAAGATGCTCTCGGTCATTGAGAACACGAGTGCGCTTCTTGGGTCGTTGGGCAGTTGTGCTATCAGTGGCTTCAGTGAGAGCAGGATGCAGTGCATGTGTAGTGCCAGCCAAAGGATACACACGAGTGACTGCTTCAATTCCTTCAATGTTCTGAGAAAAAATTTGATGCTCTGCATTCTGAAGACTTAGAGGTTCCTTGGCAGGCTCAGGATAGATGGCTTAAATAGACATATCCACATCAGGCAGAAAGATCCGATGATTGCAAGCAGATGGCTGATATGAGATAGCGGAGTGAAGTTTGATCAGCCGCATTACCCATGGGGTGTAGAACTTCAAGCCAAAGAGATCAGAGCCTGATGCAGCAAGTTGGCGAATGAAGAAGTCCTGTGCATTGAAGCATTTGCCATGAAGAATATAGAAGACCAAAGTCTTCATTGCACCTTCCAGCTTGGCATGTGGAGAGTGTCCTTTGATGGGCCAGAGAGTTCGCCTTATGATGTGATAAATAGTCCTTGGCAGATACTCAAGGTCTTCAACAAAGAACTCTTTGGGATATGCAGCATCTTGGGGCAATGGCTTCATCATACTGAGCGTTTGACTCATGTTAGGTTCAGGCTTCTGAAAGATGCTCTCCACAGCTTCACTGTGAAGTTGACAGCCAGATTCGTAGAGATCGCCAGGAGTGTGTAGACCAGTGAGCTCAATGATGTCAAAGGCTTTGGCTTCGTGATGAACATTTCCTGTCATCCACTCCAGGACCCAAGTCTTCGGATCTCTGTTATACCCGCGGATGTGAAGTGTAGCATAGAATTGGAGCAGCAACTCTTCATTCCAATGCTCTTGATCGGTGACGAATGGTAGCAATCCAACCTCTTTGAAGCAATCCAGAGCTTCTTCCAGACAGGGCAGACCAGCTATTGCTTCAATGTCAAGACGCTTGTGTGGGAAGATGCGACCTTGATTGTAAGGAATGCAGGAGTAATAGCTTCGTTGCGGATAGCTCCAGAACCGATCAGATGATATTCTTTCCCTTGAGTAGGGGTTCCTGGAGCTATTGAAGAATGTGTTGTCTGCTCTAAAGCCATTGATATTGAAGGATCCAGGTGCTGATGCAGGACCTGGGAACCTGGGCAATCTTGGGATTGGCTTCTGTACCTGAGGCCTGTGCTCAACATGATAGTCGAACTGAGGACCGGCAACAGACGCAGGAACAGAAGCAGTGGGATCAGTGGCTTCGCTGACTTCTGGTGCTTTTGTTGGTGAGGGCTCCACATTAGCTTCAGCCATGACAATGTCAGTGGCTTCATTGGTGTTGGTGGTGGCAGCCTCAAGATTTTCAACCTCCACTTGATGAGCTGGAGGGTCAGTCACAATCACGTTCTCCTCGAGAACCGCTTCTTGGTGGGACAGGGGAGTAGTAGCTTGTGGGGCTTCTTCTTCTTCATCGGCTGATGCAGCCGGAATGTCTTCAGCAGCTTTAGCTTCAGACGCAGAGACTGGAGGCCTTGGTCCTTTGCGAAGCCTGTGCAACGCTGGCTACGCCTGTGGAGTTGGAGTTGGCTGGGCCTCAAAGTCTTCTTCCTCTTGTGGGCGATCTGCCCATGAAGCATCCTGAGCAATTGGCATCAGAGGATGACCAATGCTGATGAGTTCGCTGTGCGTTAGCATAGGCGATGATACCTGTTGGTGCTCGAGCTGAGGAAGGACTGCATCATCTTCAACATGGTCATGGTGACCAATGTCTTCAGCGGCGATGGGATCAACTGCTGGAAAGTCTTCAGCTTCATGAGCCTCTGTGAAAGCAGGCTCATGGATTGTTAGTTGGCGCTCTTGAGGTTCAGCGTCAGGACGAACCATGGAAATGGGTTCAACAATCAAGGGCTCTGTGGGAGCAGCCCGTTCCTTCTTGGTCTTCCTCTTCTTCTTGGAGGGGGCAGTAGCAGAAGCTTCAGGATGTTTCCTCTTCCTGGCTTCAGCCTCAGCAGTCCTCGTTTTCTTCAGCTCTGAAGCAGTTGACCGGGCCTTTGGCTTCGAGCCAGTCATGCTAGTTGGGAAGATAATGGGATCTGCTTCCTGCCTTGGTGCTAGAGGTTTGGCCACAATGGGCTTCTTCTTCTTAGCAGCCATCCTGGGATCAATGCCCGGACGCCCAAGGGCCTTGCGCTTCTCAGCCTCGTTGTAGCCTTGCACACACTTGTCAGCAAGGCTCTTCATGCGCTCCCGAGAACCCTGAGCTTCCGCGCGTTTCTTGAGAAAGACTTCTTTGAGCTCGTGCAGCATAATCTTGAAGTTTTTCACCTCTTGCACGCTGAGCTTGGCCATATGCTTCTTGAACTGAGCCTTTTCATAGTCAATCTTTTGCTTCAGTTCGACGATGCACTGAGCGAGAGCTAGCTCTGAAGCAATGGCGCCATGGAAGGCGACACTGAGGCCAATGGGTAGTTGCGGATCTTCGAAGCTGATGTTTGGCGTGTCAAACCACTCATCAATGAAGTTGTGGATGATTGTCACATCAAAGAGAGGCAGATCATTGAAGATTTCTGCTTCTTCTTTGCTCTTGATGAGTTGCTCAAGAGCGTCATCTGCAAGATCTTCATCACTGGACAGATCAATGGCATCATTGCGCAGAATGGCAGCAGCTGTCAGCTCTTGGCCGGTGTGTGGCAGAGGCATCTTGACCTTCTGGGGCTTGGAGATGCGTGACAAATCTTCAGACTGCACACTGTCTTCAGGAGGTGCAGTTTCCAATGGCTTCGCTCGTGAGATTTTTGGTGCAGAGGCAGGCTTGGAAGCTTTTGGCTGCTTCAGTTTCTTTGGCTTCGGTGCTGCGGGCGCTTCATCTGAGTCAGCGTCATCTGCAGGCTCATTTACGGCAGTCCCTTGAACCACTATGTGGGTGATGAGACCTTCAAGGTTGTAGAAGGGCCCAAGAAGATTGGGTTTAGCTTCGTGAGTTCCATCGGCACGGGGAGCAGAGGGACCAGGGTTGAAATCTAATCCCAAAGACTTCTTGTTCTGCTTCGCTGAGTTCTGGGCAAACTGGAAGTTGCGCTTAAATAGATTGTCATCACGACACCATAGCAGGGACGATGGGTCAGCATCCGCAGGCTGTGGTCCACGGACCATGCAGGGATAGAAGCCTTGTTCAATGGCTTCATCTCTGGTCCTGGGTTGAAGATTTTTGTAGAGGATGTCTCCCCATGGTCGCTTGATGGCATTCTTTTCAGCATATTCCTTTGTCACAAATCTGTATTTGAACCACTGTTCTGCCCAATAGCGTCGAATCCATTGGATTCGTGTCTTGCGCTGATTGTAATCCTCTTCAGGATCTGTCTTGTACAGCTCTGAGAGGTCATCGGGCAGATCTCTTGATGTTTCTCCTCGACGCTTTCTGCCACCCTTCCTTGCTGATTTCTCTGAAGCCATGAACTTTAAACTGGAAGGCTTCAATACGTTCAAAGGCTTCAAAGGCTTTCGCTTGCTGGACAGACAGGAACTGGCTTCGGGAGAATTTATGTGATACTGTAAGAATTCTGCAAATGAATGCAGACTATGAGAACCAAGGGATTCTCCCACAGACATGTACCTGTGACAGCATTAAGGTGCGAGGGAAGGGGAAGAGGTCATATGCATTCTCAGAAGATTTTGAAGATAAATCAGTTTAGAAGACATTGACCTCATCGTGCGAAGACATTCACTCATAGATAAGGAGTTGGTTCCAGATTTGTACGAATCCACGGATCAGTACAAGTGAGGAATCTAACTACTTTGTGAAGTACAAGTGAATATACTAGGCATGTTATGAGATGCAGTATGAAAGAGATCCAACTTGTGTGAATAGAAACTTCTTGTGGTAGAAAGTGATAAAGCTATAGGATCAAAGGGGCTGTAAAAAGGAAGTTTTATTTACCACACGAAGAACTGCTAGATGGAGTGGAAGAGGAGGCCGAGCAGTTCGATCGTCCGTGCCCTAACTTGGTGATGGAGGACACCTACGGCGACGGCGGAGAAGATGATGTCCGCGGTCGGCGTGAAGACGGCGTCGGAGAGGTTGCGGCAGTGAAGCGCTTCGTCGCCAGCGTCGTCGAGGGCTAGCGGTGGCGCTAGGGTTCGTGCGAGAGTGGAAGAAGAGATAATGACTGATGTGAGGTGTGTATTTATAGGTACAGGGGCGGCACTGCGTTATTACACAGGTGCCCCTGGCGATTCACATCTGAGGAACACGTGGCCATCATGCAGCATATCGGGGGTTGTTCCACGTCCCACGCACGCCTGGATTGTCGGGTGGTCGTTCCCACTTCTCCGGGTTTCAGGTGAAGGAATGAGCATTGAAAACGGACTTAATGTTTGTCTCTGTATCTTCTGCTGACAAGGACGCAGAGAAGATATTCGACAGTTTCAATAGAATGCATATGATTTGGAGAGATAGAGTTTGAGATAGAAAGCATAGAGAGATTAGGGTCCGGTCACATTCACTTAGTTCAAAAGATTCAACAAGAAGACATAGCTATAAGTGAATGCTGTAGAGGACAGAATACTAGTATATATATAAATATAATCAACATAGTGAAGATAATCATGAAGACATGTTGAGATTGAAGCCAAACCAAATGTGAAGACATAGCAAATGTAACGCCATGAGTGAAACACTTCAAACAGAACATTTGGTGGTGGCATTACCCACCGTATAGGAAGTATTAGACCCAGACACGGCGCACAATTATCATGGTGCTCCGAAGTCAAATTCCACATTAATTTATTCACACTTAGAATGTATGTCTTCATTGATTAAAGATATACTTTACTTCGTGTGTTGCACATCTAAGTCATCAATATGCATAAGTGTTAGGATGTGTGCCTGATCACAGGACATTTGAGGATTCCAAGATATTTAGCTCACACCGTAACTTGTAAAATCTCTTCTCATTCAAGGGCTTGGTGAAGATATCTGCCAATTGCTCTTCAGTGTTGACGTGTATGATATCAATATCTTCCTTCACAACATGATCTCTGAGAAAGTGATGACGAATTTCAATGTGTTTTGTCTTCGAGTGCTGAACTGGGTTGTTGGCAATCTTGATGGCGCTTTCGTTGTCGCAGTAGAGTGGCACTTGCTTCAGATGAATGCCATAGTCCTTGAGTGTTTGCTTCATCCACAAAAGCTGAGCGCAACAAGATCCAGCAGCAATGTATTCAGATTCAGCAGTGGAGAGAGATACACAGTTCTGCTTCTTTGAAGACCAACATACAAGTGATCGTCCCAGAAAATGACATGTGCCTGATGTAGACTTGTGATCCACTTTGTCACCAGCATAATCAACATCTGAGAATCCAACCAGATCAAACTCTGAGCCCTTTGGATACCATAATCCTAGAGTTGGGGTGTGAGCCAAATATCGAAGAATTCGCTTCACAGCTAAGTGATGCGATTCCTTTGGTGCCGCTTGGAATCGAGCACACATGCAAACACTAAGCATAATATCTGGCCTAGATGCACATAGATAAAGTAAAGAACCAATCATGGAGCGGTATACCTTTTGATCGAACTCTTTACCATTGTCGTCAGGACCCAGATGATGTTTGGGTGGCATTGGCGTCGTGAAGCCTTTGCAGTCTTGCATACCAAACTTCTTCAGGAAATCTTTGAGATACTTCTCTTGAGATATGAAGATGCCGTTGCGTTGCTGTCCTATTTGAAGACCGAGGAAGAACTTCAGCTCTCCCATCATGGACATCTGATATTGCTCTTGCATCATATATCCAAACTCTTCACTGTATTTCTGATTGGTGCAGCCGAAGATAATGTCATCCACATATATTTGGCACACAAATAGTTCACCATCATATGTCTTCGTGAAGAGAGTGGGGTCGAGGGAACTAGGTATGAAGCCTTTGCTCTTCAGGAAGTATTTGAGTGTGTCATACCAGGCCCGAGGGGCTTGTTTGAGGCCATACAGTGCCTTGTTGAGCTTGTATACCATGTCAGGATGTTTTGGATCTTCAAAGCCAGGCGGTTGTGCAACATACACTTCTTCTTCAATCTTGCCATTGAGAAAGGCGCTCTTCACATCCATTTGATATAGAAGTATGTTATGATGATTTGCATAGGCCAGCAGTATGCGTATGGCTTCAAGTCTAGCCACAGGAGCAAATGTTTCATCGAAGTCAATGCCTTCCACTTAAGTATATCCTTGAGCAACGAGACGAGCTTTGTTTCTGACAACTTGACCATGCTCATCTTGCTTGTTGCGGTATATCCATTTGGTGCCTATTATGTTGTGCTTCCGAGGATCAGGACGCTTAACCAGTTCCCATACATTATTCAGCTCAAACTGTTGAAGCTCTTCTTGCATAGCTTGAATCCATTCAGGTTCCATGAAGGCTTCTTCAACTTTCTTGGGTTCTGTTATTGAGACAAATGCGAAGTGCCCACAGAAATTTGCTAGCTGAGTTGCCCTTGAACGAGTGAGCGGACCGGGTGCATTGATGCTATCAATTATTCTCTCAATCTGCACTTCATTGGCAACACGAGGATGTACAGGGCGAAGGTTTTGCTCTTGCTGATCATTGTCATTGTTAGTGGGATTGTCTTCACGTTGAGCATTGTCTTCAGGTTGATCAGGTGCGGAGATGATAAGTTCCTCTTCAGGTTGAGCTTCAGAGGGTATGATTTCTCCGGTTCCCATAAGCTTGATTGATTCGCTGGATGGAACTTCATCTAGCACATTTGGGAGGTGCTCTCTTTGTGAACCGTTAGTCTCATCAAACCGCACATCCACTGTTTCAACCACTTTATAATGAAAGAGATTGAAGACTCTGTAGGAGTGCGAATCCTTTCCATATCCAAGCATAAAACCCTCATGTGCTTTTGGTGCAAATTTTGAAGTGTGATGTGGATCCTTGATCCAGCACCTGGCGCCAAATACTCTGAAGTAACTGACATTTGGCTTCTTGCCAGTAAGGAGCTCATAAGATGTCTTGTTCAGAAGCTTGTGAAGATAAACACGATTGATTGTATGGCATGCAGTATCAATGGCTTCAGGCCAGAATTTTCTTGGAGTCTTGTATTCATCAAGCATAGTTCGGGCCATCTCAATGAGTGTTCTGTTCTTGCGTTCGACGACGCCATTCTGCTGTGGCGTGTACGGGGCTGAGAATTCATGTGTGATGCCCAAGGTATCAAGATATGTATCAAGGCCGGTGTTCTTGAATTCAGTGCCATTGTCACTTCTGATGTGCTTTATCTTGGCGCCATAGTTGTTCATTGCTCGATTGGCGAAGCGTCTGAAGACATCCTGCACTTCAGTCTTGTAGAGGATTATGTGCACCCAAGTATATCTAGAATAATCATCAACGATGACAAAGCCATAGAGACAAGCAGTAGTAGTAAGAGTTGAGTAATGAGTGGGACCGAAAAGATCCATGTGGAGCAGTTCGAAGGGTCGAGTAGTTGTCATGATTGTCTTCGAGGGATGTTTAGCCCTCGTCATCTTTCCTGCTTCACAGGCACCGCATAAGTAATATTTCTTGAACTTGACGCTCTCGATGCCTATGACATGCTTCTTCTTTGCAACAGTGTGGAGGTTCCTCATGCCAGCATGCCCTAGCCTCCGATGCCAGAGCCAGCATTCTGAGGCTTTTGCTAGAAGACATACGGCGAGCTGTGGTCCTGCTGAGAAATCTACCATGTACAAATCATCTTTCCGATACCCTTCAAACACTAGAGACTTGTCAGATTCCATTAGAACAAGGCAGCGATATTTTCCAAACATTACGATCATGTTCAAATCGCAAAGCATTGAGATAGACATTAAGTTGAAGCCAAGGGATTCAACAAGCATGACTTTATACATGTGGTGATCCTTTGAGATTGCAACTCTACCTAGACCCAATACCTTACTTTTACCAGTGTCAGCAAATGTGATGTGACTCTTGTCGGATGGACATAAGGTTGAGTCCATAAGAAGGCTTATTTTGCCAGTCATGTGATTGGTACATCCACTATCAATAATCCATTCTGAAGACGCTGGTGTCATACCCTACAGTGCAGTTAGGGGGATAGGCTTCACGAAGAGAATTGTGAAGCAAAAACATTTGACGAACCAGTGGGTTATGAAAGCTTAGATCCAGATTAGGACTAATAGGGAGAGTAGCAAGAGATTCAGGAACGAAGTACATAGTAAGACCATTCGGGCATTTGATCTTGCGCCCTACAAGATGTTTAAGGTCCCCAGCAATAGCGTCAGACGATTTTGGTTTTCTGCTGGAGACCTATCCCTGCAAAAGAGAGTTAAGCTTTCTTAGCCACCCACATCTTCAAGGGTGTCTTAGAAGCAATAAGTCTAAGTGCAGCATCTTAGAACTTTGGCTTTGGAGCCCTAGCAAACAGTCTTGCAGGCGGACAATAGTACTCATAAGAATAAGTAGAATAGTTCTTGGTCTTATGAACATGGCGGTTTGATGAACCGCGCTCATATTCATAGGCCTGAGTATGGTTTCCCTGCAAAACATTTGCGTTAGTGCGACTCAGGTGAGTCCTCTGTCTGTATGAAGCCTTTGGACCGTATGAAGCCTGTGGTCTGGGGTTTGTCTTCTTCACGTGTGGTGTCATGATGACATTCATAGGAAGATTCTCCAGACACTTTTTCGGAACCCAGATCTTCTTCATAGGCGGTCCATTCCTGCAGTTAGTACCAATGTACCTGGCAATCACTTCACCATTCTGATTCTTAAACAGTTTATAGTTTGCATCAAAGGATTCATCAATGACAATGGGGTTTGCACAAGTGAAGCCAGATAGAGTGGATGGATCTGCTGAAGATTCCTTTGCAGCAACCCATGTGGTTTTGGGGTACTGCTCAGGTTTCCAGTAAGATCCATCAGCATTCATTTTCCTTACGAACCCAACACCCTCTTTCCTCAGGTTTCGGTTCAAGATCTGCTTTTTGAGGACATCACATAGTGTCTGATGCCCTTTAAGACTTTTGTACATCCCTGTTTCAAGCAATGTCTTCAACCTAGCATTCTCATCAGCAATAGCAGTGGTATCCTCAGCAGAGGGGTTAGTTTCCACATCAACAGTTGAAGATATTGCAACAGTAGCAGTAGTAGAACATTCAGCAACAGAAGTAGTATTATCACGCTCAATGCATTTAAGACATGGTGGTTCAAATCCTTCCTGAGCAGAACTGATCTATTTGGCGCGAAGTGACTCATTTTCTTTTTGAAGATCTTCATGAGCCGCTCTCAATTTTTCAAGATCTTGCTTCCTTTGAAGATAATCATAGGAAAGCTTTTCATGAGTTGTTGAGAGTGTTTCATGACGACTTTCAAGTTCCTCATACATAACGTGAAGATTTTTTATGTCTTCAATTAAGGACTCAGATTGAGTCATTTCAGCGCCTAACAGATCATCGCTTTTGTCTAACAGTTTTTGAATATGTTCCATGGCTTTCTGTTGTTCAGTTGCAATTTTAGCAAGTGTTTTGTAGCTGGGTTTTGAACCACAATCAGAGTCATCGTCACTAGACGTTTGATAGTGAGTAGTGCATGTATTTACCTTGGCACCGCGTGCCATGAAGCAGTAGGTAGGAGCGGAGTAGTCCTTGTCATTTGCATCGGTGTCGGTGATGAGGTCATTGTCTTCAGTGTTGAAGATGGACTTGGCAACGTATGCTGTAGCCAGACTTGCGACGCCAGAATCGGACTCCTCCTCAGACTCCACCTCCGCCTCCTCAGAAGCGGACTCCTCCTCTGAATCCATTTCCTTGCCAACAAACGCACGTGCCTTGCCAGATGAGCTCTTCTTGTGTGATGAAGACTTTGAGGAAGACTTGGAAGAAGACTTTGAGTATTTCTTCTTCTTCTTCTTCTTCTTGTCGTCAGAGTCATATTCCTTGCTCTTCTTCTTCTTCTTTTTGTTCTCATTGTCCCACTGCGGACACTTAGAGATGAAGTGGCCAGGTTTCTTGGACTTGTGACATGTTTTCTTCTTGTAGTCATGAGCAGAAGCTTCATCATTCCTTGAGCTTGATCGTGAAGACTTTCTGAAACCTTTCTTCTTGGTGAATTTTTGGAACTTCTTCACAAGCATAGCAAGTTCCCTTCCAATGTCTTCAGGATCATTAGAACTGCTGTCAGATTCTTCTTCAGATGAGGAGACAGCTTTTGCCTTCAAGGCACGAGTTCGCCCATAGTTTGGACCGTAGATATCTCTTTTCTCAGAAAGCTGAAACTCATGTGTGTTGAGCCTCTCAAGTATGTCAGACGGATCGAGTGTCTTGAAATCAGGACGTTCTTGAATCATCAGGGCTAGGGTGTCAAACGAACTGTCAAGTGATCTCAGTAGTGTCTTGACGACTTCGTGCTTGGTGATCTCAGTAGCGCCGAGGGCTTGAAGCTCATTTGTGATGTCAGTGAGTCGATCAAACGTGAGCTGGACATTCTCATTGTCATTTCGCTTGAAGCGGTTAAAGAGGTTGCGAAGGACACTGATTCTTTGATCTCTCTGAGTTGAGACGCCTTCATTGACCTTGGAGAGCCAGTCCCAGACTAGCTTAGATGTTTCCAAAGCACTCACGCAGCCATACTGTCCTTTGGTCAGATGACCACAGATGATATTCTTGCCAGTAGAGTCCAGTTGAACGAACTTCTTGATGTCAGCAGCAGTGACACCTTCTCCAGCCTTGGGAACGCCGTTCTTGACGACATACCATAGGTCGACGTCAATGGCTTCAAGATGCATGCGCATCTTATTCTTACAGTAGGGATATTCAGTTCCATCGAAGACGGGGCATGCAGCGGAGACTTTAATTATCCCTGCAGTCGACATAGCTAAAACTCCATGTGGTTAAACCGAATCACACAGAACAAGGGAGTACCTTGCTCTGATACCAATTGAAAGTGCGTTATATCGACTAGAGGGGGGGTGAATAGGCGATTTTTATGAAAGTCTTCAAAACGTGGAAGTTTCGAAGACAAACGATAGAAATAAACCTATTACCATGCAGCGGAAGGTAGACTACACTAGGCAAACCATAGTCAAGTATTCAATGGAGTGAGAGAACAATGACTAATAGCAGCAATGTAGTAAGGATCAGGTAGGAAGATGTTATGAAGCCAAATAGAACACGCAGTCACTCAGTGAAGACAAAAGATAGTGCAAACATATAATGACTTCACAAGGAGTAACAGTAAGTAGAGGGAAGAGAAGGATGAAACCAGTGACTCGTTGAAGACAATGATTTGTTGGACCAGTTCCAGTTGCTGTGAAAACTGTACGTCTGGTTAGGGCGGCTATGTATTTAAACCTGAGGACACACAGTCCCGGACACCCAGTCCTGAACACGCAGCTCAGGACACCAGTCCTCACCGTATTCCCCTTGAGCTAAGGTCACACAGACCTCGCCCAATCACTCTGGTAAGTCTTCAAGGTAGACTCCCAAACCTTCACAGACTTCGTTCACCGGCGATCCATAATGTCTCTTGGATGCTCAGAACGCGACGCCTAACCGGCTGGAGGATTCACAGTCCTCAAGTGTAATAAGTCTTCAGATCACAGAGACAAGAAGACTTAAGTGATGCCTAATTCTCTTTGGCTCTAGGTGGTTAGGGCTTTATCCTCGCAAGGAATTCTCTCTCAAAGGCTTCGAGGTGGGTTGCTCTCAAACGACAAAAGCCGTACTTTAACTCTGAGCAGCCAACCGTTTATGGTTGTAGGGGGTGGGCTATTTATAGCCACTAGGCAACCCGACCTGATTTGTCCGAAATGACCCTGGGTCACTAAGGAACTGACATGTGTTCCAACGGTCAGATTTCAAACTCACACGGCAACTTTACTTGGGCTACAAGCAAAGGTGACTTGTCCGACTCTGGACAAGATTCGCTCTCATAGTCTTCACTCGAAGACATAGGTTTTGGTTAAGCATCACTTCAGTCATTCTGACTGGTTCTCTTGGACCCCACTTAATAGTACGGTGGTTCCTATGACTCAAGAAAGGAGAAAAAGAACTACGAAAGATCTAAGTCTTCGAGCTCCATAGGCTTCATGCGATGTCTTCTCTTGTCATAGTCTTCTAAGTGAATATCTTCATATACCACCTTTGACATCAATGTCTTCATACATTTTTAGGGGTCATCTCTGGTAGGAAAACCGAATCAATGAGGGACTTCTACCTGTGTTATCCTGCAATTCTCACAAACACATTAGTCCCTCAACTAGGTTTGTCGTCAATACTCCAAAACCAACTAGGGGTGGCACTAGATGCACTTACAGGCCCTGGTTCCCTTGGTTGCGCTCTTGAAGAAGTTGCATGATCAGCTACGTGTTTGCATTGGTAGCAGCCATCACAGCTTGCCATGCCTCCGTAGGTGGAGGTGGTGATGGCGGATCAGGATTCGGAGTCGTGCGTGTTGGAGGAGCCATCCTGAAGAGGTCGACATCCATTAGCACATAGACAGACAAATATTGAAGCTGAATCAAACGAATTGAAATTGGAACATGAAGTCTTCACATCCGAACAAAATGAACGAATGCATTCTAATCGAAATGGTCACATTTCCATAAATTGAGAAGCCACTTAGAATTGAGGTAGAAGAAAAAACAACAAGGTACGGAACAAGAACAAATACTTGGTGAGGATTACCCAATCCCAAACCAAATATCCGCGGAAGAAGAACTAGAGCTAGAAGAATTCCCACCTATGAAACTCCCGAACCTTTCCGGTTATGAAATCAGGTGTTGGGGATACAAGGGAAGCATAATATCTCACCCAAATCTAGCAAATCCTACATCCAGCTGTATCCATCCTTCAACACATAACCGAGAAACCTTCGGAAATAATCTACCTCAACCTTCGAAAAGCATCCGTTATACGAGTTATGGCAATACTCCCGAACTCTCGCCCCAGTACTGGGTGGCGTCGAGGTTATCTCACCAACAACTGCATAAAAGAGATTTTCGATGTCGGCGAAACTCAGGTATTCCAGAATCTCAACGATAAAATTGTGACGACAACACCTCGGAGCTCAACTCCCCGGGACACTGCCACAACCCCTAAATGACAGGAGGCACCAAGAACAATGTTCTCGTCAAAAATCGATCGAAATGATTCCAAGATACCCGCGTGATCCTAAATTTTTTTTAGTGAAACTTGAGAACAGAAGAGTCAAAACTCTACGTCAGGATGCCTCACCAGAGCGATGAAGGGACTGGGGAGTAAAAAGAATTCCTAAACTCTCCGATATATAATTCCTAAATGACTCAAAACATTTTTGTAGACTCAACAATGCCAACGATTCGATCAAGCAGGGGGCTCCTAAGGTCGGGGAAGGCTCTGATTACCAACTTGTAATGCCCTCGATGTGGCTATATCTCCTACGTGTCGAAGCACGACTTAGAGGCATAACCGCATTGAAAGCAATGTCGCAAGTAAGGTAATCTTCACAACAACCCATGTAAATAGATAAAAGGGGAAAAGATACATAGTTGGCTTACACTCGCCACGTCACACAAATACATGAATAACATTACAATCATCCAATACACTCATGGTCCGACTACGGTACCAAAATAAAGATCAACCACAACATGCGACACGGTCCCCGATCGCCCCAACTGGGCACCACTACTGATCATCTGGGAAAGGCACATAGTAACGACGAGAGTCTTCATCGAACTCCCACTTGAGCTCAAGCGCATCGTCTGGAGCGGTATCATCGGTCCCTGCATCTGGTTTTGGAAGTAAACTGTGAGTCACGGGGACTCAGCAATCTCGCACCCTCGCGATCAAGACTATTTAAGCTTATAGGTAAGGCAAGGTATGATGTGGAGCTGCAGCAAGCGACTAGCATATATGGTGGCTAACCTGTTCACAAAAGAGAGCGAGAAGAGAAGGCAAAAGCACGATCGAACAACTATGATCAAGAAGTGATCCTAGAACAACCTACGTCAAGCATTACTCCAACACCGTGTTCACTTCCCGGACTCCGCCAAGAAGAGACCATCACGGTTACACACGCGGTTGATTCATTTTAATTAAGTTAAGTTTCATGTTTTCTACAACCAGACATTAACAAATTCCCATCTGCCCATAACCGCGGGCACGGCTTTCGAAAGTTCAAATCCCTGCAGGGGTGTCCCAACTTAGCCCATCACAACCTCTCATGGTCAACGAAGGATATTCCTTCTCCCGAGACATTCCGATCAGACTCGGCATCCCGGTTTTACAAGACATCCTCGACAATGGTAAAACAAGTCCAGCAACACCGCCGAATGTGCCGACAAATCCCGATAGGAGCTGCACATATCTCGTTCTCAGGGCACACTCAGATAGGTCAAGCTACAAGTAAAACCAACCCTCGAGTTTCCCTGAGGTGGCCCCGCAGGCTGCCTAGTTCGGACCAACACTCAGAGGAGCACTGGCCCAGGGGGGTTGAAATAAAGATGACCCTTGGGCTCCGGAAACCCAAGGGAAAAAGAGGCTAGGTGGCAAATGGTAAAAACAAGGTTGGGCATTGCTGGAGGAGTTTTATTCAAGGCGAACTGTCAAGGGGTTCCCATTATAACCCAACCGCGTAAGGAACGCAAAATCCGGGAACATAACACCGATATGACGGAAACTAGGGCGGCAAGAGTGGAACAAAACACTAGGCAAAAGGCCGAGCCTTCCACCCTTTACCAAGTATATAGGTGCATTAAGATAACAAGATAATATGGTGATATCCCAACAATAAACAATGTCCAACAAGGAACGATCTCCAATCTTATCCTGCAACTAGCAATGCTATAAGAGGGGCTGAGCAAAGCGGTAACATAGCCAATCAACGGTTTGCTAGGACATGGTGGGTTAGAGGTTTGACATGGCAAATTTGGGAGGCATGGTAAGCAAGTGGTAGGTATCATAGCATAGGCATAGCAAAAGAGCGAGCATCTAGCAAGCAAAGATAGAAGTGATTTCGAGGGTATGATCATCTTGCCTGCAAAGTTGTCAGAGTTGACTTGATCCTCGTAAACGAACTCAACGGGCTCCTCGTTCACGAACTCGTCTCCCGGCTCTACCCAAACAAGAACAACAAGCAAACGGAACACAATCAACCACGTGCAATGCTCGAACAACATGATGCAAACATGGTATGCTATGCAGGATGCGATATGTGATGCATATGCAAGATTTGACAAGGAATGATTGAACCTGGCCTCAATATGGAAATACAAGAGTGCCACTGGAAAGGTGAGGTGATTTCGGTTGAAATCGATATAAAGATCACCGGAATCGGATGCACGGTTTGGAAATGGCAAGCAAAACAAATAGGGCACCGATCTGCAATAATCAGCAAGTGACCAACTAAATGCATCAAGATAAATATGCTAAAGCACTCAAACATGACAACAAAATACATGACGGGGATCCATTCATGATGCTTGACAAAAGATGAACACTCAGCTTCGGCTAGTTCATCCATTAATAGGTTCAAACAAGCATGGCAAAAGTGCAAATGACAAATGATGCAATGAGATGAAATGATGTACTCGTCGATACGAACATTTTGATATGCTACACGCACAAATCGGATTTACAATGAGAGAGTTACAACATGATGAAAAAGCCTAAAAAATTAGGGTTACGGGATAAAAGTCAATCGAGGTTTTTTTTCTCAGATCCAGATCCAGTGCGCGGATTACGAGGTTTGTCGGAAGTCCTGTTCGCCGGAGACGAAGAACTCGCCGGAGAGAAGAGGACGCCGGGGCTCGCCGGAGATGCCCTCGCCGGAGCACGGGGCGGCGGGCGCGGCGTCGGGGAGGCAGGGGCGGCGCGGCCTCTGCGGAAGTCGAGGAGGCAGGGCGACGTCGGTCGTCGAGGCAGCGCGGCGACTCGCCGGCGTCGAGGTGGAGGAAGGCGGTGCTCAGGCGAAGGCGGCGGGGCTGGAGCAGCGTCGGGGGAGAAGAAGGCGGGCGGCGGCGAGGCGGATCTGGGCCGTGGGGGCCTGTTGCGGGCTCCCGCGGGCCGCGACGGTGTCAGGCGGTGGTTCCACGTGTCGTGCGTTGACTGGCGCGGGCGCGGCGGCGGGATTCGCCCGGTGGGATGCGGACAATGTCCGGCGCGGCGGGGCGATTTCTATGGTTTCAGGGGAAGAAGACCCGTGATTTCGGAAGGGGATATATAAATAGGGGTAGGAGGAGCTAGGAAGCTCAGAATAAGGTGCGGTTTGCGGCCACGCGATCGTGATCGAACGCTTGAGATGATGGAGAGGGTTTTGGTGGGTTTTGAGCCAAATTGGAAGGGTGTTGGGCTGCAACACGAACGAGGCCTTCTCGGTCCCTCGGTTAACCGTTGGAGTATCAAACGAAGTCCAATTGGCACGAAACTTGACAAGCGGTCTACCGGTAGTAAACCAAGGCCGCTTGGCAAGTCTCGGTCCAATCCGGAAATGTTTAACCCCCACACATGAAAAGAGGTAGAAAGGACCACCGGAGGAGATAGGAGCACCGGAATGCAAAACGGACAACGGGGAAAATGCTCGGATGCATGAGACGAACACGTATGCAAATGCAATGCACATGATGACATGATATGAGATGCATGACACAGACAACAACACACGGAGACAAAAACCCGAACCCGAGGAAAATAAAATAACTTAGGCTGGAAACGGCAAGAGTTGGAGTACAGATAAGGTAAATTACATCCGGGGTGTTACACACCCACACTCACTTGGCGATGGTTCCAAATGTCGTTGCGGAAAGGGGTTAAAAACCGTTTGTATATCACAGACGCGTACCAGTGTAAGCAAATTTGTATGTGCATCTGTAATTTTCAAAATAAATTTCTCTTTTGTGTGCTCGTACAGCTCATGAATCGGTAGGGGGTGGCTAATATATTTTGATGCTAGATATGTTATTCTCATGATGAGTGTTTATTCACTTGCCATTACACGAGAGTAAGGCAAAGGTATTAGGGCTTCCCAGTCTCAAAATGAATAATTAATGTACTTTATGTTGTCGAATAATAAATTCCTTGACAAGTGTTGGTATGGAAGGAACCCGTGGATACGGCTAGCCATGGAAAGTGAAAATATGGTTGAAAAGGAATAAACTTTAATCTCTGTTTGGGAACCGCCTATGATATATCAAGAATGGAAAGTATTGGGAACTTCTCGATCATTCTCATTGACAGGAAAAGCATGCCTCCCAAAATGTTTCTATCTCTATCTTTTTCGCTTTGAGCTCTGGCACCTCCACAAATCCCTACTTCCCGTTGCGAAGGGCCTTTCTTTTACTTTATGAAATTTTATTTTTAATTTGAGTCTCCATCTTCTCTTATAAAGCACCAACTAAGGGGCACTATGATCGTACTTGAGCATTGGGTGTAGATAATATGCGAGTGTGTTTCATGAATCGATCAATGATTGAGCATAATGGGCTAGGGATAACTTATTTTAGCGTTGATATTTTGAAAGACATGGTTGCTTGTTGATATGCTTGAGTATTCAAGTCTCATGTCAAAATTAGACTATTGCATTGAACCATATAAAAGTCCAAATGTCCAATTTACAAAGAAAAGACTATGAGATGAACATGTTAGGCAGCATTCCACATCAAAAATTCTGTTTTTATCATTTACCGACGAGCATGAATTAAGCTTGGGGATGCTGATATGCCTCCAACGTATCAATATTTTTTGATTGTTCCATTTTGTTATATTATCATTCTTGGATGTTCTATAATCATTTTATAGTCATTTTATATCATTTTTTGGTACTAACCTATTGACATAGTGCCAAGTGCCTGTTGTTGTTTTTTTACATCGCAGGAAATCAATACCAAACGAAGTCCAAACGCAGCGAAACTTTTTGTGGATTTTTTTGGAACGAAAGACATCCAGTGGGCCGAAGAAGCACCTGGGGGTGCTCCGAGGGGAGCACAACCACCAGGGCGCGTCTGGAGGCCTAGGCACACCCTGGTGGGTTGTGCCCACCTCGGTGGCCTCCTGCACCGCCTCTTTGCTCTATAAATACCCCAATATTCCATAAACACTAGGGGAGTCGATGAAAATCAATTCCAGCCGCCGCAAGTTCCAGAACCACCAGATCCAATCTAAACACCATCACGGAGGGGTTCATCATGTCCATTGGTGCCTCTCCGATGATGCGTGAGTAGTTCTTTGTAGGCCTATGGGTCCATAGTTAGTAGCTAGATGGCTTCCTCTCTCTCTTTTGATTCTCAATACACTGGTCTCTTGGAGATCCATATGATGTAACTCTTTTGTGGTGTGTTTGTTGGGATCCGATGGACTTTGAGTTTATGATCAGATCTATCTTTTTATCCATGAAAGTTATATGAGTCTTCTTTGATCTTTTATATGCATGATTGCTTATATCCTCGTATTTCTTCTCCAATATTTGGGTTTTGTTTGGCCAACTTGATCTATTAATCTTGCAATGGGAAGAGGTGCTTTGTGATGGGTTCAATCTTACGGTGCTTGATCCCAGTGACAGAAGGGGATCCAACATGTATGTATCGTTGCTATTATGGATAACAAGATGGGGTCTATTTCTACATAAATAGATCTTGTCTACATCATGTCATCGTTTTTATTGCATTACTCTGTTTCTCCATGAACTTAATACACTAGATGCATGCTGGATAGCGGTCAATGTGTGGAGTAATAGTAGTAGATGCAGGCAGGAGTCGGTCTACTAATCTTGGACGTGATGCGTCTATAAATGATCATTGCCTGGATATCATCATGATTATTTGAAGTTTTATCAATTGCCCAACAGTAATTCGTTTACCCACCATTTGCTATTTTTCTCGAGAGAAGCCACTAGTGAAACCTATGGCCCCCGGGTCTCTTCTTTATTATATTTGCTTTTGCGATCTACTTTTATTTGCTTTTATTTTTAGATCTATAAAACCAAAAATACAAAAATACCTTGCTGCACTTTATTTTATTAGGCGTTCGATCTATCAATCTATTACAACTTTCTCACGTTCAATTGCCAATTTCTGGCGCCGTTGCCCGAAAGGGATTGCAACCCCTTTAACACGTCAGGTTGCGAGTATTTGTTATTTGTGTGCAGATGTTGTTTACGTAGTGTTTCTTGGTTCTCCTACTGGTTCGATAACCTTGGTCTCATCACTGATGGAAATACCTATCGTTGTTGTGCTGCATCATCCCTTCCTCTTTGGGGAAATACTGACGTAGTTCTAGCAGATGTCAGGGAGTGTAGGAGCTTTGAAGATTTGGGCACTAGAGCAGAATGAGAGCGTGGGTGAGAAGATTCATCGCCCCTGCTCTTTATAGGTCAGTAAAAACGCGAGATGCCCCCTCCATTGCGCCATAAAAATCACCACATTTTGGTTGATCGTGTCGTTATGGCCGCATTGGTTGAACCAATTGATTGATGATGTCCCCTAAAATGCGGGGTGCAATCTCTGTTGTGATAAAACATGCCAATAAGAGGGTTACCTCAAACCATGATTTGAATAAGCAATAACTAACATATATGATGTCATGGCCAGTGACACTTCAAAAAAGTTGTTAGTAATTGATTGCCGAACACACCTGCGCTTCTAGTCTTCGAGACTAAGCAAGACACGTACTTTGGACAAATGAAGATGCATTTCGATGGCACATGGTTGGATGGCCTTATCCCTTGTTAGAAGGGCAATATCAGCCAATCGGGGATTTGCAAGCTTTGTACGGATGCTTAGCCCGGGGCATTGAGAGGAACTTGCCTACTAAGCCGAAGACATTTATCCGAAGAAGATTGCCATCCTCGGCTTTGAAGACAAGTTCGGGGGATACTGATGGTGTACTGGACTAGGGGGTGCCAGCCTAGTCGGTCTAGTCCATGGGCTGGACTGACAACCCGTTGATGAGGAAGGACTTCGGAGGCTTCTAACCCATTGCATGAGCATATCGAGCTTCACCGAGGACTTAGCATGTACTCCAAGTATATCTATTAGGTTCGGCATGTAACCCCAAGATGGAAACCGACCATGTGTAACCCTAGATACCCCTGATGCCTATATAAACTAGAGGGTTTAGCCCGTAGACGGACATTGATCATCATGATCGTTAGCCTTAGGGTTTATTCCACAACTTATGATCTCGATTCTCGAGGTAGATAACCTTTGTACTTTGATACACCCACGATCTGAGCAAGAGCAGGATGTAGGGTTTTACCTCCTCAAGAGGGCCTGAATCCTTGGTAAAAACATGGTGTCCCTTGTCTCCTATTCCCCGTCAATTCGATCTCACAGCTCGCCCCCTACCTAAGGTCTTCTAGTTTTGACACTCACGCCCCCCTAAAAGGAATACGATCATATTCCGAAGGGATAAGACCAAGATCTCTAAAAAGGGGGATAGCAATAGGTGGGGAAGGAAAGGAGGGATTTCCTTCCTCCCCCCTTGGCCAAAGACACTAGGGGCTTGGAGGGCAAGCCAGCAACCCCCTCCACGTCTATATGAAGGTGGGGAGGCATTGGGGGTAGCCACCCCTTCCATCCATTCCTTCCGTCTCTCCCAACTCCTCGCACTTTTCTCCGATATGCGCTTGGTGAAGTCCTGCTGGAATTCCGTTGCCACCACCACCATACCATCGTGTTGGTTCATATCTCATCTACCTCCTCTCCCTAAGTTGTTGGATCAATAAGGAGAGGACACCACCGAGCTGAACATGTGCTAAACTTGAAGGTGCCATATGTTCGGCACTAGATCGGTTTGGATCGTGATTGGATCGCGAAGAGTATGACTACATCAACCACATTATATACGCATCCTACTTCATTCTACAAGGGTAGTAGACACAATCCTCTCTCGTTGCTATGCATCTCCTAGATTAGATCTTGGGTGTTTCGTAGGAAACTTTTTGATTTTCATGCAACATTCCACATTAGGGGCATCATGAGCTTGGTCTATGTGTAGATGTATATGCACAAGTAGAGCACAAATAAGTTGTGGGCGTTGATGTTCAAATTGCTTACTTCCTTTGTATTATTTGGATTCAACGGTATTGTGAGATGAAACGGCTCGGACCAACCTTACTTGTCCCTGTTGGGGAACGTAGTAATTTCAAAAAAATTCCTACGCACACGCAAGATCACGTTGATGCATAGCAACGAGGGGAGAGTATGATCTACGTACCCTTGTAGATCGCAACGGAAGCGTTGACACAACGTAGAGGAAGTAGTCGTACGTCTTCTTCCTGATCCGACCGATCCAAGCACCGTTACTCCGGCACCTCCGAGTTCTTAGCACACGTTCAGCTCGATGACGATCCTCGGGCTCCGATCCAGCAAAGCGTCGAGGAAGAGTTCCGTCAGCACGACGGCGTGGTGACGATCTTGATGTACTACCGACGCAGGGCTTCGCCTAAGCACTGTAACGGTATGATCGAGGTGGAATTTGGTGGCAGGGGGCACCGCACACGGCTAAGGAACGATCTCAAGGATCAACTTGTGTGTCTTGGGGTGTCCCCTGCCCCCGTATATAAAGGATGAAGGGGGGGAGGCTGGCCGGCCAAGGAGGGAGGCGCAGGAGGAGTCCTACTCCTACCGGGAGTAGGACTCCCCCCCTCAATCCTATTCCTAATAGGATTCCTTAAAGGGGAGAGGGAGAGAGAGGTGGCCGGCCCCTCTCCTAGTCCTAATAGGACTAGGGAGAGGGGGAGGCGCAGCCCTATGTGGGCTGCCTTCTCACCTTTCCACTAAGGCCCATGTTAGCCCATTTGGCTCCCGGGGGGTTCCGGTAACCCTCCCGGTAATCCGGTAAAATCCCGATTTCACCCGGAACACTTCCGATGTCCAAACATAGGCTTCCAATATATCAATCTTTACGTCTCGACCATTTCGAGACTCCTCGTCATGTCCGTGATCACATCCGGGACTCCGAACAACCTTCGGTACATCAAAATGCATAAACTCATAATAACTGTCATCGTAACGTTAAGCGTGCGGACCCTACGGTTCGAGAACAATGTAGACATGACCGAGACACATCTCCGGTCAATAACCAATAGCGGGACCTGGATGCCCATATTGGCTCCCACATATTCTACGAAGATCTTTATCGGTCAGACCGCATAACAACATACGTTGTTCCCTTTGTCATCGGTATGTTACTTGCCTGAGATTCGATCGTCGGTATCCAATACCTAGTTCAATCTCGTTACCAGCAAGTCTCTTTACTCGTTCCGTAATACATCATCCTGCAACTAACTCATTAGTTGCAATGCTTGCAAGGCTTTAAGTGATGTGCATTACCGAGAGGGCCTAGAGATACCTCTCCGACAATCGGAGTGACAAATCCTAATCTCGAAATACGCCAACCCAACATCTACCTTTGGAGCCACCTGTAGTACTCCTTTATAATCACCCAGTTACGTTGTGACGTTTGGTAGTACCCAAAGTGTTCCTCCGGCAAACGGGAGTTGCATAATCTCATAGTCATAGGAACATGTATAATTCATGGATAAAGCAATAGCAACATACTAAACGATCGGGTGCTAAGCTAATATAATGGGTCATGTCAATCAGATCATTCAACCAATGATGTGACCTCGTTAATCAAATAACAACTCTTTGTTCATGGTTAGGAAACATAACCATCTTTGATTAACGAGCTAGTCTAGTAGAGGCATACTAGTGACACTCTGTTTGTCTATGTATTCACACATGTATTATGTTTCCGGTTAATACAATTCTAGCATGAATAATAAACACTTATCATGATTTAAGGAAATAAATAATAACTTTATTGTTGCCTCTAGGGCATATTTCCTTCAGTCCCCGCAACTGACAGACATGCAACTTGTATTGCGTAAAGTGGCTGGTGGGTGTGTGTGTCTCACCCACCTTAGTTGAATCTGATTTGACAATGGCAGTCCTTGTAGATGGTTAAAAGGCAACTTGTATATCACCGGTGTTGTTTTGCATAGATAAGAATGGTTCTTATAGTTTTGCCTAGCAGCCACGTAAAAATTGCAACAACAAAGTTGAGGATGTCTAACTTGTTTTTGCAGGGCATGTTGTGATGTGGTATGGACAAAACATGATGTGATATATGTTGATGTATGAGATGATCATGTTTTCATGACTTGCATGTCGATGAGTACGACAATCGACAGGAGCCATAGGGTTGTTTTAATTTATTGTATGACCTGCGTGTCAATCATTAAATGCCATGTAATTGCTTTATATATCGCTATGAGTTAGCAATAGTCGTAGAAGCAATAGTTGGCGGAGACAACCACATGACGGCACGATGATGGAGATCGTGGTGTCATGCCGGTGACGATGGATATCATGCTGATGTTTTGGAGATGGAGATCAAAAGCACAAGATGATGATGGCCATATCATGTCACATATTGATTGCATGTGATGTTTATCTTTTTATGCATCTTATTTTTCTTAGGACGATGGTAGCATTATAAGATGACCCCTTCAACTAATTTCAGGATAAAAGTGTTCTCCATAAGTACGCACCATTATGGAAGTTTGTCGTTTTGAAGCACCTCATGATGATCGGGTGTGATAGACTCTTCGTTTGCATACAATGGGTGCAAGACATTTTTACACATGCGAAATACTTGGGTTAAACTTGACGAGCCTATCATGTACAGACATGGCCTCGAACATGAAGGACCAAAAGGTCGAACATGAATCATATAGTAGATATGATTAACATGGAGATGTTCACCATTGATGACCACCCCATCTCACGTGATGATCGAACATGGGTTGGTTGATTTGGACCATGTAACACTTAGACAACTTGAGGAATGTTGATTTAAGTGGGAGCTGATACGTCTCCAACGTATCTATAATTTTTTATTGTTCCATGCTATTTTATTATCAATCTTGGATGTTTTATAATCATTTTATATCATTTTTTGGTACTAACTATTGACATAGTGCCAAGTGCCAGTTGTTGTTTTTTTCCATGTTTTTTACATCGCAAAAAAATCAATACCAAACGGAGTCCAAATGCCATGAAACTTTATGATGATTTTTATGGTCCAGAAGGAAGGCAATGGGCCCTCGTTGCACCTGGGGTGTGCCCCGAGGGGGGCACAACCCACCATGGCGCGCCAGGAGGCCCTAGCGCGCCCTGGTGGGTTCTACCCACCTTGGGTGCAACCCGGACCGCCTCTTTGCTCTATAAATACCCCAAAAATCCCAAAACCCTAGGGGAGTCGACGAAATATTCATCCAGCCGTCGCAGAGTCCAGAACCACCAGATCCAATCTAGACACAATCTCGGATGGGGTTCACCACCTCCATTGGTGTCTCTCCGATGATGCATGAGTAATTCTTTGTAGACCTACAAGTCTGTAGTTAGTAGCTAGATGGCTTCATCTCTATCTCTCTTGATTCTCAATAGAATGGTCTCTTGGAGATCCATGTGATGTAACTGTTTTGCGGTGTGTTTGTTGGGATCCGATGAACTTTGAGTTTATGACCAGATCTATCGTTTAATATCCATGAAAGTATTTGAGTTTCTTTGATCTCTTTTATGCATGATCTCTTATAGCCTCGTATTTCTTCTCCGATATTTGAGTTTTGTTTGGCCAACTTGATATTTTTATCTTGCAATGGGAAGAGGTGCCCCATAGTGGGTTCGATCTTACGGTGCTTGATCCAGTGACAGAAAGGGAACTGACACATATGTATCGTTGCTACTAAGGATAAAAAGACGAGATCTATATCTACCGCCATATAGATAAACGGATCTTGTCTACATCATGTCATCGTTCTTATTGCATTACTCCGTTTTTCCATGAACTTAATACACTAGATGCATGTTGGATAGCGGTCGATGTGTGGAGTAGTAGTAGTAGATGCAGGCAGGAGTCGATCTACTAATCTTGGACGTGATGCCTATGTAATGATCACTGCCTAGATATCATCATAATTATTTGAAGTTCTATAAATTTCCCAAAAGTAATTTGTTCATCCACCGTTTGCTATTTTTCTCGAGAGAAGCCACTAGTGAAACCTACGGCCCCGGGGTCTTCTTTCTCACATATTTACCTTGCGATCTACTTTTCCTTTGTGTTTTTATTCAGATATATTAAACCAAAAAATACAAAAATACCTTGCTGCATTTTATCTCTATTTATTATATTTTGCGTTCGATCTATCAATCTACTACAATTTACCTCACGTCTGTTTGCCTATGTTGAGGCGCCGTACCCCGGAAGGGATTGACAACCCCTTTAACACGTCAGGTTGCGAGGTGTTTTTATTTGTGTGCAGGTGCTGCTTACATTGTGTTTCTTGGTTCTCCTACTGGTTCGATACCTTGGTTTCATAAATGAGGGAAATACCTACCGTCGCTGTGCTACATCATCCCTCCCTCTCCAGGGAAATACCGACGTATTTCCAGCTACCATCAAGGAGAATTTCTGGCGCCGTTGCCGGGGAGGATCTTCAACATAACCAGATTCCTAATCACAAATCTCATCTCGTCGCAATTTACATTATTTTCCATTTACCTTTTGTTTTCCTCTCCCCGACTTTACAAAAATTTGTCGTTTTATTCGCCTCCCATTTTCACCGATCTCTTGTTTCTAGTCCCGATGGCTAGCGTCCCTACTCCTCCTTTGTCACCAGATTTTGAAGTTCTTTACTTCAAGCAAAGACAAGGAGAAAATTTGAAAGATGCCTGGTATAAGCTTATAGAATCATATCATGTTTCCAATCTAAAGGGGGATGCTAAGGTTTTGCTTCGTAATTTTTACATAGGATTAGCTTTGCATCATAGACAACTTCTTGATTTTGCCGCTAAAGGAAATTTTATTGAGCTTGATGCAAACACTTCCTATGAAATTTTGGAAGGAATTTTGGGAATTCCTCCTCAAAAGAAGGGGTTTTCCTTTACCCCTGAGGGAGCTCAAATGTTGGACAAACTTGGTGATTTGCATAAGCATATGGTTGACATACAGAAATATAATGAGTCCCTCAAACACCTCAATGGTAGTATCAATCGCATGAATACCTTGATTACTCTTTGCAACAACAGATTGGATATTTTGGATCTTAAGATGGTTTATTTTTCGAAGAATTTAGGGGAGCGTAAAGAGCCTCCCAGGTTTGAGAAAACCCTCACAAAAGTTGCCAAACCTTTGGAAGACAAAACTTAGATCCTTGCTTTATGCCTAGCTAAGGGCGTAAAACTATAGCGCTTGTTGGGAGGCACCCCAATGAATAAAATTTATTTTTGCTTTTTGCTTTCTGTTCTTGAGTGTTAGCACAATTATGCTACTGTTATGATTGTGTTTTTATGTTTTAGTTAGTGTTTGTGACAAGTAAAGCCTTTAGGATCTTCTTGGGCAATAGTTGTTTGATCTTGCTGAAAAAAACAGAAAGTTTGCGCTCACGAAAATAATTATCATTTTTCACCAGAGAGCGATAAAATACCCATTCCAATTGCAGTAGATCAATATACAAATTTCTCAGGTCTTCCTAATTTTTCATAGTTTTTGGAGTTACAGAAGTATTGGAAATAGTCAGATTGCTACAGACTGTTCTGTATTGACTGATTCTGTTTTCTTTGTGTTGTGTGCTTATTTTGATGGCTCTCTGGTTTTCTTTGATGAGTTTTTGCCACAGAAAAGTTGGAATACAGTAGATATAATAAAAAAAATATGAATTGGTTTGACACAGCACTTATAGTAGTGGTTTATTATTCTTATACTGACGGATCTCACGAAGGCTTTGTTGAGTTTTGTGTGATTGAAGTTTTCAAGTTTTGGGTTATCTTACGATGGATGAAGGAAGGATGCAAGAGCCTAAGCTTGGGGATGCCTCAGCATCCCAAGCTAGTATCCAAGAATGAGCAACCAACTAAGCTTGGGGATGCCCCCGAGTGGCATCCCCGCTTTTTTCCAACAACTATCGATGTTTTACTCGAGACTATAATTTTATTCGTCACATGGTGTGTGTTTTGCTTGGAACGTCTTGTATGATATGTGTCTTTACTTGTTTTATTTTGTTTTTTAATTCATCAATCCTTGCTGGACACACCTATTTGGGAGAGCCAAATTTATGTCATGACTTGTTAGAATTGCTCTCTATGCTTCACTTAAATCTTTTATGAGCTAGGACTTGCTCTAGTGCTTCACTTATATCTTTTTGAGCACAGTGTGCTTTGTTATTTTTGAAGAAATGCTCTCGTGCTTCACTTAGATTTGTTTGTGAGTTAGTAAAATTTTGAAGAAATTCTCTCTTGCTTCACTTAAATTATTTTGAGAGAAAGAAAAAGTTGTTATGTTCATGATCTTCGCTTATATTTGTTTGAGCTTATGAAAAGCAACACATGAAGATTAGTGCCAAAGTGATAGATATCCAAGAAGGATAAAATAAAAAATGTCATGAAGATCATTGGACAAAATAAACTTGATTCTTAGAAATATTTTTGAGATATGATGATGTGATTTGTGAGTCATCTTGATGAGTAATTATGCTTTAGTAAGAATATTGGTGTTAAGGTTTGTGATTCCCTATGCATGCACAAAAGTCAATAATCATGCAATGAAAATTATATCCTACTTGTAGTGCATTATTCGGTGTTAATTATGCTTAATGCTTGCTTATGAGATTATTCGTTTCTTGGTTGGTCGCTTCCCAATCTTTTGATAGCCTTTATTTTGCACTAAGTATGACCTCTACTTGTGCATCCAAAATCCTTTAAACCGGTTTTGCCACATGATGCCACTATATCTACCTATATGTGGTATTCTTTTGCCGTCCTAAGCAAATTTGCATGTGCCATCTCTAATTTTCAAAATAAACTTCTCGTTTGTGTGTTTGTTTCACTCGCAGAGCGGTGAGGGGTGGCTAATATTTTCCATGCTGGATGTGTTATTCTCAAGATGAGTGTTTATCCACTTGTCATTTCACGAGAGTAAGGCAAAGGTATTAGGGATGCCTAGTCCCGAAATGCAAAAAAACCTGAATTTAATTTATGTTGTCAAATAATAAATTCCTTGGAAAGTGTTGGTATGGAGGGCACCCGTGGATACAGTTAGCCATGGAAAGTGAAAGAAATGGTGGAAAAAGAAATAAACTTTATTTTCCGTTTGGGAACCGCCTATGGCATATCTAGCATGGAAAGTGTTGGGAACTCTAAGTCGTTTTTGTGGGTGGGATGGATACACCTCCCAAATTATTTTTTATCTCAAATTTTTCGCTTTGAGCTCTGGCACCTTTGCAAATCCCTACCTCCCTCCGCGAAGGGCCTATCTTTTACTTTATGCAATTTTTATTTTGAGTCTCCATCTTCTCTCATAAAAAGCACCAACTAGGAGGCAATATGATCGTGCTCAAGTATTGGGTGTAGTTAATATTTGAGTGTGTTTCATGAATGGATCAATGTTTGAGCATGATGGGCTAGGGATAACTTATTTTAGCATTGATATTCTGAAAGACATGGTTGCTTGTAGATATGCTTGAGTATCTAAATTATTATTCCAAAACTAGACTATTGTGCTTTGAATCACATAAAAGTCCAAATGTCCATGCTATAAAGAAAAGAATATGATATGACTTGATGAACATCACTCCACATCAAAAAAATTGTTTTTATCACATACCTACTCGAGGACGAGTAGGAGTTAAGCTTGGGGATGCTGATACGTCTCCAATGTATCTATAATTTTTGATTATTCCATGTTGTTTTATTATCAATCTTGGATGTTTTATAATCATTTTATAGTCATTTATATCATTTTTTGGTACTAACCTATTGACATAGTGCCAAGTGCGAGTTGCTGTTTTTTCCATGTTTTTTACATCGCAGAAAATCAATATCAAACGGAGTCCAAATGCCACGAAACTTTACGATGATTTTTATGGGCCAGAAGGACGGCAATGGGCCATGGTTGGACCTGGGGGGTGCCCCGAGGGGGGCACAACCCACCAGGGCATGCCAGGAGGCCCTAGCACGCCCTAGTGGCTTGTACCCACCTCGGGTGCCCCTCGGACCGCCTCTTTGCTCTATAAATACCCCCAAAATCCCAGAACCCTATGGGAGTCGACGAAATATTCATCCAGCCGCCACAGAGTCCAGAACCACCAGATCCAATCTAGACACCATCTCGGATGGGGTTCACCACCTCCATTGGTGCCTCTCCGATGATGCATGAGTAATTCTTTGTAGACCTTCGGGTCCATAGTTAGTAGCTAGATGGCTTCATCTCTCTCTCTTGATTCTCAATACAATGGTCTCTTGGAGATCCATATGATGTAACTCTTTTGTGGTGTGTTTGTTGGATTCCGATGAACTTTGAGTTTATGATCAGATCTATCTTTTTATATCCATGAAAGTATTTGAGTTTCTTTGATCTCTTTTATGCATGATATCTTATAGCCTCATATTTCTTCTCCAATATTTGGGTTTTGTTTGGCCAACTTGATCTTTTTGTCTTGCAATGGGAAGAGGTGCCCGACAGTGGGTTCGATCTTACCGTGCTTGATTCCAGTGACAGAAAGGGAACCGACACGTATGTATCGTTGCTACTAAGGATAAAAAGACGAGATCTATATCTACCGCCATATATATAAATGGATCTTGTCTACATCATGTCATCGTTCTTATTGCATTACTCCGTTTTCCATGAACTTAATACACTAGATGCATGTTGGATAGCGGTCGATGTGTGGAGTAATAGTAGTAGATGTAGGCAGGAGTCGGTCTACTAATCTTGGAAGTGATGCCTATGTAATGATCATTGCCTGGATATCGTCATAATTATTTGAAGTTCTATCAATTGACCAACAGTAATTTGTTCATCAACCGTTTGCTATTTTTCTCGAGAGAAGCCACTAGTCAAAGCTACGGCCCCTGGGTCTTCTTTCTCACATATTTGCCTTGCGATCTACTTTTCCTTTGCGTTTTTATTCAGATCTATTAAACTAAAAATACAAAAATACCTTGCTGCGTTTTATCTCTATTTATTTTATTTGGCATTTGATCTATCAATCTACTACAATTTACCTCATGTCCGTTTGCCTATGTTGAGGCGCCGTACCCTGGAAGAGATTGACAACCCCTTTAACACGTCAGGTTGCGAGGTGTTGTTATTTGTGTGCAGGTGTTTCTTACGTTGTGTTTCTTGGTTCTCCTACTGGTTCAATACCTTGGTTTCATAACTGAGGGAAATACCTACCATCGCTGTGCTACATCATCCTTCCCTCTCCAGGGAAATACCGACGTAGTTCCAGCTACCATCAAGAGTTCACTAGTAATTTGATTAACTGAACCAATTATCATGAACATATTCTTAATATATTTGCATATTATATTGTTGGTCAATGGCTTGTGTTGTAGCTCCCCTGAATTTTAATGCGTTCCTAGAGAAAGCTAAGTTGAAAGATGATGGAAGCAACTATGCGGGCTGGGTCCATAATTTGAGGATTATCCTCACTACTGCATAGAAGGCGTATGTCCTTGATGCACCTCTAGGTGGACCACCCGCTCTCGCGAACCTAGACATTATGAATGTCTAGCAAACAAGGAATGATGACTACACGATAGTTCAGTGCACCATGCTTTATGTCCTAGAACTAGGGCTCCAAAGATGTTTTGAGAACCAGGGAGCATATGAGATGCTCCAGGAACTGAAATTGGTATTTCAGGCTCATGCCCAGGTTGAGAGGTATGACATCTCCAGCAAGTTCTTTAGCTACAAGATGGAGGAGAACAAGTCCATTAGTGAGCACGTACTTGAAATGTCTGGGTACTACAACCATTTGAATCAGTTGGGAGTTAATCTTTCGGATGAAATAGCGGTTGACAGAGTTCTCAAGTCATTGCCACCAAGCTACAAGGGCTTTGTAATGAAATATAACATGCAAGGGATGGAGAAGACGATCCCTAAGCTCTACACGATGCTTAAGACCGCAGAGATAGAAATCAAGAAAGAGCATCAAGTGTTGATGGTCAATAAGATCACTAGTTTCAAGAAGGGAAACCTTTGTTTTTGCCACTATAGCTTTTGACCACTTTGCCTTTACCACTCTAGAATTTGACATTTCACTTTTTCCACTCTTAGTTTTCGACAATACATCAAAATTTCCATTCCATGGCAAAAGCAATAATTTTAGAGTAGAAATTATGATACATTGTCAAAATCTGAAGTGGCAAAAGTGAAATGAAAAATTATTGCTTTTGCTACAAAATGGCATTTGTAATGTATTGTCAGAAGCTAAGAGTGGCAAAAGTGATATGTCTAATTCTAGAGTGGCATAAGTAAAATTGGCAAAAACTAGAGTGGCAAAAACAAAGTTTTCCCTTTCAAGAAAGGCAAGGGAAAGAAAGGGAAATTCAAGAAGAATGGCAAGCAAGTTTCTGCTCCCATGAAGAAACCCAAGGCTAGACCCAAACCTGAGACTGAGTGCTTCTATTGCAAGGGGAATGGTCACTAGAACCGGAAGCGCCCCAAGTACTTGGTAGATAAGAAGGCTGGCAACGTCAACAAAGGTATATTTGATATATATATATATATATATATATATATATATATGTTATTGATGTGTACCTTACTAGTGCTCGTAGTAGCGCCTGCGTATTTGATACTAGTTCTGTTGCTAATATTTGTAACTCGAAACAGGAGCTACAGAATAAATGGAGACTACCTGTAACGCCCTTGATGCGGCTATATCTCCCATGTGTCGAAGCATGACTTAGAGGCATAACCGCATTGAAAGCAATGTCGCAAGTGAGGTAATCTTCACACAACCCATGTAATACATAAGGGGAAGAGATACATAGTTGGCTTACAATCGCCACTTCACACAATACACGAATAAACCATTACATCATCCAGATACAATCAAGGTCCGACTACGGAACCAAAATAAAAGAAGACTACCCCAAATGCTACACAGATCCCCGATCGACCTCAACTGGGCTCCACTACTAATCCACTAGAAACGGAACAACACAAAGGACAAGATCTTCATCGAACTCCTCCTTGAGCTTGGTTGCGTCACCTGCTCGGTAACATCGGCACCTGCAAACTAGTTTTGGAAGTATCTGTGAGTCACGGGGACTCAACAATCTCGCACCCTCGCGATCAAGACTATTTAAGCTTATAGGTAAGACAAGGTATGGTGTGGAGCTGCAGCAAGCGACTAGCATATATGGTGGCTAACCTATTCGCAAAAGAGAGCGAGAAGAGAAAGCAAAGCATGGATGAACAACTATGATCAAGAAGTGATCCTAGAACAACCTACGTCAAGCATTACTCCAACATCGTGTTCACTTCCCGGACTCCGCCGAGAAGAGACCATCATGGTTACACACACGGTTGGTGCATTTTAATTAAATTAAGTTTCAGGTTATCTACAACCAGACATTAACAAATTCCCATCTGCCCATAACCACGGGCACGGCTTTTGAAAGTTCAAATCCCTGCAGGGGAGTCCCAACTTAGCCCATCACAAGCTCTCACGGTCAACGAAGGATATTCCTTCTCCCAAGAAAATCTGATCAGACTCGGCATCCCAGTTACAAGACATCCTCGACAATGGTAAAACAAGTCCAGCAAGACCGCCCGATGCGCCGACATCCTGATAAGAGCTGCACATATCTCGTTCTCAGGGCAACACCGGATGAACACTACGTACAGCTAAAACCAGCTCTCAAGTTTCCCCGAGGTGGCGCCACAAGTGGCTCTAGTTTGGACCAACACTTAGACAAGCACTGGCCCGGAGGGGTTAAAATAAAGATGACCCTCGGGATGCGTGACTCCCAAGGGAAAAAGGCTAGGTGGCAAATGGTAAAACCAAGGTTGGGCCTTGCTGGAGGAGTTTTATTCAAAGCAAACTGTCAAGGGGTTCCCATTATAACCCAACCGCGTAAGGAACGCAAAATCCGGGAACATAACACCGATATGACGG
This sequence comes from Triticum urartu, assembly GCF_056163025.1. Taxonomy (NCBI): domain Eukaryota; kingdom Viridiplantae; phylum Streptophyta; class Magnoliopsida; order Poales; family Poaceae; genus Triticum; species Triticum urartu. The sequence goes on along the minus strand of NC_141879.1, from coordinate 444,989,121 downwards.
AAACTAGGGCGGCAAGAGTGGAACAAAACACCAGGCATAAGGCCAAGCCTTCCACCCTTTACCAAGTATATAGATGCATTAATTAAATAAGAGATATTGTGATATCCCAAAAAAATATCCATGTTCCAACATGGAACAAACTCCAATCTTCACCTACAACTAACAACGCTATAAGAGGGGCTGAGCAAAGCGGTAACATAGCCAAACAATGGTTTGCTAGGACAAGGTGGGTTAGAGGCTTGGCTTAACAATATGGGAGGCATGATAAGCAAGTGGTAGGTATCGCATCATAGGCATAGCAAAAGAGCGAGCAACTAGCAAGCAAAGATAGAAGTGATTTCGAGGGTATGGTCATCTTGCCTGAAATCCCACAAGGAAGAAGAACGAGTCCATGAAGAAGACAAACGGACGTAGTCAAAAACATCCTCACCACACGACGTTATCGGAACCAACCCGAAGAAGCACATCGGAAAGAAGCAAACAACATAGTAAACAACCACCACATAAACATGGCATGATGCACAATCAAGTATGATGCATGTCCGGTTTAATGAAGCATGGCATGGCAAAGTGCACAAATAATCCTACAAATTAAGTGGAGCACAATATGCAACTCCGTTGCATATTGATGAAACACCACATGACTTATTTAGTTCGATCTTGTTTATGTACCCAACAATATTAAATGTTGTTAAACATGGCAAGAGGGTGAAGCAAATGAAAACTACCTATCTAGGCAAGTTTAAATGAGGCCGGAAACAACGAACAACAATTCCGGTAAATCCCCATATGCATATCTTAGGTTTGGTACTGTTCTGCCCTAAACCATATTTTATAGTTGTTAAACATGCAAAGTAGGGCTACCATGTTAAACTATGCATTTTTCTACCCCATTTACATATAAAGATCATTTAAAACCGAGCTACGGTTATTTAGTTATGAATTAAAGCATTTTAACATGGCATAGGAGCAACTTTAATCAAACAGCATTTTAAATATTTTAAACATGATTGAAAGTTGGATATAATTAACCTACACATAATTTTAAGCATTTTCATGTATAATACATTTTAATAAGATGCACGGTTGATGAGTTTTTTTATATGCATGAAGTGCAAGGGTTAAACTGCAAAACTGTAAATCCCTGGTAAATAGACAAATCGCAGAACCAAGAAAAATAAATCCACTGGGCCGAATCTGAGACAGACCCAACAATGCACAGGGGCTAGAAGGGGCTGCTCACATTGGGCTTTTGAGGCTGGCTGGGTGAGGAGGCACTGGGCCTACTGCGCGCTTGTGGCCCAAGAACACAGGAGGCCGACTTGGGGCGTCGCGGTCAACGCTCGACGACGTGCGGGCTGCAGCAGTCGCCTCGTCCCTGCTCGCATGAAGCAGAGGCGCGGCGAGGCAGTACTTGAGTGGCTAGAGTCCGGAAGCGGCAGCGCAACAGCGGGATCCGGCGGAAGAGGCGAGTGGATCCGGACGCGTGGCGGCATTCTCCGGTGGGGTGGCGCGACCGACGGAGCTGAAGGAGGCGCAGCACGTCCTCTGTTCAAAAGAGAGCTTCAGAGCCATGGCGCGGCGCAGGTCCTCGTAGTGGTGGCGCGAGGCAGGCTTGCCGGTCGCCGGAGTGTCCAGACGAGGAGCAGAGGCGCGACGTCCCGTCCCGCTCGAAGCAGGGGTAGCAGGGGCGGCGACAGGGGATGGCGAGGTAGGGGACGCGTTTGGCGATGCACTGACTTGGCGCGGACGAAGGCACGGCTCCGGGCGGTGCAGGTAGCAGACGAGGTGGATCCGACTGGCCAGTGCCGGATCCGGGCAACGACGGCGCGGATGGAGCTCAGGGGCAGTGTTGGGGACGAGATCGAGGTCGGCCATGGCGTCGGGCGCCGTGCTCCTCGTTCCCTGCAGGCAGACGACGACGGGAGAGCGAGGTGAGCACGGGAAGAAGAAGAAAGGAAGAGAAAGGGCATGGGCGCGAGGGAGGAGGAAGGGCCTCGATCCAATCGGGATTTGGGCTCAGGCTGCCTGCGGGTTCGTCCGGTGTTGACAACGAGTTGGAGCGGTTGTTTGGTTCGATTGGATGGAGGAGGACACCGAGGAGAAGGGATCAGGGAGGATCCCGATGGTGATTTGATTTTTGGCGGCGGCGAGGAGGAATGATGGGACAGTTCCCCTAGATTTTAGGGTTGGACTGATACATATATAGCATGTGGATTTTAGGGTAGGGGCTACCTCGTCCCTCCGATCGAAATCAGGCGGTTGAGAAAAAATATATTAGGAAGTCCAATTAACAAAACGGAGACGTTTTGTAGATGTTTGGGGATGATCCGGACTCATCGGTCACGACTGCTTGGGTCGGGTCCGGGACAATTTTTGGACGCACGCGCAAGGAGGACCGCGGGCTGACAAGAGAGGTTAGGTTGGGCCCGGCGGTAGGTACTGGGCTATGTAGACGGTCTCGAGCTGAGAGAAGAGAAGAGAGGGAGGCCCGGCGACTGTTTTCGGAGACCGAAAACGTCCGACGTTAGACCGGCTATATTGCCGCTATAGTTATCCGTTGGGGCGTCAAACGGACTCCGAACGCGATGAAACTTGGCAGGCGGTGTACTAACAACAAAACAACACCGCACGCCAACTTTCATCCCATTCCGAGAACATTTTCCAGCCACTTCTAAAATAATATTCGGACGTGCCACGGGCGCGTGCAAGTGTGTCTGGGCTCAGAACGGATAACGGATGGAACTGGGGGAACCCGGACGGATGTAAGTTTGGAAAACATGATGATGCAATGCACATGATGACATGCCAAGATGCAACACGCAAGCAAATGACAAGGCAACAATAGCGAATAATTGGACGACACCTGGCACAACGGTCTCGGGGCGTCACAACACTCCACCACTACGAGAGGATCTCGTCCCGAGATCTAGAATGGCACCGGAGGGAAAACGGGAGGGAAAGAGAAGAGGTAAAGCTAAGTTGCTCCTTTGACAAACGAGTGAAACCAAAGAACCTTGAATAGGTTAAGCCATTTCGAGAAAAGAATACAACGGAGATAAATGAAGTTGAAAGCACTCCGTTAGCAGAGAGGAACAAGGAAGAACAACTTTGGGCAGCACTCCGGTTGAGAAGGGATGGAAGACTTTACAAGATGAAAAGAACTTGAGCAGAGGACACAACACTCCGGTTAAATGGATAAGCATGAAAAATACATGATCTTAGACAACACGAGATGACGGTTGAAAAGAACAACATCGCAATGCCTCCGGAACGAAAGAATAGAAGATATATAATTGAAATAGGAGAATTTAGAAGAAAATGCCAACTTCTGCCACAAAATAGCTTGAAAAGGCATCTTTAGGAGAAGGGTCAAACGGAGTTGTTGGAAAATCAACAGTGAAAATAGTAAGCTTGTTGTGGGCTTATGGAAAACCTCTCAAAACTGAGTTGAAATTCTGCCACTGACGGAAACGATAGATTGGATTGATATCAACAAGGAGACGAGAACTTATTTCACCTGGCGGATAAAAGAACTTGAGTCATTTATAAGCACCATAATAGCAAGAATCCTTAAGGAAAACTTTAGGTGAAATATAACCCAAGATAATTTCAATGAAGAGGTTGATGGATTTGAGATACCTCCTTCTTAACAACATGTGAATCATGAAACATGAACTCAAATTATCAAGAATGACTTAGTACCACTTCCAATGATATGCGTGCAAGAATTTCACTCCCGTATTGTAAGATGAAGAACGCATGAGCTCCTCTAAAAAGAATCTCGATGAACACTTCGAAAAGGAATTAAATCATTGGTGAACCATCATGTAGAACCTCCGTGAAGAACTCTATTAAAAGAATGATCGACCCAAAAGGAAGTGAAGTAGAGAACACAAGGTGAAGCCTTGCGATGATTTAGATGACTCTCTGTGATGATATAATTGCGAGAGCTTGGAACTCCAGGAAAAAGAGAAGATGACAAAATTGGAATCGGGAATTTGATGAACCTCTGGAATAAGGAATTGAATTTACTTGATGAAACAAGAATAAGAATTATATTATGCTTATCCTTCACCAATTTAAATTGATGACAAGCAACAGATTTGACATATTACTTATTCCCGTAGAAAAGATTAAGAGAGATATAACATAAACTTGGGAAGATCTTCAACAAACCACCGATAGGATAGAAATAACAAATAAATTGATATGATAAACGAAAGAAGAAAAATCTTTGAAGAACCACCGTAAGAATTGAAAACGATTGAAGAAAAGATAAAGAAGCACCGGGAAGAATTAGCAAACAAATGAAGATAGTTGAGGGAATTTAGATACAAATGAATGAAGTAAAGGATGAATCACCGGTGAGAATTAGCAAATGAACGAACAAACTTGAGACAATCTAGATACATGAGAATGAAGGGATCACAAACTGATTAGAGATCACTTGAATGATAGCCCGGTAAGATTTTGGAGAATGATAGCTAAAAGCTGAGAATGAATAAGTCTTTTGAAATGCTGGGCTTCGGAGAACCAAACTGAAAAGACTCCTGAATTACTCCGGAAGGGTGAAAAGAATAGTCACAATGAAAACAAATATGAGAAGATGGCAACAAGCTAGAATCACGAATCTTGAAGAGAATGGAGCAAGATTGAGAGAAAAATCTTCTTCGATCTTCAAAATCTGAGAATGACGACGAGAAACACCAACAAATTGTTGAGATACTCCGGGATGAAAATTAGAAAGGTTGAACCAACAATGAAAAGAATTTAAAAGATCTTGGAGGAAAACATATGATTGATGATGAATCATTCTTACATCAATGTTGGAGAAGAATTTGAGAGTAACTCCGGGAAAATAGAGGAGTCAGGTAAGATCCTGGAAAAAGACCTGTGGGTTAGGGCCCACTCAATAGAACACCGTTGAACGATTTAAAAGAAAGATTGCACCGGTTGAATTAAATGGCTTGAATGAGATAACATCCTCGAAAGAGCTTGCACGGATTAAGAGTGGAGACACGAATCTTCTGAGATATCTTCGGCACTCCGGAACAATTGAATAGCAAGCGGGGAATGATTATGAGGAGCACCAGTCATACGAAAAGCATTGGGCAAAATGAAAAGACTATGCTCAATACAAAGCTTGAATTGAATCCATTGGAGAAAATAAAAGAAACGAAGAATGATGAACTTGAAGCTCCGTTAGCATCTTCTTGAGAATCACCGGATAAGAATATTAGTTAAAAGAATGGAAAGGCTTGACATCCATATGATGGATACTTGATTAAGATATCCGAGTCCTCAAAGAAACAAGGGTGGGTGGGTGGGAAAACAAAGGCAACTTGGAGATGGATGAAACAATCCACATTGAGAAGACTTGAGTTGATCTTGCGGATGTTGAGATGATCGGATCCACTTGAAGAGAAGCACACCGGTTGAAAAAGGATTGACATGGCAATCTCGATTATCAAGAAGGATTAGCATCCACATCGGAGTATGAAAACACCATTTGGGGAAGGTATGGAATCAACACTTGACATTGAAGCAACTCGAATACCACAACTCAAAACAAAACAAAGGATTGGCTTGCAGAATAAGCCGGAACAAACATATGATAGAGATTTCGTCCGAAGTTTTTGTGGTGGGGCCTACACGGGCTCGATCGTACAGCACCATCATGTACAAGGCAGTGCACATGACATACGAAGCGTCCCCGAGTCGGCATAGCCAAGGACTCTTTAAGACACAACGAGACCACTGTAAAACCAACCGTGGATAGGCGGACCACTAGACGTCGAACCCCAATTTCATATCATACATCTGTCGGAAAGATATCCTAAGAGCTACTTGAATTCCCACTTATAAACTCCCGAAACATTCCGGTTATGCAATCAGGTGTTGGGGATACAGGGGAAGCATAATATCTCACCCAAAACTAGCAAATCCTACATCCAGCTGTATCCATCCTTCAACACATAACCAAGAAACCTTCGGAAATCGTTTACCTCAACCTTCGAAAAGCATCCGTTATATGAGTTATGGCAATACTCCCGAACTCCCGCCCCAGTACTGGGTGGCGTCGACGTTATCTCACCAACAACTGCATAAAAGAGATTTTCGATGTCGGTGAAACTCAGGTATTCCAGAATCTCAACAATAAAATTGTGACGACAACACCTCGGAGCTCAACTCCCCGGGACACTGCCACAACCCCTAAATGTCAGGAGGCCCCAAGAACAATGTTCTCGTCACAAAACCATCGGAACGATTCCAAGATACCCGCGTGATCCTAAATTCTTTTTAGTGAAATTTGAGAAGAGAAGAGTCAAAACTCTACGTCAGGATGCCTCACCAGAGTGACGAAGGGACAGAGGAGTAAAAAGAAGTCCTACTCTCCGATATATATATAATCCTATAAGACTCAAAACATTTTTCTAGACTCAACAATGCCAGCGATTCGATCAAGCAGGGGGGCTCCTAAGGTCGGGGAAGGCTCTGATACCAACTTGTAACGCCCTCGATGCGGCTATATCTCCCATGTGTCGAAGCACGACTTAGAGGCATAACCGCATTGAAAGCAATGTTGCAAGTGAGGTAATCTTCACACAAACCATGTAATACATAAGGGGAAGAGATACATAGTTGGCTTACAATCGCCACTTCACACAATACATGAATAAACCATTACATCATCCAGATACAATCAAGGTCCGACTACGGAACCGAAAAGAAGACTACCCCAAATGCTACACAAATCCCCGATCGACCCCAACTGGGCTCCACTACTGATCCACTAGAAACGGAACAACACAAAGGACAAGATCTTCATCGAACTCCTCCTTGAGCTTGGTTGTGTCACCTGCTCGGTAACATCGACACCTGCAAACTGGTTTTGGAAGTATCTGTGAGTCACGGGGACTCAGCAATCTCGCACCCTCGCGATCAAGACTATTTAAGCTTATAGGTAAGATAAGGTATGATGTGGAGCTGCAGCAAGCAACTAGCATATATGGTGGCTAACCTATTCGCAAAAGAGAGCGAAAAGAGAACGCAAAGCACGGACGAACAACTATGATCAAGAAGTGATCCTAGAACAACCTACGTAAAGCATTACTCCAACACCGTGTTCACTTCCCGGACTCCGCCGAGAAGAGACCATCATGGTTACACACGCGGTTGGTGCATTTTAATTAAATTAAGTTTCAGGTTATCTACAACCGGACATTAACAAATTCCCATCTGCCCATAACCGCGGGCATGGCTTTCGAAAGTTCAAATCCCTGCAGGGGAGTCCCAGCATAGCCCATCACAAGCTCTCACGGTCAACGAAGGATATTCCTTCTCCCAAGACAATCTGATTAGACTCGGCATCCCAGTTACAAGACATCCTCGACAATGGTAAAACAAGTCCAGCAAGACCGCCCGATGCACCGACATCCTGATAGGAGCTGCACATATCTCGTTCTCAGGTCAACACCGGATGAACACTACGTACAGCTAAAACCAGCCCTCAAGTTTCCCCGAGGTGGCGCCGCAAGTGGCTCTAGTTCGGACCAACACTTAGACAAGCACTGGCCCGGAGGGGTTAAAATAAAGATGACCCTCGGGATGTGCGACTCCCAAGGGAAAAAGGCTAGGTGCCGAATGGTAAAACCAAGGTTGGGCCTTGCTGGAGGAGTTTTATTCAAAGCAAACTGTCAAGGGGTTCCCATTATAACCCAACCGCGTAAGGAACGCAAAATCCAGGAACATAACACCGATATGACGGAAACTAGGGCGGCAAGAGTGGAACAAAACACCAGGCATAAGGCCGAGCCTTCCACCCTTTACCAAGTATATAGATGCATTAATTAAATAAGAGATATTGTGATATCCCAAAAAAATATCCATGTTCCAACATGGAACAAACTCCAATCTTCACCTACAACTAACAACGCTATAAGAGGGGCTGAGCAAAGCGGTAACATAGCCAAACAATGGTTTGCTAGGACAAGGTGGGTTAGAGGCTTGGCTTAACAATATGGGAGGCATGATAAGCAAGTGGTAGGTATCGCATCATAGGCATAGCAAAAGAGCGAGCAACTAGCAAGCAAAGATAGAAGTGATTTCGAGGGTATGGTCATCTTGCCTGAAATCCCACAAGGAAGAAGAACGAGTCCATGAAGAAGACAAACGGACGTAGTCAAAAACATCCTCACCACACGACGTTATCGGAACCAACCCGAAGAAGCACATCGGAAAGAAGCAAACAACATAGTAAACAACCACCACATAAACATGGCATGATGCACAATCAAGTATGATGCATGTCCGGTTTAATGAAGCATGGCATGGCAAAGTGCACAAATAATCCTACAAATTAAGTGGAGCACAATATGCAACTCCGTTGCATATTGATGAAACACCACATGACTTATTTAGTTCGATCTTGTTTATGTACCCAACAATATTAAATGTTGTTAAACATGGCAAGAGGGTGAAGCAAATGAAAACTACCTATCTAGGCAAGTTTAAATGAGGCCGGAAACAATGAACAACAATTCCGGTAAATCCCCATATGCATATCTTAGGTTTGGTACTGTTCTGCCCTAAACCATATTTTATAGTTGTTAAACATGCAAAGTAGGGCTACCATGTTAAACTATGCATTTTTCTACCCCATTTACATATAAAGATTATTTAAAACCGAGCTACGATTATTTAGTTATGAATTAAAGCATTTTAACATGGCATAGGAGAAAATTTAATCAAACAACATTTTAAATATTTTAAACATGATTGAAAGTTGGATATAATTAACCTACACATAATTTTAAGCATTTTTCATATATAATACATTTTAATAAGATGCACGGTTGATGAGTTTTTTATATGCATGAAGTGCAAGGGTTAAACTACAAAACTGTAAATCCCTGGTAAATAGACAAATCGCAGAAACAAGAAAAAAACATCCACTGGGCCGAATCTGAGACATACCCAACAGTGCACAGGGGCTAGAAGGGGCTGCTCACATTGGGCTTTTGAGGCTGGCTGGGTGAGGAGGCACTGGGCCTACTGCGCGTTTGTGGCCCAAGAACACAGGAGGCCGACTTGGAGCGTCGCGGTCAACGCTCGACGACGTGTGGGCTGCAGCAGTCGCCTCGTCCCTGCTCGCGTGAAGCAAAGGCGCGGCGAGGCAGTACTTGAGCGGCTGGAGTCCGGAAGCGGCAGCGCAGCGGCGGGATCCGGCGGAAGAGGCGACTGGATCCGGACGTGTGGCGGCGTTCTCTGGCGGGGTGGCGCGACCGACGGAGCTGAAGGAGGCGCCGCACATCCTATGTTCAAAAGAGAGCTTCAGAGCCATGGCGCGGCGCAGGTCCTCATAGTGGTAGCGTGAGGCAGGCTTGCCGGTCGCCGGAGTGTCCAGACGAGGAGCAGAGGCGCAACGTCCCGTCTAGCTCGAAGCAGTGGTAGCAGGGGTAGCGACAAGGGATGGCGAGGCAGGGGACGCGTTTGGCGATGCACTAACTTGGCGCGGACGAAGGCACGACTCCGGGCGGTGCAGGTAGCAAACGAGGCGGATCTGACTGGCCGACGCCGGATCCGGGCAACGGCGGCGCGGGTGGAGCTCAGGGGCGGCGTTGGGGACGAGATCGAGGCCGTCCATGGCGTCGGGCGCCGTGCTCCTCGTTCCCTGCAGGCATACGACGATGGGAGAGCGAGGTGAGCACGGGAAGAAGAAGAAAGGAAGAGAAAGGGCATGGGCGCGAGGGAGTAGGAAGGGCCTCGATCCAATCGGGATTTGGGCTCAGGCTGCCTGCGGGTTCGTCCGGTGTTGACAATGAGCTGGAGCGGTGGTTTGGTTCGATTGGATGGAGGAGGAGAAAGAGGAGAAGGGGATCAGGGAGGATCCCGATGGCGATTTGATTTTTGGTGGCGGCGAGGAGGAATGATGGGACAATTCCCCTAGATTTTAGGGTTGGACTGATACATATATAGCATGTGGATTTTAGGGTAGGGGCTACCTCGTCCCTCCGATCGAAATCGGGCGGTCGAGAAAAAATATATTAGGAAGTCCAATTAACAAAACGGAGACGTTTTGTAGATGTTTGGGGATGATCCGGACTCATCGGTCACGATTGCTCGGGTCGGGTCCGGGACAATTTTCGGACGCGCGCGCGAGGAGGGCTGCGGGCTGACGAGAGAGGTTAGGTTGGGCCTGGCGGTAGGTAGTGGGCTATGTAGACGGTCTTGAGCTGAGATGTAACACCCCGGATGTAACTTACCAATTTGTACTCCAACTCTTGCCGTTTCCGGCTTTAAGTTATTTTATTTTCTCGGGTTCGGGTTTTTTTGTCTCCGTGTGTTGCTGTCGTTGTCATGCATCTCATATCATGTCATCATGTGCATTGCATTTGCATACGTGTTCATCTCTTGCATTCGAGCATTTTCCCCGTTGTCCGTTTTGCATTCCGGCGCTTCGTTCTCCTCCGGTGGTCATTTCTACCTTTGTTTCGTGTGTGGAGATTAAACATTTCCGGATTGGACCGAGACTTTCCAAGCGGCCTTGGTTTACTACCGGTAGACCGCCTGTCAAGTTTCGTACCATTTGGACTTCGTTTGATACTCCAACGGTTAACCGAGGGACCGAAAAGGCCTCATGTGTGTTGCAGCCTAACACCCCTCCAAGTTGGCCCAAAACCCACCAAAACCCTCTCCATCATCTAGAGCGTTCGATCACGATCGTGTGGCCGAAAACCGCACCTCATTTGGACTCTCCTAGCTCCTCCTATGCCTATATATAGACCCCCTCCTCTAAATTCGCGGATCCCCTCTCTCAAACCCTAAAAATTGGATCTCCGCCGCCGCCAGACACGTCCGGACGGAGCCGGACGCGTCCGCCGCCACCGCCTGCCCAACCGGGAGACGCAACGTGTCCCCGGCCAGCCTCCTCCGCCGCGGCCCGCGGGAGCCCGCATCCGCCCCCCCGGCCCATCCGGCCAGCGCCGCCGCCCGCACGCGCGCACCCGAGCGCCGCCGCCTCCTTCGCCGTCTCCGGCGGCCGGACGCCGCCGACCGCCACTCACCGCCGCCATCTTCTCGCGCTGGGCCCCCTCGACCGCGCCGCCCCGGCAGCCCCGGTGGCCGCCGCCCCCGCCGACGCCGCCCTCCGCCACCGCCTCGCCGTCCTCTCCCCGGCCGGCAAGTCCCCGGCGAGTTCTCCCTCCTCCGGCCATCTCTCTCCTCCGGCGAGCACTGTTCTGGTCGTCCTCGAAGTCCGCGCCGATCCGGATCCAGATCTGAGAAAATATCTCGGGTTGACTTTTGCCCGAAACCCTAATCATTTTGCATATTTCATCGTGCTATAACTCCGCATCCGTAGCTCTGTTTTGGGCATATAGCATATCAAAATGTTCATCTCAGAGAGTACATCATTTCATTCCATTGCATCATTCTCATTTGAGTTCATCTTGATGCCCGAAATGCCGTTAGAAGAGGGCTACTTGAGTTAATTGTCAGATCTGCTGCTCTATTTAGTTATTTGTCATTTTTGCCATGATTATTGTGTGCATGATATGCCCATGAACTCTACATATTTTTGTTAAGGGTTTTGCCATCTTTCCAGAGGTGCAACCCATGTATTTTTGTGATGTGTGTGGTGACTAGAACAAGCTTGCAAAGTGAGGCACTTGGTAATGCTGATTTCCGGGACTTAGCATTTCCACTAAGTCCTTGAGCTGTTTATCTCATATGGCCATATGTTCATGTTGTTTCCTAGTGATCCGTGCCTCTTTTGAGGATGATCAGTAAGGATGTTTTGTTGATCTTGTAGTGCTCTATCCACCCATGTCTTTGTTTGCAATTATGGAGCACCCTAGCTTGAGTCAATCGAGCTCTACTTTTGCTACTTCGTGAATCTGGGAAGATTGTCTACATGTTAGCGATTTTGCCGATGATGTTGTAGTTGATTCGTGCATGCTATGCTATTGTTCTTGCCATTTCTAGCTTGCATTTTGTGTATTCTTGATGGGTGTATGCTTAGATTATCATGACTTGCTCCGTAGTGAGTGCATCGAGCTCGTAAACATGCCTACTTGATATCTGTTTTCAGCATGCTCCAGTTTTCACTAAGTCTGAGAACTGATTATGTTTTTGCCATGTTCACATGCTTGCAATTGTATTTTTTGATCCCTTTTGGCTCAAGGTCACTAAGGGACTTTTGTTAAGCTCTTTGAGTAGCTCCATGCCATGCTTTACTTTACCATGTTCAGTTCCTGTAGCATGTAGTGTTATTGCTCCGAAGAGTACTATCTGATCTGAAATTCCAGACAAGTGTTAATTTCACTAAGTCTGAGATCTATTTACCATATGCATTTTTGCCATGCTTGTTTGAACATGTTAATGGATGAATTGGCCTTAGCTCAGTGCTAGACTTTTGTTAAGCATCATGAATGCATCCCTGCCATGTATTTTGTTGCCATGTTTGGGTTCTGTAGCTTGTTCATCTCATTGCATTTAGATGGCTACTTGCTGTAAATCGCAGACCGGTGTCATATTTGAATCGCTTGCCATTTCCAAACCGTAACTCCGATTCCGGCGTTCTTTATATCGTTTTCAAGAGATTTCATCTCATCTTTCCAGTGGCACACTTGTATTCCAAAGTTGAGGCCATGTTCATGCATCCCTTGTCAAATCTTGCATATGCATCCCGCATCGCTTCCCGCATAGCATACCATCCTTGCATCATATTGTTTGATCCTTGCACATGGTTGATTGTGTTCCGTTTGCTTTTTTGTCTTGTTTGGGTAGATCCGGGAGACGAGTTCGCTAACGACGAGCCCGTTGAGTTTGCTTTCAAGGATCCAGTCTACTCTGACAACTTTGCAGGCAAGATGATCATACCCTCGAAATCACTACTATCTTTGCTATGCTAGATTGCTCGCTCTTTTGCTATGCCAATGCTATGATGCCTACCACTTGCTTTCAAGCCTCCCAAATTTCCATGTCAAACCTCTAACCCACCATGTCCTAGCAAAACATTGATTGGCTATGTTACCGCTTTGCTCAGCCCCTCTTATAGCATTGCTAGTTGCAGATGAATATTGGAGACCGTTCCTTGTTGGAACATTATTTACTTGTTGGGATATCATTATATTGCCATGTTATCTCAATGCATCTATATACTTGGTAAAGGGTGGAAGGCTCGGCCTCTCGCCTAGTGTTTTGTTCCACTCTTGCCTCCCTAGTTTCCGTCATATCGGTGTTATGTTCCCGGATTTTGCGTTCCTTACGCGGTTGGGTTATAATGGGAACCCCTTGACAGTCCGCCTTGAATAAAACTCCTCCAGCAATGCCCAACCTTGGTTTTACCATTTTCCGCCTAGCCTTTTCCCTTGGGTTTCGCGGACTCAAGGGTCATCTTATTTTAAACCCCCGGGCCAGTGCTCCTCTGAGCGTTGGTCCAACCTAGAGCACCGTGCGGGGCCGTCCCTTGGCATCTTGGGTTACGTTGGCTCTCGTACGCTTAGCTTATCCGGTGTGCCCTGAGAACGAGATATGTGCAGCTCCTATCGGGATTTGTCGGCACAGCGGGTGGTGTTGCTGGACTTGTTTTATCATTGTCGGAGTTGTCTTGAAGAACCGGGATGCCGAGTCTTATCGGAATGTCTCGGGAGGAGGTCTATTCCTTCGTTGACCGTGAGAGCTTGTCATGGGCTAAGTTGGGACTCCCCTGCAGGGATTTGAACTTTTGAAAGCCGTGCCCGCGGTTATGGGCAGATGGGAATTTGTTAATGTCCGGTTGTAGATAACTTGAACTTTAACTTAATTAAAATGAATCAACTGAGTGTGTTACCGTGATGACCTCTTCTCGGCGGAGTCCGGGAAGTGGACACGGTGTTGGAGTAATGCTTGCGCAGGTTGCTCTCTAGTTTCTCGCTCGCGCTTTGCCTCCTCTTCTCGCTCTCTTTTGCGAACAGGATAGCCACCATATTTGATAGTCGCTTGCTGCAGCTCCACATATTTACCTTGCCTTACCTATAAGCTTAAATAGTCTTGATCGCGAGGGTGCGAGATTGCTGAGTCCCTGTGGATCACAGATTACTTCCAAACCAGATGTAGGGCCTGACGATTCCGCTCCAGGTGACGCGCTCGAGCTCAAGTGGGAGTTCGACGAAGACTCTCAACGATACTATGTTTCCTTTCCTGGTGATCAGTAGTGGTGCCCAGTTGGGGTGATTGGGACCATGTCGCTTGTTGGGTTATCTTTTATTTTGGCGCCGTAGTCGGGCCAGGAGTGTTTGGATGATGTAATGTTATTTATGTACTTGATTGACGTGGCGAGTGTAAGCCAACTATGTTATCTCCCCTTTTATTATCTATATTACATGGGATGTTGTGAAGATTGCCTAACTTGCGACATATGCCTTCAATGCGATTATGTCTCTAAGTCGTGCCTCGACACGTGGGAGCTATAGTCGCATCGAGGGTGTTACATCAAAGAAGAGAAGAGAGGGAGGCCCGGCGACTGTTTTTGGAGACCGAAAACGTCCGACATTATACCAGCTATATTGCTGCTATAGTTATCCGTTGGGGCGTCAAACGGACTCCAAACGCGATGAAACTTGGCAGGCGGTCTACTAACAACAAAACAACACCGCATGCCAACTTTCATCCCATTCCGAGAACATTTTCTGGCCACTTCTAAAATAATATTCGGACGTGCCGCGGGCGCGTGCAAGTGTGTCTGGGCTCAGAACGGATAACGGATGGAACTGGGGGAACCCGGACGGATGTAAGTTTTGAAAACATGATGATGCAATGCACATGATGACATGGCAAGATGCAACACGCAAGCAAATGACAAGGCAACAACAGCGAATAACTGGACGACACCTGGCGCAACGGTCTCGGGGCGTCACACTAGCTAAGGACGAGGGGCCGATGCGCGTTGAAAATGGCTCCTAGGTTGATGTGATTATTGTCGGCATGCTCCTTCTACGTCTACCTTCGGGATTAGTTTTAAACCTAAATAATTGCTATTTGGTGCTTGCGTTAAGCATGATCATTACATCTGGATCTTGTTTATTGCGAGACAGTTGTTCATTTAAGCCAGAGAATAAATGGTTGTTCTATTTATATGAATAATAACTTTTATGGTCATGCACCTCTTGTGAATGGTTTATTCTTGTTGAATCTCAATCGTAGTGATACACATGTTCATAATATTGATGCCAAAAGATGCAAAGTTAATGATGATAGTACCACATACTTGTGGCACTACCTCTTAGGTCATATTGGTGTAAAGCGCATGAAGAAACTCCATGTTGATGGACTTTTGGAATCACTTGATTATGAATATTTGAAACATGTGAACCATACCTCATGGGCTAGATGACTAAAACCACATTTTTCTGGAACAATGGAGGGGGCAAGTGACTTGTTGGAAATAATATATATGGATGTATGCAGTCCAGTGAGCGCGGAAGCACACTGTGGATATGGTTATTTTCTTACCTTCACAGATGATTTGAGTACATACATGTATATTTACTTAATGAAACACAAGTCTAAAACATTTCAAAAGTTCAAGGAATTTAAGAATGAAGTGGAGAATCATCATAACAACAAAATAAAGTTTCTACGATCCAATCGTGGAGGTGTATATTCCTGTTACGAGTTTGGTACACATTTAAGACAATGTGGAATTGTTTCACAACTCACGCCACCTGGAACACCACAGCGTAATGGCGTGTCCGAACATCGAAATCATACTTTATTTGATATGTTGCGTTCTATGATGTCTCTTACCGATTTGCCACTATCATTTTGAGGTTATGCATTAGAGACAGACGCATTCACCTTAAATAGGGCACCATCTAAATCCGTCGAGACAACACCGTATGAGTTATGGTTTGGTGATGACCCACAAGTATAGGGGATCTATCATAGTCCTTTCGACAAGTTAGAGTGTTGAACCCAGCGAGGAGTAGAAGGAAATGACAAGCTGTTTTCAGTAAGGTATTCTCTGCAAGCACTGAAATTATCGGTAACAGATAGTTTTATGATAAGGTAATTCATAATGGGTAACAAGTAACAAAAGTAAACAAGGTGCAGCAAGATGGCCCAATCCTTTTTGTGGCAAAGGACAAGCCTGGACAAACTCTTATATAAAGGAAAGCGCTCCCGAGGACACATGGGAATTATCGTCAAGCTAGTTTTCATCATGCTCATATGATTCGCGTTCGTTACTTTGATAATTTGATATGTGGGTGGACCGGTGCTTGGGTGCTGCCCTTGCTTGGACAAGCATCCCACTTATGATTAACCTCCCTCGCAAGCATCTGCAACTACGAAAGAAGAATTAAGGTAAACCTAACCATAGCATGAAACATATGGATCCAAATCAGCCCCTTACGAAGCAACGCATAAACTAGGGTTTAAGCTTCTGTCACTCTAGCAACCCATCCTCTACTTATTACTTCCCAATGCCTTCCCCTAGGCCCAAACAATGGTGAAGTGTCATGTGGTTGACGTTCACATAACACCACTAGAGGAAAGACAACATACGTCTCATCAAAATATTGAACGAATACCAAATTCACATGACTACTTATAACAAGACTTCTCCCATGTCCTCAGGAACAAACATAACTACTCACAAATCATATTCATGTTCATAATCAGAGGGGTATTAATGTGCATAAAGGATCTGAACATATAATCTTCCACCGAATAAACCAACTAGCATCAACTATAAGGAGTAATCAACACTACTAGCAACCCACAGGTACCAATCTGAGGTTTTGAGACAAAGATCGGATACAAGAGATGAACTAGAGTTTGAGAGGAGATGGTGCTGGTGAATATGTTGATGGAGATTGACCCCCACCCGATGAAAGGATCGGTGGTGATGATGATGGTGACAATTTTCCCCTCCTAGAGGAATGTTTTCGCGACATAACAGCTCTGCCGGAGCCCTAGATTGGTTCCGCCAAGGTTCTGCCTTGAGATGGCAACCGTTCGTCCCGAAAGCTTCCTTCTGATTTTTTTCCAGGAAAAAAGACACCTTATACCAGAAGATGGGCATCAGGGGTTTCCAGGTGGCCCACGAGGCAGGGGGCGTGCCCTCCGCCCTCGTGGACAGTGGGTGGCCCCCCTCTGGTGCTTTCTTCGCCCAATATTTTTAATATATTCCAAAACTGACTTTTGTGGAGTTTCAGGACGTTTGGAGTTGTGCAGAATAGGTCTCTAATATTTGCTCCTTTTCCAGCCCAGAATTCCAGCTGCCGGCATTCTCCCTCTTCATGTAAACCTTGTAAAATAAGAGAGAAAAGGCATAAGTATTGTGACATAATGTGTAATAACATCCCATAATGCAATAAACAATGATATAAAAGCATGATGCAAAATAGACGTATCAACTCCCCCATCCTTAGACCTTGCTTGTCCTTAAGCTGAAGCCGATATCGAAAAATATGTCCACATGTTTAGAGATAGAGGTGTCGATAAAACAAAATATGGACATGAGGGCATCATGATCATTCTTTGAATAGCAACATATATATATTGTCATATGATTTCTTATGCTAAAGTAACAATCTATTCACAATGTAAAGTATGGATCAGAAACTTCATTGAAAACTAACAAACTATAATCTCAGTCAGTGAAGCAATTAAAATTTATCATAACATCGGAAAGAGTCAATATAAGAGCTTTTCAGCAAGCCCACGTACTCAACTATCATTTAGTCTTTCACAATTGTTAACACTCACGCAATACTTATGGGTATGAAGTGATAATCAGACACAGAGAAATATAGGGGCTTATAGTTTTGCCTCCCAACCTTTTACCTCAAGGGTAACGTCAACAATAATGCTTTATGAAAACCCACATCCAATTGGATATATAAATCAAGATCTTTCCAACACATAAACACATAGTGCTTGCCAAAGGATAAAGTGTAAAAAGGAAAGGTGAAGATCACCATGACTCTTGTATAAGGTATAAGACAAAAATAAAAGACAGACCCTTCGCAGAGGGAAGCAGAGGTTGTCATGTGCTTTTATGGTTGGATGCACAAAATCTTAATGCAAAAGAATGTCACCTTATATTGCCACTTTTGATAGGGACCTTTATTATGCAGCCCGTCGCTTTTATTTCTTCCATATCACAAGCTCGTATAAAGCTTATCTTCTCCACACTAATAGATCATACATATTTAGAGAGCAATTTTTTATTGCTTGCAGCAATGACAACTTAGTTGAAGGATCTTACTCAATCCATAGGTAGATATAGTGGACTCTCATGGCAAAACTGGGTTTAAGGATATTTAGATGCACAAGTAGTATCTCTACTTGGTGCAAAGAATTTGGCTAGCATGAGGGGGAAAGGCAAGCTCAACATGTTGGGTAATCCATGACAATATAGTTTATTTCGGATATAAGAAAACATAACCCATTACGTTGTCTTCCTTGTCCAACATCAACTTTTTAGCATGTCATATTTTAATGAGTGCTCACAATCATAAAAGATGTCCAAGATAGTATATTTATATGTGAGGATCTCTCTTTCTTTTTTACTTCCTATTAATTGCAACGATGACCAAAACTATGTTTTTCAACTCTCAACAACTTTTATTCATCAAACTCTTTATATGTGAAGTCATTACTCTCCATAAGATCAATATGATTTCTTTTTTTCTTTTTTTCTTTTATTCCCTCAAGATTATAGCAAGATAACCAAGCCCTCGACTCAAGACTAATCTTTATTATATATAGCTCACGAACTCGATTACATAGATAAGGATCAACACAAATACTCAAAGCTATATCATACTAAACTTTATTCTACTAGATCAAGATATAACCAAAAGGATCGAACTAAGAAAACAGTAAGGATAGAAGTGCGATGGTGATACGATACCGGGGCACCTCCCCCAAGCTTGGTAGTTGCCAAGGGGAGTGCCCATACCCATGTATTTATGTCTCTTTCTTCGGAGGTGGTAATGTGATATTCTTGGCGATGATGCCCCTTAGGATATGATTCTCTTCCTCGAGCTTATTGACTTGCTAGTTGAGATCCATTATTTCCTTACGGAGCTTAGCTGTGACGGCTAATGCTCCTTTTAGCCATGGATGTTGCATAGCCGCGGGAGAACAAGTAACACTCTTTTTCATATTTTCATAAGAAATAAATTTAGCATTGGGAGGGATGACCGAGTTTGGAATTGCTAAGCTCCGAAGTTCCTCCATCGTGAATCTGGCTTGGAGATGAGAGGTAACTTCTTGATCCTCCTCCATGGCATCTATCCTTTTCAAGTCAGCCTCCATCTCTTCCTCCATTTATGGCCCAAAGTGATCAGCATCACTGTTTGCTCTGGGCCCCGATGTTGGATGAGATACCTGACTCTCCCCGACTGACTCTTGAGAAGACATCTTGCTCTAAATCTGCAGCAGAAACAACTTGAAACAAAAACAGAGGATTGTGTCATGGTACGGTGGTCAAAACCTTCGGGAGATTATATAATGAAATTTTGCCGACCAAAAGAAATATCATGCAAGAAAACGGAGTCCGGAGGGCACATGAGGTGCCCATGAGGCAGGGGGCGTGCCCTCCACCCTCGTGGATGCCTCGTGTCCCTTTCGGACTACTTCTTATTTTACTATTTTCTTAAATATTCCAAAACGGAGAAATATCGCTATTAGAACTGTTTCGGAGTTGGTTTACTTACCGTACCACATACTTATTCCTTTTTGGAGTCTAAAATGTTCTGGAAAGTGTCCCTTATGTACTCCTCCGGGGTTACGGTGTCAATAACATTGATTTCAACATTTATGGGATTACCTGAGATATAATGTTTGATTCTTTGACCGTTCACCACCTTCGGATTTGTGCCTTCTAAATTGTTGATTTTTATGGCACTAGAACGATAGACCTCCTCGATAACGTAAGTACCTTCCCATTTAGAGAGGAGTTTTCTTGCGAAAAATCTTACACGAGAGTTGTATAACAAAACATAATCACCTACATTAAACTCACGCTTTTGTATCCTTTTGTCATGCCATCTTTTAACTTTTTCTTTAAACAGTTTGGCATTCTCATAGGCCTGGGTTCTCCACTCATTCAGTGAGCTAATGTCAAATAGTCTCTTCTCGCCGACAAGTTTGAAATCATAATTGAGCTCTTTAATGGCCCAATATGCCTTATGTTCTAGTTCGAGAGGTAAGTGACATGCTTTTCCATGAACCATTTTATACGGAGACATACCCATAGGGTTTTTGTATGCAGTTCTATAGGCCCATAATGCATCATCAAGTTTCTTGGACCAATTCTTTCTAGATCTATTAACAGTCTTTTGAAAAATTAATTTAATCTCCCTATTACTCAGTTCTACTTGACCACTAGACTGTGGGTGGTATGGAGATGCAAATCTATGATTAACATCATACTTAGCAAGCATTTTACGAAAAGCACCATGAATAAAATGTGAACCACCATCAGTTATTAAGTATCTAGGGACTCCAAACCTCAGAAAAATAACTTCTTCAAGCATCTTAATAGAGGTGTTATGATCAGCACTACTAGTTGGAATAGCTTCAACCCACTTAGTAACGTAATCAATAGCAAGTAAAATATGTGTATACCCAATAGAGGAAGGAAACGGTCCCATATAATCAAAGCCCCAAACATCAAATGGTTCAATAACAAGTGAATAGTTCATAGGCATTTCTTGACGTCTACTAATATCACCAATTCTTTGACATTCATCACAAGACAAGATAAACTTACAGGCATCTTTGAAAAGAGTAGGCCAATAAAGACCGGATTGCAATACCTTATGTGCGGTTCTATCTCCAGCGTGGTGTACTCCATAAGCCTTAGAGTGACACTTGCGTAGGATCTGTTCATGGTCATGCTTAGGTACACAACGTCTAATAACACCATCTACTCCTTCTTTATAAAGGTGTGGGTCATCCCAGAAGTAATGTCTTAAATCATATAAAACCTTTTTCTTTTGCTGGTATGTGAAACTAGGTGGTATAAATTTAGCAACAATGTAATTAGCATAATCAGCATACCATGGAGCAGTACGAGAAGCATTTATGACAGCTAATTGTTCATCAGGAAAGCTATCATCAATAGGTAGTGGGTCATCAAGAACATTTTCTAACCTAGATAAGTTGACTGCAACGGGGTTCTCAGCTCCCTTTCTATCAATAATATGCAAATCAAATTCTTGTAGCAAGAGAACCCATCTAATAAGTCTGGGTTTAGCATATTTCTTTTCCATAAAATATTTAATAGCAGCATGATCAGTGTGAATAGTTACTTTAGAATCAACAATACAAGGTCTGAACTTATCACAAGCAAATACAACTACTAAAAATTCTTTTTCAATAGTAGCATAATTTCTCTGGGCACTGTCTAGAGTTTTACTAGAATATTGGATAACATTTAATTTCTTATCAACTATTTGTCCTAGAACAGCACCTACAGCATAATCACTAGCATCACACATAATTTCAAAGGGTAAATTCCAATCAGGTGGCTAAACAATAGGTGCAGAAATCAAGTCTTTCTTAAGTATTTCAAATGCTTCTACACAATCATCATCAAATACAAAAGGAACATCTTTTTGTAAGAGAGTAGTCAGAGGACTAGAAATTTTTGAGAAGTCTTTAATGAACCTCCTATAAAAACCGGCATGACCAAGGAAACTTCTTATACCTTTAATGTCCTCAGGACATGGCATCTTTTCAATAGCATCAACTTTAGCTTTATCAACTTCAATACCTCTTTCAGAAATTTTATGCCCCAAGACAATACCTTCATTAACCATAAAGTGGCACTTCTCCCAATTCAAGACAAGATTAGTTTCTTCACATCTCTGCAAAACTCGATCAAGGTTGCTTAAGCAATCATCAAAAGAAGTTCCATACACAGAAAAATCATCCATGAAAACCTCAACAATCTTTTCACAAAAGTCAGAGAATATAGCAGTCATACATCTTTGAAAGGTAGCAGGCGCATTACATAAACCAAAAGGCATACGTCTATAAGCAAAGGTACTGAAAGGGCAAGTGAAAGTGGTTTTTTCCTGATCCTCTTTTGACACACGTATTTGAGAGAAACCAGAATAACTGTCTAGAAAGCAAAAATGTGTATGTTTGGATAATCTTTCTAGCATTTGATCAATAGAAGGTAAAGGGTAATGATCCTTTCTAGTAGCTTTATTTAATTTGCGGAAGTCAATTGCCATTCTATAACCTGTAACAATTCTTTGTGTGGTCAATTCATCTTTATCATTAGGAACAACAGTAATACCTCCCTTCTTAGGGTCACAATGGACAGAACTTACCCACTGACTATTAACAACGGGATAAATTATACCTGCCTCTAGAAGCTTTAGTATTTCATTTCTTACCACTTCTTTCATCTTAGGATTTAACCGTCGTTGGTGATCAACAACTGGTTTAGCGTCTTTCTCCAATTTTATTTTATGGTGGCATAGAGTGGGACTAATGCCCTTAAGATCATCAATAGTATTTCCAATAGCAGCACAGTGATTCTTCAGAGTTTTCAATAATTTCTCTTCTTCCTGCTCTGAAAGGTTAGCACTAATAATAACAGGATATATCTTCTTTTCATCAAGATAAGCATATTTAAGAGTATTAGGTAATGGTTTAAGATCAAACACGGGATCACCCTTGGGTGGAGGAGGATCCCCTAGAATTTCAACAGGCAAGTTGTGTTTCAAAATAGGTCCCTATTTTAAGAATACTTCATCTATTTCCTTCTTTCATTCATAAACATATCATTTTCATGGTCTAGCAAATATTGTTCTAAAGGATCATTAGGAGGCACGACAATAGAAGCAAGACCAATAATTTCATCTTTACTAGGCAATTCTTTATCATGGGGTTGTCTATGAAATTTAGCAAAATTAAAATCATGAGACATATCCCCTAAACCAACAGTAACAATATCCTTTTCGTAGTCTATCTTAGCATTAACAGTATTCAAGAAGGGTCTACCAAATATAATGTGACAAAAGTCATCTTGTGGGGAACCAAGAACAAGAAAATCAGTAGGATATTTAACTTTCCCACACAAGACTTCAACATCTCTAACAATCCCAATTGGTGAAATAGAATCTCTATTGGCAAGCTTAATTGTAACATCAGTATCTTCTATCTCAGCAGGTGCAATATCATGCATAATTTCCTCGTATAAGGAATGAGGTATTGCACTCGCACTAGCACCCATATCACATAAGCCATGATAACAATGATATCCTATTTTAACATAAACAACAGGCATGCCTACAACGGGTCTATTTTATTTTTAGTGTCGGGTCTAGCAATTCTAGCAGCTTCATCATAGAAGTAAATAACATGCCAATCAATATTATCGACCAAGAGATCTTTAACCATAGCAATACTAGGTTCAACTTTAATTTTCTCAGGGGGTGTAGGTGTTCTAGCATTACTCTTACGAACCACAGTTAAAGCTTTAGCATGATCCTTTATTCTAACAGGGAAAGGTGGTTTCTCAATATAAGCGGTAGGAACAATAGGATCAACATTATAAGTGATAGTCTTTTCTTCAACTTTAATAGGATCAACTACTTTTACTTCAATGGGAGGATGATATTTAAACCACTTCTCCTTAGGGAGATCAACATGAGTGGTAAATGATTCACAGAAAGAAGCTACTATCTCAGAGTCAAGTCCATATTTAGTGCTAAATTCATGAAAAGCATCGGTATCCATAAAAGATTTAACACAATCAAACTTAGGTGTTATACCTGACTCCTTACCTTCGTCGAGTTCCCAATCTTAAAAGTTGCGTTTAATTCTTTCCAATAAATCCCATTTGAAATCAATAGTCTTCATCATAAAAGAACCAGTACAAGAAGTATCGAGCATGGAGCGATTATTGAGAGAAAGCCGAGCATAAAATTTTTGAATAATAATTTCTCTTGAGAGCTCATGATTGGGGCATGAATATAACATTGACTTAAGCCTCCCCGAAGATTTAGCGATACTTTCTCCTTCTCGAGGCCAAAAATTATATATATAATTATGATCACGATGAACCAGATGCATAGGGTAAAACTTTTGATGAAATTCCAATTTCAATCGGTTGTAGTTCCATGATCCAATATCATCACATAGCCTAAACCATGTCAATGCCTTTCCCTTCAAAGATAAAGGGAAGACCTTCTTCTTGATAACATCCTCGGGCATACCTGCAAGCTTAAATCATCCACAAACTTCATCCACATAGATTAGGTGCATATCGGGATGTAATGTTCCATCTCCTGTAAAAGGATTAGCTAGCAGTTTCTCTATCATACCCGAAGGAATTTCAAAGTAAACATTTTCAGTATGTTCAGTAGGTTGAGGAGCAACTCTTTGCTCTACTGGTCGGGTGAAGATACCCCGAACAAGCCCCTCAAAGGATTATTTTCCATAACAACAAATGACAGTAAATTTTAGCACACTATATAAATTTTTCCTTACCAAATTCCACCTACCAGAGGCGCTTCACTCCCCGGAAATGGCGCCAGAAAAGTGTCTTGATGACCCACAGGTATAGGGGATCTATCATAGTCCTTTCGATAAGTAAGAGTGTCGAACCCAACGAGGAGCAGAAGGAAATGACAAGCAGTTTTCAGTAAGGTATTCTCTACAAGCACTGAAATTATCGGTAATAGATAGTTTTATGATAAGGTAATTCGTAATGGGTAACAAGTAAACAAAGTAAACAAGGTGCAGCAAGGTGGCCCAATCCTTTTTGTAGCAAAGGACAAGCCTGGACAAACTCTTATATAATGGAAAGCACTCCCGAGGACACATGGGAATTATCGTCAAGCTAGTTTTCATCATGCTCATATGATTCGCGTTCGTTACTTTGATAATTTGATATGTGGGTGGACCAGTGCTTGGGTGTTGCAACTACGAAAGAAGAATTAAGGTAAACCTAACCATAGCATGAAACATATGGATCCAAATCAGTCCCTTACGAAGCAACGCATAAACTAGGGTTTAAGCTTCTGTCACTCTAGCAACCCATCATCTACTTATTACCTCCCAATGCCTTCCCCTAGGCCCAAACAATGGTGAAGTTTCATGTAGTCGACATTCACATAACACCACTAGAGGAAAGGCAACATACATCTCATCAAAATATCGAACGAATACCAAATTCACATGACTACTTATAACAAGACTTCTCCCATATCCTCAGGAACAAATGTAACTACTCACAAATCATATTCATGTTCATAATCATAGGGGTATTAATGTGCATAAAGGATCTGAACATATAATCTTCCACCGAATAAACCAACTAGCATCAACTACAAGGAGTAATCAACACTACTAGCAACCCACAGGTACCAATCTGAGGTTTTGAGATAAAGATCCGATACAAGAGATGAACTAGGGTTTGAGAGGAGATGGTGTTGGTGAAGATGTTGATGGAGATTGACCCCCTCCCAATGAGAGGATCGGTGGTGATGACGATGGTGACGATTTCCCCCTCCCGGAGGGATGTTTCCCCGGCAGAACAGCTCCGCTGGAGCCCTACATTGGTTCCGCCAAGGTTCCGCCTCATGACCGCTGCGCTTCGTCCCGAAAGCTTCCTTCTAATTTTTTCCAGGGCAAAAGACACCTTATACCAGAAGATGGGCATCGGGAGGCTTCCAGGTGGCCCACGAGGCAGGGGCCGCGCCCATGGGGGAGGGCGCGCCCTTCACCCTCGTGGACAGTGGGTGCCCCCCCTCTGGTGCTTTCTTTGCCCAATATTGTTAATATATTCCAAAACTGACTTCCGTGGAGTTTCAGGACTTTTGGAGTTGTACAGAATAGGTCTCTAATATTTGCTCCTTTTCCAGCCTAGAATTCGAGCTGCTGGAATTCTCCCTCTTCATGTAAACCTTGTAAAATAAGAGATAAAAGGCATAAGTATTGTGACTTAATGTGTAATAATAGCCCATAATGCAATAAACATCAATATAAAAGCATGATGCAAAATGGGCGTATCATTTGGCAAGGAACCTAATCTGTCATTTCTTAAGGTTTGGGGATGTGACGCTTATGTCAAGAGGCTTCAGCCTGATAAGCTCGAAACCAAAGTGGAAAAGTGTGCATTCATAGGATACCCTAAAGAGACCATTGGGTGTACCATCTATCACAGATCCAAGGGCAAGATCTTTGTTGCCAAGTATGGGTCCTTTCTAGAGAAGGAGTTTCTCTCAAAAGAAGTGAGTGGGAGGAAAGTAGAGCTTGATAAGGTAACTGTACCTTCTCTTGAATTGGAGGGTAGCACATCACAGAAAGTAGTTCCCATGATGCCTACACCAACTAGAGAGGAAGCTAATGATGATGATCATGAAACTTCGGATCAAGTTACTACCGAACTTCGTAGGTCAACCAGGGAATGTTCCACACCTGAGTGGTACGGTAATCCTGTCCTGGAAGTCATGTTGTTAGGCAACATTGAATCTACGAACTATGAAGAAGTAACAATGAGCCCAGATTCCAAGAAATGGCTTGAGGCCATGAAATGCGAGATAGGATCCATGTATGAAAACAAAGTATGGACTTTGGTGGACTTGCTCGATGACTGGCAGGCCATTGAGAACAAATGGATCTTTAAGAAGAAGACAAATGTTGATGGTAATGTCACCATCTATAAAGCTTGACTTGTTGAAACGGTTTCCGACAAGTTCAAGGGGTTGACTACGATGATAATTTCTCACCCGTAGTGATGCTTAAGTCTGTTATAATTATGTTAGCAATTGCCGTATATTATGATTATGAAATCTGGCAGATTGATGTCAAAACAACATTCCTTTTTCCTTAAGGAAGAGTTGTATATGATGCAACCAGAAGGTTTTGTCGATCCTAAGGGTACTAACAAAGTATGCAAGCTCCAGCAATCCATGTATAGACTGGTGCAAGCATCTCGGAGTTGGAATATACGCTTTGATGAGGTGATCCAAGCTTTTTGTTTTATACAAACTTATGGAGAAGCTTGTACTTACAAGAAAGTGAGTGGGAGTGATACGTCTCCACGCTATTATTCCATGCTATTATTTTATTCCATGCTATTATATTATCTGTTTTGGATGTTCAATAGGCTTTATTATACACTTTTATATTATTTTTTAGGACTAACCAACTAACCAAAGCCCAATGCAAATTGCTGTTTTTTTGCCTATTTCAGTGTTTCGCAGAAAAGGAATATCAAACGAAATCCAAATAGAATGAAACCTTCGGGAGAGTGATTTTTGGAACAAACGCAATCCAGGAGACTTGGAGCGGACGTCAAGGAAGCATCGAGGAGGCCACGAGGCAGGGAGGCACGCCCAGGGGGCAGGCGCGCCCCCACTCTCGTGGGCCCCTCGTGGCTCCCCTGACCGACTTCTTTCGCCTATATATAGTCATATACCTAGAAAACATCCGAGAGCAGCACGATACCATATTTACACGGCCGCAACCTTCTGTACCCAAGAGATCCCATTTTGGGGCCTTTTTCGGAGCTCCACTGGAGGGGAAATCGATCATGGAGGGCTTCTACATCAACACCATAGCCTCTCTGATGATGTGTGAGTAGTTTACCATAGACCTTCGGGTCCATAGTTATTACCTAGATGGCTTCTTCTCTCTCTTTGGATCTCAATACAAAGTTCTCCTCGATCTTCTTGGAGATCTATTCGATGTAATTCTTTTGCGGTGTGTTTGTCAAGATCCGATAAATTGTGGGTTTATGATCAAGATTATCTATGAACAATATTTGGTTCTTCTCTGAATTCTTTTATGTATGATTTGTTATCTTTGCAAGTCTCTTCGAATTATCAGTTTGGTTTGGCCTACTCGATTGATCTTTCTTGCAATGGGAGAAGTGCTTAGCTTTGGGTTCAATCTTGCGGTGTCCTTTCCGAGTGACAGCAGGGGCAGCAAGGCAAGTATTGTATTGTTTCCGTCGAGGATAAAAAGATGGGGTTTATATCATATTGCTTGAGTTTATCCCTCTACATCATGTCATCTTGCCTAATGCGTTATTCTGTTCTTATGGACTTAATACTCTAGATGCATGCTGGATAGCGGTCGATGTGTGGAGTAATAGTAGTAGATGCAGAATCATTCCGGTCTACTTGTCGCTGACGTGATGCCTATATACATGATCATGCCTAGATATTCTCATAATTATGCACTTTTATATCAATTGCTCGACATTAATTTGTTTACCCACTGTAATACTTATGCTATTTTGAGAGAAGCCACTAGTGAAACCTATGTCCCCCGGATCTATTTTCCATCATATAAGTCTCCAATCTATTTTACTTTGCAATCTTTAGTTTCAATCTATATCATAAAACTATCAAAAATATTTATCTTGTTATCTCTATCAGATCTCACTTTTGCAAGTGGCTGAGAAGGGATTGACAACCCCTTTATCGCGTTGGTTGCAATGTTCTTATTTGTTTGTGTAGGTGCGGGGCGACTTGTGTGTAGTCTCCTACTAGATTGATACCTTGGTTCTAAAAAACCGAGGGAAATACTTATGCCACTTTGCTGCATCACCCTTTCCTCTTCAAGGGAAAACCAACGCAGTGCTCAAGAGGTAGCAAGAAGGATTTCTGGCGCCGTTGCCGGGGAGGTTGCCGGGGAGGTTGCCGGGGAGATCTACGCACAAGTCAAGACATACCAAGTACCCATCACAAACTCTTATCCCTCGCATTACATTATTTGCCATTTGCCTCTCGTTTTCCTCTCCCCCACTTCACCCTTGCCGTTTTATTTGCCCTCTTTTCCATTCGCCCTCCTTTTCCGTTCGCCTCTTTTTCGCTTGCTTCTTGTGTCGCCGTGTGTCGTCATGGCTAGTCCTTCTATCATTGTTAGTACTCCCGATCATGAAGTTCTTAATTTTAAACAAAGGGAGCGAGAAAATCTAAAAGATGCTTGGCATAGAATTTGCAATGCTCAGAATAGATCTATTAGGAAGCAATCCACTTCCGTTCTTCTTCACAATTTTTATGTAGGCATCACTCCTTGGAACAAATATATTCTTGATACCATTACCAGAGGGAATTTCTTGGGTAGCCATACTTTTGATTCTTATAATGCTATGATAGATTTGTTTGGCCCACCACCTCTTTTGGTTAATGGAACTATTTTAACTTTGGAACATGTGATGCAAAGGCTTCAAATTATTGAAAATAAAGTTGCCTCTGTGGACTTGATTGAAAATTTGGAAAAAAAGATCCACAACCAAATCACCCAATATGGATCTAAGGTAGGAGTTACTCTGAATTTTTTTAAAGAAAAAGAACATATAGTTAATGAAAGAATAGATCAAGATTCCACAAGAATTGGTAAACTTGCGGATATTATTACCAATTTAGGGTCTGCCTTTTCATCCGTGAAAAATACTCAAAATCCTCCTACTACCAAGGTTGCCAAATTAATGTATGTTCCTAAAAATAAGGGTGAATCTTCTAGTAAGGAAAATGCGGGTCTCAAATCAATAAGTGTTCACCCCAACTTCTTCGCTATCATAAAGGAACCTTTTGCTACAAATGAATTTCTTGATTTCTTGCCTACGAGTTTGATCATTAATAAAAAGAAGGAAACTCCCAAGGGTTATAAGTGTTCTATTAAAGAATTTCATACCAAAGATGGCAATACCTAGATCTATTCTTGTTTTTATGCCTAGCTAGGGGCGTTAAACGATAGCGCTTGTTGGGACGCAACCCAATTTTATTCTCGTTTCTTGCTTTTTGGTTCTGTTTAGTAATGAATAATTAATCTAGCTTATGTTTAGATGTGGTTTTGTGCTTTTAATTAGTGTTTGTCCCTGTCGGGGTATGGGGTTTCGGCAAACCCTTAAGGTTCGAACATTGGGGTGTGCGTGAAGTCTTTCCCTTCAACCGATCTACGCTCTAGCTTGCTAAGATCCCGCGGACGAACTCGAGGAACTCATAACACAGAAGGACACGGGGTTTATACTGGTTCGGGCCACCATTGTGGTGTAATACCCTACTCCAGTGTGGTGGTGATGGATTGCCTCTTAGGCTGATGATGAACAATACAAGGGAAGAACGGCCTCCTGAGGTCGAGGCGTTCTTGTGCTTGGTCAGCTTGTGTGTGGGGGTGGTCTCTCTAGCCAAGATGATCTATCCCTCTCCACTATTGTGGCTAGTCCTATTTATAGAGGCCCTGGTCCTCTTCCCAAATATGGAGCGGGAAGGGAGCCAACAATGGCCAGCTAATTTGAAGGGGGACAGCTAGTACAAACTATCCTGACAAAAGTAGTCTTCGCCTGCACAAAGTTCTGGTGGTGACGTTCTGGGCTCCACAATGACCTCCGTCTTGCAGTCCATGGTCTTGGTCTTGTTGCACCGAAATGTCAACCTTTGCCTGAGGCCTCGGTACTCCGCGGCTGCGCTTGCCCCCTTTGCACCAAAGTGGAAACAAGGACGATGTGCGCGCTGGCACCCACCTGGTTTTGATCGTCACGGCTCACGTCACGAGAGCCTCGTGAGGTTCGCCTCACCTTGATATCTTCCCTCCTCGTGAGCCTGCCTAGCTAGGCCACTCCAGAGGAGGTCTTGCATCGTCCGCCTCGCGAGGCTTGGCCCCTCGCGAGGGTCTTGGGCGCTTTGTTGGTGAAGATGGGTCGTACGGCCTGCTGGCTTAACCACGCCGTGGGCCGCAGGAAGGTAAGTCTGGGGACCCCCGTTCCTAGGACGCCGACAGTAGCCCCCGGGCCCAAGGTGCGCTCGGGCTTGGCTTCACGGCGAAGCCAAGGGTCAAGCTCGAAGCGCCGCGGGCCCCAAAAGCCTGCGGCCTCGGTTGACGCATGGCGGTTGATTGTACGTGGGCGTCTCCGCTTCCCCACGCCGCCTTTGAATCCGCCTGGCTATGCGGCCCCGCTTCTTGCACAGTTATTCTTCCCTCTCCGCGCCTGGCTCTTCCAATCTTCCAATCTCCCTACTTCCTCGTCGCCTTGCTCCGCCTCCTCAATCCGACCAGCGCTCCGCCCGCTTCACCGTCATGGCGCCGAAGCAAGCCAACAAGGGGAAGAAACATCTGCCCTCGCCAACTACGCCCCCATCCTTCGAGCCGGCGCTCGGCCGGCCTAGGGTGCTCAACAACGAGTCCATGGGCAAGGTGCGCCCCATGCTCGCCTCCGGCTGCAATGACTGGGGAGAGACGCCAGCCTGGCCTGCGTCTCGCCCTAGCATGGCCCGGGCTGTCACCGAGGTTCCGATCTTCATCGACACCCTCTGGGCTGGCCTGCTTCCTCCCTTCTCCGCCTTCTTCAACGCGGTGCTCGAGCACTATCAGATCCACATGCTCCATCACGACCCTCAATCTGTGACCCTTCTTGTCGTCTTCGCCTTCGTGTGTGAGGCCATGGTGGGAATTTCCCCCTCCGTGGCGCTCCTCCGCCACTTCTTCTCGCTACATCTCATCGGTGCCCGGCAGAGCTCAGGGTGTGTGGGCTTCCAGGCCATGGCTGCGACAGCAGGCATGGGGATTGACTTCGAGCTCCCTTCGTCTGCGAGCGAGTTTCGCACGCGATGGGTGTTTGTTGATGCCGGCGTGCACAACCCTCTTCTCCAAGCTCCGGTGGGGCCTGCCATTCCGAATTCCGACTGGGGCCATCGGAAGCTCACGAGCCCCTGCCTTGCCCCCGTCTGGGCCAGGCTGCGGTGGTTGAAGGACCTTGGTGTGACCGCGCCCATGGTGGTGAGGGAGTTCGTCAGGCATCAAGTTGCTCCACTTCAGCGTCATTCTCGCCCGATGTGGGACTTTCTCAGTAGTCGGGATAACATGAGGGTTCAGGAGGAGGGGCTCCCTCTCGCTGCGCGGCAAACGGTGCTCACGGTCTTGTCCGGTGTCCCTCTGCCAGACGAGATGCCCAAGAAAAGCTGCATGTTGTACTGCTGCGAGACCAAGGTCACCTTTGCCGCGAACATGTCTTCCTTTGATGAGTGGGGCCTGCGCCCAATTGGCTTGGTGGGGCCCCGCAAGAATCCCATCATCATGGTCCCCGTCTTCGCTATCGGTGCCGAGCTCGCCCCAGGTGACGGTGCGGGGGAGCGGGCTGCAACGGGGGCCGGCTGCTCAGGTGCTGAGGAGCACGCGTCGGGCGGTGATCCAGGGGCATTGTCCTCGAGAGCTTGCAACGCCCCTCCTGAGGCGCCGGTTGCTGACGAGATGCGGCATGCGGCTCCCGAGGCCAAGGCTCCAGGGGCCTCAGGAGGTCGCAGCGAGGAAGAGCCGGGCTGTTCACCACAGCCTGGATCCCCTAAGGCTATCCCTCTTGGTTCTTCTTCGGCTCCGCCGCGCGCCAGCCGTCACGTCCAGCGCTTCGGTCGCCTTTGCGTGGACTTCGAGGATCTCCGCAAGAGGAAGGGATCCCCTAGCGGCAGCAACATCTTTGGGCCGTTGAAGCAACGAAAGTACATCGCCGTCGACGAGTAAGTACCTCTTCTTGGTGATATTTTGTGTGCCGCCTTCCTTTCCTGACGATTGCCCCCTCAGGTCCCCTTCTGCTAGGGCCACGAAATATCCAGAGAAGGAGCTCCCTCTCGTCCCATCGCACTCGCCAAGCTCCAGTGCTTCAGGCTCAGACGCTGCCCGCGACATGGGGTCAGCCTCGGGAGCTGGTCCGTCGTCAAGGCGCCCCGAGCTTGCGCCTTCGTCGTCCTTTCTACACGGCCTTGCTCGGAGCGCAGCAGGCATGCCAATGGCTCCTCCCTTGGTCATAGTTGGTAGGTGGCTAGCCTCGATGCTGGAGCTTCCTTCAAGTAGCGGGCCTTGCTCGGTCCGGGCCCCTCGCGAGGGTCAGCCGGTGCCTGGGGCCGCGCCAGCCCCCAGCCCCCAACCGGGAGATGGCGCGCCACTTGATGTTCCACCCGCAGCCCGCGAGGTGGAGGACGAGATGGGGCGAGCGTTCGAGCTCGAGCGCAGGCGCAGCGTGGTCCGCCACGAGCTCTTCCAGGAGGCGATGGGCGCGATGAATCGCCTCCATGAAGAGCTTGCTGGCGTCAACTCGTGTCTTGAGGCCGAAGGTCTTCGGTTGGTGGGGGAGCGGCGCAAGCTGCGAGTGGCCATCAACCTTGGCCGTTATCATCATGACCTCGAGAATGCGAAGGCTGAGGCGTCCCTCAAGATTGCCGATGAGGCCCGCTCGCGAGCTTTGGAGGAAGCTCTCGAGGCCGATCGCCGTCATGAGGCTGCGGAGGAGCGCGTGTGGGAGCTCCAGGCCTGGAGCGCGTCCCTTGAGCAGCAAGTCGACGCGTGTGGGGCCGCCCTTGCGTCGATGAGGGGGACGCCTGCGGAGGAAGAGGAGATCCGGCAGCGTGAAGAGGCGCTGGCCCTGGAGGCCGTGAAGCGCAGTCTCAAGCTCGAGCGGCTGGAGACGAGGGAGCGCCAAGTCGCTCAAGTTGAAGATGCCGTCAGGGCCCGTGAGGCCGCAGTTGAAGAAGAGATCAACCGCCGGGTAGTTGTGGTTCGCGCTGATTTGGAAGGCAGGTATGGCTTGAGGCTAGAGCTCGCCGGACAGGAGGGCACGGGCAGGGCCGCCGCCCTCGGGCCTAGGTTGGACGAGGCCGAGAGGCGTGCTGAGGCCACAACCGCCACCCTGGTTACGGCACAGGTGGACCAAGCCTCCGCCCGCGCCGAGCTGCTTACCCTCCGGAGGCGAATTGACGATGCCGAGGCCGTCGCTCGGCAAAACAGAGAAGAATTGCTCCAACACCGAACGCTGGAGCGCGAGCATGCCCCTATGCTTCAAGACCTTCAGAACAAGGCCAACACCGCCCTAGGCTATATCTGCGATGAGAACGCCCTGACCCCTCACTCGAGTGACTACGCCAGCCACCTGACCTTCTTCACTGAGGTGGTGACGCGCCTGGAGGCTCAATCTGCCAGAGCCCGGCAGCTTGTGGAGGAGAGGGGTCGTGGCCTGCTTCAGCGCGCCTTCTCCCGTGTCTTCATCCACCTCCTGAACGCTGACACCAACTTCGACTTTGATGCCACCATTGCTCATGTGCCCACTGCCGTCCGGGGCGACTTGGCGCGTTGGGTATAGGATCATGTCGATGCGTTGGTCAGGGCCTTCACCACGGAGAACGATGGGGTGGTGGTCGTCGCAGACGAAGGTGACGTGGTCAACGACGGCGATGGGGGCGTCGCCGACGGTGGCGACGATTCCGACGAAGGTGATGACGATGCGAGCGACGCGTCCCTGGATGACGCAGCGAGCGATATCTCTGGCTGATCCCATATTCTCCTGTTGTTTTATTCTGCATGCAAAACTTGGGCGTGGCCCTTGGAAAACTTGTGAGAGCATTTTGAGAGGGGGAGCCCCTCGTGTAGGTAGATCGCAGTTTTTACTTTCCTATGCGATGTGGGTATGTGTCCTCGTGAGCTCGTGAAGCTGGGGGTGAGTTTCCAGACGTGGATTACCTTAGTCAGCGCCTGCTTAGGGCTGGGTCATGAGGCGACGAGTTCCTAAGAATCCTGCAGAGCTTATTGATACGTCTCCGTCGTATCTATAATTTTTGATTGTTCCATGCCAATATTCTACAACTTTCATATACTTTTGGCAACTTTTTATACTATTTTTGGGACTAACATATTAATCCAGTGCCCAGTGCCAGTTCCTGTTTGTTGCATGTTTTTGTTTTGCAGAAAACCCATACCAAATGGAGTCCAAACGGAATAAAAACTGACGGAGATTTATTTTTGAATATTTATGAATTTTGGGCAGTGGAATCATCGTGAGACGGTGCGCGAGGGGGGCACGAGGTAGGGGGGCGCGCCCCAGGGTGTCAGGCGCGCCCCTGGCCCTCGTGGCCACCCCGTAAGGCGGATGGAGCCCTTCTTTCGCCGCAAGAAAGCTAATTTCTAGATAGATATCGTGTCAAAATTTCAGCCCAATCGGAGTTACGATCTCCGGGAATATAAGAAACGGTGAAAGGGAAGAATCGGAGAACGTAGAAACAAAGAGAGACAGAGAGACAGATCCAATCTCGGAGGGGCTCTCGCCCCTCTCACGCCATGGAGACCATAGACCAGAGGGGAAACCCTTCTCTCATCTAGGGATGAGGTCAAGGAAGAAGAAGAAGGAGGGGGCTCTCTCCCCCTCGCTTCCGGTGGCACCGGAGTGCCACCGGGGGCCATCATCATCACCGCGATCTACACCAGCACCTCCGCCATCTTCACCAACATCTCCATCACCTTCCCCCCTCTATCTACAGCGGTCCACTCTCCCGCAACCCACTGTACCCTCTACTTGAACATGGTGCTTTGTGCTTCATATTATTATCCAATGATGTGTTGCCATCCTATGATGTCTGAGTATATTTTCGTTGTCCTATTGGTGGTTGATGAATTGCTATGATTGATTTAATTTGCTTGTGGTTATGTTGCTGTCCTTTGGTGCCCATCATATGATTGCGCGTGTGGATCACACCCTAGGGTTAGTTGTATGTTGATAGGACTATGTATTGGAGGGCAAGAGTGACAGAAGCTTCAACCTAGCATAGAAATTGATGCATACGGGATTGAAAGGGGACCAATATATCTTAATGCTATGGTTCGGTTTTACCTTAATGAACATTAGTAGTTGCGGATGCTTGCTAATAGTTCCAATCATAAGTGCATAGAATTCCAAGTAAGGGATTACATGCTAGCAGTGGCCTCTCCCACATAATACTTGCTATCGGTCTAGTAAAGTAGTCAATTGCTTAGGGACAATTTCGCAATTCCTACCACCACTTGTCCACACTCTCTATATTTACTTTATTGTTTCTTTACCTTAACAGCCCCTAGTTTTATTTTCGTGCTCTTTACTTTCTTGCAAGCCTTCCCGAAAATACCTACAAAGTACTTCTAGTTTCATACTTGTTCTAGGTAAAGCGAACGTCAAGCGTGCGTAGAGTTGTATCGGTGGTCGATAGAACTTGAGGGAATATTTGTTCTACCTTTAGCTCCTCGTTGGGTTCGACACTCTTACTTATCAAAAACTATTGCGATCCCCTATACTTGTGGGTTATCAAGACCTTTTTCGGGCGCTGTTGCCGGGGAGCAATAGCGTGGGGTGAATATTCTCGTGTGTGCTTGTTTGCTTTATCACTAAGTAATTTTTATTTGCTGTTCTTAGTTGTTCTTTATCTTTAGTTATGGATATGGAACACGAAATACCAAAAAAATTAGGTGTACTTGCTACTCATGGAGATGGGGAACCTCCTAAAACCCTCGATGCTCAATATGTGAAAAATATTATGTACCACTTTAATAATACTGAGAAAACCCCATTTAATTATGTAATGGGAGTAATGTTGGATCAACGTGAATACTTTAGGGATTATCGCTTGACACAAAAAGGGAAACTATTATGGGATCAAATTTATATATTGAAGTGGTATGCTAGACAACTATGCTCGGAATATGATTATACCTGTTGCTCTAGGATGAATTCTCCACACCTCCCCTTTTCATGCAAATTTAATGATAATGAAACCTTGGCTTCTTATGCTAGAGGTATATATGATTACTATGATGTGGAACAAATAGAAGAATTTGTTGCTTTTATGGGTGCTTATGAAATTGAATCTATGTTTAAAGAGTTTGATGATATTGATGATGCTTGTTATAGATCTGAAAATTCAGCTATCCTCAAATATTGCTATGATAATTATGAATACAATTATGAAATTAATGCACTTATGAAGAAAGTCTCCGCTGTCCAAGAAGAGACTAATATTTGCAGGAATCTATGGAAGAAGAAGTTGATGACACTTTGAGCTCATTGGATGAAAAAGATGAGGAGGAGAGCGAAGAACAAAAGGAGGAAGAGCGGATTGATCACCCATGCCCACCTTCTAATGAGAGTAACTCTTCAACTCATACATTGTTTAATTCCCCTTTGTGCTTACCGAAGGATGATTGCTATGATGACTGTTATGATCCCATTGATTCTCTTGAAATATCCCTTTTTGATGATGCTTGCTATGCTTGTGGCCAAGATGCCAATATGAATTATGCTTATGGAGATGAACTTGCTATAGTTCATTATGTTAAACATGAAATTGTTGCTATTGCACCCACGCATGATATTCCTATTATCTTTTTGAATTCTCCCGACTACACTATATTGGAGAAGTTTGCACTTATTAAGGATTATATTGATGGGTTGCCTTTTACCATTGCACATGATGATTTTGATGAATATAATATGCATGTGCTTGCTACTCCTAATTGCAATTATTATGAGAGAGGAACTATATCTCCACCTCTCTATGTTTCCAATATGATAAAATTGCAAGAAACTGCTTATGCTATGCATTGGCCTCTACTATGTATGCATGAATTGTTCTTTTATGACATACCGATGCATAGGAAGAGAGTTAGACTTTGTCATTACTTGATATATGTTACTTTGTGCTCACTACTAAATTACAAATCATTGTTAATTAAAATTGGCTTTGATATACCTTGGGATCCGGGTGGATCCATTACTTGAGCAGTATATGCCTAGCTTAATGGCTTTAAAGAAAGCGCTGCCAGGGAGACAACCTGGAAGTTTTAGAGAGTCATTTATTTCTGTTATGTGCTTTTATAAAGTTTAGAAATAAGAATAATGTGCCAAGGTTGGCCTTTAGGATGTTTACATTTGATTGATGGTTTGTACGGTGCAGGACATAAACTTTGTCTGTAGTGCGCGATTTTACATTTCTAGCTGGAACGTCAAATGGTTCTGATTCTTTTTGCACTGTATTCCTATAAATTTTTTTTATTTTTCCTAATTTTGGTATAATTTTTCAAGTATCAGAAGTATGGTGAATGTTCAGATTATTACAGACTGTTCTGTTTTAGACAGATTCTGTTTTTGATGCATAGTTTGCTTGTTTTCATGAAACTATCAATTTATATTAGTGGATTAAGCCATGAAAAAGTTATATTACAGTAGACACAATGCAAAAATAAAATATGAATTGGTTTGCAACAGTACTTAGAGTAGTGATTTGCTTCATTATACTAACGGATCTTACCAAGTTTTCTGTTGAAGTTTTATGTGGATGAAGTGTTCGATGATCGAGAAGGTCTTGATGTGAGAAGAAGGAAGAGAGGCAAGAGCTCAAGCTTGGGGATGCCCGAGGCACCCCAAGTAAATATTCAAGGAGACTCAAGCATCTAAGCTTGGGGATGCCCCGGAAGGCATCCCCTCTTTCTTCAACAAGTATCGGTATGTTTTCGGATTCGTTTCGTTCATGCGATATGTGCAATCTTGGAGCGTCTTTTGCATTTAGTTTTCATTTTTCTTTTATGCACCATGCTGGTATGAGATAGTCCGTAGTTGATTTATAGAATGCTCTATGCACTTCACTTATATCTTTTGAGTATGACTTTATAGAATGCTTCATGTGCTTCACTTATATCATTTGAAGTTTGGATTGCCTATTTCTCTTTACATAGACAACCGCCATTTGTAGAATGCTCTTTTGCTTCACTTATATTTGTTAGAGCATGGGCATATATTTTTTAGAAAGAATTGAACTCTCTTGCTTCACTTATATCTATTTAGAGAGATGACAGGAATTGGTCATTCACATGGTTAGTCATAAAATCCTACATAAAACTTGTAGATCACTGAATATGATGTGTTTGATTCCTTGCAATAGTTTTGCGATATAAAGATGGTGATATTAGAGTCATGCTAGTGGGTAGTTGTGGATTGTAGAAATACTTGTGTTGAGGTTTGTGATTCCCGTAGCATGCACGTATGGTGAACCGTTATGTAACGAAGTCGGAGCATGATCTATTTATTGATTGTCTTCCATATGAGTGGCGGTCGGGGACGAGCGATGGTCTTTTCTTACCAATCTAGCCCCCTAGGAGCATGCGCGTAGTACTTTGTTTCGATGACTAATAGATTTTTGCAATAAGTATGTGAGTTCTTTATGACTAATGTTGCGTCCATGGATTATACGCACTCTCACCCTTCCACCATTGCTAGCCTCTCTTGTACCGCGCAACTTTCGCTGGTACCATAAACCCACCATATACCTTCCTCAAAACAGCCACCATACCTACCTATCATGGCATTTCCATAGCCATTCCGAGATATATTTCCATGCAACTTCCATCATCATCATATTCATGACTTGAGCATTCATTGTCATATTGCTTTGGATGATCGTAAGATAGCTAGCATGATGTTTTCATGGCT
The DNA here is from genome assembly GCF_056163025.1 of Triticum urartu. Taxonomy (NCBI): domain Eukaryota; kingdom Viridiplantae; phylum Streptophyta; class Magnoliopsida; order Poales; family Poaceae; genus Triticum; species Triticum urartu. The sequence goes on along the minus strand of NC_141879.1, from coordinate 444,949,874 downwards.
TGTCCGTTTTTTGATGTCATTGCTACGCTAGATCGTTGCACATCCCGGTACACCGCCGGAGGCATCCATATAGAGTCATACTTTGTTCTAGACATTGAGTTGTAAGTAAATAAAAGTGTGATGATCATCATTATTAGAGCATTGCCCCAGTGAGGAAAGGATGATGGAGACTATGATTCCCCCATATCGGGATGAGACTCCGGACTTTACAAAAAAATAAAAGAGGCCAAAGAAGCCCAAATAAAAAAAGAGAGGCCAAAGAAGCCCACCAAAAAATAAAAAAATAAAAAAATGAGAGAAAAAGAGAGAAGGGGCAGTGCTACTATCCTTTTTCCACACTTGTGCTTCAAAGTAGCACCATGTTCTTCATATAGAGAGTCTCTTGAGTTATCACTTTCATATACTAGTGGGAATTTTCATTATAGAACTTGGCTTGTATATTCCGATGATGGGCTTCCTCAAATGCCCGAGGTCTTCATGAGAAAGCAAGTTGGATGCACACCCACTTAGTTTCAGTTTGAGCTTTCATATACTTATAGCTCTAGTGCATCCATTGCATGGCAATCCCTACTCACTCACATTGATATCTATTGATGGGCATCTCCATAGCCCGTTGATAGGCCTAGTTGATGTGAGACTATCTTCTCCTTTTTGTCTCCTCCACCATCATATTCTATTCCACCTATAGTGCTATGTCCATGGCTCACACTCATGTATTGCGTGAAAGTTGAAAAGGTTTGAGAACGTCAAAAGTATGAAACAATTGCTTGGCTTGTCATCGGGGTTGTGCATGATGTGAATATTTTGTGTGGTGAAGATGGAGCATGGCCAGACTATATGATTTTGTGGGGATAACTTTCTTTGGCCTTGTTATTTTGAAAAGACATGATTGCTTTATTAGTGGGCTTGAAGTATTATTGCTTTTATGTCAAATGATAGACTATTGCTTTGAATCACTCGTATCTTAATATTCATGCCATGATTAGATTACATGATCAAGATTATGCTAGGTAGCATTCCACATCAAAAAATATCTTTTTTATCATTTACCTACTCGAGGACGAGCAGGAATTAAGCTTGGGGATGCTGATACGTCTCCGTCGTATCTATAATTTTTTATTGTTCCATGCCAATATTCTACAACTTTCATATACTTTTGGCAACTTTTTATACTATTTTTGGGACTAACATATTAATCCAGTGCCTAGTGCCAGTTCCTGTTTCTTGCATGTTTTTTGTTTCCAGAAAACCCATGCCAAACGGAATAAAAACTGACGGAGATTTATTTTGGAATATTTATGAATTTTGGGAAGTGGAATCATCGCGAGACGGTGCCCGAGGGGGGCACGAGGTAGGGGGCGCGCCCCAGGGTGTCAGGCGCGCCCCTGACCCTCGTGGGCACCCCGTAAGGCGGTTGGAGCCCTTCTTTCGCCGCACGAAAGCTAATTTCCGGATAGATATCGTGTCATAATTTCAGCTCAATCGGAGTTACGGATCTCCGGGAATATAAGAAACGGTGAAAGGGAAGAATCGGAGAACGCAGAAACAAAGAGAGACAGAGAGACATATCCAATCTCGGAGGGGCTCTCGCCCCTCCCACGCCATGGAGACCATGGACCAGAGGGGAAACCCTTCTCTGATCTAGGGAGGAGGTCAAGGAAGAAGAAGAAGGAGGGGGGCTCTCTCCCCCTCGCTTCCGGTGGCACCGGAGTGCCACCTGGGGCCATCATCATCACCGCGATCTACACCAACACCTCCGCCATCTTCACCAACATCTCCATCACCTTCCCCCCTCTATCTACAGCGGTCCACTCTCCCGCAACCCGTTGTACCCTCTACTTGAACATGGTGCTTTATGCTTCATATTATTATCCAATGATGTGTTGCCATCCTATGATGTCTGAGTAGATTTTTGTTGTCCTATTGGTGGTTAATGAATTGCTATGATTGATTTAATTTGCTTGTGGTTATGTTGCTATCCTTTGGTGCCCATCATATGATTGCGCGCGTGGATCACACCCTAGGGTTAGTTGTATATTTATAGGACTATGTATTGGAGGGCAAGAGTGACAGAAGCTTCAACCTAGCATAGAAATTGATGCATGCGGGATTGAAAGGGGACCAATATATCTTAATGTTATGGTTGGGTTTTACCTTAATGAACATTAGTAGTTGTGAATGCTTGCTAATAGTTCCAATCATAAGTGCATAGAATTCCAAGTAAGGGATGACATGCTAGCAGTGGCCTCTCCCACATAATACTTGCTATCGGTCTAGTAAAATAGTCAATTGCTTAGGGGCAATTTCACAACTCCTACCACCACTTTTCCACACTCGCTATATTTACTTTATTGTTTCTTTACCTTAGCAGCCCCTAGTTTTATTTTTGTGCTCTTTACTTTCTTGCAAGCCTTTCTGAAAATACCTACAAAGTACTTCTAGTTTCATACTTGTTCTAGGTAAAGCGAACGTCAAGCGTGCGTAGAGTTGTATCGGTGGTCGATAGAACTTGAGGGAATATTTGTTCTACATTTGGCTCCTCGTTGGGTTCGACACTCTTACTTATCGAAAACTGTTGCGATCCCCTATACTTGTGGGTTATCACTTAGCGCCATGTTTGAAGGGGGAGGAAGGGGTGAGCACCAGGTGTAGTGCTAGCACGTGCTTTGCGCAGCCCGGCTCGCGAGGAGCTTTGCGAGGGAGAGGCGACGGACGTGACTCCCAAACCAAACAAGATCCAGAAGGCGAAAAAACGGCTCAAACGAGAAAAGGCACCCCCCATGCGCATCGATGAAAATTCAGCTTCAACTTAAATCCAGAATCAGAAAGCAAAGCCACAGAAAGAGAGATCCAAAGCAAAAGGCCGCATCCGGCACCTGATACGTCTCCAACGTATCTATAATTTTTTATTGTTCCATGCTATTATATTATCAACCTTGGATGTTTTATATGCATTTATATGCTATTTTATATGATTTTTGGGACTAACCTATTAACCTAGAGCCCAGTGCCAGTTTCTGTTTTTCCCTTGTTTTAGTGTTTCATAGAAAAGGAATATCAAACGGAGTCCAATTGACCTGAAACTTCACAGAACTTATTTTTGGAAGGAAAGCAATCTGGGAGACTTGGAGTCCACGTAAGGGAAGCAACGAGGAAGCCACGAGGCAGGGGGCGTGCACACCCCCCTGGGCGCGCCCTCCACCCTCGTGGGCCCCTCGTGGCTCCCCTGACGTACTTCTTCCGCCTATATATCTCCATATACCCTAAAACGATCGGGGAGCACAATAGATCGGGAGTTCCACCGCCAGAAGCCTCCGTAGCCACCGAAAACCAATCTAGACCCGTTCTGGCACCCTGCCGGAGGGGGAATCCCTCTCCGGTGGCCATCCTCATCATCCCGGTGCTCTCCATGACGAGGAGGAAGTAGTTCTCCCTCAGGGCTGAGGGTATGTACCAGTAGCTATGTGTTTGATCTCTCTCTCGTGTTCTTGAGGTGATACGATCGTGATGTATCGCGAGCTTTGCTATTATATTTGGATCCTATGATGTTTCTCCCCCTCTACTCTCTTGTAATGGACTGAGTTTCCCCTTTGAAGTTATCTTATCGGATTGAGTCTTTAAAGATTTGAGAACACTTGATGTATGTCTTGCCGTGCGTATCTATGGTGACAATGGGATACCATGTGATTCACTTGATGTATGTTTTGGTGATCAACTTGCGGGTTTCGCCCATGAACCTATGCATAGGGGTTGGCACACGTTTTCGTCGTGATTCTCCGGTAGAAACTTTGGGGCACTCTTTGAGGTTCTATGTGTTGGTTGAATAGATGAATCTGAGATTGTGTGATGCATATCGTATAATCATACCCACGGATACTTGAGGTGACATTGGAGTATCTAGGTGACATTAGGGTTTTGGTTGATTTGTGTCTTAAGGTGTTATTCTAGTACGAACTCTAGGGCTGTTTGTGACACTTATAGGAATAGCCCAACGGATTGATTGGAAAGAATAACTTTGAGGTGGTTTCGTACCCTACCATAATCTCTTCGTTTTTTCTCCGCTATTAGTGACTTTGGAGTGACTCTTTGTTGCATGTTGAGGGATAGTTATGTGATCCAATTATGTTATTATTGTTGAGAGGACTTGCACTAGTGAAAGTATGAACCCTAGGCCTTGTTTCCTAGCATTGCAATACCGTTTGTGCTCACTTGTACCATTAGTTACCTTGCTTTTTTATTTTCAGATTACAAAAACTATTATCTACTATCCATATTGCACTTGTATCACCATCTCTTCGCCGAACTAGTGCACCTATACAATTTGCCATTGTATTGGGTGTGTTGGGGACACAAGAGACTCTCTGTTATTAGGTTGAAGGGTTGCTTGAGAGAGACCATCTTCATCCTACGCCTCCTATGGATTGATAAACCTTATGTCATCCACTTGAGGGAAATTTGCTACTGTCCTACAAACCTCTGCACTTAGAGGCCCAACAACGTCTACAAGAAGAAGGTTGTGTAGTAGACATCAGCACCTAGTCTAGTCTTCGGGTCTTCAAGTCTTCTCACCAGCGCGGAGCTAAGTGTTGTCCACTAGGCGTGGGAGGGACCCCCAGGGCCTGAGGCCGGCGCTCCTAAGACTCCGGTGCGTGTACAGCCCCAACTCATTATTACATGAGAGTGTCACGGGCGGCGAGCTTCACAGGCACCGGGCCTTCTTCACAGGTACTGGCCTTGCTTCATATCGCCAGACGAGGGCCCCGCCTTGCGCCACTCTTGACCTCCTTTGAGCCGGCCGGAGACCAGGACGACACAAAGGAGGGAAAGAGGATGCCAGCGGTTCCCTCGGCGAACATGGGTCCTCTGCCGGAGGAAGGGTCGTTGAAGCCACCCCAGCAGAGGGCCTACCTCCGAGTGTCCCCTAGTTTCGCGTGCCTTGGGGAGGAGCCTTGCTCCTGGCTCCCTCTCGGCGGCTCCCAGCGTGTCTCCCTTGTTGAGACAGGTGCCGCCGTGCCGGGGTCGTCGATCGGTGCTGCAACCTGATTCATCTGCAGCCCATGGTTAGCATAAGCCTGTTCCTGAGAGGTTAGCGGTACCCTGTAGTTGCCGTCACCGGCGCGATCGCTATGGTTCTCCGCTGGCTCTTGGAAGGCTTTGACTCCTAGCGCCCCTTCTCCCCAATCTTCTCCAATGAATGAGCCGATGTCGTCCTCTGGTGTGTACCCTTGGTCCATCATGCCGGGCTCGTAGGCTTCTGGGGCCGTCATCCCGAACACCTTGCCGTGGTGCCCCACACTCCATGTTGCTCCGCCCATGATGGCGTCCTGGGGATGATAATACGACATCCGGCTAGGACCATGGGGGGTGATGCTTGCGCTCATGCTTCTCGAGGGCGGCATGGGGGGGTTGGAGCCCCCTACGCCGCCAGCCGTGCTGATGTTGGCGAAGCCCTCGGGCGTAGTCGACGGCGCGCAGATGTGGTGAGGCTCGCCGCGTGACCTTGCATTGGCCTAGGGGAAGTCGATAGCTGAAGGGTGGTGCTCCCGACGCCGCTGCGTCCAGCAGCTCAGCAACATGCTCAAGCAGCGTGTCCCGGCCGCTCTCCATCAGCCTGCATCGCAGGAGCTCCCTTGCCACTGTGAGTGCCGCCCGCATGTTCGCTTGCTCCCGCCGTGAGTGCGGCGCCGTTGCAGCGGCGTGACCCGCTGCTCTCGCCGCGGCTCGTTCTTGCCGCGGGGTGAGGGTGGATGATGCCTGGCCGCGTTGTCCACGCCCGGCGGAGCTTGGTGACACCCGCGCCGCCTGGGGTCGGGGTATGGGGTTCCGGCAAACTCTTAAGGTTCGAACATTGGGGTGCGCGTGAAGTCTTTCCCTTCAACCGATCTACGATCTAGCTCGCTAAGATCCTGCGGACGAACTCGACGAACTCACAACACAGAAGGATACGGGGTTTATACTGGTTCGGGCCACCGTTGTGGTGTAATACCCTACTCCAGTGTAGTGGTGATGGATTGCCTCTTGGGCTGATGATGAACAATACAAGGGAAGAACGGACTCCTGAGGTTGAGGCGTTCTTGTGCTTGGTGAGCTTGTGTGTGGGGGGGGGTGGTCTCTCTAGCCAAGATGATCTGTCCCTCTCCACTGTGGTGGCTAGTCCTATTTATAGAGGCCCTGGTCCTCTTCCCAAATATCGAGCGGGGAGGGAGCCAACAATGGCGAGCTAATTTGAAGGGGGACAGCTAGTACAAGCTATCCTGACAAAAGTAGTCTTCGCCTGCACAAAGTTCTGGTGGTGACGCTGTTCTGGGCTCCACAATGACCTCCCTCTTGCAGTCCATGGCCTTGGTCTTGTTGCACCAAAATGGCAACCTTTGCCTGAGGCCTCGGTACTCCGCGGCTGCGCTTGCCCCCTTTGCACCAAAGAGGAAACAAGGACGTTGTGGCGCTGCCGCCCGCCTGGTGTCGATCGTCACGGCTCATGTCACGAGAGCCTCGTGAGGTTCGCCTCACCTTGATATCTCCGCTCCTCGTGAGCCTGCCTAGATAGGCCACTCCAGAGGAGGTCTTGCGTCGTCCGCCTCGCGAGGGTCTTGGGCGCTTTGTTGGTGAAGATGGGATGTACGGCCTGCTGGCTTAGCCACGCCACGGGCCGCAGGCAAGCAAGTCTGGGGACCCCCGTTCCCAAGACGCCGACAGTGCCAAGTAGAACCTTTGGGAAGACTTGGGGGAAGTTTTTGCGATCTTGCTGTAAAAAACAGAAACTTTAGCGCTCACGAGATTTGCTGCCATTTTTTACTGGAGAGCGCGATTAGGTTGATTATTTTTGCAGATGATTAATAGACAAATTCCTCACGTCCACCAATTTATTTTAGAATTTTTGTAGTTACAGAAGTATTCGAAACCTACAGATTACTACAGAATGTTCTGTTTTTGACAGATTCTGTTTTTCGTGTGTTGTTTGCTTATTTTGATGAATCTATGGCTAGTATCGGGGGGGTATGAACCATAGAGAAGTTGTAATACAGTAGGTTTAACACCAATATAAATAAAGAATGAGTTCATTATAGTACCTTAAGTGGTGGTTTGTTTTCTTATACTAACGGAACTCATGAAATTTTCTATTGAGTTTTGTGTTGTGAAGTTATCAAGTTTTGGGTAAAGATTTGATGGATTTTGGAACAAGAAGTTGTAAAGTGTTGAGAAAATCTAATGAGCTCCGTTAGTATAAGAAAACAAACCACCAGTTAAGGTACTGTAATGAACTCATTCTTTATTTATATTTGTGTTAAACCTACTGTATTGCAACTTCTCTATGGTTCATACCCCTCGATACAAGCCATAGATTCATCAAAATAAGCAAACAACACACGAAAAACAGAATCTGTCAAAAACAGAACAGTCTGTGGTAATCTGTAGGTTTCGACCACTTCTGGAACCCCAAAAATTCTAAAATAAATTGCTGGACGTGAGGAATTTGTCTATTAATCATCTGCAAAAATAATTAACTAAATATCACTCTCCAATACAAAATGGAAGCAATTCTCGCGAGCACTAAAGTTTATGTTTTTTACAGCAGGATCAAAAAGACTTTCCCCAAGTCTTCCCAACGGTTCTACTTGGCACAAACACTAATTAAACACAAAAAGCACAACCAAAACAGAGGCTAGATAAATTATTTATTACTAAACAGGAGCAAAAAGCAAGGAATAAAAATAAAATTGTGTTTCCTCCCAACAAGCGCTATCGTTTAACGCCCTTAGCTAGGCATAAAATCAAGGATAGATCTAGGTATTGTCATCTTTGGTATGCAATCCATAAGTGGCTCTCATAATAGATTCATAAGATAATTTAATTTTCTTTCTAGGAAAGTGTTCCATGCCCTTCCTTAACGGAAATTGGAATCTAATATTCCCTTCCTTCATATCAATAATTGCACCAATCGTTCTAAGGAAAGGTCTACCAAGAATAATAGGACATGAAGGATTGCAATCTATATCAAGAACACTGAAATCTATGGGCACATAGTTCCTATTTGCAACAATAAGAACATCATTAATTCTTCTCATAGGTTTCTTAATGGTGGAATCCGCAAGGTGCAAGTTTAGAGAACAATCATCAAATTCACGGAAACCTAGCAAAACACACAAAGTTTTTGGAATCGTGGAAACACTAGCACCCAAATCACACAAAGCATAGCATTTATGATCTTTAATTTTAATTTTAATTGTAGGTTCCCATTCATCATAAAGTTTTCTAGGGATAGAAACTTCCAACTCAAGTTTTTCTTCGTAAGATTGCATCAAAGCATCAACGATATGTTTAGTAAAAGCTTTATTTTGACTATAAGCATGAGGAGACTTTAGCACGGATTGCAACAAGGAAATACAATCTATCAAAGAGCAATTATCATAATTAAATTCCTTGAAATCCAAGATAGTGGGTTCATTGCTATCTAAAGTTTTGACCTCTTCAATCCCACTTTTACCAATTTTTGCATCAAGATCTAAAAACTCCGAATTTTTGGGACGCCTTCTAACTAAAGTTGACTCACCTCCAGTCCCATCATTATCAAGATTCATATTGCAAAACAAGGATTTAATAGGGGACACATCAATTACTTTTAGATCTTCATCTTTATTGTCATGAAAACTAGAAGAACACACTTTCACAAAGCAATCTTTCTTAGCATGCACCCTAGCGGTTCTTTCTTTGCACTCATCAATGGAAATTCTCATGGCTTTGAGACACTCATTTATACGTGCTTAGGTGGAATAGATCTAAGTTTCAAAGAATCAACATCAAGAGAAATGATATCCACGTTCCTAGCCAACTCATAAATCTTTTGCACATCACACAAATCAACAAAGTTTTTTAGATGGGTAGCGGCATATTCACTAGGAAGGCCAGAAAACGGATCTTTCATGACAAGATTCAGCAAAGCAGTATTAATTTCACAAGATTCAGCATCGGTAGGAGGAGCAATCGGAGTGCTAATAAAATCATTATTGTTGGTATTGGCAAAGTCACACAATTTAGTATTATCTTGCGCCATTATGACAAGCAAGCAACCCAACACACAAGAAAATAACAAACAGGCAAAAGAGGCAAATGAAAAAGAGGCGAACGGAAAAGAGAGGGCGAATAAAATGGCAAGGGTGAAGTGGGGGAGAGGAAAATGAGAGGCAAATGGCAAATAATGTAATGCGAAGGATAAGAGTTGTGATGGGTACTTGGTATGTCTTGACTTGGCGTAGATCTCCCCGGCAACGGCGCAAGAAATCCTTCTCGCTACCTCTTGAGCACTGCGTTGGTTTTCCCTTGAAGAGGAAAGGGTGATGCAGTAGAGCAGCGTAAGTATTTCCCTCAGTTTTTGAGAACCAACGTATCAATCCAGTAGGAGACCACGCGCAAGTCACCTCATACCTAACCAAACAAAGAAGAACCTCGCAACCAACACGATAAAGGGGTTGTCAATCCCTACACGGCCACTTGCAAGAGTGAGATCTAATAGAGATGATAATAATAAGATAAATATTTATGGTATTTTTATGATATAGATTGAAAGTAAAGATTGCAAAATAAAATAGATTGGAAACTTGTATGATGGAGAAAAGACCCGGACGCCATAGGTTTCACTAGTGGCTTCTCTCAAGATAGCATAAGTATTACGGTGGGTGAACAAATTACTGTCGAGCAATTGATAGAAAAGCGAATAATTATGAGAATATCTAGGCATGATCATGTATATAGGCATCACGTCCGAGACAAGTAGACTGAAACAATTCTGCATCTACTACTATTACTCCACACATCGACCGCTATCCAGCATGCATCTAGAGTATTAAGTTCATAAGAACAGAGTAACGCCTTAAGCAAGATGACATGATGTAGAGGGATAAACTCATGCAATATGATGTAGACCCCATCTTTGTATACTTGATGGCAACAATACAATATGTGTCGTTTCCCTTTCTGTCACTGGGATCGAGCACCGCATGATTGAACCCAAAGCTAAGCACTTATCCCGTTGCAAGAAAGATCAATCTAGTAGGCCAAACCAAACTGATAATTCAAAGAGACTTGCAAAGATAAATCAATCATACATAAAAGAATTCAGAGAAGATTCAAATATTGATCATAGATAAACTAGATCATAAACCCACAATTCATCGGATCTCGACAAACACACCGCAAAACAAGATTACATCGAATAGATCTCCAAGAGAATCGAGGAGAACTTTGTATTGAGATCCAAAGAGAGAGAAGAAGCCATATAGCTACTAGCTATGGACCCGAAGGTCTGAAGTAAACTACTCACACATCATCGGAGGGGCCATGGAGTTGATGTAGAGGCCCTCCGTGATTAATGCCCCCTCCGGCGGAGCTCCGGAAAAGGCCCCAATATGGGATCTCTTGGGTACAGAAGGTTGCAGCAGTGGAAATAGGGTTTCGTGGTGCTCCTGGATGTTTGCGGGGTATATGGATATATATAGGAGGAAGATGTAGGTCGGTTGAGCAACGAGGGGCCCATGAGGGTGGAGGGCGCGCCTAGGGGGGTGGGCGCGCCCCCTGCCTCGTGGCCTCCTCGATTGTTTCTTGACGTCCACTCCAAGTCTCCTGGATCACGTTTGTTCCAAAAATAACACTCCCGAAGGTTTCATTCCGTTTGGACTCCGTTTGATATTCCTTTTCGGTGAAACTCTAAAATAGGCAAAAAAACAGCAATTTGGGCTGGGCCTCCGGTTAATAGGTTAGTCCCAAAAATAATATAAAAGTGTAAAAATAAGCCCATTAACATCCAAAATAGATAATATAATAGAATGGAACAATCAAAAATTATAGGTACGTTGGAGACGTATCAGGATGCCCAAGGCACCCCAAGGTAAAATTCAAGGACAACCAAAAGTCTAAGCTTGGGGATGCCCCGGAAGGCATCCCCTCTTTCGTCTTCATCCATCGGTAACTTTACTTGATGCTATATTTTTATTCACCACATGATATGTGTTTTGCTTGGAGCGTCTTGTATGATTTGAGTCTTTGCTTTTTCGTTTACCACAATCATCCTTGTTGTACACACCTTTTGGGAGAGACACACATGAATCGGAATTTATTAGAATACTCTATGTGCTTCATTTATATCTTTTGAGCTAGAAAATTTTGCTCTAGTGCTTCACTTATTTCTTTTTAAGAGTATGGTGGTGGTTTTATTTTATATAAATTATTGATCTCTCATGCTTCACTTATATTATTTTGAGAGTCCTTTAGAACAACATGGTAATTTGCTTTGGTTATAAAACTAGTCCTAATATGATAGGCATCCAGGATGGGTATAATAAAAACTATCATAAAAAGTGCATTGAATACTATGAGAAGTTTGATACTTGATGATTGTTTTGAGATATGAATATGGTGATATTAGAGTCATGCTAATTGAGTAGTTGTGAATTTGAGAAATACTAGTGTTAAAGTTTGTGATTCCTGTAGCATGCACGTATGGTGAACCGTTATGTGATGAAGTCGGAGCATGATTTATTTATTGATTGTCTTCCTTATGAGTGGCGGTCGGGGACGAGCGATGGTCTTTTCCTACCAATCTATCCCCCTAGGAGCATGCGCGTAGTACTTCGTTTCGGTAACTAATAGATTTTTGCAATAAGTATGTGAGTTATTTATGACATTGATATCTATTGATAGGCATCTCCATAGCCCGTTGATACGCCTAGTTGATGTGAGACTATCTTCTCCTTTTTTGTCTTCTGCACAACCACCATTCTATTCCACATATAGTGCTATGTCCATGGCTCACACTCATATATTGCATGAAGATTGAAAAAGTTTGAGAACATCAAAAGTATGAAACAATTGCTTGGCTTGTGCATGATTTAAATACTTTGTGTGGTGAAGATGGAGCATAGCAAGACTATATGATTTTGTAGGGATAACTTCCTTTGGCCATGTTATTTTGAGAAGACATGATTGCTTTGCTAGTATGCTTGAAGTATTATTATTTTTATGTCAATATTAAACTTTTTTCTTGAATCTTTCGGATCTGAACATCCATGCCACAATAAAAAAATTACATTGAGAATTATGCTAGGTAGCATTCCACATCAAAAATTCTGTTTTTATCATTTACCTACTCGAGGATGAGCAGGAATTAAGCTTGGGGATGCTTGATACATCTCCAACGTATCTATAATTTTTGATTGTTCCATGCTATTATATTATCTATTTTGGATGTTTAACGGGCTTTATTATACACTTTTATATTATTTTTGGGACTAATCTACTAACCAAAGGCCCAGTGCGAATTGCTGTTTTTGCCTATTTCAGTGTTTCGCAGAAAAGGAATATCAAACGGAATCCAAACGGAATGAAACCTTCGAGAGAGTGATTTTTGGAACAAACGCAATCCACAAGACTTGGAGTGGACGTCAAGGAAGCATCAAGGAGGCCATGAGGCAGGGAGGTATGCCCAGGGAGGCAGGCGCGCCCCCCACCCTCGTGGGCCCCTCGTGGCTCCCCTGACCGGCTTCTTTCGCCTATATATGCTCATATACCCCGAAAACATACGAGAGCACCATGAAACCCTATTTCCACCACCGCAACCTTCTGTACCCAAGAGATCCCATCTCGGGGCCTTTTCCGGAGCTCCAAAGGGGGAATAGATCATGGAGGGCTTCTACATCAACACCATAGCCTCTCCGATGATGTGTGAGTAGTTTACCACAGACCTTCGGGTCCATAGTTATTAGCTAGATGGCTTCTTCTCTCTCTTTGGATCTCAATACAAAGTTCTCCTCGATCTTCTTGGAGATCTATTCGATTAATTCTTTTGCGGTGTGTTTGCCACGATCCGATGAATTGTGGGTTTATGATCAAGATTATCAATGAACAATATTTGGTTCTTCTCTGAATTCTTTTATGTATGATTTGTTATCTTTGAAAGTCTCTTTGAATTATCAGTTTGGTTTGGCCTACTAGACTGATCTTTCTTGCAATGGGAGAAGTGCTTAGCTTGGGGTTCAATCTTGGGGTGTCCTTTCCCAGTGACAGCAGGCGCAGCAAGGCACGTATTGTATTGTTGCCATCTAGGATAAAAAGATGGGGTTTATATCATATTGCTTGAGTTTGTCCCTCTACATCATGTCGTCTTGCCTAATGCGTTACTCTGTTCTTATGAACTTAATACTCTAGATGCATGCTAGATAGCGGTCGATGTGTGGAGTAATAGTAGTAGATGCAGAATCATTTCGGTGTACTTGTCGCGGACGTGATGTCTATATACATGATCATGCCTAGATATTCTCATAATTATGCACTTTTCTATCAATTGCTCGACAGTAATTTGTTTACCCACCGTAATACTTGTGCTATTTTGAGAGAAGCCACTAGTGAAACCTATGGCCCCCGGGTCTATTTTCCATCATATAAGTTTCCAATCTATTTTACTTTGCAATCTTTACTTTCAATCTATATCATAAAAATACCAAAAATATTTATCTTATTATCTCTATCAGATCTCACTTTTACAAGCGGCCGTGAAGGGATTGACAACCCCTTTATTGCGTTGGTTGCAAGGTTCATATTTGTTTGTGTAGGTGCGAGGTGACTTGTGTGTAGTCTCTTATTGGATTGATACCTTGGTTCTCAAAAACTGAGGGAAATACTTACGCTACTTTGCTGCATCACCCTTTCCTCTGCAAGGGAAAACCAACACAGTGCTCAAGAGGTAGCAGGGAGCTCTGTAGTATTTCTAACACTGTATGTGGATGACATATTATTGATTGGAAATGATATAGAATTTTTGGAAAGCATAAAGGGTTATTTGAACAAGAGTTTTTCAATGAAAGACTTGGAGAAGCTGCTTACAGATTGGGCATCAAGATCTATAGGGATATATCGAGACGCGTGATAGGACTTTCACACAACACATACCTTGACAAGATTTTGAAAAAGTTCAAAATGGACCAGTTGAAGAAGGGCTTGTTACCTGTGTTGCAAGGTGTGAAGTTGAGTAAGACTTGAAGTCTGACCATGACATAAGAAGGAGAAAGGATGAAATCCATCCCCTATGCCTCAACCATAGGCTCTATAATGTATGCCATGTTGTGTATTAGACCAGATGTGTGCCTCGCTATATATACTTGGGTCAAAAATATCCTTAAGTACCTAAATAGGACTAAGGACATGTTTGTCATTTCTCAAGGTGAATAAGAGCTCATCGTAAAGGGTTACGTCGATGCTAAGGTTTGACACTAATCCAGATGACTCAAAGTCTCAAACCGGATACGTTTTTATTTAACTGGAGGAGCAGTCAGTTGGTGCAGTTCCAAGAAAAGTTTCTTACCAGGATCTACATGTGAAGCAAAATATATAGCTGATTCGCAAGCGATACGTCTCCAACGTATCTATAATTTTTTATTGTTGCATGCTATATTACATTCTATTTTGGACATTCTTCGGCTTTATTATACACTTTTATATTATTTTTGGGACTAACCTATTAACCGGAGGCCCGACCCAGAATTGCTGTTTTTTTTCCTATTTTAGGGTTTCACAGAAAACGAATATCAAACAGAATCCAAATGGAATGAAACCTTCGAGAACGTGATTTTTGGAACGAACATGATCCAGAGGACTTGGACCCTACGTCAAGACATCAACCAGGAGGCCACGAGGTAGGGGGCGCGCCTACCCCCCCCCCCAGGCGTGCCCTCCACCCTCGTGGGCCCCCTATTGCTCCACCGACGTACTCCTTCCTCCTATATATACCTACGTACCCCCAAACTACCAGATACGGAGCCAAAACCCTAATTCCACCACCGTAACTTTCTGTATCCACGAGATCCCATCTTGGGGCCTTTTCCGGAGCTCCGCCGGAGGGGGCATCGATCATAGAGGGCTTCTACATCAACACCATAGCCTCTCCGATGAAGTGTGAGTAGTTTACCTCGGACCTACGGGTCCATAGTTATTAGCTAGATGGCTTCTTCTCTCTTTTTGGATCTCAATACAAAGTTCTCCCCCTCTCTTGTGGAGATCTATTCGATGTAATCTTCATTTGCGGTGTGTTTGTTGAGACCGATGAATTGTGGGCTTATGATCAAGTTTATCTATGAACAATATTTGAATCTTCTATAAATTCTTTTATGTATGATTTGTTATCTTTGCAAGTCTCTTCAAATTATCAGTTTGGTTTAGCCTACTAGATTGATCTTTCTTGCAATGGGAGAAGTGCTTAGCTTTGGGTTCAATCTTGCGGTGTCCTTTCCCAGTGACAGTAGGGGCAGCAAGGCACGTATTGTATTGTTGCCATCGAGGATAACAAGATGGGGTTTACATCATGTTGCATGAGTTTATCCCTCTACATCATGTCATCTTGCTTAAAGCGTTACTCTGTTCTCTTGAACTTAATACTCTAGATGCATGCTGGATAGCGGTCGATGTGTGGAGTAATAGTAGTAGATGCAGGCAGGAGTCGGTCTACTTGTCTCGGACGTGATGCCTATATACATGATCATACCTAGATATTCTCATAACTATGCTCAATTCTATCAATTGCTCAACAGTAATTTGTTTACCCACCATGAATACTTATGCTCTTGAAAGAAGCAACTAGTGAAACCTATGGCCCCCGGGTCTATCTTCCATCATATTAATCTTCCAATACTTATTTATTTCCTTTGCCTTTTATTTTACTTTGCATCTTTATCATAAAAATACCAAAAATATTATCTTATCATATCTATCAGATCTCATTCTCGTAAGTGACCGTGTAGGGATTGACAACCCCTTATCGTGTTGGTTGCGAGGATTTATTTGTTTGTGTAGGTGCGAGGGACTCGTGCGTGGCCTCCTACTGGATTGATACCTTGGTTCTCAAAAACTGAGGGAAATACTTACGCTACTTTGCTGCATCACCCTTTCCTCTTCAAGGGAAAACCAACGCAAGTGCTCAAGAGGTAGCAAGAAGGATTTCTAGCGCCTTTGCCGGGGAGGTTCGCGCAAGACAAGTCAAGCCCAACAACGAGTCACTTGTGGCGCCGTTGCAAGTCAAGACATACCAAGTACCCATCACAAACCCTTATCTCCCGCATTACATTATTTGTTATTTGCCTCTCGTTTTCCTCTCCCCCACTTCACCCTTGCCTTTTTATTCGCCCTCTCTCTCTCTCCGTCCTCCCTCTCTTTCTCTATTTGCCTCTTTTTGCCCGTCTCTTGTTTGCTTGTGTGTCGGATTGCTTGCTTGTCACGATGGCTTTACCTAGATTTGGTGATCTTCACCTTAAAAGGTTTGAAGAGATCGAAAGCAATGTCAGGAGTTTTATGGTTTTACAATTTGAGCATAATAGTTTCTTTAGAAAGGAGCTTAAAGAACAAAAAGTTTTATGGGTTATATGAATAAAGAGCTTGATGATATGTCTAAAGAATTTGATGGTTTGAAATCTCAGATTGCTTATCTTGAGAAGTAAATAGATGAAGTTTTAGATAAGCAAGCCACCTTAGTTAATCAGATGGCTACCAAGCCGGAAAATTTTCTGGAAGATAAAGATGAAGATCTAAAAGTTATTGATGTGTCCCCTATTAAATCTTTGTTTTGCAATATAATCTTGATAATGATGGGACTGAATATGATCCACCTTTACCTAGATGGCGTTCCAAGAATTCGGAGTCTTTAGATCTTGATGCTAAAATTGTTAAAAATGGGGTTGAAGAAGTCAAAACTTTAATGAACCCACTATTTTGGATTTCAAGGAATTTAATTATGATAATTGCTCTTTGATAGATTGTATTTCCTTGTTGCAATCCGTGATAAATTCTCCTCATGCTTATAGCCAAAATAAAGCTTTTACTAAACATATCATCGATGCTTTGATGCAATCTTATGAAGAAAAACTTGAGTTGGAAGTTTCTATCCCTAGAAAAAATTATGATGAGTGGGAACCTACTATTAAAATTAAAATTAAAGATCATGAATGTTATGCTTTATGTGATTTGGGTGCTAGTGTTTCCATGATTCCAAAGACTTTGTGTGATTTATTAGGTTTCCGTGATTTTGATGATTGCTCTTTAAACTTGCATCTTGCGGATTCCACCATTAATAAACCTATGGGAAGAATTGATGATGTTCTTGCTGCCGCAAATAGGAACTATGTGCCCATAGATTTTATTGTTCTTGATATCGATTGCAATCCTTCATGTCCTATTATTCTAGGTAGACCTTTCCTTAGAACGATTGGTGCAATTATTGATAGGAAGGAAGGAAATATTAGATTCCAATTTCCGTTAAGGAAGGGCATGGAACACTTTCCTAGAAATAAAATTAAATTACCTTATGAATCTATTATGAGAGCCACTTATAGATTGCCTACCAAAGATGGCGACACCTAGATCTATCCTTGTTTTTTATGCCTAGCTAGGGGCGTTAAACGATAACGCTTGTTGGGAGGCAACCTAATTTTATTTTTATTTATTGCTTTTTGATCCTGTTTAGTAATAAATAATTTGTCTAGCCTCTGTTTTTGTTGTGTTTTTTGTGTTTAATTAGTGTTTGTGCCAAGTAGAACCATTGGGAAGACTTGGGGGAAGTCTTTTTAATCTTGCTGTAAAAAACAGAAACTTTAGCGCTCACGAGAACTGCTGCCATTTTTATTTGGAAAGTGATATTTAGTTAATTCTTTTTGAATATGATTAATAGATAAATTACTCACGTCCAGAAGTTTATTTTAGAATTTTTGGGGTTCCAGATCTTGCGTTATCTACAGATTACTACAGACTGTTCTGTTTTTGACAGATTCTGTTTTTCGTGTGTTGTTTGCTTATTTTGATGAATCTATGGCTAGTAAAATAGTTTATAAACTATAGAGAAGTTGGAATACAGTAGATTTAACACCAATATAAATAAAGAATGAGTTCATTTCAGTACCTTGAAGTGGTGTTTTCTTTTCTTTCGCTAACGGAGCTCACGAGATTTTCTACTTTAAGTTTTGTGTTGTGAAGTTTTCAAGTTTTGGGTGAAAGATTTGATGGACTATGGAACAAGGAGTGGCAAGAGCCTAAGCTTGGGGATGCCCATGGCACCCCAATATAATCTAAGGACAACTAAAAGCCAAAGCTTGGGGATGCCCCAGAAGCCATCCCCTCTTTCGTCTACTTCCATCGGTAACTTTACTTGGAGCTATATTTTTATTTACCACATGATATGTGTTTTGCTTGGAGCGTCTTGTATTATTTGAGTCTTTTTTTGTTAGTTTTCCACAATCATCCTTGCTGTACACACCTTTTGAGAGATAGACACATGATTCGGAAATTGTTAGAATACTCTATGTGCTTGACTTATATCTTTTGAGTTATATAGTTTTTTGCTCTAGTGCTTCACTTATATCTTTTAGAGCACGTCGGTGGATTTGTTTCATAGAAACTATTGTTCTCTCATTCTTCACTTAGATTATTTTGAGAGTCCTACGAAACATCATGGTAATTTGCTTTAATTATGTTAGGCATTCATGATTAATAATAAAATTTTCTTATGAGTGTGTTGAATACTATGAGAAGTTTGATACTTGATAATTGTTTTGAGATATGGAGATGGTAATATTAGAGTCATGATAGTTGACTAGTTGTGAATTTGAGAAATACTTGTGTTAAAGTTTGTGATTCCCGTAGCATGCACGTATGGTGAACCGTTATGTGATGAAGTCGGAGCATGATTTATTTGTTGATTGTCTTTCTTATGAATGGCGGTCGGGGACGAGCGATGGTCTTTTCCTACCAATCTATCCCCCTAGGAGCCTGCGCATAATACTTTGCTTTGATAACTTGTAGATTTTTGCAATAAGTATATGAGTTCTTTATGACTAAGGTTGAGTCCATGGATAATACACACTTTTCTTCCTTCCACCATTGCTAGCGTCTCTAATACCACGCACCTTTCGCCGGTATCATACACCCACCATATACCTTCCTCAAAACATCCACCATACCTACCTATCATGGCATTTCCATAGCCATTCCGAGATATATTGCCATGCAACTTTCCACCGTTCCGTTTACTATGACACGCTCCATCATTGTCATATTGCTTTGCATGATCATGTAGTTGACATTGTATTTGTGGCAAAGCCACCGTTCATAATTCTTTCATACATGTCACTCTTGATTCATTGCATATCCCGGTACACCGTCGGAGGCATTCGCATAGAGTCATATTTTGTTCTAAGTATTGAGTTGTAATTGTTGAGTTGTAAGTAAATAAAAGTGTGATGATCATCATTTTTAGAGCATTGTCCCAAGTGAGGAAAGGATGATGGAGACTATGATTCCCCCACAAGTCGGGATGAGACTCCGGACGAAAAATATAAAAAAGGCCAAAGAAGCCCAAATAAAAAAAGAGGTTGTAAAAAAGGCCCAAATAAAAAAATATGAGAGAAAAAGAGAGAAGGGACACTGCTACTATCCTTTTACCACACTTGTGCTTCAAAGTAGCACCATGATCTTCATAATAGAGAGTCTCCCATGTTATCACTTTCATATACTAGTGGGAATTTTTCATTATAGAACTTGGCCTGTATATTCCAATGATGGGCTTCCTCAAAATGCACTAGGTCTTCGTGAGCAAGCGAGTTGGATGCACACCCACTTAGTTCCTTTTGTTGAGCTTTTATATTTGTATAGCTCTAGTGCATCCGTTGCATGGCAATCCATACTCACTCACATTGATATCTATTGATGGGCATCTTCATAGCCCGTTGATACGCCTAGTTGATGTGAGACTATCTTCCCCCTTTTTGTCTCCTGCACAACCACCATTCTATTCCACCTAAAGTGCTATGTCCATGGCTCGCGCTCATGTATTGCGTGAAGATTGAAAAAGTTTGAGAACACAAAAAGTATGAAACAATTGTCTGGCTTGTCATCGGGGTTGTGCATGATTTAAATACTTTGTGTGGTGAAGATAGAGCATAGCCAGACTATATGATTTTGTAGGCATAACTTTCTTTGGCCATGTTATTTTGAAGAGACATAATTGCTTAATTAGTATGATTGAAGTATTATTATTTCTATGTCAATATTGAACTTTTGTCTTGAATCTTTCGGATCTGAATATTCATACCACAATTAAGAATAATTACATTGAAATTATGCCAAGTAGCATTCCACATCAAAAAATTTGTTTTTATCATTTACCTACTCGAGGACGAGCATGAATTAAGCTTGGGCATGCTTGATACGTCTCCAACGTATCTATAATTTTTGATTGTTCCATGCTATATTATATTCTGTTTTGGACATTCTTGGGCTTTATTATACACTTTTATATTATTTTTGGGACTAACCTATTAACCGGAGGCCCAGCCCAGAATTGTTGTTTTTTTGCCTATTTTAGGGTTTCGCAGAAAAAGAATATCAAACGGAGTCCAAATGGAATGAAACCTTCGGGAATGTGATTTTTGGAACGAACATGATCCAGAGGACTTGGACCCTATGTCAAGACATCAACTAGGAGGCCACGAGGTAGTGGGGGCGCCCTCCACCCTCGTGGGCCCCCTATTGCTCCACCGACGTACTCCTTCCTCCTATATATACCTACGTACCCCCAAACTACCAGATACGGAGCCAAAACCCTAATTCCACCACCGTAACTTTCTGTATCCACGAGATCCCATCTTGGGGCCTTTTCCGGAGCTCCGCCGGAGGGGGCATCGATCACAGAGGGCTTCTACATCAACACCATAGCCTCTCCGATGAAGTGTGAGTAGTTTACCTCGGACCTACGGGTCCATAGTTATTAGCTAGATGGCTTCTTCTCTCTTTTTGGATCTCAATACAAAGTTCTCCCCCTCTCTTGTGGAGATCTATTCGATGTAATCTTCTTTTGCGGTGTGTTTGTTGAGACCGATGAATTGTGGGCTTATGATCAAGTTTATCTATGAACAATATTTGAATCTTCTCTGAATTCTTTTATGTATGATTGGTTATCTTTGCAAGTCTCTTCGAATTATCAGTTTGGTTTGGCCTACTAGATTGATCTTTCTTGCAATGGGAGTAGTGCTTAGCTTTGGGTTCAATCTTGCGGTGTGCTTTCCCAGTGACAGTAGGGGCAGCAAGGCACGTATTGTATTGTTGCCATCGAGGATAACAAGATGGGGTTTACATCATATTGCATGAGTTTATCCCTCTACATCATGTCATCTTGCTTAAAGTGTTAATCTGTTCTCTTGAACTTAATACTCTAGATGCATGCTGGATAGCGGTCGATGTGTGGAGTAATAGTAGTAGATGCTGGCAGGAGTCGGTCTACTTGTCTCGGACGTGATGCCTATATACATGATCATACCTAGATATTCTCATAACTATGCTCAATTCTGTCAATTGCTCAACAGTAATTTGTTTACCCATCGTGAATACTTATGCTCTTGAGAGAAGCCACTAGTGAAACCTATGGCCCTCGGGTTTATCTTCCACCATATTAATCTTCCAATACTTAGTTATTTCCTTTGCCTTTTATTTTACTTTGCATCTTTATCATAAAAGTACCAAAAATATTATCTTATCATATCTATCAGATCTCACTCTCCTAAGTGACTATGTAGGGATTGACAACCCCTTATCGCGTTGGTTGCGAGGATTTATTTGTTTGTGTAGGTGAGAGGGCTCGTGCATGGCCTCCTACTGGATTGATACCTTCGTTCTCAAAAACTGAGGCAAATACTTACGCTACTTTGATGTATCACCATTTCCTCTTCAAGGGAAAACCAACGCAAGTGCTCAAGAGGTAGCAGCAAGCAACGCAAGGAGTCTGGATGAAGGAGTTCATATCCAAATTGGGAGTGATACCTAGAGCATCGGATCCAATGACTATATTTTGTGACAACACTGGTGCAATTGCCATTGCCAAGGAGCCCGGGTTTCATAAGAAGACCAAGCACATCAAACGCCACTTCAACTCCATTCGTAATTACATTAAGGATGGAGACATAGAACTTTGCAAAGTACATATGGATCGGAATGTGGCAGATCCATTGACTAGAACTCTTCCACGAGCAAAAACATGATCACACCAGGACTCCATGGGTGTTAGATTCATTATGACGTAAACTAGATTATTGACTCTAGTGCAATTGGGAGGCTGTTGGAAATATGCCTTGGAGGCACTAATAAAATGGTTATTATCATATTTACTTGTTCATGATAAATGTTTATTATTCATGCTAAAATTGTATTGATCGGAAACTTAAATACATGTGTGAATACATAAGCTACATTGTGTCCCTAGTAATCTCTATTAGACTAGCTCGCTGATCAAAGATGGTTAAGGTTTTCCTAACCATAGACATGAGTTGTTATGTGATAACGAGATCACATCATTAGGAGAATGATGTGATGGGCGTACCCAATCGTAAGCTTAGCATCAGATCGTTTAGTTATTTGTTATAGCTTTCTTCATGTCAAGTATCAGTTCCTTAGACCATGAGCTCATGCCACTCCCAGATACCGGATGCCACTCCCAGATACCGGAGGAATACTTTGTGTGCTATCAAACCTCACTTCATAACCGAGTGATCATAAAGGTGTTGTACCGGTATCTCCAAAGGTGTTTGTTGGGTTGCGTGGATCGAGACTGGAATTTTTCACTCCGTGTGACGGAGATATCTCCGGGCCCTCTTGGTAATACTTCACAAGAAGCTTGCAAGCATGTAACTAATGAGTTTATTCACGGTATCTTGTATTATGGAACGAGTAAATAGACTTGCCGGTAACAAGATTGAACCGAGTATGGAGATACCGATGATCAAATCTCGGGCAAGTAACATACCGCCGAACAAAGGGAATTGCATACGGGATTATCTAAATCCTAGACATCGTGGTTCAACCAATAAGGATCTTCGTTGAATATGTGGGAATCAATATGGGCATCCAGGTCCCGCTATTAATTATTGACCGGAGAGGTGTCTCGGTCATGACTACATGTTCCCGAACCCGTAGGCTCACACGCTTAACGTTCGATAGCACTAGGGCAGCATTGAGATATTAACAGTGGAAAGTACGAATGTTGTTTGGCATCCCGAATGGAATCCGGGACATCACGAGGAGCTCGCGAATAGTCCATAGGTAAATATTTATATATGGGAAGTCATATTCAGGGTTTCAGATAATGTTTGGGTTTTTTAGGTATTGTACCAGGAAGGTTCTAGAAGGTTTCGGAGTGGCGCCCACCTGCATGGGGGCCCACATGGACATGGGTAGTGTGTTGCACTAAGATCCCCCCTAAAAGTAATACGATCATATCCCCAAGGGATAAGGACAAGATCCCTAAAAAGAGGGGATAGCGATCGGTGGGGAAGGAAAGGAGGGGTTTCCTTCCTCCCCCCTTGGCCAACAACCCTCGGGGCTTAGAGGGCAAGCCGCGAGCCCCCTCTACGCCTATATAAAGGTGGGGAGGCATTTATGGCAGCCACCCCTTCCACCCTTGCCTTCCTTCTCTCCCAACACCTCCCGCTTCTCTCTAGTACGCGCTTGGCGAAGACCTACCGGAATTCCGCTTCCACCACCACCATACCATCGTGTTGGTTCAGATCTCATCTACCTCCTCTCCCTCACTTGCTGGATCAAGGAGAGGATCTCACCAAGCCGAACGTGTGCTAAACTCAGAGGTGCCATCCGTTCTCCACTAGATTAGTTTGGATCGTGATTGGATCACGAAGAGTACGACTACATCAACCGTGTTATATACACTTCCACTTTTAGTTTACAAGGGTACGTAGACACACTCCCCTCTCATTGCCATGCATCTCCTAGATTAGATCTTGGGTGTTTCATAGGATTTTTGGATTTTCATGCAATGTTACCCATCAATTTTTATACCGTGGCTCTTCCCCATGGTTGGCTATTGTAATGTCTTAGATAGTCTGTTTGACAATTGTCAACTTTGTGGTTTAATAAAAGCAATGTGTCTTGAATTTGGATTGAAATTCATATTTGCACAAAATTTTATATTAAAATTCTTGAAAAAATCAATTTTGTATCAAATATGCCTGCCATTTTCAATATATAAAACAAGTTGACCGCGCCTACAAACTGTGACGGTTATGGATGCCATCTCAATGGTATGGACCCACATATAAGAAGCCACATCACCCACGAATGGACCCGCTTGGAAGCATCCATGTCCGCACCATAATGGGCCCACATGTCAAAATCTTTGACGGGTCAAAGGACACATCCTTATAGAAAAAACAATGCCAAGTCCCACATGTAAGCAGCCACATCACCATCTTCTGGTCCCATATGTCAGCAGCGTTGACCCGTCAATACTGATGCCGACTTATTACTAACGGGACCGTCGGTGATAAAACCCACGGCAGACCCACATGGAAGCAACCATGTCAACAACTGTAGGCCCTAGTTGTCAGAATGTTTGACCGATCAAACGCACGGACCAATCAATGGTGACGGATTATCATCACCAAAAACGATATTAGGCGACAAATTGGCTTATCATAGGTGACATCCTGGACCATCACCGAAAACAGCCATCAGTGACATTTTTGGGTTCGTCACCTCAGATGCGATCTTGCGTGATGAAGAAAGTGGTATGTGCTAATTGTGAGCTGCGTTGGGATTTTCCTTGAAGAGGATGGGGGAAGCAATATAGTAGCGGATAGTATTTCCCTTGGTAGAGAAACAAGGGTATCAAACAAATATGAGACTCACGCAAACACCCAGTCAATTGTACCTACACACAAGAGCAAATACTTGACCTAACATGGGCAAGAGGGTTGTCAATCCCCTTGTACTCGCTAATTGCAAGGATTAAATCTAATAGTAGTATACAGATAAATTGCAAAACTAAAATAAAATAAAGAAAATTACAGCAAGGTATTTTTAGTTTTTGTAATATGAGTAAAGTAGACCCGGGACCATAGTTTTTAGTAGAGGCTTCTCTCTCATAAAGATAGCATATGGTGGGTGGACAAATTATGGTTGGGCAATTGATAGAAAAGCGCATAATTATGATGATATTCATTTATATACGCATTACATCCGAGACAAGTAGACCAACTCATGCCTGCATCTACTACTATTACTCGACTTCGAGAGTGCTACTATGCTTGCCTCTCTATGTATTAAATTCATAACAAATAGAGTAATGCATGAAGTATGATGGCATAATTTAGACAGAATAAAACAAAGCAATATGATTAAACCTCGTCATTTTACCCTTAGTAGCAACAATAGAATACGTGCTTCTCTACCCCTTCTATCATGAGGTGAGGACACCGCAAGATTGAACCTACTACAAAGCACCTCTCTCGCTGAATATAAATCAATCTAGTTGGCCAAACCAAACGGATAGATCGGATACAAATACAAAGTTATAACAATCATGCATAATAAAGCCCAGAAAAGACCCAGTTACTTTCAATGAATAATCTGATCATAAACCCACAATTCATCAGATCCCAACAAACACACCGCAAAAGAAGATTACATCAGATGGAACTCCGAGGAGAACATTGTATTGAAGATCAAAGAGAGATAAGAAGCCATCTAGCTAATCACTATGGATCAGTAGGTGTATGGTAAACTACTCACACAACATCGGAGGTGCAGCAAGGTTGATGTAGAAGCCCTCTGTGATTGATTCCTCGTCCGGCAGAGTACCAGAAAAGGCCTCCAGATGGGACCATGGAAGAACAGAGACTTGTGGCGGTGGAAAAATGCTTAGGTGGCTCTCTGTTGGTTTAGGAATTTTAGGAAATGTATAGACTTGGAATTAGGTCAAATAAAGGTACATGGGGCCCACAAGCTTAGGTGGCGCCCACCGAGGGAGCGTCGTGTGAGCTTGTGGCTCTCCTGTACGTCTTCTGGCCTCCTCCCAAAGCTTCTAGGGTCCCTTCTAGTCCAAAAAAATCACTGTAAAGTTTCATCGTGCCTGGACCGTTGGGGATCGTAGCAGAAATTTAAAATTTTCTACGCATCACCAAGATCAATCTATGGAGTCATCTAGCAATGAGAGAGAGAGAGAGGAGTGCATCTACATACCCTTCTAGATCGCGAGCGGAAGCGTTCAAGAGAACGGGGTTGATGGAGTCGTACTCATCGTGATCCAAATCACCGATGATCATAGCGCCGAACGGACGGCACCTTCGCGTTCAACACACGTACGGAGCGGAGACGCCTCCTCCTTCTTGATCCAGCAAGGGGGGAGGAGAAGTTGATGGAGATCCAGCAGCACGACGGCGTGGTGGTGGAAGCAGCGGGATTCCAGCAGGGCTTCGCCAAGCGCTACTGGAGGAGGAAGAGGTGTCACAGGAGGGAGAGGGAGGCGCCGGGGCTTAGGGTGCGGCTGCCCTCCCTCCCCTCCACTATATATAGGGGCTAGGGCGCATGCCCCCTTGGAGATCCCATCTAGAGGGGGGGCGGCGGCCCCTCGAGGGGGGGGCAACGGCCCCTTAGGGTTTCCAACCAGGGGGGCGCATGCCCCCTCGAGGGGCAACGGCCCCCTAGGGTTTCCAACCCTAGGCGCCTTGGGCCCTTGGGTGGGGCGCACCAGCCCACCAGGGGCTGGTTCCCACGCCACTTCAGCCCATGGGGCCCTCTGGGATAGGTGGCCCCACCCAGTGGACCCCCGGGACCCTTCCGATGGTCCCGGTACAATACCGGTGACCCCCGAAACTCTCCCGGTGGCCGAAACTGGACTTCCTATATATAAATCTTTACCTCCGGACCATTCCGGAACTCCTCGTGATGTCCGGGATCTCATCCGGGACTCCGAAGAACTTTTGGTTAACCGCATACTAATATCTCTACAACTCTAGTGTCACCGAACCTTAAGTGTGTAGACCCTACGGGTTCGGGAGACACGTAGACATGACCGAGACAACTCTCCGGTCAATAACCAACAGCGGGATCTGGATACCCATGTTGACTCCCACATGCTCCACGATAATCTCATCGGATGAACAACGATGTCAAGGATTCAATCAATCCCGTATACAATTCCCTTTGTCAATCGGTATGTTACTTGCCCGAGATTCGATCGTCGGTATCCCAATACCTCGTTCAATCTCGTTACCGGCAAGTCACTTTACTCGTTCTGTAACACATCATCCCGTGACCAACCCTTAGTCGCATTGAGCTCATTACGATGATGTCTTACCGAGTGGGCCCAGAGATACCTCTCCGTCATACGGAGTGACAAATCCTAGTCTCGATTCGTGCCAACCCAACAGACACTTTCGGAGATACCCGTAGTGCACCTTTATAGCCACCCAGTTACTAGTGACGTTTGGCACACCCAAAGTATTACTACAGTATCCAGGAGTTGCACAATCTCATGGTCTAAGGAAAAGATACTTGACATTAGAAAAGCTTTAGCAGACGAACTACACGATCTTGCGCTATGCTTAGGATTGGGTCTTGTCCATCACATCATTCTCCTAATGATGTGATCATGTTATCAATGACATCCAATGTCCATGGTCAGGAAACCGTAACCATCTATTGATCAACGAGCTAGTCAACTAGAGGCTCACTAGGGACATGTTGTGGCCTATGTATTCACACATGTATTATGATTTCCGGATAACACAATTATAGCATGAACAATAGACAATTATCATGAACAAGGAAATATAATAATAACCATTTTATTATTGCCTCTAGTCAATAATCTAGTTACATCATGATGAATCGAACACCCATAGAGTTCTAGTGTTGATCATGTTTTGCTCAAGGAATAGGTTTAGTCAACGGATCTGCGACATTCAGGTCCGTATGCACTTTACAAATATCTATGTCTCCATTTTGAACATTTTTACGAATGGAGTTGAAGCGACGCTTGATATGCCTGGTCTTCTTGTGAAACCTGGGCTCCTTGTCAAGGGCAATAGCTCCAGTGTTGTCACAGAAGAGAGTCATTGGGCCCGACACATTGGGAATAACTCCTAGGTCGGTAATGAACTCCTTCATCCAGATTGCTTCTTGTGCTGCCTCTGAGGCTGCCATGTACTCCGCTTCACATGTAGATCCCACCACGACGCTTTGCTTGCAACTGCACCAGCTGACTGCCCCACCATTCAAAATATACACGTATCCGGTTTGTGACTTGGAGTCATCCAGATCTGTGTCAAAGCTAGCATCAACGTAACCCTTTACGATGAGCTTTTCGTCACCTCCATAAACGAGAAACATATCCTTAGTCCTTTTCAGGTACTTCAGGATATTCTTGACCGCTATCCGGTGTTCCATGCCGGGATTACTTTGGTACCTTCCTACCAAACTTACGGCAAGGTTTACATCAGGTCTGGTACACAGCATGGCATACATAATAGACCCTATGGCCGAGGCACAGGGGACGACACTCATCTTTTATCTATCTTCTGCCATGGTCGGGCATTGAGCCGTGCTCAATCTCATACCTTGCAATACAGGCAAGAACCCCTTCTTGGACTGATCCATATTGAACTTCTTCAATATCTTGTCAAGGTACATGCTTTGTGAAAGACCAATGAGGCATCTCGATCTATCTCTATAGATCTTGATGCCTAATATATAAGCAGCTTCTCCAAGGTCCTTCATTGAAAACACTTGTTTAAGTAGGCCTTTATGCTTTCCAAGAATTCTATATCATTTCCCATCAATAGTATGTCATCCACATATAATATGAGAAATGCTACATAGCTCCCACTCACTTTCTTGTAAACACAGGCTTCTCCATAAGTCTGCGTAAACCCAAACGCTTTGATCATCTCATCAAATCGAATGTTCCAACTCCGAGATGCTTGCACCAGCCCATAGATTGAGCGTTGGAGCTTGCACATCTTGTCAGCATTCTTAGGATCGACAAAACCTTCTGGCTACATCATATACAATTCTTCCTTAAGAAAACCATTAAGGAATGCCATTTTGATGTCCATTTGCCATACCTCATAATCATAGAATGCAGCAATTGCTAACATGATTCAGACGGACTTCAGCTTTGCTACGGGTGAGAAAGTCTCATCGTAGTCAACCCCTTGAACTTGTCGATAACCCTTAGCGACAAGTCGAGCCTTATAGATGGTCACATTACCATCCGTGTCTGTCTTCTTCTTAAAGATCCATTTATTTTCTATGGCTCGCCGATCATCGGGCAAGTCAGTCAAAGTCCATACTTCGTTTTCATACATGGATCCTATCTCGGATTTCATGGCTTCCAACCATTTGTCGGAATCTGGGCCCGCCATCGCTTCTTCATAGTTCGAAGGTTCACCATTGTCTAACAACATGATTTCCAGGACAGGGTTGCCGTACCACTCTCGTGCGGAACGTGTCCTTGTGGACCTACGAAGTTCAGTAGCAACTTGATCTGAAGTTTCATGATCATCATCATTAACTTCCTCTCTAGTCGGTGCAGGCGCCACAGGAACATTTTCTTGAGCTACGCCACTCTCCGGTTCAAGAGGCAATACTTCATCAAGTTCTACTTTCCTCCCACTTACTTCTTTCGAGAGAAACTCTTTCTCTAGGAAGGATCCATTCTTGGCAACAAAGATCTTGCCTTTGGATCTGAGGTAGAAGGTGTGCCCAATAGTTTCCTTAGGGTATCCTATGAAGACACATTTTTCTGATTTAGGTTCGAGCTTTTCAGGTTGAAGTTTCTTGACATAAGCATCGCATCCCCAAACTTTCAAAAATGACAGCTTAGGTTTCTTACCAAACCACAATTCATACGGTGTCGTCTCAACGGATTTCGACAGAGCCATATTTAAAGTGAATGCGGCAGTCTCTATAGCATAACCCCAAAATGACAGCGGTAGATCGGTAAGAGACATCATAGATCGTACCATATCCAATAGAGTGCGATTACGACATTTGGACACACCATTACGTTGAGGTGTTCCAGGCGGCGTGAGTTGTGAAACAATTCCACATTTCCTTAAGTGCGTGCCAAATTCGTGACTCAAATATTCTCCCCCACGATCTGATTGTAAGAACTTGATTTTCCTGTCACGTTGATTCTCAACCTCACTCTGAAATTCCTTGAACTTTTCAAAGGTCTCAGACTTGTGTTTCATTAAGTAGATATACCCATATCTACTCAAGTCATCAGTGAGGGTGAGAACATAACGATAGCCACCGTGAGCCTCAACGCTCATTGGACCGCACACATCAGTATGTATGATTTCAAATAAGTTGGTTGTTCGGTCCATTGTTCCGGAGAACGGAGTCTTGGTCATTTTGCCCATGAGGCATGGTTCGCACATGTCAAATGATTCATAATCAAGAGAGTCCAAAAGTCCATCTGCATGGAGTTTCTTCATGCGTTTGACACCAATGTGACCAAGGCGGCAGTGCCACAAGTATGTGGGACTATCATTATCAACCTTACATCTTTTGGCATTCACACTATGAATATGTGTAACATCACGTTCGAGATTAAATAAGAATAAGCCATTGACCAGCGGGGCATGACCATAAAACATGTCTCTCATATAAATAGAACAGCCATTATTCTCAGATTTAAATGAGTAGCCATCTTGCATTAAACGAGACCCGGATACAATGTTCATGCTCAAAACTAGTACTAAATAACAATTATTGAGGTTTAAAACTAATCCCATAGGTAAATGTAGAGGTAGCGTGCCGACGGCAATCACATCGACCTTGTAACCATTCCCGACGCGCATCATCACCTCGTCCTTCGTCGGTCTCCGCTTATTCCGCAGCTCCTGTTTTGAGTTACAAATATGAGCAACTGCACCGGTATCAAATACCCAGGAGCTACTACGAGCGCTAGTTAGGTACACATCAATCACATGTATATCACATATACCTTTGGCATTGCCGACCTTCTTATCCGCAAGTACTTGGGGCAGTTCCTCTTTCAGTGACCATTTCCCTTGAAATAAAAGCACTCAGTCTCCGGCTTGGGTCCATTCTTTGGCTTCTTCCTGGTAGCTTGCTTACCGGACGCGGCAACTCCCTTGCCGTCCTTCTTGAAGTTCTTTTTACCCTTGCCTTTCTTGAACTTAGTGGTTTTATTCACCATCAACACTTGATGTTCCTTTTTGATTTCCACCTCCGCTGATTTCAGCATTGAATATACCTCAGGAATGGTCTTTTCCATCCCCTGCATATTGAAGTTCATCACAAAGCTCTTGTAGCTAGGCGGGAGCGACTGAAGGATTCGGTCAACGACCGCATCATCCGGAAGATTAACTCCCAGCTGAGACAAGCGGTTGTGCAACCCATACATTTTGAGTATGTGCTCGCTGACGGAACTATTCTCCTCCATCTTACAACTATAGAACTTGTCGGAGACTTCATATCTCTCGACCCGGGCATGAGCTTGGAAAACCATTTTTAGCTCTTGGAACATCTCATATGCTCTGTGTTGCTCAAAACGCTTTTGGAGCCCAGTTCTAAGCTGTAAAGCATGTCGCACTGAACCAGGGAGTAATCATCACTACGCGTCTGTCAGGCGTTCATAACGTCTTGATCTGCTGGGAAAACAGGTGCTTCACCTAGCGGTGCATCAAGGACATATGCTTTCTTGGCAGCTATGAGGATAATCCTCAGGTTACGGACCCAGTCCGTGTAGTTGCTGCCATCGTCTTTCAGCTTGGTTTTCTCTAGGAACACGTTGAAGTTGAGGGCAACATTAGCGTGAGCCATTTGATCTACAAGACATATTGCAAAGATTTTTAGACTATGTTCATGATAATTAAGTTCATCTAATCAAATTATTTAATGAACTCCCACTCAGATAGACATCCCTCTAGTCATCTAAGTGATACATGATCCGAGTCAACTAGGCCGTGTCTGATCATCACGTGAGACGGACTAGTCATCATCGGTGAACATCTTCATGTTGATCGTATCTTCTATACGACTCATGTTCGACCTTTTGGTCTTCCCTATTCCGAGGCCATGTCTGTACATGCTAGGCTTGTCAAGTCAACCTAAGTGTATTGCGTGTGTAACTCTGGCTTACACCCGTTGTATGCGAACGTTAGAACCTATCACACCCGATCATCACGTGGTGCTTCGGAACAACGGACCTTAGCAACAGTGCACAGTTAGGGGGAACACTTCCTTGAAATTATTGCGAGGGATCATCTGATTTATGCTACCGTCGTTCTAAGCAAATAAGATGTAAAACATGATAAACATCACATGCAATCAAATAGTGACATGATATGACCAATATCATTTTGCTCCTTTTGATCTCCATCTTCGAGGCGCCATGATCATCATTGTCACTGGCATGACACCATGACCTCCATCATCATGATCTCCATCATCGTGTCTTCATGAAGTTGTCTCGCGAACTATTACTTCTACTACTATGGCTAATGGTTAGCGATAAAGTAAAGTAATTACATGACGTTTATGTTGACATGCAGGTCATAAATAAATTAAGACAACTCCTATGGCTCCTGCCGGTTGTCATACTCATCGACATGCAAGTCATGATTCCTATTACAAGAACATGATCAATCTCATACATCACATACATCATTCATCACATCCTTTTGGCCATATCACATCACACAACATATGCTGCAAGAACAAGTTAGACGTCCTCTAATTGTTGTTGCAAGTTTTTTACGTGGCTGCTATAGGTTTCTAGCAAGAACGTTTCTTACCTACGCCAAAACCACAATGTGATATGCCAATTTCTATTTACCCTTCATAAGGACCCTTTTCATCGAATCCGATCCGGCTAAAGTGGGAGAGACAGACACCCGCTAGCCACCTTATGCAACTAGTGCATGTCAGTCGGTGGAACCAGTCTCACGTAAGCATACGTGTAAGGTCGATCCGGGCCGCTTCATCCCATGAAGCCACCGAATCAAGATAATACTAGTAACGGCAAGTAAATTGACAAAATCGACGCTCACAACAACTTGTGTTCTACTCGTGCATAGAAACTACGCATAGACCTAGCTCTGATACCACTGTTGGGGATCGTAGCAGAAATTTAAAATTTTCTATGCATCACCAAGATCAATCTATGGAGTCATCTAGCAACGAGAGAGAGAGGAGTGCATCTACATACCCTTGTAGATCGCAAGCGGAAGCGTTCAAGAGAACGGGGTTGATGGAGTCATACTCGTCGTGATCCAAATCACCGATGATCCTAGCGCCGAACGGACGGCACCTCTGCGTTCAACACACGTACAGAGCAGAGACGTCTCCTCCTTCTTGATCCAGCAAGGGGGGAGGAGAAGTTGATGGAGATCTAGCAGCACGACGACGTGGTGGTGAAAGCGGCGGGATTCCAGCAGGGCTTCGCCAAGCGCTACTGGAGGAGGAAGAGGTGTCACGGGAGAGAGAGGGAGGCGTCAGGGCTTAGGGTGCGGCTGCCCTCCCTCCCCTCCACTATATATAGGGGCTAGGGGGCGCATGCCCCCTTGGAGATCCCATCTAGAGGGGGGGCGGCGGCCCCCGGGGCGGCGGCCCCTCGGGGGGGTAACGGCCCCCTAGGGTTTCCAACCCTAGGCGCCTTGGGCCCTTGGGAGGGGCGCACCAGCCCACCAGGGGCTAGTTCCCATGCCACTTCATCCCATGGGGCCCTCCGGGATAGGTGGCCCCACCCGGTGGACCCCCGGGACCCTTCCGGTGGTCCCGGTACAATACCAGTGACCCCCGAAACTCTCCCGGTGGCCGAAACTGGACTTCCTATATATAAATTTTTACCTCCGGACCATTCCGAAACTCCTCGTGACATCCAGGATCTCATCCGGGACACCGAACAACTTTTGGTTAACCTCATACTAATATCTCTACAACTCTAGCATCACCGAACCTTAAGTGTGTAGACCCTACGGGTTCGGGAGACACGTAGACATGACCGAGACAACTCTCCGGTCAATAACCAACATCGGGATCTAGATACCCATGTTGGCTCCCACATGCTCCACGATATCTCATCGGATGAACCACGATGTCGAGGATTCAATCAATCCCATATACAATTCCCTTTGTCAATCGGTATGTTACTTGCCCGAGATTCGATCGTCGGTATCCCAATACCTCGTTCAATCTCGTTACCGGCAAGTCACTTTACTCGTTCCGTAACACATCATCCCGTGACCAACCCTTAGTCGCATTGAGCTCATTACGATGATGTCTTACCGAGTGGGCCCAGAGATACCTCTCCGTCATACGGAGTGACAAATCCTAGTCTCGATTCGTGCCAACCCAACAGACACTTTCGGAGATACCCGTAGTGAACCTTTATAGCCACCCAGTTACTAGTGACGTTTGGCACACCCAAATTATTACTACAGTATCCAGGAGTTGCACAATCTCATGGTCTAAGGAAAAGATACTTGACATTAGAAAAGCTTTAGCAGACGAACTACACGATCTTGCGCTATGCTTAGGATTGGGTCTTGTCCATCACATCATTCTCCTAATGATGTGGTCCCGTTATCAATGACATCCAATGTCCATGGTCAGGAAACTGTAACCATCTATTGATCAACGAGCTAGTCAACTAGAGGCTCACTAGGGACATGTTGTGGTCTATGTATTCACACATGTATTACGATTTCCGGATAACACAATTATAGCATGAACAATAGACAATTATCATGAACAAGGAAATATAATAATAATCATTTTATTATTGCCTCTAGGGCATATTTCCAACATGGACTTCGTTTGGTATTGATTTTCCGCGAAACAAAATAATAGGCAAAAGGAGGAACTAGCACTGAGTTAATAGGTTAGTTCCCGAAAGCGATATAAAATTGCATATAGAGTATCTAAGATTGATAATATAATAGCATGAAATAATCAAAAATTATAGATACGTTGGAGACGTATTAGTACCGTCAAGATTAAACTTTTTATGACGGTGCTTAGGTGACGGTGGGGGCCAGGGTATTCCATGACGAAAAATGGTTATACGTGACACAACTGAAAGGTGGCAAAATAGAGCACATTTTCTAGTGAAGGGCTCCAGATGGGCTCTCGTCGGAACAGAGGCTTGCCTCAGTGGAAGAATTGTTTCAGGACTCGCACCGAGGGTTTTAGAAATATGTGAATTTATAGGCTAGAGATTGATACGTCTCCAACGTATCTATAATTTTTGATTGTTCCATGCTATTATATTATCTGTTTTGGATGTTTAATGGGCTTTAATATACCTTTTTATATTATTTTTGGGACTAGCCTACTAACCAAAGGCCCAGTGCAAATTGCTGTTTTTTTGCCTATTTCAATGTTTCGCAGAAAAGGAATATCAAACAGAATCTAAACGAAATGAAACCTTCGGGAGAGTTATTTTTGGAACAAACGTGATCCAAGAGACTAGGAGTGGACGTCAAGAAAGAAGCAAGGAGGCCACGAGGCAGGTGGGCACGCCCAGGGGGGTAGGCGCGCCCCCCACCCTCGTGGGCCCCTCGCAGCTCCACCGACCTACTTCTTCCTCCTATATATACCCATATACCCTGAAAACATCTAGGAGCACCACGAAACCCTATTTCCACTGCCGCACCCTTCTGTACCCGTGAGATCCCATCTTGGGGCCTTTTCCGGTGCTCTGCCGGAGGGGGAATTGATCATGGAGGGCTCCTACATCAACACCATAGCCTCTCCGATGATGTGTGAGTAGTTTACCGCAGACCTTCGGGTCCATAGTTATTAGCTAGATGGCTTCCTCTCTCTTTTGGATCTCAATACAAAGTTCTCCTTGATTCTCTTGGAGATCTATTCGATGTAATTCTTTTTGCGGTGTGTTTGTCGAGATCCGATGAATTGTGGGTTTATGATCAAGATTATCTATGAACAATATTTGATTTTCTCTGAAATCTTTTATGCATGATTTAATATCTTTGCAAGTCTCTTTGAATTATCAGTTTGGTTTGGCCTTCTATATTGATCTTTCTTGCAATGGGAGAAGTGCTTAGCTTTGGGTTCAATCTTGCGGTGTCCTTTCCCAGTGACAGCTTTGGCAGCAAGGCACGTATTGTATTGCTTCCATCGAGGATAAAAAGATGGGGTTTATATCATATTGATTGAGTTTATCCCTCTATATCATGTCATCTTGCCTAATGCGTTACTCTGTTCTTATGAACTTAGTACTCTAGATGCATGCTGGATAGCGGTTGATGTGTGGAGTAATAGTAGTAGATGCAGAATCGTTTCGGTCTGCTTGTCGCGGGCGTGATGCCTATATACATGATCATGCCTAGATATTCTCATAACTATGCGCTTTTCTATCAATTTCTCGACAGTAATTTGTTCACCCACCGTAGAATTTGCTATCTTGAGAGAAGCCACCAGTGAAACCTATGTCCCCCGGGTCTATCTTACATTATATTATTCTTCCGTCAACAAGCCATTTATGTCGTCATTTATTTTGCAATATACACAACAAAAATACCAAAAATATTTATCTTATTATCTCTATCAGATCTCACTTTCGTAAGTGACCGTGAAGGGATTGACAACCCCTTTATCGCATTGGTTGTGAGGTTCTTGTTTGTTTGTGCAGGTACGAGGGACTTGCGTGTAATCTCCTACTGGATTGATACCTTGGTTCTCAAAAACTGAGGGAAATACTTACGCTACTTTGCTGCAACACCCTTTCCTCTTCAAGGGAAAACCAACGCATGCTCAAGAGGTAGCAAAAAGGATTTCTGGCACCGTTGCCGGGGAGATCTACGCACATGTAAAGACATACCAAGTACCCATCACAAACTCTTATCCCTCGCATTACATTATTTGCCATTTTCCTCTCGTTTTCCTCTCACCCACTTCACCCTTGCCGTTTTATTCGCCCTCTTTTCCGTTTGCCCTTTCCGTCCATATCTTTTCGCTTACTTCTTGTTTTCTTGTGTGTTGGATTTTTTGTCACGATGTCTCTTCCAAAAAGTATTGATATTCACCATAGAAGGTTGGAAGAAATCAAAAACAACGTTATAAGTTTTATGTCCTTGCAATTTGAGCATAATAATTTCTTCAGAAATGAGCTTAAATAGAAAAAAGGTTTTACGGAATACATGAATAAAGAGCTCGATGATATGTCTAAGGAATTTTATGGTTTGAAATCTGAGTTTGCTCATCTTGAAAAATTAATAGCCCAAATTTCGGATAAGCAGGCCACCTTAGTTAATAAGATGGCTGCCAAACCGGAAGAGATAGATGATAATAAGGATGAAGATCTAAAAGTGACCGATGTGTCTCCTATTAAATCTTTGTTTTGCAATATGAATCTTGATAATGATGGGACTGGAGATGAGTCAACCTTAGTTAAAAGGCGTCCCAATGATCCGGAGTTTTTAGATCTTGATGCAAAAATTGGTAAAAGTGGGATTGAAGAGGTCAAAACTTTACATAGAAATGAACCCACTATTTTGGATTTCAAGGAATTTAATTATTATAATTGCTCTTTGATAGATTGTATTTCCTTGTTGCAATCCGTGCTAAATTCTCCTCGTGCTTATGATCAAAATAAAGCTTTTACCAAACATATTGTTGATGCCTTAATGCAATCCTATGAAGAAAATCTTGAATTAGAAGTTTCTATCCCTAGAAAACTTTATGATGAGTGGGAAACTACTATTAAAATTAAAATTAGAGATCATGAATGCTATGCTTTATGTGATTTGGGTGCTAGTGTTTCCATGATTCCAAAAACTTTGTGTGATGTGTTAGGTTTCCGTGAATTTGATGATTGTTCTTTAAATTTGCATCTTGCAGATTCCACCATTAAAAAACCTATGGGAAGGATTAATGATGTTCTTATTGTTGAAAATAGGAATTATGTGCCCGTAGATTTCATTGTTCTTGATTTAGATTGCAATCCCACTTGTGTTATTATTCTGGTTAGACCTTTCCTTAGAACGATTTGTGCAATTATTGATATGAAAGAAGGAAGTATTAGATTCCAATTTCCGTTAAGGAAAGGCATGGAACACTTTCCTAGGAAGAAAATTAAATTACCTTATGAATCTATTATGAGAGCCACTTATGGATTGCATATCAAAGATGATACTACCTAGATCTATTCTTGTTTTTATGCCTAGCTAGGGGCGTTAAACGATAGCGCTTGTTGGGAGGCAACCCAATTTTATTTTTGTTTCTTGTTTTTTTCCTGTTTGGTAATAAATAATTCATCTAG
This sequence comes from Triticum urartu, assembly GCF_056163025.1. NCBI lineage: Eukaryota > Viridiplantae > Streptophyta > Magnoliopsida > Poales > Poaceae > Triticum > Triticum urartu. The sequence goes on along the minus strand of NC_141879.1, from coordinate 444,911,746 downwards.
CTTATGTTTATATGTGGTTTTATGTTTTTAATTAGTGTTTTTGCCAAGTAGAATCTTTGGGAAGACTTGGGGGAAGTCTTTGTGATCTTGCTGTAAAAAACAGAAACTTTAGCGCTCACGAGATTTGCTGCCATTTTTTACTGGAGAGTGAGATTAGGTTGATTCTTTCTGCAGATGATTAATAGACAAATTCCTCAGGTCCACCAATCTATTTAAGAATTTTTGGGGTTACAGAAGTATCCGAAACTTACAGATTACTACAGATTGTTCTGTTTTTGACAGATTCTGTTTTTCGTGTGTTGTTTGCTGATTTTGATGAATCTGTGGCTAGTATCGGAGGGTATGAACCATGGATAAGTTGTAATACAGTAGGTTTAATACCAATATAAATAAAGAATGAGTTCATTACAGTACCTTGAAGTGGTGGTTTGTTTTCTTATACTAACGGAGCTCATGAGATTTTCTGTTGAGTTTTGTGTTGTGAAGCTTTCAAGTTTTGGGGACACAATGGACACGACTTACCCACTGACTATCAGCAATAGGATAAATTATACCTGCCTCAAGGAGCTTTAGTATTTCATTTCTTACCACTTCTTTCATCTTAGGATTCAGCCGTCGTTGGTGATCACGAACTGGTTTGGCATCTTTTTCCAAATGTATTTTGTGTTGACATAGAGTGAGACTAATGCCCTTAAGATCATCAAGAGTATATCCAATAGCAGCACGGTGCTTCTTCAGGGTTTTCAATAATCTCTCTTCTTCATGCTCTGAAAGGTTAGCACTAATAATAACAGGATATATCTTTTTCTCATCAAGATAAGCATATTTAAGAGTATCAGGTAACGGTTTGAGTTCAAACACGGGATCACCCTTGGGTGGAGGAGGATCCCTTAGGATTTCGACAGGCAAATTGTGTTTCAGGATGGGTTCCTGTTTAAAGAATAGTTCATCTATTTCCCTTCTTTCATTCATAAACATATCATTTTCATGGTCTAGCAAATATTGTTCTAAAGGATCACTAGGAGGCACGACAATAGAAGCAAGACCAATAATTTCATCTTTACTAGGCAATTCCTCTTCACGGTGTTGTCTACGAAATTTAGAGAAATTAAATTCATGAGACATATCACCTAAACCAATAGTAATAACATCCTTTTCTCAATCTATCTTAGCATTAACTATGTTCAAGAAGGGTCTACCAAATATAATGGGACAAAAGCTATCTTGTGGGGAGCTGAGAACAAGAAAATCAGCAGGATATTTAGTTTTCCCACACAAGACTTCAACATCTCTAACAATCCCAATTGGTGAAATAGTATCTCTATTGGCAAGTTTAATTGTGACATCAATATCTTCTAACTCGGCAGGTGCAATACCATGCATAATTTCTTTGTATAAGTCAATAGGTATTGCACTAGCACTAGCACCCATATCACACAAGCCATGATAACAATGATCTCCTATTTTAACAGAAATAACAGGCATGCCTACCATAGGTCTATGTTTATCTTTAGCACAAGGTTTAGCAATTCTAGTAGTTTCATCATAGAAATAAATAACATGCCCATCAATATTATCAGCCAAGATATCCTTAACAATAGCAGTATTAGGTTCAACTTTAACTTGTTTAGGAGGTGTGTAGGTTCTAATATTGCTTTTATGAACCACAGTTGAAGCTTTAGCATGATCTTTTATCCTAACAGGAAAAGGTGGTTTCTCAACATAAGCAGTAGGAACAATAGGATCATTATAAGTGACAGTCTTTTCTTCAACTTTAATAGGTGTAGCTACTTTTACTTCTATGGGAGGATGATATTTAAACCACTTCTCTTTAGGGAGATCAATATGAGTAGCAAAAGATTCACAGAAAGAAGCTACTATTTCAGAGTCAAGTCCATATTTGGTGCTAAATTTACGGAAAACATCAATATCCATAAAAGATTTAACACAATCAAACTTAGTTGTCATACCTGACTTCTTACCTTCATCGAGGTCCCAATCTTCAGAGTTGCGTTTAATTCTTTCCAATAAATCCCATTTGAATTCAATAGTCTTCATCACAAAAGAGCCAGCACAAGAAGTATCGAGCATGGTGCGGTTGTTATTAGAAAGCCGAGCATAAAAATTTTGAATAATCATTTCTCTTGAGAGCTCATGATTGGGGCATGAATATCACATTGACTTAAGCCTCCCCCAAGCTTGAGCGATGCTTTCTCCTTCGCGAGGCCAAAATTTATATATATAATTACGATCACGATGAACAAGATGCATAGGATAAAACTTCTGATGAAATTCCAATTTCAATCGTTTGTAGTTCCATGATCCCATATCATCGCATAGGCTATACCATGTCAATGCGTCTCCCTCCAAGATAAAGGGAAGACCTTCTTCTTAATAACGTCATCGGGCACACCTGCAAGCTTAAATAATCCACAAACTTCATCCACATATATTAGGTGCTCATCGGGATGTAATGTTCCATCTCCTGCAAAAGGTTTAGCTAGCAGTTTTTCTATCATACCCGAAGGAATTTCAAAGTAGACATTTTCATTTTCAGTAGGTTCAGTAGGTTGAGGAGCAACTCTTTGCTCTACTGGTCGAGGTGAAGATACCCCGAACAAGCCCCTCAGAGGATTACTTTCCATAGTAACAAGTGACAGTAAATTTTAGCACACTATATAAATTTTTCCTTACCAAATTCCACCTACCAAAGGTGCTTCACTCCCCAGCAATGGCGCCAAAAAAGATTCTTGATGACCCAAAAGTATAGGGGATCTATTGTAGTCCTTTCGATAAGTAAGAGTGCGAACCCAACGAGGAGCAGAAGGAAATGATAAGCGGTTTTCAGCAAGGTATTCTCTGCAAGCACTGAAATTATAGGTGACAAATAGTTTTATGATAAGATAATTTGTAACGAGCAACAAGTAACAAAAGTAAATAAAGTGCTGCAAGGTGGCCCAATCCTTTTTGTAGCAAAGGACAAGCCTGGACAAATTCTTATATAGAGAAAAGCGCGCCTGAGGACACATGGGAATTATCGTCAAGCTAGTTTTCATCACGTTCATATGATTCGTGTTCGGTACTTTGATAATTTGGTATGTGGGTGGACCGGTGCTTGGGTACTGCCCTTACTTGGACAAGCATCCCACTTATGATTAACCTCTATTACAAGCATCCGCAACTACAACAAAAGTATTAAGGTAAACCTAACCATAGCATGAAACATATGGATCCAAATCAGCCCCTTACGAAGCAACGCATAAACTAGGGTTTAAGCTTTTGTCACTCTAGCAACCCATCATCTACTTATTACTTCCCAATGCCTTCCTCTAGGCCCAAATAATGGTGAAGTGTCATGTAGTCGACGTTCACACAACACCACTAGAGGAGAGACAACATACATCTCATCAAAATATCAAACGAATACCAAATTCACATGACTACTAATAGCAAGACTTCTCCCATGTCCTTAGGAACAAACGTAACTACTCACAAAGCATATTCATGTTCATAATCAGAGGAGTATTAATATGCATATAGGATCTGAACATATGATCTTCCACCAAATAAACCAACTAGTATCAACTACAAGGAGTAATCAACACTACTAGCAACCTACAGGTACCAATCCCTGGCTTAGAGGCAAGAATTGGATACAAGAGATGAACTAGGGTTTGAGAGAAGATGGTGCTGGTGAAGATGTTGATGGAGATTGACCCTCTCCCGATGAGAGGATCATTGACAATGACAATGGCGATGATTTCCCCCTCCCGGAGGGAAGTTTCCCCGGCAGAACAGCTCCGCCAGAACCCTAGATTGGTTCCGCCAAGGTTTCTCCTCGTGGCAGCGGAGTCTCATCCCGAAAGCTGGCTTATGATTTTTTCCTCATCGAAATACTCCATATAGCAAAAGATGGGCATCGGAGGGCCACCAGGGGGCCCACGAGGTAGGGGGTGCGCCTAGGGGGTAGGGCGCGCCCCCACCCTCGTGGGCAGGGTGTGTCCCCCCTCCAGAACTTCTTGCGCTCAGTATTTTTTATATATTCTGAAAATGACTTCTGAAGTTTCAGGACTTTTGGAGCTGTGCAGAATAGGTCTCTAATATTTGCTCCTTTTCCAGCCCAGAATCCCAGCTGCCGGCATTCTCCCTCTTTATGTAAACCTTGTAAAATAAGAGAGAATAGGCATAAGTATTGTGACATAATGTGTAATAACAGCCCATAATGTAATAAATATCGATATAAAAGCATGATGCAAAATGGACGTATCAAGTCATATGTTGTTCTAGTATCGAGTTGTAATTTTTGAGTTGTAAGTAAATAAAAGTGTGATGATCATCATTATTAGAGCATTGTCCCAAGTGAGGAAAGGATGATGGAGACTATGATTCCCCCATAAGTCGGGATGAGACTCCGGACGAAAAAATAAAAAAAAGAGAAAAAATAGGCCATAAAAAAGAGAAGGCCCAAATAAAAAAAGGAAAAAAAGAAAATATGAGAGAAAAAGAGAGAAGGGACAATGTTACTATCCTTTTACCACACTTGTGCTTCAAAGTAGCACCATGATCTTCATGATAGAGAGTGTCCTATGTTGTCACTTTCATATACTAGTGGGAATTTTACATTATAGAACTTGGCTTGTATATTCCAATGACGGGCTTCCTCAAAATGCCCTAGGTCTTCGTGAGCAAGCTAGTTGGATGCACACCCACTTAGTTTCTTTTGTTGAGCTTTCATACACGTATAGCTCTAGTGCATCCATTGCATGGCAATCCCTACTCACTCACATTGATATCTATTGATGGGCATCTCCATAGCCCGTTGATATGCCTAGTTGATGTGAGACTATCTTCTCCTTTTTTGTCTTCTCCACAACCACCATTCTATTCCACATATAGTGTTATGTCCATGGCTCACGCTCATATATTGCGTGAAGATTGAAAAAGTTTGAGAACATCAAAAGTATGAAACAATTGCTTGGCTTGTTATCGGGGTTGTGCATGATTAAATACTTTGTGTGATGAAGATAGAGCATATTCGGACTATATGATTTTGTACGGATAACTTTCTTTGGCCATGTTATTTTGAGAAGACATGATTGCTTTGTTAATATGCTTGAAGTATTATTATTTTTATGTCAATATTAAACTTTTATCTTGAGTCTTTCGGATATGAACATTCATGCCACAATAAAGAAAATTACATTGAGAATTATGCTAGGTAGCATTCCACATCAAAAATTCTGTTTTTATCATTTACCTACTCGAGGACGAGCAGGAATTAAGCTTGGGGATGCTTGATACGTCTCCAACGTATCTATAATTTTTGATTGTTCCATGCTATTATATTATCTGTTTTGGATGTTTAATGGGATTTAATATAACTTTTTATATTATTTTTGGGACTAACCTACTAACCAAAGGCCCAGTGCAAATTGTTGTTTTTTGCCTATTTCAGTGTTCCGCAGAAAAGCAATATCGAACGGAATCCAAATGGAACGAAACCTTCAGGGGAGTTATTTTTGGAACAAACGTGATCCAGGAGACTTGGAGTCGACGTCAAGAAAGAAGCGAGGAGGCCACGAGGCAGGAGGGCGCGCCCAAGGGGTAGGCATGCGCCCACCCTCGTGGGCCCCTCGCAGCTCCACCGACCTACTTCTTCCTCCTATATATAGCCATATACCCTGAAAACATCTAGGAGCACCACGAAACCCTATTTCCACTGCCGCAACCTTCTGTACCCGTGAGATCCCATCTTGGGGCCTTTTTCGGCGCTCCGCCAAAGGGGGAATCGATCACGGAGGGCTTCTACATCAACACCATAGCCTCTCCGATGATGTGTGAGTAGTTTACCGCAGACCTTCGGGTCCATAGTTATTAGCTAGATGGCTTTTTCTCTCTCTTTGGATCTCAATACAAAGTTCTCCTCGATTCTCTTGGAGATCTATTCGATGTAATTATTTTTGCGGTGTGTTTATCGAGATCCAATGAATTGTGGGTTTATGATCAAGATTATCTATGAACAATATTTGATTCTTCTCTTAAATCTTTTATGCATTATTTAATATCTTTGCAAGTCTCTTCAAATTGTCAGTTTGGTTTGGCCTACTAGATTGATCTTTCTTGCAATGGGAGAAATGCTTAGCTTTGGGTTCAATCTTGTGGTGTCCTTTCCCAGTGACAGCAGGGGCAGCAAGGCACATATTGTATTGTTGCCATCGAGGATAAAAAGATGGGATTTATATCATATTGCTTGAGTTTATCCCTCTACATCATGTCATCTTGCCTAATGTGTTACTCTGTTCTTATGAACTTAATACTCTAGATGCATGCTGGACAGCGGTCGATGTGTGGAGTAATAGTAGTAGATGCAGAATCGTTTCGGTATACTTGTCGCGGACATGATGCCTATATACATGATCATGCCTAGATATTCTCATAACTATGCGCTTTTCTATCAACTGCTCGACAGTAATTTGTTCACCCACCATAGAATTTGCTATCTTGAGAGAAGCCACTAGTGAAACCTATGGCCCGCGGGTCTATCTTCCATTATATTATTCTTCCGTCAACAAGCCATTTCTATCGCCGTTTATTTTGCAATCTTTATTTTCCAATCTACACAACAAAAATACCAAAAACATTTATCTTATTATCTCTATCAGATCTCACTTTCGTAAAGTGACCGTGAAGGGATCGACAACCCCTTTTATCGCGTTGGTTGCGAGGTTCTTGTTTGTTTGTGCAGGTACGAGGGACTTGCATGTAATCTCCTACTGGATTGATACCTTGGTTCTCAAAAACTGAGGGAAATACTTACGCTACTTTGCCGCATCACCCTTTCCTCTTCAAGGGAAAACCAACACATGCTCAAGAGGTAGCAGAGATTAGGGAAGACGGAGCAACAAGGTGCCCACAAGTCATGGGAGCGCGCCTACCCCTGGGCGCGCCAACCTAGCTTGCAGGCCCCTTGTGGGTCTTCTAGTCCTCCCTCGAGGCTTCTAGGGTCTGTTATGTCCTAGAAAAAGTCACAGAAAAGTTTCATCGTGTTTGTACTTCAGTGGGTATGGTTTTTCTATGAAACACAATACATACAAAAAACAGGAACTAGCACTGGGCACTAAGTTAATAGGTTAGTCTATAAAATAATATAAATGACATGTAAAGCATACAAAAGTGATAATATAATAGTATAGAATAATAAAAAAACTATAGATATTGGAGACGTATCATTGCCCGACGCTCATATTTTCTCGAAGCTCATATTTGCCTGATCTTCTTCTCTAGCCAACCAAACTTATTGATTTGCTAGCGATTGAGGGCGGAGACCTAGATCTACACTTCCAACAAAGGAAATTTACACCCCCATACTTTCTCTTGTGGATCTTGTTACTCTTGGGTGTTTGGGCACCCTAGAGGAAGAGGTCACCTCGGAGAAAAATTCCATTGTGGAGAAGCTCCATAGTGGTGTTGAGAGCCTCCAATTAAGTTGTGGAGAGAGCCCCAACCATGTTTGTAAAGGTCCCAGTTGTCGCCTTCAAGGGCACCACTAGTGGAATCGCAGCACCTTGCATTGTGCGAGTGCGTGAGGAGAATAGGGTGAGCCCTTGGGACGTTTGGGGAGCATTGTGCCCCCACACACCTCGCAAATGGACACATACCTCCCACAAAGGAGGAAACTTCAAAAACACATCCTCGTCTTCATCATCTACACATGTAGTTATTTTAGTTCTTTACTTTGTGAAAGTTCATATCTTGTGCTTACTCTTGCTTGCACTTTGTTACTTGCGTTGCCTGTCATATAGGTTGTCCATCTAGTTGCATATCTAGACAACCTACTTTATTTGTTGAGCCTAAATTTGTAAAAGAGATTAAACTTTTTTAGTCGCCTAATCACCCCCTCTAGTCGACCTTATCGATCCTTTCACCAAGCATCTAGAATCAATTCCAAAATTCGAGCAACACTCAACTTCTGCTAGTCAAGCTAAAGCAAATTATCAAGCTTTTGTACTTCGCCGGGCTGGTGATGGAGGCCCCCTTCAGGTTTCTATGGCAAAAGGAGGTCGTGTCAATCAGCTTCTCTGACCTAGAAGCGCATCTCCAGTTTACCTCACCAAGGATTGCTGAGTGAAAGAACTCGACCACCAGGGAGCGGGGCCGACAAGCATGGGATATGTTCAAGTCACATTATCCTGACATCAACTTAGATCCTATAGTTTCCCATGATCCCAAAGGTCCAACAGCAAAATGGTGAAGACGGAGTCCTCCTTCCAGGTCATCCTCCATGGCTTGGGCTTCCTTGTCTTGGACAACAAGACTTTCCAAAGTATTCCTTCTACAAGCCCATGGGCCGGCATGATGGCCTAGGGCAGAAACTAACCTTGTGGGCCTTGGGCCGGCAACTAGAGGGATCGGGAACCCTTGGGCCGTAACACCATCAGATTTTGAAGTGTTCAATCATGCTATGATCGCAAAATCATGATAGAGGTTGATTACGACGTCATAATTATTTTGTGCAAGTATTTTCATGATAATGATTTTACGTCAGCCAAGAATAGGCGAGGATCATCAAATAGTTGGGAGGCCATTCTACATGGTATAGAGGCACTAAAATTGGGGTTGGTTTCAAGGGTAGGAGATGGATCTTCTATTTGGCCTTGGTTGGTCCATGGATTCCTTCTAACCATGGGTACAAGCATGTTGTGAAGCTTCCAAGTGCAGCTGTCAACCGAGTGGAAGAACTGATATATGAAGACAATGGGGAATGGAACATTAATATGATTAACTTGCACTTTTGTTGAACCTGTTGTGAGTGTAATATGCAGAATCCTCCTCTGTTGTTCGCTGAGGACTTGTAGGCGTGGAATCTATAAATACATGGTAATTTCACGATAAGGTTTGTACATAGAGACTTGAGATCAAGCAAATGTTTACTCGAGCTCAGCATCAGCCAAGAAAATGCCCACAAGAAAAGGTGGAGACTTGAGGTCCCTCCTAACTTTTGGTGGAACATAATTCCTAACTTCATTCCTTGCCATGCAGTATTGAAACGAAAGCATATGGAGGTGATATATTTTTGTGAGAGTCATGGAAAGTATGAAACCACAATGCATGCAATTTAATTGTACTTGGGCTTGACCTTTTCAGGAAGAGATAAAAACTCTAACTAGGATTACAATTCCCAATCTCCACTTGTAGTCATGTTTCTTTGATTTAGTCGACGGAACTAAGGTCTTCTAGATGGATGCTTGCATTTGTCATTTTATGTGGTGCGTGGGCCATATGGACTGAGCGAAAGGCAAGAAGACATGGGGAGGCTAGGTGTACCATAGTACAAGCTCTCAAATGGGTTATTGATACGACGATGGACTTAGCCATGATAGGAAAAGAAAGTAAAATGAAGGCTCCGAAGAAAGCTAAATGGCCACCTCCTCATAATGGAATGATAAAGGTGAATGTCGATGCCTCACCCATGATAACACCAATCAGGGATGTACTGGGTTGATGATCCATGAAAAATTTGGTACTCTACTATGTGCACAAGCCCTTTGGTATGCATATGCAGCAAACCCTATGGCAATGGAAGGACAGACGATTCGGGATGGGATGGTGTGACCCTTGTGAGAGGCTTCCACGGAGTTGTTGTTGAGAGCAATGCACAAGTAATCATAAAGCTGTTGAAGACAAAAAAAATTGATTGTACCGAGATCGCTGGTCTCTTCATGAGATTAGAGAGCTAAGTGGACACTTTGAGAAAGTTAGGCTGATTTTCGTATGAAGAGGCACTAATGAGGCGGCTTAATTATTGCAAAGCAAGCAACAAGTTTTAGGAGGAACATTCATGGTTTAATTACATTCTTGTATTCCTCACTAACACGTTGCATCATGATGTATGCCCAATTAAGTAAGCAATAAAGCTCTTTTACTTGGAAAAAAGATCCATGTCCACGTCCACTCTCACCAGTGGTCAACGAATCCGGAATTAAATGAGGACGATTAGGCGATCTGTCAATTATCGAAGCATGTTCTTCTTTTGACCAGTAATCTTATGGATCGGTACTTGCTTGAACCATCTAAACGGAAATTTTTGTTTTTCTGTAAGAAAAGAAACTTGGCTGGTTTTCTCCTGATGTGAGGTGGTAGGAGACTGCTAAATAGATGGTGAGGGTGGGTCAATAAGTCAAAATAGACAACATAGGAGGCTCCAAACTACAAGCGAGCATGAAGAAGCATAGAGCATTAAGCTAAGCAAGGCTCTTTCATGATCACCAAACATTGGTACAGATTGATGATGGCAGCGTCACGGACAAATGCTACCTCGGATATGGTGAGCGGTGGAGTCTCATGCTTGAGCTTCCAGGAAGCAACCGCCTAAACTAAGGAAATGCACACAACTACACCCATACTACTCGCCTAATGATCTCATGGCCAATATGGCACATGGGCCAATGACCCCATCCTGCCACATCACCCTAGCATGTGACCTGTTCACGTTGTTAAGTTGTAAATTGAAACATTAATTAATGCTCCCAAACTTAGTAAATAAATTATGGAATAAAGCATATGACACTTATAGAAAGAGAATAACAAAATGATAATGACAAAGGAAAATTATATGTATGCATTGTATGATCATCTCGATAGCTTTATTATGACATCTTGACCATATAGGTTGTTAGAGCATCTACAACACAACGCCTAAAAAGGGGCGCTAGGAATCCTGGTCTCTCTTGTTGCGTCGACGCAAAAAGTTGAGTTGAGCGCCCCTTAGTTTTTTTGCCTTATGCAATGCAAAGGGAAGGTTGTAGTTAGCGTCTTCGTTATGACCTTTCTTTTTTTGGGGGAGGGGCAGAGGTAGCTCATTTCTAGTTTATTTGGATGTCTATCTTGTTTGCATGTTTCCTACTTAAGTGTTGAGCATTGTAAATCAGTGACGGAGTCAAGACACGGTCCCCTTGGGCACAACCCGAGCTGCGAAACCCTCGCACAAAGTATATTTTACATCATAGCGCATTGCAGATGACTGTAGCATTGAAGCGGACACATGGCCTAGTGCTATCCTCGCTCCTCCTCTATTGTAAATGTCGGTATGTGAGCAGTGTGCGACACGTTTGCTATGCTCTTAATTTTAGTAAGCCAAAAATTGTGATGGGTGACGTTTCTTCACTGTTCAATTCATCCATGGCAACTACTAAGTATAAAAAAAATGTTGTCCCATAACATGGGACAAAAGAGATTGCCTTATCCGCCGAACACCAGTATGTTCTTTTTTGTTCTCAACCATATGTAGAATTAAAGAAAAGGAAACCTTTTCTATCAATGAACGGTTGCCTCATATCTCAACAAAATTGGACGGTTCCTTTTGTATGAAACCTTCCTCCACTCATCATGACTCCAATAACATGTTGCCTTACCGCCCATAAAATATGAAAAACATGTGCGTCCATGTCCAAACTAAGACACATTATCTTTCGTGACAAGTGGTGCCTAGCAGCCACCTTGATTCACAAGGAGTCAATTAGAATCATCAATGCCATTTGGGTGTAACCTCATGGTCCTTGATTTGCATGATTTCCAAAACAATGTAATATCATGCCATTCTGAGTACTACATGTTTTAAAATTATGTTTCATTGATCGAAGAAAATCTGAACAAATATTTCCATAAGGGAGACGTCATAATATTTTGTATCAAATGTAAGGGGGGGGGGGGATCTACTACAAATAAAACAACCCATATATAGCCCTTTCACTGAGAAGTATCCTCAAACTTTATTATTTACATGGCTAAAACTTATTAATATTCACGTTCACGGAAACCATCAATCAATAGTCTGGTTAAATGGTGGTTATAGCTTAGGCATTTCACCTAATAAATGGGCCATCAATCTTGTACCCATTAATTTAAGGGGTTTTACTGTGCAAAGTAAATAGACAAATGCAAAAAGTCCATATAATATACTCCATATTAATATTATATTATGACATTTTGATTCCTATACAAATTAAAATTATATTTGATTGCTTAAAGAAAAAAAATACAATGTTCACAAAAGGGTAGAGTCGAATGTTGTGTACCTAATGTAGGGATAGAAAATGCTCCTACAAATAAACGCTCTAGCTCTCATCCTTTCAACGAGAAATCAACTCAAAATTTAAAATCTAGGTAGCTAATCTTATCAATATTCTGGTCAAGGAACCGATGAGTAGACTACCTAAATGATGGTAACTAAATAGGTGATCCGAGTTAATCTATACCTTTTAATATGAGAACAATGCCAACTTAGCATGCAATCTTGTATGAAAAATACCATCTCTTCTTTTTTTTTTGCGGGGGAAGAAAAAGACCATTTCAATATGCAACTATACATGGAAAAAATGCTAGTTTTATTCAAAAATATTTTACAACTATATAGTAATGTAATGCAGTATTTTATATGTATTTTTAGTTATGGTTCTCGTATCATTAATACAAATATCATGTTACCAAAGCAAGTTGAAATATATTGCAACCGATTCCCGCAGTGGAGTACTCCCTCCGTTCCTACATATATGTCTTTCTATAGATTTCAACAAGTGACTACATACGAAACAAAATGAGTGAATCTATACTCTAAAATATGTTTACATACATTCATATGTTGCAATCCATTTGAAATGTCTAAAAAGACTTATATTTAGGAACGGAGGGAATACATTCTAATTTTGCCTAATAAATGGACCACCAATCTCATATATACATTAGTGTAAGAGATCTTATTGTAGTAATAAAAGAAATCAACGGATACAAAGAATCCACATCATATACTCCATATCACTGGACTATTCAATCTTATACAGATACGCATCCATACCAGTAGTATTTATTTTGAAAATCATCCATATTAATATGAACAATCTGTATTTAACCACCAAATAAAATCCAGGCTGTACAATATCTTCTTTTTTTTAGGGGTAGGCTGTACAATATCTGGTGGCATGTCTTGACTGCGAAGGTGAAGACTTCCAGCAAAATCCAAATATCACCGCCAGCACATAAAAGGTTGTTTTTTTTTGTACAGATAAGGAAAATCCAGGAAAATTCCCAGCTCATCTCTCGCCGTATACTGCTTACACGCTTGCCTCTCCCTCGCGGACGATAAATACACGACGCACCACCAGAGGAGAAAAAGAAAAAGACGGATCAAATCAATCAACCAGATATAATAGATTAAAAAATAAAAATCCACATCCCTAGCCTGCCTGCCATGACGCGGGACGGCGTGCCACCGGCGGCGCCTGCCGGCGGCGGTGCGGGGGACGGGCCGAGGCGGTGCTCGCAGTGCGGGCACCACGGGCACAACTCCCGCACATGCACGGCGCGCCCCGTGAAGCTCTTCGGCGTGCGCATCGGCGACAAGCCAATCAGGAAGAGCGTCAGCATGGGCAACCTCGCGCAGCTCGCGGAGGGTAGCGGCGGTGCCAGGGCCGAGGGGTACGGCTCCGAGGGCGACGACGACAAACCCCACAGGAAGCGAGGTGGGCTTTTTATTTTCCTTCTCTCCCCTGTTTTAGCCTACGGGGAGATGAGATTCTTTGTTTTGTTGCATGTGTATGGAGGTTTAGTCTCTGTTCTGTAAAAAAAATGTGTTCTGATCACCCCTGTGATGTTCTTTACGTAGTTAAGATGATTGTTTGTTGTAGTGTGCAAATATGTGGTTTTGTTGTGAAGGTGCAGTTTTGCTGTTGGCTTTTAAGATGGCAAGTGAGAAAGTTTTGATTTTACTGTGCCGATCGAAGTAGTTTTCTGAAACTTTGCGGAAAGTACTGCTTTTAATCTGGTAGGTTCGGTGTTAGTTGGGATTTTTGTTCGGTTTACGATGCCTAGTGGTGTGCAAAATTAGCAAACTACTCCAACTTAATACTTGGTTGAGACCTGTTTTAGTGTTTAGTTCATCACTTTGTCCCATTACTGACAGATTTGGGGGTTTACTGGTGGTGAGCGGTCCTTGTGACTGCTTCTTGTCATCAGAATTTACTCCCTCCGTCCCACAATATAAGATCGTTTTTCAAGCTATGTTAGATGGAGGGGGTACTTTTTTTTTTGAAACGAATCTGAAGTTGTGCTTCTATTCCGCTGTTACCATTCAAGCTTGTGGCCTTGTCACTTAATTGGCTAAATGATTTTATTGCAACCCAGAAATAATATTCATTACAGTCACCAATATCATTAACTGGGTTACACTCACACTCCATATTTTGTACATGGTTTGCATTCTTTTAATGTGTAATGGTATACAGTACTGTTATAAATTTCCATGCAACTTCATGCTTGTTCTTTATTATGATTTAAAAATTTGAATGAATATGTCGAATTTGCATTGAAGAATGCCATTTATTTTGTTGGGTGACAGGTGAGTCATGGTCAGAAGAGGAGCACAAAAATTTTCTACTTGGATTGAACAAATTAGGAAAAGGTGATTGGCGTGGCATATCCCGTAATTATGTTGTCTCGAGGACACCTACTCAAGTTGCTAGCCATGCTCAGAAGTATTTCATTCGCCAAACAAATGTTAATAGGAGAAAGAGAAGATCAAGCCTCTTCGATATGGTTATTGAGGATGTGAGCATCTCTCCCTACCTTTCTATTTCTCTGCATGTAGTGTTGAGGTGCAACCAGGTTTAGCTGATTGCACTTAGGCAAACATGTCGCGATGCATTCTTAAGATTGGTGCTTATTCTTTTCCTCTTTGTTCCTGTTGCCTTAGTAAGTTCTCGTATACTCCGTTCCGAATTACTTGTCGCATGTATGGTTGTATCTAGATGTATTTTAGTTCTAGATACATCCATTTCTGCGACAAGTAATTTGGAACGGAGGGAGTAGCTGTTAGCATAGAATCACCCTGTTATATGAAGTGAATAAGACATCTCAAACATAATTGTTTTTTAAATATTTATTGCTTGTCCCCCTGTGTACCAATTGCTTATGATTGTTTTATGGTTTTTAATCAGCCTGGTGACCAGCCACTCTCCCGTTCATCGTCACAAGAGATGCCGCTCTCCCGTTCATCTTCACAAGATGTAGAAGAGTTCGTAGATGATCTACGGCCTGTTACTGCTCCTGTGACACCACCCGCTCCTATGCCCGTGATAACATCTGTTTCTGTCCCACCACCAGTGCCAGTAATGGCACCACCTGCTCCTGTGCCTATGCTAACATATGCATCAGCCCCATCGCCAGTTCTAGCAATGGCACATCAACCTCAGGGCAATGAATCGGCTGGTTCAAGTTCAATTGCTGGAGAAGCAGGGATGGTGATGCCACAAGTGATGCCCCCATATGGTTATCCTCCTCCAATGATGATTCCTGCACCTCACTATGTCCAAGCAGTTTTTCCGTATCCATACTATGGCTATGCTCCAATGTTCTATGGGCCACCAGTCTCTATGCAAGCATCATCACCAGTTACAGTACAAGCATCACATGAGCCTGTCAGGCCTGTTGCTGTCCACTCAGCTCCCCCGGTAAATGTTGAAGACCTGTACAACATGTCCAAACTCAACCTGAAGGGTGACTCAAGTACCAGCGGTGTTGCGCCTAACTTGGCGTTGCCTCCAAATCCAAACGGGAGACCAGAGAGGCAATCTGCTTTCCATGGAAAAGGGGCTGAGAATGGCTCATCGAACGGACTAATCCCGACAAAATGATTCTGTGGCTAGACCTTTAATGTGTATGTAACCCTTAGCTATTTATTATAGTAAAATCATGATATAGCTTTCTTGGTCATGTTCCGTGAGTAAATTTACTGTTAGTCTGTGCATTTGTGTTTTGCCCTATTGATTTTCCCAAATTCACATCGATTCTCATACAGGACAGAGTTGGATAGTTGCACTTACGTTTCTGCACATAATTTTTGCGCCTTCCTGAGTATAATAAATCTCACAGGTTACCTCTACAACAGAAGTAGTATCAGGACCACTCTTTCATGTGGTTGAGGTAGGATTGAGCTATCTTGATCAGAGAAAAGATCATGTTATGTATTGTTTCTTCAGAGTTCAGAGTGCATTCAGTACAACCTGTTAGAGTGTATGTATTTCCCTGTAATACAGCGTATGGAGCACGACCCATGGTCAGTGCACGCGCGTGAGTCAGTGGGCATGTAGCCAGCCCACGTCCCTGCATGTAGTGGCACACGATAATGCAAGCGTGTGTTGAATCCCATAGCAAACCTCTCCTCTTCATGGTATAGATACCGCCGACCGGATCAATCCCCTTGCTCCGGCCACCGATCCCGCTTCCGCTGCTATGGGCGACCCCGATTCCCCCCTATCTACTACCTCTGATGGCCCCGGCGCTTCTGACGTTGTTGGGCCGCCTCCACCACCTCCTGCTCTCCTTCCGGCCGCCCCTGTCTCCATTGTCGCGGCTGGCTCTGTTGCTGCCCGGCCTGCGGCCCTGCCGCCCGTGGTCACCGTTGCTTCGTGACCATTGACATTCGCCGTCATGTTGCTGTCACCCTTGACTTGCTCGCCGGCAACTATGCACAGTGGTGCCGCCACTTCGACACTGCAATCGGGATGTTCGGCCTCCGCGATCATGTGGACGCCGCTGCCGTCCCGCGCTTCGACGACCCTAACTGGGCGATGGCGGACCACGCCGTTGTCCATTGGCTCAACACCACTGCCGCGCCTGATCTATTGGACGCCGTGATGGCGTAGGAGGACACCGCCCTCACCGTCTGGACGGCCATCAGCGACATCTTCCGGGACAACCAACTTGCCCGGGCCGTCTACATCGACGCTGAGTACCACGCCGTGGTGCAAGGCGATCTGACGATCATGCAGTACTGCACCAAGTTGAAGGCGTACGCTGATCAGCTCCGCGATCTCGGCCAGCCGGTGTCGGAGTCGCGGCAGGTCTTCCACCTCCTGCGCGGGCTCAACCGCCAGTACCACGACGCCATCCCGCACATCACGTCGCAGTCGCCGCTGCCCTCGCTTCTCCGTACGCGCTCCTTTCTTCTTCTCTAAGAGCACCGGGCCGAGCAGACAGCGCGCCTCCAGGGCGCGCACGTGCTCTTCGTCGGGTGTGGCGCCACGCCGCCCTCTCCCTCACCACCTGCCGTGCCTGATGTCACCGGCGGCGGGCGTGCGCGCGGTGGGCGTGGACGTCGTCGCGGCCGCGGCAACGGTAGCGCACCACCACCGTCCGCCCCTCCCCGCATTCCTGGCCTGCCTGCTCCTGCGCCTGGCACCAACTCGTGGACCGGTCTTGTCCAGGCGTGGCCGATGCCATGGCGCGCTCCGGGCTCTGGTGTTCTTGGGCCTCGCCCTGGGACTCCGCCTCAACAGGTGATGTACGATGCTCCGTCTCCAGCTGCTCCTGGCGCGTACGGCTACGGCAACGTACCCCCGTACGGCTACGGGTCGCCACCAGCCTACGCCACCCCTCCCAGAGCGCCGCCGCATCAACAGCCCCTGGACATGACTTCCCTTCAGGCCGCGCTTCACAGCGCCATCGCAGGGCCGTCGTCCTCTGGGAGCGCTCCCGAGTGGTACATGGACTCCGGCGCGGCATCGCACATGACCAACTCCCCCGGTACTCTGCACACTCTTCTCCCGTCTACTCCCTCCTCTCACATTATAGTTTGTAGCGGCGAGCATCTTCCCATCACACACACAGGCACCGGCTTACTCATCTCCGGTACCTCGCCCATCCAACTATGCAACATACTTGTCTCTCCCTCCTTGATCAAAAATCTCCTTTCCATTCGTCAAATCTGTTGTGACAATCCCGTTTCGGTTGAATTTGACTTATTTGGCTTCTCTGCCAAATTTTCACAATTTAGGCATTGTACGCATATGATAAATCCAAATGAAAAGAAACCTTGCACATAGATTATTACCAAATAAGTCACATAGTTTTTACATCACAATAAATAAATATCTCATAGTTTACAATTAAATGTATTTAAAATTGTACTAACTAGGAGACCACATATAGTCAACCAAATTATTTTGAAGTTGAATGTGAGTCGTCCAATCACGCATTTCTTGATTAAATTGGGTAAACTGTGCAAACGTTGTCACTCCATGCCCAGGCTCAACATTTTCACGCTGAAAATTCCCACCCTTGGTCGAGGAGGCTGTCATCACGCGCATCCTCTACGATCATGTTGTACATGACAACCCAAGCAATCATCACCTTCCACATCTTCCGGGTGCTCCATGTTCTAGCAGGGTGTCGAACAATAGCCCATCAAGATTGGAGCACACCAAAAGCAGGCTCTCTTGTTCTTGGGCAAACCTAGCCCTCTTCTCTCCTACCGGCTCAGAAATTGTCTTCACAATAGTCGACCACTAAGGATAGATGACATCAGCTAGGTAGTATCCCTTGTTGTATTGGTGGCCATTGACCTCAAAGTTGACATCTGGGAAGTTCCCTTCAGAAAGCCTTGCGAACACCGAAGACCGCTGAAGCACGTCGATGTCATTGTGAGAGCCTGACATGCTTCAAGTATGACCGTGCAAGCTTTAACATGCCCCTTATATTGCCCTTGTCAAGCAAATGGACGGTTCTACCACTCCCAGTGCATACAGTCTATGCTACCAATCATTCACGGAAAGCTCCTCGATTCATTGACCGCCAACAAACTAGGCAGTATCTGTGACACCCCCGATTTGACCGTACACTAATCATACACGCAAATGTGTACGATCAAGATCAAGGTCTCACAGGAAGATATCACAACACAACTCTAGACACAAATTAAAATAATACAAGCTTTATATTACAAGCCAGGGGCCTCGAGGGCTCAAATACATAAGCTCGAAAACAAAAGAGTCAGCGGAAACAACATTATCTGAGTACAGACATGAGCTAAACAAGTTTGCCTTAAGAAGGCTAGCACAAAAGCAACAACGATCGAAAAGGCAAGGCCTCCTACCTTGGAGCCTCCTAACTATTCCACGTCGTCAGCGGCCTTCATGTAGTAGTTGGCACCCTCTGGGTAGTAGTAATCATCAGTGGTGTCGTCTGGCTCCTGGGATCCGTCATCTGGTCGCAACAATCGGGTATGGGGGAAAAAGAGGTAGCAAAGCAACCGTGAGTACTCATCCAAAGTACTCGCAAGACTTACATCAGATCTAAACTAAGTATGCATCTGTATCAAACGAATGGGTTGTATCTGTGGACTAAACTGCAGAATGCCAGAAGAGAAGGGGAAAGCCTAGCCTATCGAATAATAGCATCTTCAAGCATCTTGCATCATATAGAAGAGTACAGATCAACATAATGTAAAGTAGTAGTAGTGTTATCAACCTCGGCCAGAGATCCTTTCTCGACTCCCTGCGAGAAAGCAATCCCAGAGCCATACTATCCATTTCTCATAACCATTTCTCATCTCAAGTATCCAGTTCTAGTTGTATCGATCGGGATACAACTCCAAGTGTCCGTTACCGCAGGACAGGCTATTGATAGATGTTTTCTTCCCTGCAGGGGTGCACCAACTTACCCACCACGCTCGATTAACTCCGTCTGGACACACTTTCCTGGGTCATGCCCGGTGACGGTGTCCTGGACTAGGGGGTACTCAACACGTCATCTCCCGATCTGATAGATTGGGCCGAGGACCCCCGTGGCCGTATACTCATGGGCCAGTTCGGACAACTGTCGCATACAAGGAAGATTCCACAAGACTTGGCGATCAAGACAAGGACTTCTCCCCACCAGCGTATTCGGCTAGGACTCTTGTTAACCTAGGCCTCTGGTGCATTATATAAACCAGGGCCACGCTAGTCGATAGATCATATATACATACAATCATACCGTAGGCTAGCTTCTAGGGTTTAGCCTCCTTGATCTCGTGGTAGATCTACTCTTATACTACCCATATCATCAATATTAATCAAGCAGGACGTAGGGTTTTACCTCCCTCAAGAGGGCCCGAACCTGGGTAAAACTTCGTGTCCCCTGCCTCCTGTTACCATCGATCCAAGACGCACAGTTCGGGACCCCCTACCCGAGATCTGTCGGTTTTGACACCGACATTGGTACTTTCATTGAGAGTTCCACTGTGTGATCGACAAAAGGATCGATGGCTCGCCTGCAGATCAACTGCGACTTCGGCATCTTCGTCACCAGCTCGACTGGTCACCTTGGTTCGACCAAGAACTGCGCCCCGTGTTCAGATCACCATATCCAGACGGGGGCTTTCATCGAACATCAACTCTGATCTCTATCAAGATCATGGAGGAATCATCCATGGAGCTCGGGGGCTCAATGTCAACATTGCCCTCAAGTGACCGTGCTGTTTTTCTGGACAGCAAACTCGTATCTGCCGCCACCACCTCCTTGAGTATCACTTTGACGATTGCTTTGGTGGAATTGTGCGGAATTGAGTCTACAACAACCCTGGAAAATTTCATCGAGTTCCGATGGAGGAATCTCTGGCAATCCACGATATACCGGAGCCCTGTCAAATCTGGACGGGAATTTGGATGAGTTTAGAGCGTGGTGTCCAGCTTCTAGATCGGACGTCCTTTGGAAGATCCAACCGTTGATCGGCTGCAGAATTCCAATATCTACCACCTCTCAAAATTTCAGCTTGATCCGACCGTCCAAACTTCGGGAACCTTCCGATTAGTGCATCACTTTTCGGATCTGTTTTCTGTGCGAAAACGAATCCGACCCGAGTTCATCTTTTTTATGAACAGGATTTCAGACATCCCTTTTGAAGGAGGTTTTGTATGGGGTATTGTGTTTTATTGCCTAACACATCCCACTAACTTTAAGATCTTTTGAACATGATCTTCAACATCATGCTGGTGTCAAACTAGTCCGGCAATATTACTCCACGGCTGCCGATCTGCGCTAGACACGGCGTCACTTTGTTGAGCCGAGCTCAACTTCTTCGAATCATCATCTCGGCAAGCCGAACAAGAGTCCGGCATCGCGAAGGATAAATCATCACCAACATCGCCGTCCCACGGATTACATGGAGCGGGCATACCGGCATCTCCGCACGGTCGCTTCATCAAGCCGGCATCGACCACGTCACGACCTGCATCGACAGGGCCGCACTATTGCTTCTTCAAGCTGGTGTCCATCACACCGACCTACTTCGACATTTCGGCTGGACCGGGGGCTTCGCCATCTCTTTATCAACCTACTCCGGACGCTTCGGCGTCACTAGCCGACCAGCTCCGTCACATTAGCTGGGCCGAGGGCTTTGCTTCGGCGAGTCAACCTTTACCAGCATTGCCATGCCGTCGTTTTATCGCCCATCAGGCAATGGGTGTGCGGAGCGAGTCCCAATTTTGGGAATCATCTTCCTTCGGATTGCTACAACAAATAAACCAGGTGCTATTAATCCCAGTATTTTTTGCTTGTTTGGGTTCATTTTTCCCAAGGAATTATTACTCTGGTTTGTCCATGATATGTACACAGGTCTATCAAATAGTGACCGCATTAACGATGGTCGCGTGGTGGTTCGATCAATTTCCATACATAGTCCGGCGAACGCCGCATCCGGAGCTCGGACCGACCTGTGAATTTAGGCTTTGCCACGCCTTTACTACATCACGCCGACGCCCTGCATCGACATTGACTTCGGCGCCAGGCCATATTTCTTTTATTACTCACTTTGCATAAATTATTTATTATGCAACGTTTTTTAATTATCATTATTACTATTATCTCCGGTTGGCACTATTTTTTGTGCATAGGAAAATGATCCGGGGACTTCGGCGTCACTCTGCCGGTCTGCATTGACCGTGCTATGTCACCACTTCGGCGTGTCGAGCTCTCCACTCCGCCACCTCGGGACCAGCTTGGGGGATGGAACCTTGCCCCGCATCAAGCTCGGACCGCGTCATCAATACCGAACACATTAACCAGCTAAGTCGCTTTCATGCTCAAAGCTTTAATTTCTAACTTGTGCCCGGTTCGACCAAGCATTATACTTTTTTGGAAAAATGTTGCCTGTAAAAATTTTCCTTGTCCAAACTTTGTTTGTGACGCATAAATTCAAATACCCCGTTTACTTGGGGGCTTCCTTTATGAAGCTTTTCCTGTTGCATATGATTATACTTGTACGGCTTCGTTCCTTGTTCGTGTATTACGCCACAATATGCACCATATTGACTTAAGCGATTTGCAAGCTGGGTTGCCTCGCTCCTGTGTTTACCCCTACGTTCCCGATTGTTCGGCTAGGGAGTAAACGGAGCACCTCTGCGATTGTCACGATCGGGTCAACCGAGCCGGACCTTAGACTGGGTGAAGCCGAAAGCTAGCGCTCTTATAGTTTTCAATAATGGTCGGCACACAACGGAACTCATGAGTACAAAAAATCTATTGCACAAGTCTCATAATAACAATGAGCACCGAAGAAAGGTATCAGTGGGGGTACTATTTTCTTTGAAGATGCTTCTTACACTTTGCAGTAATATAGCATAAGTTCCCTGAGCGCGCTTTGTCTGTTACAGCCTTATGGCCTGATTGCCTGGTTATTGGAAACACCGTCGATATTCTTGACAGATGGAGTACATAACACTTTTCGGTCCTTGACCGAAGAGGGAGAAGCCGACGGTCGGTTAAGACGCGTTTAAAGTTCGGTTGAACATAGATATGATATAAGTACTTCTGTACATGGAATCATTCTTTTACCCAAGTCACTTGGGGGCTCTTAAATTTATATGAGCCGTTTTATGATAAGTGTTCTTCTTCTTAGTCGTTGCAAAGTTTTATTATTATTATTATTATTATTATTATTATTATTTATCACTCCTTTTTTCGACGCGAGTGTGCGGTCACTAGTCGGGGAGCCTAATTTCTCTCTCAAAGCCGCTAGAGTTTAGTTTGCTAAACTGGCCTGATGAGAAGTACTCCGCCCTCGGGATAAGAGGTTGAAGCCGTAGGCTGACCCGCTCGAAGTCTTGAGATAGGATGTATCATGTTAAAGCACGACAGAAGCACTTCTTTTTTCTAAGACCAACTTTCGGATTGGCACCGAACACTTGATATTGTTCGGACGTCATGTTTTTACTGACGTTTCTTGGTTTTCCAAGCTTTTTGGCACTTTTAAACTATTTGTGTTTTTCCAGCATTAGTATCGCAGTGCAACGCCGGACACCTTTAGGTTCGGCAAAAACATTCTCGGATATTGCTATATATGCATCGGTTTCGAATTGTGTCTTCGGTCAATAGTTGGGTTGCCCGGCTCTTGTGCTTTCCTCCTACGTTCCTCTTTGTTCGGCTAGGTGTGCAAAGGGAGAACCACTGCGATTGTGCTTCCAGCTCGCATGGTCAAGCACCTCAGTGGATAAAGCCGAAAACTGATTGTCACAATAAGCGTAAACTGGTCAGCGATCCGATGACTATGTTAAATGATGGGCCGTTCATAACATTGGCCGAAGTGTTTACGGCTTGACCTCGACTATCGCCGAACACTACCGGGGGCTATTAGCTGGCCTCCCAAACTAAATCCTCGATATTTTTCTCTTACATTCGAGCCGAGGTTTCATGGTCATGCTTAGCATGACAACCCAAAGAAAGGAACCGATAGCGGGACTATTTTCTTTGGAAGACATTTCTTCTGTTAAACAGTAATATAACATATCTCTCTGCGTACCTTTGTTCATAAAACCGTATGGCCAGATTGCCTTGTTTGTCGTAAATCTTGGCCCTCATAAAGGCTTTATAAAGTAGGACAAACACTCCTCGGCTACTAGCCGAGGAGGTGGAAGCTGATGGTCGGTCAACAAAGTTTTGTACAATGCGGATCCAAGCATTAATGACGTAAAGTACTTGGATACATAGAGTCATTACACATAATTTGTGATTTTACTATGGATATCGATCCTTAATTCGGCCACCCGTGCCCGCATTAAGGCTCAGGGGCTACTGGGCTTCGGCCTTATTATTTACAAATATTAAAGGGGCACATCGATCCCCTGATCTGGTGTTGCCACCCGACCAGTGTCTCGGGGGCTACTGCATTGCCTGTTCAATGCAGAAAATTTTAAGTGCAATACAGTTTCCGAGGAGATTTTGATCCTCAGTTTGGTCGGCCGCACCCAACCTGAGTCTCGAGGACTAAGCACGCCGCTTTTCGTGTCCCGAAGTATTCTGCCGAGCTAGGACTTGATCCTCAGGACGATTTTGCAAATCAACTTGAGTCTCAGCGGCTACTGGGATCAGCGGTATTACGTCATCCTTCAGGTGCATCTCGGGTTTTAGACCGATACACACCTTGAGGGCTACTGGATATATCTCGGCAGAGAATAAATTGCACCAATAAAAAATATTGACGAAAAATCGGCCCACAGTCGGGGTGGTGCACCACCTCGGAAGCAGTCCGGCATAAAGCTCGGGCGCTAGTGGCTGGCTCCATAGAGGGCATTTCCGGCATTGAGCTTGGCTAAACTCCTTCAACTTTTTTGAACCAAGGTGATATGACACCTCGGATATAGTCCGGCGTTGGAGCTCGGGTACAGTCCAGCGTTGGAGCTTGGACATAGTCCGGCGTTGGAGCTTGGATACATTCCGGCGTTGGAGCTCGGAAGTGGTCCGGCATTGGTGCTCGGCCGCAAAAGATACCTCGAATGCAGTCCGGCGTTAGAGCTCGGACGCAAGAGGACACTGCCTCCCGGGAACAACTTCAAACCCGAGGTGTGGCATAAAAACAACAAGGCATTGATAAAGGCCGGAAACTTAAAGGGGCTCCTCGGATACTCGACGTATAAACTTGTCGAATTCATTTCGGCGATCCTCAAGATCGAAGATGAGAAGATTTGTTGAACCAGTTTTCAAGACCGTCGACCGAAGATGAAGAACAGTTCGGAAGAATCGAGGAGCGTCCCTGAAAGTGCAACTATCCCTAGGTGGTTTTGATAATTCATAACAACATATAGCTCATTGAGCTAATGCTATTCCAAGATGATTATTTCAGGAAAGCTCAATGATTGGCATGGCATGGATGGTGAAAGTGGAACCCTCAAAATGCTAAGGACAAAGGATTGGCTCAAGCTCAAAAGCTCAAGACTCTTCATTTTATATTTTAGTGATCCAAGATCACATTGAGTCTTTAGGAAAAGCCAATACTATCAAGAATGGATGAGGTGTTGCTTAATGAGCCTCTTGCTTCATGTGCTTAGTGATATGCTCCAAAACCCTCAACTACTTTCCCATATCCACATATGACCTAAACCCTAAGCCAAACTCGGTCATACCGATTCTTTCTATTCGGCGCCACCGAGTTTCACTTGTCATAAGCCACTGCCAAACCCTAGCAATTCGGTTCTACCGATAGGGATCTAGGTCTCACCGAGATGGGATTGCAAACTCTCTGTTTCCCTTTCGTAACTTTTCGGTCTCACCGAAAGAGCGAATCGGTCCCACCGAGATTGCAATGTAAATTCAATGTTTCCTTTCTGTAACTTTTCGGTCTCACCGAAAGAGCGAATCGGTCCCACCGAGATTGCAATGTAAATTCAGTGTTTCCTTTTTGTAACTTTTCGGTCTCACCGAAAGAGCAAATCGGTCCCACCGAGTTTGCCTGACCAACTCTCTGGTTAGCTAATTACCAAATTCGGTCTCACCGAGTTTGTGTAATCGGTCTCACCGAGATTACGTGATGCCCAAACCCTAACCATATCGGTCCTACCGAGTTGCATGTCAGTCCCACCAAAAATCTCTAACGGTCACTAGGTTTACCTTTTTGGTCCGACCGAGTTTGTTGATTCGGTCCCACCGAGATTGGAAAACTGTGTGTAACGGTTGGATTTTGTGTGGAGGCTATATATACCCCTCCACCTCCTCTTTATTCGTGGAGAGAGCCATCAGAACACATACACAATTCCAACTCATATGTTCTGAGAGAGAACCACCTACTCATGTGTTGAGACCAAGATATTCCATTCCTACCATATGAATCTTGATCTCTAGCCTTCCCCAAGTTGCTTTCCACTCAAATCTTCTTTCCACAAAATCCAAATCCTATGAGAGAGAGTTGAGTGTTGGGGAGACTATCATTTGAAGCACAAGAGCAAGGAGTTCATTACCTACACACCACTTGTTACTTCTTGGAGAGTGGTGTCTCCTAGATTGGCTAGGTGTTACTTGGGAGCCTCCGACAAGATTGTGGAGTTGAACCAAGGAGTTTGTAAGGGCAAGGAGATCGCCTACTTCGTGAAGATCTACCGCTAGTGAGGCAAGTCCTTCGTGGGCGATGGCCATGGTGGGATAGACAAGGTTGCTTCTTCGTGGACCCTTTGTGGGTGGTTGCTTCTTCGTGGACCCTTCGTGGGTGGAGCCCTCCGTGGACTCGCGCAACCGTTACCCTTTGTGGGTGGAGCCCTCCGTGGACTCGCGCAACCGTTACCCTTCGTGGGTTGAAGTCTCCATCAACGTGGATGTAGGATAGCACCACTTATCGGAACCACGGGAAAAACATCCGTGTCTCCAATTGCGTTTGAATTCTCCAAACCCTTCCCTTTACATTCTTGCAAGTTGCATGCTTTACTTTCCGCTGCCAATATACTCTTTGCATGCTTGCTTGAATTGTGTGATGATTGCTTGACTTGTCCTACAATAGCTAAAATCTGCCAAGAACTAAAATTGGGAAAAGGTTAAGTTTTTATTTGGTCAAGTAGTCTAATCACCCCCCTCTAGACATACTTTCGATCCTACAGTACCTAACTTGAAGACCGGTTCAGGGGGCTACTGACGGTGTCCTGGACTAGGGGGTACTCAACACGTCATCTCCCGATCTGATAGATTGGGCCGAGGACCCCCGTGGCCATATACTCATGGGCCAGTTCGGACAACTACCGCATACAAGGAAGATTCCACAAGACTTGGCGATCAAGACAAGGACTTCTCCCCACCAGCGTATTCGGCTAGGACTCTTGTTAACCTAGGCCTCTGGTGCATTATATAAACCAGGGCCAGGCTAGTCGATAGATCATATATACATACAATCATACCATAGGCTAGCTTCTAGGGTTTAGCCTCCTTGATCTCGTGATAGATCTAGTCTTGTACTACCCATATCATCAATATTAATCAAGCAGGACGTAGGGTTTTACCTCCCTCAAGAGGGCCCGAACCTGGGTAAAACTTCGTGTCCCCTGCCTCCTGTTACCATCGATCCAAGACGCACAGTTCGGGACCCCCTACCCGAGATCCGCCGGTTTTGACACGACACCCGACCTCGGCCAAACAATACGCCGCAACCTGACCTAGGCTTAATAGAGAGGTCAGCACGCCGGACTAAACCTATGCCCCCAGAGGTCATGGTCCATCTCCTTGGGAACTCCTTCATGTTGCGTACGTGGCCGGTGAGCAGACCTAGCTACCTCCTTCAAAAAGGCAGGTGCTTACCAGTCCAACCCGGCGCGCGCCGCTCAGTCGCTGACGTCTATTAAGCTTCGGCTGATGCATACGACGCAGAACGCCCATACTATGCCCACATGATGGTTAGTGCTATCAGGCCAGAGGCCCCTCGGATCAAATATCCAAATCGTAGTGGATTAGGAGCACAAGGTAACGAGCAGAGACTCACGATCGATGTGACCCCGTCACCCCGTCTCGAGTACTTGCGGCAAGGGCTAAGAATGCCCGGCCACGCCTCATAAGTATCTCGCGGGCACCTTCCAGGTAAACCCGACTCCACATCACTCGCTATTAAGATCGCACGGGTACCCCTCAGGGCCGACCCATCTTTAGTAACATGGTTCAGTGTAAAGTCATAGTAACCATAGTAACTGTGTGTCTAACACCAAGGGGAAAACCCGAGGAATCACCCCCGGTGAATTCCACTCGATGTTATCATCAAGGTGAACGTAAGAGGATCCACCCTCGAGGTTCACACTTGAGGGGTTGCACGACAGAGCCGTAACGGAAGTGGTTAAGGAGGAAATCACCCTCGATGACCTCGACCATATAGCTACACTACAGAGATCTCATTAGGAGTGATATAAGAGGTTCCACCCTCGGCACTCAATGGTAACTCTGTAGAGTCGTACAACCAGGGGGTGATGTGCGGTGTCGGGGCCTGGACGTCGATCACGTTGATCGAGTCATCGAACATAAAGCGAGGCAACTGGGACAAGGTGGGGTCACTGATGGATCTCTAACCAACCTATACTAAGCAGTTTAGGATAAGCAGGTAAGGTATGAAAGCAGGTAACCAAAACAGGCTATGCATCAGAGTAGGATCATACATAAAGCAGTAGCAGTTCTAATGCAAGCATGAGAGGGAAAGAAATGGGCGATATCGGAATGCTCAAGGGGGGTTTGCTTGCTTGGAAGCTCTGCTGAAAAGGAAGAAGTGTCGTCGTCGACGTAGTCGATCACAGGGGCGACATCGGTCTCGGGGTCTACCGGAGAGAAGAGGGGGAAGAACAATAAATATAAAGCAAACACAGCATCACAAAGCATAACATGACAATATGATGTGCCGGGTGTGACCTAACGTATGGCTACACGATATAGGTGAAGGGGGAATTCAACCGGGAAGGTATTCCCGGTTCCGGACCTGTGTCAGACAGATGAACGGAGGGGGAATGTTCCATGTTCAGCATGCTAGGGGCATGTGACAGATGAACGGGCCGCATATTCGGATTCGTTGGATTTTTCTGAGCAACTTTCATGTATAAAACTTTTTCATCCGAGTTACGGATTATTTTATATGATTTTCAAAGTTTTAAACAATATTCTGGAATCATTAAAATTAACAAAAATGGAATATGACGTCAGCATGACATGTTGATGATGTCAGCGGTCAACAGAGCGGCTGACCAGGTCAAACCTGACCAGTGGGGCCACTTGGACCCACATGTCAGCCTCTGTTAGCTTAACGGTGGATTAAACTAATGTAGCAGGGTTAATTAGGGGTGTGGGCCCCGGGTGTCAGTGAGTGTTTAGGTTAATCTAATTACTTATATATATAAAACGTTTATTAGACTAATTAACAAAGGGGGGCACACTTCTCAGGGTCAACTGTGCACAGTCAGTGCCGGGGAACGTAGTAATTTCAAAATTTTCCTACGCACACGGAAGATCATGGTGATGCATAGCAACGAGAGGGGAGAGTGTTGTCCACGTACCCTCGTAGACCGAAAGTGGAAGCGTTAGCACAACACGGTTGATGTAGTCGTACGTCTTCATGGCCCGACCGATCAAGCACCAAAACTACGACACCTCCGAGTTCTAGCACACGTTCAGCTCGATGACGATCCCCGGACTCCGATCCAGCAGAATGTCGGGGAAGAGTTCCGTCAGCACGACGGCGTGGTGATGATCTTGATGTTATGTTCTACCATCGCAGGGCTTCGCCTAAGCACCGCTACAATATTATCGAAGATTATGGTGGAGGGGGGCACCGCACACGGCTAAGATATCAATGATCAATCGTTGTCTATGGGGTGCCCCCTGCCCCCGTATATAAAGGAGCAAGGGGGAGGAGGTGCGGCCAGGCAAGGGGCACGCCAGGAGGAGTCCTACTCCCACCAGGAGTAGGACTCCCCCTGTTTTCCATTTTGGACTAGGACTTGGGGGGGGGGAAGGAGAGAGAGGGGGGAAAGGAAAGGGGGGGCGCCCCCTCCTTGTCCAATTCAGACTTGGGAGGGGGGGGAGGGGCGTGCGGCTGCCCCTTGGCCTCCTCTCTACTTCCTCCACTAGGCCCATTAAGTCCCATTAGGTTACCGGGGGGTTCCGGTAACCTCCCGGTACTCCGGTAAAATGCCGATTTCACCCGGAACACTTCCGATGTCCAAACATAGGCTTCCAATATATCAATCTTCATGTATCGACCATTTCGAGACTCCTCGTCATGTCCTTGATCACATCCGGGACTCCGAACAACCTTTGGTACATCAAAACATATAAACTCATAATGAAACTGTCATCGTAACGTTAAGCGTGCGGACCCTACGGGTTCGAGAACAATGTAGAAATGACCGAGACACGTCTCCGGTCAATAACCAATAGCGGAAACTGGATGCTCGTATTAGCTCCTACATATTCTACGAAGATCTTTATCGGTCAGACCGCATAACAACATACGTTGTTCCCTTTGTCATCGGTATGTTACTTGCCCGAGATTCGATCGTCGGCATCTTAATACCTAGTTCAATCTCATTACCGGTAAGTCTCTTTACTCGTTTTGTAATACATCATCCCGCAACTAACTCATTAGCTGCAATGCTTGCAAGGCTTAAGTGATGTGCATTACCGAGAGGGCCCAGAGATACCTCTCCGACAATTAGAGTGACAAATCCTAATCTCGAAATACGCCAACCCAACATGTACCTTTGGAGATACCTATAGAGCACCTTTATAATCACCTAGTTACGTTGTGATGTTTGGTAGCACACAAAGTGTTCCTCTGGTAAACGGGAGTTGCATAATCTCATAGTCATAGGAACATGTATAAGTCATGAAGAAAGCAATAGCAACATACTAAACGATCATGTGCTAAGCTAACGGAATGGGTCAAGTCAATCACATCATTCTCCTAATGATGTGATCCCGTTAATCAAATGACAACTCATGTCTATGGCTAGGAAACATAACCATCTTTGATCAACGAGCTAGTCAAGTAAAGGCATACTAGTGACACTCTGTTTGTCTATGTATTCACACAAGTATTATGTTTCTGGTTAATACAATTCTAGCATGAATAATAAACATTTATCATGATATAAGGAAATAAACAATAACTTTATTATTGCCTCTAGGGCATATTTCCTTCAGTCTCCCATTTTCACTAGAGTCAATAATCTAGATTACACAGTAATGATTCTAACACCCATGGAGCCTTGGTGCTGATCATGTTTTGCTCGTGGAAGAGGTTTAGTCAGCGGGTCTGCAACATTCAGATCCGTATGTATCTTGCAAATTTCTATCTCTCCCACTTGGACTAAATCCTGAATGGAATTGAAGCGTCTCTTGATGTGCTTGGTTCTCTTGTGAAATCTGGATTCCTTTGCCAAGGCAATTGCACCAGTATTGTCACAAAAGATTTTCATTGGACCCGATGCACTAGGTATGACACCTAGATCGGATATGAACTCCTTCATCCAGACTCCTTCATTTGCTGCTTCTGAATCAGCTATGTACTCCGCTTCACATGTAGATCCCACCACGACGCTTTGTTTAGAACTGCACCAACTGACAGCTCCACCGTTTATTGTAAACACGTATCCGGTTTGCGATTTAGAATCGTCCGGATCAGTGTCAAAGCTTGCATCAATGTAACCATTTACTATGAGCTCTTTGTCACCTCCATATACGAGAAACATATCCTTAGTCCTTTTCAGGTACTTCAGGATGTTCTTGACCGCTGTCCAGTGATCCACTCCTGGATTACTTCGGTACCTCCCTGCTAGACTTATAGCAAGGCACACATCAGGTCTGGTACACAGCATTGCATACATGATAGAGCCTATGGCTGAAGCATAGGGAACATCTTTCATTTTCTCTCTATCTTCTGCGGTGGTCGGACATTGAGTCTTACTCAACTTCACACCTTGTAACACAGGCAAGAACCCTTTCTTTGCTTGATCCATTTTGAACTTCTTCAAAACTTTGTCAAGGTATGTGCTTTGTGAAAGTCCAATTAAGCGTCTTGATCTATCTCTATAGATCTTAATGCCCAATATGTAAGCAGCTTCACCGAGGTCTTTCATTGAAAAACTCTTATTCAAGTATCCCTTTATGCTATCCAGAAATTCTATATCATTTCCAATCAGTAATATGTCATCCACATATAATATCAGAAATGCTACAGAACTCCCACTCACTTTCTTGTAAATACAGGCTTCTCCAAAAATCTGTATAAAACCAAATGCTTTGATCACTGTCGGTGTCAAAACCGGCGGATCTCGGGTAGGGGGTCCCGAACTGTGCGTCTAGGCCGGATGGTAACAGGAGACAAGGGACACAATGTTTTACCCAGGTTCGGGCCCTCTTGATGGAGGTAAAACCCTACGTCCTGCTTGATTAATATTGATGATATGGGTAGTACAAGAGTAGATCTACCACGAGATCAAGGAGGCTAAACCCTAAAAGCTAGCCTATGGTATGGTTGTTGTATGATGAAGTTGGCCTACGGACTAAAACCCTCCGGTTTATATAGACACCGGAGAGGGTTAGGGTTACACAAAGTCGGTTACAATGGTAGGAGATCTTGAATATCCGCATCGCCAAGCTTGCCTTCCACGCCAAGGAAAGCTCCATCCGGACACGGGACGGAGTCTTCAATCTTGTATCTTCATAGTCCTGGAGTTCGGCTGAAGGTATAGTCCGGCTACCCGAACACCCCCTAATCCAGGACTCCCTCAGTAGCCCCAGAACCAGGCTTCAATGACGATGAGTCCGGCGCGCAAATTGTCTTCGGCATTGCAAGGCGGGTTCCTCCTCCAAATTCTTCATAAAAGTTTGTAAACACCAAGAGTAGTGTCCGGCTCTGCAAAATAAGCTTCCACGTATTGCCATAGAGAGAATAATATTAACACAAATCTAATCTACTGACGTATTCCGCATCGTGACATCACACTACGTCCAAGCCTTTATTCAAATCGTTTTCACTTTTCCACCTTAGCGTGTTTTGCGAGGCGGTTTCCTTGGCACGTCTTGTCAAAGCAGAGATCGTGTCCCCTTTATTTACGGGATTCTCATCAATACGGACGTGGGTAACCCAATCATGCCCGTTAGCATGTTTTCTCGATTAAAGGCGAGTCCCAAACGGTTACAGGGAGGGCTCCTAGTATTCAACCTATTATAAAGAGACCAAGGCCTTACTCCTTTTCTCCAATCTAAAAACGAGTTCGCCTGTCGCCTCGAGTTCCAACACCCTAGGCTCCAGATTCCAGGCGCTTCGGACCTTCGACAATGTCCGGTTCTGACCTTCAAGGCCGATGGATGCCCTCCTCCGTCACGGAGGAGGACGTGCTAAGGTTGAGAGAGGCTAAGTTTTTGACCGCTGAAATTTCGCATAGGTTGCCTGCTCAAAGGCAGGCTATTCCCAGTCCCCAGCCTGGTGAGAGCGTAGTGTTCATGTCTCACTTCCTTCGGGGTTTAGGCTTCCTGATGGATCCCTTCGTGAGGGGGCTGATGTTCTATTATGGGCTGGAATTTCATGACCTAGCTCCGGAGTCCATCCTCCACATTTCCTCATTCATCGTTGTGTGCGAAGCGTTCCTCCGTGTTACTCCTCACTTCGGATTATGGCTCAAGAATTTTGGAGTGGAGCCGAAGATGATCTAGGGACGGCACGCAGAGTGCGGAGGTGTTGTCGTAAGTAAGAATGCCGATGCTCCATGGACCGAGGGCTCCCTTCAAGAGGAGCTCGACTTGTGGCAACGAGAGTGGTTTTATATCACCGATCCCAGGAGCGCCAAGTGGGTGACGCCTCCTGCCTTTCGCTCAGGTCCCCCACCACGGCTAGCGTCATGGGTCAACAAAGGATTAGATTGGGGGTTATCCAAAGACGTGCCCCTGTTGCAGGGCCGCATTAGGGATCTCTTAGAAAGAGACCTCAACCTGGTCAAGGTGACGCAGGTCATGCTGATTCGCCGAACATTGCCCGGCAAACGTCGCTCCCTTCGTCTGTGGGAGTTTAAACCGGAGGGACCACGAGCTCTCCAGCATTTTATGGGCGCAACGCCCGTGGATATGTATAAAATGTTCTTCGGATCACAAGCAATGTGCCCGGATTTGACCGAGGACGCAGGTTTAAGCTGCAATCGCCCGGATACTCAAGTAAGTAACCTTGTGCCCGGACTCACTATCCGTAAAATTGTCATAAACTCGTCCCTGAAAGAGCTGTCCTTTTAAACAGGAGTGGGTAGCGAAGGCGAAGCTGATCAGGTGTCCGGCTCCCCTTCCTGAGACTAGGACGGATCCCGTGCTAGTCAGGATGTTGAAGACCGTGCCTTTGGAGGGAAGTGAGGGGGGGACAAGGAAACTATGGCCTCCTCGAAGGAGGCTGCTCCGAAGGGAGGAACCGACAATTCCTCTCCTAGGGGGAAGAAGAGGGCCGCCTCTGACGACCCGGAGACCATGGCCTCAAAGCGGGGGAAGAAGTCCTCGTCAGAGGGTCCAGTGCCGGGGAGATCCTCGGCCGAACTACGCCCCCAAAGGGGTCAGCCCTCCAGCGAGCCGTAAGTAGAGAAATATTTTCCTTTAGAGGGATGAGAGAAATCCTTACTTTTTATCTGAGAAGATTAACTGAAATTTTACCTTGTAGCTCGGACCTCAGCCCTTCTCAGCAGAGCTCGTCTTCGGGGGATCTTCTTCCAGAGATGATGGAGAGTGGAACGCCTCCCCCTGCCGTACTGCCTAGCGAGGCGGGCGACCCTGAGGTGTCGTCGTGGAGGGTTTCTCCGAATCCGGCAGGGGTGGAAGGTAGCCATATGGCCCCCCAAGGTTCTCCGCGTCCTGCCGTCGATGGAGGTCATAGGACGAGTCCGACACCATCTGGTGCGCGGTCGGAGGAGCTGATGATTCTGCTGGGGCGAGCTTCTATCTCAGAGGAGCACCGTGCATTGATGGGTACGGTGATTGGAAGGATTTCGTCCGCGGAAAGCGGATTGCACGAGGCCGTCAGAAGTTTGCTGATGGGTTTTGAGGTACGTTTGATAATGTACTTCTTTGTTAGTTGCACATAAACAAGATGCGCCCTGTGTAGATAGTAGCCCCTGAGACTCTGTGCGTTGTCAAAATTGACGGCGCGCAGAGGATCATAATCCCAGGTCTAATTTTCGCCTTTGTATATAGGTGGCAAAGTGTTCGGAATCGAGCCGAACTGATGATTTTGCCGAACTAAAGTGGCAACTTGACGTGGAAGATGCCGACCTCGTGCTCGTCAACGAGCGACTTGATGATGCTCAAGGTATGCAATTCCTCGGGCGGCATCTGGTAAGAGGAGCTTTTATGGCAGTATCTTACAATGTGTGTGCTTGACGCAGATGGTGCGGCCGCCGTGGAGAGTCTCCGGGCGGAACTTGCCCGAGCTAAGGAACAAGCTAGGACAAGTGATGCGGCTTCCGAGAAGGCACGTGAAGAGCTGAGAGCCGAACAGGCTACTCACTGCCGAAGCAAGAAGGAGATGGCCGAGATGGCCGTGAAGTTAAAAAGCGCTGCTGACCGTTGCAAGTCTCTTGAGAAATAAGACCGGGCGAGACAAACGGATTTAGAGAAGGCCGTTGTTGATGCCAAGGACACTCGCTCTACGATGAGAGCTGCGAAGGAGGAGCTGCGTCAGGCCGGACAGATTGCGGCTGGAAAGCCCTTTATGCTGCGGAGGAAGTTTGGCGATCCAAAGTTTGCTCCGTTGGACCGGATGTGGAGTGCGAAGGACACCTATTTGGATTTGGCAGTGAGTGCTGCTGATGCGACCGAACACTTCGAGATCAAGAAGATCACGAAGTGGAAAGGCTTTTCTGGTCACAGTTCCACAATCCAGAGCGTCCACTGGCAGTGGACGATCGTCTGGCTCAATGGGCCGAACTGAATAGATTGTCTGGACTCGCCATGAAGTACGTCATGGGTTATCTGTGGTCGGGAAGATCGGAGCCGAAGAGTTATTTCGGCTTGGTGCAGCAATTCCTTGGCGCGGTGCCGCGTATCGATGCGATGAAGAGGTCAGCATGCATAGAGGGCGCACAGATGGCTCTTGCCCGTGTCAAGACATACTGGGCAGAGATGGAGACCACTGTTGTTGCATCCCGAGATTCAGACCAAAGCCGAGTACCCTCCGAGCACTATTTTCAGGAAGTCCTTGAAGGCGCTCGTGTAATAGAAACGCAGTGCTCGAAGGATGCTATGTTCTGATAGCATATGTAATTATGAAGCAATATTTTGATGAATTGTAGTAGCCTTTTATACTTGTGCCTGCAAGTATGTGGAACACCTCCTGTGCGGCCGTTTTAAGATATACATACAAAATCTGAAAGATGGCGGTCGTTGGCTTCAGCCCCCACGCACATAGTGCGGGGGTGCTTGCAGAAGGCGCATTTTCACACTTAATCCAACGTCTTGGTCGTACAAAGGAGGTGATAGTGCAGCGGGCTAGGCAACCAGACTATAATGCTTTAACACTTTCACTTAGCCATAGGAGCTTGAAAATGGGACTATTTAGGTAGCCCCTGGTGGCGACTGCGCTCGCCCGAATTCGGGGCGCGTATGTGCCTGGCTGGGAAGCGGCCCTTCGTTAATGCGGGGGAATCCTATAGATTCCGGAGAGTCATCGAGTGGTTGACCAGTCTCACGCCATATCATGATAGTCGGTTTTCGGCTTTCTCTACTAAGGTGCTCGCCTGGCCGAACCAGGGCACAATCGCAGTAGTTCTCCTGGTGCCGCCTTAGCCGATAGAGCGGAACGTAAGGCGGCCGAACACAGGAGCCGGGCAACCCAACATTTGACCAAAATCATGACTCGGAGCTGATGCATATAAGGCCAAACTCGCGACGCCGAACACTCCCTAAGGTATTCGGTCTTTATGAGAGCAGGCTAAGTAACGCTCTAAGGTATAAGTCCCTAGTGTCCAGGTACGCGCAAGAACTCTGACGTGGCCACATGCCAAGATGCCAGCCTCCTCCTTGGTCATAGAACCAGGGGATGTGTATCAACAAGAGACAGTAAAAAAGGTTTACGCAGGGTCTTAATCTGAAAAGAATCCTTGGAACGGGTCCCTACTGCACGTCTGCGCCTGTGTCTCCATTGTGCCGTATCCTGGACGGGTGCAGCATGACGTTCATCTGTAAAAAAAAGAGCAACTAAGTTGAAAAAGGGGCGTGCCGAACAAAGGTTATATGAAATAAACAAAGTGTAAAGTAAAATATGGAAAATTGAGCTTTATTATCTCTCATTTTATACGTGTGAAGCCCCTAGTGCAGGGGTATATGGCCACTAAGCCTTTATCAATGATACTTTTGTGCCGGACTCGTCTATCCGTGTCCGTGGTCTTAATGACCTGTTCGTGGTCTTAATGACCTGTTCCGATGTTCTGGCTGGTGAAGCCATTGTATTGTGGGGCTGTTAAAGCAGCCGCACAATCCTCCGCTTGGGGGAGGCGCCCTTACTGCTTCCCCATTAAGGAGATGATGCCGCGTGGACCGGGCATCTTAAGCGTAAGAGATGCATAATGCGGTATTGCGTTAAAGCGGGCGAAAGCTTCGCGTCCCAGCAGTGCTTGATAGCGACTTGAGAATGGGACGATGTGGAAAGTCAGCTTTTCGCGACGGAAGTTATCAGCAGAGCCGAAAATAACCTCGAGCCGGAGAAAACCCATGCAATGGGTGTCCAGACCTGGCGTTACTCCTTGAAAGGAGGTTTTGCTGTGTCGAATTCTTTTTGGGTCGATCCCCATGTGGCGGATTGAGTCCTGATATATCAGGTTGAGTCCGCTGCCACCATCCATAAGGACATTTGAAAACTGGAGTCCGCCAATTATTGGATCGAGTACCAGGGCAGTCCAGCCTGGGTTCCTGATACTTCTAGAATAATCCAGATGATCGAAGATGATTGGTTTTGACAACCAGTGGCGGGAATCCTTTGGGATAGACCGTGGGGCGCGTACCTTTATGGGCGCTGCACGTTTTGTTATGTGGAGTAAGTTTACTGTTTTTACTTCTTGTGGGAAATTCTTTTGTTTCCCGGTACTCTGCTTTTGGGGTTCGTCCTCGTCTTCGCTTGGTGTATCGAGCCCCTTGTGTTCGGCGTTGAGTCTGCCGGATTGTTTGAAAACCCAACAATCTCTGTGGGTATGGTTAGCAGGCTTTCCGGGAGTACTGTGTATTTGACATATCCTATCCAGGATTTTGTTTAGGTTGGATAGGTCGCCCCTGTTATCTTGGAGGGGCGGCTTTTTCTGATTCTGTCGCGAGCTTTTGAATCCGGCGTTAACTGCCGTGCTCTTTGGACTTTTTTCCTTAGTCCGGCGATGGTCCTTATTGCGTCGCGGTTTTCCGTTTCCATCCCTAGTTTCGGATGTACTTGGGTCGCTGGTGCTGCATCTTGCCAACCAGCTGTCCTCTCCTGCGCAAAAGCGGGTCATGATGCTTGTTAGTGCGGCCATTGTTCTTGGCTTTTCTTGGCTGAGGTGTCTGGCGAGCCATTCGTCTCGGACATTATGCCTGAAAGCTGTTAAGGCTTCAGCGTCCAGACAGTCGACTATCTGATTCTTTTTAGTAAGAAATCTATTCCAGAATTGCCGAGCTGACTCTCCGGGCTGTTGAGTTATGTGACTAAGATCGTCTGCATCCGGAGGGCGGACATAGGTCCCTTGAAAATTTGCTCGGAAAGCGTCCTCGAGCTCTTCCCAACTTCCGATTGTGTTTTCAGGAAGGCTTTTAAGCCAATGCCGGGCTGGCCCTTTAAGCTTGAGGGGTAAGTATTTTATGGCATGGAGGTCATCTCCTCGAGCCATATGTATGTGGAGGATATAATCCTCGATCCAGACTCCGGGGTCTGTTGTTCCATCATATGCCTCTATGTTTACGGGTTTGAATCCCGCTGGAAATTCATAATCCAGGACCTCAACGGTGAAACATAGGGGGTGTGCGGCGCCCCTGTATTTGGGTGTGCCGTATTCTGATAATGGCTTTATTGCATTGCTTACAAGAACTTGCTTTCTTGGCCCGTAAATGGACCTGGCTAGGCCATGATGCGAATCCTTAAGTGGGTCGCATACCGGCTTAAGTGCGGCGCTGCTTGCCGCTTTAAGATGGCCCTAGGGTCATCTATCCGACCGTGTGGCTTTCTTACTTTTTGAATGCGAGGGCAATAACGCCTCCTCGTCGAATTAAGGCAGTAGTTTTCTCCTCGGATAGCTTTTAGTGCGGCGACTGCCACCGTATTTGTCTGCGGTATTGATTACTTTACTCCATCTGATCCTGAGTGCATCTTCCACAGTCTTTAGCTTCTGCTTCTGCTTTTTCAGGCTGCGTGCGGTTGCAACGAGCCGTTTGTGGAGGTTCTTCTGCTTCGTGGGCTTGTCCGGCGTAGGGTCGTCTAGAATGCCATTTTCACCGGGGGAGGAATGTTCGGTTTCTCTATCCGGGTTGTCTTGTTGGGACGGTTGCTCTAAGGCATGCTCGTCGTCTACCGGCTCATCCTGCTCTATGGCTGGGTCTTTATCGAGGCGGGGCTTAGGTCGGCGTTTACGCCGACGCTTTGATTGTTCTTCGAGAGATCGATCCCCCTCCCCGTTTTCCTCGTTGTTGCTTCCTTTAGGGGTATCCACCATGTACACATCGTGAGATGAGGTGGCTGTCCAATGCCCTATAGGCATTGGTTCTTGGTTGTCTCCTGCATCGTCGTCCATACTGTCGATGTCTTCGGAGTCGAAGTCGAGCATGTCGGTTAAGTCATCGACAGTGGCTACGAAGTGGGTGGTGGGTGGGTTTTGAATTTCTTCATCATCCATATCCCAACCTTGCTGACCGTAGTCCGGCCAGGGCTCTCCTGATAAAGAGAGAGACTTTAGAGAATTCAGGATGTCGCCGAAGGGCGAGTGCTGAAAGATGTCCGCGGCGGTGAACTCCATTATCGGCGCCCAATCGGATTCGATCGGCGGGGGCGCGGGGGGCACGGAGTTCGGAGAGGAATCCGGCTCTTCGGAGTCACGGGCCATGCGGAGTGCGGGGCTGGAGTTCGGCTCGATCGCCTCTGAGATCGCAGCCCCTGAGGCAGCGTCTAACCGCTGATCCTCGATCGGCGCAGTAGGCTCCGAATCAATGGTCGGAACCGATGCGTGTGCGGCCTCCCAAGCGCTGCTCGGCGGCAGAGCTATATCATGCCCATCGAGATAGTGCGGCGCGCTTGGCTGTGGCTCGAATCCGTCGAAGATCAAGTCCCCGCGGATGTCATCCGTGTAGTTTAGGCTTCTAAACCTGACCTGATGGCCAGGGGCGTAGCTTTCGATCTGCTCAAGGTGGCCAAGCGAGTTGGCCCGCAGTGCGAAGCCGCCGAAGATGAAGATCTGTCCGGGGAGAAAAGTCTCACCCTGGACTGCATCGTTGTTGATGATCGAAGGAGCCATCGGGCCTAAAAGCGACGACACAGAGGAACTCTCAATGAAAGCACCAATGTCGGTGTCAAAACCGGCGGATCTCGGGTAGGGGATCCCGAACTATGCGTCTAGGCCGGATGGTAACAGGAGACAAGGGACACAATGTTTTACCCAGGTTCGGGCCCTCTTGATGGAGGTAAAACCCTACGTCCTTCTTGATTAATATTGATGATATGGGTAGTACAAGAGTAGATCTACCACGAGATCAAGGAGGCTAAACCCTAAAAGCTAGCCTATGGTATGGTTGTTGTATGATGAAGTTGGCCTACGGACTAAGACCCTCCGGTTTATATAGACACCGGAGAGGGTTAGGGTTACACAAAGTCGGTTACAATGGTAGGAGATCTTGAATATCCGCATCGCCAAGCTTGCCTTCCACGCCAAGGAAAGCTCCATCTAGACACGGGACGGAGTCATCAATCTTGTATCTTCATAGTCCTGGAGTTCGGCTGAAGGTATAGTCCGGCTACCCGAACACCCCCTAATCCAGGACTCCCTCAATCACACTATCAAAGCGTTTATTCCAACTCCGAGAGGCTTGCACCAGTCCATAAATGGATCACTGGAGCTTGCACACTTTGTTAGCTTCCTTTGGATCGACAAAACCTTCCAGTTGTATCATATACAACTCTTATTCCAGAAATCCATTCAGGAATGCAGTTTTGACATCCATCTGCCAAATTTCATAATCATAAAATGCGGCAATTGCTAACATGATTCGGACAGACTTAAGCATCGCTACGGGTGAGAAGGTCTCATCGTAGTCAATCCCTTGAACTTGTCGAAAACCTTTCGCAACAAGTCGAGCTTTGTAGACAGTAACATTACCGTCAGCTTCAGTCTTCTTCTTGAAGATCCATTTATTCTCAATTGCTTGCCGGTCAATAGGCAAGTCAACCAAAGTCCACACTTTGTTCTCATACATGGATCCCATCTCAGATTTCATGGCTTCTAGCCATTTTGCGGAATCTGGGCTCACCATAGCTTCTTCATAGTTCGTAGGTTCATCATGATCTAGTAGCATGACTTCCAGAACAGGATTACCGTACAACTCTGGTGCGAATCTTACTCTGGTTGATCTACGAGGTTCGGTAGTAACTTGATCTGAAGTTTCATGATCATTATCATTAGCTTCCTCACTAATTGGTGTAGGTGTCACAGAATCCGGTTTCTGTGATGTACTACTTTCCAATAAGGGAGCAGGTACAGTTACCTCATCAATTTCTACTTTCCTCCCATTCAGTTCTTTTGAGAGAAACTCCTTCTCTAGAAAGGATCCATTCTTAGCAACGAATGTCTTGCCTTCGGATCTGTGATAGAAGGTGTACCCAACAGTCTCCTTTGGGTAACCTATGAAGACACATTTCTCCGATTTGGGTTTGAGCTTATCAGGTTGAAGCTTTTTCACATAAGCATCGCAGCTCCAAACTTTCAGAAACGAAAACTTTGGTTTCTTGCCAAACCACAGTTCATAAGG
The DNA here is from genome assembly GCF_056163025.1 of Triticum urartu. Classification (NCBI taxonomy): domain Eukaryota; kingdom Viridiplantae; phylum Streptophyta; class Magnoliopsida; order Poales; family Poaceae; genus Triticum; species Triticum urartu. The sequence goes on along the minus strand of NC_141879.1, from coordinate 444,870,214 downwards.
CGTCGTCTCAACGGATTTTGATGGTGCCCTATTTAACGTGAATGCGGCCGTCTCTAAAGCATAACCCCAAAACGATAGCGGTAAATCTGTAAGAGACATCATAGATCGCACCATATCTAGTAAAGTACGATTACGACGTTCAGACACACCATTACGCTGTGGTGTTCCGGGTGGCGTGAGTTGCGAAACTATTCCGCATTGTTTCAAATGTAGACCAAACTGTAACTCAAATATTCTCCTCCACGATCAGATTGTAGAAACTTTATTTTCTTGTTACGATGATTTTCAACTTCACTCTGAAATTCTTTGAACTTTTCAAATGTTTCAGACTTATGCTTCATTAAGTAGATATACCCATATCTGCTTAAATCATCTGTGAAGGTGAGAAAATAACGATATCCGCCACGAGCCTCAACATTCATCGGACCACATAAATCTGTATGTATGATTTCCAACAAATATGTTGCTCTCTCCATAGTACCGGAGAATGGTGTTTTAGTCATCTTGCCCATGAGGCACGGTTCGCAAGTACCAAGTGATTCATAATCAAGTGGTTCCAAAAGTCCATCAGTATGGAGTTTCTTCATGCGCTTTACACCGATATGACCTAAACGGCAGTGCCACAAATAAGTTGCACTATCATTATCAACTCCGCATCTTTTGGTTTCAACATTATGAATATATGTATCACTACTATCGAGATTCATCAAAAATAGACCACTCTTCAAGGGTGCATGACCATCAAAGATATTACTCATATAAATAGAACAACCATTATTCTCTAATTTAAATGAATAACCGTTTCGCATCAAACAAGATCCAGACATAATGTTCATGCTTAATGCTGGCACCAAATAACAATTATTTAGGTCTAATACTAATCCCGAAGGTAGATGTAGAGGTAGCGTGCCGACCGCGATCACATCGACTTTGGAACCATTTCCCACACGCATCGTCACCTCATCCTTCGCCAGTGTTCGCTTAATCCGTAGTCCCTGTTTCGAGTTGCAAATGTTAGCAACGGAACCAGTATCAAATACCCAGGTGCTACTACGAGCTCTAGTAAGGTACACATCAATAACATGTATATCACATATACCTTTGTTCACCTTGCCATCCTTCTTATCCGCCAAATACTTGGGGCAGTTCCGCTTCCAGTGACCAGTCTGCTTGCAGTAGAAGCACTCAGTTTCAGGCTTAGGTCCAGATTTGGGTTTCTTCTCCTGAGTAGCAACTTGCTTGCTGTTCTTCTTGAAGTTCCCCTTCTTCTTCCCTTTGCCCCTTTTCTTGAAACTAGTGGTCTTGTTGACCATCAACACTTGATGCTCCTTCTTGATTTCTACCTCCGCAGCCTTTAGCATTGCGAAGAGCTCAGGAATTGTCTTGTTCATCCCTTGCATATTATAGTTCATCACGAAGCTCTTGTAGCTTGGTGGCAGTGATTGGAGAATTCTATCAATGACGCTATCATCCGGAAGATTAACTCCCAATTGAATCAAGTGATTATGATACCCAGACATTTTGAGTATATGCTCACTGATAGAACTGTTCTCCTCCATCTTGCAGCTATAGAACTTATTGGAGACTTCATATCTCTCAATCCGGGCATTTGCTTGAAATATTAACTTCAACTCCTGGAACATCTCATATGCTCCATGATGTTCAAAACGTCGCTGAAGACCCGGTTCTAAGTCGTAAAGCATGGCACACTGAACTATCGAGTAGTCATCAGCTTTGCTCTGCCAGACGTTCATAACATCTGGTGTTGCTCCAGCAGCAGGCCTGGCACCCATCGATGCTTCCAGGACATAATTCTTGTGTGCAGCAATGAGGATAATCCTCAAGTTACGGACCCAGTCCGTGTAATTGCTACCATCATCTTTCAACTTTGCTTTCTCAAGGAACGCATTAAAATTCACCGGAACAACAGGACAGGCCATCTATCTACAATCAAACATAAACAAGCAAGATACTATCAGGTACTAAGTTCATGATAAATTTAAGTTCAATTAATCATATTACTTAAGAACTCCCACTTAGAAAGACATCCCTCCAATCCTCTAAGCGATCACGTGATCCAAATCAACTAAACCATAACCGATCATCACGTGAAATGGAGTAGTTTTCAATGGTGAACATCACTATGTTGATCATATCTACTATATGATTCACGCTCGAACTTTCGGTCTCAGTGTTCCGAGGCCATATCTGCATATGCTAGGCTCGTCAAGTTTAACCTGAGTATTCTGCGTGTGCAAAACTGGCTTGCACCCGTTGTAGATGGACGTAGAGCTTATCACACCCAATCATCACGTGGTGTCTGGGCACGACGAACTTTGGCAACGATGCATACTTAGGGAGAACACTTTTTATCTTGAAATTTAGTGAGAGATCATCTTATAATGCTACCGTCAATCAAAGCAAGATAAGATTCATAAAAGATAAACATCACATGCAATCAATATAAGTGATATGATATGGCCATCATCATCTTGTGCTTGTGATCTCCATCTCCGAAGCACCGTTATGATCACCATCATCACCGGCGCGACACCTTGATCTCCATCGTAGCATCGTTGTCATCTCGCCAGTCTTATGCTTCTACGACTATCGCTACCGCTTAGTGATAAAGTAAAGCATTACAGGGCGATTGCATTGCATACAATAAAGCGACAACCATATGGCTCCTGCCAGTTGCCGATAACTCGGTTACAAAACATGATCATCTCATACAATAAAATTTAGCATCATGTCTTGACCATATCACATCACAACATGCCCTGCAAAAACAAGTTAGACGTCCTCTACTTTGTTGTTGCAAGTTTTACATGGCTGCTATGGGCTTAGTAAGAATCGTTCTTACCTATGCATCAAAACCACAACGATAGTTTGTCAAGTTGGTGCTGTTTTAACCTTTGCAAGGACCGGGCGTAGCCACACTCGGTTCAACTAAAGTTGGAGAAACTGACACCCGCCAGCCACCTGTGTGCAAAGCACGTCGGTAGAACCAGTCTCGCGTAAGCGTACGCGTAATGTCGGTCCGGGCCGCTTCATCCAACAATACCGCTGAACCAAAGTATGACATGCTGGTAAGCAGTATGACTTATATAGCCCACAACTCACTTGTGTTCTACTCGTGCATATAACATCAACGCATAAAACCAGGCTCGGATGCCACTGTTGGGGAACGTAGTAATTTCAAAATTTTCCTACGCACACGCAAGATCATGGTGATGCATAGCAATGAGAGGGGAGAGTGTTGTCCACGTACCCTCGTAGACCGAAAGCGGAAGCGTTAGCACAACACGGTTGATGTAGTTGTACGTCTTCACGGCCCGACCGATCAAGCACCGAAACTACGGCACCTCCGAGTTCTAGCACACGTTCAACTCGATGACGATCCCCGGACTCCGATCCAGCAAAATGTCGGGGAAGAGTTCCGTCAGCACGACGGCATGGTGACGATCTTGATGTTCTACCGTCACAGGGCTTCGCCTAAGCACCGCTACAATATTATCGAGGATTATGGTGGAGGGGGGCACCGCACACGGCTAAGAGATCAATGATCAATCGTTGTCTATGGGGTGCCCCCTGCCCCCGTATATAAAGGAGCAAGGGGGAGGAGGTGCGGCCAGGAAAGGGGCGCGCCAGGAGGAGTCCTACTCCCATCGGGAGTAGGACTCCCCCCTTTTCCATGTTGGACTAGGACTTGGGGGGAAGGAGAGAGAGGGGAAAGGAAAGGGGGGGCGCCGCCCCCCTCCTTGTCCAATTCGGACTTGGGGGGGGGGGAGGGGCGCGCGGCTGCCCCTTGGCCTCCTCTCTACTTCCTCCACTAGGCCCATTAAGGCCCATTAGGTTAGCGGGGGGTTCCGGTAACCTCTCGGTACTCCGGTAAAATGCCGATTTCACCTGGAACACTTCTGATGTCCAAACATAGGCTTCCAATATATCAATCTTCATTTCTCGACCATTTCGAGACTCCTCGTCATGTCCATGTTCACATCCGGGACTCCGAACAACCTTCGGTACATCAAAACATATAAACTCATAACGAAACCGTCATCGTAAAGTTAAGCGTGCGGACCCTACGGGTTCAAGAACAATGTAGAAATGACCGAGACACGTCTCCGGTCAATAACCAATAGCAGAACCTGGATGCTCATATTGGCTCCTACATATTCTACGAAGATCTTTATCGGTCAGACCGCATAACAACATACGTTGTTCCCTTTGTCATCGGTATGTTACTTGCTCGAGATTCGATCGTCGGTATCTTAATACCTAGTTCAATCTCGTTACCGGCAAGTCTCTTTACTCGTTCTGTAATACATCATCCTGCAACTAACTCATTAGCTGCAATGCTTGCAAGGCTTAAGTGATGTGCATTACCGAGAGGGCCCAGAGATACCTCTCTGACAATCGGAGTGACAAATCCTAATCTCGAAATACGCCAACCCAACATGTACCTTTGGAGACACCTGTATAGCACCTTTATAATCACCTAGTTACGTTGTGACATTTGGTAGCACAAAAAGTGTTCCTCTGGTAAACAGGAGTTGCATAATCTCATAGTCATAGGAACATGTATAAGTCATGAAGAAAGCAATAGCAACATACTAAACGATCAAGTGCTAAGCTAATGGAATGGGTCAAGTCAATCACATCATTCTCCTAATGATGTGATCCCGTTAATCAAATGACAACTCATGTCTATGGCTAGGAAACATAACCATCTTTGATCAACGAGCTAGTCAAGTAGAGGCATACTAGTGACACTCTGTTTGTCTATGTATTCACACAAGTATTATGTTTCCGGTTAATACAATTCTAGCATGAATAATAAACATATATCATGATATAAGGAAATAAATAATAACTTTATTATTGCCTCTAGGGCATATTTCCTTCAGTCAGCACAGTTGGCCAGGTCAATTGGTTAACAGGGCCCGCGGGACCCAGTTGCCAGTGACCCAGACGCAGCCACGTGGGCGCCACGTTGGCGCCGACGTCGGAACAGCTCCAGCGAGGCTTTTTGCGGCGGCCGAACACCGGCGAGCCTCAGATTCGCGCTACGGTGGGTCTCCGGACCCGTGGCTAGGCGCGTTCGACGCGGCTTGACGTCGCGCGCGCGATGGCGTTACCAGTTGGACTCGGGGATGGCCGGAACATCGCCGGTGACGAGCGCGGCGTAGGACAGTTCGGGCGCGGACGGGGACTGCGCTACGGGGCTCCAAATCGACCGTGGCTGGTCGCGTTCGAACGGCCACTAGACTGCGCGTTGAATGGTGGTGGCGGGAGCGACTGGTGCGGCCGGAGCTGGGAGCTGCGGCGTCGCTGGCGGCGACGCGTTCGGGCGAGCTACGACGAAGATGATGCGGTGCGTTCGTGAATGAGTTGAGAGGCTGGGCAAGTCGTATGCGATGTGGCAAGGCCAACGGTCACGAGCCCGTGACCATTTGGTCACCGGAAGCACGACGGCGGCGAGCGGAGGCGGCGACGCGTTCAGGCGCCCGTCGAGGTAGGTGCTAAGGGGCACAGTAGGATGCGTGCGTGCGTGTGTTGCGTTCCTGGAAGCACCAGGAGCACGGCGGAGGCCTCAGGCGAGCGTGACAAGGCCATGGCCATGGCCACGGGCTCGTTGGCGGTGAATAGAGCTCGGGCGCGGCAGCAGCTGGCCACGGCGTGTGACGAGGCTAATAGGAGGGGAGCAGGGGACGGAGGAGCTCACCTAGCGGCACACACAGTGGCCCTTGGAAGGTTAGGAGCAGTAGGAGCGTCGGAGAGGAGGAAGATTGCCGGTGACCGAGGTGCAAGGGGGCGGCTCGATCCGTGGCCTGTGGTGCTCCTCGAGCTCAATGACGAGGCGTAGTCGAGGTAGAGGTTGACGACGCGTCTTGTGGACGTGCTGGCAAGGCGCGGGGTGGGCGGTGGCCGCGGCTATGGAACCGCCATGGCGACGACGGCATTCGGTTGAGGTGGGGAACAAGGTGGAGTGCAAGGAGGGGTCCGGTGGGAGAGGGAGAGGCGGAGTGGGCGACAGTGGAGAGCGGGGGAGAGGACCGAGGCGGCGGGGGATCCTTATCCCCTCGGGGCGTCACCGGTGAAGTGATCCGGCGGGGACAAGCCCCTGTAGTGGCTCGGTCGGGGGAACAGAGAGGAGGGAGGCGACCAGGGGGAGGTGGGCCGGCTTGCTGGGGGGCTAAAGCCCAGTGGGTAGGGGGGCCTCTCTTTTCCTTTACCCTTTTTCTTTTTCTTTTCTGTTTTGAATTTTAGCTACTATTTTTTATTAATTTATAAAACTAAATGAGTTTTGTTATGAAGGAGACTTGCCAAATAAATCAAGCACATTATTTCTAGGAGTCACAAAAAGTTCGAGGCCAAAGGAGTTGTCTAACCATTTTTAGAAATAGATAAAGCTAGATTTAAAAGTTGTTGGACCATTAAATGAAATTTCAGGGGCACTTCGGGAATCCAAAAGAGGTTGGTTCCAACATGACAATTGCTCAGTGATTATTTGCCACACTTTGAACATTTTAGTTTTCATGTTTGGAAAATTTGAATTTTTGACTTTGAATTTGAGTTTGAATATGAACAGTTATTTGGATCAAGTGAGGATTAGCAACAGTAGTGTGATGACATGGCACCATCAACAGGGGATTACTGTAGCATGACACTGGGGGTGTTACAAATCTCCTCCACTACAAGAAATCTTGTCCCGAGATTTAAGTGGGGAATTAAAGAGTAACTTCGGGAGAACTGACTCTTATAGGGTTAATTATCTGATGAACAATTCAGGGAATGAGGCAGAAGTATCTCTCCAGTTGAAACTTAATAAAACATCGAGAGCAAAGTATGAAGGTACAATAGGAAGTTTCAAGCGGATGGACAAACGATTGATACCTGAACCGAGTGTGAGAAAGGAGTTCAGAGCATCAGGAATAGATCATCTCTCGGAAGGTGGCTCGTGACATGATACGAAGCCAAGCATGAGGAATAACCTTAGAAACAGGGGTACATGAGAGTCAGGTTTCGATCCTGTGGAACTGTGGGTTATGGGCCCACCATGTGGGTTAAAAGTAGGAAGGGTGATGGCATCTTGCACGGTTATGATAGCAAGGCATGTCAGAGGGTAGCCTGTCAGTTATGTCGGCAACAACGTTGGTACCAAGGGCGAGGGACGAAAAGAACCATTATCCTGCTCGTTGAACGAGGCAAGCCATTAGGCAAAGTTCTCGTCCATCGGTGGCTACCAGAATGTCATCAACAATAGTAACAGGGTCTTACTGACACAGTGATACAACGAGGTGTTTACATAAGCAGGGAAATATTACTCCTTATATAATATAGATCACAATAAGGTTTAAACAAACCAATGGAAAGGAAAATGTATTTGTCAGATTAAACAGAACGATGGAAAGGAAAATGTGTTTAAACACATATTCCAGGGGTATATCCTTCCCAAGGACAAGAAGAGCATGATATCCATGACAAGATAGAAGTATAAAACCATTTAGGTAAGGGGAAAGAAATTTCATGATATTACCCATACAACGGTGTTTGGATAATTGATAAAGAAAGTTTAGTATCGTGCTTCAAATGTTCTTATTGGAGATCGGATTACCACAAACATGCTTTGAGATAGCACTGACATGGTTTCAAGCAAAGGTCAAACTTTTGATACACCAAGGATCCATCGGAAACAACTTAGAAAATAAGTCATACAATTTTAGCAGGGAAAAGATGAGGGTGTGGCCGATGGGCTCAACCACAATCCATCGACATGCCAAAAAGGATGTAATTCCAAAATTATATGAACAAGTTTGTGTTGGGGAAGGCAAGAATGTTATGACGATAACATAAATCATCAAGGGGGGATTGTATTTCTCACCATGAATTCGATTGATATCCTGGAAAAGCTCAGAATGTTGATGATGATCACGACACATTTGTCGAGAGATTTCATGAAGATGTCACTGAGCAGAAAAGGATGGAAGATGTGAAAGGCTATGAGAACCACAGATTCGACACAAGCTCAAAGTCAAGCTTGTTGTTCGAGGTGAAATGATAAGATGAGGAAGATCGACGTAAGCTTAGCTCATCGTCGGAAGTTGCTCCGGGCATAAGGACCAGGTAGCACAGTTAAAAAGTTGACATGATAAAAATATACCGATCAGGATAGGAATGATGTGATGGGGTATAAAGCTCCCAGTATCAAGTACTAGGTGTAATGCCAGAAGGTAAATCAGAGTAGAGGTTGGATGGGGGAATGATTTGTAGAGGATACGTAATTGTAACTTACCCAGTAAATGGGATCAAGGAGGAAATATGGTAGGGACCATAACTGCAAGGGATCCAATTTACGATACCGGAAGAATATTCAAATGATTAATATCCTTGCAAGAAGGTTTCATGATAAGTCCCACACCGTGTCCGTGGGCATGAACATAAGGTTCATGGTCGACTCCCACTTCTACAATGCATAACCTTTCATTTTACTTATCACTCTTGATGAACCTGTAGTATTGAAATTTTATCTGACGAAAATCCAGTAGAGTATAACCCGCATAACTTTCGAGTTCACACAGATTAGGGAAGGCATAGGTTCAGCCCATCGGGGCATCTTAGGAACATATAACATAAATTTCGAGAGTAAATAACACAAGCTCGGTAGTAGAGCATGCTTGAGAAAGCGTAGGATAAAATTTACCAAAAGCATTATGTATCTGAGGAAAGGTTCACAAGCTTATTGAATATGAAGGATGTTGTCGGATAAAATCCGAAAAAGGGGTCTGGTGGTCCACAAGGGATCTGATGTGAGCATCAATATTCAACCAGAGGAAGAAAGAATGCAAGGAGATAAGATTATAGAAACAACTGACTAACTCAAAGCTCAATTGCTAAGGAATTATGAATTCCATGACAAGGGATCAGAAGCAATGCTCTGATTAGGGATGGATAGGTAGAACATCCTTAAGGGTACAATCGATGGCGATTTGATTGATCGAGATTCAGTACATGTTAAAATGACATCTGAGCCGGAAGGATGAATTCTAGGATCTGATTCAGGATTGCGAGCATTCGTAACATATTGTATCAACGGACTCAAAATGATAATGACCAAGGCTGAAAATAAGATTACTAGACTTATGGTATTAACCATAATGCAAGCAAGCAAGAAATTCAAGAACAATAGGCTGTTGAGGATTTTCACCAGAACGAATGGTATTACGAAGACTTTTGTGAAGTACATGAATAAACTGAGGATGAGCGGATACTCCATAGGTGCACAAACTTATCCGCAGGGGCATTCAGGTGACAAGGAACTGCAAGGCAGTAAGCTCAAAGGATTCTCGGAACAACGGAGAGCAGTTTCGGGCATCTTGTAATAATAAGATCAATGGGATAGAATGTAAGATTGGCAAGTGTGTGTAGTTATCCATAAGGATATTTCAGTGGTAGGGAATTGCAAAGGCAACGGGCACAAAGTCTCGAGAGAATATCGTAGAGTATCTTCGGAATCTTCTGATGCAGCAGGCGATCATCTGAAATAAGGGGCTCTCCAGGCGGATGTGATCACGAGATCCTAATGTTCAAGTTAGTAAAACCATTTAACCCGAATAGAAGAGAGATCAGAGTCCCAGAGTATAGACGAGGAATAAAAGATCCTAATACCACCCAGTTGGCAACATGGGCCCATAAGCGACACATCCAAGTTAGTAAAATAGTTTTGGATGACTAGACTCAACTTCAGCCAAGGAGTTGGAAGGGGGGCTACCTACATGCAGTCGGCTCTGATACCAACTTGTGACGCCCCCGATTTGACCGTACACTATTCATACACGCAAATGTGTACGATCAAGATCAAGGACTCATGGGAAGATATCACAACACAACTCTAGACACAAATTAAAATAATACAAGCTTTATATTACAAGCCAGGGGCCTCGAGGGCTCGAATACATAAGCTCAAAAACAAAAGAGTCAACGGAAGCAACATTATCTGAGTACAGACATGAGTTAAACAAGTTTGCCTTAAGAAGGCTAGCACAAAAGCAACAACGATCGAAAAGGCAAGGCCTCCTGCCTTGGAGCCTCCTAACTACTCCACGTCGTCAGCGGCTGTCACGTAGTAGTTGGCACCCCCGGGGTAGTAGTAATCATTAGTGGTGTGGTCTGGCTCCTGGGATCCGTCATCTGGTCGCAACAATTGAGTATGGGGGAAAAAGAGGTAGCAAAGCAACCGTGAGTACTCATCCAAAGTACTCACAAGACTTACATTAGATGTAAACTAAGTATGCATCTGTATCAAACGAATGGGTTGTATGTGTGGACTAAACTACAGAATGCCAGAAGAGAAGGGGAAAGCCTAGCCTATCGAAGACTAGCATCTTCAAGCATCTTCAAGCATCTTGCATCATATAGAAGAGTACAGATCAACATAATGTGAAGTAGTAGTAGTGTTATCAACCTCGGCCAGAGATCCTTTCTCGACTCCCTGCGAGAAAGCAATCCCAGAGCCATACTATCCATTTCTCATAACCATTTCTAATCTCAAGTATCCAGTTCTAGTTGTATCGATCAGGATACAACTCCAATTGTCCGTGACCGTAGGACAGGCTATCGATAGATGTTTTCTTCCCTACAGGGGTGAACCAATTTACCCAGCATGCTCGATTAACTCCGGCCGGACACACTTTCCTGGGTCATGCCCGGCCTCGGCCAAAGAATAAGCTGCAACCCGACCTAGGCTTAATAGAGAGGTTAGCACGCCGGACTAAACCTATGCCCCCAGGGGTCATGGGCCATCTCCCCGGGAACTCCTGCATGTTGCGTACGCGGCCGGTGAGCAGACCTAGCTACCTCCTTCAAAAAGGCAGGTGCTTACCAGTCCAACCCGGCGCGTGCCGCTCAGTCGCTGACGTCTATTAAGCTTCGGCTGATGCATACGACGCATAACGCCCATACTATGCCCACGTGATGGTTAGTGCTATCAGGCCAGAGGCCCCTCGGATCAAATATCCAAATTGTAGTGGATTAGGAGCACGCGGTAACGAGCAGAGACTCATGATCGATGTGAGCCCGTCGCCCCGTCTCGAGTACTTGCAGCAAGGGCTAAGAATGCCCGGCCATGCCTCGTAAGTATCTCGCGGGCACCTTCCAGGTCAACCCGACTCCACATCACTCGCTATTAAGCTTGCGCGGGTACCCCTCAGGGCCGACCCGTCTTTAGTAACATGGTTCAGTGTAAAGTCATAGTAACCATAGTAACTGTGTGTCTAACACCAAGGGGAAAACCCGAGGAATCACCCCTGGTGAATTCCACTCGATGTTATCATCAAGGTGAACATAAGAGGATCCACCCTCGAGGTTCACACTTGAGGGGTTGCACTACAGAGCTATAACGGAAGTGGTTAAGGAGGAAATCACCCTCGATGACCTCGACCATATAGCTACACTATAGAGATCTCATCAGGAGTGATGTAAGAGGTTCCACCCTCGGCACTCAATGGTAACTCTGTAGAGTCGTACAACCAGGGGGTGATGTGCGGTGTCGGGGCCTGGACGTCGATCACGTTGATCGAGTCATCGAACATAAAGCGAGGCAACTGGGACAAGGTGGGGTCACTGATGGATCTCTAACCAACCTATACTAAGCATTTTAGGATAAGCAGGTAAGGTATGAAAGCAGGTAAGAAAAACAGGCTATGCATCAGAGTAGGATCATACATAAAGCAGTAGCAGTTCTAATGCAAGCATGAGAGGGAAAGAGATGGGTGATATCGGAATGCTCAACGGGGGTTTGCTTGCTTGGAAGCTCTTCTGATAAGGAAGAAGTGTCGTTGTCGACGTAGTCGATCATAGGGGCAACATCGGTCTCGGGGTCTACCGGAGAGAAGAGGGGGAAGAACAATAAATATAAAGCAAACACAGCATCATAAAGCATAACATGACAATATGATGTGTCGGTTGTGACCTAACGTATGGCTACAAGATATAGGTGAAGGGGGAATTCAACCGGGAAGGTATTCCCGGTTCCGGACCTGTGTCAGACAGATGACCGAAGGGGGAATGTTCCATGTTCAGCATGCTAGGGGCATGTGACAGATGAATGGACCACATAGTTGACCCGGTCAATTGGTCAACAGGGCCCGCGGGACCCAGTTGCCAGTGACCCAGACGCAGCCACATGGGCGCCACATTGGCGCCGGCGCCAGAACAGCTCCGGTGAGGCTTTTTGCGGCGGCCGAACGCCAGTGAGCCTCAGATTCACGCTACGGTGGGTCTCCACACCCTTGGCTAGGCGCGTTCGACGCGGCTTGACGTCACGCGCGTGATGGCGTTACCAATTCGACTCGGGGATGGCCAGAACGTCGCCGGTGACGAGCGCGACGGATGGCAGTTCAGGCGCGGACGGGGACCACTCTACGTGGCTCCAAATCGACCACGGCTGGTCGTGTTCGAACGGCCACTCGACCGTGCGTCGAAGGGTGGTGGCTGGAGCGGCTGGTGCGGCCAGAGCTTGGAGCTGCGGCGTCGCCGACGGTGACGCGTTCGGGCGAGCTACGACGAAGGTGATGCGGTGCTTTCGTGAACGACTGAGAGGCTGGGCAAGGCGTATGCGATGTGGCGAGGCCAACGACCGCGAGCCCGTGACCATTTGGTCACCGGAAGCACGACAGCGGCGAGCGGAGGTGGCGACGCGGTCGGGCGCCCGTCAAGGTAGGTGCTAAGGGGCACGGTAGGATGCGTGCGTGCACGCGTTTCGTTCCTGGAAGCACCAGGAGCACGGCAGAGGCCTTAGGCGAGCGTGACAAGGCCATGGCCACGGCCACGGGCTCGTCGGCGGCGAACAGAGCTCGGACGCAGCAGCAGCTGGCTACAGCACGTGACGAGGCTCATAGGAGGGGAGCAAGGGACGGGGGAGCTCACCTAGCGGCACGCACGGTGGCCCTTGGAAGGTTAGGAGCAGCAGGAGCGTCGGAGAGGAGGAAGATTGCTGGCGACCGAGGTGGAAGCGGGCGGCTCGATCCGCGGCCTGCGGTGCTCCTCGAGCTCGATGGCGAGGCATAGTCGAGGTAGAGGTCGACGGCGCGTCTTGTGGACGTGCTGGCGAGGCGCGGGGTGGGCGGTGGCCGCAGCTACGGCACCGCCATGGCGACGGCAGCGTTTGGTTGAGGTGGGGAACAAGGGGGAGTGCAAGGAGGGGTCCGGTGGGTGAGGGAGAGGCGGAGGGGGCGACAATGGAGAGCGGGGGAGAGGACTGAGGTGGCGGGGGATCCTTATCCCCTCGGGGCGTCGCCGGCGAAGTGATCCGGCGGGGACGAGACCCTGTAGTGGCTCGGTCTGGGGAACAGAGAGGAGGGAGGCGACCGGGGGGAGGTGGGCCAGCTTGCTGGGGTGGGCTAAAGCCCAGTGGGTAGGGGGGGCCTCTCTTTTCCTCTACCATTTTTCTTTTTCTTTTTTGTTTTGAATTTTAGCTACTGTTTTCTATTAATTTATAAAACTAAATTAGTTTTTTTTAGGAAGGAGACTTGCCAAATAAATCAAGCACATTATTTCTAGGAGTCACAAAAATTTCGAGGCCAAAGGAGTTGTCTAACCATTTTTAGAAATAGAAAAGGCCAGATTTAAAAGTTGTTGGACCATTAAAAAAAATTCAGGGGCACTTTGGGAATCCAAAAGAGGCTGGTTCCAACATGACAATTACTCAGTGATTATTTGCCACACTTTGAACATTTTAGTTTTCATGTTTGGCAAATTTGAATTTTTGACTTTGAATTTGAGTTTGAACATGAACAGTGATTTGGATCAAGTGAGGATTAGCAACAGTAGTGTGATGACATGGCACCATCAACATGGGATTACTGTAGCATGACACTGGGGGTGTTACAGTATCCACAACATTTGGTTCTCTCAAGTACTCTGGGCCAAACACTGCAACCCAGTTTTGCAGAACTTGTACAATGATGCAAGGAATGTGGACTCACTCATTGGACATACTCATCCACAAGATCACCAGGAATTTCGTATGCAAGCATCCAGATAGCTGCAGTACATTTCCGATAAGAGGAGAAGCCAACCTTTCCAAGGGCATCATACTTGCATCTGAAGTAATCATCAGACTCTACCACTCCCTCCCAAATACGGTGAACACATGTCTCGCCATCCGGAAGCGTCACCAGAAAAGCTTGGCATTGAACAGTGGGGATGTGAGCTGGAAATAATCGCTATAGAGTAGGCAATGGTCGTTCTCCCATAGTAGCAATCGCAAAATCCGCATCGTCGGATGATGAATTGTACGATGAACATATGGCGTTATTGTAAAAGAACTCATCCAAGCTATCCACCATGGTACCTTGTGGGCAAAATACCGAACACCTTGCGGGAGGCACGGAGGCGGATGTGATGGAGTCGTAGCCGGTGAATGGCAGACTCCTCTTCTCGTACAGACAGCAGGCATGTCGAAGCCCATGGAGGCAGAGGCGGTGCCGATGACCTTGGGTAGGCATGCCTTCTCATGCTCCAATAGCGTCGAGGAGCGACCTCAAATGCCAACAAGAGTCAGCGCCAGTGGATTCGGTGGTTGTGGGGAAGTTAGTGGATGCGGCGATGACACCTGGGGCAGTGGCGAAGCGACCAGAACTGGGTGGCGGCGGCGAGGGTGGCGAAGCTGTGGTGTAGAGTGTGGAGGGGTAGGGGAGAATGGTCTTTGTGCCACAGATGGGTAGGCTAGGGGAGGACAACGGAAGGTGTTGCAGGCGTCCGTGACTTGTCTACGCAGACGCAAACAATAGCCCAAATTTGGGCTGGAAATGGGTTGTGGCGGACAATAAAAGGGCATCCGTCAGTTTGTGTTGTTGCGTTAGGCCGTGTTTTCTGTCTGCATGGACCCAAAAGTACGTGGCTGGACAAAATGCGTCGGCGCGTTGGAGTTGGCCTAAGGGCATATCCAAGGGTAAACCTCAAATGGACACCCTCAATTGTTCGTGGACAACTGGGTGGGCATTGACCATCCAAGCCTAGCCCTAAAAAAACCTCATTTTCTCCTCAGAACGCAAAATCTTCGATATAAATAGATGTTCGACATTACAATTGACATACAAATATATAATAACTATCTAAAGTTATTAGTAACTAATCTATTATCACCATAGCCAGAGCCATGGAAGACAACTTCTCCTTGAACACATCAAAGCTGCATCACTGATGGGAGCAACCACAACGTCCTTTTCGGCATAAAAACAAGTGTCACCACTGCTCATCCTAGCCACCTTCTTTTGCTGGATGGCCTGATTGGGGGCATCAACAGGATCTGCAGCACGCGGCCTTGGCTTGTGCCTTGTGTCGGGAAGCAAGTGTCTCCTCCATTGCACATGCAACATGATGAGTGGCTCACTCTTACGCTCTCGTTTGGAGTGAGGAGCGGTGAGCACCTCCTCCTGCTTGGTTTGGGCAGCGGCATGAGCGATGCATGACTCCTATTCCTTGACGGTGGTGGCTTCCTATACACGACGATGACACATACACTATCTAATGGGGAGGGCATGCAGCAGGGAGGAGGCGCCATGACTGGTGTGGATTGCGGTGATGGTGGCTATTAAGGGGAGGTATGACCATCTTAGGGGTCGGGGGAGGAGAGGGGCACCAAGGGTAGCGAGGGGAGGTATGCAGCACCCAGTTAGAGAGACGAGGGAAAGTGGATGCATTATACAATGGGTCGGCAGGAAGCCGAGATATCCTGTGTGAAATTGAGGTGGCCGTCGGGAAACTGAGGCATATAATGGTCAAAATGGGTGCTTCCGGGCTGTCAAAGTTTAGAGTGATGGACACGCGGACTCTCCTACTCCGCATCTCGACTTGGGGCCTAGTTAAGGGATTTCATACATCCGTACACGTCTGACGCAAAGTAGGTGTCCACATTAGAGGCCTAAACGTTTCCAAAGTGGATATTTGAGACCAGTGTAAGTATGTGTACTAGAGATGCCCTAATAGAGTTTACTAAAAAGTTGACGTACCATGTAAGTCCCTTATCAGAGTTGCCATATCTGACGTCGCCATATTGCATATGGCGGAGGGCAGAGGCTAGCCAGGAGACGTGCAAACTCAGTTGCCATATCTTAGCCTCACTTTTATTTTATTTTGGTTTCCTCATTCAAACACTTTGATTGCCCCGAAATTTAAACATATCATACCTTTCCCCCCCTCTAGGGTGTGTGGTTTCCCCTTCTCCGATGCGTGTACCTTCCTTTGCTTTAGCAGACCTAAAATGTATTATTACCATTCATGTTTCCTCCCAAAATTCTTGCACCCAATGGTGTTCGGATACAACATGGTGAACTGATTCTCCTCATCTGTTCGTTCGATTGTCGTCCAGCGCTCCTCAATTTTGAGCCTACTCCTCAATCTCTTCCTTATGCAGTCTACTCTCTTGCATAGTATCCCATCTCGCCCTCTTCTCTTGGATCTTCTTCTCCAACATCTCTATGTTTTGTTTCTTCCTCTTCTCCTCTTACTCATTCCTTGTCCTAATCAACTCATTGATCTTTTTTATCACCTCCACCTCTCCTTCTCACTTGAGCTTCTCCTTTCCTATTTCCTCCCATCAGGTCGACCCATGATATATGCCGGAGTGGGACTTCAAGACACCCTTTCCTCAACACCGTCATCGTCAGGAACTTAGTAGCATTGACAAAGAAGAAGAGATGGTGAAAAAAAAGAAATCTAGAATTTCCAATAGTGAGACCAGATCTTCATTGTTGTCCCTCTCCAGAGAGGATTTCTTGCACTTCCCATTTTTGGAATGCCATCAACATTCCTCATCTTTCACTTCTTGTCATCATTGATCATCATTCACTTCTCATTGCCTTCCAACAAATTTTAACATGTTTGGAGGCCCAATGATTCACCCTTAGACTTGGCCATTTGTTGATATCTCTGTTGGGCCAAGAATGCTGGAAGTAATGCAAATGTGGCAATAAAAAACAACAAGTTTCCTTACATGTTGGTCAATGGTGACACTACTAGGACGAGCATGCTTCACTTGCTCCGAAAAATCCACTCAACAATCACTCTCGTGAATCGTACCCCATCGATTTGTGAGAGATTTGAGGTTATGATTCGTTACACCCATGATGATGTTTGAAATGCTCCTCGATGCACTTCCAATACATTGTGCTAGTTTGATCATTCCCAATGACCAGATTGAGAGATATATCTTTCCTTTTGCCTCACACGAGTAATATCCTCATCTGTGTTTTAGTTTGCATCCCAAATTATTTTCTTCCTCCACAAGCCAGGATGTTGGAATTGATCAAGTTCCATATCTCGATCGTCCACTTAGAATGGCTCAAAATACGACAACAATGCACCCTCAAGATCGAGATCATGTTACCCAACGATATCACCTATCATACCGTTGATAAATGATTTTTCATTGACCGTTGGTCCCCAAAAATAACATAATCATCACTAAATCACAAACATTGAACATTTGTCAACATTTTTCCAATGTCACCTCATATCCAATCGAACAAAAACTAGATACAAGGATAAGAATGAATTTTGTTACCTCATCATCGTCTATAGGCTGACATAGGACTGGGAAGGCACCCTAGTTTGTCCCACCACCGCTATGAAGGGATGAGGGCAACGATGCGGCCCATTGTCTTATTCTTCAGTCTCTTCACTAAGGGCGATCGCGGTGTGATACGTCTCCAACGTATCTATAATTTTTGATTGTTTCATGCTATCATATTATCAATTTTAGATACTTTATGTGCAATTTTATATCATTTTTGTGGACTAACCTATTAACCTAGTGCCTAGTGCCAGTTGTTGTTTTCTGCATGTTTTTTTTACAGAAAATCAATACCAAACGAAGTACAAACACGATGAAATTTTACGGAGATTTTTTCCGGACCAGTAGGGACCCTAGAAGGTTCAAGAGGAGGCTAGAAGACTCACGGGAGAGCCACAAGCTCATACGACACGTCCCAGGGGGGCGCCACATGAGCTTGTGGGTCCCACACAGCGCCGTTTGACCTAATTCCACTTCTTTAAATTCTCATAAATCCCCAAACCAACAAAGAGCCACCCAAATAATTTTTCGGCCGCTGCAAGCTTTTGTTCTTCCGCGAACCCATTTGGAGGCCTTTTTTGTACTCTAAGAGAGGGGGAATTGATCACGGAGGACTCCTACATCATCCTTGCCACACCTCCAATGATGTGTGAGTACTTTACCACGGACCTATGGGTCCATAGTGATTAGCTAGATGGCTTATTCTTTCTCTCCGATTTGCAATACAATGTTCTCCTCGAAGATCTATTCAATGTAATCTTATTTCGCGGTGTGTTTGTTGGGATCTGATGAATTGTGGATTTACGATCAAATTGTTCATTGAAAGTAATTGAGTCTTTTTTGAAATTTATTATGCCTGATTATTATAGCTTTGTATTTCTCTCTGATCCATCAGTTTGGTTTGGCCAACTAAATTGATTTATCTTCAGTGGGAGAGGTGCTTTGTAGTGGGTTCAATCTTGTGGTGTCCTCACCTTGTGACAGAAGGGGTAGTGAGGCACGTATTTGTATTGTTGCCATTAAGGGAAAACGACAAGGTTTAATGATATTGCTTGGTTTTATTCCATCTACATTATGTCATCATACTTCATGCATTACTCTGTTTGTTATGAACTTAATATGTAGAGAGTCAAGCATAGAAGCACTCTTGAGGTGGAGTAATAGTAGTAGATGCAAAATTGTTTTGGTCTACTTGTCACGGACGTAATGCCTATATACATGATCATTGCCATGAATAACATCATAACTATGCGCTTTTCTATCAATCACCCAATAGTAATTTGTCTACCCACCATATGTTATCTTTACGAGAGAGAAGCCTCTAGTGAAAACTATGGCCCCCGGTCTACCTTTATCATAATACAAAAACCAAAAATACCTTGCTGCAATTTATTTACTTTTATTTTACTTTTCAATTTATCTATATACCACTACCAGATTTGATCCTTGCAAGTAATGACTTCAAGGGGATTGGCAACCCTCTTGCCCGCGTTGGGTGCAAGTATTTCCTCTTCTGTGTGTAGGTACTGCTCACTAGGAATTTGCGTGGTTCTCCTATTGGTTCTATAACCTTGGTTCTCACTGAGGGAAATACTATTCGCTACTATATTGCTTCACCCTTCCTCTTTGGGGAAAATCCCAACGCATGTCGCAAGTCGCACGACGCCACCGAGCGAATGAAGGTCAACACCTACATGTGGTAGCACAGGGTTTGCCACCATTGTTCCAGACTCGTCACCAGTAGGCTGGACGAGGTGCTGGCCTAGGCGGTGCAGTCAATAGTCAAAGCAGCAACTGTTGAAGTCACATGATTCATCTCCAAATAAATGGAATGGGGTAAGTGTTGGGGAACGTAGCATGCAATTTCAAAAATTTCCTACCATCACACAAGATCTATCTATGAGATGCATAGCAACGAGAGGGGGCGAGTGTGTCCACGTACCCTCGTAGACCGAAAGCGGAAGCATTAGCTTAACGCGGTTGATGTAGTCGAACGCCTTCTCGATTCAACCGATCAAGCACCGAACATACAACACCTCTGAGTTCTGCACATGTTCAGCTCGATGACTTCCCTCGAACTCTTGATCCAGCAAAGTGTCGAGGGAGAGTTTCGTCAGCACGATGGCGTGGTGACGGTGATGGTGAAGTGATTTGCGCAGGGATTCACCTAAGCACTACGACAATATGACCGGAGGAGTAAACGGTGGAGGGGGGCACCGCACATGGCTAAGAACAATTGATGTGTCTTAGAGGTGCCCCCCGCCCTCGTATATAAAGGAGGGAGAGGGGAGGAGGCCGGCCTAGGGCGCGCCAAGTGGGATGAGTCCCACTTGGACCCCTAGTCCAATTTGGACCCTCCCTTTCCTTTTACCAGAAGCGGAAAGGGGGAAGGAGAGGGAGGAGGAGAAGGAAAGGGGGCGCCGCCCCTCCCCTTGTCCAATTTGGGCTCCTTCCTTGGGGGGGGGGCTGTCGGTGTCAAAACCGGCGGATGTCGGGTAGGGGGTCCCAAACCGTGCGTCTAGGATCGATGGTAACAGGAGACGGGGGACACGATGTTTTACCCAGGTTCGGGCCCTCTCTATGAAGGTAATACCCTACGTCCTGCTTGATTGATCTTGATGAATATGAGTATTACAAGAGTTGATCTACCACGAGATCGTAATGGCTAAACCCTAAGAGTCTAACCTGGCTATGATTATTCGAGACTCGGCCTATCTACGTACCTAGCCCTCTGGTTTATATAGACATGGGAGGGATCTAGGGTTACACAAGGTCGGTTATAGAGAAAGGAATCTTCATAGTTGGTCGCCAAGCTTGCCCTCCATGCCAAGGAGAGTCCTATCTGGACACAGGTGGAGTCTTTGGTCTTTGTATCCTTACGGCCCCTCAGTCCGGCCCATATTCAATAGATCGAACACCCGAGGACCCCTTAGTCCAGGACTCCCTCAGTAGCCCCTGAACCAGGCTTCAATGACGATGTGTCCGGCGCGCAGATTGTCTTCGGCATTGCAAGGCGGGTTCTACTTTCCGAATACTCCAGGATAGTCTTCGAATGAAACAAAGGTGTCCTGATATGCAACACAAGTACCACACACAACCGCAAGGAATATAATATTTCACGAGTCCCATCTGCTGACAACTTTTTGCAAGATGACATCGCATCTGTTCGGTCACTATATCAAACTGTTTTTGTCCGCTGTTCCGTGCTTCGAGATGTGGTTTCCATTGGCACATCTTGTCAAAGCAGAGATCGTGTCCCCTTATTGCGGGATTTTCATCAACGCGGGCGTGGGTAACCCAACCGTGCCGTTTTACATAGCCCTTGCGAATAGGCGAGTTTTAGGGCGAGTGGGGAGGCGTTCGATGTTCACTTCCTTTATAAGGGGACAAGGATTCCCCCTTCTTCTCCCACGCCCTCTCTCTTCCACTGCCCTTCCACTCTTGAGCTCCAGTGCCCAAGTTCCCATCTTCTTCCCACTCAAGCTAGCACTCAACCATGTCCGGATCCGGAGGTCAAGGCAAGTGGATGGTCTCCTCCATCAAGGAGAAGGACATTATTGAGCTTCGGGCGGCCGGGTACCTGGCGAAGGAAATCGCCCACCGTCTTCCAGCCCAGGGTCAAGTCATCCCCACACCGAAGCCCAATGAGAGTGTGGTATTCACCCCTCATTTCCTCCGTGGGCTAGGGTTTCCACTCCACCCTTTCGTTCGTGGGATGATGTACTATTACTGGATAGACTTCCATGATCTATCCCCGAACTCTTTCCTCAACATCTCGGCGTTCACCGTCACGTGTGAGGCCTTCCTTCGCATTCACCCCCACTTCGGGCTGTGGCTCAAGGTCTTCAACATGAAGCCGAAGGTGGTGGATGGCCAGCACGCGGAGTTCGGAGGCGCCATGGTGAGTAAGCTGACCAACGTCTCCTGGCCAAAGGGCACTTTTATAGAGACGATCAAAGAATGGCAGAAACTGTGGTTCTACATCACAGAACCCCGCGAGGCCACATGGACCGCGGCTGCCAAATTCAATCCCGGTGCTCCGATGTGGCTCACCTCCTGGGTTGAGAAGAGCCCAAACTGGTGTTCGCCGGATGAGCTGATAGCGCTGCAGATGCGCATTTAAAGCATGGTGGACAAGGATGTCAAACTTGTCGATATAATCCAGGTGATGCTAGTTCGCCGGATTCTCCCGTGCCAAAGCCGAAGCCTCCCTCTATGGGAGTTCAATCTGAAGAAGCACCATACCCTGAAGAGGCTCTTCGAAACCACTCATGAAGACGCATGGAAGTTGCTCTTCAAGGGCAACGAGACACCGCCGGCCACAGACTCGGACCGCGGGCATGACATTAACCACCTCGCCAATGAGGTATGTTAATTTTAACGCATCCCCTACTTGCTTGTTTCAAGGATGATATCTAAGCTTTTATTATCATTGCTTCTTTAGGACTGGATGGAGATGACGAAGTGGATCCAGTGTCCGGCTCCACTGCCTAAAGAACTAGTCATCCCGCGTTTAGCGAAGATGCTGGTGCCGGCGCCCTATACGGCGCCGGCGAAGAAGGCCACGGGGAATGCCAAGGGGGTCCGGAGTGGCCCCCGCCGCAAGGGTGCTTCGGACGCGACGTACGAAGACAAGACCCGCTCCTCCGTTGCCGAAGACGATGACGATGAGGAGGAGGAGAGAGATTCTCCCCCTGATGGGGGGAGGAAGAAGAGGGCGGCCTCCACAATTCTGGAAGCAGAGGCTCCCAAGAAAGAGAAAGGCCCGCTCGTGGGCAGCTCCGCATGGGACGTCGATAGTAGTCCGGAGCAATGCCCCTACACTAAGCCTCGGGCCGCATCGTAAGCGCTAAGACTCATACATGCCAATAAATCTAACCTCTCCTCTTTGTTGTATTGACATGATTAATTGTGCTATTGTAGTCCAGCCCACGACAGCTCCCAGCGATCCTCATCAAGAGGCTCGTTGGACTCAAAGGAGATGGCCAACGAGACACCGCCGGCCGCTTACTCTCCCAAGGCCAAGGGAGACGTCGAGGTGCTGTCCCGAAGGACCTTCCCAGGCCAGGGAGAGGTTCGGGAGGACGTCAAGGCGGCACCGGAGGGCGATACCTAGGCCGCCGAACACATGGGGGAACAAACCCCCATGGAGACTGACGATGGGGGCCATACTCAATTCGGCCCCCCTCTGAGCACGGATCCGAAGACCCATACGGCCCTGCAGTCCGACAAGCAGCCTCCATCAAGAGAAGGAGGCGCGCCCGTCCCACCGGCGACCTTTGTCCAACCAGAGGCGCCGGATAATATATTGGAAGCGCTACGAGGTGCTTTCATTGTGGAAGAACACCATATCCTTCTGGGTACGGTGATTGAGAAGGTTCAGTCCATTAAGAGTGGACTGACCAAAGCCTGCAGCTGCCTGCTGACAGGTTTTGAGGTAAGTAACGTTTAACCGAGAAAATCTCAGTATAGACAGTAGCCCCTGAGACATTGTCCGGTGTTCGGAAAGAGAAGCCGGACAGAGGATCAATGAAATTTTGCAGGAAACTAACTAAAATGTGTCTGATGTGAATAAACAGGCTTTTCTGCTGGCCGCGACCTCTCACACTACTGAAGTCTCTGGACTAAAGCAGAGACTGGAGCGGGCCGAGGAGGAACTCGGCCAAGCAAGGAAGCAGCTGGAAGACCAGCAAGGTATGCAATGGCTCGCTATATATTCAGAAAAAGTAAATGATGTATACTGACCGTAGTGTCATTATATGTGTAGGGGCAACGACCGAGGTCGAGGCCCTAAAAAAGGCCCTGGTCAAAGCCGAGGGGAAAGCTGTCAAGGAGCAGGCCGCTCGCAAGAAGCTGAAGGCCCGGCTAAACGAGGTCTAGTAAGAGCTCCAGGATGCAGTGAAGAAGTACGAGACCCTGGAGGGCGATGTTTCGGCTCGAGAGACCGAACTCTCCAAGGCTCGTCAAAGCGCGGAAGCGGCCCGGGTTGAAGCCCAGGGTGCCCTCCAGGAGATCCAAGAGGCCAGGAAGGTCACGGCGGGTAAGGCGTTTAGTATGCAAAGCAAGTATATGAAGAAGAAGTATTTCTTACTAACCCGGATTCGGAGTTCTCCAGGAGCCTTCGCAGATCTGCCGCGCAGTGTGTCCGACGCCATGGAGTTCTTCCGAGCCGAAGAAGGGAGCTCCATAGAGAAATTGTTCTGGTCGTAGTATCTTGCGCCAGAGCATCCCATGCCCTTCACTGATCAGCTGAAACAACTGGTGGAGCTGCATAGGGTGGCCGAATTGGCCATGAAGGATTTGATAATCCGGCTATGGCCAGCCGAAGCTATGCCTAGCAGCTACTTCGGGCTTGTGAAGTGGCTGGTGAACGCCTGTCCTCAGCTGGACACCATCAAGCGATTAGCCTATATTGAAGGTGCGCGCATGGCCTTCGCCCGCTGCAAGATGTGGTGGGCGAAGATGGACGCTGTTGAGCTGACCAAGGGGCTGCCAGAAGGCAAGGAGCACCGCACACCCGAGCGCTATTTTGCAGATGTCCTAGAGGGGTCTCGCATTGTAGCAACGCAGTGTGGGCAAGACATTATTTTTGAATGAATACATTCATGTTGTCTTTGCCTTGTATGATGAAACAAAACTTTTATGTAATATAATGCTTTAAAAGATTTCTCCTCCTGTGCGGCCGTTTTATGTGAAATCTGAGAGTTGGCCAGTCGCCGGCTTTTGCCCCCACGTAGGAAATAGGGGGGGTGTTCGGGATGTAATCTAAACACTCTTGATCCAATTGTTTGGTCCTTCAAGGAGGTGTTTAGCACGACGAACCAGGCAATCGGACTATCCGGCTTTAGCACTCTCACTTAGCCATAGGAGTTCGACAATAGAAATATATGCACAACCCCTAGTATCCGGACTAGGATGCTGTAAACACTTGGTCAGGTAAGTACCAATCCCTCGCGTAATGCCAAAAAAATCTCTAAGTATTTGAGACCTCCGAAGAGCTGTCCGGCTCTCGCCGCATCATGACAGTCAGTTTTTGGCTTTCTCTACTGAGGTGCTCACTTGGGTAAACCAAGGCACAATTGCAGTAGTTCTCCCTTTACTACCCTAGCCGATATAGCGGAACGTAAGGTAGCAAGCACAGGAGCCGGGCAACCCAACTATTGACCAAAGACATGATTCGGAGCCAATGCATATAGTGCTAAATTCGGGGTGCCGAACTATACTGTATAAGTGTTCGGACTTTTGTTGCCATGTTGTGGGGCGCTATGAAGCCCGTGGCAAATTGAAACGCACCCGAGTGTACAGGTGTTATCTGATAGAATTACTAGAAAGGAAAAGCAAAAAGAAAGAAAAAGGAAGAACCAGTGGTAAGCTAGAGCCGTGAAAATTTGGGCCGCAAACTGTTTCTATTATAATTTCATTGGTGCGTTAAAGCGCATTTATACAAGTAATGCAATAAGTGGAAAGGCTATTTTCTATGCCTTCACCAAGAGAGAGCTGCGTGTGGGTCCTGAAGATAGGTAAAGGGATCGTTAAAGAGACCACCTACGAGTTTCCTAGTACGTCCATGCTTCTTGTTGTCTTGGTGTTTTATCCTTCGAAAAGAATCGATGGTCAAGCCGCCAGGAAAGGCCTGTAAATAAGGAAAAACAAAAGAAAAAAAGGGAATAGTGAAAGTATGAGTGTCCGGGGCGGTCGAGGTGTATTGCGGATCACAAGCTGATTATGCCTCCGTCAGGGTCCATGGTATTTTTAGTGTGTAATTATGTACGCGTGGTATGATGGCCGCCACTTGATCAGGACGGGGATGGAGGTGCTACCTCTTGAGCACTGTGTTGGTTTTCCCTTGAAGAGGAAAGGGTGATGCAGTAAAGTAGAGTAAGTATTTCCCTCAGTTTTTGAGAACCAAGGTATCAATCCAGTAGGAGATCACGCTCGAGTCCCACGCACCTACACAAACAAATAAGAATCTCGCAACCAACACGATAAAGGGGTTGTCAACCCCTTCACGTTCACTTACGAGAGTGAGATCTGATAGATATGATAAGATAATATTTTTGGTATTTTTATGATAAAGAGAAATAAAGATGCAAAGTAAAATAAACGGCAATAGAAATAGCTAAGTGTTGGAAGATTAATATGATGGAAGATAGACCCGGGGGCCATAGGTTTCACTAGTGGCTTCTCCCAAGAGCATAAGTATTACGGTGGGTAAACGAATTACTGCGAGCAATTGATAGAATTGAGCATAGTTATGAGAATATCTAGGTATGATCATGTATATAGGCATCACATCCGTGACAAGTAGACCGAAACGATTCTGCATCTACTACTATTACTCCAAACATCGACCGCTATCCAGCATGCATCTAGAGTATTAAGTTCATAAGAACAGAGTAATGCTTTAAGTAAGATGACATGATGTAGAGGGATAAACTCATGCAATATGATATAAACCCCATCTTTTTATCCTCGATGGCAACAATACAATACGTGTCGGTTCCCTTTTTGTCACTAGGATCGAGCACCGCAAGATTGAACCCAAAGCTAAGCACTTCTCCCATTGCAAGAAAGATCAATCTAGTAGGCCAAACCAAACTGATAATTCGAAGAGACTTGCAAAGATAAACCAATCATACATAAAAAAATTTAGAGAAGAATCAAATATTGTTCATAGATAGTCTGGATCATAAACCCACAATTCATCGGATCTCGACAAACGCACCACAAAAGTTCGAATAGATCTCCAAGAAGGTCGAGGAGAACTTTGTATTGAGATCCAAAGAGAGAGAAGAAGCCATCTAGCTAATAACTATGGACCCGTAGGTCTGAAATAAACTACTCACACGTCATCGGAGAGGCCATGGAGTTGATGTAGAGGCCCTCCGTGATCAATGCCCCCTCCGGCGGAGCTCCGGAAAAGGCCCCAAGATGGGATCTCTTGGGTACAAAAGGTTGCAGCGGTGGAATTAGGTTTTCATGGTGCTCCTGGATGTTTGGGGGTGACGTGGATATATATATAGGAGGAAGAAGTACGTCAGTGGAGCAACGAGGGCCCCACGAGGGTGGAGGGCGCGCCCCCTGCCTCGTGCCCTCCTAGATCATTTCTTGATGCCCACTCCAAGTCTCTTGGATCACGTTTGTTGAGAAAATCACATTCCCGAAGGTTTCATTATGTTTGGACTCCGTTTGATATTCCTTTTCGGCGAAACTCTAAAATAGGCAAAAAACAAAAATTTGGGCTGGGCGTCCGGTTAGTAGGTTAGTCCCAAAAATGATATAAAAGTGTAAAATAAAGCCCATTAACATCCAAAATAGATAATATAATAGCATGGAGCAATCAAAAACTATAGATACGTTGGAGACGTATCAAGCATCCCCAAGCTTAATTCCTGCTCGTCCTCAAGTAGGTAAATGATAAAAGAAGAATTTTTGATGTGGAATGCTTTCTAACATATTTCTTAATGTAATTTTTCTTTATTGTGGCATGAATGTTCAAATCCGAAATATTCAAGACAAAAGTTTAATATTGACATAGAAATGATAATACTTCAAGCATACTAACTAAGCAATTATGTCTTCTCAAAATAACATGGCCAAAGAAAGTTATCCCTACAAAATCATATAGTCTGGCTATGCTCTATCTTCACCACACAAAATATTTAAATCATGCACAACTCCGATGACAAGCCAAGCAATTGTTTCATACTTTTGATGTTCTCAAACTTTTACAATCTTCATGCAATATATGAGCATGAGCCATGGATATAGCACTATATGTGGAATAGAATGGTGGTTGTGGAGAAGACAAAAAGGGAGAAGATAGTCTCACATCAACTAGGCGTATCGGGCTATGGAGATGCCCATTAATAGATATCGACGTGAGTGAGTAGGGATTGCCATGCAACGGATGCACTAGAGCTATAAGTATATGAAAGCTCAACAAAAGAAACTAAGTGGGTGTGCATCCAACTCGCTTGCTCATGAAGACCTAGGGCATTTTGAGGAAGCCCATCATTGGAATATACAAGCCAAGTTCTATAATGAAAAATTCCCACTAGTATATGAAAGTGATATCATAGGAGACTCTATCATGAAGACCATGGTGCTACTTTGAAGCACAAGTGTGGAAAAAGGATAGTAGCATTGTCCCTTCTCTCTTTTTCTCTCATTTCATTTTTTTTATTTTTTTATTTGGGCCTTTTCTCTTTTTTTGGCCTCTTTTTTTCGTCGGAGTCTCATCCCGACTTGTGGGGGAATCATAGTCTCCATCATCCTTTCCTCACTGGGACAATGCTCTAATAATGATGATCATCACACTTTATTTACTTATAACTCAAGAATTACAACTCAATACTTAGAACAAAATATGACTCTATGTGAATGCCTCTGGCAGTGTACCGGGATGTGCAATGATGCATGAGTGACATGTATGAAGAATTATGAATGGTGGCTTTGCCACAAATACGATGTCAAGTACATGATCATGCAAGCAATATGACAATGATGAAGCGTGTTGTCGGAGTAATGGACCACAGGTAGGCTGACCCGAGGCCCAGAACCTTTCAAGACATCGGGGCTGACTGCGCCCCTCAAGACTCCGGATGAAGAGCCGCCTTTTGGAAGCCGGTTGAAGGATCAGTCGACTACCCGCATGCGGCCGAGTCCTAGAGGCGAGGTCAAGACCGGCCGACTCCCGCCTGGCGGCTTCCAGAGAAGCCGGCCACGGGGAGTCGGCCCACGGCACCAACAAAGCCCATGCCCTCATCAGGGGTGATGGGACGGGGAGTGGCAACAGTGAAGCCCACTCCCTCCCCTTTCCAGGGGATGGCTAGGCCACACTGCGCCGTACCAACGGAGATCTCCGTCTGGCGCTGCACTGTTGCTATGCCATCCCTGACATCAGCAACAGTGGGCGGAGTCCTGCACCCACGACAGCCTGTCTGTACGGTCCACGGATGACGGGCCCTACCAGTCAGCGAGAGTCCAGAAGACGGCAAGAGCGCCACCAGTCGGACCCGTAGGGAGTCGGCCCCCAGGAGTCGGCCAGCCCCTCCCACGGGTCCCCCGCGCCATTAACCAGACGAGACAAAGAGTGGCTATAGTGATCACCTGCCAGGCGGCGGGACTGTAGCCACGACCCCATGACCAAGCCCGCGTCATTAGAAGCACGACTATAGTAATCAGCAGGCGACAAGACCCGCAAGCGGCGGGTACGGCCTGTCGGCTCCGTATCGGACCAGTCGGCGGGCCCCAGCAGTCGGTAGAAAGGCCGACAAGCGAAGAGACTGATGGCTGGGCCTTGCGCCTAGTCATTTTACCATTGTACCCCTGGGGGGTAGGCCTATATAAACCCCCAGGGCACCCATGCAAAGGGTTCCACCCATTAGAACTAGACCAGACCATAGAGGGAGGAGAGAGCTAGCCCTGCCTTCTCCTACCTCTAGCATACAGCTCGAGGAGCGTCCTTGTACTCCCTTTGCCTTAGTGATCATGCGGAGACCCCGTAGAGCAGGACTAGGGGTGTTATCTCCTAGGAGAGCCCCGAACCTGGGTAAAGTACGCCGGCGTTCGTGTCTACGCCTTATCCCGCTTTCGGGCACCGGCGACGTTCTACTCGCCCCCACCATGATAAGCCATCCATTGGCATATGTCGCACCCAACCCCCGACATTTGGCGCCCACCGTGGGGCCTGGTGCACCGTCGTCCGAAGACCTATTCTGGACGGGAACCCTTTTCCTCCCTGGCGAGCGTAGCCAGCCCGGCACGCCGGACAAAGTCTGCGCTGGCGCGCTGCATGGCGCTGAAATCGCCTACGCGGCCAGTTGCCTCGCTGATCTTGTCGGCGGGGTCCGCCTCTCCGACGAGCCTACATTCGACGCGGGCATAGGCGGCACCGAGAGCCTCCTCGCGGGCCTCCTCGATCAACTCCACGTCGCCAGCGAGCCATCTAGGGACTTGGAGTCCGTAGGCTCCACCGACCCGATGTTGGTCGACTCCGACACCGCATCGCTTGACACGTTCCCCACCAACGTGGTGGTCTACGACGAGCCGCTCCCTTGCGCGGAGAGAGGCGGAAGCATCGTCACGGAAGTGCTTGTCATTGGTCATGGAGAGCACTCCAGCGGGGGTGATTATGGCCCGCTCAGCGCGACGCTGCAAGACCTTGCAGCGCCTATTCCCGAAGATGCCGACGCCGAGACGCTGGAGGCACGCCACCTTCAGCTAGTCGAAGGCGCAAAGAAGCTGGCCAGCATGAGACACCTATCAAAGGCCTACCAGCGCGAGATGGACCGCGCTGTGGGCGGCACACCGGCTCCAGCTGGACCTAGCCGCCTTGGCATGGTCCAGCAGCGCGGCGTGGCCATCGCCGACCTGTTCGGGGAAAATCGCCCCATTTACACCACGCCTGCAGAGAACATCCGAGCCGCCCAGGCGGCGGCGGATGAGCTGGACAAATTCAAGGTTAAAGAACGTCGCTTGATGACAGAGCGCGTCCAACGACTCCTTGACGCGGCTGTGGAGCAGAACGAGGCCGGCTGCCGCACTAATGCACCGCACCGGCAGAATGACAACCTGCCTCCCCGCCGAGACCAAGGCGCGACATCTCGGACGCCGACTGGTGGCGTCCGTGGAAGAAAGGACAAGGAGACGGCTGTCAGCCGCAGTCGGACTCGCATCACCATAGAGCGCGACCAAGACGGCCGCCCAAGAGCAGTGGAACGATGGGACAACTGTCCACCTCCTCCCCCCGCAGGGAAAGGCGAGTCTCCCCGCCGCCTGTTGATCACCCGACGCTCGGCAACCTCCTTGGACGCCGAGAGGGAGTTGGAGAGAATGACGCCCGCCACCGGATCGACCATCTCCACCGATCCTTGGCGCTTGAAGAAGAAGATGAGCTGGGTCTGCCGTGTTTCGGCCCCCGCATTTGAGACGAGCCCTTCCCCAAAGGGTTCACGCTCCCCAGAGACACACCCAAATACACCGGCTCCGTGAAGCCGGAAGACTGTCTAGTTGACTACTCCACGGCCGTCAGCATAGCAAATGGCAACAAGCATGTTGCCGTGAAGTACGTTCCGCTCATGCTCCAGGGCACGGCCCGGACATGGCTGAACAGCTTGAGGCCCTGCAACATCAACAGTTGGGTCGACTTCACCGACGCCTTCGTCCGCAACTTCACCAGCACATACAAGCGGCCACCCAAACCTCGCCAGCTCTCCTTGTGCGTGCAAGGCCCCAACGAGTCAACTCGTGACTACCTCACGCGCTGGGCCGAGCTCCGCAACTCCTGCGAGGGCGTGCACGAGGTGCAGGCCATTGAGTACTTCACTGCAGGATGCCGAGAGGGCACCCTCCTCAAGCACAGGCTTCTCTGCGATGAGCCGGAGACCCTCGGCGAGCTGCTGATCATAGCAGACAAATATGCCATAGCCGACTCCTCAATGAAGACAGAGATCCAAGTTAGTGCGACAGGCAAGGTGGCTCCTCAGGCTCCTCGAACCCCGGCTAGAGACGCCAATCGGCGTCAACAGCAGAACGACCACAAGCGCAAAGCCCCACAGCCGGCTTCCGCCAGCCGGTAGGTGGCGACAGTCGAAGACCAGCAGCCGGAAGGGCAGCCTCAGCCCAAACGTCAGAAGGGCGGCAAGCCCAACTGGCTACCGGCTTTCTCATATGAGCAGACTTTGGATGGACCCTGCAAATTCCATAGTGGTGCGAAGCCGTCCAAGCACACAACTCGGAAGTGCCACTAGCTCACCAGGATCGCCAAGGAAGATGGCCTTT
Organism: Triticum urartu; assembly: GCF_056163025.1. Taxonomy (NCBI): domain Eukaryota; kingdom Viridiplantae; phylum Streptophyta; class Magnoliopsida; order Poales; family Poaceae; genus Triticum; species Triticum urartu. Next base: position 444,838,851 of record NC_141879.1, on the reverse strand, counting down.
TCCCTCCCCCACCTGCTGGGCAGCCGCCTCCTCCTCCGCCCCAGCAGCCGGCGGTCAGACTAGTCGGCGCGATACAAGACGAATACCTAGAAGAGCATGGAACCTATGTCGTGTTCACCAGCGTGGCCGATGATCGACGCAGCAGGCGGCAGCAGCAGCAAGAGGTGAATGCAATAGCATCTGAGACACCAGAGTTCATGCATTGGTGTGAGAAGCCCATCAGCTAGAGCAGAGCTGACCACCCGGAAGTAATGCCCAAACCCAGCTCCTATGCCTTGGTTTTGGATGCCACCTTTGCCACGGACAAGCGAGCTGCTCGCTTCTCCAGAGTCCTCATAGACGACGGCAGCAGCATCAACATCCTGTACAAGGATACCATGGAGAAATTAGGAATCAGACAGAGGCAGCTTCAGTCCAGCCGGATAGTGTTCCATGGCATAGTTCCTGGCCTTTCCTGCTCACCAATCGGCAAGATTTTGATTGACGTCCTCTTCGGAGACAAAGATCATTTCCGCCGAGAGTCAATTTGGTTCGAGGTGGTGGACCTTGAGAGCCCATACCATGCGTTACTTGGCTAGCCTGCCCTGGCCAAGTTCATGGCTGTCGCCCACTATGCCTACCTCAAGATGAAGATGCCGAGTTCCAAGGGGATCCTGACCATAACTGGCGACTACAAGAGTCGTCTGCCTGCGCGGCAGAAAGCAGTCGGCTGGCCGAGTCCCTCGTGATCGCAGCTGAGAAGCGGTTCCTTGATCGGGTTGTGGCGATGGCAAGCAAGTAGCCAGAGATGTCGTCCGATCCCAAGGAGTCAGAAGCTGAGGGCTTGTTCATGCCGGCCAAAGAAACGAAGAAGATACCCTTGGACCCGGAACACCCGGAGAGGTATGCTGTCGTAGGTGCAAACCTCGACAGCAAATAGGAAGGCGAGCTCGTCGATTTTCTCCGTGAGAATCGGGATATCTTCGCATGGTCCCCCAAAGACATGCTAGGTGTCCCGACGGATTTCGCCGAGCACAAACTACATGTCCGGTCTGACGCCAAGCCAGTCAGGCAGCCCTTGCACCGCTTGTCAGAAGAGAAGAGAAGAGTTGTTGGAGGAGAGATAGCCCGACTCCTGGCTGCCGGCTTCATCATGGAGGTGTTCTTTCCAGAATGGCTAGCCAACCCGGTCCTGGTACTGAAGAAGAACAAGTAGTGGCGAATGTGTATTGATTACACTAGCCTCAATAAAGCATTCCCCAAGGACCCATTCGCTTTGCCAAGGATCAACCAAGTGATAGACTCCACAGCCGGATGCGAGCTGTTGAGTTTCTTGGATGCATATTCAGGATCTCACCAGATCAAGTTGAACCCGGCCGACAGACTGAAGACCGCCTTCATCACGCCGTTTGGAGCCTTCTGCTACTTGACCATGACGTTCGGCTTGAGGAATGCCGGCGCCACCTTCCAACGTTGCATGCAGAAGTGCCTCCTCAAGCAACTCAGCAGAAATGCCCACATTTACATGGACGACGTGGTGGTGAAGACGGAGAAGCGTGGAACACTGCTGGAGGACCTCAAGGAGACCTTTGAGAACTTGTGCCGATTTCAAATCAAGCTCAACCCAGAGAAATGCGTCTTCGGAGTACCAGCTGGCCAGCTTCTTGGCTTCCTGGTCTCTGAACGCGGCATAGAATGCAACCCTGTGAAGATCAAGGCCATTGAGAGGATGGAAGTACCCGGCCGACTGCTGGACATACAAAAGTTCACCGGTTGTTTGGCATCCATCAGCCGATTCATAAGTCAACTGGGCGAGAAGGCTCTCCCCCTATACCAACTCATGAAGAAGACCACTTTTTCGAGTGGAACCACAAGGCGGATGAAGCTTTTCTCCAACTAAAGAAGATGTTGACTACTCCACCTGTCCTGGTGGCTTCGACTCCTAAGGAACCCATGCTCCTCTACATCACCGCCACCAACCGAGTAGTCAGCACAGTCATCGTGGTAGAGCGCAAGGAGGAAGGCAAGGCACTACCAGTCCAGAGACCGGTATATTATTTGAGTGAAGTACTGTCGACCTCCAAGCAAAACTACCCCCACTACCAGAAGATGTGCTACGACGTGCACTTTTCCGCCAAGAAATTGAAGCCTTACTTCCAAGAACATCCAATCACTGTGGTCTGCACGCCCCACTAGCCGAGATCATCGGGAGCCGGGATGCTTCGGGCCGAGTGGCCAAATGGGCCATAGATTTGGCCCCTACACCATCTACTACCAGCCTTGCACCGCCATCAAGTCGCAAGCACTGACTGTCTTCCTCGTCGACTGGGCCGAGACCCAGTATCTACCGCCAGCACCCGACTCCACCCATTGGTGAATGCATTTTGATGGCTCCAAGATGCGCACCGGCTTGGGTGCCGGCATCGTCCTCACCTCTCCCAAAGGCGGCATGCTCAAATATGTGCTGCAAATCCATTTTGCCGCCTCCGACAACATCGCCGAATACGAGGCACTCATTCACGGGCTCCGGCTGGCCAAAGGGCTTGGCATTCGCCGGATCCTGTGCTATGGTGACTCCGACTTGGTGGTCCAGCAGTCGTCAGGCGATTGGGACGCCAAAGACGCAAAAATGGTGAGCTACCGCTTCCTCGTACAACAACTCAGTGGATATTTTGAGGGGTGCGAATTTCTCCATGTACCAAGAAACGACAACGACCAAGCAGACGCCCTGGCTCGAATCGGCTCCACCCGTCAAGCAATACCGTCCGGCGTCGCCCTTCAGCGCCTCCTCAAGCCGTCTGTCAAGCCATCGCCAGAGTCAGACTCTATTTTCATGCCGGCTCCTCCTGAAGCAGTCGGATCCGACTCGAGAGCCCCCGCAGATGGCACGAGCATTCCGGCAGGTGGCGCGGGGGTCGTGACAGTCGCACCCGACCCGGGGACTGCGATGGTTGGCCTGGAGACTTCAGAGCCCGGCCCGGGGACTGCGCCAATCGGCCCGGGGACTTCACCAACACAGCAAGCGGCTACCGACTCCAACCCGCCGCCTCCCGGCCGAGCCGCCCTCGTCCAAGTCGCAGTCCTGACAGTTGCAGAAATTGCAGCACCTTCATGGGCCCAGCCCATCCTCAAATTCCTGGTGAACAAAGAGCTGCCAAATGATGAGATCTTAGCTCGACAAGTGCAACGCCGGGCGGCAGCCTACACCATAGTCAACAGAGAGCTTGTAAGGCGCAGTATCGCTGGTGTCTACCAGCGCGCGTGGAGCCGGAGCAAGGCCAAGCAATTCTCAAGGACATCCATCAAGGCGAGTGTGGCCACCACGCGGCTTCAAGAGCACTCTTCGCCAAAGCCTTCCGCCATGGTTTCTTCTGGCCAACTGCTCTTGAAGACGCCAAGGCCTTGGTCCAAAAATGCAAAGGGTGCCAAAAGTTTCGCTCCAAGCCACATCAGCCGGTTTTTGCACTCAAGACTATTCCCATTGCCTGGCCCTTTGCTGTTTGGGGCCTGGACATGGTGGGACCATTCAAGACGGCACGAGGCGGCTTGACTCACTTACTTGTCGCAGTGGACAAATTCACCAAGTGGATAGAAGCAAAACCGATCAAGAAGTTGAATGGTCCGACTGCTGTGAATTTCATCTCCGACATCACAATTCGGTACGGCATACCGCACAGCATCATCACCGATAACGGCACAAACTTTGCCAAAGGTGCCTTGGCCCATTTCTGCGCGACACAGGGCATCCGACTGGACTTAGCGTCCGTCGCCCATCCGCAGTCCAACGGCCAGGTAGAGCGAGCAAACGGCCTAATCCTGTCCGGCATCAAGCCTCGACTGGTCGAGCCTCTGGAGCGCTCGGCCGGCTGCTGGCTTGACGAGTTGCCAGCCGTCCTCTGGAGCCTGCGCACAACTCCAAACAAGTCAACCGGCTTCACACCCTTCTTCCTCGTCTACGGTGCCGAAGTCGTCATCCCAACGAACATAGAATTCGACTCCCCTCGAATCACCCTGTACACCGAAGAGGAAGCAGAAGAAGCACGCCAAGACGGCGTCGATCTGCTGGAAGAGGGCCGGCTGTTGGCACTCAGCCGGTCCAGCATCTACCAGCAAAGCCTGCGCCGATACTACAACCGAAAGGTCAAGCCGAGATCTTTCCAAGAAGGAGACCTTGTGCTCCTGCTAATCCAGCGAACAGCCGGCCAGCACAAGCTCTCAGCACCTTGGGAAGGCCCTTTCATCATCAGCAAAGTGTTGGGCAACGACTCCTACTACCCGATCGACGCTCAGAAGCCCCGAGCATGCAAGAGGGACGACTCCGGCAAAGAGACGGAGCGGCCATGGAATGCAAATCTCCTCCGAAGATTTCACAGTTAATGTAGTATGTACCACACTAACTTTTGTATTAAAGTACGAAGACTTTGGGCCCCCCAAGAAGAGCTCGGGGACTGCCCTCTTTTATCTATATGATAAGAATTATGCCTATGAGTATGTTATTCTTTGTTATGCCGCTCGGCACCGGGTTCGACTTGTCGGCCCGGGGACTTGCCGTCTTGTACTATGAAATGCTTCCTGCAGCCGGACAAGTAGTGTGTGGCACTTAAGCCGTCTCCTGTTAGAAGCCGCAGCTCGCAGAGCGACTGTCTGGTGGGCAGGAGTAAGGTAGAATGGGCGTCCACATGAAAAATGGCTAAGGACTCAAAGCATGTACATAGTTTAAGCCGGCTTCCAGCCTTTTACAACCAATTCTTGAGCAGCCGGCTCATCGTTTTCTAATCAATTTGCTAAAAAACTCTAAACGACTACGAACTTGCCTTCCCAAAAAAGCTAAGTACTTGATCCAGCAATAGTCCGCAGAGCGGCTGTCCGACTGGCAAGACGGCAACCAAGGGAAGGCAGCTAAGGAAAAAAGCCAAAGAGCAATGGGTAAAGACATAGAACGCGGAGAAATATATACATCGAAAAGGCCCTTGGCCGAATCTTCAAAACAGAAGTTCAAGATACACCCCGCGGGTGGAATTGTGCAAATTAACAAGTTCATCGAGACTATTAAGCAGATAAAAACAAAGATGAAGTGGCAGCCTAGGAAACTACAAATGGATTCGGTGGACCGGAGGGGTCGGCAGTGCCAGTTGCCGGAGCGGCCGGCTGGTTGGTCTCCGCTTGGTCACCTCTGGCAGCAGCTGGCTCGGTTGGGCGCGACTCATTGCTAGAGGCGCGGTCGAGCTAGGGCTGGTCGTCTGCTCCGACCTCTGGCGCCTCCTCCTCGTCTCCTTCCTCCACCTCGCCTTCTTCCTTGCCACTGGAGTCAATCACCTCCGCCGAGTCCTCGCCGTCGTCCGGGTTCAGCCCGAACCACTCCGGCGGCGCCTCCTCGCCGTTCTCAGCCCGCTCTGGGACGAAGACGCTGGTGTCAGTGTATTCGGCGATCGACGCTGCGCGCTTGACGAGATCGTATTCCACGGCCGCCACCTCCGCCTGAGCTTCTAGCCGGACCGTGGCTAGCTGAGCTAGACTCAGCCTAGGATACCACACCTTAACAAACTCTAAGGCCCGGCGCGCCCCAGCCCGGGCCGAAGAGCCCTTCCAGGCCTCAAGGCGGCCAGCCGCTACCTCCAGCCAGTCGGCAGTCCGACTGGGGGTGCGCGGCGCCTGCATATCCGGCCACAGGGCGGCAATCGCCTGGGCGCCGACACGTTGAAGCCGGCGCAGCATCTGGTGAGCCGGCCGAAGGCGGGCCTCGATGCTCAGGATCCGCTCGCCAAGAGTTCGGGGGGCGTCGGTGGCGATCTGTGCGCCGTCCGCCCTTCGCCCTTCGCGAGACGCTTCGATGGCTTGGTTGGCAGCGACCTCGTGGCCAGGGAAGAAGTCTGCCAAGGCAGAAAAATGAAGAACAAGATTAAAGACTAGAGGTCGACTCGACTAGCAGTCGGCAGCTTAGAAAAGGAAAATGAGGGGAAGCTCACTGTCGACGAGATCTTCAATCCCATGGAAGCTGGAGACCAGCATCGCCTTCGTGTCGGTCCAGGAGGAGTGCTCGGACGCGAATTCGGCAAGGAGAACGGTCTCCTTGTCCTCCGCCTCCTTCTGGGCCTTCTTGAGCAGCTCCTTCTGCTCCGCCAGCTGTGTGGCCAGCCGGTCGTGCTCCTCCGCCAGTTGGCCGCACTCCTCCTCCTTGACACGCAGCGCAGTGTTGGCCTCGCCCAGCTGCTGCTGCAGGGCGGCGTTGGCCTCTGCGGAAGAAGAAGAAAAGGTGTCAGTCGTCAGCTAGGAAGAAAGGTCGCCGGGGAGATCCAGCCCGACTGCTCAGCAGTCGTCCCGAATCTCGGGGACTACAGCCCGCGGGTGCGCCAGCACGCCCCCGCAAAGAAAGGAATCATCAACAAAAGAAGAATAGTCGCCGGGGAGATCCAGCCTGACTGCTCAGCAGTCGGCCCAAATCTCGGCGACTAAAGCCCGCGGGTGCGCCAGCGCGCCCCCGCAGAGACGGAAGAGGACTCACCCCGGCTGTCTGACAAGTCGGTGGTCCGCTTGGCTAGCTCCTCAACGTTGGCGCTGAAGGTGGTCACGTGAAGATTGTGGTAATCCTGCGACAAAATTTCAGACAAAGTGTTGGTACTTGGAACTCGCCGATTAGAGTTCTGAGCCTCCTGCTCAGCAGCCGGCCCGAAACTCGGGGACTACACCCAGTGGGTGCGCTGGCACGCCCCCACAAAGAAGAACAAGAAACAGAAACAAAGAAGGAAGGACGCGTACCCGGATGGCTGCTCGCGATGCCAGATACGCCTTGGTGCATTCCTTGATGGCATCGCCCTCGGCTCGGTGCTTGGCTTGGACATCCATAAGCGCCCGGTTCAACGGGCCCGTCCCGCCTCCCCGCACCCACCCAGTGGGCGCGGCGCTCGTCACCTCGGTGTCCGGGATCGTGGAGCTCACGACGCCGGTCTCCAGCGGGCGCGGCGCCGAGGCCGCCTTCACGAGACGGCGGCGCGTCGGTGTGCCGACCTCGAGAGCCAGGCCCGTCGCCACCATGTTTTCAGTTGGCGGCACCGGCGGGTCCGCCGGCTGCCCACCTGGCGCGCTCCCGGACGGCGATGGTGGCGGCACGATTACGTCCGGCGTGGCAATGTCGTCGCCGTCCCTCTCCATGATCGGGTTCACATCGCCGACTTCCCCAGTCTGCGCCGTGAACTCCGGTGGTGGCGGCACAGAGTTCAGAGGGACAACCAACACCGCCGACTGGCGGTGTGCGGTTTCTTCAGCACGCTTCTTCTCTACGTCGGCGGCCTCGGCCTCCGCCAGCTTCTTTAGGGCGGCGGTCTCCGCCTTGTCATATTCCGCCTTCTTCAGGCGGGCGGCTTCCCGCTCCTCGCGCGCCTCCCGCGCGTTCCGCTCCGTCGCCTCCCGGAGGTCGGCGGTCGGGTCAATCTGCTGGGTGGTGGAGGAGGTCTCCGCCAACTTCATGATGGAGCCGGCGGCTGACTTCTCAAGAGAGAGCGGGGCCCTAAAGTCGAGAATGTAAAGCAAAGGAATTTCAGACGGAGGCAATGAAGAAAAAGTGAAGGCGCAAAGGAAGGTAGCACTTACACATAAACCAGCTGCGGCGTCTTCACTTGCTTGCGGAAGCGGTTGGCATTTGCGGCCGCTTCGTCCCGCTTGGTCACCGCGGCCGAGCCCTTGGGCTTCTTCGGCCGGCTGCCGAACAGGCTCGGCCCGACCTTGCGCTTCTTAGCGCCGCCTTGGGCGTCCGGTGCGGCAGACGAGCTCGCGCATGCTGGCTGGCTCCCGGCTGGTGGCGCGGGGTGACCTTCTCGTCATCGTCAGGCTAGTCCTCGAGACTGGCCCCAAGTCTCGGGCCACCCACTGCACCGCCTCCTCCCTCGGTGTCGTCCTCCAGGGCCGCCGCCCCCCAAGTCGGGGTCGTTAATGTCGCTCTCCACCCGGTCGGGGAGGAATTCGTGGTCCGGCCCCATAGTGCCGGCTCCTGGCTGGAGGAGGGGGTTCTGACCAAAGCCGACTGGTCAGATCGGACAAGACGGACTCGGCAATGAAGAAGTCAGGAGAGTCAAAGAAAAAGAGAAAAAGAAGCGACTCACCAGAGGCGGAGGGGCGGCACGTGAATATGGCTCCTTGCCGAACTTCCACTCTTCTTTGAGGTCGCAGTTCTCAAGATAATTCACAATATAGGCTACCTCCTCGTGAGGCATTTCCTTGGTGCACATCCGACTCGGGTCCCGATGCCCGCTCATTTGACAAATCATGTGGGGGCGACCTTGGAGTGGGAGCACTCGTCGCGCCACGAAGGTGGCCAGCAAATCCGGCCCGGTCAGGCCCTCCGACTGCGTCAGCACTCGGAGTCACGTGACAGCGCCAGCTCCTGCAGGTGTCAACCTCCTGGCCCGATACGACCAGTTGGGCTGCCTCCCCGCCGGCGGGCCGGCTACGTAGGCTGACAGATTGACCCAGTCGCCCTCCGCGGAGACGTTCTTCACGTAGAAGTACGACCGCTGCCACATATTCACCGACTTTATCAGCTTGATGGAGGGAAACGAGTTGTCGGCCCCCGACCTCCGCACGGCGATGAACGCGCCGCACTGAGCCGGCATGCCCGCGGCTTGGGTGTCGAGCTTGGAGTAGAAGAACTCCCCCTAGAGCTCGATGGTGGGGAGAATGCCGCGGAAGCCTTCGCACAAGGCGACGAAGGCGGACAGCAACACCACCGTGTTGGGGGTGAGGTGGTGCGGCTGGAGACCGTAGAATTCAAGAAAAGAGCGGAAGAAGCTACTCGCCGGTAGGCCAAGGCCGCATAGGCAGTGCGAGCGGAAGACGACCCGCTCGTCCTCCTGCGGTGCCGGCGAGATTTCCCCCCTCCGCGCAAGACGGACCCGCACGAGGTCCTCGCCGGGCAGCCGACACGTCTTGCAGAGGAAATCGACGTGATCGTCGTGGACCTCCGAACCGTCCCAGGTGCCGGAGTGTGACGCAGGGGGCGTGGAGGCGGAGGAAGAGCTCATTGTGAGCGGACCACCGCAGCGCTCGACGTAGCTTGAGGCGCAGCGGCGAGAGGGAAAAGAAGAAGAAGTATGGGGAGGCGGGGCACGCGTGCTCCGCCGCTCCCCCTCCTCCCCCCTACTTATAGACTCATGGGCTGCGAAGCCGAGGGGGCTATTGTGGGATCTACTGCGCCCACTACCCCGCGCCCCGCGTTTATTGTGCAAAGTTACTGCACGCAGTAACTCCATGGGAACCTCAACCGTCCACCCCGGCCGCAGCGGATCCGCTCAAGCGCCGAGGCTTGGTAGTGGCGGGCCCCACCTATAGGCATGTCCCGTCGCGCATGTGGGAGAGCAGACTAGACCGGCCGCTCATTGCCATGTGACGGGACCGAAACGGGCGGTGGCCTGGAAGCTTAGCTAGTACGCCACTGGGATCCCGCCGGGGCGTTCGAAAATTTTGGACGAGTCAAATTGGGCGAGTCCGACTCCTGCCAGTCGGCCCGGCAGAAGTCGAACGAGGTTTTCACCTCAAGCACTTGGAGAAAGAAATTGCTGAGGCTCCTCGGCTGATCATCCGCAACGCCTCATCAGCTTCTGGGACTACTGTCGGAGTAATGGACCACGGGTAGGCTGACCCGAGGCCCATAACCTTTCAAGACATCGGGGCTGACTGCGCCCCACAAGACTCCAGATGAAGAGCCGCCTTCTGGAAGCCGCTTGAAGGAACAATCGACTACCCGCATGCGGCCGAGTCCTAGAGGCGAGGTCAAGACCGGCCGACTCCCACATGGCGGCTTCCAGAGAAGCTGGCCACGGGGAGTCGGCCCACGGCACCAACAAAGCCCATGCCCACATCAGGGGTGATGGGACGGGGAGTGGCAACAGTGAAGCCCACTCCCTCCCCTTTCCAGGGAATGGCTAGGCCACAGTGCGCCGTACCAACGGAGATCTCCGTCTGGCGCTGCACTGTTGCTATGCCATCCCTGACATCAGCAACAGTGGGCGGAGTCCTGCACCCACGACGGCCTGTCAGTACGGTCCACGGATGACGGGCCCTACCGGTCAGCGAGAGTCCAGAAGACGGCAAGAGCGCCACCAGTCGGACCCGTAGGGAGCCGTCCCCCGGGAGTTGGCCAGCCCCTCCCACGGGTCCCCCACGCCATTAATCAGACGAGACAGAGAGTGGCTACAGTGATCACCCGCCAAGCGGCGGGACTGTAGCCACGACCCCATGACCAAGCCTGCATCATTAGAAGCACGACTACAGTAATCAGCAGCCGGCAAGACCCACAAGAGGCGGGTACGTCCTGTCGGCTCCGTACCGGACCAGTTGGCAGGGCCCACCAGTCGGCGGGCCCCAGCAGTCGGCACAAAGGCCGGCAGGCAAAGAGACTGACGGCTGGGCCCTGCGCCCAGTCATTTTACCATTGTACCCCTAGGGGGTAGGCCTATATAAACCCAAACCCCCGAGGGCACCCATGCAAAGGGTTCCTCCCATTAGAACTAGACCAGATCATAGAGGGAGGAGAGAGCTAGCCCTGCCTTCTCCTACCTCTAGCATACAGCTCGAGGAGCGTCCTTGTACTCCCTTTGCCTTAGTGATCATGCGGAGACCCCGCAGAGCAGGACTAGGGGTGTTATCTCCTAGGAGAGCCCCGAACCTGGGTAAAGTACGCCGGCGTTCGTGTCTACGCCTTATCCCGCTTTCGGGCACCGGCGATGTTCTACTTGCCCCCACCATGATAAGCCATCCATTGGCATATGTCACACCCAACCCCCGACACGTGTCATAATAATGGAACGGTGGAAAGTTGCATGGCAATATATCTCGGGATGGCTATGGAAATGCCATAATAGGTAGGTATGGTGGCTGTTTTGAGGAAGGTATATGGTGGGTTTAAGGTACCGGCGAAAGTTGCGCGATACTAGAGAGGCTAGCAATGGTGGAAGGGTGAGAGTGCGTATAATCCATGGACTCAACATACGCGCATGCTCCTAGGGGGTAGATTGGTAGGAAAAGACCATCGCTCGTCCCCGACCGCCACTCCTAAGGAAGACAATCAATAAATAAATCATGCTCCGATTTCATCACATAACGGTTCACCATACATGCATGCTATGTGAATCACAAACTTCAACACAAGTATTTCTCAAATACACAACTACTCAACTAGCATGACTCTAATATCACCATCTCCATATCTCAAAACAATTATCGAGTATCAAACTTCTCATAGTTATCAATGCACTTCTATGAAAGTTTTTATATTATTCCTAAAAGCAAATTTCCATGTTATTCTAAAGGACTCTCAAAATAATATAAGTGAAGCATTAGAGATCAATTATTTCTATAAAATAAATCCACCACCATGCTCTACAAGATATAAGTGAAGAATTAGAGCAAAAACTATATAGCTCAAAAGATATAAGTGAAGCACATAGAGTATCCTAATAAATTTCAAATCACGTGAGTCTCTCTCAAAATGTGCGTACAGCAAGGATGATTGTGGTAAACTAAAAATCAAAGACTCAAATCATACAACATGCTCCAAGCAAAACACACATCATGTGGTGAATAAAAATATAGCTCCAAGTAAAGTTACCGATAGACGAAGACGAAAGAGGGGATGCCTTCCGGGGAATCCCCAAGCTTAGGGTTTTTGGTGTCCTTGTATTTTACCTTGGGGTGCCATGGGCATCCCCAAGATTAGGCTCTTGCCACTCCTTGTTCCATAATCCATCAAATCTTTACCCAAAACGTGAAAACTTCACAACACAAAACTTAAATAGAAAATCTTGTGAGCTCCGTTAGCGAAAGAAAACAAAATACCACTTCAAGGTACTGTAGTGAACCCATTCTTGATTTATATTGGTGTTAAAACTACTGTATTCCAACTTCTCTATGGTTTATAAACTCTTTTACTAGCCATAGATTCATCAAAATAAGCAAACAACACAAGAAAAACAGAATCTGTCAAAAACAGAACAGTCTGTAGTAATCTGTAGCTTCAGACCACTTCTGGAGCACCAAAAATTCTAAAATAAATTTATGGACGTGAGGAATTTATCTATTAATCATATGCAAAAATAATTAACTAAATAACACCTTCCAAATAAAAATGGCAGCAATTCTCGTGAGCGCTAAAGTTTCTGTTTTTTTACAGCAAGATCAAAAAGACTTTCCCCAAGTCTTCCCAACGGTTCTACTTGGCACAAACACTAATTAAACACAAAAAACACAACCAAATCATCGGCTAGATAAATTATTTATTACATAACAACAAGGAAAATAAATTGGGTTGTCTCCCAACAAGCGCTTTTCATTAAAGCCTTATAGCTAGGCATAAGATTTCAACGATGCTCACATGGAAGACAAGAATTGAAGCACAAAGAGAGCATCATAAAACACGTGACAAACACATCTAAGTCTAACATACTTCCTATGCATAGGCATATTATAGGAGAACAAATTATCATAGCAAGCAAAAACTAGCATATGCAAGGAAGCGGAAAGAAACAATAGCAATCTCAACATAACGAGAGGTAATTTAGTAACATGAAAATTTGTACAATCATATTTTCCTCTCTCATAATAATTACATGTAGGATCATAAGAAAATTCAACAAAATAGCTATCACATAAAATATTTTCAACACGATCCACATACATGCAAAGTTGATACTCTTCCAAGATAGTGGGATTAACATTAACTAAAGTCATGACCTCTCCAAACCCACTTTTATCAAAAACTTCATAAGATTGAACATTATCCAAATATGTGGGATCTACAGTTGACACTCTTCCAAACCCACTTTCAATATTATTGCAAACATTATAATCAATCTCATATTAATCATGGGGCTTAAATAAATTTTCAAGATCATAAGAAGAATCACCCCAATCATGATCATTGCAACAAGTAGTAGACATAGCAAAACTAGCATCCCCAAGCTTAGGGTTTTGCATATTATAAGCACAATTGACATTAATAGAATTTATACTATCATCATTGTAATCATGCTTTTTATTCAAACATTCATCGTGAATCACTCCATAAAGTACTTCATCACAATTTTCAGATTCACGAATTTCAAGCAAAACTTCATAAAGATAATCTAGTGCACAAAACTCACTAGCAATTGGTTCATCATAATTGGGTCTCTTAAAAAGATTAGCAAGCGGATGAGGATCCATAGATCTTAGGTTCTCTGTTTAGCAATAAATAAATAACTATTCCAACCAAACGAGCAAACAAGCCAAGTAAGACATCAAAGCAAATGGAAATACAAACAGAAGAAGGGCGAATAAAACAGCAAGGGTGAAGTGGGGGAGAGGAAAACGAGAGGCAAATGGCAAATACTGTAATGCGAGGGATAAGAGTTTGTGATGGGTACTTGGTATGTCTTGACTTGTGCGTAGACTCCTGGGCAACGGTGCCAGAAATGGCTCGTGGTCAGGAGTCAAATCTTGACTTGACTTGGCGCGAATCTCCCCGGCAACGGCGCCAGAAATCCTTTTTGCTACCTCTTGAGCACTGCATTGGTTTTCCCTTGAAGAGGAAAGGGTGATGCAGTAAAGTAGCGCAAGTATTTCCCCTTAGTTTTTGATAACCAAGGTATCAATCCAGTAGGAGATCACGCTCGAGTCCCACGCACCCACACAGACAAATAAGAACCTCGCAACCAATGCGATAAAAGGGCTGTCAATCCCTTCACGGTCACTTATGAGAGTGAGATCTGATAGATATGATAAGATAATATTTTTGGTATTTTTATGATAAAGAGAAATAAAGATGCAAAGTGTGACGCCCCCGATTTGACCATACACTAATCATACACGCAAATGTGTACGATCAAGATCAAGGACTCACGGGAAGATATCACAACACAACTCCAGACACAAATTAAAATTATACAAGCCTTATATTACAAGCCAGGGGCCTCGAGGGCTCGAATACACAAGGTCAGCGGAAGCAACATTATCTGAGTACAGACATGAGTTAAGCAAGTTTGCCTTAAGAAGGCTAGCACAAAAACAACATCGATCGAAAAGGCAAGGCCTCCTGCCTGGGAGCCTCCTAACTACTCCAAGTCGTCAGCGACCGTCACGTAGTAGTAGGCATCCTCGGGGTAGCAGTAGTCATCAGTGGTGTCGTCTGGTTCCTGGGATCCGTCATATGGTCGCAACAATCGGATATGGTGGGAAAGAGGTAGCAAAGCAACCGTGAGTACTCATCCAAAGTACTCGCAAGACTTACATCAGATCTAAACTAAGTATGCATCTATATCAAATGAATGGGTTGTATCTGTGGGCTAAACTACAGAATGCCAGAAGAGAAAGGGGAAAGCCTAGCCTATCGAAGACTAGCATCTTCAAGCATATAGAAGAGTACATATCAACATAATGTAAAGTAGTAGTAGTGTTATCAACCTCGACCAGAGATCCTTTCTCGACTCCCTGCGAGAAAGCAATCCCAGAGCCATACTATCCATTTCTCAGCACAATCCAATTCTCATCACAAGTATCCAGTTCTAGTTGTATCGACCGGGATACAACTCCAAGTATCCCTTACCGTAGGACAGGCTATCGATAGATATTTTCGTCCCTACAGGGGTGCACCAACTTACCCACCATGCTCGATTAACTCCGGCCGGACACACTTTCCTGGGTCATGCCCGGCCTCGGCCAAACAATACACCGCAACCCGACCTAGGCTTAATAGAGAGGTCAACACACCGGACTAAACCTATGCCCCGAGGGGTCATGGGCCATCTCCCCAGGGACTCCTGCACGTTGCGTACGCGACCGGTGAGCAGACCTAGCAACCTCCTTCAAAAAGGCAGGTGCTTACCAGTCCAACCCGACGCACGCCGCTCAGTCGCTAACGTCTATTAAGCTTCGGCTGATGCATACGACGCAGAACACCCATACTATGCCCACGTGATGGTTAGTGCTATCAGGCCAGAGGCCCGTTGGATCAAATATCCAAACTGTAGTGGATTAGGAGCACGCGGTAACGAGCAGAGACTCACGATCGATGTGACCCCGTCGCCCCGTCTCGAGTACTTGCGGCAAGGTCTAAGAATTCCCGGCCACGCCTCGTAAGTATCTCGCGGGCACCTTCCAGGTCAACCCGACTCCACATCACTCGATATTAAGCCCGTGCGGGTACCCCTCAGGGCTGACCCGTCTTTAGTAACATGGCTCAGTGTAAAGTCATAGTAACCATAGTAACTATGTGTCTAACACCAAGGGGGAAACCCGAGGAATCACCCCCGGTGAATTCCACGCGATGTTATCATCAAGGTGAACGTAAGAGGATCCACCCTTGAGGTTCACACTTGAGGGGTTGCACAACAGAGCCATATCAGAAGTGGTCAAGGAGGAAATCACCCTCGATGACCACTACCGGATAGCTACACTACAGAGATCTCATCAGGAGTGATGTATGAGGTTCCACCCTCAGCACTCAATGGTAACTCTGCAGAGTTGAGCTACAAAAGGGGAAAGTGATGTGCGGTGTCGGGGCCTGGACGTTGATCACGTTGATCGAGTCATCGAACATAAAGCAGGGCAATTGGGACAAGGTGGGGGTCACTGATGGATCTCTAACCAACCTATACTAAGCAGGTAAGGTATGAAAGCAGGTAACAAAAACAGGCTATGCATCAGAGTAGGATCATACATAAAGCAGTAGCAGTTCTAATGCAAGCATGAGAGGGAAAGAAATGGGCGATATTGGAATGCTCAAGGAGGGTTTGCTTGCCTGGTTGCTCTGGCAAGAAGGGTTCGTCGTCGATGTAGTCGATCACAGGGGTACCGACAGTGGTCTCAGGGTCTATCGGAAAGAAGTAACGAAAGGGAACACAATAAATAAGAAAGCAATCAAAGCAGCACAAAGGATAACATGGCAATACGCGGTGCTAGAGGTGACCCAACGCTGTACTAGGTGCTACTGGCGAAGGAGGGAAACATTCGGGAAAGTATTGCCGATGTTTGACGTTTTCGGGCAGATGAGACGGAGGTGAAATGTTGCACGTTCGCCATGCTAGGGACGTGTGGCTGACAAACGGACCATGCATTCGGATTCGTCTCATCATTTTGAGCAACTTTCATGTACAAAGTTTTTCCATCCGAGCTACGATTTATTTTATATGATTTTTCAAAGTTTAATTCATTTTATGCAATTATTATTAATTCAAAATAAAAGGTGAAATTGCCATGTGCACACAGAACAGTGTACACAGCAAAGGGCTGTGAGGCTGACAGGTGGGGATAGTTGACCAGGTCAACTGCCCAGTCAGCAGTCAACAGTAGAGTGGACTAGTCAACAGGGTCAAGGGGGACCCACAGGTCAGTGGTTGTGGCTTAATCAAATCTTATCCTGTTAAATAGTGCACCGGGCCCACATGTCATCCACTGTACAATTATCAAAGTTTAATCTAGTCAAAGGGGTAAATAAGTGGTGGGGCCGGGCAGTCAGTGACACAGGTTTAAACTAACAACAAGATTAGTGGCTAATATAATCTGCCACATCACCTAAACGGTGATTAGCCACTGGTGCTACTCCGACGCGACGATGATGCCCGTCCGGCAAACTCTGGCGTCGGCTGGACGCGCGGCTGGACGCATTGGAAAGCCCGCGATGCGGCACATCTAGTGGTGGTCGAGATACGCGCTGGGGCGGCGTGTAATGGCGGCAGCGACGAGCCGACCGGCCGCCGGAGCTCGGAGGTGTGTTGGCGCAGGGCTGCAGCTCGCAAGGGTGCCAGCTAGGGGCAGCGTTGGCCTCCTGGTTGCTCCAGGAGCATGCGGGGTGCGCGGGTCCGAGCGAAGAAACACGGTGACTCCAGGAGCAACGGCCATGGCAGACAACGATGCACGGGTTCTCGTGGGGCATGGCTACGGCATGGGAACAACTACGAAAACAGAGGGGAAAAGGAGGCGGTGCTCACAGTGAGCGCAGGGCAAGCTCGGGGAGGTGCGGGGTGGCCGGAAGCGGGCAGCCCGACGGCGACGACGTGCAGCGGGAGGTCGGGGCGGCCCTGGATGGAGCGCGAGCGGAGCTTGGGGAAGAAGGGCGCAGTGCAGGATGGAGAGGAAGGAGGACAGGAGGGGCGACGCTCGGCACTGGCTGGCAGCGGCCTCGGCGGAGCAACGGCTCGGGCATCAGGCGCATTGGGGGTCGGCGACGGGTAGACGGTCACGATGCCCTGATCCAGACAGAGGAAGGGGATCGAGGGGAGTGGGGGGCTAGCAGTTAGGGCTTCGGTCGGGTGGGGATTAGGGGGAGCGGGGTGGGCCGTCCAGGTGGCCTGGTGGCCCAGTTGGGCCGAACGGCCAGGGGTGCAGGGGCTTTTTCTTTCTTTCTTTTGCTATAGTCTTTTCCTTCTTCATTTTATCGCCTTTGTTTTCTTTTATTCTAGAGCACTAAGCCACTTTATAAAGCCATCGTGAGTCATAGGTATCAATCCAGTAGGAGGCTACGCGCGAATCCCTCGTACCTGCACAAAACAAATAAATCCTCGCAACCAACGCAAATAAGGGTCGTCAATCCCTATGAGGCCACTTACAAGAGTGAGATCTGATAGATATGATAAGATAATATTTTTGGTATTTTTATGATAAAGATGCAAAGTAAAATAAAGGCAAAGTAAATAGTAAAGGAAATAACTAAGTAGTAGGAGATTAATATGATGAAGATAGACCCAGGGGCCATAGGTTTCACTAGTGGCTTCTCTCGAGAGCATAAGTATTCAACGGTGGGTGAACAAATTACTGTTGAGCAATTGACAGAATTGAGCATAGTTATGAGAATATCTAGGTATGATCATGTATATAGGCATCACGTCTGAGACAAGTAGACCGACTCCAGCCTGCATCTACTACTATTACTCCACTCATCGACCGCTATCCAGCATGCATCTAGAGTATTAAGATAAAAACAGAGTAATGCCTTAAGCAAGATGACATGATGTAGAGGGATAGACTCATGCAATATGAAGAAAACCCCATCTTGTTATCCTCGATGGCAACAATACAATACGTGCCTTGCTGCCCCTACTGTCACTGGGAAAGGACACCGCAAGATTGAACCCAAAGCTAAGCACTTCTCCCATTGCAAGAAATATCAATCTAGTAGGCCAAACCAAACTGATAATTCGAACAGACTTGCAAAGATGACCAATCATACATAAAAGAATTCAGAGAAGATTCAAATATTGTTCACAGATAGACTTGATCATAGACCCACAATTCATCGGTCTCAAC
Organism: Triticum urartu; assembly: GCF_056163025.1. Taxonomy (NCBI): domain Eukaryota; kingdom Viridiplantae; phylum Streptophyta; class Magnoliopsida; order Poales; family Poaceae; genus Triticum; species Triticum urartu. The sequence continues at coordinate 444,820,605 of NC_141879.1, read as the reverse complement.
AAACACACCGCAAAAAGAAGATTACATCGAATAGTTCTCCACAAGAGAGGGGGAGAACATTGTATTGAGATCCAAAAAGAGAGAATAAGCCATCTAGCTAATAACTATGGACCCGTCGGTCTGAGGTGAACTACTCACACTTCATCGGAGGGGCTATGGTGATGATGTAGAAGCCCTCCGTGATTGATGCCCCCTCCGGCGGAGCTCCGGAACAGGCCCCAAGATGGGATCTCGTGGATACATAAAGTTGCGGCGGTGGAATTAGGGTTTTGGCTCCGTATCTGATCGTTTGGGGGTACGTAGGTATATATAGGAGGAAGGAGTACGTCGGTGGAGCAACAGGGGGCCTACCAGGGTGGAGGGCGCGCCTGGGGGGGAGGGGGGTAGGCGCGCCCCCTACCTCGTGGACTCCTCCCTTGTTTCTTGACGTAGGGTCCAAGTCCCCTGGATCATGTTCGGTGAGAAAATCACGTTCCTGAAGGTTTCATTCCGTTTGGACTCTGTTTGATATTCCTTTTCTTCGAAACCCTAAAATAGGCAAAAAAACAGCAATTCTGGGCTGGGCCTTCGGTTAATAGGTTAGTCTCAAAAATAATATACAAGTGGACAATAAAGCCCAATAATGCCCAAAACAGTAGATAATATAGCATGGAGCAATAAAAATTTATAGATACGTTGGAGACGTATCATGTTCCAATTAATCATATCCTGGGCATATCTTTTGATCCTTTGATCGCCTCCCTCGGGAAGCCAATCAGATTCTCAGGGCTACTATCTATACACAGGTGTATTTTGTGAATAAAACACAATCAAACATATTACGGTACAAACCTTGAAGCCTCTTAGCAGGCCCACGAAGGCCTCATTCAATCCGCTTTTCGCGGACAGGACCTTTTGGACCACCGTGCCCATCAAGGTATGATGTTCCTCTGAGACGGACGCCTGCCGCAGCATATTCGTCAATATATCTGGCACCTCTGGGTCTCCGGAAGCTATTGTAGGAGTACGACCTCCCTTTGAAGGGATTCTTTTATTCGTATCCAGCTGAAGACCGGACTGTTCGGGACCTCCATTGTTGGTCTCCGGACCCTGGGCCACCGAAGTATCACCTTCGGGTAGTGTCTTCGTCATACCTTGCACCACCTGTTGATCGGGGGAGACCCTCTGCGATGGCACCTCGAAGTCGTCCGCCCTATTGGGCGAGGAGACCGGTGGAGGCATCTCGCTTTCCATCATCTCTGGGAGAAGGTTCCCCGAGGAAGAGGATTTTTGGAGAAGACTGCACTACAAAAAAAAGACACATCCGTGACATTTTGGGCCGAACAATTTTTTTCTGTCATACATATTTTCTATGACGATAATTGTGACAAAACCCGGTATCATCATAGATGTGGTGGGCTCCTACTTCTATGACAAAAAATCATGACAGAAAATGGGCTTTTCGCCCTGGGCGGGCCGGAGATGCAGCTGCATGACATTCTTTGGGCCGTCCATGACGGAAAAAACCATGGTAGAAGCGAGGGGGAGGAAAATTTCGGGGAGTTCTCGGTTACGGTGGGAGGTCGGGGGCCAAGCGATGCGCGTTTCTCACATACATGTACGCGCGTGTGTGCGAGGCGTTGGCTCTAACTGAACCCGAGCGAGGCGTTGGGCTCTAACTGAACCCGAGCGATTGCACTGCAGGCTACACGTTACTGAACCCGAACGATCGATCGATGGCTATTAACTGAACCCGGTCGAGCGATCCCTTCGCTACTGCTGCTAACTGAAGCCGATCGATGCTGCCTCTGGGATGAACAGTGAGCATTGTGGGGGGTTTGGATGAACAGTGAGCGGTGGCGTTGCCTCTGGATGAACAGGACCCCGTGGTGTGGTGGAGGGCTGGATGAACAGTAGACGGTGGAGGGGTGCCTGTGGAGGGGTGGTTGAACAGGACCCCGTGGTGTGGAGGGCTGGATGAACAGTAGACGGTGGAGGGGTGCCCGTGGAGGGGTGGTTGAACAGTAGCCGGTGGAGTAGCGCGCGGTGGAGGCTGGATGAACAGGAGCCCATGGAGGACAAATACAACCCATTTAAAAAAAATAACAGCCCATTCCATACGTTCAAATGGAAAGTTCAACATTCAGAGCAAAGTAACAGGTCTGATCCACATATAGAGTACTGAACTTCCACGTTGACAACCATCATAGCCAAGTTAACTATCTACTCCCACTAATACTCTAGTAGCGTACAAGTACTAACTTACTCTTAGCTAACTAGACGATGTCGGCCGCCATTTGTGGTACACGCTAAACGCCGGCACCGGCGTCGTGCGCCTCGCCTCGGACTTGCAAGAGGTGCGATAGGGCGCGTTGCTCGCGCGCGTTGGCTCTTTCCATGCCGGCGTGGTCCACCGAAGCTTCGGCTTCCAAGCGGGAAACCCACTTGACGAGCTGGTAGTAAAAATCGGCGTCACGAACGTGTGCGTGCCCGACAGCCTCCAGGACTATTTGCCGGGCGCCGGCCTCCACGTAGTCGGCCCAGTTGCGGACGCTCTGCTCGTGACTCTGAGCGTCGGTGCGCTGCTGCTCCATGTCCCGCTGGCGGCGCAAATCAGCGATATGCTGCTCCTCCGCTAGGCGGTCACGCTCCAACAACTCCTGCTCCTCCGCCATGTGGTCGCGCTCCAACAACTCCTCGATCTCCGCATTGCCATCTAAAGACAGATAGAATGCCTCCCCCTCCGTCTGGCTTCCGGTGAAAACCCGAACACTAGTTCTGGCAGTGACCGCCTCCGGCGTCGCCTACCGCGGACGGGCGGGGGCATGGCGGACGTGGCGAGCGATGTCGGTCCGGTGGGGGCTTATGAGGATATGGCGAGTTGGCTCACAGTGGCACCGGATGTCAGTGTACAAAAAGAGGGGTACACTTTTTGTACCCCTATAACTGTGCACGGGCAGTCTGAGCCACGGGCACCACCACACTGAGCAAGGCAAGGGAGGTGAGCCAAGGTAAGGCCGAAGCTCAGGAGAAGCAGAATGACGCCAAGACCAAGACCACAAAGAGCAAAGGGGACAAAGCGAACCCCCCGGCAAGATCCTTGCCGGGAGGCGGTTTTAGCAAACCCCGCAAGACCCTTGCCATGGCAGCTCGCCCCACGCCTATGGAGTGAGTCACCCTTGAGTCCACTGCCCCCATGGGGCAAGGATTCGGGAGACATCCCCGTGGTGGCATGCAGATCTTTGTGAAGGCATTCAAGATCAGATACACCCTTTAGAAGATCATGATCCTTGGCGGGATCCAAGCCAAGGAGGACCACAAGGCCCCTGGCAAGAGCCTTGCCGGGGATGACAGCAGCCGCCACGGCAAGGCCCTTGCCAAGAACACCCATAGGGCCACCATCAGGCCCACGCCAGTCAAACCTCCACCGCCGTTCGCATGCAGCTGCCGACCCAACCAGCTGGGCAGGCACCTACGTGGCGGCATGCAGATCTTCGTGGAGACTTACCACTGCGCCACCTCAGCTGCCTGCCTGCCTACATGGCACCGCGGGCGCCGCTGGCCAGGGCGCATGTCAACACGAGAGGGAGCAGCGACGGACGAGACAGGGCTCTCCCCCGTCGCCGATAAAGCAAGGACACTTGGGCAAGACGCATTAAATGCGCCTTGTCATGTAATGCGAGGGATAACCTCGCATCACTGTTCCCTTTCCACCTCCTGTGTGCCACTTTGGCTACCCCTTTTCCTATAAAAGGAGGCCCGAGGCGACCAGGAGGAGGATTCGGCTTTTTGGAGCTCCTCACGCCCCATAGCTAGCTCAAGAACACAGATATACAATCCACCAAAGCAGGAGTAGGGTTTTACGCATCCTCGCGGCCCGAACCTGGATAAACGAACCATGTGCTATCTGTTTGATCCGCTCTTCTCACGACCCCATGCCCCGCAACCGTAGTAGGGATTCTTGTGATCCCATAGGTGTCGTTCCCACCGACATCTTTGGCGCGCCAGGTAGGGGAAGGGGCTGTTGTCTTCTTCTTCTCAGCGGCCTTCGTCAGCCTCTTGGCTGCAGTGGCCCTCATGTGGCGCCCAGACCCCTCCAGGGTCAATTGAGGCCGCGCAGCCCTGCCGGGCCGGACCGGCTCACCGGAGCCAGCCCGCCGCGGGACTTGCCCTCTTCCCCTGGATGGCGTCGAGCCCGCCGCCGCGTCCTCCTCCTCCCCCGACGACTCATCGGCCGCGTCTTTGATGAGCGGAGATCCAGTGTTGGCGCTGCTGACCTCCCCGGAGGCCGCCGCCCACCGGGAGAGCTCCTCTTCCTCCGCCGCCATTGCGGCCATGTCCTCCACGCCCCCGGCACTGCCGGCCTCCATGGCAAGTTGTGCCTCCCTCGCCCTAGTGGCGATGTAGTCTAGCTCTGCCTGGGTGGTGTCCATGATAAGCCACCGCTCGGCATCGGCATTGACGTACACCTCAATCAGGGTGTCAAAGAACTGCTGCACATCCTCGTCCTTCGGCTCCTCCCAGCTCGGGACAGGGCTGTGCGCGTTACAGTCCGGCATCATGGCGATGATCTCAGACCGACGCGAATTGTTGCACAATGGGACCACCCCCGCTGGCAGCTTGAAAAATGGCCCCTTGAAGGCCTTGCCAACCTTTGCGGCAGCCCTCGCGGCCTTGCCGGTCCACTAGACCTCACCATCGTGACACACATCAAGCTGGAAAAGCCGCTGGCAAAAGTGAGCATGCGCCAGCACTGTGAAGTTGTGATCGAGGCCGGGGCGGAGTCGCATAATGTCAGCCGGGTTCGTAAAGAGCCAAGCTGGCCTCCCCTTGCTGTGCAACGGGGCGATCCGGCGGCGAATGAAGTACGCCCCGATCATCTCAAGGGTGAGACCGGCCTGGATGAGCCGGAGAATCCTAGTGGTGGCGACAGTGAGCCTCCCATCGGCGGCGTCGACATCTCTCCAATCGCTGCCGTGGACCGGCGGCACTCGGCGGACCTTGCAGAATTCCGGCGGGTATTCATCTTCAATCCAGCACCACCGGCCACGCCATTCCTCCCACCTCTCCTTCACGGCACCGTTCGGGTACGTCCCCTTGGATCTTGGGATCCAGGTGACGCAACCGGAGACGGCTCCTCTCGGCTGGATTCGAGGGAAGAAGTAATGGCGGAAGAGCGTCGTGTTGGGCTGCACCCCGGCAAAGCCTTCGCAAAGATGTGCGAAGAAAGCCATGCACGCCATCGCATTCGGAGTAAAATCCAAGAGGCGAAAGCCAAAGGTGCGCATAACGTCGCAGAAGAAATCGGAGAAAGGAGGGCATAACCCGCAAGAAAAGTAATCGACGAAGAAGGGGTACCGATTCAAGGCAGGATCAGCGCAAGCAGCAGGAATGATGCGCGTCGCCGGGTGTCCCGAATCCTCTCCCCCCGTCTTCACTCCCCATAGGGGCTTGAAGGAGGCCCAGAGCTCTTGAACATCAACTGTCGAGGGGAAGAAGAAAGCGGACTTCGTCCAGTCTCCCGACAGCGCGCTCTCCGGCGGCTCCACCGTCCCGGCGCCCTTAGCCACCCCCTTGCCCTTGGCGAATTTGGGAGCCATGGCGACCAAGAAGTTCAGAGGGCTGAGGAAGGGGGATGGCAAAGCAGCGGCGGCGGGCGACAGCGGAAGCTTAGGAAGGAAGGAAGAGAGGAAACGGCAGCTCTGAGATTGGAAAAGGCACGAGGAAAGAGGAGAAAGTGAGCAGCGCGCCCGCGGTTATTCCTTCTTATGGGGGAAAAACGCGGGCCGCCTCCTTTCACATTAACTGTGATGTGACGCATGCCCGCGGGAAGCAGCCCCACGCATGCCGCCCACGTCACACACGCCTCCCCACGCTGCGCCACATGCGGGAAGCATGGGAAGCGCAGCGCGCGAAGAAACTTACCGCGGTAAAAACCGCCCCGCCTGCCCGCGCACCGTTTTTGGGCCTAGCCCAACGACGCGATTGCACTTATGTGTGGCCCAGGCCCGGGGGCTCCTATCGGTGTACAAAAAGAGGGGTACACTTTTTGTACCCCTATAACTGTGCACGAGCAGTCTGAGCCACGGGCACCACCACACTGAGCAAGGCAAGGGAGGTGAGCCAAGGTAAGGCCGAAGCTCAGGAGAAGCAGAACGACGCCAAGACCAAGACCACAAAGAGCAAAGGGGACAAAGCGGACCCCCCGGCAAGATCCTTGCCGGGAGGCGGTTTTAGCAAACCCGGCAAGACCCTTGCCATGGCAGCTCGCCCCACGCCTACTGAGTGGGTCACCCTTGAGTCCACTGCCCCCATGGGGCAAGGATTCGGGAGACATCCCCGTGGTGGCATGCAGATCTTTGTGAAGGCATTCAAGATCAGATACACCCTTTAGAAGATGATGATCCTTGGCGGGATCCCAGCAAAGGAGGACCACAAGGCCCTCGGCAAGAGCCTTGCCGGGGATGACAGCAGCCGCCACGGCAAGACCCTTGCCGGGGGCCCGGCAAGGCCCTTGCCAAGAACACCCGTAGGGCCACCATCAGGCCCACGCCAGTCAAACCTCCACCGCCGTTCGCATGCAGCTGCCGACCCAACCAGTTGGGCAGGCACCTGCGTGGCGGCATGCGGATCTTCGTGGAGACTTACCACTGCGCCACCTCAGCTGCCTGCCTGCCTACATGGCACCGCGGGCGCCGCTGGCCAGGGCGCGTGTCAACACGAGAGGGAGCGGCGACGGACGAGACAGGGCTCTCCCCCGTCCCCGATAAAGCAAAGACACCTGGGCAAGACGCATTAAATGCGCCTTGTCATGTAATGCGAGGGATAACCTCGCATCACTGTTCCCTTTCCACCTCCTGTGTGCCACTGTGGCTACCCCTTTTCCTATAAAAGGAGGCTCGAGGCGACTAGGAGAAGGATTCGGCTTTTTGGAGCTCCTCACGCCCCATAGCTAGCTCAAGAACACAGATATACAATCCACCAAAGCAGGAGTAAGGTTTTACGCATCCTCGTAGCCCGAACCTGGATAAACGAACCGTGTGCTATCTGTTTGATCCGCTCTTCTCATGACCCCGCGCCCCGCAACCGTAGTAGGGATTCTTGTGATCCCATAGGTGTCGTTCCCACCGACACCGGAGAAGGCGGGGAAGCAGTACTGAAATTTTGGCTTAGCGTGCCAGCTTGCCGTGGAAAACTAGAGAAACTGAAATTATGACTGTGCCGTCCCGTCCTGTCTGGGTCGCACGCTGGCATGGCGGTCAAACGAGTGCACTCGAATCATCTCCCTCCTTGTCAATAATGATTCCACGGATTTAAAAAGCCAGCAACAATTAAAGTGCATCTTTTTTCGCATCAGTTAGCTGCCTTAATTGCAGCCGGCTGCATGCAGGCACTCAGAATCGCTCGCAGGCAGTACGCGAAGCAGCATGCAATGAGTCGCAGCCGAGGGCACGCATGCAGCCACTTAAATCGCTGGAATTAATTAGGCTTAAACTTCTGCATGCCGTTAATTATTGCCATGCCTTGGTCTTGCTGCTTTGCTCACGGAATTAATTAGGCTTAAACTTCTTCAGAGGTAGGCATTTTTATCCGTGTAGGATCGATAGTGTAGCTTGTCAGTTTCTTCAGAGGTAGGCATTTTTATTCAAAAAACTGCCACTTCGCATCTTGCATCGCAAATAAAACTGCCAGGAGTGCATTTGTAGGCTAGCTAGTGATCGATCAGTAACTTGTAAACACTGAGCGAACAGAAATAAGTAACTGTTAATGCATCTCAATGATTCATAGATCATATACAAATATGTAGCTCCAAAAGCAAAGATCTAGAAAAAACATCTGTTCTTCCTACTAACATGGATGCTTCTCTTGGCCAACATTCAGTACAGACTGAAAGACAAAATTTGTCACACCCTAGCTAGTTCAAGCATTAGAGTGTGCATCATGTTTAATTTCCTTTTAAGTATGAAATGGGGAAGGCAGAAACCCCCAGCACCCCCCTGGAAACAACTAGGGTTTACTAAAATTATTTTCAATGAACCTGAAATGCCCCTCTAAAAAGTTCACCCTCTTTGTCTTGGGTTAGAACCTCTGGCAAAATTGGTGCACAATTTTCTAGGTCAACAGAAGGTCATTGAATTAAATCATAAGTATTTGATTTTGGGCATTTAAATGCTATAAAATAATTTAAATGCTCAAATAATTCTGGAAATAAATGTTTGCTGTTGGAAATATTCTAAACAGAGCCCACAATTATTTTCAGGATTTTTGGAAACGTTTTAGTATATTTAATAAAGCCCAACAGTTGCAGTTAAATAGAAAAACAGAAACAAGTCAAAAAAAGAGAGAGAGGGAAGCCCACCTGGGCCTTACCTGTGCTGGCCCAGCCCACCTTGCTCGGCCCAGCCGACTGGCCTTGCCAGTCGTCGTCCTCCTCCCGCCAGAAGGACGAGGAGCGCGTGGCCGGCGCCCGCGGCCACACGCCGGCCACCTCCTGCTTCTGCCGACACCCTGGAGATGTCCAGGGATGCCACGCCGACCCCCACGTCCCCCTCTCATCCTCCCTCACTCTCCCCCTCGTCTCCCTCACCCACTCCCGCGATGGCCGAGCGCGATCCTCGCTGCCGTTCGCCGTAGACGTCACCAGAGCCAACCCCTCGCCCCTCCGACAAGCCAAATAGCTCCGCCTCGTCGCCCTGGACCTCTCCGCTGACCCACGCGACTCCAAACGCCGCCGAACGCCGTCTTCGCCCTCGTCTTCAACCTTGGGCACCCGAGCCGTCTCCAGTCGATTCGGCGCCGCCAGGACCTCCCCGAGCTCGCTGACCCCCTCTCTGACCCCGCTGTGAGCTCCTCTTCCTCTTCCCCTAGGTCCCGTGCTCGTTTGGCCTCTGTAGTCGCCACTTCCACCGCACCCGAAAGCTCCCCGCCGCCGGCCATGGCACCATCGTGGCTAGAGCCACAGTGGCTCGAAGCCAAGCTCACTGTTGTGCTCAGCGCAGCACCAGGAGCCCGTAGCCACCACCAGCTCCTTCTCCCATGCACCGTAGCGTCGAACCCAACCCCGTCCAAACTCCGGCCGCCGCTGTCGAGCTCGCCGGCGTCGTTTCCGGCGTCCCCGTGTCCAACCACTTGCACCACTGGATGCGGCAGCTCCCCAGCTACGCGTAGCACGTCTCCACCGACGATTTGGTCACCGGAGGACCAAATCCGAAGCTCTCCGCCGTCTCGGCCTCGCCGGCGACTCAACGCCGGCGGGATTAGCCCCGCTGACCAGGGGTCTGACCCCAGTTTGACTCCGCCTGAGGCACTGACAGGTGGGGCCGGCTTCTAACTAATTTAGTTTAGTTTAAATTAGAGCTAATCACTCTGTTAGAGGTTAATGACGTCGTTAACTAACCCTCTCTCACTGACATGTGGGCCCAGAGCCTAACTAACCCAGTTTAGTGCTAACTAAACACTAACCAACTCTGTTAGTTAGCTGAGAGACTGACAGAAGGGGCCCACCAGTCAGGTTTGACCTGGGCTGGCGCCTTTGACCGCTGATATCACAGTGACGCAGTGCTGACGCATTAATTCAATTACTGGATTTATTCTTTAATAGAAAACTCCAGAAAATAGTCAAAACTTCTAAAAATCATAAAAAATCAACCATAGCTCCAAATGCAAAGATTTATATATGAAAAATGATCAGAAAAATTCAATCTATCCATATGTAATGGTTTCATGCATGACAAAACAAGTTAACCTTGCTGTTTAAGCAGAATGAGGTAATGCACTAATAAAGCCATGTTTAATAAGCTAATAATTGAATCTTTGACTCAAATGAGTTCATCCCTTTCTGTTTTAGCTTGCATTAGGCCAAGACACCTTCATCTTGCCATGTCATAGCATGCATCATATTGTTGCATATTGCCATGTGTTGATTATGTTTCGGTGTGTCTTTCGTGGTAGGTTCTGCCTCCGAGGATAACCTCGAGTATCCGTCTGAAGGGCAGTACCCTACTACCACTACAACAGGCAAGCAACCCATTGATCATTTTGATACAAACCCATGTTCTCGCTTCTGCTCTTGTTTACTGCATTAAGACAGCGTGATTCAAACTGCTGTGTGCTACGGTAGTTAAACCCTTATCCTCTGCATGACCTGTCATTGCCACAGTAACTAGATGAAACCCACTAGAATGTGTAGGAGTTGATTGAGCCATGTATGTGATTCCTACCTTGCTATGCCTGCTATGCTTAGAGTTGTGTCAGGTCTGGTTCATCTAGGTGATGGGCTAGAGTGAAATGCTTATGTCGGTAATATGAGGGATGTGTTGAACATGTTTTGGTAAAGGTATCGATGAGAGGCCATGTAGGAGTACATGGTGGGTTGTTTCATTGAGGCCGTCCCTAAGAACTGAGATCTATATGTGTGATTTAAGATTCAGCTACTACCATGCATTGGGATCCTTAATTGACCCTCTCGGCTTCTTAATCACCCTAGTACTCTGTCCAGGAGTTGCAAATAGTTTCTGGTGTTTGTAGGTTATGTGTTGGCGGCCGTGCGTAGCGCTGACCCTAGGGGTGGGCTATGTTGCGGTAGATACACCGTGGCCGGGTATGCCGGGCGCCCGTTTGGCGTCTCGGGACCCTGTTCACATCATTCTGGGCCGTATGTGGAAACCTCGGCTGGACTCCCTGCGGATGGAACCTGGATAGGCGATAAACCTGGACTAGAGACTTAAGTGTTTAGGTAGGCCGTGGCCGACACCCTCGCTGGGCTTCCGCTTGAAGGTTGCCGAGTATATGTTGTGTAAACGGCGGTATGTGGTGAAAGCGTGTATGAAGAAGTACACCCCTGCAGGGTATAAAACTATCCGAATAGCCGCGTCCGCGGTAAAGGACTACTTGGTTGCCTATACAGTTCATAGACAAGTTAATGGATACTACTAAAAGACTCAAGATAAGTGTGAGTACCGAGGATGGCCCTCTCGTAGGATGACGAGGGAATATTCCCGGTGGAGTATTGTGTTGGTGAGTAGTGGACTCGTGTGCGAAAACTATTTTACTAGTGAAGTTCCGTAGGATAGCTTAGCCAAGAGTCAAAGCTGGCTTGCTGCAATAACCCCACCACCTTCTTGAGAATAAGCATGTATAGTAGGTTCTGATGTAAGACTTGCTGAGTACCTTTGTACTCATGTTTGCTTAATTACTGTTTTCAGACGACAACACCGCCCCCTCCGATGGGTTCTATGTAGACCTTGACGTCAACGAGTGACTAGCCACCCAGGTGGTGATCCTGGCCATGGAGGGCCCTATGTAGATAGACAGGCTTCGAGAAACCTTCTTTCTTTCTAGAGTCTGTACTCAGACTAGTTGCTTCCGCATGTGCTTGTATGATTGTATGACTTGAGTGTCGGGTCATGTGACCCCTATCTGTATGAACATGTTATGTATGGCTCCCTGGAGCCCTTAAATAAAGTACTTGAGTTGTAGAGTTTTGTTGTGATGCCATGTTGTATGTACTCATATCGGGCATATTGTGTGTATGATTGAAATGCTTGGTATGAGTGGGATCCGACAATCTAGTTGTTTATCCTTGGCAGCCTTTCTTATGGGGAAATGTAGTCTAGTGTTCCTCGAGCCATAGTAGTCCGCTACAGCCCGGTTCACCGGAGTCTTGCTAGCCCAGCACTACTGTTCAGGACACTTGACTGGCCGGCATGTGGTTCACTTCGCTCCTATGTCTGTCCCTTCAGGGAAATGTCACGCGGTGATATCCGGAGTCCTGCCTAGCCTGCTATAGCCTGGGTTCCCCGGAGTCCTGTTAGCCTAGTGCTACAGCCCGGAATCACTCGCTGATGACCGACATGCTCGATGTGATTCATGTATGCCTGTCTCCATAGGTCTGTGCCGCCTTGGGTTCACGACTAGCCATGTCGGCCTGGGTTCTCTGTCATATTGATGCTAGTGACACTATCATATACGTGAGCCAAAAGGCGCAAACGGTCCCAGGCCATGGTAAGGCGACACCCGTGGGATACCGTGCGTGAGGCCGCAAAGTGATATGAGGTGTTACTGGCTAGATCGATGTGACTTGGAATCGGGGTCCTGACAACGTTGGTATCAGAGCCAGACTGCCTGTAGGTTCGTTGAGCCAAACTGGTCGATGTCGAGTCTAGAAATGCTTTAGTTATATGTAGGGGAATTGATTGTGGGAGGGAACGTAAGGCTCTTTTACTCCTTTACCCTATGCCTCTGATCTGGGTCATTCTCCTCTCATTCAACGTGGGTTAAGGACTAGGCTCTCTTCTTCTATCAGGTTCACGTGTTACTAATCCGTAGTAGCTTATAGGATTGTTGTTACAAGCCCCACTTCAGTTTCTACTATTTTAGTGTGTTGCTAATTGGATCAGAACCTTGATATGATGTTGTTGAGTGGTATTGCGAACTGTTGTGGATGTCTCAAATCTTTTTTTGAGCATTTACAGCTGTTATGCTTTCCAATTTTCCCTAGAAATTCTGATGTCTTTGCATTGTGGTTGTGCTTTCAGATGGCCAACCGTGTTCAAAACCAAGTGGTTCGCCTGACCCGGTGCCTCGACATGCCCGGTCATACTGCTATGTTAGTCCGGGTAATGATCGAGATGGGTTACCGTTGGTATCCCGAATACACCGTCGAAGAGCAATTCCGAGACTTTAATCAAAGCCAATATTTCTGCACCGTCAAGATATTTCCTTCTTATCCTAGATCTACCGAGCCCCTTCACTGTTCCTATGGACTCGGGGTTACTGTTGAGATGGCTGTGCAGGATGCTGCCTATTCCGTGATGACCATCATGCGAGTCCGGACTGGCCTGCTTCGGAACACCGACTTCCGTTACATGCCAGCTTCACTTCTGGGAGCGCAAGGGTATCTTCAGGCTATCTATGCTGACTCCACTCAGGAGGACTCATTAACTCGTACCACTGCCGAGATGCTCGAAGATAAGGACCGAGAGAATCGGGCCTTGAGGCTGGAGCTTTTCAATACCCGTGCTGATCATTGGGCTACATTGACTCGGTTTGCACCTGCGGTGCAAGCTGGATGTATGGATACAAGGGATCTGTACCCTGTGAGATCTGCTTTGCCAGACATGGTGGATTGGCGTGATGTGGGAGGCATCACCCCATCCCGTGGTCCCCGCAGGCCACCGTTTGTTGGTCCAAGACCTCATCCTAGCCCCTATGGTCCACAGGCTCCTCAGGACCGTCTATTCCCGGATGGTCACGTTGAACTTCCAGGCTATGGAGGTGACTTCTATGAGTACTACTACGGAGCTGTCTGAGTTAGTAGTAGTACCACTAGTATTGTAGTAGTTGTATCTCCACTGTCCTGCGTGACTTGTGGAATATGACTTTGTGTGTAATCAATTCCGGAGGTGTAGACAAATAATGTATAGGAGCTTGGGATGCCTCTGATGAGATGTAACGTCTTTCATCATAGTTGTACTGTAGCCTGGGCTTGTACTAAACTATGTATGATGTGTATGACCGTTGGTATATATATGGCAGTTTTATATTACCATGACATACGGATGAACATCTCTGCATTCCGTGTTATCCATTACATTCTGCACTTCCTTGCTAAGTTTGAGCCATCATTGTCTAAACCGTTGTCTTGTTTTCTCCTAGGATGGTCAACACCCGCAGCAACCCTGCTGCCTCGGAGCAGGGGGAAGCCAGTGCAGCTAGGGGTGAAAATCTGGCTCACCCGCCTTCTTTGGCCGAAGTGATGCTGGAGGCAGAAAGAAACAAGCGTGAGACTAACCGCCTGCTGGAGCGGATTGAGCAGAACACTGCACGCCACCCACGAAATGACTTGGTGTCAATCAATGACTTTATCAAGCTGTACCCACCAAAGTTTAACCATTCCGTCAAGCCCCTCGACGCGGATGACTGGCTTCGCAGCATCACCCACAAGCTACGTTCTGCCAACGTAGCCGAAGCCGACAAGGTTACTTACGCTGCCTACCACCTCGAAGGCCCTGCTAGCCACTGGTGGGAGAATTTTGAAGCTATGCGCCCGGTCGGCCAAATTACTACTTGGGCTGAATTCAGTGAGGTTTTCCATGAGCATCACATTCCGGAAGGTCTCATGGATCGCAAGAGGGAGGAGTTCTGCAATTTCACCCAAGGAAGACTGACTGTGGATGCATATAGTCGTGAATTTGGGAATCTGGCACGCTATGCCCCTGAAGAGGTATCTACTGACGCTAAGAAGCAGGCAAGGTTCCGCAAGGGACTTAGCCCTGAGCTTCGCCGCGATCTTCGTCTGCACGAGTGCACCTCCTTTCAGAAGTTGGTCAATAAAGCCATCAGTGCTGAGACATGCCAGACTGATTATGACGCTTCACGCAAGCACTCCCGTGATTTTGGCTCTTCATCCGGCTCTGGAGCTCAGAAGCGCCGGGTGTGGATTCCAAGCACGGCACTGCCACCCAGGTTCATCCCGAGGCCATCCTTTGAGGCGCCTTGTATCAACCAGCAATTTGCACCGCCCAAGCCCTATGGTGGCCCCGCTGCTAATGCTGCTCCACGCCCCAATGTGGTGACATGCTTTAAGTGTGAAGAGCCGGGTCACTATAGTCGAGAGTGTCCCCAGAACAATAACCCCACTCAAACTGGAAAGTCCGTTGGCCGTGGTAAGCCCGCGGGAAAGACATTCTACGCCAAGCCGGTCACCACTGCCCGTGGCCATGTCAACTATGTTTCAGCCGAGGAGGCTCATGAGGATCCCAACGTCGTCCTTGGTACGCTCCTTGTTAACTTCCATCCGGCATCTGTTCTTTTCGATACTGGAGCATCTCATTCATTCATATCCGAGAGCTATGCTCGATTGCACAACACGACATTCTGTGACATGCCCTCTACCATGGAAATTCAAACTCCTGGCTCTAGATGGCAAACTTCTAGAGTAAGCCATGGGAATGAAATTCTTGTCGATAGACTTTTCTTCCTTTCATCCTTAATAGCTCTCAAGTCCTCGGACATAAACATCATCTTAGGTATGGACTGGATGTCAGCTCATTATGCTAAGATTGATTGTGCCACTAGAACCGTTCAACTTACTCACCCATCGGGCAAGACAGTCAATGTCTTAACTCGAGTGGCCAAGCGCCAGCTTTACTCCCTAAATGCCAACCCCCTTCCAGACCTTGAGGATGTTCCGGTAGTCCGAGACTTTCCGGATGTCTTTGCAGAAGAACTGCCAGGTGTTCCACCTGACAGGGATGTCGAGTTTTTGATAGACCTTGTTCCAGGAACCGTTCCAATTTCTAGAAGACCCTACAAGATGGCACCCTTAGAACTAGCCGAGCTTAAGAACCAACTCGATGAGTCCTTGAAAAAGGGTTTCATCCGTCCTAGTTCCTCTCCTTGGGCTTGCCCCATCCTCTTTGTCAAGAAGAAGGATGGAACGGATCGAATGGTTGTGGATTACCGACCTGTCAATTTGGTCACCATCAAGAACAAATATCCGCTTCCCAGGATCAACGATCTGTATGATCAGCTCGCTGGATCCTCAGTCTTTTCCAAGATGGATTTGAGGTTGGGCTACCATCAAATCAAAATCAGAAACGGGGACATTCCCAAAACAGCCTTTGTTACTCGTTATGGCCAATACGAGTACACCGTTATGTCTTTCGGTTTAACCAATGCCCCAGCCACCTTCTCTCGGTTAATGAACTCGGTCTTCATGGAGTATTTGGATAAATTCGTTGTAGTATACCTCGATGACATATTCATCTACTCCAAGAACGAAGAGGAACATGCCAAACATCTAAGGCTGGTATTGATGAAACTTCGAGAGCATCACCTTTATGCCAAATTCTCCAAGTGTGAATTTTGGTTGCCAGAAGTGACCTATCTATGCCATGTAATCTCTGGTAAGGGTATTGCTGTCAATCCCGAGCGAGTTCAAGCCATCCTTGAATGGACTCCACCTGAGACGGTCAAGCAAGTTCGGAGCTTCCTTGGCTTAGCGGGCTGTTGCCGCCGCTTCGTCGAGAATTTCTCCAAGGTTGCTAAACCTCTAACTAAACTCCTCAAGAAAGATAAAAAGTTCGAGTGGACCCCACAGTGCGAGTTCAGTTTTCAGGAACTGAAAAGACGCCTGACATCTGCTCCCGTACTGGTACCACCAGATTTCTCCAAGGACTTTATTATCTATTGCGACGCCTCGCGACAAGGACTAGGTTGCATACTCATGCAAGATCATTAGGTAATTGCCTATGCTTCACGGCAATTACACCCACATGAGGAAAATTATCCCACACATGATCTAGAGCTTGCAGTTGTAGTCCATGCACTTAAAACTTGGCGACATTACCTTCTCGGTAATCGTTGCAAGATCTTCACCGATCACCAAAGTTTGAAATATATCTTCACCCAACCAGATTTGAATCTCAGGCAAAGACGTTGGGTCGAGTTGATCTCGGATTACGACTTAGGAATAACTTACACCCCGGGCAAAGCCAATGTCATGGCTGATGCGCTAAGTCGTAAGTCCTATTGTAATAACCTGATGTTACAACAAAGTCAACCACTTCTCCATGAGGAATTTTGTAAGCTTAATCTTCACATTGTTCCTCGAGGTTTTCTATCCACCCTGGTAGCGAAACCTAACCTTATGGATCAAATCATAACCGCCCAGCGGTATGATAAGGGCATATCCCGAATTAAGGAAAACATCGCTAGCGGAGTTGCTAAATGTTTCTCCATGGATGAGCGAGGTGTTGTCTTCTTCGAGAACCGTTTGGTGGTTCCCAAGAAACAACATCTGTGCCAGTTGATCCTTAAGGAAGCTCATGAATCCCCTCTCACCATTCATCCCGGTAGTACTAAAATGTATCAATACCTACGCCAGAGGTTTTGGTGGACTAGGATGAAAAGAGAAATCGCTCAATACATTGCTAGCTGCGACGTCTGTCGTCGTGTTAAAGCAGAGCACCAACGGCCTGCTGGCACCCTTCAACCTTTGGCTATTCCCAAGTGGAAATGGGATAAAATCAGTATGGATTTCATCACTGGGTTTCCCAGGACCAAGAGAGGGAATAATGCCATCTTCGTCGTGATCGACCGTCTTTCCAAAGTAGCCCATTTCCTACCTGTTCGTGAGAGTATCACCGCTAGCCAGCTAGCCGATTTATACATCTCCCGAATAGTGTCTCTTCATGGTGTTCCATTGGAAATTAACTCAGACCGTGGGAGTCTCTTCACCTCTCGATTTTGGGAAAGTTTCCAAAATGCTATGGGAACTCGTCTCTCTTTTAGTACCGCCTTCCATCCTTAATCAAGTGGTCAAGTAGAGCGAGTCAATCAAATTCTGGAAGATATGCTCCGAGCTTCTGTCATCTCATTCGGAATGAGTTGGGAGAAATGCCTTCCATTCGCGGAGTTTGCTTATAACAATAGTTATCAAGCCAGCTTGGGCAAGGCTCCTTTCAAAGTTCTCTATGGACGAAAATGTCGAACGCCTCTTAACTGGTCAGAAACCGGGGAAAGACAACTCTTTGGCCCAGATATGATTCAGGAAGCAGAAGGGCAGGTTCGCGTTATTCGTGAGAAATTGAAAACAGCCCAATCTCGTCAAAAGAGTCAATATGATCGTAAACATAAGCCTATGACTTATGAAGTCGACGAGAAGGCTTACCTTCGGGTTACTCCGTTAAAGGGAACCCATCGTTTCGGTATCAAAGGAAAATT
Organism: Triticum urartu; assembly: GCF_056163025.1. Lineage (NCBI taxonomy): Eukaryota > Viridiplantae > Streptophyta > Magnoliopsida > Poales > Poaceae > Triticum > Triticum urartu. The sequence goes on along the minus strand of NC_141879.1, from coordinate 444,802,899 downwards.
GGCTCCTCGTTACATTGGACCCTTTTGCATTCTTGCCAAATGAGGAGAAGTTGCCTACCAATTGGAACTACCTTTGCATCTTTCCAGAGTTCACGATGTCTTCCACGTTTCTCAACTCAGGCGTTGCTACGCGGATCCTATCCGTGGAGTGGACCATGAAATGCTTGATCTACAAGATAACCTCTCATACCGGGAATATCCCGTTCGTATCCTTGATCAAGCCGAGCGTACCACTCGACGTCGTAATATCAAGTTTCTTAAGGTTCAATGGTCACACCATTCCGAGAAAGAAGCCACTTGGGAAAGGGAGGATCGTCTTCGACTCGAGTACCCCACCTTCTTCCCAGAGGATCCTAAATCTCGGGACGAGATTCTTTTGAGTGGGGGTGAGTTGTCACACCCTAGCTAGTTCAAGCATTAGAGTGTGCATCATGTTTAATTTCCTTTTAAGTTTGAAATGGGGAAGGCAGAAACCCCCAACACCCCCCTGGAAGCAACTAGGGTTTACTAAAATTATTTTCAATGAACCTGAAATGCCCTTCTAAAAAGTTCACCCTCTTTGTCTTGGGTTAGAACCTCTGGCAAAATTGGTGCACAATTTTCTAGGTCAACAGAAGGTCATTGAATTAAATCATAAGTATTTGATTTTGGGCATTTAAATGCTATAAAATAATTTAAATGCTCAAATAATTCTGGAAATAAATGTTTGCTGTTGGAAATATTCTAAAAAGAGCCCACAATTATTTTCAGGATTTTTGGAAACGTTTTAGTATTTTTAATAAAGCCCAACAGTTGCAGTTAAATAGAAAAACACAAACAAGTCAAAAAAAAGAGAGAGAGGGAAGCCCACCTGGGCCTTACCTGTGCTGGCCCAGCCCACCTGGCTCGGCCCAGCCGACTGGCCTTGCCAGTCGTCGTCCTCCTCCCGCCAGAAAGACGAGGAGTGCGTGGCCGGCGCCCGCGGCCACACGCCGGCCAGCTCCTGCTTCTGCCGACGCCATGGAGACGTCCAGGGATGCCACGCCAACCCCCACGTCCCCCTCTCATCCACCCTCACTCTCCCCCTCGTCTCCCTCACCCTCTCCCGCGATGGCCGAGCGTGATCCTCGCCGCCGTTCGCCGTAGACGTCACCAGAGCCACCCCCTCGCCCCTCCAACAAGCCCAATAGCTCCGCCTCGTCGCCCTGGACCTCTCCGCTAACCCACGCGACTCCAAATGCCGCCGAACGCCGTCTTCGCCCTCGTCTTCAACCTCGGGCACCCGAGCCGTCTCCATTCAATTCGGCGCCGCCAGGACCTCCCTGAGCTCGCTGACCCCTTCTCCGACCCCGTTGTGAGCTCCTCTTCCTCTTCCCCTAGCCCCGTGCTCGTTTGGCCTCTGTAGTCGCCACTTCCACCGCACCCGAAAGCTCCCTGCCGCCGGCCATGGCGCCGTCGTGGCTAGAGCCACAGTGGCTCGAAGCCAAGCTCACCGTTGTGCTCAGCGCAGCACCAGGAGCCCGTAGCCACCACCAGCTCCTTCTCCCGTGCACCGTAGCGTCGAACCCAACCCCATCCGAACTCCGGCCGCTGCTGTCGAGCTCGCCGGCGTCGTTTCCGGCGTCCCTGTGTCCAACCACTTGCACCACTGGATGCGGCAGCTCCCCAGCTACGCGTAGCACGTCTCCACCGATGATTTGGTCACCGGAGGACCAAATCCGAAGCTCTCCGCCGTCTCGGCCTCGCCGGCGACTCAACGCCGGCGGGATTAGTCCCGCTGACTAGGGGTTTGACCCCAGTTTGCCTCCGCCTGAGGCACTGACAGGTGGGGCCGGCTTCTAACTAATTTAGATTAGTTTAAATTAGAGCTAATCACTCTGTTAGAGGTTAATGACGTCGTTAACTAACCCTCTCTCACTGACATGTGGGCCCAGAGCCTAACTAACCCAGTTTAGTGCTAACTAAACACTAACCAACTCTGTTAGTTAGCTGAGAGACTGACAGAAGGGGCCCACCAGTCAGGTTTGACCTGGGCTGGCGCCTTTGATCGCTGACGTCACAGTGACGCAGTGCTGATGCATTAATTCAATTACTGGATTTATTCTTTAATAGAAAATTCCAGAAAATAGTCAAAACTTCTAAAAATCATAGAAAATCAACCATAGCTCCAAATGCAAAGATTTATATATGAAAAATGATCAGAAAAATTCAATCCATCCATCTGTAATGGTTTCATGCATGACAAAACAAGTTAACCTTGCTGTTTAAGCAGAATGAGGTAATGCACTAATAAAGCCATGTTTAATAAGCTAATAATTGAATCTTTGACTCAAATGAGTTCATCCCTTTCTGTTTTAGCTTGCATTAGGCCAAGACACCTTCATCTTGCCATGTCATAGCATGCATCATATTGTTGCATATTGCCATGTGTTGATTATGTTTCGGTGTGTCTTTCGTGGTAGGTTCTGCCTCCGAGGATAACCCCGAGTATCCGTCTGAAGGGCAGTACCCTACTACCACTACAATAGGCAAGCAACCCATTGATCATTCCGATACAAACCCATGTTCTCGCTTCTGCTCTTGTTTAGTGCATTAAGACAACGCGATTCAAACTGTTGTGTGCTACGGTAGTTGAACCCTTATCCTCTGCATGACCTGTCATTGCCACAGTAACTAGATGAAACCCACTAGCATGTGTAGGAGTTGATTGAGCCATGTATGTGATTCCTACCTTGCTATGCCTGCTATGCTTAGAGTTGTGTCAGGTCTGGTTCATCTAGGTGATGGGCTAGAGTGAAATGCTTATGTCGGTAATATGAGGGATGTGTTGAACATGTTTTGGTAAAGGTACCGATGAGAGGCCATGTAGGAGTACATGGTGGGTTGTTTCATTGCGGCCATCCCTAAGAACTGAGATCTGTATGTCTGATTTAAGATTCAGCTACTACCATGCATTGGGATCCTTAATTGACCCTCTCGGCTTCTTAATCACCCTAGTACTCTGTCCAGGAGTTGCAAATAGTTTCTGGTGTTTGTAGGTTATGTGTTGGCGGCCGTGCGTAGCGCTGACCCTAGGGGTGGGCTATGTTGCGGTAGATACACCGTGGCCGGGTATGCCGGGCGCCCGTTTGGCGTCTCGGGACCCTATTCACATCGTTCGGGGCCGTATGTGGAAACCTCGGCCGGACTCCCTGCGGGTGGAACCTGGATAGGCGATAAACCTGGACTAGAGACTTAAGTGTTTAGGTAGGCCGTGGCCGACACCCTCGCTGGGCTTCCGCTTGAAGGTTGCCGAGTATATGTCGTGTAAACGGCGGTAAGTGGTGAAAGCGTGTTTGAAGAAGTACACCCATGCAGGGTATAAAACTATCCGAATAGCCGCGTTCGCGGTAAAGGACTACTTGGTTGCCTATACAGTTCATAGACAAGTTAATGGATACTACTAAAAGACTCAAGATAAGTGTGAGTACCGAGGATGGCCCTCTCGTAGGATGACGAGGGAATATTCCCGGTGGAGTATTGTGTTGGTGAGTAGTGGACTCGTGTGCGAAAACTATTTTACTAGTGAAGTTCCGTAGGATAGCTTAGCCAAGAGTCAAAGTTGGCTTGCTGCAATAACCCCACCACCTTCTTGAGAATAAGCATGTATAGTAGGTTCTGATGTAAGACTTGCTGAGTACCTTTGTACTCATGTTTGCTTAATTACTGTTTTCAGACGACAACACCGCCCCCTCCGATGGGTTCTATGTAGACCTTGACGTCAACGAGTGACTAGCCACCCAGGTGGTGATCCTGGCCATGGAGGGCCCTATGTAGATAGACAGGCTTCGAGAAACCTTCTTTCTTTCTAGAGTCTGTACTCAGACTAGTTGCTTCCGCATGTGCTTGTATGATTGTATGACTTGAGTGTCGGGTCATGTGACCCCTATCTGTATGAACATGTTATGTATGGCTCCCTGGAGCCCTTAAATAAAGTACTTGAGTTGTAGAGTTTTGTTGTGATGCCATGTTGTATGTACTCATATCGGGCATATTGTGTGTATGATTGAAATGCTTGGTATGAGTGGGATCCGACAATCTAGTTGTTTATCCTTGGCAGCCTTTCTTATGGGGAAATGTAGTCTAGTGTTCCTCGAGCCATAGTAGTCCGCTACAGCCCGGTTCACCGGAGTCCTGCTAGCCCAGCACTACTGTTCAGGACACTTGACTGGCCGGCATGTGGTTCACTTCGCTCCTATGTCTATCCCTTCGGGGAATTGTCACGCGGTGATATCCGGACTTGCCTAGCCTGCTACAGCCCGGGTTCCCCGGAGTCCTGTTAGCCCAGTGCTACAGCCTGGAATCACTTGCTGATGACCGACATGCTCGATGTGATTCATGTATGCCTGTCTCCATAGGTCTGTGCCGCCTTGGGTTCACGACTAGCCATGTCGGCCCGGGTTCTCTGTCATATGGATGCTAGCGACACTATCATATACGTGAGCCAAAAGGCACAAACGGTCCCGAGCCATGGTAAGGCGACAGCCGTGGGATACCGTGCGTGAGGCCGCAAAGTGATATGAGGTGTTACTGGCTAGATCGATGTGACTTGGAATCAGGGTCCTGACAAAATTGTTTGTGAAGTCTACAATTCCTCTTGCAAACGTAAGTGGTTTCACCAACAGCTGGAACCATGAGAATGAACCACACATGATGGAGGAACATCCACTGCAATATGATTTGGTCTTCTCTCAATCACACCACGAGACTATTTTCGGAATACAAACTTTAACTTAGGCAAAATGATGCCCATTGTATAATCAGACCAAAGCAATGAAGCACCTAGTGTTGGCCAATAAATAGTACAGTACTACTTTTCTGCAGTCCATGAAGTGACTATCCAATCTTTCTGTGTCTATTTTCAAATGGCACTGCATGCAGTGACTATACTATTCTCTTGTGCAGTTCAACCAAAATTGCGGACACTTTGTGTGTTTGCCAAATAGCAACGGGCAGACATCTCTGTCTGCACAAATATCAAGCAGCTAGTAAACATATACCACACCTTGTATTTTCGGTTTAAATATGTCTCTTCCGCTTAGCATCTGTCATGTTCTGCACTGGACAATCTGATACAGTTATGTTTTGCCCTGGACAATTTCATACTGAATTGATTTGCTGGTTCAGAGCAGAAATATAGCGCCTATTCTTCATAAGACCAAGGATATCCATGTTCGCAGTGATGGAAGAGGTGAAATCGATACAACCGAAATTGAGCATCCAATCATTGAATCCTGTCCTGCACCTCCAATGTAGGTCCACCCTGCCAATAAATTCACATGCAAACCACTAGTATTACTATCTAATGACAGTACAAAAAGAGTAGCAAGATAGTAGCAAACCATGTACCTTCGTAATGAACAGCTCATAGTGCCACCAATTGGATATAAAGGTTTGGAAAAAAATGCTCCTAATGTTGAACCAGTTGGACTTTTTGTGCAGTTCCACTAAAATCAAGCATTCCTGTTTGCATAGATATTGAAATTGTGATTACTCTAAAAGTGGCACTAGTTGAAGCATAGACTCACAAATATAAGCATTCCAATTTCTTAATGGGGAAAGGTAGCAAGACTGTTTCTAACCACCTGTTTGAAGGAATAAATAAAGCAACAACGGCTGATGTCAGGAAGGCATACATAGTTTTTTCTGAAAAACTGAGCCATTCCCGACCTTTCCTCTTCTTTTAAGCAAATTTTGTGCAGTTCTACTAAAATAAAATGCCATCACCGCCTTGACAATTCAGTGACACTGTACAAAAGGAAATGACTTAACATTACATCATGATGTCAGGTATGTAGTCGACAGGCATTAGAGACAAACATACAGACCTCCTCCGATAACATAATGAACATTAATTTTAACAAAGGTGTGACTAGCTTTACCAGGATAATTTGAGTGAACTCTACACGCTTTGTTCCTTAATATAAGATATTTTCGCGGTTCAATTTAAAGTACCCAATTGTCTAGTATTTAGAAAAACAGGTAGTAGTTTTCTTGAGATCATATCTGGGAAAGCTTGCCACACTTTATTTATGTCCATACACTAATGCAACACCATTCGGATACTACAAATATACACTAATCCAGTGGCTAGTGCAACAGTAGAGTAGTTAGTTTATTACGGGGTACAGTACAATGGTTTTACTGAACAGATTTCAATAAACTCTAGCACTGGAAGGTTTCTATAAGAATTAACAATACAAAATGTAAAGGTAACAAGTTTCAGCATTGGTATACTAGTTGTGCATGAGCATTAAACCAAATACAAAAGTCTGAAGGTAACTAGCATTATTAACTAATGACAGTATAAAAAATTTGCAAACCATGTACCTCCAAGGTAAATATCATTTCGAACTCGGGGGGACCTTAAAAATTTCTATCCCAATCTTGATAATCGATCAAACATAAAAACTTGATCGAATGAATCAAGAAAACAGCCGGAGGAGGAGGTTCCCACTCTTGACCTTTCCTCTTGTCTTCATAATTGTCTGTGTAGTTTAACCAAAATAAAATGACATCAGCGCCTTGGCATTTTGGTGACACTGTAGAAAAAAATTAACTTATCTCATGAAAGTGAGGTATGTAATCTATAAGCATTAACAATGCAAAAATCTGAAGGTAGTAACAAGTTTCATCGTTGGTATACTGGCTGTGCAACAACATTAGAGTGCCTTAGCTGAAAAATCTTTAATACATCCACAATCAACAGCTAACCCTGAAATAATCCAGTGACATTAAATGGCATTACTTAAATTTATCGGTGGCATTAGACTGAGAGCGACATTAGTTAAATGTGGCATCACTTTAGCAGTAGCATTGCTTGACTTGACTGCTGGCGTTATACTAACAGCAAAAAAAGTGGCAATAAGAGCATGGGAGGCCCATTCGGACGGTGGGCGCACCAGTACGATGTACCTCCACGGACGCAGAGTGGTGAGGGAGGTATGGTTGCCCAGAGCAACAAATATCCAGGCAGCATATTCGGATTACGTCCCATTTTTGTTCTCTTTAGCCACCTTTTTCCTATGCGAGGACAACAAACCGATCGACCTGGTCATTCTCTATTGCGTTGTCATGCCTTTCTACCCTTCTTCAACCAAGAGACACGAGACTCGTTCCTTAGCTACTGATTTTCCCCTTTTCAACCTAGATGCGGGTTCGATGCCTACTCTCTTGGATAGTACAATCTCCCTTCCTTTCCTTATTCAACCCAAACATGGATTAGTCTGCATGAAGTAGGGTTTCCTTTAATAGTGCAAATTATGGTTTCGTCTGCGTGGCCAGCAGAGCAGAGGATAGAAAATTGGGAAGATGGTGGAGTGGAAAAAGATCCACATGCAACGACATGGCAGATGGGGCAATAGAACAAGGTCATGGTTCGAAAAGAGGTAGCATACTTGAGGGTCGGTGGGAAGTGGCTTCGCTTGTGGTCGTTGTCCTCCGCACACACTACGACAGCGAGCTTGGGGACGGAGGCCATCCCGCGCTGGCGCTAGGTCTGAGAGGACGGCCTTGTTGTCAGAGCGTGACCTCGCTCGCCGACGACGAATGCGTCAATGCTGCACTTCCTTTTCTTCCCCGGCGGATCTATGACCACCGGTGAGGTGGGAGAGAGGGGCCGTCTTTTTTAGATCTGGAGAGATGGTGGTAGTGTGAGAAGCAAGTGGGTAGCCCTTAGCAAGAAAGCGCTCAAGCTCCAGCCTATATATCTTTTTTATACTACTAGTACTGGAGGTGGAGTAGTGGTAGAGTAGTTTATATTTTCTCTGCATACAGTACTAGTTAGTCGTGCTTCAAAACTGATCGGCACGCCATTAAAAAAATAAAGGTCGATAACTAATGCGGCACCTCGGGCCAACGCGGCCAGATCGCATTTTGCATGAGAAATCACACACCATGTTTCGTTGACATGTGGTCCCATTCCAACATATCAGTGAGACAGCAGCGAGTAGTAGGAGTATTTCCGAACGGACGTGTAGGCCGGGGCGCCTCTTCGTGAACCGTGGCAAACTCGCAACCGTCCACCGACTCTTCGCCTTTCCCTCTTGATTTGGAACTGCTGTCGCACGCTCTTCCTCTCCCTCCTCCATTTTCCTTCAGCCCTTCACCCTTTCTTCTGCCATTGTTCGATCGTCTTCTCCATGGAGGGAACAGGCCAGAAACGACCCCATTATTCTTGCCCCGATCTGAAAGATGACATGGTGGAGGAACTCATTGATCGGTGCGACGTCATCACCTCGGCTAGCATGGTAGGTTCGTTCAAGCCCATTCTCGACTCAACTAATAACATCATTACAAAGAACCCAAGAGTCAAGGAGCGGTTTGATCTCCCCTATCTTCTTCGTCGTGACCCTGATGACTGGCGCCAGCACGACGGAGGCCTCGCCCTGTGCCAGTTGATGCCGCTTGATAATGATACGTATGATGTTAAGATGTCATCGCTTGACGGCAAGGCTTGGGCGGGCGCAAATGGTGATTGGGTTGTCTACATTGGGTCCAACTGCGAGTGGGAACTTGTGAATGTGTACACTCGTGACCGGGTTCCACTTCCAAAAATCTCAGCAGAGTGCCCAGAGGTTGAGCACACCGGTATTGTATGCACGTTAAAATACGATCATGGTGACTGTCTTCTACGGAAGATAGCAATTTGTCGAGTTTCCAACCGCTCTTGGAATTACAACAACTATCAAGCTTGTTGCTATCTTCGACAAGCTTGTTGCCGTCCTTCGTGGTTCGACTCGATGGATATTGCTCAAAAATCAGTGTCTGTACACGGATGAGTACTGTGTTGCAATTCAATACGAGGGCCTTGTGTTTGCTGCCACCACTCGTGGCACTGTTTTTGCATGGGATCCTCGTAGTTTCGGTATGTTTGTCTTCCACCGTAATTATAATTGTTTCATCCACATGCATGCAATTTAGCAAGCTTCCCTTTACTAATTAACCTTCTTCTTGTGTTTCCAAGGTCCTGTGAACATCCCACCACCTATACTTGAAATTTTTTATAACCATGGGGGAGATCACGATGGTGATGATCATGAGCATGAGGACGAGCAACACCCATATACTCTGTGGCGCCTGGTAAGTAATTCCGATGGATCACCTCTTCTTGTGTGTATATAGCCCACTGATGATGTTACTGCTAAGGAAGCAGGTGTGGTCTCCCATGGTCGCACTCTCCAGACCTATTCCAACACCCATTGCATGGTATTCGGGATGGATACTAGTGTGCTAGCGCCAACTCCTTCTCCCTGGTACAGAATTGATAGTCTTGGAGAAAACTCACTCTTCCTTGGACAAAACTATCCGATGATGGTGAAAGGCGATCCAAATGCTGTTGACACAATGTTAACAGTACCATTTATGAGAAGCAACTGTGTCTATACCTCGGACATTTGGGTGGTTCCCTACGCTAGTACTGATATAGTAGGCCGCTTCAGCCAAGATGATCAGTCCTGCGTTGGTTTCCAGATCAACAATTGATGGCCCGTCCCAGAGAATCACTTGTGGTTGAAAGCAAGCGTTTCCAACGCCGAGGAATGGTTGAGTTGAAGTTCACTTCATTGCTTCTTATTTGTTGTGTGGTGAAAACTTTAGTATTTATAATGTATCCTTGTTGTCGATGTGGGTTGATGACCTGTTGTATGTAATAAAATGATATGCCTGTGATAAACTTACTAAATTTATGAATGGCTTTCGAGTCGCTTCTTTGAGTGAGTGGTGCGACGAGGCAAAAAAATATTTTCCGAATACATTACTGTACGTGCATTGCAACAGGTTATCGGATGAGGCCAATCAACAATAGTAGTACACTATTTGTACTAGCTTCACATGCTTCACGCGTCCGGCGGGTGTTTTTACTGTAGCCATATGTTAATGTGTTCGTTGTACGTAACCAGCACCTCGAATCCTCGATACAAGTACTATATAGTAGGAGTAAGTAGGAGTAGTAGGGTGGCATGGGCCAGAACAAGCATTCACGTCCAGGAGTATGGCACACGCCACCACCACGACATCCATCTAACACCATATTATTTCTTGGAGTCCGTGCTAGAGCAATCTCTTCAACCTCGTTGTTTCTCTAACTTCAGCCATCGCGCGGCGGGCGAGGTGGAGGTTTGCCGATAGTCGGTTTCCTTAACTGTGGTCCCACTTGTAAGGCCAACTCCAACACACGACCCCAAACGGACATCCGTTTTGCACGAACTCCAACAATAATTTTGACTAGAAAAGCAAGACCAGAGAAAACAAGAACCACAAGAATACATTTTACTACTCCTGTAAGTTGGATTAGTGCCTTCTCGATGCATTCATTGTTGATCTGCGGAGGCTCGATCTTGCGTGCTTCTTTCTTCTTCGAGTGTAAAGAAGTAGACGTTGCTTCCTCGCATCTAGTCTCATGTCTAGCCTCTATTCTAGTAGGAGTATCAACAAGTGCACTAATCTCATCTCTATCCTCTGTGCTAGCTAAAAGTGACAGAACATCTACTAAATTGTGCTCTATCAATATATGGATGTACTCCTTCCCAATACAAAAACTTGCATCCATTCTACTCCCTCCATTGCACAATACATGCCTTCTATTTGTCAATATATGTATGTATCTAGACATGTTTTAGTATATAGGTACATCCATTTTTGGACAAATGGAAGTCAAGTATTTTGGAACGTAGGGAGTACACAATAAAAATTTTAAGTTAGCACAACTAGTCTAATCCGAGAGCACAACCGAAGATTTGGTCGGGTTCTTCCTCCTTTTGCCGACACGTGGGACATCCAGCATCCAGGTCATGTCATGAAAGAAAATAGAGTGGTAGTTGAAGCCACGAGATGTGCATCTTGGGTTAAACTATAAATAGAATCTTACTACTCTTGAGTAACTCCAAAATCGGCCACCGAAGATCTTTATTGGATTTGTTTTTCATCACCAGCACGTCGAGGTGAAAGACGTGCAGGTTCAGTGGGTCCTCTTGCATTTTCACTGACATGTGGGCCGCATGTGAGCAAACAGACAATGGGCTCCGCGTGTCCGCTGGCTGGCTAAGAAGAGAGATAGAGGAGGGCTGAGAACGGACTTCAGGAAATTTGTTCTGCGTACCTTGATATAGGCTCGATATAGTGGGGTGGCATGGGCCATAACTAGCATTCACGTCTAGCAGTACAACACACGCCACCCACACGAGTCCCATCCGACACCAATTTTCTTGGAGTCCATGCTACAGCCATCTCTTCTCCCTCATGTTTTCTCAACCATCACGCGGTGGGCGGGATGGGGGTTTGCCGATAGTCGGTTTGCTCAACTGCGGTCCCACTTGTAAGTGAAAATGCAACACCGCACGCATTCCCGCTTGAGCGGCGTGCCGGACCAACCATGTGGGGGTGCGACACGAACACGGCAGGATTTTCCTTTTGAACTCGTAACTTGTAAATTTTGGTTCTGCTCCATGGCGCGACCGATAGATAGAAAATAACAATTTTGCCTAGAGTAATGAGAAGTTTGGTTCTGGCGCCGTTCATGCATGGAGTACATATGAAAATTATGAAGTTGATGCGAAAGGTAAGATAATTACTGTAGTATCATATACTACTACATGGATTTGACGGAAAGATAAAAATACATACAGATCCATCAACGACATCCTCACGCCCTAGTGCGCCGGGTCACCAACCGACGTGTGAGGAGCAGCGGCGTTGGCGGCGAGCTCAACGTGCTTCTGAACAGTGCCGTCCAAGGTTGCCCTGCGGTCCAAGAAGACCAGCGTCCTATCGTCCTCCTCTTTCATGTAGTAGTCCTTTGAACGATTTGCGTGTAGACATGGGTGATTATGTCGATGGTGTCTTGCTGTGCCAGGCGCTGTGCGGCGAGCGCGACCTCAAGGTGGAGATTCTCCGGCGCGACGGCGGGCAATTGCAGGGCCACCAGTGCGTCGAAGAGGTTCTCACCATAGTGGCTATTGAGGGTGGCGGGCATCGCAGAGCCTGGGCGCGTCGGCTGGAGGCTTACGTCAAATTCGTCCAGAAGCTTCTTGACGACGGTGAACTTGTCGAGGAAACCGACGAGGACCTTGTCGAACAAGGAGACGAAGCTGTCGTCCAAGCGGCCCCTCGCCCTGGCGGCCTCAAGAAATACTACCTGGAGACGTTCCTCGGTGCCGGGCCGCAGGCCGGCGTCATGGACCATCTGGCACAGCCGGCTGATGCTCGCGCTCATCGCCTCCATGGGTCTAGCTTAGCTTCTAGTCAACTGATCTTGCTCGAGTGATCACTCTTGCCCTTGGTTAGCATGCATAGGTGCGTAGGATTTCGTACTGCTCCTCGGCCCTCTACTGCACCTGCCTTTTGCTGTATGATAGGTGGGACAGCCACCCCCTTGGCCCACGTGTCATTCACCCAAAGGCAGTTTCCATAAGTCAATGAAGTTGCGTCCCCCTCCGTGTCGGTGCAGTATAGTCATCTCACCGGACCTCTAGTTGGGGCCAAATGAGAGAAGTTTGATGTTTACTGGTTTATTGGTCCCCTTTGCATTTTGCGCCAAGTTTTGACCTTTGATTTAACTAATAAAATGTTAATGCATGTAAACAAAAATGTTGGGTGAGTCACCTTACGAAAACCAAATAATTCCAAAATACTTAGGCACGGTGCATTTACTCCCTCCTTGGTTCTTATTTTGTGACATATCAACAAATGAGAGATGTGGGCCGTGCATGCTTTCAATGACTTGAGACTACCAAACATTACATGCAGTGTTTAGTTCATTGCATGTAATCCTATTAGTACTCTAGTTAGCAAAAAAATTAAGTTCTCTCGCCGATAGGAATAAAACACCATGTATTTATTTACAGAGGGAGTAGTACATTTTTTGTGACATGCATTACTAGATATTGCTAGTCAAATACTAAAATCCAGATGGACGTGGTAGTACTCCTAAATCCAGACGGTGGTGCTACTAGTACTAGTAGTAGTACTACCAATGTAGTAGTAGGAGTACTAGCACTGTACTACCCGTTGGTCAAATTATTACGTGCTGCTCCTCATAGTGAAGTGACAAGACCCTGCGCTGGAGATGACACCTGAGTATAGGCGCCGTGTTCGACATACCATAGTCAGCCTCACCGTCTGCAGCCACTATCATCATGGCTGTAGAGCTAGCCTGCTTACAACTAGCCCTTTTCGACATAATTTCCCATGCGTATATGCCCGTGCATTGCACGGAACACCAAGATTGGGGGTGGACGGCTCCGGCAGCAGACATCGCGCCAGATTTTTCCACGGCCTTCTAGATGTGGTGGGGAGGAGATAAGGCTGATTGTGAGAGACAAGGAGTTGTTGGTAAATAGGGAACAAGTGCGGGCATCTTTTTGCAAAAATGGAGAAGCTTGGTTTGTATGCGTCAGATCTAGATCCGACGGCTATTGGTGAAAGATGGGAGGCACAACATCATCACCAACTCAGGACCTGTTTGATTCGCAGGATTTTGAAAACGCAGGAATAGGACACGACAATATTACAAGTTTCAAACTGATATTACAAATGTTAGGAGTAACGCTGCACCTACGAAGAGGGAATTACTAGGAAGTTTACGTAAGAACTTTCGCTACTTTAGGTGGATGTAGCATTATCGTACAAACTAAAATCCACCGCCCTGACAAGTCACTAATGGGCAAATAAGTTTTCGAGTCACTGGCCGCTTGATGTTTCAAAAACAAATTCAGCTTCTGTGGAGACTTTGTCATTTAGGCTTAGACACTTGCGATGATCAGCACGCCATTCATTGTTGCGCCAGAGAATGCCAAACCTCATTACCTTGAGCACACTTGCCTCCAGAACAAAGAACCTGGCCAATTTAATCTCAGATGTGTTGCCTCGGTAGTCCATCAAATCAATTTCTGTAAGATGGAGATCAAGGCATTCGATGAGATTGTTATAGTGCAGCACATTTTTCACTTTCGGGTCTTTTTTTATTTGCAAAAGAAGAGAACATATTAGAGCAGCTGGCTGCATAAGATTGCCGTGTCATCAAGAGGTACCAATATCATTCACTCATACGATAGGGTTGGCTGGCTAGTGATTTTCTCTCTCTCTCTCTCTCTCTCTCTCTCTCTTTCTGTTTCCTCTCATTTAACTAGGAGCATGTGAAGAGCTTGGGCATTTGTTGCCTTCCACTATGTGGCTGATGCCATATTTCACAGAAGTATGCCACATAATACGCATCGATGTCAAATCAAAAGATTTTGGCACCGCTCTCGCGATGTGAGAGAGTTGGCACCGCTGTGCACACAGACCCACATGTATAAACAAATCAATCAAACCAACTACACCAGCCTCTCACTCTCCCAAACAAGTGTTTTTTATTGCCTCAGTCCTCTCTCTCTCCCACATAGTGTTTTTTCATTGCGTGAGTTAATTTGGCACCGGAGCAAAGTAGGTGATCTAGATTGGGCACCAGGTGAGCAATGGAGGGGCATCGATGCCAAATGCATCACAAGTGAATTTGGCACATGTTTTGGCCTACATAGCCCACTTTTGTACTCCCTCCGTCCCTAAATACTTGTCTTAAATTTGTCTAAATACAGATGTATCTAGTTACATTTTAGTGTTAGATCCATCCTTATCTAAACAAATGTAAGACAAGAATTTTGGGACGGAGGGAATACTACCTCGTATTTAGTATAAAATTTTGACCATAGATTTACCTAAGAAAATGCCAATGCATGTCACTAAAAATTACACCATTTGAAATTATGTTCAAATACGAATCCAACGATATAGTTCTTAATGACATGCATTGACATTTTGTCAGTTAAATCTATGGTCAAATTTTGATACTACAAAATTGGAAGAGTAAACCAGGATGGAGGTAGTACTTGCTCTTAGGGTAGCCATAGAGTTACTAGAGTAGTCTAAGTTACATTCCACTATGACTAGCCTAGGCTACTATAGTAGTACAGCATAAAAATGATGCAGGTGATCATGTGAGAAAAAAATACTAAAAACATTTCTTTCGGTGCAGTGCGTAGATGCAGTTTTGAACACTACACCTGTCATCGTAATTTGGGAAAATTACGAAAAAATTGAGCTACGTTGTGATTACCGTTTACTTATAGGAAAGAAGTTTCACCTCAATGAGTAGCTTCTCCGTGCATGGAAAGCATGTAAGGAATCCAACAACTTGATCCAGATTGGGGCCGATAAATTTTAGTGCTAAGATCTTCACTGTGCGCATGGACTGGGTCAAGCTTGTGGGAATCATTCTCTGGAAGACGGTTGTAAATACATCAAGAAGAAAAAATGTGAATTTCAAGAAGACGGAGAAGAAGATGAGTGCTGTACCTGAATGATTACGGATCCAATAAAGAGTTCGGAGAATTTGGCAGACGAGTACACCAACGCTGTCAATTTCGGCGTGTCAATGACCCTGATTTTTGTTGGACCTTCTAGATCCGATACAAGCAATCTCTCAAGGAAAGGCACATTCTCAATGACCATAATGTGGAACAGATGGAGTGATCTCTTCCCAATTGATGTCTTGTTGCGGGGCCAATAAGACACATAAATCCATCGGAGATTGGTCGAGGCGATGTGGAGGCTAATGAACCCGTGGATCTGCTCAAGACGAAGGTACTCGAGCGCAGTACAGCTGCGGAGCAGGTGCTCCATAGCCTTCTTCGAGATGACAACGTTGAAGAGGTCGAGCTGCTTGAGTTGAGGGAGAAGAAGGGCGGGCGCGGCATTAATCTGGGGAAGATAGCAGGAGCTGAAGCTGCCGCGACACAGCGTTGGCGTGCGGCGGAGCGCGGACGGAGGCAAAGAGCGACATCGTCCAGCTTCAAAGCTGAGCTCCTCGAGCTGATCTAGGGCGGGGGATAAGAACCACTCGTCGAACTTGGGTTGGACCTTGCAGTTGGTACTGAACATGCGGATGTCAAGGCATCAGGCTGGCCCAGGGTGCGATGAAAGGATCTTGGAGACTGTGGCCATGCGTTTGCAATCCCCGTCGTAGAGGCAACTGTCGACGGTGAGGTTGATGGGGACGCAACACCAGAGGGGGCACCACCGCCAGGAGAGTAGGGCGGTCCGCACGGCAGATTTTGTGGGGAGGAGGCCGATGATGACGAGCAGCATGTCGTCGGGGAGGCTGCTGATGAAGTCCAGGCTCGCCGGATGCGGTTTGGCTCGAGCCGCCTCCGCTTGTTGGCTGCCTCGCCGTCCATCTCAACCGGCGGCAACGCCGGTGTACACGTGTGCTGGTGTGTGTTGTGTGCTGGGTGTGCGCGAGTGCGTCCTTCTGTGCATGCCGCCACGCAGTGATGAATTTTGCGCGAGTGCGTCCTTCGTGCGCAAGAAGTTTGTCCTCAATGCGCCCTCAATTTACTAGCATGCGGGGTGCTACCCCGAGTGGTTTCAACTTTGTTTACTTCACCGCGTGTCAGCTGGGCCTCTAGTTTACTTATTTTCACCCACTGCCACATGGTCCAGCACACGAAGATATAGAACACGAGCTAACAAGGCAACATGTGGATTGGTTGACTGGTCAAATAAACAATATACGGAGCTATACGCTGACACAGTGAGCATATAATCCGTCGGTATAGAGAGTTCAAGTGAGAGGGGAGGCCCGCGAGAGATAGCAGAGAGAGAAAGAGCTACTCCCTCCGTCCGATAATGTAGTTCCAACATTTTTTTAAGTCAAAATTTTGAAACTTTGACCAAGTTTATAAAGAAATTACTTATATCTACAATACCAAAGATAAATTATAGTATGAAGTAAGTACATGTTGTGATGAATCTAATGATCGTTCCAGATGTAAATGTTTTTCTCCATATATACCTGGTCAAACTTTTCTAAGGTTTGACTTTCCAAAACATCCATATGCTTATGGACGTGACAGAGTCCCTAACTAGAGAGAGAGAGTGAGTGAAAAAAGTGTGTGTGCGTGTGTGAAAGAGACATGGACAACACACGATAAAAGTAGAGAAAAAGTGTGCGTGTCTTATGCAAACATATCACACATGCATCTTCGACAACGGAGGCAAGGTGAGGAGATAGTGTGTGGTTGTTTGGAACCGAGAGAGCAAGACCCCTAGCACGTGGCCAAGAGGGGTCTGACAAACAATGGAGAGAGGTCGAGAGAGACGTACGGAGAAAATGCAGACATGGGGAGGAGAGAGTGCATGTTTGTCATAGAGAGATCCCCTGGAGATCGTGATGGGACTACATGGGTGGGAGATCGAGTGACAAGGTGTGTGCGCGATAGAAGATGCCCCGAGAGATATCGGGATAGACGTATGGATGGAAGGAGACAATACGTGTGTTCCTGATGGCTAGTAAGAGATAATCATACTTAGGAGGGGGGGAGTGCTTGCGCCTATGATGGAGTGTGGGATTATGGTACTTAGGGGGGTGCGTGTCACATGGAGAGAGAACAAGGGCGGAGAGTGTTGGATGGGTCTATATGTATAGCGCGAGCGAGACATGTGTATGTGTGAACCAGGGAGATATAAGGCCAGTTTGGCTTGCGTCCTGAGCATCTTTTGCCTGGCCTGGGGCTGTGGCTGGATTTCATGCACGCTTGTTTGGTTGCTACCCTGTGAAAAAGAAAGCAAGCCTGGCCTGGGTTCCCTTGCACTTTAATTAGCCTGGCAGAACTCCAGACACTGCAAGTAGCTTGGTCCAGGTGATCGATTTCGAACGCCTGGCCGTGCCTGGTCGTGTGGCCATGAGGCTAACAGCAACATGGATGGATATTAGCATTAAATAATTGATGCATGGATTGATTGATGGGACGTTGATGCTTTGCCTGGCCCAGGCATGAACCAAATGCTTCAGCACCACACAAGCCTGGCCAGGCAGAAATATTTTACATCTCACGTCCACACCAGGCAGTACTGGACATCAAGGCATCAGGGTCAGGTCACGAACCAAACAGACCAATAAAGTTTGAGAGAGATTGAGGAGCCCCGATAAGGCTGAGTGGTGCGTCAGATAGCTGAGAGGGGGAAAGAGATATTCCATCCTCTCGATCATGCAGTCCATGTAAATTTTTTAGAAGTCAAACTTTGGAAACTTTGATCAGGTTTACGCAAATGTTATTTATATCTACAATACCAAAGATACATCATACAAAACTACATCTCATGGTGAATCTAATGGTATATGTTTGCCATACTAGATGTAATTATTTTTCTCCACGTACATGGTCAAACTTTGTGATGTTTGACTTTTCAATAAATCTATATGCTATGGACCGAGGAGAGTGCCTCAGTTGAGACAGAGCAAGTGCGTGTGAAGGAGAATGAGTAAGTGTGCAAAAAGAGTATGTGTGTGAAAGAGAAAGTGACAACAAATGATAAATTAGAGAGAGTGTGTTTTTTCGTTTCTTATGCGAACATATCACGCATGCATCTTCGAGATAGAAAAGCGAGGTGAGGAGATACACGAAGATAGCTAGTGTGTGATTGTTTGCAACGGAGAGAGATGCCCCTGTAGCACATGTCCAATAGAGGTCTGGCCAACAAGGAACAAAGGTCGAGAGGGACACATGGATGGCATGGACGCATGGGGAGCGAGAGAGGGTGTGTTTGTGATAGAGAGATCCCGTCGAGATCGTGAGGGGACTATATGGGTGGGAGATCGAGGGAGTGTGTGCGCGATAGAAAGATGCCCTGAGAGAAATCGAGATAGACCATGCACATGTTTGTGATGGGGACTAAGATTAGCTAGTCATATACATATAGGGGGGGACTGCGTGTGCCTACAATTGAGTGAGAGACCATCATACTTGGCTAGTTGGGCATGAGATTGTGTGTGTCCGCGTGTGAGATGGAGAGAGAACGAGGGGGAGAGATAGAGTTTTAGATGGGCCTATCGAGTGCGAGTGAGATATGCATGTGTATGTGTGACCCAGGTGGATGGAGAGTTTAAGAGAGGGGGGAAGAGCTCCGAGACGACATAGTGGTGCGTGAGAGAGTTACGGGCAAAGAACCAAGGAATTTGTGTGCGTATGATGAGTGCACCCAAGATATCTAGCTTGGACTAGCTAGAGTATCACACATAGTGTGCGAGAGAGACCTGTAGATGGTGTATATACGCATGCGAACTAGAAAGACCCCCCCCCCCACACACACACAAAGAGAGAGAGAGAGATGGAGAGAAAGGGAGAGGGACCAACAAGGTTTTTGTGTCGAATGCGTGCGACAGAATTGAAGATTGTCGGCGAGAGGGAGAGAGACAGAGAACAGGAGTCCGGGAGAGGGGGAGGTCACATTTTATGCATCAAAGACTGATATAAACCATGCTTCGATATAAACTTGCATTCAAATATTTAAATTGGAGAACATGTTGTCTGCAATCCACACATGAACGGATATATGCGTATATCAAACAAGTTCATTAATTTGACTTTCAACATGTTCATGGAGTACTATAATACTGTACAACATGCTACTCGATTGAGGTGTTCAATTTTGGATTTAGTTCACTATTTTGACCTACTGAACGAGCTATTTCATTGAATCAAGATATTTCATTTTGGGTTTGATTCGCGTTTTTGAGTGGGTCAACTATTTGTCATATAGTAAATCGCTAGCAACGAGCATGTAAAAACACATTACTCCCGAGCATCATCTCTCCTTCTAAAACAGAAGTGGCAAGCTAATATTTCAAAATTTGATCTGAATCGACTTGGTAAGGTAGACGTGGATGCTCATTCTCCCAAAATTTGAACAAACTGTTAAACATCCTCTCTGCTCGGTGGAATTTGCCCGAGCAAATAAATGGGAGACGCGAAATTACCGTCCTATGTGGGACACGCATCAATTGGCCCGTTGTACATCGAGGGTAGGTTCGTAACTTCATCCAAGCATGCCTTCTCCTCGGCCGAAATGACATGTGTCAAATAATTCATAAACCATGGTCGGCAAAACACGCTCTCCTCGCCCGAAATAGCTCACGCCCACTATTTCAAAACATGCTCTCCTCGCCCGAAATCGCTCGCGCCCACTATAGTTCAAAACACGCCCTCCTCGCCCGAAATTGCTCCCACCCACTATTTGGGGAGAAGCAAAGTTACTCTACTATCCACGACCCTCAGTACACAGACCCAAGCCGAGAAGCCTATAGGCAAGGGTAGAACTGTAACTCCCCCTCACATTTCAAACAAATGCATCCGTAAGACATGGTTCCACTCCCCTCCCAATTCCCCCCGCCCCCCCATTCATACCTCATGGGTGCCAAATCACCTTCTCCCTGGGAAGCACCCTTCTCCCGAGCCGCGAAACCTCAGCCCCACCTCCATGGTGCCCCCACCGCACCAATTTCACAGCCGCCCTCCTCCCTAATGCCGGAGACGCTGTCCATTTACTGTCGTGCACTGGGCCGTGTGCCTCTTACTCCGTGCTGCTGGTGCTGCCTCGACGACGGCCGCGTGAACCGTACCGGAGCCGATTCACTCCTGCCATTGTTCATGGCGCCGGAGCGGCTCCAACTTCAAATCCGTCCAGAGTCCTGGCGCTGCTTCCGCGTAGCCGTCGACCGTCGCGACATCGCTCTTTCCCTACCGCCAAGGCGGCAGAGCTCCTAGGATGCCGGTTGGCTGGTGTCTAACGTAAGGGTGCGGGGCCGCAAGTTCGCCGCGGAAGCAGCGCTTAGATGGGTATCTTTTAGAGTTGCGTGGGTTGAAGGTACTGCCGCCGCCGGATATAGATGATGGGGAGTCTCTGTGGATTGGCCCGGGGGCGGCGCAACCACGACAATGCGGTGGGGCGGGGAGCGGGGTTTTGGCCGGGGCCACAGACGGCGGAGGCAGGCTGCTCTGGCGTTGGTCACTGGCTCTTCGGGGAAGATTCGAACAGTGTTAGCCGGGAGGCACAAGACGGCCAGCCATCCGGTGTAGATCGGACAGTACCAAAATAAAATAAAATCGTGTGACGCCAATTTAGTCTTCAGTGACGTGTGACCACTCTCGTACCTTGTTGTTGATCTCTTAGTGTATTTCTTCAGATCAAAGAGATATGTCGTTCTTAACATTATGCGTTATCTGCATCTTCAGACACACCGTCTTCCGACTCACCGCAGCTGCTCCAACAAGGGAAGCATACACCAGAAGGGAGCTATAGTCCCCACTCAACAATTCCCTGCATCGAATGCGCGTGCCTGACATGGACAGCCACAACAACTACAGGGCCATCGACAAGTCAGCACATGATGCTCACTCCTATGGATGGCAGCCAGATAGGTTGTACCCTCATCTTACTTGTGTGCAACATTTATGGTTTTGTTATTCATCTAAGCATAGAAAATAGATCATCAAATTTCACTGTATATTCATGCTGATCTCTTACGGGTCTTGTTCAGGAGTTAATGTTGTTCCATACTTCAGCTAAGATACTTGTTCTTTAGGTAACGTTGTTCCATAGTTATCATCCATCAGCCAATGCTATCCCACAGGCTGGTGATTATAGTATTATACCACTTCTAGTATTACCTATGTTGTTCTTTAATACTTTTGTGTGCCATCTAGTTAATCTTGAGTACAAATGATACATATTCTGTAGCTTTCATCTGTGTTCTCCCTTTAGTTTATGAGACCTGTTGCTGCTAGTTAACCCCAGTCCTAATATTTATGTCGTCTCCTATAGGCACTCATTACATAAATCTAACTACTAGTTGTCTTCCATGCATGTCAGATATAATTGCACACACTGATATATCCACAAGAACCTCACGGAGCAATGTAAAGGCCAATAAACTTGACGTCAATGATACCCAATATGATGGAACATGTAAAGGCAGTTCTTCAGAAGACTTGCAGAAAGATGATGAATCCTCTTCACCCCACAAGGTCCTTGCTCTAACTTGGCCTGTGATATGGGTACAACATGCATATAATGTCCTGGAGTGTATCTAATATGTTGCAATGCCATGTGCTTAGCATGCTGATCATGCATGTAAATATGTCATGCCTTCCTGTTTTTTCAGTACCTATTCCATTCATGATAACATGTTTTCAAATTCAAGTACTGTCATTCTACTCTATCGTAATGCCATCTGCTTAATTTGGATGTCATGCTTCTGAATATCTTATGCATTGTTATTCATCAGTATGTAGTTCATCTGTCTACCATACCATGTTATTTACATTGAAGTGCTGTTCTAGTGCTCTGTTGCAATGCCATCTTATTTTCCCAATCATACACGTGTATGTTGCCTTAGTTATTTCTGTACGTATTCCGCTAGCATACAGTTTTACATTCAACTAGTGTTTTTTTTGTTGTGTTGTCCTGTCGTATCCCTAGCTCTTACACCATACTCCCTCCATCTGGATTACATGTTGCCGAAATGGATAAAAAAGGATGTATCTAGAACTGAAATACGCCTAGACCCATCCATTTTTTTCCGGATGGAGGGAATACATGTCAATATGTCATGCCTTTCTATTCTTCAGTACCTATTCCGTCTCTCTATTGTCGCATGTTTTATAATTAAAGCACCATTCTTCCATACTAGGCATGCAAGGGGAAGACGACTATGTTAGAATTTGAAGGGTTACAAACAAGGCCTTTGCAAAAGATCCAAACGCCAGGAGATAATAAACCAACTTCAGTTTTTATAGATACTGCTCCAGCACAGAGAAACCCAACTCCTACTGATAATAAGTAGATTCCAGTGGCTAAAGAACTAGTCCGCTCTAGTCCAGCAAAAATATGTCAACTCAATTCTAAGAAGCATGTGCGTATTTGAGGGAGTCCTGGATTAGGGGATCTCCGGACAGCCGGATTATATCCTTTGGCCGGACTATTGGACTATGAAGATACAAGACTGAAGACTTCGTCTCGTGTACGGATGGGACTCTACTTGGCATGGAAGGCAAGCTAGAAAATAAGGATATGTATATCTCCTCCTTTGTAACCGACCTTGTGTAACCCTAGCCCCCTCCGGTGTCTATATAAACCGGAGGGTTTTAGTCCGTAGGACAACAGATAATCATACCATAGGCTAGCTTCTAGGGTTTAGCCTCTCTGATCTCGTGGTAGATCTACTATTGTACTACCCATATCATTAATATTAATCAAGCAGGACGTAGGGTTTTACCTCCATCAAGAGGGCCCAAACCTGGGTAAAACATCGTGTTCCCTGCCTCCTGTTACCATCCGCCTTAGACGCATAGTTCGAGACCCCCTAACCGAGATCCGCCGGTTTTGACACCGGCATTGGTGCTTTCATTCAGAGTTCCTCTGTGCCGTCGCCAGAAGGAAGGATGTCTCATCTCGTCTTTAGAGACGGTACTACTGTTGGAGGAGCTTTGGCTGTCGGCCAAACTCTCCAGCTAGGCGGTTTCATTATGACCGCCTGTTTGGCCGCCGCGCCAACGATGACTTCTCGGGTCACCGAAAACAACCTCCACGTCAAATCGGCACTCGCCGAACAGATGGATCCAATGGAGCTCGCCTCCCTAAACGAGCTCTTGGATCGCATCGCCGCCTTGGGAGTCGCTACGGACTATGATCAGATTGGGCTTAAACCCGATCAAAGGGAGATTAACTCTCCACCGGTCACCCATCATATTGCAGTGGTGGAGGAACAACGCGGCGACCTTTCCTCTATCTTGAGGACCAACTATGTCCGGATTCCCGAGCTCTCCGAGTCGGACGCCCGTCCGCGGGAGGACAACATCTAATACCTGAACTTAGAGTCAGGCAGCGGGCCAGGATTATCGGGTAACATCCTGGAACCGGAACTTCCAAAATTGGAAACTCCTCGGCCCCTGGATCCCAGATTGGGTAAGGGTTCGGATTCAATTCCACCCACCCACCCAAACATAACCGATCTTTCCCACATCAGGCAAGAGCCCCAGGAAATAGTACATCACTATTGGGCCAAATTCCTCCTTGCGATGAACAAGGTTAAGGACTGTCGCGAGGAAGACGCAATCCTATTTTTCTGCAATAATTGCATGGACAAGGGAATCCTTAACGCCATAAATCGCCGTGAGATAACATGCTTCGCTGACTTGGCATCCATAGTACGAAAGTACTGTGCGATGGAAAGTGCCTGGAAAACCGAAACAAACTTTTGGGATAATCCGGCCCCGAATACAAACCCAGTCCGAAATAAAAGGGTGCATTATCACAATACACCCGGGTCAACTACCAAAAAGCAAAAACCCTCTATAGGGCATGGAACCGTACTGGAGGGATGGCTCAACGGACCCTGCAAAATTCATAGTACATCGGATATAATACCAACGCATAGCCTTAGAGCATGTTGGATACTCCGGCAGGTGGCCAAAAGTGATGAGGATCTTCTTATCCCAAATACCACAGAGCACCATCCTGTGGATAACAATACGGTGTTAACAGTGTTTGAGACCTTTGCGTCAAATAATAGCCGCAAGCGAACACTCCGCAGCATGGCCGAAATCTACCACGTAGCAGCAATAAATCCATGGAGTGACACGGCTATTACCTTCAATGCCAGTGACGAACCTAAATTCCAAACAGCCCAAGCACCAGCCGCACTGGTCCTCAGTCCAATCGTGGATGGCTTTCGACTCACCAAAGTACTCATGGATGGCGGTAGCGGATTAAACCTCATCTATGAGGAAACTCTTCAAAAGATGGAAATAGACCGGAACCGCATTGAGCAAAGTAGCACAACCTTTAGAGGAATCATCCCCAGTCGGGAAGCACGCTGTGCTGGGAAAATCACACTAGATGTGGTATTCGGCACGCCGGACAATTACAGGTCCGAAGAAATTACATTCCAAGTGGCCCCGTTCAGCAGTGGTTATCACACTCTTTTAGGATGGGAGGCATTCACAATGTTCCAAGCCGTACCCCATTACGGGTACATGAAGCTCAAAATGCCCGGGCCCAACGGAATCATCACTCTCACCCGCGATCCGGACATAGCACTCCGTGCCAAAAACAAAACAACCACACTGGCCCTCGAGGCATTATCCGAAGCCCTCTCGGCCGAGGAATTAACCACGCTACGCTCCACAGTGGACAGGGACGACGTGATACTCGACAAGAGATCCAAGCCCACCTCTTTTAAACCAGCGGATGAAATAGTCAAATTCCAAGTCCACCCAACGGACCCTACAAAAACAGCCTCCTTCGGGGCACAGTTAAACCTCGCTGTGGACGCCGCACTACGAGAGTTCCTGCGCGAGAACTGTGACATATTCACCTGGCATCCCTCAGACATGCCAGGAATCCCACGCAGGCTGGCCGAGCATAGCCTCAATATCCTAAAGGGATTCAAGCCGGTCAAGCAAGCTCTTCGGCATTTCTCTGAACGTAAGAGACAGGCCATGGGAGAGGAACTAGCCAAGTTATTGGAGGCCGGATTCATCAGACAAATAAAACACACGGACTGGCTAGCAAACCTGGTGATGGTACCAAAGAAGGACAAATCCTGGCGCCTTTGTGTCGATTTCAAAGACCTCAATAAAGCTTGCCCAAAGGATCCCTTCCCCCTCCCATGCATCGATCAAATCATTGATGCTACCACAGGACACGAGTCATTGTGTTTCCTCGACGCATACTCTGGTTACCACCAAATCAAGATGGCGGAGTCCGACCAAGCCACAACGACATTCATCACACCATACGGTCCCTTCTGTTTTAACACAATGCCTTTTGGGCTCAAAAACGCCGGCGCAACATATCAGCGCATGATTCAGACATGTCTGGAGAAACAAATCGGCAAAACAGTAGAGGTATACGTAGACGATGTGGTCGTCAAAACCAAACACGTCAACTCTTTGATAGACGACTTGAGGTTCACGTTCGACAACCTCCGAACATACGACATCAAGCTCAATCCGGAAAAATGCGTTTTCGGCGTACCAGCCGGAAAGCTCCTGGGTTTCATTGTCTCCAGTAGAGGTATTGAAGCTAATCCGGCCAAAATCCGAGCTTTGTCACAATTGGCTACCCCAACAGACCTCAAACAAATCCAGAAGTTAACTGGGTGTGTGGCGGCTCTAAGCCGCTTTATCTCCCGCTTAGGAGAAAAGGCTTTACCCATTTATCGCCTCCTTCGGCGCACCGAACACTTCGAGTGGACGGACGCGGCCATAGCCGGATTAGAAGAAATAAAGGCCATCTGGGCAACCAACCCAATCCTCGCCGCGCCAAACGTCCGCGAACCAATGTTGTTGTACATTGCGACAACTCATCAAGTTGTAAGCGCGGTGCTCGTTGTCGAACGGGAAGCGGACGGACATAAATTCCCTCTGCAGAAGCCGGTATACTTTGTTTCCACTGTCCTCACTCCATGCAAATCACGGTACCCACATTACCAAAAGATAGCATATGCGGTATTCATGGCATCGCGGAAGCTGTGACACTACTTTCAAGAGTGTTCGATTACAGTAGCCTCGGAAGTGCCACTTAATGATATTATAAACAACCGCGACGCTACGGGTCGGATTGCCAAATGGGCCATTGAGCTCCTCTCGTTCGACATAACATACAAACATCGACGAGCCATTAAGTCGCAAGTATTGGCCGACTTCGTCGCCGAATGGACAAAGGCCAAACTCCCTAAAGAGTACGACGCATACTCCAATTGGATCATGCACTTCGACGGTTCTAAAATGCTGGCTGGTCTAGGGGCTGGCGTCGTCCTGACGTCCCCAACCGGAGATACCGTTTGGTACGTATTGCAAATATTGTATAGAGACTCCAACAATGCAGCCGAATATGAAGCTCTGTTGCATGGTCTTCGGATGGCAGTCTCCATGGGCATTCAACGCCTGGAGGTGCGTGGGGATTCAAACCTCGCAATATCCCAAATAAATGGAGACTTTGACGCCAAGGATCCGAAAATGGCGGCCTATCGAAATGCCGTCCTAAAAATGTCAGCTCGGTTCGAGGGGCTCGAATTTCACCATGTGGCTCGGGAAAACAATCAGGCAGCAGATATCCTCGCCCGCATCGGCGCAAAACGTGATGCAGTCCCCCCAACATATTTTTGGAATGGCTGTTCAAGCCATCCGTAGTATGGGAAGGGGACACCGGTAACAACAGTCCGGACCCGGCCAAAATACATGATACCGAACTCTCTGACACAATCGGAGGCTCCACCACCGAAATAACACCTTCAGCCCACGAAATAATGGCCATTGTTACCCCGTGGACAGAACCTTTCATGGCCTACCTAACTAGACAGGAACTTCCGGAGGACCAAAATGAGGCACGCTGCATAGTGCGGCGATCCAAGGCCTACAAGGTCCATGAGGGAGAATTGTACAAAAAAAGTACCACCGGAGTCCTTCAAAGGTGCATCTCCGAAGAGGAAGGGCGGAATCTTTTGGCAGAAATTCACGCCGGACTCGGCGGTCATCATGTCGCAGCTCGGGCTCTTGTAAGTAAGGCCTTCTGTACAGGATTCTATTAGCCAACGGCCCGGGCAGATGCACAGGACTTGGTCCAACGCTGTGCCGGTTGCCAGCTCTTTGCAAATCAAAGCCACATGCCACCCACCGCCCTCCAAAAAATCCCCATTACATGGCCCTTTGCGGTCTAGGGGCTTGACATGGTTGGACCCCTTAAAGGGGGAACCCACAAGAAAAAAAAATACTTATTGGTCATGGTGGATAAATTCACCAAATGGATAGAGGCCCAACCTGTTAAAATAGCCGAATCCGGACCAGTGATAGACTTCAGATCCGGGGTTGTACACCGTTATGGTGTCCCCCACAGCATCATCACTGATAATGGCACAAACTTCACGGCCGACGAGGTAAAACTCTGGTGCGGCAAAATGGGCATCAAGCTCGATTATGCTTCAGTCTATCACCCACAAACCAACGGTCAAGTCGAGCGAGCAAACAGTCTTATAATGAGCGGCATTAAACCCAGATTAGTGTGCTCCTTAACGGAGTCTAATACGCACTGGGTAGAGGAGCTCGACTCCGTACTCTGGGGGCTGCGGACCACGCCGAATCGTAGTACCGGATATACACCCTTCTTTATGGTGTACGGCGCAGAGGCAGTCTTGCCCTGTGACATAATTCATAACTCACCTCGAGTGAGCATGTACGAAGAAAGAGAAGCCGAGCTCGATCGGCAGGACAGTCTGGACACCTTGGAGGAGGAGCGCGACTTAGCCAAAGCCCGTTTCGCATTTTATCAGCAACAGGCTCGCAGATACCAAAGCAGAGAAGTACGAGCCAAAACTTATAACGTTGGCGAACTAGTTCTACGCCTGCCGGATAAGAAAAAGAACAAACTCGAGCCCACATGGGAAGGTCCCTTCATTATTGACCAAGTTCTGACTGGTAGAGCGTAGCGACTGCGGGATGCGTCGACTAGTCGACTTGAGCCGAACCCATGGAACGCGACCAGGCTCCGAAGATTCTACGCCTAGCACCGAACTCTAAGTTAGTCCCATCCCTTTTTCCATTTTTCGCATATGCATTATCTGTCTTGTTTTTCTTTCTTTCTTTTATTATTTCTCTAGGCCTTCAAGGGTCACCTTGTGCCTCGCCTGCGTATTACAGATGCGCTAGCCACACTCTTCATACCTGGGGGCTTCTTTCACAGAAGCTTAAATTATTTATCTGGGCCTCATGTCCCACACATGTGTTAAACTTCCGCATGTACCTTTTTTCACCATTATATGCATCGATATGACTTACGTTTTGGCCAAGATGGGTTGCCTGGCTCTTGTATTTATGCCCTACATTCCTGTTAATTCGGCTAGGGCATAAGGGGAGCACCTCTGCGATTCTTACTGCCGGGTCAACCGGATGTGTACCTCAGACTGGGTGAAGCCGAAAGCTAGCGTTCTTAAGGGAATATTCGGTCGGTGAACAAAAGATGATTTTTATTTATTGTCCATATCTGCCCCCAGATGTTTTTCCTGCGTTTCCTATCGCAGTCCGGACATGCACTTTAGGGCATGCTTACGCAGGGAAAGGAACCCTTAACGGAACTATTCTCCCTGGAAGATGTTTCTTACTACCCATGTAATATAACATAACAAGTTGGGCACTTGTCTGATAAAGCACTAATGACCCCTACGCCTGGTCTCCACGCATACCCCAGTTCTTATATAACTGAGCGGGTATTCGGATACACTCCAGACTATTGGGCCCGGAGGTTGAAGCGAAAAGGTCCGCAACGAGAAATGATCTACAATCCGGATAGAAGGCATTATACATGTCACTTTAATTACATAGTCATGCAGACTGACTAAATTCCTCTTCTATACCATCCAACAGGCGGTCTAGCTTACAATCCTGTTGAGAATACTTTGCGGCTAATTCTACTTGCCCATAAACTAAGCTAACGGGGATCTCTTTTCCGTCGGGCCCCACAAGTCCGACTTCGGCCATGTGATTTGGGTCTGCCTTGGTATACCGCGTCTTCACCATGGCCCAGGCTTCTCTGGCACCCTGTCGGTAGACTGATATCTTCCATAATCGGAAGCGCCGCCGTGCTCCCTTGAGCTTCTCCGCAAGCTCGGCAATGCCCTCTAGCAGGGAGACGGATGGCCATAAGGCCTGGGCAACACCCTGCATCACCTGCCGAACTTGTTCGTGCAGATGTGACAGCTCGGACAGAAGATCACCCGCAGACCCGTGCATTTCCTCCGCGGGATGACCCGTCAGCATACGTACAGACATAACGCTGTTAGTCGACTTCTTCGCCGAACTCCTTTAAAAGGATTCGTTCAAGCACTTACTGAAAATGCCGCGCCGAAGCTGCCTATTCTCCTTCTCGGAGTCTGCAAGCTGGCCACGAAAGTCTTTTAGTTCCATGCTCAGCTTAATATTGGCATCTTGGAGATTGTTTTTCTCCCGCCTAACTTCAGTCAGCACGCGTTTGCCAGCCTCTAGCTGTTGCATAACATGCTGGACCTCTGGATTCTCTCCGGATTCATCTACAACATCTGTTGTTAGATCTGCAGCCACGCCGCACACTATATGGTAACCATCATTCTTTAAAGTAAATGTTACCAGTGGGAGCCTTTTTCTGTTCCTGCAATGCGGCAACAACGGCCCGCAGTTGGGTCTTGCATTCCTCCAGCTCCTGGGACAGCTTAGTATTCTTCTCTGTCAGAACCTGCACAATAAAGATGATCCTTAAATCAGTTCTGCTAACTGTTTCAAGTCTCAGGGGCTACTGATACACATAAATCACCAGATTCACTCACCCGTACAAACTTTACATAGTGATCCATGGCTCTGGCTAGACCATCTTGAGCGGCACGGAGGTACGCCTCTCAAGAATTGAAGGCATCAAATGCCTCTGGAGAGAAACAAGCATCACAGAGTACGGCCCGGCGGCGGCTATGATTCATGGCGCTTTCCACTTCTGAGTTAGTAGCGGATAATCTATCTGCATCCTCTGTAGGGGGATTATCCGGCACCTGCCCCATATTGGCTTCCGCCTCTATGTCCAGTCCTGGTGACCGACTGGTGGAGCCGTGATCGGCAGCATTGTCGGCTATTCTGACGAGCATTTTTTCTATTAAAGAAACACGGGTGTCATTACATTTTGAGAAAGACGACAACCAAGGAGCGGGGTTTTTATACCTTTGTGCCGGCGTCTCTGTCCTGACTGCCTTCCTTTTTGGCCTACCTGGCCTCGGCGCCTCTGGTTGGCGAGTTGCTGCGGGTTCGGCAGGGCATCCCGAATGCCTTCCCTGTAAAAAATGCCATGTGTATATGGTGGGTGAAGTGTTTAAGAGGGGATCCTAGTTTTTGGAGTTAGGATTTTTTTGGTTTTTCTTACTTGCGATGCAGGGAGCAGTCCGGGATAGTCGGCCGTAATAGCCACCATGGCATCGTCGCAGCTTAACTGATAGAACTGCCGGTCTATCAGCTCCACGGAGATAACCGAATCTTCTTCAAGTCCGGAGTCGAGGGCCCGGTCAGGGTCCTCTGGTTGTGGAGAAGGGCTGCAGACCTCCTTTATGGATTTTCGCAGTTCCTGCCGCAAAGTGGCAAGGTGAATACTTACGACAAAGAATGCAGGAAAAATGGGAGCAGGGAAATATAACTTACCCAGTTTGGAGGATTGTACATGGAGAATCCATCCCGTGGCTTGATGCGGGTGAACTCCTCTTCCTCACCCTTGAACAGTTCGGACAGAATTTTCGCTAGAGCGGCAGCATTGTCCGGACCCTTACGCCCGCAGCGGGTGGCGTCATCCGCCCCGTTATAACACCACAAGGGGTGCCCACGATATTGAAGTGGCTGCACTCCCCGCATTATGCAAATCAACATAACTTTGATTATTGTCAATCCTGATTGAGCCAGTGCGTTGATCTAGTTCATCAGATAGAGGACTTCCCTGTTGTCTTCCGCCTGGGGGCTCCGTGGGCGCCAACTTCGGCGCTTCTTAAGAGGAGCATTGTTGAACTCAGGAAGACCCCGCCGGACAGGGTCTTCAAGGGGAACGTCCTCCATATAAAACCATTCTGAAGGCCAGTCTTCGGACGGCTTCTTTGGGGTACCGGACAGGTATCCGATATCGGTGATGCGCCATATTTCGGCTCCGCCCACTTGATAAAGTGATTCCCTCTGTGTGCGAGGGACGAGGCAAAATAGCCTTTTCCACAGCTCAAAGTGAGCCTCACAGCCCAGGAACAACTCGTAGAGAGAGACATAGCCAGCGATGTGTAGAATGGAGGCAGGGGTAAGATTGTGTAATTGGAGGCCGTAGAACTCCAGGAGCCCACGGAGAAACGGATGGATTGGAAATCTGAGTCCCCTTAGTAAATAAGGAACACGGCAAACCCGTTCCCCCATGGAGGGACATGGCAGGCTCTCCGCTTGCTCCTCGCCATTGTAGGTGGCAAGCCCGGCTCGAACGGGCACCATATACGCCGGAGGGAGAAATCCCTTAGTCTGCAGTTCGACTAATCGACTATGCGGGACTGAACACCTCTCCCAATCACCGGGCTTAGGGCTACGGGGGCGGGAGGAGGAGCTGCGGAGGTCAGCCATGCTGGAATGGATCTTTCCGAAACTTGCTCTGGTGGACTCTTGTTGGGGGAGGAGGGTATGGATCGGATCTAAGAATCCCCATCCCTTTAATAGAAAATTTATTTATCTCGCTAGGGGGGCGAATGTAAAAATGCCCTGGCGCCTCGTATTCATTCGACGCGTGGGAGATAGCCCTTATTGGGCACAAAAGCCAAGAGGTCCGAACATTTATGGGACCAGACACTGCTTACAAACACTTGGAAATTCGAGAAGAACCCACCTTGCAATGCCGAAGACAATACTGCGCGCCTGGCTCATCATCATTGAAGCCTGGTTCGGGGGCTACTGAGGGAGTCCTGGATTAGGGGGTCTTCGGACAGCCGGATTATATCCTTTGGCCGGACTGTTGGACTATGAAGATACAAGATTGAAGACTTCGTCTCGTGTCCGGATGGGACTCTACTTGGCGTGGAAGGCAAGCTAGACAATAGGGATATGTATATCTCCTCCTTTGTAACCGACCTTGTGTAACCCTAGCCTCCTCCGGTGTCTATATAAACCGGAGGGTTTTAGTCCGTAGGACAACAGATAATCATACCATAGGCTAGCTTCTAGGGTTCAGCCTCTCTGATCTCGTGGTAGATCTACTCTTGTACTACCCATATCATCAATATTAATCAAGCAGGACGTAGGGTTTTACCTCCATCAAGAGGGCCGAACCTGGGTAAAACATTGTATTCTCTGCCTCCTGTTACCATCCGCCTTAGACGCACAGTTCAAGACCCCCTACCCGAGATCCGCCGATTTTGACACCGACAGTATCCTTGCATCATGAAATTTTATAGCATGCTGATCATATTTTCTACATGTTTCTTATCCATCTCTCTTTTAGAAAATAATCTTAACAGATAGAAGAATTTCTGCAATGGTATCGTTTATGAGGAAAGATTCTTGCAGGAATTCTCTGTGCTCCAATGTAGATGTAAGTACCTGTTGTATATCACTATATTTTTACATCGGCATGTATTTTCTTAATCGGCGTGAATCCAACCTTTATTTGATCTAAATTTAGTTGTAGCAAAATGTATGATTAAAGGCCACAATGTTGATTTTTGCAAGGAAAACTGCCTGGTAGTTTTGCATCCTGAGCTGCATGAGTGTACTATCTCATATCAGTGGGTTTGAATACTTTGGTTCTGCAGTGGGTTTTTCAGTGTTTTTACTGTGTTGTCCTGTCCTATCCCTAGCTCTTACATCATACTCCCTCCGTCTGGATTAAATGTCGCAGAAATGGATAAAACTGGATGTATCTAGAACTGAAATACGCCTAGACCCATCCATTTATTTCCGGGTGGAGGGAATACATGTCAATATGTCATGCCTTTCTATTCTTCAGTACCTATTCCATCTCTGCTGTAGCATGTTTTATAACTGAATCACCATTCTTCTATATAAGGCATGCAAGGGGAAGACAACTATGTTAGAATCTGAAGGGTTACAAACCAGGTCTTTGCAAAAGATCCAAACGCCAGGAGATAATAAACCAACTCAATTTTTCATAGATACTGCTCCAGCACAGAGAAACCCAACTCCCACTGATAATAAGCAGATTCCAGTGGCCAAAGAACTAGTCCGCTCCAGTCCAGCAAAAGAAGGTCAACTCCATTCTAAGAAGCGTGTGCTTATCCTCGCATCTTGAAATTTTATAGCATTCTGGTCATATTTTCTACATGTTTCTTACCCATCTCTCTTTTAGAAAATAAGGTTAAATGATACAAGACTTCCTCCATTGGGATCGTATTCGAGGAAAATATCTTGCGGGAATTCTCTATGCTCCAATGCTGATGTAAGTACCTGTTGTATATCACTATTTTTACATCAGCATGTATTTTGTTAATCGGCATGAATCTAACCTTTATCTGATCTAAAATTAGTTGTAGCAAAATGTTAAAGGCGCCAATGTTGATTTTTGTAAGGAAAACTGCCTGGTAGTTTTGCATACTGAGCTGCATGAATGTACTATCTCATATCACGCACATTATTGAATTGTAGTGCTTCTCTGGTTGCCCATTCATTCATTGTGTCAATGTTGCTTTCGTATTACCTTACCTGACTGATGATAGCTGTGCCATATTGTGTTAATTTGGTGTAGGCTAGTTACCCAAACGTTCATTGTGTCAATGTTGCTTTCCTATTATCTGACTTGGCCAATGATAGCAATGCTAGTGTGTTAATTTTGTGCAGGCTGCTGAAGATAAGAAGACAAACTCTGAAAACAGCAAGGCAACCCCATTGTTTTCTTTCCAGTAAATCTAGGCCAGGTAATATGGCAATAACTCATGATTAATCTGTTTGGTTCCCGTCCTAATTTATGTTATGATGTAGTGGTCGAGACACTCTCCACTATCAATAATACAAGCCTGCCAAAATCGCCATCTGAATCTGTTCAGTATCCTCTGTCTCGAATGCAACGGAATAAATGTATATTTGTGAACCAATTAATGGCTGAAGCAATGATGGAAATGGTGGATGAATCAGAGGTCCAGAGTCGTGCGACACAACAACTGATCAATGTTTTCAGAGACAGTGTAGCAAAGCAGCAAGAACTTGCCCACATGCTTATGGGCGTCATCTATGCTGAGGTTGTAGATTGTGATGTTGTAGATGGTTAGGTTCTGCTCATTTATTTGCACTGGCATCAATCTTTGATTGCCCAGTGGATGTAATTTCCTGTAATATATGCTGGATGTGCAACGTTATTCCATGTATGCCGTACCTTTGCTTGATCGGTTTTGGTCCTGTGCATAATTACTCATCGTAATGGGCTCAAATTATCTAATTTGGCCTAAAGACATGAACGAACTTTAGTGGGCCCATTAAGTTAATGGGACGTTACTAGGCCGAAAGTTAATGGTCGGCCCTCTTACCTCCCGAGTCGTTAACAGGCCGTTACTAAGTTTGGGCTACATATGGCCCAACTATACTGTAGGCCTTTAGCAGGGCGAAAGAGACAGCGGGCTTGTACTGGACCATGAAGAGCATGGGCCGCTAAGAGGCCGAAAGTCAGGTCGTATTGTAAACGGCCCAACTGTGTTGTGGGCCTTTAGCAGGCCGAAAGAGAAACCGGGCTGGTATTGGACCATGAAGGGCATGGGCCGTTAAAAGGCCAAAACTAAGGTCCGACTACAAATGGCCCAACTCATTTATGGTCCGTTAATAGGCCGAAAGGCACACAAGGCCGGGAATTGGCCCAACACTTAAATGGGTCGCTAAAAGGACAAAACTCAGGTCCGACTACAAATGGCCCAACTGATTTATGGGCCGCCAACAGGCTGAAAGTGACACCGGGCCAGAATTGGCCCAACACTTAAATGGGCCGCTAAAAGGCCGAAACTCAGGTCTGACTACAAATGGCCCATCAGATTTATGGGCCGTCAACAGGCTGAAAGACACACTGGGCCGGAAATTAGCCCAACATTTAAATGGGTTGCTAAAAGGCCGAAAGATGTACATCCTGAAAATTGGCCCATCCATTAAATGAGCCGTTAACAGGCCGAAATCTCAGCTGGCCGATATTAAGCCCAAATATATAGCGGGCTGTTAACGGACTCGAACTAACGATGGGCTGCAATGGTGTCAAATCTTTAACGGGCCGTTGATGGGCCGAATTGGCACATCTCATATCGGCCATGGGCTTAAATGGACCTGACACAAGTAGGCCTTATATGGGCCGGCCTGCTAATTTTTACTGGGCCGGCCTTTTTCATCGGAATGGGCCACTGTTGGGCCGTGCCACGTGTCGACCTATCATAGGCGCCTCCTGTCCAATGAGTGGATGACATTTGTCCCAACGGTGAGGCAATGCGTGTTTCCTTCGGCCAATCAGAATTTTACACGTGGAAATTTCCCATTGGTCAGGGTTGTTAATGGGTTATCGGATCCAAAATCCGACCCGATAGCTTAATGGCGTTCCGTTACGGTGGATGCCACGTGTCGGTCACCCTTGACGAAAGCACTTCTGTGATGCGCGATTTATCGTCATGGAAGTGGACACTTCCGTGATGATAATTTTGGTAATGTCATGGAACACTTCTACGACAGCACAGGTACGACTATCTTGATTCTGTCATAAAATCGTCATGGATGTACATGCATGACAAAAAACACGACCTACTATGACAAACACGTATCATCATGGAAGTGTATTTTTTTTGTAGTGCTGCGTGCCGAACTGCAAAAAAAACATGTATTCTAGACGTTACAAGAAAGGAACGAGACATATTTAAAACACCCTTGTTCACTTACGATTTGGCCCGAGGCTTGTCCTCGTCATGGGACTGCGTGATAACGTCATCCTCTAAGCCCGGACCACCCCTTAGAGGCATATTGCCTCGCTTGGGAGCCTTTTCCTCCCAATCTTCGGAGGCGGCCCTTTTCTTTCCATGGGGGGAACAGACGTTGACTTCCCCTTCATTTTTGTCTTTGGATGTTGGAATCTTGATTCCCTCGGACACAATGTCTGATATACCTTCGGAATGGAGGCCATCTTTGGTCCTCCCACTCTTTGCTTTGCTCTCCTTCACAGGCATCTGGTATAGTGTCGGGGCCAGCATCCTTGTTAACACGGGATCCGCTGAACCTTCAGGAAGGGGGACTGAACACCTAATTAATTCTGCTTTCTTTATCCATCCCTGAAAGAGGATAGTTTGCTCAGTAACGTATTACGGCATACTTAACTACAAAGTGTTTGGAAGTCGAGTGCTTACCGGGGTATCTGGACGTTTGCCGTCGAGGTCGGCGTCCTCAGTGGTGTCCGTCCAATGTTTTCGTTTCCCGAAAAACAACTTCCACATCCCTTTGTGCGTAATGCCGAAGAAGTGTTGGAGGGTTCGTGGTCCTTCCGGATTGAACTCCCACATGCGGAGAGGCCTACGCTGGCATGGCAGAGCTCGGCAGACTAGCATTACTTGAATCATGTCGACAAGATCTATGTCCTTCTCAAGGAGGGTTCGGATGCGGCTCTGTAGAGTCTGCACTTCATCAACTGATCCCTAGTCCAGCCTGTTATTGATCCATGATGCAAGCTGTAATGAAGGACCAGAATGGAACGTGGGTATAGCTGCCCACTTGGTGCTACAGGGTTCCGTGATGTAAAACCACTCTCGCTACCATTGGTTGGAAGTCTCTGTGAAGGAGCCTTTTGGCCAGAGAGTGTTGGTAAGCTTGCTTACTACAACACCGCCACACTCCGCCCGTTCCCTGTCGACTACCTTCGGCTTCACAATAAAGGTCTTGAGCCATAGGCCGAAGTGTGGGGGGATTCGGAGGAAGGCCTCGCATGTGATGATAAACGTCGAGACATGGAGGAAAGAATCCGGAGCTAGATCATGAAAATCTAGTCCGTAATAAAACATTAGCCCCTGGACAAAGGGGTGGAGAGCGAACCCTAGCCCTCGGAGGAAGTGAGAGATGAATACAACCCGCTCGTCGGATCTAGGGGTCGGAATAACCTGTCCTTGAGCAGGAAGCCTGTGGGGGATCTCCGCGGTCAGGTATCTGGCCGCCCGAAGCTTTGCAATATCCTCCTCTGTAATGGAGGAGGCCACCCATCGACCTTGAAGGCTGGGTCCAGACATGATGGGGAAGCTTGGAGCGATGGAGTCGAACCTTGGGTGCTAGAACTTGAGGTTGGAAAGGCTGAGGAGAGGTTTAGCATAAAAAGACGGCCCTTGGTTCCTTTATAAAGGCACCGGGTATTGAATGCCTCCTCCTGAGCCTGAAGACTTGCCTATTCCTAAGGAATCTTTCCAACAGAATGGTTGGGTTACCCACGCTCGTATTGATGAGAATCCCTCAATAAGGGGACACGATCTCTGCTTCGACGGGACGTGCCAATAACAACCACGCCTCGAAACGTGGAACGGTGGGATAGGAAACGGTTCGAAATAAATAACCGGGCGAGCGTGATGTCACGTTATAAAAATTATCAGCAGATTGGACTCATAAAATACTATGCTCTACGGCTGTGGTACTTATGTTACAGGTCCGGACACGATCATTACATCTGAAGACTATCTTGGAGTTCGGAAGGAGGAACCCGCCTTGCAATGCCGAAGACAGATCTACGTGCCAGATACCTTGTCATTGAAGCCAGGTTCAGGGGCTGCTGAGGGAGTCCTGGACTAAGGGGTCCTCGGGCGTCCGGCCTGTTAGCCATGGGCCTGATTGATGGGCTGTGAAGAACATGAAGACCGAAGACTGCACCCGTGTCCGGATAGGACTCTCCTTGGCGTGGAAGGCAAGCTTGACGACCAGCTATGAAGATTCCTTTCTTTGTAACCGACCTTGTGTAACCCTAGATCCCTCCGTGTCTATATAAACCGGAGGGCTAGGTTTGTAGATAGGCAAAATCCTGATAATCATATCCAGACTAGACTTTTAGGGTTTAGTCATTACGATCTCGTGGTAGATCAACTCTTGTAACACTCATATTCATCAAGATCAATCAAGCATGACATAGGGTATTACCTCCATAGAGAGGGCCCGAACCTGGGTAAACATTGTGTCCCCCGTCTCCTGTTACCATCGATCCTAGACGCACAGTTCGGGACCCCCTACCCGAGATCCGCCGGTTTTGACACCGACAATCGTCGTCCATACCGTCGATGTCTTCGGAGCCATAATCGAGCATGTCAGTTAAGTCCTCGACAGTGGCGATGAAGTGGGTGGTGGGTGGGGCGTAAAATTCCCCGTTCTCAGCCCCTAGTCCATGCTGGGCGTAGTTCGGACGTTGTTCCTTCGTAATGACAAGGGATCGCATCAAGTCCAAAGCCTCGCTTAAAAGCGAGGTTTGGCCAGGGAGAAGAGAATCCGTGGAGTATAGCGGGAAGGGGATTCCTCGGCCAAGCTCACATGATGCTGACTCCGAGAGTTCGGAGCCAGTGTCTGGGGAAGAGTCCGGCTTTGTGATGGTTTCCAGTGATACTGCTTCCTCCGGCTCTCCCGTACTGGGCTTAGTGGCCATAGATAGTCCGGCGGGATTAGAAATCCCGTCTTCTGACCTGGCGACGTGCTGTGGCTCTAAGGCCGGAGCGGGGGTTGGGGTCATGAATCCTTGGAAGATCAAGTCTTCTCGGATGTCAACGACATAATCCAAGTTTCCAAAACTAATCTGGTGACCTGGGGTTTAGCTGTCGATCTGCTCTAGATGGCCAAGCGAGTTGGCCCGCAGTGCGAAGTCACCGAACACAAAGATCTGACTGGGGAGGAAAACCTCCCCTAGGGTATCATTGTCGTAGATGATTGATGGATCCATCGAACCTTCTGGTGACGATGCAGCGGAACTCTCAATGAAAGTACCAATGTCAGTGTCAAAACCAGCGAATCTCGGGTAGGGGGTCCCGAACTGTGCGTCTAAGGTCGATGTTAACACGTGACAGGGGACACGATCTTTACCCAGGTTCGGGCCCTCTTGATGGAGGTAATACCCTACGTCCTGCTTGATTGATCTTGATGAGTATAAGGATTACAAGAGTTGATCTACCACGAAATCATTGTAGCTAAACCCTAGAAGTCTAGCCTATATGATTATGATTGCCTCTACGGACTAAACCCTCTGGTTTATATAGACACCGGAGGGCCCTAGGGTTGTACAGAGTCGGTTTACAAAGGAAGGAATCTACATATCTGAATGCCAAGCTTGCCATCCACGCAAAGGAGAGTCTCATCCGGACACGGGAAGAAGTCTTCTATCTTGTATCTTCATGGCCCAATAGTCCGGCCCATGTCACACAGGCCGGACGCCCGAGGACCCCTTAATCCAGGACTCCCTCACTCACCAAGGTGGCTGATACGTCTCCAATGTATCTACTTTTCCAAACACTTTTGCCCTTGTTTTGGACTCTAACTTGCATAATTTGAATGAAACTAACCCGGACTGACGCTGTTTTCAGCAGAATTACCATGGTGTAATTTATGTGGAGGAGCAAACGTTCTCGGAATGACCTGAAACTTCACGGAGCAACTTCTCAGAAAATATGAAAACACCTGCAAAATATGAAGGCCAGGGGGCCCACCACCTGCCCACGAGGGTGGGGGGGCGCCTGCCCCCTTAGGGCGCGCCCCCCTACCTCGTGGGCCCCCTGTTGCCTCTCCGACTCCAACTCCAACTCCATATATTGTGTTTCGGGGAGAAAAAAATCAGAGAGAAGAAATCATCATGTTTTACGATACGGAGCCGCCGCCAAGCCTTAAAACCTCTAGGGAGGGCTGATCTGGAGTCCGTTCGGGGCTCCGAAGAGGGGAATCTGTCGCCATCGTCATCATCAACCATCCCCCATCACCAATTTCATGATGCTCACCGCCGTGCGTGAGTAATTCCATCATAGGATTGTTGGACGGTGATGGGTTGGATGGGATCTATCATGTAATCAAGTTAGTTTTGTTAGGGTTTGATCCCTAGTGTCCACTATGTTCTGAGATTGATGTTGCTATGACTTCGCTATGCTTAATACTTGTCACTAGGGCCCGAGTGCCATGATTTCAGATCTGAACCTATTATGTTTTCATCAATATATGAGTGTTCTTGATCCTATCTTGCAAGTCTATAGTCACATATTATGTGTTATGATCCATTAACCCCGAAGTGACAATAATCGGGATACTTACCGGTGATGACCGTAGTTTGAGGAGTTCATGTATTCACAATGTGTTAATGCTTTGTTCCGGTTCTCTATTAAAAGGAGGCCTTAATATCCCTTAGTTTCCATAAGGACCCCGCTGCCACGGGAGGGTAGGACAAAAGATGTCATGCAAGTTCTTTTCCATAAGCACGTATGACTCATGCCTACATTATATTGACGAACTGGAGCTAGTTCTGTGTCACCCTAGGTTATGAATGTTACACGATGAACCGCATCCGGCATAATTTTCCATCACCGATCCATTGCCTACGAGCTTTCCACATATTGTTCTTCGCTTATTTGCTTTCGCGTTGCTATTGCTATCATCACTACAGAATACCAAAAACATTGCTTTTACTACCGTTACCTTTTGTTACCGTTATCACTACTATCATATTACTTTGCTACTAAATACTTTGCTGCAGATATTAAGTTTCCAGGTGTGGTTGAATTGACAACTCAGCTGCTAATACTTGAGAGTATTCTTTGGCTCCCCTTGTGTCGAATCAATAAATTTGGGTTGAATACTTTACCCTCGAAAACTGTTGCGATCCCCTATACTTGTGGGTTATCAAGACTATTTTCTGGCGCCGTTGTCGGGGAGCATAGCTCTATTCTTTGAGTCACTTGGGATATATATCTGCTTATCATTATGAAGAACTTGAGAGATCCAAAAACCAAGATCTATCCCTCAACTACGAGGGGAGGTAAGGAACTTCCATCTAGCTCTGCACTTGATTCACCTTCTGTTTTGAGTAAGCCTGCGACACCTACACCTGCTTCTGCTATTCGTTCTGATATGTCGCATGTTATTGATGATGCCACTTCTGCTATGCATGATACTTATGATGAAACTACCTCTATGCCTGATACTACTATGCCACATAGTGATTTTCTTGATGAAAAACTTGCTAGGGCTAGAGAGATTGAAAATACTAAATCTGATGATACTGATGAAAGTGATGATGAAGAATCACTTGTTATTCCTAAGGGTTATGTTTTTGATCAAGAAGCTTCTTTAGCCATTTTAGCTTGCAAAAATAGAAATGAACTCAAAAGGTTATTAGCTAAATGGAGTAAGCAATCTCTAAATGCTAGAATGAAACCTGACCCTACTTTTGCTACTTCACCTATCTTTGTTACTGATAAGGATTATGAATTCTCTGTTGATCCTGATATAATTACTTTGGTTGAATCTGATCCTTTTCATGGTTATGAATCTGAAACTGTTGTGGCACATCTTACTAAATTGAATGATATAGCCACCCTGTTTACTAAAGATGAGAGAACTTGCTACTTTTATATCCTTAAAATATTTTCGTTC
Organism: Triticum urartu; assembly: GCF_056163025.1. Lineage (NCBI taxonomy): Eukaryota > Viridiplantae > Streptophyta > Magnoliopsida > Poales > Poaceae > Triticum > Triticum urartu. Next base: position 444,760,930 of record NC_141879.1, on the reverse strand, counting down.
TCATTAAAGGGTGATGCTAAGATATGGTTTAATTCTCTTGATCCTGGTTGTGTGCGTAGTCCCCAGGATATGATTTATTACTTCTCTGCTAAATATTTCCCTGCTCATAAGAAACAAGCTGCTTTAAGGGATATATATAATTTTGCGCAAATTGAAGAAGAGAGTCTCCCACAAGCTTGGGGGAGGCTTCTCCAATTACTTAATGCTTTGCCTGATCATCCTCTTAAGAAAAATGAAATACTTGATATCTTTTATAATGGACTAACCGATGCCTCCAGAGATTACCTGGATAGTTGTGCTAGTTCTGTTTTCAGGGAAAGAACACCGGATGAAGCTGAAATTCTATTGAATAATATGTTGACAAATGAAAATAATTGGACACCTCCGGAGCCAATTCCTGAGCCTATTCCTAAACCAACTCCGAAGAAGAGGGGTATTCTATTTCTCAGTCTTGAAGATATGCAAGAGGCAAAGAAATCTATGAAAGAAAAAGGCATTAAAGCTGAAGATGTTAAGAATATACCTCCTATTGAAGAAATACAAGGTCTTAATTTACCGCCTGTTGAAGAAACATATAATCTTAATCCATTACCTATTGAAGAAACTCATGGTCTTGATAACCCGACACAGGTAGTAAAGGTAAATTCTCTCTATAGATATGATAAAGCTGAAATCCCATTTACTAAATTTGCTAGCCCATGCTTAGATGAGTTTGATAGATTTATGGCTAAGCAAGAAGATTTTAATGCTTATTTTGGTAAACAATTGAAATACAATTCAAATATGCTTGAAAACTTGGGTGATTATATGGCTAATGTTAAAGGTGAACTTAAACCTATTAGTAAACATGCTTCTTTGGTTACCACTCAAGTAGAACAAGTACTTAAAGCTCAAAATGATTTGCTCAATGAATTGAATAGTAAAGATAATGATAATGTTGTTAGAGTTATGACTAGAGGTGGTAAGATGACTCAAGAACCTTTGTATCCTGAAGGCCACCCTAAGAGAATTGAGCTAGATTCTCAGAGAAATAATATAGATGTACCTAGTTCTTCTAAAAATAAGAAAAAGAAAAATGATAGGACTTTGCATGGTTCTAGTGAACCTATTACCGAAACACCTGAGAATCCAAATGATATTTCTATTTCTGATGCTGAAACTCAATCTGGTAATGAACCTGAAACTAGTGGTAATGTTAATAATCATGTTCATGATGATGCTCAACCTAGTAATGATAATGATACAGAAACTAAACCTGTTGTTGATCTTGATAACCCACAATCAAAGAATCAACGTTATGATAAGAAAGACTTTGTTGCTAGGAAATATGGTAAAGAAAGAGAACCATGGGTTCAGAAACCCATGCCATTTCCTCCCAAACCATCCAAGAAAAAGGATGATGAGGATTTTGACCACTTTGCTGAAATGATTAGACCTATGTTTTTGCGTATGCGATTAACTGATATGCTCAAAACAAATCCTTATGCTAAGTACATGAAAGATATAATTACAAATAAAATAAAGATACCGGAAGCTGAAATTTCCACCATGCTTGCTAATTATACTTTTAAGGGTGGAATACCAAATAAACTTGGAGATCCCGGTGTACCCACTATACCATGCTCTATTAAAAGAAACTATGTTAAAACTGCTTTATGTGATCTTGGAGCCGGTGTGAGTGTTATGCCTCTCTCTTTATATCGTAGACTTGATTTGAATAAGTTGACACCTACTGAAATATCTTTGCAAATGGCTGATAAATCAACTGCTATACCTGTTGGTATCTGTGAGGATGTGCCTATTGTAGTTGCAAACTAACTATTTTAACGGACTTGGTTATTCTTGATATTCCCGAGGACGATAGTATGTCTATTATTCTTGGAAGACCCTTTTTGAATACTGCAGGGGCTGTTATTGATTGCACTAAAGGCAATGTCACTTTTCATATTAATGGTAATGAGCATACGGTACACTTTTCGGGGAAACAACCTCAAGTTCACAGTATCAATTCTATTGGAAAAATTCCATCGATTATATTTGGAGGTTTTGAATTTCCTCTTCCAACTGTCAAGAAAAAATATGATATTCTTATTATTGGGGATGTGCATATCCCCGTTGAGGTAACATAATGTTATTCAAAATTTCTCTGGTTCCATGTTATTCGGAATGAGTTCGTTAACAAGACTTGATCAACCTTGTTAGTGGATTCCTTTTGATGATCATGAGATGGATGAAACTAGAAGGCACAACCTTCTGTACCCCACTTTTACTTCCTGTTATTTATATTAAATAAAATAAAAATAAATATTTTTCTGTCTGTTATCTGATTATCCGGGCAATATAAAAATACCTCGAAAATAAAAGTTCTCCAAATGCCCTGAAATTTAAATATGATTTTTTTTCCAGAATATTGGAGAATATTTGGCACAAAGAACACAGCAGGGGGGCAACCACCTGCCCACGAGGGTGGAGGGCACGCCCCCCTGCCTCGTGGGCCCACGGTGGCCCTCCTCCACTTATCCTTTCATCCATACACTCCTTCTTCCTCCCCCAAACATGAATAACTAGCTCAAACCAGAGTCCAATCTCGTTTTGCTGCCATTTTCGATCTCCTTGCTCAAAGCACCTCTCACAAAACTGCTTGGGGAGAGTGTTCCTTGGTATGTGGCTCCTCCATTGGTCCAAATAGTTTTTGTTCTAGTGCTTTATTCATTGCAAATTTTTGCTGCTTAGGTGACCCTGTTCTTGAGCTTGCATGTCAAATTTATATGGTCAGAAGTAGTTTTGATGCATGATATAGGCTCTAGGCACTTGTAGGAGTAGTTTCTATCAATATTATTGAGTTTGGTTTACTTCTATTTTGAAGTTACTAAAAAATTTCAGAATTTTTCAGAGGAAGAAATATGCTTAGGAAAATGTTCCAAGGTGGTTCTTCAAGGAAGCAAGGACCCAGGCTTGCAATGCGTGATGCTGATGACGAGCCAACAAGAGACGCTCCAGTGCGTCCTTGTGAATGGCCTTCTGAGAATTTTATGGATCGAGCAGGAATTAAGGAGGAATTCAACACATATTTGCGTAACACCGATCTTGTGAGCTTCGAAGAAGAGAAGTGCAGTCAGTATCACAACCTCACCAGTACCTTTGTGAGGAGGTTTGAATTTTCAACTTCACGTAATTCTCCAACTGTCCTGTTTGATCTTTATGATAAATCTTACACTATGGACTTAGAGGATTTTACCACTGCTTGCAAACTTCCATAGTGGGGTAGTATAAGGGATCCTCGCAAATCTGAATTTAGAGATTTTCTTGCTAGCATAACTATGGGCGAATCTAGAGATATTACACAGGCTACCATAGGGAGCATTCACCTTCCTGCTATACATTATTTTGCTCTTTTCATAGGTAGATGCATAAATGGTAAAGATGAAGCATGTCACATGTGTGTCCCTGACCTCAATATTCTTAGGAGTGTTGTGTTAGGAGACAAATCTTATAATTTGGGAGCCATTGTTGCACGTAGGTTGCATCTTAATAGATTTAATGGAGATTTCTTTGGTGGAATTTATGCAACCCGCATAGCTAACTTTCTTGGTGTAGCCATACGCGAAGATAATGTTGAATTACCTCCTACTTATCTAGATTTTAATGCCATGGTTCACCACCAGTTTGTCGAGAGGAACGAATCACCTCTCCAGTATCGACTAATCTTTGACAGACGCTGTGCTGTCCGTATTACTCTCCCTGCTCCTGCCTTCTTTGATTATTAGGCAAGAGGAAGATATACTATTACCAGAGAGGAGGCAGATGAGTACGATAGGAGAGAGGAGGCCGCTCGTCGCCACGCTATAGCTCAGCAGGCGATAGCCGCTGCATCGCAGTACGACCCCAACTATTATTATGGATATCCGCCAGGCCAGCCATGGCCATAGACCAACTTAGGCCAAAAGCATAAGCTTGGGGGAGTACGTATTTCCCACCGACATTACATTTATGTTCACACACTCATTGCTAGATGTCAGTGCTCATACTTTTTCATTGTATCATCCATGCTAGTTTATTTCCCTTTTTATGCTTTCTTCTTGTGTGTTTAATAAACCTGAAGAAAAACCAAAAAAAATAGTTGTAGATTTTAATCAATTTAATTTCCATGCTTGTAGTAGTAATTAAAAAGAAAACCCAAAAAGATTTGTTGTTCTTATTTTGCTTGTTGGGAGCTTTCCCGTGTAAATAGTTTTATTTCTTTTCTTTTCTTTGGGGGTCGATAGGAGAAGACCATGATTAAATTGTTGAAGTGGCTCTTATATGCATTATTGTTTATCTGACAAAAGAGCCCATGTTGCCTTGTCTTCTCCTATTTATTGAATGCTTGCAGATTCCAGCTTAGTCCAATGCACGTACACTATTATCATTATTTACATCGTTCAGTTGTGCAAGTGAAAGGCAATTATGATGATATATGATGGACTGACTGAGATGAGAAAAGCTGGTATGAACTCGACCTCTTTTGTTTTTGTAAATATGATTAGTTCATCGTTCCTGATTCAGCCTATTATGAATAAACATGTTTGCAATGACAATTAGAGATCATAGTTTCTTGAGCCATGCTTGATTAGCTATGAGTTATAATGGTTTACCTTGCGTGCCAACATGCTATTAAAATGGTTATGATGTTGTATGATAGGGTGGTATCCTCCTCTGAATGACTTAAGTGACTTGACTTGGCTCATGTTCACGCATGTAGTTGAAACAAAATCAACATGGCCTTCACGATATTTATGTTCATGGTTGATTTATATCCTACTCATGCTTGCATTCGGTGTTGATTAATTTTAACGCATGTTCATGACTGTTGTCGCTCTCTAGTTGGTCGCTTCCCAGTCTTTTGCTAGCCTTCACCTGTACTAAGCGGGAATACTGCTTGTGCATCCAATCCCTTAAACCCCAAAGTAATTCCACATGAGTCCACTATACCTACCTATATACGGTATCTACCTGCCATTCCAAGTAAATTTGTATGTGCCAAACTCTAAACCTTCAAATAAATATCCTGTTTTGTATGCTCGAATAGCTCATGTATCAACTAGGGCTGTCCGTATCTTCCATGTTAGGCGGGTTATTCTCAAGAGGAGTGGACTCCGCTCCTCACTCACGAGATAAATGGCTAGTCACCGGGATGTCCAGTCCCATGCTTTATGCAAACTAAATCAAAATAATTGCAAACAAAACTCCCCTTGGGACTCTTGTTAGTTGGAGGCACTCATTGTTTCGAGCAAGCCATGGATTGATGCTTGTTGGTGGAAGGGGGAGTATAAACTTTACCATTCTGTTTGAGAACCGCCTATAATGTGTGTAGCATGGAAGATATCGCCATCTCTTGGTTGTTATGTTGACAATGAAAGTATACCGCTCAAAATATTATTCACCTCTGTTTCAAAACCGAGCTCTGGCACCTCTACAAATCCCTGCTTTCCTCTGCGAAGGGCCTATCTATTTACTTTTATGCCGAGTCATCATCCTCTTATTAAAAAGCACCAGTTGGAGAGCACCGCTGTCATTTGCATTCATTACTGTTAGTTTACATTGAGTATGACTTGACTGGATCTCTTTTACCATGAATTACAATGTCTAGTCAGTCCTTGGTCTTTAAAGGTGCTCTGCATTTATGTTTTGCGGTCTCAGAAAGGGCTAGCAAGATACCATCTTGTTATATCATATTATGATTGTTTTGAGAAAGTGTTGTCATCCGAGATTTATTATTATGGCTCGCTAGTTGATTATGCTATTGATATGAGTAAACTTGAGACCTATGCGTTATTGCAAATGTGGTTAGTTATAATCTTTGCTGAAAACTAGAATGTTGGCTTTACATATTTACAACAACAAGAGCAAATAGAGTTTGTAAAAGTTTTTCTTTATCACTTTCAGTTTGTCAATTGAATTGCTTGAGGACAAGCAAAGGTTTAAGCTTGGGTGAGTTGATACGTCTCCAACGTATCTACTTTTCCAAACACTTTTGCCCTTGTTTTGGACTCTAACTTGCATGATTTGAATGGAACTAACCCGAATTGACGCTGTTTTCAGCAGAATTACCATGGTGTTATTTATGTGTAGGAGAAAACATTCTCGGAATGACCTGAAACTTCATGGAACAACTTTTCAGAAAATATGAAAAATACCTGCAAAAGATGAAGGCCAGGGGGCCACCACCTGCCCACGAGGGTGGGGGGCGCGCCCCTACCTCATGGGCCCTCTGTTACCTCTCCGACTCCAACTCCAACTGCATGTATTGTGTTTCGGGGAGGAAAAAACCAGAGAGAAGAAATCATCATGTTTTACGATAAGGAGCCGCCGCCAAGCCCTAAAACCTCTCGGGATGGCTGATCTGGAGTTCGTTCGGGGCTCCGGAGAGGGGAACCCGGCGCCATCGTCATCATCAACCATCCTCCATCACCAATTTCATGATGCTCACCGCCGTGCGTGAGTAATTCCATCGTAGGCTTGCTGGACGGTGATGGGTTGGATTGTATCTATCATGTAATCGAGTTAGTTTTGTTAGGGTTTGATCCCTAGTGTCCACTATGTTCTGAGATTGATGTTGCTATGACTTTGCTATGCTTAATGCTTGTCACTAGGGCCCGAGTGCCATGATTTCAGATCTGAACCTATTATGTTTTCATCAATATATGAGTGTTCTTGATCCTATCTTGCAAGTCTATAGTCACCTATTATGTGCTATGATCCGTTAACCCCGAAGTGACAATAATCGGGATACTTACCAGTGATGACCGTAGTTTGAGGAGTTCATGTATTCACTATGTGTTAATGCTTTGTTCTGGTTCTCTATTAAAAGGAGGCCTTAATATCCCTTAGTTTCTGTAAGGACCCCGCTGCCACGGGAGGGTAGGACAAAAGATGTCATGCAAGTTCTTTTCCATAAGCACGTATGACTATATTCGGAATACATGCCTACATTATATTGACGAACTGGAGCTAGTTCTGTGTCACCCTAGGTTATGACTGTTACATGATGAACCGCATCCGGCATAATTTTCCATCACCGATCCATTGCCTACGAGCTTTCCACATATTGTTCTTCGCTTATTTACTTTCATGTTTCTATTGCTATCATCACTACAAAATACCAAAAACATTGCTTTTACTACCGTTACCTTTTGTTACCGTTATCACTACTATCATATTACTTTGCTACTAAATACTTTGCTGCAGATATTAAGTTTCCAGGTGTGGTTGAATTGACAACTCAGCTGCTAATACTTGAGAGTATTCTTTGGCTCCCCTTGTGTCGAATCAATATATTTGGGTTGAATACTTTACCCTTGAAAATTGTTGCGATCCCCTATACTTGTGGGTTATCAGTGGCGTACAGGAACCCTGGACTCAACCTCACCAATGTGCTTGACAGCTTGCCGAAGGATGCAGATCACAAGGCGGTTGAAGAGCTCGTCGTGCCCATCGCCGACTTGGTTGATCAAGTCAAGAGGGTGGAAGGACAGCGCCGGGACAAGCCGCTTCGCTTCTCCTTGCCGCTACGAACTCGTGCCCAAGACAATTCATCTTAAGTTAGAACTGCGGCAACTATTGATGCAATATAACTTGCTTTGTTTTGGATTCAATGCATGCTATCTTTGTTGTGCGATCTCTCTCTGTATGGCATATACCCTACGCTTTATTAGGAAAACTTGCCGGTGTGCGCACCCTTGCCGCGAGCGCTTTAAGGAATGGATCCTTAGCAGCCTGCTGGGGGTGTCACTGCCGGCAAGATACCTTGTCATTCTTAGCGCTGCCCCTCGAACTGTTGAGCGGACTCGAAACAGAGCAAGGGTCAACCAATCATGATAAGGTTCTTTCGCGTGCAGGTTTTCCATACAAGAACCAAAATCGTTCAAGGAAAACAGCCTCATATTTAAAAGAAATTCACTCAAGGTTTCGCAACTTAGCTTTTCGCTGCTGTATTCTTTCCCACAAGATGCCACTTCGAACGTCGCATGTTGGTGTCCATACTCCCTTTCCCCCCGGCAAACTTGTATGCGAGGGAACCTTCTGTCCTTTGATAAAAAGAAAGAAGAGAAAATAGGAACATGGAACCTTGGCGGTTCATCAGTACATTCTGGAAATGAACGTAGTACAATATCCTGGACAGGCATGTATATAAATAAACATGGAAATCGACAAGAACTATACATACGTAAACTTATTCAACTGCGCACAGTGTCTGCGCTTGGCTCTGTACATAGGGCTATATGCCTTGCCGGCAAGGCTAGTACAAAAGGGGGTTGCCGAGGGACCCAACAACCGCGCCTCACGGGTAAAACTTGCGAAGATGTTCGATATTCTAGGAGTTGCTCACTAGAATGCCATCTTCGGTCTCCAGGCAGACTGCACCAGGCCTGGTGACTCATATTACCCGGTAAGGGCCTTCCCACTTTGGCGTCAACTTGTTGGAATTCTTGGCAGACTGAACGCACCGAAGAACAAGGTCGCCTTCCTCAAGGCTTCACGCGTGAACCTTGCGGCTGTGGTCCTGGCGCAAGGCTTGCTGGTAGCGCATGGCTCGTGCAGCAGCCTGAAGACGATCTTCCTCAAGGAACGTAGCATCATCTTGGTGCAACTATTCCTGCTCAAGCTCATCATAAACGAGCACTCGAGGTGACCCGTATATGAGTTCCATGGGGAGAACTGCTTCTGCCCCGTACACCAGGGAGAAGGGCGTCTGGCCGGTGGTGTGATTTGGTGTCATTCTGATTGACCGAAGAACTGTCGGCAACTCATCAACCCAGCGTCTTCCACACTTGTGCAGCCTGTCAAAAGTCCTTGTTTTGAGGCCTCGCAACACTTCGGCATTTTCCCTTTCTGCCTGGCCGTTGCTTCTCGAATGAGAAATAGAAGCAAAACAGATTTTGCTGCTGAGGTCGTGGATATACTGCATGAAGGTGCGACCTGTGAACTACGTGCCGTTGTCGGTGATGACTCTGTTTGGCACACCAAAACGGCAAACTAGTCCTTTGAAGAACTTGACGGCTGACTGTGTTGTCACCTTTCTCACTTCTTCCACTTCCGGCGACTTCGTGAACTTGTTGATCGTGACGTACAAGTATTCAAAGCCCCCGAGAGCACAGGGAAAGGGGCCCAATATGTCGAGCCCCTAGAGCGAAAATGGCAAGGAAATAGGGATCGTCTGAAGAGCTTGGGCTGGTTGATGGAGTTTCTTTGAATGGAACTGGCATGCTTCACACTTGGTTACTAGTGCAGTTGCATCCTGGAGCGCAGTGGGACAAGAGCCCTTGATCCTATGTGAGAGCCACATATGCCTCCATCTATCTTTGCCAATAGCTCCAGTCCGTCCTCCCGAGGAATGCACTTCAATTTCACGTTGTTCGATCTTTTTCTGTATAGGACATCATCCACAAACTAGTACATATTAGACCGACGGGCTACTTTATCCGCTTCTTCATGTTCCTCGGGAAGTTCCCTTGATTGGAGGAACTGAACGATGTGTTGTTCCCATGCCGGAGCCTGAGGCTCGACGGCAAGGACCAAAGGCATGTCTTCTGCCATGGGAGCAGTTGTCTCCACGGCAAGGGCTTGGGGCCCTGCGGAGCCCGTTGCTCCCCGGCAAGCTTGGCGTCCTCCCCGGTAACTTCCTTGCCGACAGCTCCTGGGAGCTCAGCGGGAAAGTACTTGTTGGGGCTCAACTTCCTTCACTTGTTCTCTCTTGCTGATGGTTCAACGGATGGCTGAGTTAGTTGGAGCACAAAAGTCCCTGGTTCCATAGGTAACTTGAGGGCATCACGTTTTGACAGGTCATCAGCAATGATGTTCTCTGCTCGAGGAACATGCTCTGCTTGTAGACTGTCAAAACGCTCCTCCAACTTCCTCACTTCATCTACGTAAGCTTCCATCAACCGGCTCTGATAATCTTTGTTGACTTGCTTGATGACGAGCTGTGAATCACCTCTGATAATAAGCTTCCTAATCCCAAGGTCTGCCGTGATCCTGAGACCTACAAGCAGTCCCTCGTACTCCGAAGTGTTGTTCATTCATATCTCCCATGGAAAGTGCATCTGGACTACGTACTTGAGGTGCTCTCCGGTGGGCGCGACAAGGAGCACACCAGCACTGGCGCCTTGCAGCGAGAAAGCGCCATCAAAGTACATAATCGAGTTACGGCTCATTTCCTTGCCGGGGAGAGTGGTCTCTTTAATTTCTTTGTCAGGCATTGAGGTCCATTCTGCAATGAACTCCGCCAAGACTCTGCTATGAATTGTCGAAGTGCTTTCAAACCTGAGACCAAAGCTTGACAGTTCCAATGCCCACTCCACAATCCTTCCAGTTGCATCTGGGTTGTGCAAGATCCATTGCAACGTGAAGCGAGTGATGACGCTAATCTCATGTGCCTGAAAATACTGGCGCAGCTTCCTCAAGGCCATAAGGAGGCTGAAAAGCAACTTCTGGACACCAGAGTATCTTGATCTAGCCCCCTGCAAGAGGGAGCTGACAAAATAAACTGGATGCTACACCATCTTCTTCTTCTGTGTCACTTCATTTGCTTGCAGAGATTCCGCCTTGTCGGCACCAGATTCTGCCGGGGGTCTTGCCCTGTCGGTGCCAGACTCTGCCGGCGGTCTTGCCTTGCCGGCGCCAGACCCTGCCGGGGAGAGCTCTGGCTCGCTATCCAACGGTCTTGCCACTGCCGTTGCTTCTTCATCAACATCTCTCTGCGCCACTAGCGCAGCACTGACCACTAGATTCGTTGCCGCTAGATATAGCAGCAATGGCTCTTGCGGTTTAGGTGCGACTAGTGTTGGCGTAGAGGAGAGGTACCTCTTCGAATCTTGCAGTGCTGCCTTCGCTTTTGGAGTCCATTTCATTGGACCTACCTTTTTCAAGATCTTGAAAAAGGGTATGGCGTGCTCAGTAGATTTGGAGATGAACCTACTTAAAGCAACAACGCAGCTAGCAAGCCGACGCACATTGTTGACCCGTCTTGGTGCTTCAATCTGCTCAATTGCTTTGATCTTGTTGGGGTTCGCCTCGATCCCACGCTGAGACACAAAGAATCCGAGAAGCTTGCCAGATGGGACACCAAATACACACTTCTCAGGATTGAGCTTGAGATTGATCTTACGCAAATTTGCAAATGTTTTTTTTTCTAAATCTTGCACAAGTGTTTCCTTGTCCTTGGTTTTGACCACTATGTCATCCATATAAGCTTCCATATTTCTATGTAGTTGGGGCTCAAAACCAATCTAGACTGCTCTGGCAAGCGTCGAACCAACGCTTTTCAACCCAAAAGGCACTCGTATAAAACAACATGTACTGCATGGGGGTGATAAATGCGGTCTTCTCTTCATCTTCCTTCATCATGAAGATTTGATGATACCCTGAATAAGCATCAAGAAAGCACAGCAAGTCGCACCCGGCAGTGGAGTCCACGATCTGATCGATGCACGGCAAAGGGAAAGGATCCTTTGGACAGGCTTTATTGATATCTGTATAATCAATGCACAACCTCCATTTCCCATTCGCTTTGCGCACCACAACCGGATTGGCCAACCATGTTGGGTGGAGCACTCCTCTAACCAAGCCTGCCACTTCCAACTTCCTAATATCTTCGGTGATAAACTCTTGCCGCTCTAAAGCTTGCTTCCCGACCTTCTGCTTGATGGGCCGCGCATGAGAACATACAGCTAGATGGTGCTCAACCACCACCCTGGGAATGCCGGGGATGTTAGATACTTGCCACGCAAAAACATCGACATTCGGCCACAGGAAGGCAATGAGCGTGCTTTCCTATTTGCTGTCGAGGGTGGAGCTTATAGTGAAAGCTCTGCCCGTGTTGTCCTCTTGAACGGGCACCTTCTCGGTTTCTGGTGGGTCTACCTTGGATTTCTTGCTCTTGCTGGTGGAGCTCTCTGGCACGTCCTCAACGGGAGCGCAACACTCCGAGGAGGCGCTTGCCTGAGTGGGTGCAAGAGGTCTTGCTGGTCTTCTTCCCCTCGGGAGCTCCAGTGGCAGGAGCAAGCGCCTTGATGGCAGGTGCTACAACTACCTCCCGGTAGAGTTGGTCGGCGCAGATAAGCGCATCTTTCTTGTCAGAGTTGACAGTGATGATGCCCATCAGGCCAGGCATCTTCAATGTGTTGTAGGCGTAAAGTAACGCCGCCATAAACTTAGCCAGTGCTAGACGGCCAAGGATCATGTTATACGGCAACGGGATCTTGGCGACATAAAAACAATTTTCTCCGTCATGTAGTTTAGTTCACCACCAAATGTAACTGGCAGCGTGATCTTACCCTTCGGCTGGCTTCTTACTGGGTTGATCCCTTGAAACGTCCTCATTTCCTCGAGATCTCTGTCAAGAATCTGCAACCTCTTGATCACTTTGGGCGAGATCAAGTTCAGACCGGCCCCACCATCAAATAACATTTTTGTCACCTTGAGGTTGCGAATCATTGGGGAAACCAACAATGGCAAACATCCAACCGCGGTTGTGCGATTAGGGTGATCCTGAGCGTAAAAAATGGTAGGCATGTTGGACCATTTCAATGGCTTCTGGGCATCAATGGCCGGCTCTGTCGCATTAATCTCGCGCACCCACTGTTTAAGTTGGCGGTGAAAAGAATGTAACCAGGTGCCACCATCAATGCACATGGCCTCTGTAGCTTTTTGAAACTCATGCTCGCTGGACCCATCGTCCTCTTCATGATCATCATCTCCCTCTTTCTTATCACGGCCTCTAGCAGGCCTTTCTTGTTGCTTCTCCTTGCCGCGGTGACCTCCTCGGCCACCATGCTTCTTGCTGGACCCCTAAGCACCATCCTAGCCCTTCTCCTTGTCTCACCTTTCATACTGCCTTTCCACAAGCTGCTCAACTTGCCGGCAGTTCTGGAGGTCATGGCCCTTGGTGCGATGGATCATGCAATATTTCTTGTCGGAGCCCTTTGGCTTGTCGGCTGCCGCCAAGGCCTGGCAGGCGGTGCACCCGGCAACCTCCTTGCCGGGGTCATCAACCTTGGCATCCTTGACTGTGCCGAGGTTGCTAGATTCCTCGACGGCAAGCACAGTTTTGCCCTTGCTTTTCCTATTACACCGTCGGCCCTTCTTTGCCGGGGCGATGATGTCTTCGTCTCCGGAGTCAGTTCCCGCACCGGCATCCTTGCTGGGGTACTTCCTTCCTTCTTTAGCCCGAGCACATCTATCGGCCAAGACATAAAGCTCGGCAACATCTGTGACCTTGTTCGTCGCCAGCTCTTCATGCATCTTGCGGTTGCGCACATTCTGATGGAACACGCTGATGACAACAGCAGGATGAACATCTGGGATGTTCTACTGCACACGGTTGAATCTCTATATGTACTTGCACAAGGACTCGTCATCATTCTGGGGGTGGGATGTAAATCACTTGCATGGCCAGGAGCTTGGTGGACTTCAATAAAGGCGCCAACAGACTCGTGGCACAGGTGGGACCAAGAGGAGATGGAATCCACTGGCAGGTGCATCAACCATGACCTGGCGTTGGGCTTGAGCACCAACGGGAAGTAGTTGGCGAGCACCTTGCCGTCTCGCACCCCGGCAGCTTGCATCGCAATGGTGTAAACGCTCAAGAACTCAGACGAATGAGTCTTTCCATCGTACTTCTCTTGGACCTCTGGCTTGAACGTGCGGGAAGTGGGCCTCTCGAACTGTCGCAGCTCACGGGTAAAAGCTGGGCAACCCACCTCGTAAGGCAGGTCACCAGAGTCCCCCGGTGCAGGCTTGTCTACAGTGGGCCCTGTGTGCCTATCTATTTGATGGCGCTCTTCTCGCCGCCGCTTGATGGTAGTTTGAGTGTCTTCTTTGACCCGTTCCCGAAGAACTTGGCGTTGGTCGCGGCGAGCCCGTGGATCGGACGACACCGGGGACCCGTCATCGCGGGCATCGTCCCGCCGAGCTGGCAGCCGCTATCGCCGTGGTGGAGGAGAGTGCACCGTAGTCGCAGCGCATCCGTTCCTTCCACCATCGGCATGTGCCGGCTCGGCGGACCGGCGCCGAGAATGCCCTGCCTTCTGGTGCCCCTCCTTATTGGCGAAACCAATGAGGCTCTGGATAGTAGCTCTACGTTCTTCATGCTTCTCTGTAGTGGGAGGGAAGTCCGGGAGTAACTGCGCTCACGCCAATGCTTCTGCTAGCGTGGGTGGCATCGACAAGCGTGAAGAACATGAGGTGCTCTGACTTCTAACTGCGTTAGAAGGAGCTCCATCACGGTTCTGCCACCGTGCGCCGTTTCCACCAGCATCTTGGCATGCATGCAGGCCCCGTGCATCTCGAGGATGATGATGAGGGCCCTTTCTATGGGGACGCTCGGGGCCACCAACGTCGTAGCGCTGCTCGTCATGCACGACCTGGGGGACCACAGTGCATGCGCCAGCGGGGGCGTCTTGGAGGTCGCCTTGCCACGCTTGGAGGTCGCCGCGCCGCCCATAGGTAGCACGGCTCTGTCCTTGGACCCAGTGGCGTGCGGGTCGTCGTCACGACCGTGAACGATACCGCGCGCCTGGCTTCGGTCGCCAGAAACCATGGATGATCATGGTCTCCTCCTGCGCCACCAACTGCGTCTACCCCATCGCCCGTCCGTGTAGGCGCGGGTAGATCGACCATAGACGAACCAATCGCCGTGATACCCTTCTTCTTGGGAGACATGGTGATCATGAAACTGACGCGCTAACTGCTAGATCAGGTTTGCACAGCCTTCTCCCCCTGCCTAGTGCACCAAAGACGTCGAGGAAACGACACCTACGGGATCACGTGGATACCTTCTACGGTTTGGTAGGGAAGAGGAGTGTGCAAAGAGCAGATCTAACGATCAACACAAGGGATTTTTACCCAGGTTTTGGCCACTGAGAAGCGTAAAACCCTAGTCCTGCTTTGCGTGTATATTTAGTGTTCTCGAGCTTCGGCTAGTCACTACGCATGCAAACTAGGCCGGAAAGTCCAAAAAGTCCCTTCCTGCGTCGCCGTGGGCCTCCTTTTATACCATGGGGCGACCATAGTGGCGTACATGCATATAGGAGGTGTAAAGTAGCTACAGTGTACATCTTATCACTGACGTCTTAGGGCAAACACATTAAATGCACTGGTTACGTGCCCCTAACTTTGTCGGGGATAAAAATGGAGCCCGCCCCGTCCATCGCAGCCTCACCCCGCCTTGACACGCACCTAGGATGACGAGGCATGCAATGCTAAGCTGACTGGCTAGCCGCTGTGCTAGAGCGGTGGCAGGATCTTCACGAAGATCTGCATGCCATCACGCAGGTGCTTGTCTGGCTGGCAGGCTGGTTGCTGTGTTGGAGCAGAGACAGGGCGGCGGAACCTTGTCGCGCGCGAGTCTTGCTGCGACCTTGCAAACATCCCTAGCAAGGATCTTGTCGGGGGGCCTCTCAAGTGTCCCCGGCAAGAGCCTTGCGGGGAACTTTGCCTTCTGGTCTTCACAAAGATCTGCATGCCACCACGCAGATGCCCTTGGATCTTGGTCTTGACATTGTCGATGGTGTCAGAGCTCTCAACCTAAAGAGTGATGGTCTTGCTGGTGCTTCGCAAACTATCCCGGCAAGGATCTTGTCGGGGCTTCGTGAGCCATCCCGGCAAGAATCTTGCCGGGGGCCCAGCTTGTCTTCTGCTCTCCAATTACTGGCTCGGATCCCATCTTGCTCGTCTTGTATTCTGCCTCTAGCTGCCCCCGTCAAGCCTTCCCGTGGGTGCGGCTGCAACTCCCCGTGCACAAGTAAGGGGTACCAAAGGGCCCAAACTTTAGTACACTAACAATGGCATTTCCATAGCCAGTCCGAGATATATTGCGATGCAACTTTCAATCGTTCCGTTTATTATGACACGCTTCATCATTGTCATATTGCTTTGCATGATCATGTAGTTGACACTGTATTTGTGGCAAAGCCACCTTTCATAATTCTTTCATACATGTCATTCTTGATTCATTGCCCATCCCGGTACACCACCGGACGCATTCATATAAAGTCATATTTTGTTCTAAGTATTGAGTTGTAGTTCTTGAGTTGTAAGTAAATAAAAGTGTGATGATCTTCATTAATTAGAGCATTGTCCTAGTGAGGAAAGGATGATGGAGACTATGATTCCCCCACAAGTCGGGATGAGACTTTGGACGAAAAAAAGAGGCCAAAACAAATGAGAGAAGGCCCAAAATAAAAGAAATGAGAGAAAAGAGAGAAGGGGCAATGCTACTATCCTTTTACCACACTTGTGTTTCAAAGTAGCACCATGATCTTCATGATATAGAGTCTCCTATGTTGTCACTTCCATATATTAGTGGGAAATTTTTGTTATAGAACATGGCTTGCATATTCCAATAACGGGCTTCCTCAAATTTCCCTGGGTCTTCGTGAGCAAGCAAGTTGGATGCACACCCATTAGTTTTCTTGTTGAGCTTTCATACACTTATGTCTCTAGTGCATCTATTGCATGGCAATACCTACTCACTCACATTGATATCTATTGATGGGCCTCTCCATAGCCCGTTGATATACCTAGTTGATGTGAGACTATCTCCTTATTTTTGTCTTCTCCAGAACCACCATATTCTATTCCACCTATAGTGCTATGTCCATGGCTCACGCTCATGTATTGCGTGAAAGTTGAAAAGGTTTGAGAACATCAAAAGTATGAAACAATTGCTTGGCTTGTCATCGGGGTTGTGCATGATTTAAATATTTTGTGTGATGAAGATGGAGCATAGCCAGACTATATGATTTTGTAGCGATAAGATTTCTTTGGCCATGATATTTTGCGAAGACATAATTTCCTTGTTAGTATGCTTGAAGTATTATTGTTTTTATGATCATATTAAACTTTTGTTTTGAATCATACGGATCTGAACATTCATGCTACAATAAAGAAGTATTACATGGGTAAATATGTTAGGTAACATTCCACATCAAAAATTCCATCATTTACCTACTCGAGGACGAGCAGGAATTAAGCTTGGGGATGCTTGATACGTCTCCAACATATATATAATTTTTTATTGTTACATGCTATTATATTATCCATCTTGGATGTTTTATATGCATTTATATGCTATTTTATATTATTTTTGGGACTAACCTATTAGCCTAGAGCCCAGCGCTAGTTTCTATTTTTCCTTGTTTTTGAGTTTTGCAGAAAAGGAATATCAAAAGGAGTCCAATTGAGCTGAAAATTTACGGTGATTTTTTTGGACCAGAAGAAGCCCCCGAAGCAAAAGAGTTGGGCCAGAAGAGTCCCGAGCCAAGCACAAGGGTGGAGGGCATGCCCTATCCCCAGGGAGGGTGCTCCGCCCTTGTTCTTGACTCATGGACCCCCCCCCCCCCGACGGAAACCGACGCCAAAAATTCCTATAAATGCAGAAACACCCGAAAAGAAACCTAGATCGGGAGTTCCGCCGCCGCAAGCCTCTGTAGCCATGAAAAACTAATCGGGAGCCCGTTCCGGCACCCTGTCGGAGGGGGAAACACACCAGAGGCCATCTTCATCATCCCGTGCTATCCATGACGAGGAGGGAGTAGTTCACCCTCGGGGCTGAGGGTATGCACCAGTAGCTTTGTGTTTGATCTCTCTCTCTTGTGTTCTTGATTTGGCACGATCTTGATGTACCGCGAGCTTTGTTACTATAGTTGAATGATATGGTGTTTCTCCCCCTCTATCTTCTTGTGATGAATTGAGTTTTACCATTGAGGTTTCACAATTATCGGATTGAGTACTATTATGGATTTGAGAACACTTGATGTATGTCTTGCGTGGGATACCCGTGGTGACAATGGGGTGTTCTATTGATTCATTTGATGTATGTTTTGGCACTCAACTCGCGGATTCCTGAGGCGACATTGGGGTAATCTATGCATAGGGGTTGATGCACGTTTTTGTCCTTGTTTCTCTGGTAGAAATCTTGGGGCACTCTTTAAAGTTCTTTGTGTTGGATTGAATACTATGAATCTAAAGTTGTATGATGCATATAGTATAACTGATCCACGGATACTTGTGGTGACATTGGAGTATCTAGGTGACATTAGGGTTGATTGATGTGTATCATATGGTGTTATTTTACTATGAACTATAGGGCTCTTTGTGACACTTATAGGAATAGCTCAATGGATTGATCGGAAAGAATAACTTTGAGGTGGTTTCGTACCCTACAAGCAATTTCATATTATGTTCTCCGCGATAGGAACTTTGGAGTGACTTTTGTCGCACGTTGAGGGATTCTCATATGATCTAATTATGTTAATGTTGTTGAGAGAACTTTCACTAGTGAAAGTATGAACCCTAGGCCTTGTTTTCAAGCATTGCAATACCGTTTTTGCTCACTTTTGTTACTTGCTACCTTGCTGTTTTTATATTTACAGATTACAAAAAACCTATATCTACCATCCATATTGCACCTTGTATCACCATCTCTTCGCCGAACTAGTGCACCTATACAATTCACCATTGTATTGGGTGTGTTGGGGACACAAGAGACTCTTTGTTATTTGGTTGCAGGGTTGTTTGAGAGAGACCATCTTCATCCTATGCCTCCCACGGATTGATAAACCTTAGGTCATCCACTTGAGGGAAATTTGCTATTGTCCTACAAAAGTCTACACTTGGAGGCCCAACAACGTCTACAAGAAGAAGGTTGCATAGTCGACACCAAGATCTTTTCTAGCACCATTGTCGGGGAGGCTAGGTAAGGGGCACTCACATCCCGTCAACGAAGCTATTTTCTGGCGCCGTTGCCGGGGAGGTTAATGCTTGAAGGTATATCTTTAGATCTTGCAATTGAATCTTTTAGTTTCTTGTTTTATCACTACTTTATTCTATAAAAGAAAATTACAAAAAATGGAATTGAGGTTGCCATATGCTTCATCTTTTTAATGTCCTTCGTGATAATTGTGCCAACGTGTTAGAAGAAGAATGCATTATAATGCTTGGCACTAAATATTTGAATGATGAGCATGATTGCAATGTTGTTAGTATGAATTCTTTGAATATCCATGATGCTAATGGTATGCAAAGCTACATGCTTGGGGATGCTATGTTTGATGAAGATGATATTTTTTATCCCCCAAGTTTTGATGAGCAAATTTAATATGATGATAGCATGCCTCCTATTCGTGATGATTATATTGATGAAAGTGGGTTTTGAAGAGTGTCAACTCTAGGTAATGATCCCACTATTTTGTAGTGTGTTGAATCTTATAATATTATGAAAGTGGATTTGGAGAGGTCATGACTTTATTTAGTGATGAATCCACTATTTCAGAAGAGGTTCCAATTGATTATGAGAACAAAGTTTCTATCGATGATTATTGTGATGCCATGTATGCTATAAAGAATAATGATAACCATGAAACTTGTAATCTTGATTTTAATTTTGAATCCCATGATAGTTATTTTGTTGAGTTTGCTCCCACTATTATGAATGAGAAGGAATTTGCTTATGTGGAGAGTAATAAATTTTCTATGCTTGTGGATCATGAAAGGAATGCTTTATGTGATAGTTATATTGTTGAATTCATTCATGATGCTACAGAAAATTATTATGAGAGAGGAACATATGATTTTACATATTGCAATAATATCAAGTTTCCTCTCTGTGTGTTGAAAGTTTTGAAGTTATGCTTGTTTTGCCTTCCTATGCTAGTTGATTCTTGTTCCCATGAATTATTTTCTCACAAAATCCCTATGCATAGGAAGTGGGTTAGACTTAAATGTGCTTGCCACATATGTTTCATGATGCTCTTTTTGTGTTTCAATTCTTTACTTTTATGCGAGCATCATTGAAATCATCATGCCTAGCTAGAAAGGCATTAAAGAAAAGCGCTTGTTGGAAGACAACCCAACACCATTACCTATTTGTTTTTGTGTGTTCACATTATTAAGCTACTGTAGTAATCATGTTTTATAGCTTTTGTTTCAATAAAGTGCCAAGTAAAGCCTTTGGGATAGTGTGGATGATAGTTGATTTGATTCTGTGAGAAGACATAAACTTTTGCGCCCAATAACAGAATTGATCTGGTCTTTTGGCCTCATTTTCAAGCATTGCAATACCGTTTGTGCTATGTTTTATCAATTGCTACCTTCCTGTTTTTAATTGTTCCTGTTACAAGAATCAAAATCTACTATCGTTACTACACTTTTATCACCATCTCTTCGCCCAACTAGTGCACCTATACAAATTACCACTGTATTTGGTGTGTTGGGGACACAAGAGACTCTTTGTTACTTGGTTGCAGGGTTGTTTGAGAGAGACCATCGCCATCCTACGCCTCCCACGGATTGATAAACCTTAGGTTATCCACTTGAGGGAAATTTGCTACTGTCCTACAAAACTCTGCACTTGGAAGCCCAACAACGTCTACAAGAAGAAGGCTGTGTAGTAGACATCAGTGCCAGTTCCTGTTTTTTCCCTATTTTTGAGTTTCACAAAAAAGGAATAGCAAACGGAGTCCAAACGGAAGCAAACCAGGAGACATGGAGATGAAATCGGAGGAGCCACGAGGCGGCCACAAGGACGGAGGGCGCGCCCAGGGGGTAGGGAGCGCCCCCACCCTTGTGGGCTCCCCGTGCACCTCCTGACCTAATTCTTTTGCCTATACATTCCCAAATATCCCCAAACCACCAAAGGCATCCACGAAAACACTTTTCCACTGCCGCAACCTTCTGTACCCGCTCCCACCCCTTTCCAAAGGCAAGCATGGTAACAGTACGCCGTACCCGAGGAGATCTCCGTGCGGCGTGGCACTATTGCCATGCTGGCCCTGACATCAGCACCGGTGGACCAAACCCTGTGCCCACGACGGCTTGTCTGTACAACCTTTGGGCGGCGGGTCCCACCGGCCAGCGGGATCCCAGAAGATGGCCAGTGCGCCACAAGTCGGACCCGTCGGGAGTCGGCCCCCGAGAGTCGGCCAGCTCCTCCCCCGGGGCCCACGCGGCATTAACCAGATGTGACGGAGAGTGGCAATAGTGATCGCCCGCCAGGCGGCGGGGCTGTTTCCACGACTCCATGACGAAGCACGCGTCATTAGAAGCACGGCTACAGTAATCAGCAGCCGGCAAGACCCTCCCGCGGCGGACGCGGCCTGTCGGCTCCGTACCGGGCCAGTCGGCGGGCCCCAGGAGTCGGCGGATAAAACGGCGGCCAGAGAGACTGACGGCTGGGCCCGCGTCCACCCGGATTACCATTGTACCCCTGGGGGGTACGCCTATATAAACCCCCCAGGGCACCCATGCAAAGGGTTGGAATCCATTAGTACTAGACCAGATCATATAGGAAGGAGAGAGCTAGCCTTGCCCTCTCCTACCTCTAGGAAACAGCTCAAGGAGCAATCGTGTAAACACTTTGCCACAGTGATCATGCGGAGACCCCGTAGAGCAGCAGTAGGGGTATTATCTCCCCGGAGAGAACTGAAGCTGGGTAAGATTTGCCGGTGTGCATGTCTTCGCCTCATCCCGTTTCCAGGCACCGGCGACGTTCTACTCACCCCCACCATGATAAGCCATCCTTTGGCATATGTCACACCCAACCCCCGACATTTGGCGCCCACCGTGGGGCCTGGTGTACCGCCGTCCGGAGACCTGCTCTGGACGGGAACCCTTTTCCTCCCTGGCGAGCACAGCCAGCCAGGCACGCCAGATGGAGTCAGCGCTGACGCGCTGCGCGGCGTTGAGATCGCCTGCGCAGCCAGCTGCCTGGCCGAACTTGTCGGCGAGGTTCGCCTCTCTGACGAACCTGCATCCAACGCAGGCATGGGCGGCTCCAAGAGCCTCCTCGTGG
This sequence comes from Triticum urartu, assembly GCF_056163025.1. NCBI lineage: Eukaryota > Viridiplantae > Streptophyta > Magnoliopsida > Poales > Poaceae > Triticum > Triticum urartu. The sequence goes on along the minus strand of NC_141879.1, from coordinate 444,739,101 downwards.
GCCTCCTCGATCAACTCCACATCTCCGGCGAGCCTGCCGTGGATTTGGAGTCTGTAGGTTCCACCGACCCGATGCTGGTCGACTCCGACACCGCGTCACTCGACGTGTTTCCCACTAATGGGGTGGTCTACGATGAGCCTCTCCCTCGTGCGGAGAGCGGCGGAAGCACCGTCACCGAGGTGCTCGTCATCAGTCATGACGAGCCTCCCGGCGGAGGAGCGCATGACCCACTTGGTGCGGCGCTACATGACCTGACTGTGCCCATTCCGGAAGATGCTGATGCAGAGACGTTGGAGGCGCTCCGCCTTCAGCTCATCGAAGGCGCGAAGAAGCTGGCTAGCATGAGATGCTTGTCAGAAGCCTACCAGCGAGAGATGGATCGCGCTGTTGGCGGCTCGCCGGCCCCTGCAGGGCCCAGCCGCCTTGGCGCGGTCCAGCAGCGCGGCGTAGCCATTGCCAATCTGTTCGGGGCAAGTCACTTTGTGTACGCTACACCAGCGGAGAACATCTGAGCCGCCCAGGCGGCGGCGGACGAGCTGGAAAATTTCGAGGGCGAAGAGTGCCGCCTGATGATGGAGCGAGTCCAGCGGCTCCTCGACGCGGCTGCCGCGCAGAACGAGGCCGGCTGCCGCACGGAGGCGCCGCAGCGGCAAAACGACGACCTTCGCCAAGATCAAGGCGCGACGTCTCGAACGCTGACTAGCGGCGCCCGAGGAAGAAGATAAAAGGATCCGACTGTCAGCCATAGTCGGACTCACATTACCATAGAGCACGACCGAGACGGCCGCCCGAGAGGAGTGGAACGACGGGACGACTGTCCGCCTCCTCCTCCTCGCAAGGAAAGGCGAGTCTCCCTGCCGCCTATTGATCATCTGACTCTCGGCGACCGCCTTGGCCTCCGAGAGGGGGTCGGGGAATACGACGCCCGCCACCGGATCGACCGACTTCACCGATCCCTGGCGCTGGAAGAAGAAGATGAGTTGGGTTCGCCTTGTTTCAGGCCCCGCATTCGAGACGAGCCCTTTCCCAAAGGGTTCACAATCCCAAGAGACACGTCCAAGTACACCGGCTCCGTGAAGCCGGAAGACTGGCTGGTCGACTACTCCACGGCTGTCAGCATAGCGAACGGCAACAAGCGTGTCGCCGTAAAGTACGTTTCGCTCATGCTCCAGGGCACGGCCCGGACATGGCTGAACAGCCTGAAGCCCCGCAGCATCAACAGCTGGGTTGACTTCACCGAAGTATTCGTCCGCAACTTCACCAGCACATACAAGCGTCCTCCCAAGCCTCGTCATCTTTCCTTGTGCATGCAAGGTCCCGACGAGTCGACTCGCGATTACCTCACGCATTGGGCCGAGCTTCGGAACTCCTGCGAGGGCGTGCACGAGGTGCAGGCTATCGAGTACTTCACCGCCGGGTGCAGAGAGGGCACCCTCCTCAAGCACAAGCTCCTCTGCGACGAGCCAGAAACCCTCGACGAGCTACTGATCATAGCGGACAAGTACGCCACGGCCGACTCCTCCATGAAGGCGGAGATTCAAGTTAGCGCAACTGGTAAAGTGGCCCCTCAGGCTCCAAGAACTCTGGCGGGAGATGCCAGTCGGCGACAACAGCAGAGCGACCACAAGCGCAAGGCCCCGCAGCCGGCTTCCAGCAACCGGCAAGTCGCGACAGTTGAAGCCCAGCAGCCGGATGGGCAGCCTCCACCCAAGCGACAGAAAGGCGGCAAGCCCAACTGGTTGCCGGCCTTCTCCTACGAGCAGACTTTGGATGGACCTTGCAAGTTCCATAGCGGCGCGAAGCCGTCGAATCACACCACCCGGAAGTGCCACTGGCTCACCAGGATCACCAAGGGAGACGGCCTCCTACCTCCCCCGCCTGCTGGGCAGCCGCCTCCGCCCCACCAGCCGGCTGTCAGACCAGTCGGCGCAGTACAAGACGAATACCCCAAAGAGCATGGAGCCTACATAGTGTTTACCAGTATGGCTGACGATCGACGCAGCAGGCGGCTGCAGCGACAAGAGGTGAATGCAGTAGCATCAGAGACACCAGAGTTCATGCACTAGTCCAAGAAGCCTATCAGCTGGAGCAGGGCCGATCACCCGGAGGTGATGCCGAGTCCGGGATCCTATGCCTTGGTATTGGATGCCACCTTTGCCACGGATATACGAGCCGCTCGTTTCTCGCGAGTTCTAATAGACGGAGGCAGCAGCATCAATATCATGTACAAGGACACCATGGAGAAACTAGGAATCAAGCAAAGACAGCTTCAGAACAGCCGGACTGTGTTCCACGGCATTGTTCCTGGGCTTTCCTGCTCACCAATCGGCAAGATCCTGATGGACGTCCTCTTTGGAGACAAAGATCACTTCCGCCGAGAGTCAGTTTGGTTTGAGGTGGTGGACCTCGAGAGCCCATACCATGCACTACGTGGCCGACCCGCCCTGGCCAAGTTCATGGCGGTCCCCCACTACGCCTACCTCAAAATGAAGATGCCCAGTTCCAGGGGAATCCTGACTGTAGGCGGCGACTACCGGAAGTCGTCTGCCTGTGCGGCTGAGAGCAGTCGGCTAGCCGAGTCCCTGGTGATCGCAGCCGAGAAACGGCTCCTTGAGCAGGTTGTGGCGATGGCCGACAAGCAGCCAGAGGTGTCGCCCAACCCAAAGGAGTCGGAGGCTGAGGGTTCGTTCAAGCCGGCCAAGGAGACAAAGAAGATACCCTTGGATCCGGAGCACCCGAAGAGGTACGCTGTCGTAGGCACAAACCTCGACAGCAAATAGGAAGGCGAGCTCGTCGATTTCCCCCGTGAGAATCGGGACATCTTCGCATGGTCCCCCAAAGACATGCCAGGTGTACCGACGGAATTCGCCGAGCACAAGTTACATGTCCGATCTGATGCAAAGACGGTCAGGAAGCCGTGTGCCGCCTATCAGAAGAGAAGAGAAGAGTCGTCGGAGAAGAGATAGCCTGACTCCTAGCAGCCGGCTTCATTATGGAAGTATTCTTTCCAGCGTGGCTAGCCAACCCGGTCCTGGTACTGAAGAAAAATAAGAAGTGGCGAATGTGTATTGACTACATGAGCCTCAACAAGGCCTGCCCCAAGGACCCGTTTGCTCTGCCAAGAATTGATCAGGCGATACACTCCACCGCCGGATGCGAGCTGTTGAGCTTTTTGGACGCATATTCAGGATATCACCAGATCAAGCTGAACCCAGCTAACAGACTGAAGACCGCCTTCATCACGCCGTTTGGAGCTTTCTGCTACCTCACCATGACGTTCGGCTTCAGGAATGCCGGCGCCACCTTCCAACGTTGCATGCAGAAGTGCCTCCTCAAGCAGCTCGGCAGGAACACCCACGTCTACGTGGATGATGTGGTGGTGAAGACGGAAAAGCGTGGAACACTGCTGGAAGACCTCAAGGAGACCTTTGAGAACCTGCACCGATCCCAGATCAAGCTCAACCCCGAGAAGTGCGTCTTCGGAGTACCAGCCGGCCAACTCCTTGGCTTCTTGGTCTCTCAACGCGGCATAGAATGCAACCCTGTAAAGATCAAGGCCATTGAGAGGATGGAAGTACCCAGCCGACTACTGGACGTGCAAAAGTTCATCGGCTGCCTGGCATCCATCAGCCGATTCATCAGTCGGCTGGGCGAGAAAGCTCTCCCCTTATACCAACTAATGAAGAAGACCACTTTTTTCGAATGGAACCACAAGGCGGACGAAGCTTTTCTCCATCTGAAGAAGATGCTGACTACTCCACCCATTCTGGCAGCTCCGACTCCTAAGCAACCTATGCTCCTGTACATCGCCGCCACCAGCCGGGTAGTCAGCACGGTCATTGTAGTGGAACGCAAGGAGGAAGGCAAGGCACTACATGTCCAGAGACCGGTATATTACCTGAGCGAAGTACTGTCAGCCTCCAAGCAGAACTACCATCACTACCAGAAGATGTGCTATGGCGTGCACTTTACCGCCAAGAAATTGAAGCCTTACTTTCAAGAGCATCCAATCACTGTGGTCTGCACGGCCCCACTTGCCGAGATCATTGGAAGCCGAGATGCCTCTGGCCGAGTGGCCAAATGGGCCATAGAGCTGGCTCCCTACACCATCTACTACCAGCCCCGCACCGCCATCAAGTCGCAAGCACTAGCCGACTTTCTCGTCGACTGGGCCGATACCCAGTACCTACCTCCAGCGCCCGACTCCACCCATTGGCGGATGCACTTCGACGGCTCCAAGATGCGCACCGGCTTGGGAGCCGGCGTTGTCCTCACTTCTCCCAAAGGCGACAAGCTCAAATATGCACTGCAAATCCATTTTGCCGCCTCCAACAACGTCGCCGAGTACGAGGCGCTCATTCACGGGCTCCGGCTTGCCAAAGAACTCGGCATTCGCCGGATCTTGTGTTATGGCGACTCGGACTTAGTGGTCCAGTAGTCGTCTGGCGACTGGGACGCCAAGGATGCGAACATGGCGAGTTACCGTTTCCTCGTGCAGCAACTCAGTGGGTATTTCGAGGGGTGCGAATTCCTCCATGTGCCAAGAAACGACAACGACCAAGCAGACGCCTTGGCACGAATCGGCTCTACCCGCCAAGCAATACCATCCGGCGTCGCCCTTCAACGCCTCCTCAAGCCGTCTGTCAAGCCTTCACCAGAATCAGACTCCATCTTCATGCCGGCTCCTCCCGAAGAAGTCAGATCCGACTCCAGAGCCCCGGCAGAAGGTACGGGGATTTCAGCAGATGGTTCCAAAACCGCCACAGTCGAGGCCGGCCCAGGGACTGCAGAACCCGGCCCGGGGACTGCGGCGGCAGCCTCAAAGACTCCAGAACCTGGCCCAAGAGCCGCGCCAGTCGGCCCGGGGACTTCATTAACCCAGCAAGCGGTTGTTGATTCCACCCCGCCGCCTCCCAGCCCAGCCGCCCTCGTCCAAGTCGCAGTTCTGGCAGTCGAAGAAATAGCAGCACCCTCATGGGCCCAGCCCATCCTCAAATTTCTAGTGAGCAAAGAGCTGCCAACTGATGAGACCTTAGCTCAGTAGGTACAACGTCGAGCGGCAGCCTACACCATAGTCAACAGAGAGCTGGTCAGGCGCAGCATCACTGGTGTCTACCAGCGCTGCGTAGAGCCAGAGCAAGGCCAAGCAATCCTCAAAGACATTCATCAAGGCGAGTGCGGCCACCATGCGGCTTCAAGAGCACTCGTCGCCAAAGCCTTTCGACATGGTTTCTTCTGGCCGACTGCCTTAGAAGAGGCCAAGGAATTGGTCCAAAAATGCAAAGGGTGCCAGAAGTTCCGCTCCAAGCCGCATCAGTCGGCTTCTGCACTCAAGACCATCCCCATTGCCTGGCCTTTCGCAGTTTGGGGTCTAGACATGGTGGGACCATTCAAGACGGCACGAGGTGGCTTAACTCACTTACTCGTTGCAGTGGACAAGTTCACCAAGTGGATAGAAGCGAAGCCAATCAAGAAACTGAACGGTCCGACTGCCGTGACTTTCATCTCTGATATCACAATTCGGTACGGCATACCACACAGCATCATCACCGACAACGGCACAAATTTTGCCAAAGGCGCCTTGGCCCGTTTCTGCGCAACACAGAGCATCTGACTGGACCTAGCGTCCGTCGCTCATCCACAGTCAAACGGCCAGGTGGAGCGAGCAGACGGCCTCATCCTGTCCGGCATCAAGCCCCGACTGGTCGAGCCTCTCGAGCGTTCGGCTGGCTGCTGGCTCGATGAGTTGCCAGCCGTCTTCTGGAGTCTGCGCACGACTCCAAACAAGTCAACCGGCTTCACGCCTTTCTTCCTTGTCTACGGTGCTGAAGCCGTCATCCCAACGGACATAGAGTTTGACTCCCTGTGAGTCACCATGTACACCGAGGAGGAAGCAGAAGAAGCACGTCAAGATGGCGTCGATCTGCTGGAAGAGGGCCGACTGTTGGCACTCAGCCGGTCCAGCATCTACTAGCAGAGCCTGCGCCGATACTACAACAGGAACATCAAACCGAGATCTTTCCAAGAGGGTGACCTCGTGCTTCGGCTGATCCAGTGAACGGCCGGCCAGCACAAGCTGTCGCCGCCTTGGGAAGGCCCTTTCATCATCAGCAAAGTACTGGGCAACGACTCCTACTACCTGATTGATGCTGAGAAGCCCCGAGCACGCAAGAGGGACAACTCCGGCAAAGAGACGGAGCGGCCATGGAATGCAAATCTCCTCCGAAGATTTTACAGTTGATGCAGTATGTACCATGCTACCTTTTGTATTAAAGTACCAAGACTTCGGGCCCCCCGAGACGAGCTCGGGGACTGCCCTCTTTTGTCTATATGATAAAAATTATGCCTACAAGTATGTTACTCTTTGTTATGCCACTTGGCATCGGGCTCGATAGGTCGGCCCGGGGACTTGCCGCCTTGCACTATGAAAAGCTTCCTGCAACCGGACAAGTAGTGTGTGGCGTCTAAGCCATCTCCTGTCAGAAGTCGCAGCTCGCAGAGCGACTGTACGGTGGGCAGGAGAAAGGCAGAATGGGCGCTCGCATGAAAAATGGCTAAGGACCCAAAGCATAAAACATAGCTCAAGACGGCTTCCAGCCTTCCTTTTTATTTTCACAAACCGACTATTAACCAGTCAGCTCACCGCTTTCTATCCAACTTGCTAAAAAACTCTAAAACGACTAAGTACTTGCCTTCCCAAAGTAGCCAAGCATTTGATCCAATGGCAGTCCGCAGAGCGGCTGTCCGACTGGCAAGACAGGCAACTAAGGGAAAGCGGCAAAGGAAAAGGCCAAAAGAGCAATGAGCAAGAAAAGATAGAATTCGGATAAATATTTACATAACATAGGCCCTTGGCCGAATCTTCGAGCAGAAGTTCAAAATACACCCCGCGGGTGGAATTGTGCGAATTAACAAGTTCTTCAAGACTACTAAAGCAGATAAAATAAAGATAAGGCGGTAGCTTAGGAAGCGGCAGACAGATTCGAAGGGTCAGAGGAGGCGGCAGCGTCAGGCGTTGGGCCGGCCGGCCGGGCAGTCTCGGCTTGATCGCCTCCGGCGGCAGTCGGCTCGGTCGCACGCGACTCGTTGTTGGAGGCGTGGTCGAGCTGAGGCTGGCCGTCTGCCCCGTCTTCTGGTGCCTCTGTCTCGCCTCCGTCCTCCGCCTCGCCTTCCTCCTCGACGCTGGAGCCCATCACCTCCGTCGAGTCCTCGCCGTAGTCTGGGTTCATCCCAAACCACTCCGGCGGTACCTCCTCGTCATCTTCAGACCGCTCGGGAACGAAGATGCTGGTGTCGGTGTACTCGGCAATCGCCGCGGCACGCTTGACGAGGGCGTCTTCCGCGGCTGCCAGCTCCAGCTGGGCCTCTGACCGGAGTGTGGCCAGCCGGTCTAGGTCCAGCCCCAAATACCATGCCTTGACGAACTCCAAGGCCTGGCGCGCTCCAACTCGGGCCGAGGAACCCTTCCAGGCCTCAAGACGACCAGCCGCGACCTCCAGCCAGTCGGCGGTCCGACTAGGGGTGCGTGGAGCCTGCATGTCCGGCCACAGGGCAGCAATCGCCTGGGTGCCGACACGCTGAAGCCGGCGCAGCATCCAGTGAGTTGGCCGAAGGCGAGCCTTGATGCTCAGGATATGCTCATCAAGGGTTCGGGGGGCGTCGGCGGCAATCTCTATGCCCTCCGCCCTCCGACCTTCACAGTCAGCCTCGATGGCTTGGATGGCATCCTGCGAATGCCCAGGGAAGAAGTCTGCCAAGACGGAAAAAACGAAGAAGCAAGTCAAAAATCAGGAGCCGGCACGACTTATAATCGGCAGCTCAAAAAAAGTAAAGAAACTCACCATCAACAATGTCTTCAATCTCATGGAAGCCCGAGGCCAGCATTGCCTCCTTGTCAGTCCAGGAGGAGCGCTCGCTCGCAAACTCGGCCAGGAGGGCGGCTTCTGCCTCTTCCGCCTCATTCTGCGTCTTTGTAAGCAGCTCCCTCTGCTCTGCCAATTGTGTGGCCAGCAGATCGCGCTCCGTGGTGAGCTTGCTGCACTCCTCCCCCTTGGCGCGCAATGCGGAGTTGGCTTCGCTCAGCTGCTGTTGAAGAACAGCGTTGGCTTCTGAAGAGAAGGAATAAAGAAGGCATTAAGTCATCAATAAAGAGGGTCGCTGGGGAGATCCAGCCCAACTGCTCAGCAGTCGGCCCGAATCTCGGGACTACAGCCCGCGGGTGCGCCAGCGCACCCCCGCAAAGAAGAATAAGGACTCACTCCGGCTCTCCGACAAGTCGGCGGTCCGCTTGCCCAACTTTTCAACGTTACGGTTGAAGGCAGTAACGCGGAAGTTGTGGTAGTCCTGCGACAAGTGTTTCAGACAAAAGTTAGTACCCGGAACTCACCAAGTGGAGTTCTGGGCCGCCTGCTCAGTAGCCGGCCCGAAACTCGGGGACTACACCCAGTGGGTGCGCTGGCGCGCCCCCATAGAGAGGAACAAGAAAACAAGGACCAAAGAGAAAACATACCCGGATGGCTGCCCGTGATGCCAGGTACACCTTGGTGCAGTTCTGGAGGGCGTCGCCCTCAGCTCGAAGCTTCGTTTGGACATCCATAAGCGCCTGGTTCAGCGGCCCTGTGCCACCTCCTCGCACCCACCCAATGGGCGCGCACTCGTCGCTTCGGCATCCGGGATCGCCGAGCTGGCGGCACCGGTCTCCAGGGGCGTGGCGCCGAGGTCGCCTTCTCAAGACAGCGGCGCGCTGGCGAGCCGACTTGAAGGAGTAGCCTCGCCACGGCCTCGTCTTCAGTCGGCGGCACCGGAGGGTCCGCTGGCTGTTTGCCTTGCGCGCTCCCAGACGGCGGCGGGGGCGGCGGCGGAACGATCACGTCCGGCGTGGAGGAGTCGCCGCCTTCCCTCTCCATGACGGGGTTCTCGCCGCCGGCTTCCCCGGTCTGCCCCATGAACTCCGGAGGCGGTGGCGCAAAGTTCAGCGGGGTGACGAACACCGCTGATTGGCGGTGCGTGGCCTCCTCAGCCTGTCGCTTCGTCGCGGCGACGGCTACGGCCTCCGCCAGTTTCTTCTTGGCATAGGCCTCCGCCTTACCAGCCCCCAGCTTCTCCAGGCGGGCGGCCTCTTCCTCGTTGCGCTTCTCTTGCGCATTCCGCTCTGTCGCCTCCCAGAGGTCGGCAGCGGGGTCAATCCGCCGAGTGGTGGTAGACATCTCCGCTGACCCCATGACGGAGGCGGCGACAACCCTCTCAAGAGTGAGGCGAGCCCTGAAGCGAGGGAAGCAAGTAAAAGACTCAGACAAAAGCTACAAAGAAATAATAAAGCATTAAGACGAGATACTCACGCGGAGACCGGTGGTGGCTTCTTTATTTCCTTGCGGAAGCAGATGGCCTTCGCGGCCGCCTCGTCCCGCTTGGTCGCCGCAGCCGAACTCTTGGGCTTCTTCGGCAGACTGCCGAACAAGGTCGGCACGGCTCTATGTTTTTTCCCACCGCCTGGAGCACTCGGCGCGGCAGAAGAGCCTGCGCCAGGATGACTGGCTCCTGGCCGGTGGCGGGGGGCGACCTCCTCCTCATCATCAGGCCAGTCCTCTAGACTGGCCCCGAGCCACGGGCCGCCTCCTCCCTCGGCGTCGTCTTCCAAAGCCGCCGCCCCCAGATCGGGGTCGTCGACGTCGCTCTCCGCCCGGTCGGTGAGGAACTCATGGACCGGCCTCGTGGTGCCGGCTGGTGGATGGAGGAGGGGATTCTGGCCAAAGCCGACTGGTCAGGTCGCACAAAACAAACTCGGCAAGAAAGAACACAATTCAAAGAAAGAAAAGGCAACTCACTGTGGGTGGGGGGTTGGCGCGGGAATACGGCTCCTTGCTGAACCGCCAGTCCTCCAGGAGCTTGCTGTCCGAGAAGTAGTTCACCATGTAGGCCACCTCCTCGTGAGGCATGTCCTTGGTGCACATCCGACTTGGGTCACGGCGCCCGCTCATTTGGCATATCATATGGGAGCGGCCTTGGAGCGGGAGAACTCGGCGCGCCACGAAGGCGGCCAACAGGTCCGGACCAGTCAGGCCCTCTGACTGCGTCAGTACTCGGAGTCGCGCAACGGCGCCGGCTCCCGCAAGCATCAGCGACTTGGCCCGGAACGACCAGTTGGGCAGTCTCCCAGCCGGCAGGCCGGCTTCGAAAGCCGGCAGGTTGACCCAATCGCCCCCCGTGAAGACGCTCTTCACGTAGAAGTACGATCGCTGCCACATCTTCACCGACTTTATCAGCTTGATGGCGGGGAAGGGGTTGTCGGCCCCCGACCTCCGCACGACGATGAATGCGCCACACTGAGCCGGCACGCCTGCAGCCTGAGTGCCGAGTTTGGAGTAGAAGAACTCCCCCCAGAGCTCGAGGGTGGGGAGCACTCCGAGGAAGCCTTCGCACAAGGCCACGAAGGCGGACAGCAGCACCACCGTGTTGGGCGTGAGGTGGTGCGGCTGGAGGCCGTAGAACTCCAGGAAGGAGCGGAAGAAGCTGCTCGCCGGCAGCCCCAATCCGCGCAGGCAGTGCGAGCGGAAGACAACCCGCTCGCGCTCCTCCGGCGCCGGAGAGATCTCCCCCCTCGGCGCAAGGCATACCCGCACGTAATCTTCGCCGGGAAGCCGACGAGTCTTGCGGAGGAACTCGATGTGGTCGTCGTGGACTTCTGAGCCATCCCAGGTGTCGGAATGCACCGAGGGAGGCGCGGCGGCAGAAGAAGAACTCATCGTGAGCTGATCGCCGCGGCGTTCGGTGAAACTTGGGCGCGCGGCGGTGCGAGGAATAAGGAGAAGATGAAGAAGAGCAAGGAGTAGCATGGAGAAGGGGCGCGCGTGCTCCGCCGCGCCCCCTCCTCCCTCTACTTATAGCCTCATGGGCTGCGAAGCCGAGGGGGCGGTCGTGGGATTTACTGCGCCCACGGCCCCACGACCCCCACGTTTCCACGACAAAGTTACTACGCGCAGTAACTCCACGGGAATCCCAACCGTCCGCCTAGGCCACAATGGATCCGCTCGGGCGTCGAGGCGCGGTAGTGGCGGGCCCCGCCTACGGGCCTGTCCCGTCACGCGTGTAGGCTGGCAGACTGGCCCGGCCGCGTGTCATCACGTGACAGGCCCGGAACGGGTGGCGGCCTGGAGGCTTTGCCAGCACGCTACTTGGATCCCGCCACGACGTTTGAAATATTGTGCGAGTCAGAGTTGGGCGAGTCTGACTCCTTCTAGCCGGCCCGGCAGAAGTCAAGCAAGATCCATGTCTCGAGCACCCAGAAAGAGAAACTGCTGAGGCTCCTCGGTCGATCGTCCGCGGCGCCTCATCAACTTCGGGGACTACTGTCGGAGTAATGGGCCACGGGTAGGCTAACCCGAGTCCCAGAACCTTTCAAGACATCGGGGCAGGTTGCGCCCCTCAAGACCCCACGACAAAGAGCCGCCTTCTGAGGAGTCAGCGGCAAGGCCGCCGACTAGCCACTCGCGGTCGAGTCCCAGGGACGACTTCAGGACAAACCGACTCCCGACTGACGACTTCCCAAGAAGCCGGCCTTGGGGAGTCGGCCCGCAACTCCAGCAAAACCCCACGTCCTCATCAAGAGGGACAGGACAGGGGAGTGGCTACAGTGAAGATTGCTCCCACCCCTTTACAAAGGCAAGCATGGTCACAGTACTCCGTACCCGCGGAGATCTCCGTGCGGCGTGGCACTATTGCCATGCTGGCCCTGACATCAGCACCGGTGGACCGAACCCTGTGCCCACGACGGCTTGTCTGTACGACCTTTGGGCGGCGGGTCCCACCGGCCACCGGGATCCCAGAAGACGGCCAGTGCGCGACAAGTCGGACCCGTCGGGAGTCGGCCGCCGAGAGTCGGTCAGCTCCTCCCCCGGGGCCCACGCGCCATTAACCAGATGTGACGGAGAATGGCAATAGTGATCGCCCGCCAGGCGGCGGGGCTGTTGCCACGACTCCATGACGAAGCACGCGTCATTAGAAGCACGGCTACAGTAATCAACAGCCGGCAAGACCCGCCCGCGGCGGACGCGGCATGTTGGCTCCGTACCGGGCCAGTCGGCGGGGCCCACCAGTCGGCGGGCCCCAGGAGTCGGCGGATAAAACGGCGGCCAGAGAGACTGACGGCTGGGCCCGCGTCCAGCCAGATTACCATTGTACCCCTGGGGGGTAGGCCTATATAAACCCCCCAGGGCACCCATGCAAAGGGTTGGAATCCATTAGTACTAGACCAGATCATATAGGAAGGAGAGAGCTAGCCTTGCCCTCTCCTACCTCTAGGAAATAGCTCAAGGAGCAATCGTGTAAACACTTTGCCATAGTGATCATGCGGAGACCCCGCAGAGCAGAAGTAGGGGTATTATCTCCCTGGAGAGCCCTGAAGCTGGGTAAGATTCGCCGGCGTGCATGTCTTCGCCTCATCTCGTTTCCAGGCACCGGCGACGTTCTACTCGCCCCCACCATGATAAGCCATCCTTTGGCATATGTCGCACCCAACCCCTGACACTATTCATTATTCTCTTGTGTTACATTGCCAGCATATTCCATGTGCTGACCCGTTTTCGGGCTGCAACGTATCATGTTGCAGACTTTTCAGACGACAAGTAAGGAGCCTTACACTACAAAAAAATACACTTCTGTGATGATACATGTTTGTCACAGTAGGTCGCTTTTTTGTCATGCATGTACATCCATGACAAATTTATAACAGAATCAAGATAGTCATACCTATGTTGTCGTAGAAGTGTTCCATGACATTACCAAAATTATCATCACGGAAGTGTCCACTTCCATGACGATAAATCGGGCGTCACAGAAGTGCTTTCATTAAGGGTGACTGACATGTGGCATCCACCGTAACGGAACGACGTTAAGCTATCGGGTCGGGTTTTGGATCCGATAACCCGTTAACAGCCCCGACCAATGGGGATTTTCCACGTGTAAAATCATCATTGGCTGGAGGAAACACGTGTCGGCTCATCGTTGGGACAGATGTCAACCACTCATTGGACGGAAGGCGCCTATGATACGTCGACACGTGGCATGGCCCAACAGAGGCCCATTCCTGTGAAAAGGCCGGCCCGTTTGACTTGGTCAAAAGGTGGTGGGCCGGCCCATGGAAAGCTTGTTAACGGCATGTTCGCATATAGCCCATTTACAGCCCGCTATCCCAAGGCCCGTTACGCCCTATCGGAATTAGGCCCAGTGGCGTCATCTGGGCCATCCAATATGATTCCAGCCCGTTTTCACTTCTGGCCCATGTATGGCCCATGACATCTTTCGGCCCATATGAGGCCCTATGTAACTCTTGGCCTATTAACGGCCCGTGGTGAAACTGGCCCGTAATGAACAGTGTATCACTTTACACCCATTAACGGGCCGTGGTGAAACTGGCCCGTAATGAACAGTGTATCATTTTATACCCATTAACGGCTCGTTATTCTGTTGGGCCGTTTCTAGCCCATGTTATCTTTCGGCCTTCTCAGAGCCCATTTATTCTTGGGATCATTTCCAGCATTCGTTTACTTGCGACCCGTTACTGTCATTTTCTGCTTGTGGGCCAAATTCAGCCCGTGGTTACAGTCGTCCCGTTTGTGGTCTGTTAATACGTTGGGCCGTTTTCATAGCGTCATCAAATACGGCCTATAAACGATGGCCCGTTATGGTCGGCCCATGAACGGACGATTCCAACTCTAGCCCGTTTACGACCATAATGCGGCATGTTATTGGCCCATGTTTGGCCAATCGATTATACGGCCCGTATAAGGCCCATTGATGATACGACCCGTAGAAGGCCCATTGTTTCTACGGCCCGTAGAAGGCCTACTGTTTCTATGGCCCGTAGAAGGCCCACTGTTTCTACGGCCCGTAGGAGGCCCAGTGTCACTACAGTAAATATTAGCCCATGGTTGTTGTGGCCTAGTTTAAAAAAATAGGTTATTGCAGCCACTAGTTAACCACGAAAAAAGAACTGCAATGACTACAAAGCAAACAAATAAACAAGACAACAAGGAAATAAATAAGCAAGCAACTAACGCTAGGCTATCACGGCTATTACACATATTACATCCACTGGGCATCAAAGTTCGCCACCAGTGCAAATATAGGGAACAAAGCAGCATATCATATACACTGGCCGTCAAAATTGGCCGCGAGTGCAAATAAACGCGGCAGCAAAACAAGAGCATAACTGAAACAACTTCAGAAGAGCTCAAGAAACGTTATCCTGGGTATCCACCATGCTGGCAATAAGCTTAGAAAGCTGATTAGCTTTGTCCTGTTTGGCGCTAAAATCCTCCAACGCTTGCTGTTGCACCAGAAAGTATGCATCTGAATGTTCCAGGGACTTCCGCAGTCCGCTTCTTGTCGCAGCACAGCTGATCGATGTCTTTCAGCTTGTAGTTGAGACTCAAGAAACCAAACTGATTCAGACAGTGAGTTTGAATAGCTTGTGCAAGAGGTAGTGGCCAGTAACTCCAACACTAAACCAAGACAGGATGTGTCACTATCCTGAACCTTATCTGCATTACTTCCTTTACCATTGCTTAATAAGGCACTCTTCCCCAATATTCTGTCAGCATTCTAAAAGGAGAAACAAGCAGACACATAACAAGTTTAGCATGTACTAATATATGAAACTCATTTCGATGTACCAGTTTATTAGTAAGGTGGACAGGATTAAACTACCAAGTCTTCTATTGCCAAGTACTAGTACATAATAAAAGCATCAAAGAAACATATATCTATGTCCTATGGTAGCAATGGAATCTTAAATTAGAACAGTTGTTCTTCAGGTTTAGGCACTTGTTCTACATGAACAGAGTACAGTAAGATGCAAGAATATAATACTTAAAATAGAAAATGAGCTCATAGACCTTACCACATTCTTGGTTCGGGACCAGTACAGAACAAGGCGTTCCCAGTCATCATCCAGTAAATGTGTCTCAGGAGAACGTAAGGGAATTTGATGAGTTTCTTTGCCGGTGAAGTATGTTTTCTTCAGGTAATTCCGATACTGCCACCAAGCATTCTTGAAGATAGCAGAGGTATTAGCACAGGTTACCTCATCCTGAGTTTCCAAATCGGTCCTTCTCTATAGAGAAAAATGGGAAAATTTGCTGTATTATAACCATCATGGAGGTAGGATGTATGGGACGAAGCAAAGTAATTGCCATGAATAACATTACTTACACATAACTCCTGGACAAACACCTGCAACTAGCATTTTCCTTCATCTTCAGTATAATATTTCCAAGATGGTAAGATACGCACATACGATTTAACAACATCAAATGCGATAGATGCTAAACTACGACTAGCTGGTTGTGCTTCCTCCACAGGAATAGGCGTACTAACTGGTGGAGTTGGGGTTCGCCGTGATAGTACTAGCCCTTTGCGCACTGGAGCTGCATTACTAACTGCTTGTTTGGGAGCTCTGTGGTGGAGATGGTGCCGTGTCAACAGGAACTGGGTTACTATCGGCTGGGGTTTGGGTTAGATTGGGTGAAGCTGGTTCTCTGTCCATCGTAGTAGGGGTACAATCTGCGAGAGTTTGGGTTATGTGTGGTAGGGCTGGTTCTTGTGCATGTACAACTGGGGTGCTATCTCCACCAAGAGGTAGCACTGTTTTATTTGAAGACCGTGTTTTTAGTCCGCTAGATACTTGCATCACCCGCTCCAATTCAAATGGCTGATAAACAGGAAACATAGTTGAATGTACAGACATTGTATGAGAGACAGATGCAATAGATAGTGTGGAAAAAAGAGGGCATGAAATAGTTGACATGTATATTGTTTAACTAAAACGGATAGCATGACATAATTTCACATATATGATGTCTATCTAAACCGGATAGCATAGCATAACATAATTCAAAGATAGGATGAATAACTAAACCAGGATCGCATGACATAATTCACCTACATGTTATCTAAGTAATCAGGATCGCATCATTTAATTCACATATGTGATTTATATGCTAAACAGAGGGCATTTGATATAATGTCTGAACTAAGAACATGGTGTTGAATATTGTGTATATGATGTCTAAACTATGCAATGCAAGACACCGTATGCATGATATGAGTAGTATAACCGTGCCAAGTTAGAGCATACACCTCAGTGGGGGAATAGGACTGATCATCTGTCTCTGAATCCATCTCTGAGGAGCTATCGGGACCCAACAAGAGATCTGCTTCGACAGGTAGCACTGTCTGCTCTGAAGGCCCTGTTTTCACTCCAGATTTTTCCATCCCCCACCCAAATGGCTGTTTCACAGAAAGAGTAGTTTAATGTACAAACATTGTCGACAAATGGAAATGTAATGAAGAAAAGGATGGGCAAGATATCATTCAAATATATGATGCCTGGTTAAACAGGCTGGCATTGCACATTTCACATATATTATGGCTGGCTAAAAGACATGAGACTGCATAATTCCCATATATGATATAGAAACTAAACAGGTGGCATTACAGAACATGTCTAAACTAAGCAGATGACATATATGATGTCAAAAGTAGGCACTGCAAGGCAACATATGCATGATATGACTAACATCATCATTCCAAGGTAGAGCAAACACCTTGGGGGTAAATAGGAGTGGTCAGCGGCGTCCGGATCCCTCAGAACAGATATCTTCCTATGGATTACAATCTGGAGAGGGGTGGGAGGGTTTGCCATTGAACCCACCATGGAGCGATGTCTGCATGACATTGTATTGCCGTGCAAAACTCTTCTCTTTTTCTATACATGTTCAGCATGACTATGTACAATATCTGACATGCATACAAAAAAATATGGTGAGATTAAGAGCATGCAGAAATTTAGAGTGATGGTAACAACCAGTGGATCGATGTTTTTCCGTTGAACCAAAATAGCCCTAATGGATCGACGTGAATGTATAGTAATAAGTGATGCAACAAGTGTACAACCTCTTTGCCGTAGCCGTGTCAACCTCAGCATCATTGGGTTGGTTCCTGAAGCAGTTGAGGCAGAGGTGGTTGTCGGAGGTGTGGAGGAAGATCTGAGGAATCTGTAGACGGCGTCCAGGGCACTGCTCTGTTGTGATGGATCGTTCTGTCGTTGGAGCAGCTCCGATGAGCCGTAAGACGTCAAGGCTGAAGCAGCATAAGATAGACATCGTCAATATCAAGTGGGATTCTAATAGCATCTCCAATAGATGATGTAAAATGGATGTAAAATTAACATCACCAAAAACCACCTGACTACAACAGATGAGGTAAAAACTGTTGACTCTGAACATAATTGTCGAAACTGAAATTTACTGTGGAATCTGAATGCTACTGTCGAAACTGAACACAATGGAAGCAGAGAGGCACTTGACATGTAGTTTAGGGAGGGCCTGCGGTTCATCTTCAACCTGCACCCCCCCCTGAGCCGCCAGCCACCACTGGCCGAACCACCGGCCCCAGCGCCGCCTCGCCGCCCCGAAACAACTCATCACCGCCGCCCCGGCCAGCCCTCTAGGCCCCCCGCCCCCCACCCTGAACCCTAAGATAGATAGTGGGGTACCTCTCCGGCGAGCCCCCGTCCCCGCTGCGGGTGGTTCTTCCTTAACTCCGGCGAGCCCCCCCAACCCCTAAAAATCGACTGACCCAAAAGTCGATTCAGTCGACTGAAGTGTGGCTTAATCGGAGCAGAGGAGCAGCACGAGCAAGGGGGAGAGCAGCAGCAGCTGGGCGAGCGAGCGATCGAGCGAGAGCTGGAGCAGCAGCAGATGCAGCTGGTATGGAAGCCACCGCCGAAGGGGCCTCGCACTGGGGGAGAGCCGCCGTGGAGATGTCGCCCGCGGCGCCGGCTTCAAGGTAGCCGCTCCATGGCGGTGCGAGATGGAGCACCGTCGGCGTCGGGAGGTTGAGTTAAGGAGAAGGTGCGATGCGATGAGTGTACAACCTCTTTGGTGGCGCCGAGTAGGCCTCGGCTTCGTCCGAGGAGTCGGTGAGGATGTTGCGGTTCCGGTGGAGCAGGTTAAGGCGGCGCTGTGGGGATGGAGCAGTCGCGATAGACGAGGCGATCATCAGAGCAGCTCCTTGGAGGTGGAGGACGGGGCGGCTGAACCGGCGGGACGGCGAGATGGACGACGGATCATCATCCGGGGAGGTGGACGAGGGACGTCGAGCTGTTGTGGTGGATGACGTCGTCGGGGAAGAGGCTCCGGCTGGGCAGCGGTGACGTGGCGGACGGAGGAGGGTGGGGTTTCGCGGCTGGAGCGGAGAGGTTATGGCGGCCTGGGATTTCAAATGGCGAAAAGGGGCGATGGGAGGGGGTGAAGCATGACTTAGGAACGCGCTTGTCCAAAATGTAGGGTGTGTTACAAAAGTACCCCCCACCGATTTGATCTAGCGGCCCTTTCGACTCAGGGTTAGAAGGGGGATTTCGCGTGTCGGGATTTGGCAGTTGGAGGGAGTTTTCGCGCGCGTTGTAATTTCGGGATAGCAAGTCGCGTGTTGTGAAGGCGCCAATTTGGGGAGCACGATATCTGAATTTTTGGGATATAACAATACGTGGGTTGAATTTTAGGGACAAGCCTAACGTGTGGCAATATTGTACTTGTACGTACCAAATCAATTCGCACTTCCCTCAACCAAAAAGAAAACGAAAAAAATAAAACTATTCACACCACACAAAGAGAGAGTCTTGCCCCGTTTTACTATACAAATGCTATTCAAAGCTACTCCCTCCTTCCATCTATATAGGGCCTAATGCGTTTTTCGATGCTAACTTTGACCAAATATTAGAGCAATGATATATGACATGCAACTTACATAAAGCACGCCGTTAAATTCGTCTGGGAAAGGTTCTTTCAATGATATAATTTTCACATTGTGCATGTCATGTACTATTAATCTTGTCAATAGTCAAAGGCGGTCGTAAAAATCTCATTACGCACTATATAGATGGAAGGAGGGAGTATGAATCCATGTTATGTCCGATTAAATTTTTTTGCTTGCTGTATAATGCATGTAACCTACTCATACCAACATTTTAGTGCATTCCAAATGTCTATACTACCGCTGCAATTCGAACTAAATTTGAATTTGTTTCTCTATCTCAATAAGATTCTACAATCATGATTGTTGCCAACTTCAACCATCATAGTTTCCTTGCTATCCGCCAAATATAAATCAGACGGCCTATAATGCAGGATGGCAGGCACACCATCATCAACAACTCCGTTTTTTATAAGATTAGAGATAAAATATATTAAATGTAGTATACCATGTTCATAACCACACCATGTGTATCACCATTATATATATTCACACATCCGTCAGTTTGAAACACTATGATAAATTCTTCAAATATGCGAATTCGCTTTTTATAATGAAGTATATATGATCTCTATTCGTCTTGTACACCCACACAATCCTCTTATCTTCGTAGCTAGCGCTAACTTTCTCTTCTGCATGCACACGCCCGCATCCCTCTCACCCTCCCTCAGCATTCTCTAGCTTCATCGCCCAAATTCGTCTTTTCACTTTAGGTCGTTCACCCACGGTGTGTGTAGGCCCCCCAGCTCCTTCTTTATGGCACACATCGATCGATATGCCTCTCTAGCCAGGTGTGCCTAGCACAAACACAAGCATCCCCTCTTCTCTTGTCACCGTCCATGCCTCACTCCCACCACTCTTTTCATCGTTTTCGTACTCGCACACTCCTCCCCCTCAATATAGTATGCCTCCCGTACCACCTCCTACATGCATCCCTCTCTCTCTATCCTTCTCCTCGTGCCTCATTTGCTTCTAACACACACATGCATGTATATCGATCGATCTCCCAACATATACCTAGATCGACTTTAACTACCCCCCCATCAATCGACGTACCTCACAAGTTATGTCTCTCCTTTCTCTTACAAAGGGCGATTGATCTTCCTATGTAGTTACGTCTGCTTACCACAGCCACATCGTCCCCCCTCATCATTCGTGCATGCCTCCTGACCCGTCTCTCACACGCACGTGCAGAGACAACAAGCAGCCATCTCCTCTCTTATTGATATTGCGGGCGTGCCCTCCATTTGTCTAGCAAGCCTATCCCACCATTTGTTAGAAGCAACTCCACTACCACCCCCTCCAACACTCTAGCTCTGTCTCTCTCCCAACCTTATTCATCTCCTACACATATGCATGGATGCCGATCGATCTCCCTTAATACATGAGGCAGATCGATCTCCTTAATACATGAGGTAGGCCTCTCTCCTCCTCCACACATATACCAGCCATTGTACCTCTATAGTTAATTGGGCCTCCCTCTTCCCCCACCACACACCGATAGTCGAGCGCTGCAGGTAGGTATCCATGCCACAGAGACAAACTGCACATGTCCCATCTCACGTTCCAATTGGCCAACCACTCTATATCTTTCACGTGGGCACACACAAATTCGATGGCACTCTTTATTGATCGCGCGCGCACACACACACACATCATCATCCCTCTCTTCGATTCTATGGAAACCTCAAGCCGATGATACCTCCACTCTCTTCTCGTGGATCGCCCCCTCTATATATATGTTATATCCAGGACTCTATTTCACACACATTGCATATGTTAAATTTTTTGATTGACCCCCCCCCACAAAAAAAACTCTCAAGAACCCACACACTATATCTCTCTAGGTTTGTATCTCTCTCACACAACCCCACGTAGGTGGTGTACGTATACAAGAAGAGAATAGGTGCACCGTGCACGTACTCACGCTTCGTGCCCAGCCACACCCGCGCGGGTACACGATGGAGCTCATTTCTTTACGAAATGGCAGCCCACGTGCTAATTTGAACGCCTGTAGCGGTTGTTTACCTAGGGAGGTCGTGTACCACGCGTGCATGAAACAAAGTTTGACTTGACGCATTGCCGCTTTATTTTTAAATAAAGTTATAGTGCTCAATGGCACGCACACAGAATATAAAACGATTTTTATGGAGGAAAAGGTAGTCCGCTCTTCAGAGTATCTCACACAAGGCTCCGGTGGCATCTCTCTCTCACCGTTGGTCACTGATCCGGCCGCATCCCGTCCACCGGGGGAAAGGGAGTGTGGTGGCCTCTCTCTCACCGTTGGTCACTGATCCGGCCGCATCCCGTCCACCGGGGGAAAGGGAGGAAGTGCATCGTTTCTCCGTTCGACGGTGCCGAGGCAGCACGTCCCGATCTGCGGTACACGTCGTTCTCTCTGACCAAGCTCCGGCGCGGCAGGGCCTACGCCACCTGCTCACAGATTTCGCCCGCCGCCGCTCACCTAGTTACATCCCGACGACCTCCAGGTATCCCCTCCGGCCTTGCTCCACTGCCCGTTTTCCCACGTCGCTGCATGTGGATCTTCCATAGTTCTTTGCCCAAAACGTAGCTCGTCCAGCGTACTTTCCAACTTGCATTCTCGTCCTCACACCGTTTTAGACAAACACAACCGTGTTGTTATCTTCCCTTAGGACAACGAATATGCTTCTTTTTTGTCGTCGCATGTGTCATCAACTGTTATTGGCCAGTAATTGTTTCCTTTCTACCTCTTTTTTTCAAACAGGGCTATCCATTTCACGTCGTTGCTATTGCGACCTTTTGGTGAACTACACAAATCACTTTTTTCTTAAGAGTGTTTTGTGCAGTTGTACTAAAATGTCACACGGGCAACGTCTCTACATTTCAGTGCGACTGCACAAAGGGAGATTGGTTTTGCTCTATCCTCCTCATCCAACTCCGAGCATAATCTTATCCAACTAGTTAGTCTTAAGAGAAACTGCAAAGGTGACCGGCTTCTATTTGTGTGTTTATTATTTCATCAGCAGTCCTCTATTATCGTAATCACACTTGATATCTTTGGAACAGGGACGCTCAGCTCTATTTTAGTGGAACTACACAAAATGATCGGAATGTTGCATGCTCCAGACAGCTACTTTTTTCCCAACATGCCTTGTTGATTTAGACAGAGCTGGGGGGACGTTGCTGCCAATGAAAGCATGGATCAATTTTAATTTAACACCTTCTCACAACTTTATCTTCAGTTGTGATGTAATTATTAGCTCTGATCTGCTAATAATTGACATGCATTAGCAAGGAAGTTAGTTTTTTATTGTTTCTGAAAGAGTGTCGATATCAAGACACACGAAACAAAAGCTGAAAGCTCACACCATTGTACAATTTCATGTCACTGGAAAATTATTTGTATAGTATGTCAATTATGTACACAAATGATGGAAGCTTGATAGCAATGCCAGAAGCCTCTTCATCATCCGGGTCCATGTGCCATGCACAAAATTATACTCCTTCGTTCCTAAATATTTGTCTTTTTACAAATTTCAAACGGACATATTTTGTGTGTAGATTCACTCATTTTGCTTCATATGTGTACTCCCTCCGTTACTAAATATTCTATTCGTGTTAACATAGATTTCAACAAGTGACTACATACGGAGCAAAATGAGTGAATCTACACTCTAAAATATGTCTATATACATCTGTATGTGCCAGTCCATTTGAAATATCTAAAAAGACAAATATTTGAGTAGTCACTCGTTGAAATCTCTAGAAAGACAAATACTCCGAAGTATATTTAAGAACCGAGGGGGTAGTGCACAACCGCATGGGAGACTCAGGCTGGTCATAGTGGGGAGTAACTTAGACTAGTGTCATGCATATGACACTAGCCTAAGTTACTACCTTTATAATGCAAAGTAACATAATAGTAGTATCTTAGATGGCTTCATTTATTAGCTTGTAGACTCATCTTGTCTTGAAAAGCGCTATGTTATAGTAACATATTATGTTACCACCTCTCATTAATTACTTGCCACATAAGCAAAAAAATTTGGGATGTGCTATGTTACTAGCTAAGTTACTCCCACTATGACTAGCCTCAGCCCGGTCGTTGCGCCGCATTAATAGTGAGTAATGAGCAGTCAAATCATAAGCCCCAGCTTTCCCACTGTAAGTTGCTTTGAAGAAGCAACCATAAATACGCTCTTCTTTGAATCCGCTCATACTACTCCATTCGTCACTGTTTATACAGCGCGCTTCAGAAAAAAGAAAAAAATCTGTGGGACCAAGGCGACTAGCGATCGGCCTGAAAAATAGCATTGGTAGTTATAGCACGGCGTCTATTACTAGAGGGAATAATGCGTACACACATGCATGCAGTGCTTCCACCCCGGGTACACACATGCATGCACTCCGTAGTAGTACAGTACATGGAGAGAAAATTGTGGACTTGATTGCGGTTAACACGCCCTAATTAATTGAGCATTAAACCAAACGCGTCTAAAGTCTCTCTGGTGGTGGAAATGCATTGAGAGAAATGCATCATAATGAAGCGCGCCCTATAAACTGTGACGGAGGGTGGAGTAGTATGAACGTGCAAAACCAAGTATGCGTACTACTGCGCTTGGCTCCTCGCCCCTTCATGAAGTCGAACAATGATGGTACTCCGCATGTTGGGTACTATAGTGTATGCCTCTGACAATCTGACACCGAATGGACTGATGCATGTCCACCGAGGGTAGGTTGCATTAGTCAAAAGGCGTAAGCGAGCTTCACCTTGTCCTGCAAGCTTCTCCTCATTCTACGAGTTGACGGGACACGCCAAAAAGTAGTGCTAGTCCATACTCCCTCCTTTCTGGTTAATATGGCTTAATATTTTTTGCGGGTAAATGAGAGAGCTTTATTCATATATAAGCATTCTTAGGACGATCGGCCAAGACACTAGTCACTAGGAAGCGAGGTACCCCGCAAAAAAAGAAGTAGGAAGCGAGGTGTTTCATCAAGCCAGCTCTCGGCCACATTCAAAGTGCAGCAAGCACGGTTCGCACGAAGATGCACCGCAAGGTTTGCCGACCTGTTTACATGCTGAATAACAAAAAAAGAGGAAATACTACTGAGCGCTACTATTTGTAAGAGGATATGAGCCAGAATTAAGCGAGAATTGTGGCGAGTGTTCCATGCAATCAACTTCCATTATCACATGCGAGAACCCTCGAAGAGAACCAAATGTGTTGAAGATTGCTTTATCACATTTTAAAATTATAATAAGAGTGCAGACGCTCCTTCATCCGGTTCCTAGTACTCCCTCCGTTTTTATTTAGTTCGCATATTAGCTTTGGTCAAAGTCAAGCTTTACAAACTTTGACCAAGTTTATATACAAAAATATTAAGATATACAATAACAAATCAACAACATTAGATTTATTATTAAATGTACTTTCACATCATATAGATTTATTATGATAAATGTCTATATTGTTTTCTATAAATTTGGTCAAACTTTACGAAGTTTGACTTCAGTCAACTCTAATATGCAGAGTAAATAAAAACGGAGGGAGTACTAGTATAGTACGTACCTTTATGGACTATAGTAGTAGTACTAGTAAACTTTGCGCTTGGATGTTTGGGAAGTCAAACAATAATAGCACTAGTAGTATAGTGTATGCTTCTGGCAATCTGACACCGAATTAACTGTTGCACATCCACCGCCTGAGCGAGGGAGAGCTAGCATTAGTCAAAAGTTTATCCTTGTCCTGCGAGCCACCGCGCGCAAGCTTCTCCCGTCCTGCAACCTTCTCCTCATTCGGCAAGTTGATAGGACACAGCAAAGTAATGCTAGTCCATGCTGCCTCCTCTCCGGTTAATATGGCTTAATTTCAAACGAGATAAATACACTGTCTGTCACTGTATATTTGTAAAAATACGGTCGGTGGACTTCATAATATGCTCATTGCGCTCAATATATATATTTTTCGATGTTCATACGGTCACTAGCTCACCCTGACTGAGTATCTGTGTGCATGCACGTCTAGGTTGAGCACTTCAGCGTGACCGTGTGTGTTCCGTCGTGTGCTCGGACATGCATGCATTAGGGTGTCGCGCGCGTTTTTGCATCCATGTGTACGTGTGACTGTTTCATACACGTAGGGGGAGTACGTGTAGGGGCCACTAAGGAGCAGTCAAATCACACAGTAAGTTAGTCGGAAGAAGCAACCATCATTTCACTCTTGAATGACACGTACGCAATATAAAATGGTTGATATGGAGAGAAAAATAAAACCACTATATATACACTAGCAGGAGCCTAAGCTACAAGCCTGCTTGCTTAGGTTGCTCTCTTCACAAGCATAGAACGACGGGCCTGATCCCGCAGCTGGGGGAAGGGAACAATGTTCTGCGTAGACGCGGTCGACATCGGCGAGGGAGAAAACCCATAGTCGGTGCGTCCCAATCAGGGGTCACCGCGGTATGGGCCGATGCCACGTCCCAACCGCCCTTCTAGCTACAGCCCGACGTCCCCGGTAGTCCATCTTCCTTTTGGAGCCGGCTTGCTCCACTGCCGTAGCTCCATCTCCATGTCGATCTTTCTCTACTTCTACTGGCTTCTATTTGTGATGAGTTTATGTCTCATGAACTAGTGCCAGTACTATTATTCTAATCACACTTCTTCAATATCTTTGCATCAGGGATGCTCAGGTCGATTTTAGTGAAACTGCACAAAAGCATCGTATGATCCGAGGGTGCCAGCTGTCTTTCCTTCCCGACATGGAAAGTGCTATGGAACATGAGGTACCAGAAGGTGGAGAACCAAAGAGTGTTGCTTCTATTGTTGCTGACATTCTCACTAAAGAATCTCCCTCTAGCACATTCCTTCGACAGGTTCTACCTGGCCAGGAAATTAAATCATGTTTAGGGTTTAGGGTTTAAGTCGTAGTGACCCCATCAGTAGTTTTCTAACGTACACGCTCTCACAACTTTTTTCTTTAGTTGTGAAGTAAATATTGGCTATGATCTGTGAATCATTGAGATGGATCAGCATGTGTGTTAGTTTTCCTTTGTATTTGATGAAATGTTGTAACGGGGCAACCTTGGAATAGGAATGAAAATGGAGTGGAAAAGTTTCCGTTTTTCCAGAGAAAAAATGGGAACGGAGAGAAACCAACGTTTCGTTTCGTTGGATCACGCCATCGAGCAAAACCAACGTTTAAATCACGTCTGTCGTGTTCGTGTCTCACCCTCCTCCATGGCTCGACCCCACATGGTCACTGGGCATGCCACTCACCACAAACCGAGTAGTATACCATAACTTTCCCGCCTGCTTGTCGATGGATCGCGACATGGAGTACTAGCACTACTGGAAGAGATTGACGAGTTGGGGGAGGACAGCTAGCTGTAGCACGGACTCCCAAGAACTTACTACTAGAAGAGATCGCGCATGTTGTAGTCGGCTATTGCGACCTTTGAACGCGGAGCAGCCGCGTGCACCCGGAAGCGGCGCGGGCGATGCTCTCTCGTCCGACGCGCCGCAATCAATGCCGACGCCAGTGAGAGGTCACGTCCGCTCTGGCCGGGCATGAATGCGGCACTGACCGTTTCGGGCGGGAAGCACGCGCGGGTGATGAAGAGGGTTCGGGTTGGTCAGGACCAGCCGTGGCAGCGGTCCGGACGTGCGCAAACAAGAGATGTTGTACGTTAATATTGCTGCGTATATAATTAACAACGTAAATAATGTGCCAGTTGGACAAATATGATTGGAGATGGAGATGGAAATGGAATTTTATGTAAACACGGATATGCATGTCTATGTCTATGTGTGTGTGCACGACGACTCTCGCGACCTGGAAGCGGGGGCGTGTTTTTGATCGAGTTTTCTTTCTTGGTACGTTAGAAAATCAGTTTGTCTAATTCACATCTAGATGTTATTTAAGGATGTCACATCTAAGCTCCCACAAGTATATAATGTAGCAACAAGAAACAAAAAAACTAGGAAAAGACCACAAACAAAGTGGACATCAACTTATATGTGACATAACTATGTCACATCTAGATGTGTCCTAGACAGACCCTTAAAAAATTGTCCGCCAGTTTTCGTTTCTTTTTTCCGGGAACACGCGTATTCTATTTAAAACCACTGCTATGGAGAGATTTTTTTACTCCATTATATCCTCTTGTTTGATAGAGTTTCTCGCATCTCGCTCTCTCACCCTCTCCATATCAAAACAAGATGACAATGTCCACTCTATCTCTCTCCTCACCGGTGGTCACATATCCGGCTAAATCCCGTCCGCTGCGGGAGGTGAGGAGGTGCAGCATTGACGTTGTCGCTGTCGGCGACGGAGGAAGCCGATGCGCACGGTCCTCTCGAAGCCGGCGCTGGCGCAGATGAAGATCCTCCGCGCCCTTGTTCGCTGCCGTCGTGTGGGCAGATCCCACTCGCCCACCTAAACGACATCTCGCCCACCTGAGGTATAACTTCTTGTACTGGTCCAGCTCCCCAGGTCGCTGCGTGCGGGTTTTCTTCTATGCGACTACTCCCCAGCTCCCCATGCATAGTAGCTAGGGTTCGTCGGCTGGAACATCACCTACTAGTACTATTATAGAGGAAATGCCACTCAAAAAGTTGTCCTGATTTATGCCTCAGTGGAGGTATACATGTTGTTTCGACAAAAAGTACATGGTGGTTGTGCCGTCATTGTCCATATGGTGGTAGTACTATCACTGGTTAAATGAAGAAATGCTTTTTTTCTCGGGTATCTTGGTTTAGTTCTTATCAAGATAATTATGATGCTTCTGTTTGTTGGTGTACTTTTCATTAATTCTTATTGACAATTGAGATGTCGTTGCTAACCCTTTTTTATATTTTTGGAAACAGCGATGCGTGTCTCCATACCCGGGCATGTCTTCCTCAATTTTAGTGGAACTGCACAAAATTGGATGGCCATTGTTGTTCCGCCTCACTGTCCTCTGCCATGTGGTTCTTCCTTCCTCGAGCTTGATTACTGAGAAGAAACAGACCACAGTGAGGATTTGTCGAACTTCTTAGGTGCCTCACCCAAACTTGATGCCAAATGGATGATGCATCACCATGATGACCTATCGATGCTCATGGTTGCACCTCATGGTTGTGTCGGCTGGTGAAGCTGATCGACTTTCGATGAAAAACAAGCTGTCTTCCATCAGTGCTCTTTGCTTGTTATGCACAAAGATGATATCCTTCGTCAGTTCACCTTGGTTGCGTTGGAGACGCAGTCGTCTTTCACGTTGGTGCAATTTTCGCTAGGGTTTTACGACAGGTGGGCCCAAAATGTGGCTGTCTCACCTGTCATACAGCCAAAAGCAGGTGCAGTGAAGGCACTAGAGCTCAGTCCGTACTACAGTAGTATATATATAAGCGGGAGCCTCAGCGCTTGTTCGCTAGGGTTTGCACTCTCCACACGCTCGCCGCACTACATATATGTTACACGCTGGAGGCTCAGCGTTCATGTGCTAGGGTTTGCTATATTCACAGTCTCTCACCCTCTCTTCACCAGATCTAAAAAAGACAGCGTTGGCCTCTTGTCTCTCTCTCCCCCCTCACAGCTGGTGAAGGAGGCGTCTGTATCCCGTCGCACCGGGAAGGGGAGGAGGTGCAGCATTCACTCTATCGCCTTCGGCGAGGGAGGAAATCCACTGCCGGCTGCGCTGTTCTCTTTCACCCAGCGCGTGTGCGGGAGGGCCACCGACCCCTTCTTCCTCACTGCCGTACGTAGTGTGGGCAGATCCGGCCTCCCGCCACATGCCTTGCCACATCCCGATGACCCTAAGGTATAGGTTTCTTTGAAACCGTCGTTGCTCTAGCTGCATGTGAATCTTTTTCGATCTGTAGTCGAATCTAGGTCTTGGTTCAAAGAGGAAATAAGGGTGCGGTGGGCTAGAGCAAGAATCTAGGACGTGGTTCAATGAGAAAAGGAGGGGCGGAAAGTAGTATAGACTGGCTATCCAGCCGCTTTGTAGGTCGAAAAGGGAAAAGGGGGTAACCCAATACACACATCTGTAAGGAACTGATCTCTTTGTTGAAAAGGGAAAGAAACTGGGGGGTCGGGTAGTTTGTGCACGACTAGATTTGCTGCCCTCACATAGGAAGAAGGTTCAAAGAGAACAAATATGGGACCAGCGCACATATGCTGCTTGGCTACATACTCTGCATCACCCATTTATACGTGTGGACGCACATGGTGCTGGCATGTCCCATGCAGCTATTTTGCTGTTGTTAATCTCAGAATTAACTACTTATCTGTTTTAAAAGAATTTCTCTGTTAATATGAATCAATGCAACCGTTTTAGAAATGCTACTGTCCTATACTTTGTTTTCCATCAAGATAAGGTAGATGCTTCTTTTTGTGGCCGCATGTTTCATCCTCCTTTATTGGCCAGTAATTGTTTTCTTTTTTGCCTCTTAAAACAGGGATATCTATTCAACTTGTTGCTATAGAAAACTTAAATGTCACACCGGCAATTTTGCTTGATTTCAGTGCAACTACACAAAACTTGATTGGATTTCCTATTCGTGTTGCTAGATTCGTATTTTATGTTGGTCGTCTCATGAAAGGTCAGTACAGGCCTTCATCCACATGATTGTGCAGTGTGCTTTGAGATGTTGTGCTACTTGTATTGGTACTGTTTTAAATAAATGATGAATTGAAGCTATTGTATTGTTGTCTTTTGCCATTAAGTAGTGAACAAAAATGGGACCAACCCAGACATGATGCTTGTTGCTTTGTTACAACAAATTCAGCATCACCCCCTTTATAAGCCAGTAATTGATGCCACTCTCAGAATGAGCTACTGAATCTTATTTCCAAACTGCAACACTTGTTAGGGATTGGCGGGGTTACCATTTTGTAGCCGCATGTTTCATCCTCCTTTATTAGCTAGTAATTGATTCCTTTTTTGCCTCTGTTTATACAGGGATATCTATTCAACTTGTTGCTATTGTGACATTTTGCTTCGCTACGCGAAACACTTTGCTTGATTTCAGTGCAACTGCACAAAACGAGATTGGATTTCCTATTCATGTTGGCAGATTCGTATGTGATCTTGTGTGCGTCATGACAGGTTGGTACTTGCCTTCATCCACATGATCGTGCAGTGTGTTTTGAGATGTTGTGCTACTTGTATTGGTACTATTTTAAATAAATGATGAATTGAAGCTATTGTATTGCTGTCTTTTCCCATTAAGTAGTGAACAAAAATGGGACCAACCCAGACATGATGCTTGTTGCTTTGTTACAACAAATTCAGTATCACCCCCTTTATAAGCTTTGTCGTTCTTTATACACGCTGAAACAAGGCATTGTTAAGATAATGTCTCAGTCAATATGAATGAATCACACTGATGGAGAATTGCTACTCTCCTGCTTTGTTTCCCATTAAGATAAAGTAGATCAGTAGATGCTTTTCTTCTGGGAGTACAAGTCTTCAACCGTTATTTCTTCATAATTGTTTGCCTTATACCTATTGTTGCTTACAGGGATATCAAAATTAAAGCTCAGTTTTATTCCGACTTCGATTTTAGTTGAACTGCACAAAAGGAGCCAATGTGTAAGGCAAACTGCTGCATTACTGGGTCTAGTTGGTCGTTCCACTTTGCAGAAAGAAGCAGTCACTGTTTGCGCTACATTACAGAAGGAATGACCGAGAAGCTTTACAGAGTATTATTAGACACCGGTGACATGACTAGTCTGCAGAGACCATTGGCAATTTAACAACACATGGAGTGCCCTGGGCAAAAAGTGCCCAAACAAGTACAAAAGCTACGACAGGACTCCACGATCATAGGCATTACATATTTTGAATGGGAAAAGCTTGTCAAAGTTTAATCATTGATGTTAGCAAGAAGACGTTTGTTTAATATATTGGAATTGGAAAACATTGTCAAAATTTGCTCATTGATGTTAGCCAGAAGACATGCATTTGATATTTTTGAGTGGGACGCCCTTGCTGTGAGGAGCGTCGAGTGTTTTTTCCTATTCTTGTGTTCGGTTTAGAAGTAAATAGTTACTCTGCTGATTTATTCCTGTGTTAAGAGTTTGTTCTAAATATTGTCTATGTAATGCCAGGCCTTGTGTTTGATTGCAAAGTTGAGCTTGGAATGTTGTGGCATGCGGCATCATGAGCTGTTCACCGTGCCTCCTGAGAATAATGCTTCATATTGTTTTGCATGTCGATCTAATGCCAGTGATTTGCTTGTTAAGAATATCATCCTCTTCTGTTGTTTCCATGCTTAAGAAGTTCATCGTATGATGTTTCATTTATAGCCTATACGACAAGTCGGGTAGGTTAGACGTGAAACCATATGATCTTCCGACCAACTCATGATATTAGGCCGTGATTGGATCGTCGTTTTCCAACCAAAACCACTTGTAAAACTGACACTTCTAAATTAAAGCAGATGGTCTCGGGCGAAGGCGCTTGGTTGGTCGATTTCGACTAGTAAAATATCGTAAGTACTTGACACACGATAAAAACGTTGAACGACACTCGGACGATTGCTAATCCAGCCATTAGCTGTTGTTTCAGCCTTGCTCATGGATGGCATGATAAGCACGTCATGCATGTATCGTCTGGTAATGTCGTCCATATAGCAGTGCTCGTAAAATATACACCGGTCTATCAAATTACACGCGTAACCCGCCCGTTTTACTTACAGACCTTGGGCCCTCGGTTTCATTATGCCTGTATTTTACACGTTGTTTTCGATGACGAGTAAATTACACTTGTATGTTAATACATGTTTGAAATAAACCAGAGCTCCCAAGCGCGGCCTTATCGTTTCATGCCGTCTCAGTTTCTCAAAGGTGCTCATAGGTGTCCGATGATCCTGGCAATGAGTAGCGGGCGCTGTATCAGACCATCTGTAGGGCCCGCGAGGCCCTCTCCGTTGTCCTTCGAGTTGTTGCGCTTGTCGTGGCGCCGAGCATTGTTAACATCGTCAACGAACATGAGGATTCAGGAGATGACTTTATTTTGACTGGATGACACTAGGGACCCACTAGGGCCATAGCCGTACGGTACGCAAGTGCCTCCTTATTATGTACAACTATATTTTTTTGCTTTCTCCTGGTTTCCTGACATCACGGTCCCACACCATTGTAAACCTATGTAGTCAATATAAATGAGAGAATTGCACAAGGTGCGGCCGACAGCTGGGACCAAGCAGCTCGAGCAGTATTTGTGTTTTTGAGGCATGATCATTGCAGAGTTTTTCTTGGCGATGATTTCGTTGTTGTTCAGAAGAGAGCAGGGTATTAACTGGGCGGGCTGTGGCCCGTCTAGCCCAGGCCAGATATCCAGCCCAGATACTAATTTTTTCAAGATGAAAATGGCTAGCCCAGCTATACGTCTTTTTGAGGAATACCCAGGCAAGGTTAACTTGTTATTCTCTGCCTCGCTGGGCTGCAAATCTTTCCTAGGAGGGATGCATTAGGCTTAACAGGAAAATGGGCTTTAAAAAATAATAAATGGGATGTAATTATAAAAACTGGATAGTAACTATAAAAAAATGCACCAAACACGAAATTAGTTTATAAAATATTATTTGTGGATTTTGAAAATCTTAAATTTTCATTGTTGCACGCGCAATGTTTCGTTGGATTTTTACGTAATACAAATTTATATTTAATCTGACTAGAAATTTCGGGATAAAAATATTTCAGAGCCCATCAAAATGTGGGAAATTTTATTGAATTCTGTCTTCAACGGTTGGTTGAAATTATTAATCATTGTCCTAGCTAGAAAATGGGTTGTACTATTAACAAACTGTAAATGGGCTTTTGTAAATTCCATTAGAATTCCAAAATGGACTGTACATTCTTACAAAATGCAAATGGGCTATAAGTTCTCTACCACACACTTGTGGGCCTACTAAGTGACGCGTCCCCTAAAAAAATAAGTTGACGCATATGCAAGGCTTTTCCAACTTATTATAGTCAACACACGGTTCTAGCAGCAGTAGCCGTTGGATGTCTATCCAACGGATGTCATGCTTCTTCTTCAATCTCGGACATTCTTAGCTTCGGCCGCCCAAAAAATGATTCCTCCCCCTGACATCTGGGGCGCACCGTTTCGGAGGCTGACCTGTGGGCCTACTAAGTTGGAGCGTACCAAGGGCTTTGTCAACTTAGTCAATAATAAACGTTTCTAGCTTCAATGACCGTACGATGTCCATCCAACGGTCGTAGTGCTTCTTCAACCTCTGGTCTTCTTGGTCCAGCCGCCCAAAGCAGCGCCAGTCGTGCTGCCTGCTCCTGCCTCCCGTGGCCAGCTGTGCTGCCGCGGAGGCCTCACCGCCCCCATACTACTCCCACCGCTGGCCAGGCCATCCCTCCACTCACCCACATCCCCTGTTATTCTGCGACGACGGCAGCCTCACATCGCAGCCGAACGAGTGAACCCTCGTACTCTCTCCGCGCGGGCTTCCGCTGCTGCATCTTCCCCGGCTCCGCGTCGTCCCCTTCCTAGGCCTCGCCGTCGTCCAGACCACCGCCCTGGTGCTCTCAGTGCGGCGTGGTCAACATGGTCAACGACCGACTTCCATCGGAAGAGTACTGTACGTGGAGAGGCTGACAGCTGGGTCCTGGCGGCCGCAAGGAAGTGCCTCCTTATTACGCGCAAAATAATTATTCCTCCACTTTACAGCAGGGGCCCACCAGACGGGCCACCTTATTTCGCGAAAAAAATGTTTCCCCCTGACTGCTCGGACCCACCGGACGGGCCAGCGTATTTCGTGAAAAAAACATTCCCCCCGCTATCAACTCGGACCCACCGAAAGTGCCTCCTTATTACGCACAAAAAAATGAATACTCCCCCTGCTAGCTGGGACCCACCATGGTGGGAGGCTGACTTGTGGGCCTACTAAGTTGACTGGGACGAGGGCCTTTGTCAACTTTAGTCAATATGAACAATTCTAGCTCCAGTGACCGTACGATGTCCATCCAACGGCCGTAGTGCTTCTTCAACCTCTGGTCTTCTTGCTCCAGCCTCCCAAAGCAGCGCCGGTCGTGCCGCATGCTCCTGCCTCCCGTGGCCGGCTGTGCTGCCGCGGAGGCCTCACTGCCCCCTACTATTCCAACTGCTAGCCAGGCCCTGCGGCGACGGCAGCCTCACACCGCAGCCGAACCAGTGAACCCTCGTACTCCTCTCCGCGCGGGCTTCCACTATCGCGTCTTCCCCGTCTCCCCGTCGTCCCCTTCCTAGGCCTCGCCGTCGTCCACCGCCCTGGTGCTCTTGGTGCGGTGTGGTAAACGTGGTCAAGGAACGACTTCCATCGGACGTGGACTGTACGTGGAGCGGCTGACAGCTGGGTCCACGGCCGCAGCAAGGAAGTGCCTCCTTATTACGTGCAAAATAATTATTCCTCCACCTGACAGCAGGGACCCACTGGACGGGCCACCGTATTTCATGAAAAAAATGTTCCCCCCTGACTGCTGGGACCCACCAGCTACACCTTCGCACGCAAGGAAGTGCGTCCGGGCAAAAAAAAACGATTCGCCCCCCTAACTGCTGGGACCCACCAGCTACATCTTCGCACGCAAGGAAGTGCCTGACAGTCGGGACCCACCTGGTCAAAGCGTATGTAGCGTTGTCATTCTGGTCGCGAACGTGTACGTACATATATACTGGTCGATGTAGAGGCGCGCACGTGTCGTAGTAGAGGCGCACACGTAGCATGTACACGTACGTACAGCGGTCAGGGTGCAAGAAAGAAAATACGGCCACGTATGTGTACATACGGGCGGGGTCTCGAACGCCTACTCGCGCATACGTACGGCGAGGGCTCGTGTACATGGCTGGGTCGGAACGGAGAAACAACGTCGTCGTCGTGTTCATGGGGAGGCAATGGAATGCGTCATGTTCATGGGGAGGCTACGGAATGTGTCGTGTTCATCGGGAGGGCTTGGATGGAACAGGCGATGGAAACGAGGCCTGGCGTACCGCAGAACGGAGGAAACGGCCTTGTGTTCGACCGGCCACGTTCGAAACGGGATCCTGTTCATCGGGAGGGGTGTGGCGTACCGCAAAGTGGAGGAAACGGACCTCCTACGGTCGAAACGGGGGCCCTGTTGATCAGGAGGGGTGTGGTGTACCGCAAAACGGAGGAAACGGACTTATGTTGGAGCGCTACGGTCGAAACGGGGGTCCTGTTCATCGGGAGGGGTGCGGCATACCGCAAAACAAGACTCCACGGGATACTGTTCATCTCCACCGTCGACCTCCTCCAGCCTCCATGGGCTCCTGTTCATCCAGCCTCCACCGCGCACTACTCCACCGGCTACTGTTCAACCACCCCTCCACCGTCTACTGTTCATCCAGCCCTCCACACCACGGGGTCCTGTTCAACCACCCCTCCACGGGCACCCCTCCACCGTCTACTGTTCATCCAACACTCCACACCACGGGGTCCTGTTCAACCACCCCTCCACCGTCTACTGTTCATCCAGCCCTCCACACCATGGGGTCATGTTCATCCACCCCTCCACGGGCACCCCTCCATCGTCTACTGTTCATCCAGCCCTCCACCACACCATGGGGTCCTGTTCATCCAGAGGCAACGCCACCGCTCACTGTTCATCCAACCCCCCCCCCCCCACGCAACGCTCACTGTTCATCCCATCCATCGGCTTCAGTTAGCAGCAGTAGCGAAGGAATCGCTCGATCGGGTTCAGTTAACAGCCATCGATCGATCGCTCGGGTTCAGTAACGCGTAGCCTGCAGTGCAATCGCTTGGGTTCAGTTAGAGCCCAACGCCTCGCTCGGGTTCAGTTAGAGCCAACGCCTCGCACACACGTGCATATGTGTACAAGAGAAACGCGCATCACTCGGCCCCCGACCTCCCACCGTAACCGGGAACTCCCCGAAATTTTCCTCCCCCTCGCTTCTACCACGGTTTTTTTCGTCATGGACGGCCCAAAGAATGTCATGCAGCTGCGTCTCCGGCCCGCCTAGGACGAAAAGCCCATTTTCTGTCATGATTTTTTGTCATAGAAGTAGGAGCCCACCACATCTATGATGATACCGGGTTTTGTCACAATTATCGTCATAGAAGTGTCATATGTATGATAGAAAAAAATTTCGCTCGGCCCAAAATGTCACGGATGTGTCTGCTTTTGTAGTGTTAGGTCGTGGGCTTTCACTCAGTGATGCCGTTGGAGTTGATGGACTCACTTTATCTTCCAAGCCTTCTGATGTTATCGTTTTAGATGGCCTTAAGCCATATTTATTGTAATAAGTTCTCTTTTGAGACATTCGATGTAATAAGTGTGTGATTGCTACTCTGTTATAAATCCTTCAAGTATTGTGCGTGTCAGCATTACCGATCCAGGGATGACACTGATGCACATAGATCAGACTGTCTGAGGTCTGGTCGCTACAAAATGGTATCAGAGCACACGCTGACTGTAGGACACGACCAATAAGCTAAAGCCCTTGATCACTACTCTCTTCTCATTTCTAACTCCTCTCCATTTTCTACTCTTTAGGATGGCGGACGCAAGGAACAAGTTTGCACAACCGAATGAAGAAGCACCTTTTGGACGACACTTGAAGGAAGTCACTAAGTACCTGAACATCGGAATACCAAGCTTCACCGGGACTTACAACGCCACTTTACCAGAAGAGGAGCGCTGGACGATTCAAGTTCAAGTTCCAGGAAGGACATTTACGCCAGTCACTAAGCCCATAGAGTTTTCCTTTGATGCAGCAACCTGGAGTCTAGGAAAGAGTATGGCAGCCCACATCACCATAGGACGCATTGGAGAAGTTTACCACAAGGATCTCAAGGATACTATCTACCAGATTTGTGGGCGCCGAGATGAGCAATGGGAAATGATCAGCACCAGGAGGGATAGATCGATTGCAGCTTTCATCCAGGAGTTAAACCGGCATATTCGCCGCTAGGAGAATTAGATGTGCGCAGGCATGATAGACCTGAACAAGGCAATGACAAGGATCACGGAGCTGGAGGAAGAACTCAAGGCTACTCGCGAATATTATGAGGAGGAAATCATCGTACTAGTGGAGAAGAATGACGACCTGAGAAGGAAGCTAGGAGTTTTCATGGAAGACCCCGCGTCAGGAGGAGAAGACGATGAACCCAGGGAGATTCGTTCTGAAGACTACATCATCATCGACGACACCGACTCGGACCCCGACGATAGCGATGATGACTATGCTGATGAAGCTGGAGCAGATATCATGGAGTCTTCGACCGATCAATATTTCTAGTAGACCACCATATCAGTAGTAGTATTCCACCATGTATATAGTATAGTCTGAGCACTTTTGTAACGATAGTTCTAGACCGATTGTATGCCCTTGCTTGATTGATTGAGTGATATGTTTGTGTTTGTCTCATGTGCATATGGGTAGTGTTTCTCATGAGACCTCATTCTATTATATTCTCTTCCCTCTAAACCCTCATATGCCTCCGAGCCATGACCCCGGATTTACTTTTCCACCGGAGCTCACCCAGTTGATCCAGTAGCAGAATACCTTGATGCAGTTATTAGTTCAGAACCAAGGCAACAACAACAACCCACCACCACCCCAGTTGACAACTTAGCCCGTTTTCTGAGGTTGCAGCCGCCGGTGTTTTCTAGTAGCACCGAGCCAATAGTTGCAGATGATTGGATCCGTGGGATTGGAAGGGAGTTAACCACTGCTGGATGCACAGATGCTGAGAAGGTGCATTTTGCCGTGCACCAATTGGATGGACCAGCAGCCTCATGGTGGGAGAATTACACTGTCACCTATCCTATAGCCACTGTTACATGGGACCAGTTCCAGCAGGCCTTTCGCACTGCCCATGTATCAACAGGAACTATGGCCATGAAGAAGCATGAGTTTCACAACTTACGCCAAGGAGGATGCGCCATTGGCCAGTATGTGGATGGCTTTAGTAAGCTAGCACGTTATGCCCCAGATGACGTCGCTACGGTTGCAGCCAAGCAGGAGAAGTTTTTTGAAGGGCTGAATGATGAGCTGAGCATGCAGTTGATGGTGGCAAATTTCAATAACTACCAGGAGTTGTTGGATAGAGCTCTCATGATTGAAGGGAAGCAGCAGTAGATTGACAGCCGCAAAAGGTAGTATGGACAAGGGAAGTATAATTCTGGAGCCCAGCAGAGACCTCGTTTTACCCCGAACTTGGGAGGACTTGTCCATAACCATGGAGGCCACACTCATAATGGAGGAAGTTCGCACAACCATAGTGGCTCCAAGAACGGGAATGGTAATGGAGGAAGCAACGGACAGAACCGTTCCAACCCGGCAACACCCGCCAAGAAAGATCTAAGCCACGTTACTTGCTACAAGTGCCAAAAGATCGGACATTACGCCAATGAGTGTCCTGAATCTAAGAATAGAAATGGCAATAGAAGCTCTGGGAAGAAGCCCAACCCTTTCAACAGGGGGCAAGTGAACCACGTTAATGTGGAGGAGGTTGAAGCCCAGCCAGATGCAGTAATAGGCAAGTTTTTAGTTAAGTCATTTACTGCAGTCGTACTTTTTGATACTGGTGCATCGCATTCATACATATCAAGGGGATTCATGGATAAGTTTAAACTACCAACCCAAGCCCTTAGGTCACCCATGTTAGTAACCTCGCCAGGAGCAGAATATATGGCTCACCTATGGTGTGATCGGTTACCATTAAGGATTGGTAACTACCTGTTCCCCTCAGACCTAATCGTATTGGAGTCACAAGGATTGGATGTAATATTAGGTATGGATTGGCTATCGAAGTATGGAGGGAACATTGACTGCGCCAGTAAGTCAATTTTGCTCACCACCCCAGAAGGAAGAAGGATCAAGTATGTATCCCGGCATGTGCCGAATAGGACTCAAGTAAATTCCTTATCAGGAGTTGTACAGGAGGAAGTACCAGTGGTGAAGGATTTTCCAGATGTATTTCCAGAAGAGTTGCCAGGCATGCCACCAGATAGAGACATTGAGTTTTTGATTGAGCTTTTGCCAGGCACAGGGCCCATATCTAAGAGACCGTACAGAATGCCCGCAAAGGATTTGAAGGAAGTTAAGAAGCAGGTTAAGGAGTTACTAGATAAAGGATATATTCGCCCAAGTTCGTCACCTTGGGGAACCCCAGTACTTCTAGTGGAGAAGAAGGATGGATCGTTAAGGATGGTTGTTGATTATCGAGGATTGAATGAAGTGACAATCAAGAACAAGTACCCACTGCCGATGATCAATGATTCGTTTGACCAGCTGCAAGGAGCTATGTCGGTGTCAAAACCGGCGGATCTCGGGTAGGGGGTCCCGAACTGTGAGTCTAAGGCGGATGGTAACAGGAGGCAGGGGACACAATGTTTTACCCAGGTTCGGGCACTCTTGATGGAGGTAAAACCCTACGTCCTGCTTGATTAATATTGATGATATGGGTAGTACAAGAGTAGATCTACCATGAGATCAGAGAGGCTAAACCCTAGAAGCTAGCCTATGGTATGATTGTATGTTGTCCTACGGACTAAAACTCTCCGATTTATATAGACACTAGAGAGGTTAGGGTTACACAAGGTCGGTTACAAAGGAGGAGATACACATATCCGTATTGCCTAGCTTGCCTTCCACGCCAAGTAGAGTCCCATCCGGACATGAGACGAAGTCTTCAATCTTGTATCTTCATAGTCTAACAGTCCGGCCAATGGAGATAGTCCGGCTGTCCGGAGACCCCCTAATCCAGGACTCCCACAGTAGCCCCTGAACCAGGCTTTCAATGACGATGAGTCCGGCACGCAGTATTGTCTTCGGCATTGCAAGGCGGGTTCCTCCTCCGAATATACCACGGAAGAATTTGAATATAAGGATAGTGTCCGACCCTGCAAAATAAGTTCCACATACCACCATAGAGAAAATAATATTTCCACAAATCCAATTTGCTGACTTATTTTGGCAACACGACATTATGTCACGGCCTGGTGATTATTCGAATCGTTTCCTTTAACTAGCCCCGCACATAACGCGAGGCAGTTTTTTTGACACGTCTTGTCAAAGCAGAGATCGTGTCCCCTTATCACGGGATTCTCATCAATACGGGTGTGGGTAACCCAACCGCGCCATTGATTACGGCGCTTGGGGGACAAGCGAGTTTTACCAGGCTAGTGGGGACGCATAGTTTCATCCGCCCATATAAAGGGATAAGGATTTACCTTTTCATCCATGCCTTCTTCCTCCTTTGCTCATCCACCTTCGCACACTCGAGCTCCAGCGCCCAAGTTCGCATTTCCCACCTCGACCTTCTCCAACCATGTCTGGAGCGGGAGGCAGGTGGATGGTCTCCTCCGTCACGGAGGGACACGTCAAGAAGCTGAGGAGAGCCGGATACTTGCCCGACGGCATCGCACACCGGCTCCCAGAGGAGGGGCAGCTCATCCCCACCCCCAGGCCTCATGAGAGGGTAGTTTTCCTCACCCATTTCCTCCGCGGACTGGGATTTCCTCTCCACCCATTTGTCCAAGGGCTAATGTTCTACTACGGCCTGGATTTCCATGATCTGGCCCCAAACTTTATCCTCGATATCTCGGTGTTTATCGTCGTGTGTGAGGCTTTCCTCCGCATCAAGCCCCACTTCGGTTTATGGCTGAAGACTTTCAATGTCAAGCTGAAGGTAGTGAGCGACCGCTAGGCGGAGTGCGGAGGCGCCATGGTGGGAAAGATGCCCAACGTCACATGGCTCGAGGACTCCTTTGTGGAGACGATAAAGGGGTGGCAATCGGCGTGGTTCTACATCACCGAGCCGCGTGACCCTACATGGGTAGCGGCCCCCGAGTTCCGATCTGGCTTCCCCACACGGCTCACCTCCTGGCAAGAGAAGGGCCTGTCCTGGGGTAGTCCGGGAGAGATGACCGGACTCCAAACATGTATTCAAAACATGGTGAACAAGAAGCTCAAACTCGTCAACGTAGTCCAGGTCATGCTCCACCGCCAGATCCTCCCGTGCCAACAATGGGACTTCAACTTGTGGGAGTTCGACCCGGCACAGCACCGAACTCTGAACAGGCTCTTCAACACAACTCATGAAGATGACTGGAGGGTGCTATTCAAGAGCGCCGAGGTCCCCCCTCCCATTACTGAGGATCGCGGATTCAGCGTGAAGCCAGTGTGGTAAGCTGCTTTACCTCTCACAGGATACTTATTTTTTATAGATTGACTCCATGCGGGATCTAAACTCCCGTACCTTTGACAGGACTGGCAGGAGACGGCCGGACAGATCGACTGTCCCGCTCCTTTGCCTGAAGGCCCAGCAGACGCTCTTCTGGCGAAGATGCTGACTCCAGCTCCTTATACGGTGCCGGAGAAGACCAAGAAGGCCAAGGGAACCCGAAAGAGTTCCCGACGTCAGGCGTCGTCGGACTCAATCCTCCCCCGAAGACAAGGAGGCAGAAGAAGATGCTCCCCCTCCAGACGGGGGAGCCAAGAAAAGGAAGGCTGCCCCAACTGGGGGGCCGAAGGGTCCAAGAAGGGGAGAACTCTCCTTCTGGACTGCTCTACCACCGCCGCCGACAGTGAAGACGAGTGGCTGCCCAGGGCCAAGCCCCTGGGGAAGTCGTAAGTATTCGGATACCAGAGTAAGTCATAGTATTCCTTTGTTGCACTACTTCACCTAACACTGAAATATGATTATGCAGGCCGCCCCGAGCCCGTATCGATGTATCATCAGACGGCTCCTTGGGTTCGTCGAATATGGATAGCGATCCTGTCCCGACCGCCACCTCCCCTCATCCTGTGGACGACGCCGAGGTGCTGTCTCACGAGGCACCGAGTCAAGGGGAGACAGTCCCGGAGGCGCCTCAAGGCGGCCTCCCGGACTCCGGGAGCCGAGGGGACAAGGCCCCTGAGAGCTCCGAGTTTGACCCTCAGTCGAACACCGCGCCGGAACCTCCAGTGGTTCCGGACTCGGGCAGGCAGCCTCCCTCTAAGAGGGGCGATACGCCTGTACCGGTGACCTCTGTCCATCCAGAGGCGCTGAACAATCTACTAGAAGCGCTTCGCAGCGCTTCCATCGACGAGGAGCACCGCACTATCATGAGTGCGGTGATCCAGAAGGTTCAGTCCGCCAAGAGCGAATTAACTGAAGCATGTGCCAGCCTTCTGACAGGCTTTGAGGTAAGTGTTTAGAATATAGGAAAATATTACCGCATAGACAGTAGCCCATGATGCTCTATTCGGTGTTCACAAAGAAAAGCCAAACAGAGGATCAAACAATATCGCAGGAGTCTAATATGAGTATGTCAATATGCATATGCAGACTTCGCTGCTGGCGTCCACCGCACTGACTGCGGAGGTCACCGTACTGAAGCAGGACCTTAAAGGGTCACAGGACGAGCTCGGCCTTGCCAAGAGGTAGCTCGAGGAGAACAAAGGTAAGTAGTACCTAGTCTGTGGATATGTATAAAAAGAGTGTGATTGCAAAATGACAGGATCATCATGAATTTGCCAGGGGCCATGACCGAAGTGGCGACCCTAAAGCAAGCGTTGTCCGAGGCCGAAGATAAAGCGGCCAAGGAGCGCACCGAGCGAGAAAAGCAAGAGGCTCGGGTGGGCGAGGTGCAGCAAGAGCTCCAGGCTCTCGTGACGAAGCACGAGGCGTTGGAGCTTGACTCGAAGACCCGAGAGTCTGAGCTTGCCACGGCCTTCGAGAGCGCAAAAAGTGCCAAGGACGAAGCCCAAAAGGCCCTCCAGGAGATCGACGCAATGAAGAAGATAGCGGCGGGTAAGGCATTCAATATGCAGAGCAAGCATGTAAAAGTAAATTACCGATTACTTACCCGAATTTGGAGCTCTCCAGGAGCATTCGCAGATTTGCCCCGCAGCGTGTCGGATGTCGCGCAGTTTTACCAGGCCGAGGAGGGAAGCTCAACGGAGAAGTGGCCGGACACTACCAAGGACATCGGCCTTGACTGCAACCATCCGGATACCTCGGTAAGCACTTGATCCCTGAACACAGCTTAATTAAATATCCCGTGATAAGATACTGAGAAAATCATCTTTTTCCAGGGCTGGACAAAGAAGGCGGAGCGGATTAGGTGTTCGGCCCTCTTCCCGAAGATTTAGCTAGTCATGTGTTAACAAGGATGCTGGTCCCCGCACCATTCCAGGTGCCGGTGAAAGAGGACAATGAGGAGAGCAGGAAGGCCAAAGGTGGCCTCCATTCCGAAGGTACATCAAACACTGTGTCCGGAGAGGTTAAGGTTCCCTCTTCCGAAGATAAAAAAGAAGGAGAAGCTGGCATCCTCCCTCCCCATGGTAAGAAAAGGGCCGCCCCCGAAGGTTGGGAGGTAAAGGCTCTTAAGCGGGGTAAGACACTCCTATCAGGCGGTTCGGGCTCGGAAGACGACGTTGTCGCACAGTTCCTTTGTAAGGACAAGCCTTTAGCCAAACCGTAAGTGAACAAGAGTGTTTTTAAACATATCCCGTTTCTTTTCCTGTCATAAGGATAACACCTAGAATACATGTTTTGTAGTCCGGTACGCAGTCTTCCTCAACAATCCTCTTCAGGGGATCTTCTTCCGGAGATGATGGAAAGTGACACGCCTCCACAAGATTTCTCGCCCAATAGGGCGGACGATTTCGAGGTGTCGTCCCGGAGGATCTCTCCCGATCAACAAGTGGTGCAGAGGATAATGAAGACAACGCCCCAAGGTGAAACATCGGTCACCCAGGGTCCGGGGTGTGTGGAGACCAACAATAAAGGCCCGGACTATCTAGCTTACAGATGGAGACAACTCTAGGGTCGGACAAACATATCCCTTCAAAGGGAGTCCGGACTCCCACAGCTACTTCCCGGGATCCGGAGGCGCCGGATACACTGATGGACATGTTGCGATATTCGACCGTCTCGGAGGAACATCATACCTTGATGGGTACGGTGGTTGAGAGGATTATGTCCGCGGAGAGTGGATTGAATGAAGCTTTCAAGGGCCTGCTAAGAGGCTTTGAGGTACGTAATGTAATATTTTTTTATTACGCTCTATACGCAAAATACACCTGTGTATAGATAGTAGCCCTGAGACTTTGGTTGGCATCCAAAAGGAGGCAATCATAGGATCGAAAAAGATATGCCCAGGAAATAATCTGATTAATTGGAACACAAGCTGTTACATCCACGATGACTGCGTATGCTACAGAGGTCGCAGGTCTGGAACAAAAACTTGATGCGGCGAATGACAACGTCGTGCTTATTAACAGGCGGCTCAACAAAGCGCAAGGTATGTTTTGAGGTGGTCAGTGTATGTATGTATAATAACATGAGCATGAAGCTAAGTATTATATACTGAGACACGCATAACTGCAGATAGTGCTGCCGCGGTGGAGGCCCTTCGGGCTGAACTTGCCCGAGCCAAGGAGAAAGCCCGGATGAGTAATGTGGCTGCCCAGAAGGCAGCTGATGAGTAAAAGCCGAACAGGCTGCTCGGCGCCAGTGTGAGGAGAGAATGTCTACCATGGCGCGCGAGCTAAAGGAAGCCACTGTCCGGTGCGAGTTCCTGGAGAGCGATAACAAAGACAAAACGGTTGATCTCGATAATGCCTTACGATAGGCGAGGGAAGCACGATCCAAGTCTAGGGCGGCTCAGGAGGAGATCCGGCAAGCTGGGGATATAGCGGACGGTAAGCCTTTCTTATTATAGACTAAATTCGGCGATCTGAAATATGCCCCGCTTAATTAAATGTGGAGCTCTCCAGACGCATTCTTGGACATGCCGAAGAGCGCCTCCGATGCAGCGCAATTTTACCAAGCGCAAGAGGGGTATGCAACGGAGGAGCTTTTCTGGA
The DNA here is from genome assembly GCF_056163025.1 of Triticum urartu. Classification (NCBI taxonomy): domain Eukaryota; kingdom Viridiplantae; phylum Streptophyta; class Magnoliopsida; order Poales; family Poaceae; genus Triticum; species Triticum urartu. The sequence goes on along the minus strand of NC_141879.1, from coordinate 444,694,491 downwards.
CACAGTTCGGCACGCCAAAGCGCCCCCTATTGCTGAACGAACAGATGGCCCAATGGGCTGAGCTCCACAAGATATCTGATTCTTCCATGAAGGACGTTGTGGTCCGGCTGTGGCCACTGAACCAATTCTGAATAGCTATTTCGGTTTGATGCAGCGGCTTATGGATGTGGTACCGCGTATCGACATCATGAAGCGATCGGCGTGCATTGAAGGTGCACGCATGGCCTTTGCTCGTGTCAAGACATATTGGGCGAAGATGAAGGCCACTGATATTGCAGCGAAGAGTCTGCCCGGGGGCAAGGACAAATACACGCCGGAGCATTATTTTAAAGATGTCCTAGAGGGCGCCCGCTTAATAGAGATTCAGTGCTCAAAGGATATAGTCTTCGAGTGAATGTGCCAAAATTGTACAGACAATATGATGATATTTTTAAGGCTATGCCTAAAAGTTTTGGCTCCTCCTGTGCGGCCGTTTTTGTATAATATGGAAGTTCTCCAGTCGTCGGCTTCAGCCCCATCGCATAAAATACGGGGGTGTTCGGAAAAGCACTTGATCACTCCTGACCCAGCGTCTTGGTCCGTGAAGGAGGTGTCAATGCGGCGAACTAGGCAATCGGACTATAGGGCTTTAACACTTTCACTTAGCCATAGGAGTTTGACGGTGGGTCTAGGATATAGCCCCTGGTATGTAAGCGGTTATCCGAATACGGTGCGTTACATAGTTGACTGGAAGAACGGTCCTTTGTGTAATACGGAAGGAATCGCGAAATATTCTGATAAGTCATCGAGCGGTTGACCAGCTCTCGCCGCATCATGGCAGTCAGTTTTCGGCTTTCTCTACTGAGGTGCTCATCCGGATAAACCAGGACACAATCGCAGTAGTTCTCCCTTTACTACCCTAGCTGATAGAGCGGAACGTAAGGTAGTAAGCACACGAGCCGGGCAACCCAACTATTGACCAAAGACATGATTCGGAGCTGATGCATATAAGGCCGAACTCGTGACGCCGAAGTGTGCTACAAAGCTGTTCGGACTTGGCGGCAATTTATTTGTTCCCATATTGAGCCCCTGGCAATTTATGTCGAGGTTCTTGTGTGAAACAATCGAAGAAGCAAGATTCGGTTCTTTTAGAAAAAGTGAATACTGAATACGGATTATGTTCGCTGGGACCTGATTGATACGTCAATTGCCATTTTACAGATAATAACGCCACGACCCAGGCTATTTGACATGCCGGTGGTCGAAGGCTGGGGGAGAAGGCACCTTACAGGCTCGAAATAGAGAGTGCGGTCTACTAAGAATTACTTGGACCTCTTGTCGCACGTCTGTGCTGCCTTGCCTCGGTGAAAGGACTCCTTTAGCAGGAGTAGCCTTTGGGTAGGTGAACAAAGTCGAACTCCGAAAGAGTCCGTGAGATGACCAGTCTTTGAGCCACTTGTGGTAAAAGATAAAAAATAGTTAGAAAAGAAAAGAAAAGGAGCCCATGGGAGAGCTTGTAGGCCTGTCCGTATTGTGCCTTTGCCGATGACCAGGGTATGCTAAGTGCATCAGTATGTACGTGTGATACAAACTTCGCAGGTGTATGAGGCGAACGACGGAGGCCGAACTGCTACTCCAGCTCTGAGATTGATCGGGCCCATTTAACAGAGGTCGGCGGCTTAATGGCCGATGAGATATGCGGCTTGATGAGGCTGCTTGATACTTCGACTGTGGCAGCCATAGTATGACCCTCCGTACGGAGGGAGTGTTCCGTATTTCCGTTTACTGCGAAACGGGATAATATCAAAGGTCAAGCCTTCGCTTCGGAAGTTGTTCGGTGAACCGAAAACGACTTTCAATGTGACGGAGCCCCTATAGTGGGCTTCTACGCCGAGTACTGCTTCCTCGAGGGTAGTTGTGGTGGGCTTGATTCTTGAAGGATCGATGCCCATTTTGCGGACAGTGCCTTGCTAGAGTAGATTAAGGCTACTGCCGCCGTCCGTAAGGACTTTCGTGAGATGGAACCCATCGGTAATTGGATCGATGATCAGAGCCGCCAAACCTTGGGGGCGGATATGGCGAAACTTTAGGGGAACGGCTCTATGGCGTATACGTCCCGTAGCCTTGCCTGCGCTCCCCTGTAGGGGTGTGCATCACGTATACCATATTTACGGTTTTCACTTCGGGGGGGAATTGTTCTGACCCCCGGTATTCGGCCGGCGAGTCTCTTCGTCATCGCTGTCACTGGGCGGCCCCTTCCCCTTGTGTTCGGCATTAAGCTTGCCGGCTTGTTTGAAGACCCAACAGCTTTTGTTGGTGTGAGTAGCCGGTTTATCGGGGGTGCCATGAATCTGGCAGGGCCGATCCAGTATTTTGTCTAGATTGGATGATCCGTCTCTATATGCCTTGAATGGCTTTTTCCGTTGACCGAGTTTGGAGCCGCTGAATCTGGCATTGACCGTCGTGTCTTGTGTTCTTTTGTTATGATTGTGACGTTTGTGTTTATTGCGTCGTGGCTTGCCGTTGCCGTCTCAGACTTCGGAAGTGCCTGGATCGCTGGTGCTGTTGCTTCGACGAGCAAGCCAGTTGTCTTCTCCCACGTAAAAGCGGGTCATTAGAGCGGTAAGGGCTGCCATGGACTTTTGTTTTTCTTGACCGAGGTGGCGGGCGAGCCACTCATCCCGGACGCTATGTTTGAAGGCCGCGAGGGCTTCGGCGTCCGGACAATTGACAATTTGGTTCTTTTTAATTAGAAATCTAGTCCAGAGCTTCCTGGCTGACTCTCCGGGCTGCTGGATGATGTGACTTAAGTCATCAGCATCCGGTGGCCGGACATATGTACCTTGGAAGTTATCGCGAAAGGCGTCTTCTAGGTCTTCCCAGTTGCCAACGGAGTTCTCTAAAAGGTTGTTGAGCCAGTGCTGCGCTGGTCCCTATAGTCTTAATGGGAGGTATTTGATGGCGTGGAGATCATCACCGCGGGCCATGTGGATATGGAGAAGAAAATCTTCAATCCATACCACGGGATCTGTTGTTCCATCGTATGATTCGATATTCATGGGTTTAAACCCCTCTCGGAATTCGTGCGCCATTACTTCATCAGTGAAGCCAAGAGGGTGTGGGCGCCTCTATATTGGGCCACATTGCGACGTAGCTCAGATGAAGTTCGTCTGCGGCATTCGGCCCGCGCGTGATTAAGCTTGTCACGTCCGAATAGATAGCCGTCGTCGCGTGTCAGGGCACACCCCCGTGATCCGTAGATCGAGCTGGTATGTCCTGCTCTACTGTCCAGGTTCTGCCAAAGGTCATATGTATATGCCCGAGTTGTTTTATCCCTGCCTTTACAACGAGGTAGTACGGGCTGGTGTTCAGCTTGGGTTGCCGCTTTGTCCCGACCATGTGGTGGTCGGTCAGCCGCATTGTGTGTTGATGGCACGGGCCCCAACGCCTCATCGTCGAATTGAGGTAGTAATTTGCGCTTCGGGTAACTTTTGGGTGGTCGCTCGCGGCCGTATTCCTCAGCTGCCAGGATGTTAGTCCATCTATCGTTGAGCAAATCTTGATCAGCTTGATGCTGTTGCTGCTTCTTTTTCAGGCTCCTTGCAGTGGCTATTAGTCGGCGCTTAAAGCGCTCCTGCTCGAGAGGTTCCTCAGGCGCGATAAAATCTTCGTCACCGAGGCTCACCTCATCCTCGGAGAATGGAAGATAATCACTGTCCTCCGAGTCTTTGTGCATGGCCTGTTCATCAGGGCTGACCCGCCCATCTTCCCGTTTGTCCTGTCCGGAAGTTGGCTCAACGGGGTCTTCATTGTCTTCGGCACCGTCTGGAGTATTATTTTCTCCTGTGCCGGTATTGCTGTCTTTCTCACGGCGTGACCTAGAACGGCGCCGCTGTCGTCGGCGCTTTGGCTGTGTCTCCGGAGGTTTATCTTCCATTGGGTCTTCTTTGTCATCGCCGTTAACTTCTTTGGGTGTGTCCACCATGTATACGTCCTAGGAGGAGGTGGCCGTCCAGCGCCCGGTAAATGGCGGGTCTTGGGCCTGCTCCTCTTCGGCATCATCGTCCATGTCGTCGATGTCTCCGGAGTCGTAGTCGAGCATGTCGGTTAGATCTTCAACAATGGCTATTAATTGGGAGGTGGGTGGGAAGCGAAATTCCCCCTCATCAGCCCCCAGTTCAAAACAGATATAATTCGGCTGTGAGTCCCCTGCTAAAGAGAGGGTTTTTAATGAGTTTAGCACATCGCCTAAAGGTGAGTGCCGGAAGATGTCCGTGGAACTGAATTCGACGACCGGCGCCTGGTAAGGCTCGTCAGACGCGGATGAACATAGTTCGGAACCAGTGACCGGAGATGAATCCGGGGGTCCGATGATGTAGACCTCGCTCGAAGTTGGGTCTGTGTGCGGCTCCAACGCCACTAAGTCTGCGGCTTCCGTGGCGGGGTTAAGCTTCCCATCTTCGGATGGCGCAAGCTGCTCCGAATCCAGGGCCAGAGCGATTACAGGTGCAATCTCCTGTGTATGGTACGATGACAGATTTAGGTCATGTTCATCGTGGTGGCAGGGAGCGGCTGCCATGGGCTCAAATCCGTCAAAGATCAAGTCTCCGCGGATATCAGCAATGTAGTTCAACCTTCCAAATCTGACCTAACGGCCAGGGGCGTAGCTGTCGATCTGCTCTAGATGGCCAAGCGAGTTGGCCCGCAGTGCGAAGCCGCCGAATACGAAGATCTGGCCAGGAAGAAAGACACCCCCCCTGGCAGCCTTGTTGTAGATGATGGATGGGGCCATCGAACCTTCTGACGACGGCACAGCAGAACTCTCAATGAAAGCACCAATGTCGGTGTCAAAACCGGCGGATCCCGGGTAGGGGGTCCCGAACTGTGCGTCTGAGGTTGATGATAACAGGAGACAGGGGACACGATGTTTATCCAGGTTCGGGCCCTCTTGATGGAGGTAAAACCCTACGTCCTGCTTGATTAATATCGATGAGTATGGGGGTTACAAGAGTTGATCTACCTCGAGATCGTAATGGCTAAAACCCTAGAAGTCTAGCCTATGTGATTATGATTGTCTCTACGGAATAAGCCCTCCGGTTTATATAGACACCAGAGGGGACTAGAGTTATACAAAGTTGGTTACAGAGAAAGGAATCTTCATATCCGAACGTCAAGCTTGCCATCCACGCCAAGGAGAGTCCCGTCCGGACACGGGTGAGAGTCTTCGGTCTTGTATCTTCATAGCCCATCAGTCCGGCCCATGTCCATTAGGCCGGACGCTCGAGGACCCTTAGTCCAGGACTCCCTCAGCTGCAAAGACCAATGCGTTGGGGGGCCTTGGTGCGCCCTCCTCTCTCTCTCTCTCTCACATGTTAGTCGCGATTATTTTTTCTAAATTGAAAGATGTCCACATAAATAAGAAGCAACATTAGTTGTGAGACTAAACAATTAGTACAAACTTATTTGGTCTAAATACTAAAGCTAATTTAAAAAAATATTTTGTCAAAATGTATACAAATGAGATATATTTTTTAAAAGCTCATTGCGAGGAACCTAAGACTAAAATACATATTATAACTCCAACACTTGGTTTAGTAGTTATTGCATTTTGAATCTACAAAAATGGAATTCAAACGCACGAGTTGCTTCACTACTAACATTTGCATACAGTACCCAGATTGAAAGTTGTTTGCATGGGACAAGTGTGGAAACCATGCCATGCATGAATGTATAGAATGTTAGGTTGGTGGCATTCTCCTAAAAAGGGTGCGTGCTAGTTTAGTAAATTCAAATGGCAAGCTTTTGCTTGCTGTAAGCAGGTCCGTAGACAAATTAGACAAGAAATATTTTAGGCCACGTGTTGTTTCCATGGCGAAACCACCCAATGCGCTCGACCCATCAAACAAGTTGGTTATGATGGCCAGCATATATAAGAAAAAAGTTGTCGCCAAAAATTGGTAGCAGGAAGCTCTAACATACAATGGATACGAGGCAGAGCGTCGCGGCGGTGGTGAAGCCGTCGTTGGATGGCGGTGCCCCGGCCACGGCGTCGTTCCGTCTCCGTAACGGCAGCCTCAACTCGGTTCGCCTCCGCCGGGTGTTCGACCTGTTCGACAAGAACGGCGACGGTCAGATCACGGTCGACGAGCTGGCGCAGGCGCTGGATTCGCTCGGGCTCGTCGCCGACCGCGAGGGCCTGGCCTCCACCGTGGGCGCGTACGTCCCCGAGGGCGCGGCGGGGCTTCGGTTCCAGGACTTCGAGTGCCTCCACCGTGAGCTGGGTGACGCGCTCTTCGGCGCGCTGGACGACGTGCCCGAGGACGGCGAGGCCGGCGCGGGCGGGGACGAGGAGGAGATGAAGGAGGCGTTCAAGGTGTTCGACGTGGACGGCGACGGCTTCATCTCGGCAACCGAGCTGCAGGAGGTGCTCAAGAAGCTGGGCCTCCCCGAGGGCGGCAGCCTCGCCACCGTGCGCCAGATGATTTGCAACGTCGACCGTAACAGCGACGGCCGCGTCGACTTTGGGGAGTTCAAGTGCATGATGAAGGGGATCACGGTGTGGGGCGCGTGACCATCGAAACCAATCGTGTCCGATCGCACGCTGCAACAAACCGCGCATCGTCTCGTTCATGGGTGGCGATCAGAATCGGTTCCCGTCAATCAAGTACACCATCTTAAATTGGATGCTTATATCATTTATTCATGTGTCCTTCACTAATTAGTTAGTTTATTAGTGGTGCTCGCCAGGATAATCATTCTTATCTTCCAATTATGGGCAATTTATATTTCTAAACTGTACCATGAGATGGGACCAAGGAAAACATTTTCGGCTAAATTGGGACGACATTTGAGAGTACTGATTCTTCGCTTAAGGCCCACAAAGGGAGTACTTATTCTTCGCTTAAGGCCCACAAAGGGAAAATGTCATTATGTGTACATGCACATATAAACCCTTCTCTGAAAATTACCAAATTCATACTTGTAACTTGTAAGTTTTAGAAATTACACAAGAAAATTAACGCGTGTAGTTATAAATGTTCGTAAGAAACCAGTTCCGGAAGTGATTTCTGAAACCAGGCCACAAGATCAATTACGTGAAGCATTTCTCAAGATTCTACAAGGAGAATTCTTTGGAAAGTAAGCTGAGCATGAATTTGATGTGTGGACCCAGTCAGTGGGGATCAAGTGGAGTTCTATGATAAATCCGCTTCTGAAACTGAATTCATTGTCAGGGTCCTCAGTGCTCGGGCCCTAGAAGGTACACTTTGGGAGCCTGCCAACGAAAACAATAAAGGTGTGGGGGGGTCATGGAGATTTCAAAAGGGGTTGTAGATTTGGAACCAATAGGTTTCCTAGAAGAATCATGGTTTAGGATCAAAGGGATTTTCATGAAATTCATGAACAAGAAAACAGTGTTCAGAGTAACTACTATGGTGGGCAAGCCTTTGGCTCTATACCCAAACACTCTAAAGAATTTTACATATGTCAGAGTCAAGTTTGGATGCTTAGATCCAGGACTGGTGCCAACTGCTAAGGTTGGGGAAATTGGGTGGAGCCGTATATGAATTTCAATATACTAGAGAAGTGCTTCGAAGTAACTATGCAGTGACAATGCTCATGACATCAAAAAGAGTGATGACGAGTCTGCCCAAGGGCAAAACAACAAAAGGAAAAAAAATCAATGAGAAAGCTACACATGTAAAATGATGCTAATCTTAAGTCAAGTAGTGAAACTGATGTTGGCAAAACAGGTTTCGTGCAATATGCAAGGACCTCAACAGGTAAAGTTATGGAGGGCTGACTGTTGGGGAACGTAGTAATTTCAAAAAAAATCCTACGCACACGCAAGATCATGGTGATGCATAGCAACGAGAGGGGAGAGTGTTGTCCACGTACCCTCGTAGACCGAAAGCGGAAGCGTTGGCACAACGCGGTTGATGTAGTCGTACGTCTTCACGATCCGACCGATCAAGCACCAAACGCACGGCACCTCTGAGTTCTGCACACGTTCAACTCGATGACGTCCCTCGAACTCCGATCCAGCCGAGCTTTGAGGGAGAGTTCCGTCAGCACGATGGCGTGGTGACGATGATGATGTTCTACCGACACATGGCTTCGCCTAAGCACCGCTACGATATGACCGAGGTGGATTATGGTGGAGGGGGCACCGCACACAGCTAAGAGATCCAAGGGATCAATTGTTGTGTCTCCAGGGGGTGCCTCCCTCCCCGTATATAAAGGAGTAGAGGAGGGGGAGGGGGCCGACCACCCTTGGCGCGCCCCATGAGGAGTCCTACTCCCACCGGGAGTAGGACTCCCCCCTTTCCATGTTGGAGTAGGAGAGGAGAGGGAAGGAGAAAGAGGGAGAAAGGAAAGGGGGGGGGGCGCCGCCCCCCTTCCTAGTCCAATTCGGACTTGGGAGGGGAGGGGCGCGCAGCTGCCCCTTGGCCGCCTCTCCTCTTCCACCAATTGGGCCCATGAGGCCCATTAACCTCCAGGGGTTCCGGTAACCCTCTCGTACTCTGGTATATATCTGATAACTCCCGGAACCATTCCGGTGTCCGAATATAGTCGTCCAATATATCAATCTTCATGTCTCGACCATTTCGAGACTCCTCGTCATGTCCGTGATCACATCCGGGACTCCGAACTACCTTCGGTACATCAAAACATATAAACTCATAATATAACCGTCATCGAACTTTAAGCGTGCAGACCCTACGGGTTCGAGAACTATGTAGACATGACCGAGACATGTCTCTGGTCAATAACCAATAGCGGAACCTGGATGCTCATATTGGCTCCTACATATTCTACGAAGATATTTATCGGTCAAACCGCATAACAACATACGTTCTTCCCTTTGTCATCGGTATGTTACTTGCCCGAGATTCGATCGTCGGTATCTCAATACCTAGTTCAATCTCGTTACCGGCAAGTCTCTTTACTCGTTCCGTAATACATCATCCCGCAAGTAACTCATTAGTTGCAATGCTTGCAAGGCTTAAGTGATGTGTATTATCGAGTGGGCCCAGAGATACCTCTCAGACAATCGGAGTGACAAATCCTAATCTCGAAATACGCCAACCCAACAAGTACCTTTGGAGACACCTGTAGAGCACCTTTATAATCACCCAATTACGTTGTGAAGTTTGGTAGCACACAAAGTGTTCCTCCGGTTAACGGGAGTTGCATAATCTCATAGTCACAGGAACATGTATAAGTCATGAAGAAAGCAATAGCAACAAACTAAACGATCAAGTGCTAAGCTAACGGAATGGGTCAAGTCAATCACATCATTCTCCTAATGATGTGATCCCATTAATCAAATGACAACTCATGTCTATGGCTAGGAAACATAACCATCTTTGATTAACGAGCTAGTCTAGTAGAGGCATACTAGTGACACTTTGTTTGTCTATGTATTCACACATGTATCATGTTTCCAGTTAATACAATTCTAGCATGAATAATAAACATTTATCATGATATAAGGAAATAAATAATAACTTTATTATTGCCTCTAGGGCATATTTCATTCAGTCTCCCACTTGCAATAGAGTCAACAATCTAGATTACACAGTAATGATTCTAACACCCATGGAGCCTTGGTGTTGATCATGTTTTGCTCATGGAAGAGACTTAGTCAACGGGTCTGCAATATTCAGATTTGTATGTATCTTGCAAATCTCTATGTCTTCCATGTGGACTTGATCCCGGATGGAGTTGAAGCGTCTCTTGATCTGCTTGGTTCTTTTGTGAAAGATGGATTCCTTTGCCAAAGCAATTGCACCAGTATTGTCACAAAAGATTTTCATTGGACCCGATGCACTAGGTATGACACCTAGATCGGATATGAACTCCTTCATCCAGACTCCTTCATTTGCTGCTTCCAAAGCAGCTATGTACTCCGCTTCACATGTATATCCCGCTACGATGCTTTGTTTAGAACTGCACCAACTGACAGCTCCACCGTTTAATAAAAACACGTATCCGGTTTGCGATTTAGAATCGTCCGGATCAGTGTCAAAGCTTGCATCGACGTAACCATTTACGATGAGCGCTTTGTCACCTCCATAAACGAGAAACATATCCTTCGTCCTTTTCAGGTATTTCAGGATGTTCTTGACCACTGTCCGGTGATCCACTCCTGGATTACTTTGGTACCTCCCTGCTAAACTAATAGCAAGGCACACATCAGGTCTGGCACACAGCATTGCATACATGATAGAGCCTATGGCTGAAGCATAGGGAACATATTTCATTTTCTCTCTATCTTCTGCAGTGGTCGGGCATTGAGTCTTACTCAACTTCACACCTTGCAATACAGGCAAGAACCATTTCTTTGTTTGATCCATTTTGAACTTTTTCAAAACTTTGTCAAGGTATGTGCTTTGTGAAAGTCCAATCAAGCGTCTCGATCTATCTCTATAGATCTTGATGCCCAATATATAAGCAGCTTCACTGAGGTCTTTCATTGAAAAACTCTTATTCAAATATCCTTCTATGCTATCCAGAAATTCTATATCATTTCCAATCAACAATATGTCATCCACATATAATATTAGAAATGCTACAGAGCTCCCACTCACTTTCTTGTAAATACGGGCTTCTCCGAAAGTCTGTATAAAACCATATGCTTTGATCACACTATCAAAACGTTTATTCCAACTCCGAGAGGCTTGCACCAGTCCATAAATGGATCGCTGGAGCTTGCACACTTTGTTAGCTCCCTTTGGATCGACAAAACCTTCTGGTTGTATCATATACAACTCTTCTTCCAGAAATCCATTCAGGAATGCAGTTTTGACATCCATTTGCCAAATTTCATAATCATAAAATGCAGCAATTGCTAACATGATTCGGACAGACTTAAGCATCGCTACGGGTGAGAAGGTCTCATCGTAGTCAATCCCTTGAACTTGTCGAAAACCTTTTGCAACAAGTTGAGCTTTACAGACAGTAACATTACCATCAGCGTCAGTCTTCTTCTTGAATATCCATTTATTCTTGATAGCTTGCCGATCAACGGGCAAGTCAACCAAATTCCACACTTTGTTCTCATACGTGGATCCCATCTCAGATTTCATGGCCTCAAGCCATTTTGTGGAATCTGGGCTCACCATCGCTTCTTCATAGTTCGTAGGTTCATCATGGTCTAGTAACATAACCTCCAGAAAAGGATTACCGTACCACTTTGGTGCGGATCTCACTCTGGTTGATCTACGAGGTTCAGTAACAACTTGATCTGAAGTTTCATGATCATTATCATTAACTTCCTCACTAATTGGTGTAGGTGTCACACGAACCAGTTTCTGTGGTGAACTACTTTCCAATAAGGGAGCAGGTACAGTTGCCTCATCAAGTTCTACTTTCCTCCCACTCACTTCTTTCGAGAGAAACTCCTTCTCTAGAAAGGATCCAAATTTAGCAACAAACGTTTTGCCTTCAGATCTGTGATAGAAGGTGTACCCAACAGTTTCCTTTGGGTATCCTATGAAGACACATTTCTCCGATTTGGGTTCGAGCTTATCAGGTTGAAGTTTTTTCACATAAGCATCGCAACCCCAAACTTTAAGAAACGACAACTTTGGTTTCTTGCCAAACCACAGTTCATAAGGCATCGTCTCAACGGATTTCGATGGTGCCCTATTTAACGTGAATGCAGCCGTCTATAAAGCATAACCCCAAAATGATAGCGGTAAATTAGTAAGAGACATCATAGATCGCACCATATCTAGTAAAGTATGATTACAACGTTCGTACACACCATTACGCTGTGGTGTTCCGGGTGGCGTGAGTTGCGAAACTATTCCGCATTGTTTCAAATGAAGACCAAACTCGTAACTCAAATATTCTCCTCCATGATCAGATCGTAGAAACTTTATTTTCTTGTTACGATGATTTTCAACTTCACTCTGAAATTCTTTGAACTTTTCAAATGTTTCAAACTTATGTTTCATTAAGTAGATATACCCATATCTGGTTAAATCATCTGTGAAGGTGAGAAAATAACGATACCCGCCGTGAGCCTCAACATTCATCGGACCACATACATCTGTACGTATGATTTCCAACAGATCTGTTGCTCGCTCATAGTTCCGGAGAACGGCGTTTTAGTCATCTTGCCCATGAGGCACGGTTCGCAAGTACCAAGTGATTCATAATCAAGTGGTTCCACAAGTCCATCAGTATGGAGTTTCTTCATGCGCTTTACACCAATATAACCTAAACGGCAGTGCCACAAATAAGTTGCACTATCATTATCAACTCTGCATCTTTTAGCTTCAACATTATGAATATGTGTATCACTACTATCAAGATTCAATAAGAATAGACCACTCTTCAAGGGTGCATGACCATAAAAGATATTACTCATAAATAGAACAACCATTATTCTCTGATTTAAATGAATAACCGTCTCGCATCAAACAAGATCCAGCTATAATGTTCATGCTCAATGCTAGCACCAAATAACAATTATTTAGGTCTAAAACTAATCCCGAAGGTAGATGTAGAGGTAGCGTGCCGACTGCGGTCACATCAAATTTGGAACCATTTCCCATGCGCATCGTCACCTCGTCCTTAGCCAATCTTCGCTTAATCCATAGTCCCTGCTCCGAGTTGCAAATATTAGCAACAGAACCAGTATCAAATACCCAGGTGCTACTACGAGCATTAGTAAGGTACACATCAATAACATGTATATCACATATACCTTTGTTCACCTTGCCATCCTTCTTATCTGCCAAATACTTGGGGCAGTTCCGCTTCCAGTGACCAGTCTGTTTGAAGTAGAAGCACTCAGTTTCAGGCTTAGGTCCAGACTTGGGTTTCTTCTCTTGAGCAGCAACTTGTTTGCCATTCTTCTTGAAGTTCCCCTTCTTCTTCCCTTTACCCTTTTTCTTGAAACTAGTGGTCTTGTTGACCATCAACACTTGATGCTCCTTTTTGATTTCTACCTCCGCAACCTTTAGCGTCGCGAAGAGCTCGGGAATTGTCCTATTCATCCCTTGCATATTATAGTTCATCACGAAGCTTTTGTAGCTTGGTGGCAGTGATTGAAGAACTCTGTCAATGACACTATCAACAGGAAGATTAACTCCCAATTGAGTCAAGTGATTATGATACCCAGACATTTTGAGTATATGTTCACTGACAGAACTATTCTCCTCCATCTTACAGCTATAGAACTTATTGGAGACATCATATCTCTCAATCCGGACATTTGCTTGAAATATTAACTTCAACTCCTAGAACATCTCATATGCTCCATGACGTTCAAAACATCGTTGAAGTCCCGGTTCTAAGCCGTAAAGCATGGCACACTGAACTATCAAGTAGTCATCAGCTTTACTCTGCCAAACATTCTTAACGTTATCAGCAGCATCTGCAGTAGGCCCGGCACCCAGCGGTGCTTCCAGGACGTAATTCTTCTGTGCAGCAATGAGGATAATCCTCAAGTTACGGACCCAGTCCGTGTAATTGCTACCATCATCTTTCAACTTTGCTTTCTCAAGGAACGCATTAAAATTCAATGGAACAACAGCACGAGCCATCTATCTACAATCAACATAGACAAGCAAAAACTATCAGGTACTAAGTTCATGATAAATTTAAGTTCAATTAATCATATTACTTAAGAACTCCCACTTAGATAGACATCTCTCTAATCCTCTAAGTGATCACGTGATCCAAATCAACCAAACCATGTCCGATCATCACGTGAGATGGAGTAGTTTCAATGGTGAACATCACTATGTTGATCACATCTACTATATGATTCACGCTCGACCTTTCGGTCTCAGTGTTCCGAGGCCATATCTGCATAGCTAGGCTCGTCAAGTTTAACCTGAGTATTCCGTGTGTGTAACTGTTTTACACCTGTTGTATTTGAATGTAGAGCCTATCACACCCGATCATCACGTGGTGTCTCAGCACGAAGAACTTACGCAACGGTGCATACTCAGGGAGAACACTTATACCTTGATAATTTAGTGAGAGATCATCTTATAATGCTACTGTCAATCAAAGCAAGATAAGATGCATAAAAGATAAACATCACATGCAATCAATAAGTGATATGATATGGCCATCATCATCGTCTGCTTGTGATCTTCATCTCCGAAGCACCATCATGATCACCATTGTCATCGGCGCGACACTTTGATCTCCATCGTAGCATCGTTGTCGTCTCGCCAACTTATGCTTCTACGACTATTGCTACCGCTTAGTGATAAAGTAAAGCATTACAGGGCGATTGCATTGCATACAATAAAGCGACAACCATATGGCTCCTGTCAGTTGCCGATAACTCGGTTACAAAACATGATCATCTCATACAATAAAATATAGCATCATGCCTTGACCATATCACATCACAACATGCCCTGCAAAAACAAGTTAGATGTCCTCTACTTTGTTGTTGCATGTTTTACGTGGCTGCTACGGGTTGAGCAAGAATCGTTCTTACCTACGCATAAAAACCACAACGATAGTTCGTCAAGTTAGTGTTGTTTTAACCTTCTCAAGGACCGGGCGTAGCCACACTCGGTTCAACTAAAGTTGGAAACTGACACCCGCCAGCCACCTGTGTGCAAAGCACGTCGGTAGAACCAGTCTCGCGTATGCGTACGCGTAATGTCGGTCCGGGTCGCTTCATCCAACAATACCGCCGAACCAAAGTATGACATGCTGGTAAGCAGTATGACTTGTATCGCCCACAACTCACTTATGTTCTATTCGTGCATATAACATCAACGCATAAAACCTGGCTTGGATGCCACTGTTGGGGAACGTAGTAATTTCAAAAAAAATCCTACGCACACACAAGATCATGGTGATGCAAAGCAACGAGAGGGGAGAGTGTTGTCCACGTACCCTCGTAGATCGAAAGCGGAAGCGTTAGCACAACGCGGTTGATGTAGTCGTACGTCTTCACGATCCGACCGATCAAGCACCGAACGCACGACACCTCCAAGTTCTGCACACGTTCAACTCGATGACGTCCCTCAAACTCCGATCCAGCCGAGCTTTGAGGGAGAGTTCCGTCAGCATGACGGCGTGGTGACGATGATGATGTTCTACCGACATAGGGCTTCGCCTAAGCACCTCTACGATATGACCGAGGTGGATTATGGTGGAGGAGGGCACCGCACACGGCTAAGAGATCCAAGGGATCAATTGTTGTGTCTCTAGGGGGGTGCCTCCCTCCCCGTATATAAAGGAGTAGAGGAGGGGGAGGGGGCCGACCACCCTTGACGCGCCCCATGAGGAGTCCTACCCACATCGGGAGTAGGACTCCCCCCTTTCCATGTTGGAGTAGGAGAGGAGAGGGAAGGAGAAAGAGGGAGAAAGGAAAGGGGGCGCCGCCCCCCTTCCTAGTCCAATTCGGACTTGGGAGGGGAGGGGCGCGCGGCTGCCCCTTGGCCGCCTCTCCTCTTCCACCAATTGGGCCCATGAGGCCCATTAACCTCCGGTGGGGTTCCGGTAACCCTCCGGTACTCCGGTATATATCCGATAACCCCCGGAACCATTCCGGTGTCCGAATATAGTCGTACAATATATCAATCTTCATGTCTCAACCATTTCGAGACTCCTCGTCATGTCCGTGATCATATTCGGGACTCCGAACTACCTTCTGTACATCAAAACATATAAACTCATAATATAATCGTCATCGAACTTTAAGCGTGCGGACCCTACGGGTTCGAGAACTATGTAGACATGACCGAGACATGTCTCCAGTCAATAACCAATAGTTGAACCTGGATGCTCATATTGGCTCCTACATATTCTACGAAGATCTTTATCGGTCAAACCGCATAACAACATACGTTCTTCCCTTTGTCATTGGTATGTTACTTGCCCGAGATTCGATCGTCGGTATCTCAATACCTAGTTCAATCTCGTTACTGGCAAGTCTCTTTACTCGTTCCGTAATACATCATCTCGCAACTAACTCATTAGTTGCAATGCTTGCAAGGCTTAAGTGATGTGTATTACCGAGTGGGCCCAGAGATACCTCTCCGACAATCGGAGTGACAAATCCTAATCTCGAAATACGCCAACCCAACAAGTACCTTTGGAGACACCTGTAGAGCACCTTTATAATCACCCAGTTACGTTGTGACGTTTGGTAGCACACAAAGTGTTCCTCCGATAAACGGGAGCTGCATAATCTCATAGTCACAGGAACATGTATAAGTCATGAAGAAAGCAATAGCAACAAACTAAACGATCAAGTGTTAAGCTAACGGAATGGGTCAAGTCAATCACATCATTCTCCTAATGATGTGATCCCGTTAATCAAATGAAAACTCATGTCTATGGCTAGGAAACATAACCATCTTTGATTAACGAGCTAGTCTGGTAGAGGCATACTAGTGACACTTTGTTTGTCTATGTATTCACACATGTATCATGTTTCCGGTTAATACAATTCTAGCATGAATAATAAACATTTATCATGATATAAGGAAATAAATAATAACTTTATTATTGCCTCCAGGGCATATTTCCTTCACTGACAGTGATTGGTGAGGGGGTTATTGGGGAAGAGCAAGCCTTTAAGGAAGAGATCTCCTTTGGGATTAGAGTGCAACCTCTTTCAAGGGGGGTGTGGGACCATCCAACAGCAATAAAAAATAGTCAGTATTAATTTCTAGAGGATTCGTGGGACATAATATTAAGCTGTTGGTGAACTCCAACATGTTCATTTGGATGTGGTTAGAGCTTTGGCACCACCTAGCCTTGCTTTGGCTGGTGTTGCCAATCCTGGTGATGGGCCCTCCTTCCAAAATTAACTTGTGAAAACATGCTGATGACACCCTTGTAATAGCCCGCACCTCCCCTAAAGCTGCTTTAAATCTGAAGGATATCCTCACTGAAGTTGCCTCTGCCACCATCCTAAACCTTAACTTCTTCAAAAACCACCTTTTGTGCCCATGAAAAACCTTGCTAGACGTTGCACATGAAATTACTAACACTCTAGACTAGACCATTGTAGCCTTCCCTCAAATATACTTGGGACTTCTACTATGTCCCATTGGGCTGCCGCCCAATGCTTTTCTCCCCGTTATAGAATGATGCCGAAAATTTCTCTCTGTCTAGTGCGCAGACTTATTTCAAAGGGTGACCATCTAATTTTACTTTCTATTGTAATAGATTCTTCGACTATTTCTTTCTATATATGTTTTCCAAATACCTAAAATTGTGCTAAGAACTATCAATGCCTTCTTTCATGATTTCTTTTGAGCCATTTTGGAAATGTGTACATGTCTAAATACTTAACTGCTTGGAAGAATGTTTGTAAACTGAAAAAGATTGGTAGCTTGGACCTCAAAAGAATCACCTTCTTAAGAAACTTGCAGTCAAGTCACTCTTCCATGAATCCCCATCTTGGTTTGAATGGATTGACCTACAACACCCTCAATACCTTTGCTACCTCTCACAACAACACCTCATTCCTCCGCAAAACCATTAACACACAGATTCCCTCACTCCTTCAACTCCCCTCTGTCCTAACAGCTTCGGGCACTCAGATCTACTTTTGGCTAGACACTCGTCAAACACCTTTAGCCATCGCATTTCCCATCCTATTTACCCACACTACATATTGTTTCACTACAGTGGCAACCATAATTAACTATGGTTTATAGAAATACATGCAGAACCGTCTATCTAATGTTGCATCCATAGAACTGGCTTCTCTGGCATCTTTGTTCCAGGATTTCCAGCTATCCTCAGATCATGATGTGTGCCTCCTCCAAGGCGGCCAAGCCTTCTCCGCCTGGTCGGCATACGGTCTAGTTATGAGAGAGGAGGATATCAGGCACACATGATAGAGCTATTTGGTCCACCTAGATCCCCAACCGAGTCAAGATTTTTGCATATCTTATATTGAGAGACAAGCTCAACTCAAAGGCTAACCTTCACCACAAGCGCATGGTGGGTGATGGCCTATGCCCAAGATGCGGGCATACTCCTGAGGATGCTCTCCATATCTTCATCATATGCCCTCATGTAGACAGGATTTGGCAATGGATTGGCATCACTCCCCCTCGTTGCATATGGGCATGTCAGATGCCCACCGGACTGGACCTCTCCATTTTGTTCTTCGTACTCCTAGTCATCTTGTGAAAAATGTGGGTGTCTCAGAATGCTTTGGCCTTCAGCAAGATCAATCTCCATAGCTCCACCCACTCCATGACTTATTATCGAGGATTTGGTCATGTGGTCGCCCTGGCTAAAGAAGCCGGCTCAAAAGGGGGCTTCCATCTTGTGGTGGCCATACCTAGATGCACCATCCCTTGTGCTACTGTAATCGTTTGTACGCTGGTTACAACTTTGATTTCTAAAAAGAATCAGCATCCACTGGCTTCAGCTGCTACATGCCCATTGATCTCAGAACAAGTTGTGATGAAGCAAATTTGCTACATCACATGTTGCTCGACTTTGTTGAAAATATGAGAAAATTACTACGAGATTTAATCCGAATAAACTGAAGATAAATCATGACAGCACTAGCAGAGATTAAACTAATCATGCGAACTAGCATAGTAGATGAACAGATTACATCTAGGGCACATACTAGAAACATGAATTCTACCATGATCTCGAACAAGAAGGATGGAATCACATACGGTGCAGCGGGAGCAGCACCGCCGGCGTTGATGTTGTCGCCCATGTCGTTGAGGATGAGGTTGCCGAGGTCGGGGAAGAAGTCGTCATTGACGAAGTCGTCGCTGCCAGCAGTCGTGCAAGTACGCTCCCCAAAAACCTGATCGCCCCTCTCTCGTACAGGATCACGAGAGGCGGGGTTCCGAAGGCCTGCTGTCCCTTCTCGCGGTGCACGCTGGAAGGAGGGATGGAGAAGACTTGCGTGGCGGCGCAATGCTCTGGAACGGTGGTGCGAAACCATACTATGCAGCAGCGGCTAGGGTAGACGTCTTCTTGACTATATAATGCGGGTCGGGTAGGTCGTGGAGAAAACCCCACGTCCAAGTAACAGCCCCACGATCCAAAAGGATCGGAAACGGCTGAGTAATTAACGTGTCCTTTAGTTATTAATTAATGACTTATTAATTATTCCTGGGCAGCAAAAATATAGAATATGTGCATAGCTCTGTCCTCGGCTCGACTCATTCCCGCAACACGCGGTGCGTCGTGACGAGGCATGGCGTGGCGAGGCGAGTGAGGAGGAGCGCGCGTGTAGGTCTCCTCTTCTCATGCTCATACAAGTGGTAGAAGAGCTCACCTTATAAAGAGGTGCAGCTCTCTCTCTCTCTCAACTTATGGGATGGGACTAAACTTTAGTCTCACTCACACCACTCACATGTGTGCATGAATGGACCAAGAGAGTTTCATAATCTTAGTTGGGCTTTAGGCCAAAAGCCCACTAGCAAATTCCAAAAATCCCCCACAAAGTCTTATTGGCACATCTCATCATTTAGTTCCAAATCATTGTTTATATACCGGTGCTCAGTGGAGACTGTAAAATTGAACTTCCACTTAGAGGTCTATGCTATACTAGGTCACAACTCGAATAGTGGACTATGCCTTGAACTACAAGTTTTCTGCGAGACTAGTTTCACACAAATTCTTGACCGATACTGGGCTGCCGCAAGGCTTCCCCGCGGGTGGAGCGTATACGTCATACTCCAGCGCTTTTCATGAATTTATTAGAGAGCATCCAATTCTCACAGACTGCGATATTAACAGTCAAATTCATATAGGTGTGTTTCTCAGGAGATGCTCTGCAGGGCAACATCTCTGCTTACCCGAATAAGCCACTTGGAACACATTAAGATAAGTATCAACCTGCCATGCAGATTAGGAGAGTATTGCATCTTCACGGAGTGGGATAATTAACATAGGGATACTCTCCTCCCAGCTGACCAACAGCTTCTCTCCCACTTCTACTTCACGGGATCTCCGATCACATGGAGTGGGTTGCTGATACGTCTCCAACGTATCTATAATTTTTGATTGCTCCATGCTATATTATCTACTGTTTTGGACTATACTGGGCTTTATTTTCCACTTTTATATTATTTTGGGACTAACCTATTAACCGGAGGCCCAGCCAAGAATTGTTGTTTTTTGCCTATTTCAGTGTTTCGAAGAAACGGAATATCAAACGGAGTCCAAACAGAATGAAACCTTCGGGAACGTGATTTTATCGCCGAACGTGATCCAGGAGACTTGGACCCTACGCCAAGGCATCAGAGAGGCGGTCACGAGGGTGGGGGGCGCCCCCCCTAGGGCGTGCCCCCTACCTCGTGGGCCCCTCGGAGCTCCATCGACGTACTCCTTCCTCCTATATATACCTACGTACCCCCAAACGATCAGAAGAGGAGCCAAAAACCTAATTCCACCGCCGCAACTTTCTGTATCCACGAGATCCCATCTTGGGGCCAGTTCCGGAGCTCCGCCGGAGAGGGCCGTCATCTCGGAGGGCTTCTACATCATCATAGCCTCTCCGATGAAGTGTGAGTAGTTTACCTCAGACCTTCGGGTCCATAGTTAGTAGCTAGATGGCTTCTTCTCTCTTTTTGGATCTCAATACAAAGTTCTCCCCCTCTCTTGTGGAGATCTATTCGATGTAATCTTCTTTTTGCGGTGTGTTTGTTGAGACCGATGAATTGTGGGTTTATGATCAAGTCTATCTATGAATAATATTTGAATCTTCTCTGAATTCTTTTATGTATGATTGGTTATCTTTGCAAGTCTCTTCAAATTATCCGTTTGGTTTGGCCAACTAGATTGGTAGCTCTTGCCATGGGAGAAGTGCTTAGCTTTGGGTTCGATCTTGCGGTGTCCTTTCCCAGTGACAGAAGGGGCAGCAAGGCACGTATTGCATCGTTGCCATCGAGGATAACAAGATGGGGTTTATTACATAATGCATGAATTTATCTCTCTACATCATGTCATCTTGCTTAAGGCGTTACTCTGTTTTTAACTTAATACTCTAGATGCATGCTGGATAGCGGTCGATGAGTGAAGTAATAGTAGTAGATGCAGAATCGTTTTGGTCTACTTGTCATGGACGTGATGCCTATATACATGATCATGCCTAGATATTCTCATAACTATGCTCAATTCTGTCAATTGCTCAACAGTAATTTGTTCACCCACCGTAGAATACTTATGCTCTTGAGAGAAGCCACTAGTGAAACCTATGGCCCCCGGGTCTATTCTCATCATATCAATCTCCATCACTTTAATATTGTTTTGCTTTTTACTTTACCTTTTACTTTTCACTTTGCATCTTTATACCAAAAATACCAAAAATATTATATCTATCAGATCTCACTCTCGTAAGTGACCGTGAAGGGATTGACAACCCCTAATCGCGTTGGTTGCGAGTAGCTATCATTTTGTGCAGGTACGAGGGACTTGAGCGTGGCCTCCTACTGGATTGATACCTTGGTTCTCAAAAACTGAAGGAAATACTTACGCTACTCTGCTGCATCATCCCTTCCTCTTCGGGGAAATCCAACGCAAGCTCAAGAGGTAGCAAGAAGGATTTCTAGTGCCGTTGCCGGGGAGTCTACGCAAAAAGTCAACATACCAAGTACCCATCACAATCCCTATCTCTCGCATTACATTATTTGCCATTTGCCTCTCGTTTTCGTCTCCCCCACTTCACCCTTGCCGTTTTATTCGCCCTCTCTCTCTCTCTATCCTCCCTCTCTTTTCCGCTTGCCTTTTTGTTTGCTCGTGTGTTGGATTGCTTGTTTGTCGCGATGGCTCAAGATATTACCAAATTGTGTGACTTCACCAATACCAATAATATTGATTTCCTTAGCACTCCGATTGCTCCTCTTGCCAATACTGAATCTTGTGAAATCAATACTGCTTTGTTGAATCTTATTATGAAAGATCAATTCGCCGGCCTTCCTAGTGAAGATGTCGCTACTCATCTGAATAGCTTCGTTGATTTATGTGATATGCAAAAGAAAAAAGATGTCGATAATGATGTCGTTGAATTGAAGCTATTTCCTTTTTCACTTAGAGATCGTGCTAAAGCTTGGTTTTCATCTTTGCCTAAAAATAGTATTGATTCTTGGAACAAGTGCAAAGATGCTTTTATCTCTAAGTATTTCCCTCCCGCTAAGATCATCTCTCTTAGAAATGATATTATGAATTTTAAGCAACTTGATCATGAACATGTTGCACAAGCTTGGGAAAGAATGAAATTAATGATACGTAATTTCCCTACTCATGGTTTGAATTTGTGGATGATTATACAAAAAAATTTATGCCGGCTTGAATTTTGCTTCTAGAAATCTTTTAGATTCGGCCGCGGGAGGCACTTTTATGGAGATCACTTTAGGAGATGCTACTAAACTCCTAGATAATATTATGGTTAATTATTCTCAATGGCATACTGAAAGATCTTCTAATAAAAAAGTGAATGCGATAGAAGAAATCAATGTTTTAAGTGGAAAGATGGATGAACTTATGAAATTATTTGCTACTAAGAGTGTTTCTTCTCATCCTAATGATATGCCTTTGTCTACTTTGATTGAGAATAACAATGAATCTATGGATGTGAATTTTGTTGGTAGGAATAATTTTGGTAACAACGCTTATAGAGGGAATTTTAATCCTAGGCCATATCCTAGTAATCCTTCTAATAATTATGAGAATTCCTACAACAACTCTTATGGAAATTATAATATGCTGCCCTCTGAATTTGAGAATAGTGTTAAAGAGTTTATGAATTCACAAAAGAATTTTAATGCTTTGCTTGAAGAGAAATTGCTTAAAGTTGATGATTTGGCTAGAAACGTTGATAGAATTTCTCTTGAGATTGATTCTTTAAAGCTTAGATCTATTCCTCCTAAGCATGATATCAACGAGTCTCTCAAAGCCATGAGAATTTCCATTGATGAGTGCAAGGAAAGAACCGCTAGGATGCATGCTTCCACAGATGCCTTTATTAAAGCGTGTTCCTCCAATTCCTATGAAAATCAAGATGAAGATGTAAAAGTTATTGATGTGTCCCCTATTAAATCTTTATTTTGCAATATAAATCTTGATTAAACTGAATATGATCTTCCTTTACCTAGAAGGCGTTCTAAAAATTCGGAGTATTTAGATCTTCATGATGAAATTGATGAAAGTGGGATTGAAAGAAATAAAAATCTAGATGTTTCTCAACCCACTATATTGGATTTCAAGGAATGTAATTATGGAAGTTGTTCTTTAATTCATTGTATTTCCTTGTTGCAATCCGTGCTAAATTCTCCACATGCTTATAGTCAAAATAAAGCCTTCACCGAACATATTGTTGATGCCTTGATGCAATCTTATGAAGAAAAACTTGAGTTGAAAGTTTCTATCCCTAGAAAACTCTATGATGAGAGGGAACCAACTATTAAAATTAAAATTAAATATCATGAGTTTTATGATTTGTGCGATTTGGGTGCTAGTGTCTCTACTATTCCCAAGACTTTGTGTGATTTACTAGATTTTCGTAATTTTGATGATTGCTCTCTAAACTTGCATCTTGCGGATTCTACTATTAGGAAACCTATGGGAAGGATTAATGATGTTCTTATTATTGCAAATAGGAATTATGTGCCTGTAGATTTCATTGTTCTTGATATAGATTGCAATCCTTCTTGCCCTATTATTCTTGGTAGACCTTTCCTTAGAACGGTTGGTGCGATTATTGATATGAAGGAAGGGAATATTAGATTTCAATTTTCATTAAAAAAGGGCATGGAACACTTTACAAGAAATAAAATAAAATTGCCATATGAAACTATCATGAGAGCCACTTATGGATTGCCTACCAAAGATGGCAATACCTAGATTCCTCGCTTTTATGCCTAGCTAGGGGCGTTAAACGATAGCGCTTGTTGGGAGGCAACCCAATTTTATTTTTATTCCTTGCTTTTTGCTCCTGTTTAGTAATAAATAAATTATCTAGCCTCTTTTTTGGTTGTGTTTTTTGTGTTTAATTAGTGTTTGTGCCAAGTAGAACCGTTGGGAAGAGTTAGGGAAAGTCTTGTTGAACTTGCTGTAAAAAACAAAAACTTTAGCGCTCACGAGAACTGCTGTCATTTTTATTTGAAGAGTGCTATTTAGTTAATTTTTTTGAAGATGATTAATAGATTAATTCCTCACGTCCAGAAATTTATTTTAGAATTTTTGGGGTTCCAGATCTTGCGCTAGCTACAGATTACTACAGACTGTTCTGTTTTTGACAGATTCTGTTTTTCGTGTGTTGTTTGCTTATTTTGATGGATCTATGGTTAGTAAAATAGTTTATAATCCATAGAGAAGTTGGAATACAGTAGGTTTAACACCAATATAAATAAAGAATGAGTTCATTACAGTACCTTGAAGTGGTCTTTTGTTTTCTTTCGCTAACGGAGCTCACGAGTTTTCTACTTTAAGTTTTGTGTTGTGAAGTTTTCAAGTTTTGGGTGAATTCTTGTGATGGATTATGGAACAAGGAGTGGCAAGAGCCTAAGCTTGGGGATGCCCATGGCACCCCCAAGATAATCCAAGGACACCAAAAAGTCAAAGATTGGGGATGCCCCGGAAGGCATCCCCTCTTTCGTCCACTTCCATCGGTAATTTACTTGGAGCTATATTTTTATTCACCAACATGATATGTGTTTTGCTTGGAGCGTCTTGTATTATTTGTTTCTTTGGTTGTTAGTGTGCCACAATCATCCTTGTTGTACAAACCTTTTGAGAAAGCCATACATGAATTAGAATTTGATAGAATACTCTATGTGCTTCACTTATATCTTTTTGAGCTAAGTAGTTTTGCTCTATGTGCTTCACTTATATCTTTTGAGCGTTATAATTTTGCTCTATGTGCTTCACTTAGATCTTTTAGAGCACGATGGTGGATTTTTTTTTAAGAAACTATTGATCTCTCATGCTTCACTTAAATTATTTCGAGAGTCTTAATAGCATGGTATTTTTCTTAATAATAACATGCTTGGTATTCAAGATTTGTGAAACTTTCTTTTGAGTGTGTTGAATACTAAGAAAAGTTTGATGCTTGATAATTGTTTTGAGATATGGAGGTAATAATATCAAAGTCATGATAGTTGAGTAGTTGTGAATTTGAGAAGTGCTTGTGTTGAAGTTTGCAAGTCCCGTAGCATGCACATATGGTAAACATTATGCAACAAATTTGAAACATGAGGTGTTATTTGATTGTCCTCCTTATGAGTGGCGGTCGGGGACGAGCGATGGTCTTTTCCTACCAATCTATCCCCCTAGGAGCATGCACATAATACTTTGGTTTTTGATGGCTTGTAGATTTTTGCAATAAGTATATGAGTTCTTTATGACTAATGTTGAGTCCATGGATTATACGCACTCTCACCATTCCATCATTGCTAGCCTCTACGGTACCGTGCATTGCCCTTTCTCACATCGAGAGTTGGTGCAAACTTCTCCGGTGCATCCAAACCCCGTGATATGATACGCTCTTTCACACATAAACCTCCTTATATCTTCCTCAAAACAGCCACCATACCTACCTATTATGGCATTTCCATAGCCATTCCGAGATATATTGCCATGCAACTTTCCACCATCCAGTTTATCATGACACATTCATCATTGTCATATTGCTTAGCATGATCATGTAGTTGACATGGTATTTGTGGCAAAGCCACCGTTCATAATTTTTCATACTTGTCACTCTTGATTCATTGCATATCCCGGTACACCGCCGGAGGCATCCATATAGAGTCATACTTTGTTCTAGTATTGAGTTGTAAACATTGAGTTGTAAATAAATAGAAGTGTGATGATCATCATTCAATAGAGCATTGTCCCAAAAAAAAGATAAAGGCCAAAGAAAAAAAGAGGGCCCAAAAAAAGAAAATAAATAAATAAGGGGCAATGCTACTATCCCTTTTTCCACACTTGTGCTTCAAAGTAGCACCATGTTCTTCATATAGAGAGTCTCTTGAGTTATCACTTTCATATACTAGTGGGAATTTTCATTATAGAACTTGGCTTGTATATTCCAACAATGGGCCTCCTCAAGTGCCCTAGGTCTTCGTGAGCAAGCAAGTTGGATGCACACCCACTTAGTTTCTTTTATTGAGCTTTCATACATTTATAGCTCTAGTGCATCCGTTGCATGGCAATCCCTACTCCTTGCATTAACATCAATCGATGGGCATCTCCATAGCCCATTAATTAGCCTCGTTGATGTGAGACTTTCTCTTTTTGTCTTCTCCACATAACCCCCATCATTCTATTCCACCCATAGTGATATATCCATGGCTCATGCTCATGTATTGCGTGAAAGTTCATGAGTTTGAAATTATTAAGGTATGAAACAATTGCTTGGCTTGTCATCGGGGTTGTGCATGATGAGAGCATTCTTGTGTGACGAAAATGGAGCATGACTAAACTATATGATTTTGTAGGGATAAACTTTCTTTGGCCATGTTACTTTGAGAAAACATAATTGCTTTGTTGGTTTGCTTGAAGTATCATTATTCTCTATGTCAATATGAACTTTTGTCTTGAATCTTCCTAATCTGAATATTCATACCACAATTAATAAGATTTGCATTGAAATTATGCCAAGTAGCACTCCGCATCAAAAATTCTCTTTTTATCATTTACCTACTCGAGGACGAGCAGGAATTAAGCTTGGGGATGCCTGATACGTCTCCAACGTATCTATAATTTTTGATTGCTCCATGCTATATTATCTACTATTTTGGACTATATTGGGCTTTATTTTCCACTTTTATATTATTTTTGGGACTAACCTATTAACCGGAGGCCCAGCCCAGAATTGCTGTTTTTTGCCTATTTCAGTGTTCCGAAGAAACGGAATATCAAACGGAGTCCAAACAGAATGAAACCTTCGGGAACGTGATTTTCTCACCGAACATGATCCAGGAGACTTGGACCCTACGCCAAGGCATCAGAGAGGCGGTCACGAGGGTGGGGGCGTGCCCCCTGCCTCGTGGGCCCCTCGGAGCTCCACCGACGTACTCCTTCCTCCTATATATACCTATGTACCCCCAAACGATCAGAAGAGGAGCCAAAAACCTAATTCCACCGCCGCAACTTTCTGTATGCACGAGATCCCATCTTGGGGCCTGTTCCGGAGCTCCGCCGGAGAGGGCCGTCATCAAGGAGGGCTTCTACATCATCATAGCCTCTCCGATGAAGTGTGAGTAGTTTACCTCAGACCTTCGGGTCCATAGTTAGTAGCTAGATGGCTTCTTCTCTCTTTTTGGATCTCAATACAAAGTTCTCCCCCTCTCTTGTGGAGATCTATTCGATGTAATCTTCTTTTTGCGGTGTGTTTGTTGAGACCAATGAATTGTGGGTTTATGATCAAGTCTATCTATGAATAATATTTGAATCTTCTCTGAATTCTTTTATGTATGATTGGTTATCTTTGCAAGTCTCTTCGAATTATCTGTTTGGTTTGGCCAACTAGATTGGTAGTTCTTGTCATGGGAGAAGTGCTTAGCTTTGGGTTCGATCTTGCGGTGTCCTTTTCTAGTGACAGAAGGGACAGCAAGGCACGTATTGCATTGTTGCCATCGAGGATAACAAGATGGGGTTTATTTCATATTGCATGAATTTATCTCTCTACATCATGTCATCTTGTTTAAGGCGTTACTCTGTTTTTAACTTAATACTCTAGATGCATGCTGGATAGCGGTCGATGAGTGGAGTAATAGTAGTAGATGCAGAATCGTTTTGGTCTACTTGTCATGGACGTGATGCCTATATACATGATCATGCCTAGATATTCTCATAACTATGCTCAATTCTGTCAATTGCTCAACAGTAATTTGTTCACCCACCGTAGAATACTTATGCTCTTGAGAGAAGCCACTAGTGAAACCTATGGCCCCCGGGTCTATTCTCATCATATCAATCTCCATCACTTTAATCTTGTTTTGCTTTTTTACTTTACCTTTTACTTTTCACTTTGCATCTTTATACCAAAAATACCAAAAATATTATATCTATCAGATCTCACTCTCGTAAGTAACCGTGAAGGGATTGACAACCCCTAATCGTGTTGGTTGCGAGTATCTATCATTTTGTGCAGGTACGAGGGACTTGAGTGTGGCCTCCTACTGGATTGATACCTTGGTTCTCAAAAACTGAGGGAAATACTTACGCTACTCTGCTGCATCATCCCTTCCTCTTCGAGGAAATCCAACGCAAGCTCAAGAAGTAGCAGTTGCCACTGTGGACAACTCATGCGGTGGGTCTCAAACCCATCTCCATCGATGCATTATCTATCACATTACGTGATAAACCCTTTGTGAAGGGATCTGCCAAGTTTTTCGACGTTTGGGTATAATCCAACGTAATAACTCTGGAGTTCCTCAATTTTCTGACAGATTTTAGTCTCCTCTTCACATGCCTTGAGGACTTCATATTATCCTTAGAACTGTTTATCTTGACGATCACAGTTTGATTATCACAGTTCATCAGGATAGGGGGTATTGGTTTTTCAACCATAGGTAAGTCCATCAAGAGCTCACAAAGCCAGTCAGCTTCAACAGTGGCAGTGTCTAATGTTGTGAGTTATTCTTCCATAGTTGACCTTGTTAAGATGGTCTGCTTGCAAGACTTCTAGGAAACAGAACCACCACCAAGTGTAAAAACATAACCACTTGTGGCCTTACTCTCATCAGCATCAGATATCCAGTTTGAGTCACTATAACCCTCCGGTACCCTTGGATACCCGGTGTAGTGAATCCCATAGCTCGCAGTGCCTTTCAAGTAGCGCATAACTCTCTCAAGCGCACGCCAATGATCATCTCCCGGTTTTGACACAAACCGACCTAGCTTGCTCACAGCAAAAAAGATGTCAGGACTCATGGCACTCGCCAAATACATAAGTGAGCCAATAATCTGAGAATACCTTAGTTGATCTCTAGTAATCCATCCATTCATTCGAAGCAATACACTAACATCATATGGAGTTGGAGAAGGCGTGCAGTCGCCATACCCAAAACGACTCAAGATCTTTTCCACATAGTGAGACTGAAGCAGTGTGATCGCACCATTTTCATCTCTTAACAGTTTGATGTTTAAGATAACATCAGCTACTCCTAGATCCTTCATCTCAAAACAGCGAGATAAGGAATCCTTAACCTCCTTGATTAGATCAAGTTTGGTTTCAAAGATTAGTATGTGATCGACATACAGACAAAGAATAACTCCTTCGCCCCCACCATGGCGATAGTACACACATTTGTCACCATCATTTACTACAAAGCTAACAGCAGTTAATGTTCTTTCAAACTTCTCATGCCACTCCTTAGGAGCTTGTTTAAGGCCATATAAAGACTTTAATAACTTGCACACCTTTCCTTCCTGACCAGGTACTACAAAACCATCTGGCTAATCCATGTAAATTTCCTCCTTCAACTCTCCATTGAGGAAAGCCGTCTTAACGTCCATTTGATTAACGAGAAGACCATGTGAGGCAGCCAGTGATAGTAGCACCCGAATAGTGGTCAGTCTAGCCACAGGTGAGTAAGTATCAAAATAGTCTTCACCTTCTTTCTGGGTATAACCCTTAGCCACAAGTCGTGCCTTGTACTTTTCAATCGTACCATCAGGTCTAAGATTTTTCTTGAACACCCACTTACATCCTACAGGTTTGCACCCATAAAGACGGTCAGTGATCTCCCAGGTTCCATTAGCTAAGATGGAATCCATCTCGCTATGAACAGCTTCCTTCTAGTAGTCAGCATCGGGAGATGCATAGGCTTTTGAAATAGTCATGGGTGTGTCATCCACGAGGTACACAATGAAATCATCACCAAAGGACTTTGCAGAGCTCTCTCTCTCTCTCTTACTCCTTACAGGAGTTTCATTGTCACCCTCAAAAGAATTCTCAACGTGTTCCATCGCAATGGTGGGTTCAGGAATTACAGCGAATTCCTCACTAGATGGAGTAGGTATCTCCTGATTTGATGAACTCGACATATCATTCATAGGAAATATGTCCTCAAAGAAAGTTGCATCATTCGACTCCATAATCGTACTAACATGCATGTCGAATACCTCAAATTTTATTATAAAAAATATATAGCCAATGCTATGAAAAGCATAGCCCAGAAGAACACAATCCACGGTTTTTGGTCCAATCTTGCGCTTCTTGGGAATTGGTATATTGACTTTCGCCAAACAACCCCAAGTACGTAGGTAAGAGAGTTTCAACCTTTTCCTTTCCCATTCCTCAAATGGAGTCATGGTCTTATGCTTTGTGGGAACTCGGTTTAGGACATGACATGCAGTCATTAGCAGCCCACCATTCCTTGGAAAGATCCGATCTGTCTAACATGGCGGTAACCAAATCAATTAGAGTTTGGTTCTTTCTTTCGGCCACCCCCATTTGGAAGTGCAACTATCCCTAGGTGGTTTTGGTAATTCATAACAACATATAGCTCATTGAGCTAATGCTATTCCAAGATGACTATTTCAGGAAAGCTCAATGATTGGCATGGCATGGATGTGAAAGTGGAACCCTCAAAATGCTAAGGACAAAGGATTGGCTCAAGCTCAAAAGCTCAAGACTCTTCATTTTATATTTTAGTGATCCAAGATCACATTGAGTCTTTAGGAAAAGCCAATACTATCAAGGAGGGATGAAGTGTTGCTTAATGAGCCTCTTGCTTCATGTGCTTAGTGATATGCTCCAAAACCCTCAACTACTTTCCCATATCCACATATGACCTAAACCCTAAGCCAAACTCGGTCCTACCGATTCTTTCTATCCGGCGCCACCGAGTTTCACTTGTCATAAGCCACTGCCAAACCCTAGCAATTCGGTTCTACTGATAGGGATCTCGGTCTCACCGAGATGGGATTGCAAACTCTCTGTTTCCCTTTCGTAACTTTTCAGTCTCACCGAAAGAGCGAATCGGTCCCAACGAGATTGCAATGTAAACTCTTTGTTTCCTTTTTTTTAACTTTTCGGTCTCACCGAAAGAGCAAATCGGTCCCACCGAGTTTACCTGACCAACTCTCTGGTTAGCTTATTACCAAACTCGGTCTCACCGAGTTTGTGTAATCGGTCTCACCGAGATTACGTTATGCCCAAACCCTAACCATATCGGTCCTACCGAGTTGCATGTCAGTCCCACCGAAAATCTCTAACGGTCACTAGGTTTACCTTTTCGGTCCGACCGAGTTTGTTGATTCGGTCCCACCGAGATTGGAAAACTGTGTGTAACGGTTGTATTTTGTGTGGAGGCTATATATACCCCTCCATCTCCTCTTCATTCGTGGAGAGAGCCATCAGAACACATACACAATTCCAACTCATATGTTCTGAGAGAGAACCACCTACTCATGTGTTGAGACCAAGATATTCCATTCCTACCATATGAATCTTGATCTCTAGCCTTCCCCAAGTTGCTTTCCACTCAAATCTTCTTTCCACAAAATCCAAATCCTATGAGAGAGAGTTGAGTGTTGGGGAGACTATCATTTGAAGCACAAGAGAAAGGAGTTCATCATCAACACACCATTTGTTACTTCTTGGAGAGTGGTGTCTCCTAGATTGGCTAGGTGTCACTTGGGAGCCTCCGACAAGATTGTGGAGTTGAACCAAGGAGTTTGTAAGGGCAAGGAGATCGCCTACTTCGTGAAGATCTACCGCTAGTGAGGTAAGTCCTTCGTGGGCGATGGCCATGGTGGGATAGAGAAGGTTGCTACTTCGTGGACCCTTCGTGGGTGGAGCCCTCCGTGGACTCGCGCGACCGTTACCCTTCGTGGGTTGAAGTCTCCATCAACGTGGATGTAGGATAGCACCACCTATCCGAACCACGAGAAAAACATCTGTGTCTCCAATTACGTTTGAATTCTCCAAACCCTTCCCTTTACATTCTTGCAAGTTGCATGCTTTACTTTCCGCTGCCAATATACTCTTTGCATGCTTGCTTGAATTGTGTGATGATTGCTTGACTTGTCCTACAATACCTAAAATCTGCCAAGAACTAAAATTGGGAAAAGGTTAAGTTTTTATTTGGTCAAGTAGTCTAATCACCCCCCCTCTAGACATACTTTCGATCCTACAAGTGGTATCAGAGCTTTGGTCTCCATTTGCTTTGATCTCCATAGCTTTTGGTGGTCATAGCCTTGGTTTCACAACCTAGGAGAGTATGGCGTCTAGCGAGGGAAATTATCACCGTAGAGGTCCTTACTTTGATGGTACTAATTTTGCTAGTTGGAAGCATAAAATGAAAATGCATATTCTTGGACATAACCCCGCCGTTTGGGCTATTGTGTGTGTTGGTTTGCAAGGTGACTTCTTTGATGGGAAAGAACCAAACCGTGAAGCTACCACGGATGAGTTGAAGATGTTGCAATACAATGCTCAAGCTTGTGATATTCTCTTCAACGGATTGTGCCCCGAAGAATTCAACAAAATCAGCCGTCTTGAGAATGCAAAGGAAATTTGGGACACTTTGATTGATATGCACGAAGGTACCGACTCCGTCAAGGAATCCAAGTTGGATGTGCTTCAAAGTCAACTTGACAAGTTCAAAATGAAGGATGGTGAAGGTGCCGCTGAAATGTACTCTAGGCTTGCTCTCATCACAAATGAGATTGCCAGCTTAGGAAGTGAAGAGATGACCGATAGATTCATCATCAAGAAGACTCTAAGAGCCTTGGATGGAAAATATGATACCGTGTGCACATTGATCCAAATGATTCCCAATTACAAAGATCTCAAGCCAACGGAGGTGATTGGAAGAATTGTTTCTCATGAGATGTCACTTAAGGATAAAGAGGAATTTCACAACAAATCAAGTGGTGCCTACAAAGCCTCATGTGAAGCCCCTACATCATCAAGTGAGAAACAAAACTTCAATGAAGAATTGAGCTTAATGGTGAAGAACTTCAACAAGTTCTACAAGAGTAGAAGCAAAGATAGAAGCTTCAAGTCAAGGTCCTACAATGACAAAAGATCTTCTAGTCGAGAGCGAAACTGCTACAGTTGTGGAAGACCCGGACACTATTCCAATGAGTGTACGGCTCCCTACAAGAGAAGAGAAGATTCTCCAAAAAGAAGAAGCAAAGAATCACCAAGAGAGAGAAGGAGTAGAGATGATCGTTATGAACGAAGATACTCACGGAGAAGCAAGGATTGGGAAAGGAAGGAAAAATCATCAAGGAGCTACACAAAACGAAGACATCAAGTTCATGTTGGTGAATGGGTATCCGGGTCCGACTCCGACAGCCACTCTGAGAGAAGTTATCACTCTGACTTCGAAGATACTCAAGATGAAGGTGTTGCCGGTCTAGCACTTGTGTCAACCAACTCCTACGACATATTTGACTCACCGAATGAAGGAATTGGAAGATGCTTCATGGCCAAAGGTCCTAAGGTAACACACCCTGAGTATGTTGATTTCAATAGTGATGAAGATGACTTGTTAGGTGATGATTTGCTTGTTGACAACTCTAGTGATGAATACTATGATGAAACGTCAATTAATCATGCTAATCAAGATAAAACGAATGACAATGATAAGGAGAAGATTGAGGCTCTAACTAAAGAACTAAACACTCTTAAGTTAGCTCATGAAACTATCTTCGAAGATCATCGAGAACTTTTAAGAGCTCATGAGAAATTACGCTTTGAAAAGCTCAATCTTGAGCAAGAGCATGAGTTCTTAAAAGCAATCAATGATGATCTCCGCAAGAAAAGTTCTTCTTACATTGCCAAGCGTTTACTCTTATCCACTTACATGCCTCAAGTCAAGTCTAGTAACAAGAACAAGAAAGATTCTTCCTCTAGCAGTAACAATGATCATGCTAAATCCAATATTGTTGCTTCTAGTAGTTCTCTTGATTCCACTAATGATTCTCTTAGCCAAGTTACACTTGAGCAAGAAAATAGCTTATTGAAGGGAATTATAGAGAAAGGAGTGTACAAAAGCCTTGCCGGGAGTAAGCAATTCGAGGAAATTGTGCGCAAGCAAGGAATGCACCGGAAGAATCAAGGTGTTGGTTTTGAACGAAAGTTCAATGCCAATGGAGTTGAGTGGGAAGAAGATCAATACCCCAAGACAAAGTTTGTTCCTCAACAAGAGAAGTATGATACTTCTTTCAAGGGGACACAAGCTCAAGTTGATCTTCCACCACAAGACTACAAGCAAAAAGGCAAGGACAAGCTTCAAGAGGAAATTGATGCATTTGAAGAAGCTCCTAAGACCTTAGTCAAGTGGATTCCCAAGACTACTTCAAGTTCCACTTCATCAAGTACGACTACAACTCCAAGGATTCCCATCAAGATGGTGTGGATCCAAAAGAAGAAGAACTAGAGAGTTCTTGAGGGTGACTCCGCCAACATACTTCACTCTTATCACTTTGGCAAGAACAAGTGCAATCAACTTCCACATCTTGCACTAGTTCAAGGAGTCACAAACCCTCTTGTTGGTAAGACAAGGGACAAGGTAACCTAAAAGTTTTCATGGAAATCATATTGTGTGTGCATCACTCTATGTCTATGGATATCCTTGTTTGTTCCTTGTGGGACTAACCCATGTAGGTATTGAAAGTGCAATTCACTCAAATGGATAGCTCCAAGTGATCTACATCAACATTGAGCATCCACATCTTCAACATCTACATGAAGTCATCATCGACAAAACCCGAGGTTAGTTCATCCCTCTAAGGGGGGATATCACATCTAGGGGGAGCTTTACTCTAAAACTTGAGCTAAAGCAACTCTAAAGATGTGAACACAACAATGCTTTATGTAAAAGTGGTAACCCCACTTGAGCTTAAACGATGAGTATGACCTATGATCAAGTGTTCTCACTTCACTCCTAAGTCAATATACTCATATATAGATGACCTTGTCATCGCAAATTGCTTGATAGATACTAGAATTGGTTGTGCATGCCTTGTCACATATTTCATTTGCCAT
The DNA here is from genome assembly GCF_056163025.1 of Triticum urartu. Lineage (NCBI taxonomy): Eukaryota > Viridiplantae > Streptophyta > Magnoliopsida > Poales > Poaceae > Triticum > Triticum urartu. The sequence goes on along the minus strand of NC_141879.1, from coordinate 444,659,576 downwards.
CTTATTGTGTGAGCATCCTGGTTGCATATTTTACTCATTCGAGGACATCCACTTGTTGTTTTGATTGTTTGGTTTTATTTCCTTTTGCCAAGTGGATGGACAAGAATGCCTAAGAACCTCCTCTAGCTATCTATGCTTTTCTCGTCTCAAACTCTATTCATGCTACATCACAAAATTTGATCAAGTCAGATTCGAACCACTCTGTGTGAGGAGCGCTCGGAGTCCCCGATTCGTCATAGACTTAAACTTCCAAAACCTCTTTATAATTTTCGGTCTGACCGATACCCCACTTTCGGTCCTACCGAGATCATTAAGTTGATCTAGGTTTGCGATCTCGGTGCAACCGATTTGAACCATTCGGTCACACCGAGTTGCAACAACTGTATACAGTTTTGCATCTCGGTGCCACCGAGTTGTTCCACTCGGTCACACCGACAGGGTCGGGCTATATATAGTCACGGGCAAAAATTTGGAAATTTCTCCGAACCCCTTCGCCCGCGCGATAGCCTGCTCTGCCAACTTGGTCTCCGGATCGTCTCCTCGCCTCCAGCCGCCTCCAGTCGCTGGTCTCCGTCGCCGTCAACGGAAATTCAACCCCGCCGTTGCCGCCGTAGCGAGTCTCCGCCGAACTAGGGTATGGACTCGATCTTTGTGCTATTCCCCAATCCGATTCTTAGCACATTGTGATCATCATGATTCTTGCCACATTTTTTAAACTTCTATCCAGTCAATGAACTCGTAGATTAGGTCTAATTCAAAAAATTTAGGGTTAGGTTTCCGCCGAAACCATCTCGGACCCACCGAGTTGAAAAACTCGGTCCCACCGATTTGGCTTATGCCATTGCACAAGTGAGACTCGGTCTGACCGAGAATTACTTATCGGTGTGACCGATTTTGGAACTCTGTGAAACCCTAGCAGTCTCGGTGCCACCGAACTGTGACTCGGTCTGACCGAGTTCACTAGTTTAGGTGCCAAAACTGCTTCGGTATCACCGAGTTTAGAAATCGGTAGATCCGAGATGCTTTCAGTGGGAAACTAAAACTAAGTTTTTGAATTATTCTTTTGCAAAAATCTCTGCATTTTGTGATGCTTATCCACTCTATCTCATCTATAACCTATTCACAGGGTCAGCAGTCAGAGTTTGCATCATGTCAGACCAAAGTGATAGCCAGAACTTGTCAGAGCAGCAAGTGCAGATGAGTGAGGGCACTAGTCCCTCAAGTTCCTCAGATGATGGCAGCAGGAGCACCCCTAGCAATCTGCCTAAAACTGCCACAAGACAGAGAAAGAAGAGAACCTCAGACTCAGAAGATGAGGATTATGTGGCAGAAGAGGAAGCAACTTCCAAGAGAGTTGAGCCAGCACAGGGCATAAAACCAGGGATGAAGATCAAAAGGCCAGCAGGCAGGCAGCCTATGTCAAAGGCCAGAGCTTCAACTGAGAAGCCCACTCCCATTGAGCCAGTTGCTGCTGAAGGCAAGAAGAGGAAAGAAAGGGTGAAGAAAACTGTAGCCAGAGTGCTTGGCAAAGCTTCCATCATGGAAGATGAGGAGGAAGAAGAAGAGGTAGCTGCACCAGCACCTAAGGCACCCAAGCTGATGGGTGATGCCATAAGAACAGGGGCAGCTGCTTCCAAGGCCAAGCCAGCTCCAAAGCCAAAACCAAAGAGGAACACAAGAAGCATCCCAGCTACTGAGAAGAACAAGGCCCCAGTGCCTGAAGCTGCAGAAGAAGAAGAAGAGAATGTTCTTAGAAAGCTCAAGCCCAAGATCCCAGACCACAACGATGCTCATCCTGTGGCTGAGGATATGAAACTCAGGAGAGATTCAGGGCTCCGGAAGTGGAGAGAAGCAGACCCGTATGCTTCAAGGAGAAGGACTGCAGTTGACTACAGGTTTCACACCAAGGAGCAGCAAGACTTTTATGAGACAGTGCTGCTAGACAAGAAGCCAATTGTCTGTGATATGAGATGGGTTGATTGGCAATACATCAAGGACGACGAAGAGTACTACCCTGGAGTGTAGGACAGTTTCAAGGCATGTGGAGTAGAGGACTTTGTTGGGCAGAAGCTCACAAAGTGGAACGAGGAACTCATCATGCAGTTCTACTCCACAGCCCATTTCTATCCAGATGGTAGGATTGTATGGATGTCAGAGGATACGAGGTACCAGTCTACAGTTGCTGAATGGGCTCAGCTGATTAATGCCCCAGAAGAGCATGACGATGACTTGGACATTTATGCCAAGAAGAAGATGGACCACAACTCAATGTCAAACATGTACAAGGAGATTCCAAATGAAGCACTTGATACGTTCAAGTTTGGCTCAGTACACTATCTTCTGTCAGGGCTGCCAACCATCAACTGGATTCTTAGGCACACCCTATTGCCCAAGTCTAGAGATCACAAGATGATCAGGGGCCACGCGATCAACTTGCTTCATATCTTTGACGTGCCACAGAAATTCAAAGTCATGAGCCTTATGATTGAAACAATCAAGAGGACAGCAGCAGACCAGAAGAGGAGCTGTGGATATGCCCCATAGATTCAGGAGCTCATCAACTCTAAGATGGGCACGGGCATATACTTATTGGACAAGGAACACCTGCCCATCCGTCCAGACTTTGAAGATAATCAAGTGGTCATGACTGAGAATGAGCCATCATCTGCCCAAGCACAAGCCAAGAAGGAGAAGGCGAGGAAGGAGAAAGCTGCCAAGATGACTACTCAAGAGGAGGCATCTGAATATTTCCTGAAAACCAAACAAGAGCAGCTTGGTTACTTGATTGCATCCTCCCTGCGGATTGAGCAAGGACTAGCCACCCTAACTCAGAACCAGGCAAGCTTAGAGAGGATCATGGAACAAAAGTTCTATGACTTGGATGTCAAAGTGACAGAGACTCAGACTGCAGTGGAGCAGCTCCAGGATGACATGCAGGAGAGGAGAGGCAAGACTACAACTGATGCCTTTGCCAGAGTGCCACGAGGTCCGAGGTCGTCTGTAGTGCCAGTTGTTGACCCCAGAGCCACCACGTCTGCACCAGCTACAGCCTCAGTTCCACCAGCTCTAGCGTCCACTTCAGCCTCGACTCCGACCACGTCTACAGAAGGCTTCGTCCTTGGAGTGCTCCGGACTCCACCACCACCTGAAGATCAAGCATGAGTGTCGACTTAGCACTCTGCATTTTCTAGGAACTTTTTGGTAACTTGTTGCCAAAGGGGGAGAAAATGTATAGATCATAGGCTTCGAGAGAGAGTGTTGCTTTTATTCTCTCTTGTTTTATTTGGTGGTTTTTCGAACTTTGTTTGCTTTTGTGTGAGATACTATGTCATTGCTCGTGAGACATTGATGATCATGTGTTTGATCATAAGCTACACTTAATGTTTGCTTAATATTATCATCTTATCTATCTTATGTGATCATTCACTATTCTTGGTGATGAGTGCATGTATTTCATTCTTATCATTTTAAGCGCTCCACCAAGATGTATGTGACATGGAAGAGTAACCCATGACTCTAACTCTTTGTGCATTTGCAGTCCAAAGCAAATTTTAAATATGCACAAATTTAGGGGGAGCTCTTACTTGTCACATACTTCTCAAAGCGACGATATATTTCATGCTTATTATCATTTGTCGAAGCTTTGATCTATATGTTGTCATCAATTATCAAAAAGGGGGAGATTGAAAGTGCAACTATCCCTAGGTGGTTTTGGTAATTCATAACAACATATAGCTCATTGAGCTAATGCTATTCCAAGATGACTATTTCAGGAAAGCTCAATGATTGGCATGGCATGGATGTGAAAGTGGAACCCTCAAAATGCTAAGGACAAAGGATTGGCTCAAGCTCAAAAGCTCAAGACTCTTCATTTTACATTTTAGTGATCCAAGATCACATTGAGTCTTTAGGAAAAGCCAATACTATCAAGGAGGGATGAGGTGTTGCTTAATGAGCCTCTTGCTTCATGTTCTTAGTGATATGCTCCAAAACCCTCAACTACTTTCCCATATCCACATATGACTTAAACCCTAAGCCAAAATTGGTCCTACCGATTCTTTCTATCCGGCGCCACCGAGTTTCACTTGTCATAAGCCACTGCCAAACCCTAGCAATTCGGTTCTACCGATAGGGATCTCGGTCTCACCGAGATGGGATTGCAGACTCTCTGTTTCCCTTTTGTAACTTTTCGGTCTCACCGAAAGAGCGAATCGGTCCCACCGAGATTGCAATGTAAATTCAGTGTTTCCCCTTTGTAACTTTTCGGTCTCACCGAAAGAGCAAATCGGTCCCACCGAGTTTGCCTGACCAACTCTCTGGTTAGCTAATTACCAAATTCGGTCTCACCGAGTTTGTGTAATCGGTCTCACCGAGATTACGCTATGCCCAAACCCTAACCATATCGGTCCTACCGAGTTGCATGTCAGTCCCACCGAAAATCTCTAACGGTCACTAGGTTTACATTTTTGGTCCGACCGAGTTTGTGATTCGGTCCCACCGAGATTGGAAAACTGTGTGTAACGGTTGGATTTTGTGTGGAGGCTATATATACCCCTCCACCTCCTCTTCATTCGAAGAGAGAGCCATCAGAACACACACACCATTCCAACTCATATGTTCTGAGAGAGAACCACCTACTCATGTGTTGAGACCAAGATATTCCATTCCTACCATATGAATCTTGATCTCTAGCCTCTCCAAGTTGCTTTCCACTCAAATCTTCTTTCCACAAAATCCAAATCCTATGAGAGAGAGTTGAGTGTTGGGGAGACTATCATTTGAAGCACAAGAGCAAGGAGTTCATTACCTACACACCATTTGTTACTTCTTGGAGAGTGGTGTCTCCTAGATTGGCTAGGTGTCACTTGGGAGCCTCCGACAAGATTGTGGAGTTGAACCAAGGAGTTTGTAAGGGCAAGGAGATCGCCTACTTCGTGAAGATCTACCGCTAGTGAGGCAAGTCCTATGTGGGCGATGGCCATGGTGGGATAGACAAGGTTGCTTCTTCGTGGACCCTTTGTGGGTGGTTGCTTCTTCGTGGAGAGCAGTGGCTTATGACAAGTGAAACTCGGTGGCGCCGGATAGAAAGAATCGGTAGGACCGAGTTTGGCTTAGGGTTTAGGTCATATGTGGATATGGGAAAGTAGTTGAGGGTTTTGGAGCATATCACTAAGCACATGAAGCAAGAGGCTCATTAAGCAACACCTCATCCCTCCTTGATAGTATTGGCTTTTCCTAAAGACTCAATGTGATCTTGGATCACTAAAATATAAAATGAAGAGTCTTGAGCTTTTGAGCTTGAGCCAATCCTTTGTCCTTAGCATTTTGAGGGTTCCACTTTCACATCCATGCCATGCCAATCATTGAGCTTTCCTGAAATAATCATCTGGGAATAGCATTAGCTCAATGAGCTATATGTTGTTATGAATTACCAAAACCACCTAGGGATAGTTGCACTTTCACATAGCTCTGTCCTCGGCTCGGCTCGGCTCATTCCTGCAACCCGCGGCGTGGCGCGTCATGACAAGGCGAGCGTGGAGGAGCGCGCGTGTAGGTCTTCTCTTCTCATGCTTATATAAATGATAGAAGAGCTCACCTTATAAAAAGGGGTAACTCTGTCTCAATTTATGGGATGAGACTAAATTTTAATCTCACTCACACCACTCACATGTGTGCATGAATGGGCCAAGAGAACTTCAGAATTGGGTAATGTTTACACCCGGCGCACCGGCCGAGTCATTCCGCCGGACTCGCGTGGGCCACGCGATCCAACTGGATTGAAGCGACCAGAGAGACGTGGTTTCTTCGTCCACCTCGCAGGAAAAAACAAAGAAAAAGAAAGGACGCCCACGCTGCCCGCACTTGTCGACCTCCTGCACGGCCGCGCCAGACGCGCTCGTCGGCCTCCTGCACTGCACGCGCTCACCGCGCTCGTCGGCCTCCTGCGGGGCCGCGCTGCACGCGCTCACCGCGCTAGCCGGCCTCCTGCGTGGCCGCGCCACACACGCTCGTCGGCCACCAGTGTCCCCAACCTCGATTTCTGTTGGTCGCGCCAGCGTGCCGCTTTGACCCGAGGTTGTTCTCGTTGCAGATCTGGCCACAGCTCTTGCAGAGCGGAGGCACCCCGTCTCCGGCATCGTTTTGTTCTCATCGTCATCACAGCCCCTAGTCATGTCCGTTGTAGCACCGGATTGTAGCAAACCACGCCACCGATTTAGTCGGTTGTAGCATAACTCGACATTGGTTGTAGCTGGTTGGAGAAGCAGGCAAAAAGACACTGTCGATTTGCAAACATGACGCCGGTTGTAGCAAATCGAGGAGCCGATTATACCAAACCACGGCACCGGTTGTAGCAAAACAAGAAGTCGGTTGCAGCAGAGCGGCGACAGATTGTACCAAAAAATAGGATGCCAGATTCTGCGTTGTAGCAAAACATGATGCTCGTTGTAGCAAAATGCGGCGTCGATTGTAGCAAAAATTGAAGCTGGTTGTAGCACGGCGGTGCTGGTTGTAGCAAAGAAGAGAACGGCACCAATTTTTTGCGTTGTAGCAAAACACGATGGCGGTTGTAGCAAAGTGCGACGCAGTGGTAGCAACACGCGACACCAGTTGTAGCAAGGGGTGCGTTGCTGCTGAGACCAGTGTCACTGTTGTCGTCGTAGCATTTCAGAGAAAAGCTGCAACCGGCGACGAGAAAGTTTCAGCCAGCTTCCGAAAAGCTTCAGGGAGAGAACAATGAGCTGAACAATGGCCATCAACTCCAGACGTGGTGTTGGAACCGCTGTGAGGAATGCTACAACCATAGCTTGAAGATGCTGGAACCAAAGACTCAAGGTGTTGCGACTGGACGATCAGTGACGGGAGACGGTGGTATTTTTGCTGGAATCATGGATTTTTTTTGCTGGAACCTTCCCTAATTTTTGCTACCACAGTCTATTTGGTTGGTTTGCTAGAACTAGCGTCTTTTTTTGCTACCATCTATTTTTTTTTGCTGGAACTAACATCCTTAATTGCTACCATCATGTTGATTTTTGCTGGAACCCGTATCAGTTTTTGCTACAAGTAGCCAGCCGAATGCTACAACCGGTAGCTGTTTTTGCTACCATCGTCCTGATTTTTGCTGGAACCAGCATCAGTTTTTGCTATAAGTAGTCAGCCGAATGCTACAACTGGTAGCTGTTTTTGCTACCATCAGCGACGGCCATGGTGTGGCGGCAGCGGCGGCGCCGTTTTTTAGCTGGAACCGGCAAAATCAGTGCTACAACCCTCGAAAGCGGCCGTTTTTGCTGCAACCGTGACAGCGGCAGCTACCACCGGCGACGGTCGTGGCCATTTTTTTGCTGCAACCGACGACCAGAGCAGCTATCTCCAGCGACGGCGGCGGGCCACATTTTTTTGCTGCAACCGGCGACTGCAGCAGTTACCACCGGCGACCGGCACGAGGCAAGTTGTGCAGATTTATCTGAGTGCGGCGACAAGGGAAGACCAGCGGTGGCGCAAGCTGTGGATAGACGAAGCGATCCGTGCGAGAGGGAAGCAGGGACCCGCGAGATCATGCACGTACGATTGGCACGATCGAACGATTGAGAACTGACCGGCCGAAAGTTTCGGCCGGCGGACCGGCGCCCATCACTGCTCTTCGGAATTTTAGTTGGGCTTTGAGCCAAAAGCCCACTAGCAAATTCCAACAGACTGTTGTGCGGCTGTCAGTCTCCCTGGCTGGCACTAGAGAGATTTCCACCCGTTGAGCGTCCTCTCGTGCTTGACGTTGAACTTAGCTTCCTGCTCGCATGCGTAAACCATCTCGCTCTCAAATGTGCCGGTGGCATTTAGTACTATGACACTTGCTTCCTTCTCAAACTCGGTGACTCTGAGGAGCTTATAACCACGCACTGTCTCACTTACCATCGGCATCTAGTGCGCAAGCATGGTTGAGTATCTCATTTCTACAAATCAGTTTCGAATACTTGGGAAAAATGAATTGGAAGCTACAGGTTAGGTATATTTTCTTAAAATTGATACGGTCAAGGACGGCTTGGCATGAGCCGTTCGCTATCTCACAAAACAAAACAATGATACGGGAATCAAAGGCAGATAGCTGAAATCATTTGATATTTGGAATACATACATACATACATACATACATACATACATGATCATCGTTGCCGAGTTTGTGGATCATTAGCTCTTAGAAAGAACAAAAGGGGAAATATGAACATTCCTTAACAGCTTACTGCGCAAGACAGGAAATTACCCAGTGCTGTGCATGCAAGTTGAAGAAAATCAGCTTATGCTATTACAGATGTATACGACTGCTGTGAAATCTGTAGTACATCGATAAATCGTTGATTATCAGCTTGATAGCACCTCCTCAATGGTGACGAAACGGCCTTTCTCGATCGACAATTGGCCAGCCACACCAATTGCAACAGATAGTAAGCCGTCATCCAAGCTGATAGCTGGGCTACATGCACCTTGTGCCCTGATGGCAGACAGGAAATTCAGGTGCTCCAAGTAGCTAGATCCATGGTGAAGCCCCTGGTACCTAAGCAATGTATGTACAGCTCGTTAGATACTACTCGACATGGTAATTTGATGGTAAACCACTCGTCCTAAAGTAAAGGAGTTTTTATTGAAAGCTAGTAAAAGGTCTGAAGTCTCAAATCTAAACCAGTTCTATTTCTTGAAGAATCACTGTTACAATAGATGCTGTATCTCCCATCAGAAGAATCTAATACAGTATTTTCTTAATATTTTGCTATTGAATGTTAAGATCTGGAAAACATTGATATATTGTGACAAAGTAGTACATACTTGATTCGTTCATCTTCGGCCTTCACCGTTACAACTCCATCTCTGCCTCCTGCTCGCTTTCCAACCATCACAATGCCCTCTGGAACAAAAGCCTCGCCCTGTTTGAAAATTCCTATTACAAACAGATACTCCATAAATTGAATTGATATACAAGCCTTACATGTCTAGACTCAGGAGTGCCTAAAGTATGACCTTTTTAATCCTACACAACATTCTAACAGGCTATAGCTAGCACATGGGTTGGGAAGACAGGCAGGTCCATTGTCCTGAAGAAAAGAAACACCCACAGGGCTTGTCCCTCACTCTGATGCAACAACTTGAAGCAAGTTTCGTGAAATCCTAGTAATCGGAGAAATGGACCATCGGCTTCACGAACAGCTTGAACTTCGTTTCACAACGCCTCCCTTTTTATTTGATCCCACCATGTGATAACTGTGTCATGGCTCGTGACATTTGTCTCCTTTCAAGTTCTTAGTTTTGCACAAAGCTAACCCTTTTTCGAGGTGCTACAGTTATCTCCAAGGATTGTGGTAAATATTGATGATTCATTCATAGTAGATTCACCAGTGAACTACAGCCTATCTGAAGACCAGAGCATGCAAAAGGAAGAGCCTAGAGGATGCAATATTACCCAGACAGGCCCCACATTTGATACGGTTCGTACTACATCTGATACGCATCAAATGTAGAGATGCATGCAATATATCACCAAGGACCATTGACGATTCATTCATAATAGATCCACCAGTGAGCTGAGTAGGGGTAAAGGTCCAAGGACCTGTACTACCTTATAGTAACTCTTGGAACTAAGCGATGACATAAATAATAAAACTAAGCCTCAGAGCCTGTCTTAGTAATCAGGGACGAGCCCTCTCGCACCGTCCTTGGACCTTTACCCCTACCTCTATCACCAAGGACCATTACTGAGTTGTGAATTGGCAAAGCCTATGTACAGCCAGTGTATATAATGGCATACTCGTATTTGGCTATAACTTTGTGCAAATCTACACCATTTCATGGCTGGGAAACATATTATGTATCTCCAACAACCATAGAACAAATAATTCCTGTTTTACTTAAATGTGAACATATCTGGGGTTGTACCTTTCCAGTGTCACCAACAACAGAAATTTCCTGCTCATTTTTACTACCTTCAGCAAACATGCAGAGATCAAGCATGCCACGACAGCCATTATCGAATTCTACGATTACATATGCATTATCAATTATATCTGGTACCTGCATCCAGAGAGAATTTCTTAGGAATCAAGCGCCACTGTTTTAACTGAAACATGTCTACTAATATTATAATCAGAAGAGCTCAAAAATTGTTTGATAGCTTGAAATTAATATATCGTAGTCACTTGGAGAGTTCTAATCCCATCCAGTATTTCATAAATCCCAGAATAGAACATGTTAATAAGGAATCCTTATCACTGCACTACTACTTCAGCATCCATATTTTTAACTCCCAAGGCCATAATGAGTAGTACAGTGAAAGGAGAGAGCTTGTAGTCCAACAGTCAATGAACCTGACCTTTCCATCATAAACCTCATCCTTATGGTTAACATCAATAGCTCCAGAAGCCATCACACGAACAGGGTTCGCATCTGCAAACAATCTTATCAAATCAAAAAAGTGGCAGCACTTCTCAACCAGAGTCCCCCCACTGTTGCAATTAAACCTATTCCAGTTGTTCACCTGCAAGGGTTTTAGCAGTTACACACACAAGGAAATTACTCCCTCCGTCACATAATATAAGAGCGTTTTTGACACTAATGTAGTATAAAAAACGTTCTTATATTATGGGACGGAGGGAGTATTAATTATTACAAGTATCATAGATTGGGCTCCCATACCTTAACAAGGAAAGGAAACCGATGTTCACGGATAGCCACCATTTTGACCTGCCCTAGTGTGCCACTTTTAACAATATCTATCAGCTTAGCCACCGGCGGCATATACCGGTATTCTAATCCGACTTGCATGAGTATGTCTGGTCTCTGTTTGGCAGCCTCTATGACCTATACAGGGACACCAAACTTCAGATATCAAAATGAATAAGCTTGCAGAGATTCGGTGGACTGACAAATCGTAATCGTTGGTTTTAATACATCCCTTAAATGGTTAATTATACAGTTGTTTCTCCTCGTATATCAGAAAGGTATATTTTACTTTACAGCAGTTAACAAGCACATTGTATAGCACATCCCTGACTAGAATATGACCTCACCTTCTTGCAGTCCTGTACCGTGGTGCACAGAGGCTTCTCAACAAGAACGTGGTGCGGCTTGGCATAAGAAATGATGTCCATGAGTATCTCAGAGTGTGTCATGTTTGGCGACGACACAACGACGGCGTCACACAGCCCGCTGTCCAGCAACTCGCGGTGACCTGAAAATGTCTTGAAACCTTCTAGTTTTTAGGATTTGGTAACCAACCAAAACTTTGTGGAACAGGTGGTATTTTGAACATTGTTGCCATGCACCTAATACTTCCAACCAAATATAGTTCAGATAGAATCAAAGTACCAACCAAACCTAGCAGATTATGTATGACTGGCTCTACATTCTACATCCAGCAAGGCGGCGGCTATTTGTACTGTCATATACTCATATTCATGTGACTGGAGGCTGTGGCAGGTACCTGGGGAGGTGGCAGGCCAAGCTCTGCAGCGAGGCGGAGGCCAAGGAGGAGGGACTCCGGGTGGGGGTCGGCGAGGCAGGTGACGCAGACGCGGACGGACTGCTCCCGCTCGACTTCTCCGGCGAGGTGAGCGAGGTTGTGGAGGTGCTCCCTCCCCATCATCCCGACCCCAACTATCCCGTACCTCACTTCCGCCGCAGCGGGCGCCATGGCTGCCCCTCCTCCCTCTCGCGCCATCTCCGAAGGAATCTGGACGGGATTTCGAGCGACGAGTGGGCGACAGCGACAGGCAGGAACCACTGGTCAGGGAACTGCTTCGCTATCCCCGACTGTAAGAACTGGTTCTGCTACCAGCCGTTGGATCGTGGTTGGTGGGTAGATGAGCTATCCGCTCTCTGCGCCGCGGGCAAAGGCCGAGTGACAAGGGCAACTTCGACGCAGAGAACCAATTAGGCCAATTCCAACGCGCGACCCAAATGAAAGTCCGTTTTATTCGGATTTCATCTATTTGGCAATGAATCGTGTTCATTCAAATTCGTACAAGTTCACGCTGACCGGCAACACAACCGGCGGCATACATGCCGGCAACAAAGCCAGCGGCCGGCACAGGAGCCAGCTTTTAAAAGATATGTGTTCACGCCAGCAACAAAGCCAGCGACCGACACAGGAGCCAGCCTTCAAAAAGGACCGTCATCGCGGCCGTCGTCTCACCTAGATCTTGTCGTCGCGGGCGAACATCTCTTTCTGCCGGTTCGTGAACCAAGTCTTTCTCTTCGGTGACATGTTGTTCTTGTCGACGATCATGATCGCTAGTGCCACCTCCTTGGCTTTTGTGTCGGCATTGGTGGCCTCGATCTCTAGCTTCTTGAGTTGAGCGGCATCCTCGATGTCAAGCTTCCTCTTCTTCACACCCTCCTTCATGTCAAGCTTCTTCGTTTGAAGATCTAGGTATATCTTCATTTGCTCCTCCCTCCCTTTGCTCTTCCTCTGGTCCCGCATTTTCTTTTGGCTCATCATATCCTCTAAAGTTCCTTGCAAGGCCATAGAAGACGCATCACGCTTCTCGTCGGACTTCGAGCTTGTCTTGCCCCTCGGCCTCTTGAGCACGTCTCCCGCATCAGCCTCGGCCGCCGCCGCCTTTTCTCCCCTCTTCTTCCTACGAGCATTGTATTGGTCCTTGAACTTGGGGCGATCTTTGATGAGCACCCAACAATGTATGAGAGTGAATGACTTGTCTTTGTGTCGGGGCTTGAAGCCTTCTGAAGATTGGAATGTCTACACAATCAAACATGCGGCCAACATGAAAGGATATAGAATGCATGAAACTTAAATGGCATGCCAACATGAATGGACGCATGATGGAAAAGAGAGGGGTTCATACCAAGTCACCAAGGCCTAGGCCGCTCGCGGAACGGGCTTTGATGCTCTCAAGCGCGGCACAATATTTGTTGCATTCTTCTTGGATGAATCCACACCTTTTTTGGATTGAATTGATGTCGCGAGTGCTTGTGAATTGGTAGGGGGAATTTTTTTCGCTCATGAAAGTTCTTGTGAACTATTGTCCAAAAGACCACTCCTTTTTGCTCGGCACCTTTGATTGGATCTTCCTTCCAACTCTCTCAAATCAAAGTGTTTTCGGCTTGGCTATATGATCCCGTGCAAATGCTCTTGCTCCTCTTTTGTGCTTCGGCCTTTTGGGTGAGCTCGTCGATGAAACACAATGGCTCCGCGAAAATGTAGACCTCATCTTCTTCATCTTCACAATACAAGTCATCATCTTCATGCCACGAGTTGCCATGGTTGTCCTCATCGGCATCATCATAGACGCCGAACTGAGAGTCGTCATAGGTACCACGGGCATCTTGGCTTTGGGTTGCGTCGACATCAAAAGGTTGCTCTTGGTCGTCGACGTGGAACGCCTCACCACGGCCCTCGAAGATGACGTTCTGCATGAACGAGGAGTAGTATGGGTCCTCGACCGTCGAGGTCTGCGTCGGCGGTGGCATATTGCCGAACAGCTTGCGGGCGCTGGCAATGTTAGCCGACTCGAACGACCGGGGCTGCTTCCTTTGCGCGTTGATATGTCTCCAATGTATCTATATTTTTTTTATTGTTCCATGCTATTATATTATCTATTTTGGATCTTTTATATGCATTAATATGCTATTTTATATTATTTTGGGACTAACTTATTAACATAGAGCCTACTGTCAGTTTTTGTTTTCCCTTGTTTTTGAATTTTACAGAAAAGGAATGTCAAACGAAGTCCGAACGGAATAAAACTTTACGATGATTTTTTTTGGCCAGAAGACACACGTAGGACTTGAGGAGGAAGTCAGAAGACTCCCGAGGACTCCACAAGCCCTCAGGGCGCGCCCTAGGGGGCGCCCCCGGCTTGTGGGGCCCCCGGAGTCCTCCAACCCTAATCCTTGGCTTATAAATTCAAAAATATTCCCAAACAACTAGAAGCATCCACCAAAATACTTATCTGCCGCCGTAACCTTCTATACCCGTGAGATCTCATCTTGGGACCTTCTTCGGCACCCTACCGGAGGGGGATTCGTGTTGGGGAACGTTGCAGAAAACAAAAAATTTCCTACGGTTTCACCAAGATCCATCTAGGAGTTCATCTAGCAACGAGTAATCGGATTGCATCTACATACCTTTGTAGATCACGCGTGGAAGCGTTCAAAGAACGGGGATGAGGAAGGCGTACTCGACGTGATCCAAATCACCGGAGATCCTAGCGCCGAACGGACGGCATCTCCGCGTTCAACACATGTACGGTCAGCGTAACGTCTCCTCCTTCTTGATCCAGCAAGGGGGAAGGAGAGGTTGAGGAAGATGGCTCCAGCAGCAGCACGACGGCGTGGTGGTGATGGAGCTGCAGTACTCCGACAGGGCTTCGCCAAGCACTATGGAGGAGGAGGAGGTGTTGGAGAGGGAGAGGGAGGCACCAAAGGCAAGGGGTGAGAGGTCCTCCCTTCCCCCCACTATATATAGGGGGCCTAGGGGGGCGCCGGCCCTAGGAGATGCAATCTCCCAGGGGGGCGGCGGCCAAGGGAGGAATCCCTCCTCCCCAAGGCACCTAGGAGCTGCCTTCCCCTTCTAGGACTCTTCCTTTAGGGTTTCCCCCACCCTAGGCGCATGGGCCCTAGGGGGAAGTGGCGCCCCAGCCCACTTTGGGCTGGATCCCTTCCCACTTCAGCCCATGGGGCCCTCCGGGATAGGTGGCCCCACCCGGTGGACCCCCGGGACCCTTCCGGTGGTCCCGATACAATACCGGTGACCCCGAAACTTGTCCCGATGGCCGAAATAGCACTTCCTATATATAATTCTTTACCTCCGGACCATTCCGGAACTCCTCGTGACGTCCGGGATCTCATCCGGGACTCCGAACAACATTCGGGTTACTGCATATACATATCCCTACAACCCTAGCGTCACCGAACCTTAAGTGTGTAGACCCTACGGGTTCGGGGGACATGTAGACATGACCGAGATCGCTCTCCGGTCAATAACCAACAGCGGGATCTGGATACCCATGTTGGCTCCCACACGCTCCTCAATGATCTCATCGGATGAACCACGATGTCGAGGATTCAAACAACCCCGTACACAATTCCCTTTGTCAATCGGTATGTTACTTGCCCGAGATCTGATCGTCGGTATCCCAATACCTCGTTCAATCTCGTTACCGGCAAGTCACTTTACTCGTACCGTAATGCATGATCTCGTGACCAGACACTTGGTCACTTTGAGCTCATTATGATGATGCATTACCGAGTGGGCCCAATGATACCTCTCCGTCATACGGAGTGACAAATCCCAGTCTTGATCCGTGTCAACCCAACAGACACTTTCGGAGATACCCGTAGTATACCTTTATAGTCACCCAGTTACGTTGTGACGTTTGGTACACCCAAAGCACTCCTACGGTATCCGGGAGTTACACGATCTCATGGTCTAAGGAAAGGATACTTGACATTGGAAAACTCTAGCAAACGAACTATACGATCTTGTGCTATGTTTAGGACTGGGTCTAGTCCATCACATCATTCTCCTAATGATGTGATCTCGTTATCAATGACATCCAATGCCCATACTCAGGAAACCATGACTATCCGTTGATCAACGAGCTAGTCAACTAGAGGCTTACTAGGGACATGTTGGTGTCTATTATTCACACATGTATTACGATTTCCGGATAATACAATTATAGCATGAATAAAGACAATTATCATGAACAAGGAAATATAATAATAATGATTTCATTATTGCCTCTAGGGCATATTTCCAACAGTCTCCCACTTGCACTAGAGTCAATAATCTAGTTACATTGTGATGAATCGAACACCCATGGAATTCTGGTGTTGATCATGTTTTGCTCTAGGGAGAGGTTTAGTCAACGGATCTGCTACATTCAGGTCCGTATGCACTTTACAAATATCTATGTCTCCATCTTGAACATTTTCACGAATGGAGTTGAAGCGACGCTTGATGTGCCTTGTCTTCTTGTGAAACCTGGGCTCCTTGGAAAGTGCAATAGCTCCAGTGTTGTCACAGAAGAGCTTGATTGGCCCCGACGCATTGGGTATGACTCCTAGGTCGGTGATGAACTCCTTCACCCAAATTGCTTCATGCGCTGCCTCCGAGGCTGCCATGTACTCTGCTTCACATGTAGATCCCGCCACGACGCTTTGCTTGCAACTGCACCAGCTTACTGCCCCACCATTCAAAATATACACGTATCCGGTTTGTGACTTTGAGTCATCCAGATCTGTGTCGAAGCTAGCGTCGACGTAACCATTTACGACGAGCTCTTCGTCACCTCCATAAATGAGAAACATTTCCTTAGTCCTTTTCAGGTACTTCAGGATATTCTTGACCGCTGTCCAGTGTTCCTTACCGGGATTACTTTGGTACCTTCCTACCAAACTTACGGCAAGGTTTACATCAGGTCTGGTACACAGCATGGCATACATAATAGAACCTATGGCTGAGGCATAGGGGATGACACTCATCTCTATATCTTCTGCCTGGTCGGACATTGAGCTGAGCTCAATTTCACACCTTGCAACACAGGCAAGAACCCTTCTTAGACTGGTCCATATTGAACTTCTTCAATATCTTATCAAGGTATGTGCTTTGTGAAAGACCTATGAGGCGTCTTGATCTATCTTTATAGATCTTGATGCCTAATATATAAGCAGCTTCTCCAAGATCCTTCATTGAAAAACTCTTATTCAAGCAGGCCTTAATGTTGTCCAAGAGTTCTATATCATTTCCCATCAAAAGTATGTCATCTACATATAATATGAGAAATGCTACAGAGCTCCCACTCACTTTCTTGTAAACGCAGGCTTCTCCATAAGTCTGCGTAAACCCAAACGCTTTGATCATCTCATCAAAGCGAATGTTCCAACTCCGAGATGCTTGCACCAGCCCATAAATCGAGCGTTGGAGCTTGCACACCTTGTTAGCATTCTTAGGATCGACAAAACCTTCTGGCTGCATCATATACAATCCTGCATCATATACAATTCTTCCTTAAGGAAACCATTAAGGAATGCCGTTTTGACGTCCATTTGCCATATCTCATAATCATAGAATGCGGCAATTGCTAACATGATTCGGACGGATTTCAGCTTCGCTACCGGTGAGAAAGTCTCATCGTAGTCAACACCTTGAACTTGTCGATAACCCTTAGCGACAAGCCGAGCTTTATAGATGGTCACATTACCATCCGCGTCTGTCTTCTTCTTAAAGATCCATTTATTTTCTATGGCTCGCCGCTCAACGGGCAAGTCAGTCAAAGTCCATACTTCGTTTTCATACATGGATCCTATCTCGGATTTCATGGCTTCTAGCCATTTGTTGGAATCCGGGCCTGCCATCGCTTCTTCATAGTTCGAAGGTTCACCGTTGTCTAACAACATGATTTCCAAGACAGGGTTGCCGTACCACTCTGGTGCGGAACGTGTCCTTGTGGACCTTCATATTTCAGTAGGAGATTGATCAGAAGTATCTTGATCATCATCATAAACTTCCTCTCTAGTCGGTGCAAGCACCTCAGGAACATTTTCTTAAGTTGCGCCATTTTCCGGTTCAAGAGATAATACTTCATCAAGTTCTACTTTCCTCCCACTTACTTCTTTCGAGAGAAACTCTTTCTCTAGAAAGGACCCATTCTTGGCAATAAAGATCTTGCCTTCGGATCTGAGGTAGAAGGTATACCCAATAGTTTCTTTAGGGTATCCTATGAAGACGCATTTTTCCGATTTGGGTTCGAGCTTTTCAGGTTGAAGTTTCTTGACATAAGCATCGCATCCCCAAACTTTTAGAAACGACAGCTTAGGTTTCTTCCCAAACCATAATTCATGCGGTGTCGTCTCAATGGATTTCGACGGAGCCCTATTTAAAGTGAATGCGGCAGTCTCTAAAGCATAGCCCCAAAAAGATAGCGGTAAATCGGTAAGAGACATCATAGATCGCACCATATCTAATAGAGTGCGATTACGACGTTCGGACACACCATTACGCTGATGTGTTCCAGGCGGCGTGAGTTGTGAAACTATTCCACATTTTCTTAAGTGTGTGCCAAACTCGTGACTCAAGTATTCTCCTCCACGATCTGATCGCAGGAACTTGATTTTCCTGTCACGTTGATTCTCAACCTCACTCTGAAATTCTTTGAACTTTTCAAAGGTCTCAGACTTGTGTTTCATTAAGTAGACATACCCATATCTACTCAAGTCATCAGTGAGGGTGAGAACATAACGATAGCCACCGCGGGCCTCAACACTCATTGGACCGCACACATCAGTATGTATGATTTCCAATAAGTTGGTTGCTCGCTCCATTATTCCTGAGAACGGAATCTTGGTCATTTTACCCATGAGGCATGGTTCGCACGTGTCAAATGATTCGTAATCAAGAGACTCTAAAAGTCCATCAGCATGGAGCTTCTTCATGCGTTTGACACCTATGTGACCAAGGCGGAAGTGCCACAAGTATGTGGGACTATCATTATCAATCTTACATCTTTTGGTACTCACACTATGAATATGTGTAGCATTACGCTCGAGATTCATTAAGAATAAACCATTCATCATTGGAGCATGACCATAAAACATATCTCTCATATAAATAGAACAACCATTATTCTCGGATTTAAATGAGTAGCCATCTCGAATTAAACGAGATCCTGATACAATCTTCATGCTCAAAGCTGGCACTAAATAACAATTATTAAGGTTTAAAATTAATCCCACAGGTAAATGTAGAGGTAGCGTGCCGACGGCGATCACATTGACCTTGGAACCATTCCCGACGCGCATCGTCACCTGGTCCTTTGCCAGTCTCCGCTTATTCCGCAGCTCCTGTTTTGAGTTACAAATGTGAGCAACCGCACCAGTATCAAATACCCAGGAGCTACTACGAGTACTGGTAAGGTACACATCAATTACATGTATATCACATATACCTTTCGTTTTGCCGGCCTTCTTGTCCGCTAAGTATTTGGGGCAGTTCTGCTTCCAGTGACCACTTTCCTTGCAATAAAAGCACTCAGTCTCGGGCTTGGGTCCATTCTTTGGCTTCTTCCCGGCAGCTTGCTTGCCGGGCGCGGCAACTCCCTTGCCGTCCTTCTTGAAAGCTTTCTTACCCTTGCCCTTCTTGAACTTAGTGGTTTTATTCACCATCAACACTTGATGTTCCTTTTTGACTTCTACCTCTGCTGATTTCAGCATTGCAAATACTTCAGGAATGGTCTTTTCCATCCCCTGCATATTGAAGTTCATCACAAAGCTTTTGTAGCTTGGTGGAAGCGACTGAAGGATTCTGTCAATGACCGCGTCATCTGGGAGATTAACTCCCAGCCGAGTCAAGCGGTTATGCAACCCAGACATAGTGAGTATGTGCTCACTGACATAACTGTTTTCCTCCATCTTACAGCTGAAGAACTTGTCGGAGACTTGATATCTCTCGACCCGGGCATGAGCTTGGAAAACCATTTTCATCTCCTCGAACATCTCATATGCTCCGTGTCTCTCAAAACGCTTTTGGAGCCCCAGCTCTAAGCTGTAAAGTATGCCGCACTGAACGAGGGAGTAGTCATCGGTACGTGCCTGCCAAGCGTTCATAACGTCTTGTTCTGCAGGGAAAATAGGTGCGTCACCTAGCGGTGCTTGTAGGACATAATCTTTCTTGGCAGCTATGAGGATGATTCTCAGGTTCAGGACCCAGTCCGTGTAGTTGCTGCCATCGTCTTTCAGCTTGGTTTTCTCTAGGAACGCGTTGAAGTTGAGGACTACGTTGGCCATTTGATCTACAAGACATATTGTAAAATATTTAGACTAAGTTCATGATAATTAAGTTCATCTAATCAAATTATTCAATTAACTCCCACTTAGATAGACATCCCTCCTGTAATCTAAGTATAGCATGATCCGAGTTAACTAGGCCGTGTCCGATCATCACGTGAGACGGACTAGTCAACATCAGTGAACATCTTCATGTTGATCGTATCTTCTATACGACTCATGCTCGACCTTTCGGTCTTCTGTGTTCCGAGGCCATGTCTGTACATGCTAGGCTCGTCAAGTCAACCTAAGTGTTTGCATGTGTAAATCTGTCTTACACCCGTTGTATATGAATGTTAGAATCTAACACCCGATCATCACGTGGTGCTTCGAAACAACGAACTGTCGCAACGGTGCACAGTTAGGGGGAACACTTTCTTGAAATTATTATGAGGGATCATCTTATTTACTACCGTCGTTCTAAGCAAACAAGATGCAAAAACATGATAAACATCACATGCAATCAAATAATAATAGTGACATGATATGGCCAATATCACATAGCTCCTTTGATCTCCATCTTGGGGCTCCATGATCATCTTGTCACCGGCATGACACCATGATCTCCATCATCATGATCTCCATCATCATGATCTCCATCATCATGTCTCCATGAAGTTGCTCGTCAACTATTACTTCTACTACTATGGCTAACACGTTTAGCAATAAAGTAAAGTAAATTACATGGCGTTTCTCAATGACACGCAGGTCATACAAAAAAAATAAAGACAACTCCTATGGCTCCTGCCGGTTGTCATACTCATCGACATGCAAGTCGTGATTCCTATTACAAATAGCATGAACATCTCATACATCACATATATATCATTCATCATTCATCACAACTTTGGCCATATCATATCACAAAGCACTTGCTGCAAAAACAAGTTAGACATCCTCTAATTGTTGTTGCATGTTTTACGTGGCTGAAGTAGGGTTCTAGCAAGAACGTTTTCTTACCTACGTGAAAGCCACAACGTGATTTGTCAACTTCTATTTACCCTTCATAAGGACCCTTTTCATCGAATCCGCTCCAACTAAAGTGGGAGAGACAGACACCCGCCAGCCACCTTATGCAACTAGTGCATGTTAGTCGGTGGAACCGGTCTCACGTAAGCGTACGTGTAAGGTTGGTCCGGGCCGCTTCATCCCACAATACCGTTGAAGTAAGATAAGACTAGTAGCGGCAAGAAAGTTGACAACATCAACGCCCACAACAAATTGTGTTCTACTCGTGCAAGAGAACTACGCATAGACCTAGCTCTGATACCACTGTTGGGGAACGTTGCAGAAAACAAAAATTTTCCTACGGTTTCACCAAGATCCATCTAGGAGTTCATCTAGCAACGAGTAATAGGATTGCATCTACATACCTTTGTAGATCATGCGCAGAAGCGTTCAAAGAACGGGGATGAGGAAGGCGTACTCGACGTGATCCAAATCACCGGAGATCCTAGCGCCGAACGGACGGCACCTCCGCGTGTTTGCGTTCAACACACGTACGGTCAGCGTAACGTCTCCTCCTTCTTGATCCAGCAAGGGGGAAGGAGAGGTTGAGGAAGATGGCTCCAGCAGCAGCACGACGGCGTGGTGGTGATGGAGCTGCAGTACTCCGACAGGGCTTCGCCAAGCACTATCGAGAAGGAGGAGGTGTTGGAGAGGGAGAGGGAGGCACCAAAGGCAAGGGGTGAGAGGTCCTCCCTTCCCCCCACTATATATAGGGGGCCTAGGGGGGCGCCGGCCCTAGGAGATGCAATCTCCCAGGGGGGGCGGCGGCCAAGGGAGGAATCCCTCCTCCCCAAGGCACCTAGGAGCTGCCTTCCCCTTCTAGGACTCTTCCTTTAGGGTTTCCCCCACCCTAGGCGCATGGGCCCTAGGGGGAAGTGGCGCCCCAGCCCACTTTGGGCTGGATCCCTTCCCACTTCAGCCCATGGGGCCCTCCGGGATAGGTGGCCCCACCCGGTGGACCCCCAGGACCCTTCCGGTGGTCCCGGTACAATACCGGTGACCCCGAAACTTGTCCCGATGGCCGAAATAGCACTTTCTATATATAATTCTTTACCTCCGGATCATTCCGGAACTCCTCATGACATCCGGGATCTCATCCGGGACTCCGAACAACATTCGGGTTACTGCATATACATATCCCTACAACCCTAGCGTCACCGAACCTTAAGTGTGTAGACCCTACGGGTTCGGGAGACATGTAGACATGACCGAGATCGCTCTCCGGTCAATAACCAACAGCGGGATCTGGATACCCATGTTGGCTCCCACACACTCCTCGATGATCTCATCGGATGAACCACGATGTCGAGGATTCAAACAACCCCATACACAATTCCCTTTGTCAATCGGTATGTTACTTGCCCGAGATCTGATCGTCGGTATCCCAATACCTCGTTCAATCTCGTTACCGACAAGTCACTTTACTCGTACTGTAATGCATGATCTTGTGACCAGACACTTGGTCACTTTGAGCTCATTATGATGATGCATTACCGAGTGGGCCCAGTGATACCTCTCCGTCATACGGAGTGACAAATCCCAGTCTTGATCCGTGTCAACCCAACAGACACTTTCGGAGATACCCGTAGTATACCTTTATAGTCACCCAGTTACGTTGTGACGTTTGGTACACCCAAAGCACTCCTACAGTATCCGGGAGTTACACGATCTCATGGTCTAAGGAAAGGATACTTGACATTGGAAAACTCTAGCAGACGAACTATACGATCTTGTGCTATGTTTAGGATTGGGTCTAGTCCATCACATCATTCTCCTAATGATGTGATCTCGTTATCAATGACATCCAATGCCCATAGTCAGGAAACCATGACTATCCGTTGATCAACGAGCTAGTCAACTAGAGGCTTACTAGGGACATGTTGGTGTCTATTATTCACACATGTATTACGATTTCCGGATAATACAATTATAGCATGAATAAAGACAATTATCATGACAAGGAAATATAATAATAATGGTTTTATTATTGCCTCTAGGGCATATTTCCAACAATTCGATCACGGGGTAGTTTACCACATCAACTCTATTGCCCTTCCGATGAAGCGTTAGTAGTTTACCACAGACCTACGGGTTCATAGCAAGTAGCTAGATGGCTTCTTCTCTCTCTCTCTTTGATCCTCAATATCATGTTCTCCTCGATGTTCTTGAAGATCTATCCAATGTAATCTTCTTTTGCGTTGTGTTTGTCGAGATCCGGTGAATTGTGGATTTATTATCAGATTATCTATGAATATATTTGAATCTTCTCTAAATTCTTATATGCATGATTTGATATATTTGTATTTCTCTTCGAATAATCGGTTTGGTTTGGCCAACTAGATTGGTTTTTCTTGCAATGGAGAGGTGCTTAGTTTTGGGCTCAATCTTGCGGTGTCCTCGCCTAATGATAAAGTAGAGATAGCGAGGCATGTATTTGTATTGTTGTCATCAAGGTTAAAAAGATGGGGTTTTCATCATATTGCTTGAGTTTATCCCTCTACATCATGTCATCTTACTTAAGGCGTTACTCCGTTCTTATGAACTTAATACTCTAGATGCATGTTGGATGTCGGTCGATATGTGAAGTAATAGTAGTAGATGCAGAATCGTTTCGGTCTACTTGATATGGACGTGATGCCTATATGCATAATCATAACTTTGCACTTTTCTATCAATTGCTCGACAGTAATTTGTTCACCCACCGTATTATTTGCCTTCAAGAGAGAGAAGCCTCTAGTGAAACTTATGGCAAACCCACAAGATGGTGTAGGATCGGAAGTATGTGTAGAGGGCGGGTAATTAGACTGCTTACCAAATTTAATGGACCATTTTCCCAATTTTAGTTCTTGGCAGATTTTAGCATTAACTAGCAGGTCAAATAGCACCCTAAACATGCAATTCTAAAGTATACGGAGCGGAAAGTAAAGACATTGCAAGTGAAAGTAGTATAAGAGGGAGTACAATAAGGTGACATAAACAGACTATAAGGAATAAAATATTATATCTTCACTTAGTTAGAGGAGAGAGAAGAGAAGCGGGCTCTTGGTTAGGCTGCTGCCAATGCATGGGTGCTTAGATGTGGTGCTAAGCATATTAAATAGCTTAGCAACTATACTCCCCAATGCATAGGTGCTTAGCTTATGGTTGCTAAGCTTACTTCATTTAATAATTTAGGAACTAAAACTCTTCATCTATTGGTGGGTTTCTTTCCTTCAAATGTTTTGCCTAGGTTCACGCGCTTAGCATTGTTTCTTCCTGGGGTCACCACGCTCATCTCTCTCCTCTTAAATAAATTGCCACATCAGATTTTTTTGCCTACGTGGAAGGCTTAGCACCTGTACAAGGTGGAGCATTAGGAGGGGCCTTAGTAGCCAGCTGCAACACGAGACCCACGACACTTTGTGAGGATATAAGGTGAGCCAACTATTAATAAAGTAGTACACATTTAAAACTTACTATTGTACATGTCGGCTATGTGTTTGGCTCTAGATGACATGGCAACACCTTATAGCCGTCCGTTGGCTGTATTATTAACCATGTTCTAAAGAGATGGATTTAGACCTCCAATGCAAATGGGCTTAGATGAGGTGCTAAGTATATTAAATGTCTTAGCAACTCAAGTCCCCAAAGCAAAGGTGCTAAGCTTTTGGGTGCTAAGCTTCATGCATTTAATTAGTTGTAGACTCAGAATTATGCTTCCACATAGGTACACGTGCTTAGCACTGTTTCTTCCTGGGATCACCATACTACTCTTTCTCTCTCTTCTTAACTAGCATTGCCACATCAGGTTTTTTTGCTTAGTTGACAAGCATTGTGAGGGGCCTTAGAGAATCGTAAATGCAATGATGACATGATGACACAGAAGATTTTTGACCTATGGTTTTGATAGGTAGTGTTATCGTATGTCCACGTTAATTGAGGCTTCGATTTAAAAGATCATGGTTGCACCTGGAGGTCTAGGTGTCTCTCAAAAGATCACAGTTAAATTTTCATAATTCTTTGAAGGCTTGTGCTCTTACTGATCTTGGGTTTTCAGATCACCCGTTCATTTAAAACAAAACAGAAGCTGGCCAACTCCCTTCCAGGGAGCTCCCTCGATTTCAACCTACGTTGGCCGTTCGATCGAGCTCTTTCTGGTCAACCGTTTTCTTTTGGCCATTCGATTGCTTTCTGTTCGCTGACTCCAGTTTCACCCCGCTGTTGTTTTTTTCCACGTCCATGACTGGTGGGCTCTTGTGGCCGCGGTATTGGCTGGGTGAATCCCCGGCGGATGAGAAAGAGCCTATCCTCGCGTACCACGCGTTCGATCCGCGGCTCGCGTCGTGCGTCCGGGGAAGCCGTGGAGGGTGGTTGGACAACGCATGCGCACCCGCTTTGGGTAGTCTCCACGCGCTGATAGATGGTTTCGTGCTGCTTCTGGCCCCGCTCGTCGGCTGCCGTGGCTAGGCTCCTCACAGGATGGGTTGTCGGGTAGGTCATGCGGCGTGCGTCACGGAGGGGCCGCGGTGCGTCGTGCGTCCTCGAGGGCCCGCGCAGGGTGGGCAGGCGCATGTGCACCCGACTTGTGCACACCCCTGCCGCTGCTGCAGTGACATGTGGTCCGGTACTGCTGCTGGTCCCACCCGTCGGTTGCAGCGGCTCCACTACGTGGTCTCGTGGCGTCCCGTCTGGGATTTTCCTGGTCGTGCGCAGCGTGGACTGGCCCGTGCATGCCTGTCGCCTACATCGTGTCTCGCGTCTGGAGACGGGGTGTCCGCTCTGGCCACGCCGCGTCGCATCCAAGTCGTACTGACCGCTTTCTTTTTTTAAGTCGTCTGTGACCGATATTCCGCGTTTCTCTCTCTGTCCGATGGCCCCTGTCCCATTCTGGTCCCGCGCGTCAGCGTCATCTGCCACGCGTCAGCGCGTCCACTTTGAAAGGCGCGGGCTTCTCGTTGGGTGGAGCCATTTGCGGGAGGTGTCGTTCAGTGGGCGCCCGTGATTTGCACAGCGTAGTCTTCGATTGGTGGGTGAGATGGACTGACGAATGTACACACCTGCCCTTGCCTCTTCCCACTATGACGGGTGGCCCAGATTAGCGGCTGGTCCCATGAGTCGGTGGGTTACTTATTGATTGGGTCACCCGGGGAACGTGCCAGAGCGGTTTGGGCCAATGTGCCTGTCTCGCGCCGCGCGCGACGTGCGTGCTGCGTCCGCGCTGATTGGTGAAAACCTAGGTTTGACGAGAGATTTCCGCGCCGCCACCTGAACTCCCTCGGACGCGCGCTCCTCTCCTCTCCCCAATCTCCATCTCCATCTCCATCCTCGTCAGCGACGAAACCCACCACCTCCTTCCTCTCCGCCGTGACCCTCCGTTCTCTTCTCCTCCTGTACCTCTCTCATGTCG
Organism: Triticum urartu; assembly: GCF_056163025.1. Lineage (NCBI taxonomy): Eukaryota > Viridiplantae > Streptophyta > Magnoliopsida > Poales > Poaceae > Triticum > Triticum urartu. Next base: position 444,633,358 of record NC_141879.1, on the reverse strand, counting down.
CCATGCTAGCGCCGAGCACCGCGTCCGCCCAACCCTCTCTGCTGCACAGGAGGCAGGAGGACGAACAACGGCGGTCTGAGCTCCGCTGCCTCCATCACTGTCTCGTCCTCCTCTTGCGCGCCGGCCGACCGGAGGCTGCCTCCCTGGTTCCCCCTGATCTGCGCGGTTGGACCTTCATAGCGTTGTTCAACCACATCCACATGTACGTCTTCTCTCTCTCTTTCTCTCTCTGCGATTCGGGAGGAATGATATGGTCGTGGCTCGCAGGGTGGTATGTGCGAGCGATGACGCCGGTGGCCTGTGGCCAGATATGGAGGCTTAGCTAATGCAGCGGCATGGCAACTTAGGTAAGAAAAGCACATGTTCTTGTTTTGTTCAGTGTGCTTTTTACGCCATACTCCGCCAATATATAAAGAATTTATATTTGATTCATAGACATCCTTGACACCTACGTGTGCGTGTGAGTCCCCTACAAAATCTCTTTATCTCTCTCTCTCTAATTATCTCGTTTTGCCTTTGAGATTGCAGATGCGAGCACTAGTTGTTTGTATAAATGCACAAGGAGGAGTGCTCAGGGGAGGACGATAGTTGTTTGTATAAATGCACAAGGAGGAGTGCTTAGGGGAGGACGATAGATTTCAGGTGTGGTTTCTTAGCAGTACGAGATGCCAAATGTTAGTTAAGCTTATGATTTATGCCTCTTGTTCTTCACATAGGTGTACATGGAGGAGGTGAAGGCGACTACAGAGGAGCTTGCCGTAGCTGCTCACCTGCTCCGGGAATCCTTCTGACAGAAGCACGATGCCATGTCCTAGAGTTTGTTCACGTACTTCTATCTGCCTATAATATATGCTGACAATTATATGTGACTGATTAATTAACCAACGAGAGCAGTTTTTTAGCACCCGGGTGTCTGAACACCCGTTTATCACACCGTCCATGCAGTACCCAGTATATTGAGATATGTGCCAGGCCCCGAACCACCGTTTGGATTAGCAGACTGAGGGAACAATAAATGCAAGTGGTCTTAGATTGGTACTGTTCATTGTAGGCAGACTCTGCCACCGGTCCAGTCAACATCAAAACTGACATGTCAGCCTCCTCTCGAAGCAGGGTTAGACATGCCGGCTCGTGGTTCAAACCAGTGACAAGACCTGACATCCTGTGAAGCAAACCAGCGTCGCAAAAGAACGTAAAATCTACATAGATAAAAAATTCGCCGGTATGCCCAAAGGTCTCCATCAGCAATCTTATTGCATAGATAAAATGTCGAATTAACTTTAAGCAGAGAAGACACAACACTCTACAGCTTACCGTGATTTTCACTTGTATACTATAGTTGTCCACGTGAAAGGCTGGGGTTTCCCACATGTTGCATGGCAGGATACGTCGCATGCACGGCCCATGTCCGGTCTTTTCAATATATATTAATCAGCCTGTCATGTTTACAGGCGAGAGGACCTAGCATCTGCTGCCTAGCCTACCTACCCCTATTCCCTACTTGTCCCTGGGAGCACCTCCATTAGCTTGGTTAAATGTCCTGGATAAAGTTGGCAGCCGCTGCTAAATGACTGATGTTCGGCAGAGCAAGGCACGAATCTCATCAAGGGTGAATGGACAAGATAAAGGGGTGCCGGGACTCCCGGGTGCTACAACACATTTTCGTTAACTAAAACTTGAGAGGTTAAGGACAAGTGTTTTCAAATGAAGGAATATAGTGTACGTGCAGCTAATTACATACACATATGCATCATTCCATAATAATTGGAAGTTTGGATATTAGGTATTTGTTAAAGACCAGGGATCCTAATTTGCCATTCCCATACCATAGTTTTCACTGTATGTATCTCATGAACATTATCATTATGCTCTGTACCAGAATTGTCACTGTATCTCATCATTGTTTGGAGTATACCTTTGCAGCTCCATAGTTATTAGAATGGTTTTACTTCCACATAATAGCCTTGTTCAAATAAAATCACAAGACCTTCGTAAGCTTGCTTAGTTACTATGGAGAAGGGCCTTCTTCCAAGGAGCTCTAGATTTTGAATATGCTCCTGATTGGACACTTTTTCCACTATATGTACAGAATAGGGGTAGGGAAGAGCGCAACTTAGGTTTTGGGGCAGGCCTCACTAGCAATTATGGCATCCTCTTATTTGGTTGCAGGTTACTTGCCTTCTTCTTTCAGCCCATCTCAAGAATTATAGTGCAGTTTTTGTGGAGAGCCCATGTTGGTTTGCTTGATTTATGTTCAAAATGGACATTACAATGCTCTTTGAGTCAAGTTTGTATATATTCCGAGTAGTCCTTTATTATTTATCAACTGAGGCATGATTGTTGTTGCACTTACTAAAAATAATCCTGGTGTTATTTTCTTTGAGAAAAGAAATAGACGGCTCAGATGTGTGCTTCTTAGCATCACATCAAATTGAATAATCGAATAGGGTTATATATCATCATATCTGCATACATAATATCTTCTGTAATTATATACCGGTGTAGGCTCTTGTTGTTAGATGATGAACTTATGTTATTTTATGCCAAGTAGTTAAATTTATGTGCACCTTCTCATGTGTTTACTTGTTTCTGCTTTTATAGTATGGCTTGGTCCTGTTGTGAAAAAAGATCCTGATATGTTCGACTATTCTGTTTTTTTCTTTATCCAATGACCTATTAATGTGCTTTGAGCATATGACAATTGTTTCCTCACTATCTTAGATTAGTAGTAATCCTTCTTTTATGTTTCTGCAATTTCAGTTCCTGCCTTTTGAAATTTCCTTTGCATTCTGTATCTGCACATCCCCTCTTGTGGGCTGTTGTAATGGTCTACTGAACAGCCATATCATGCTATGATTGCATCATTGCATGACAATGTACCATATGCTCATGCATTTCTTTTCTTACCGATGTTGTCCTGATGAGTTGGCTGGCTTACATGTGCGCCCTCCGTTCTAAAATAAGTGTCTCAACTCTGTTACAAAGTTGTACTAGAGTTGAGACACTTATTTTGGGACGAAGGGAGTAGTCTGTTGTGAAGGTCTACTTGTTTTAGGTAGCATTGCTTTCTGGAATACGTCATTGGAACCTGGTAACATTCACTGGTTACAGTCAGCAAGACAGGAAGAACATACTTGTGTATGAGTTCATGCACAACGAAAGGACCAACTTAGCTGATGGTAAATTTTCTCTGTGGAATCAACAACACGCTACTGTATATACACGTACGATTCTTTCGCAGCAAAACTTTGTCCATGAAGTTGTATTTCAGATCTTTAGAACTACAGGGTAGTTTCTATATTTGCTGATTCAGGTTGTCTTAGGCTGCAGCTCCCCGTCCTCCCCGTCCAGCTACCGTGTACCCCATATCCTTTGAAGAGGATAAATCTGAATGAAAACTTGGAATTACCTAATAGGTGCATACATGAACTATTGATGATGTGAATAGAAACACCTGTAGTAGCGCTGACCTTTGGCAACCTTCACGTCGTGCCTCCAAGGCAGGCCATGAGTGATGGTTGCCGTGATGTTGGCCTTGCAAAAAAATAGGGCTTTGCTGACTGGTGACTGGCTATAGTTTGTGTTTGTTGTTTACATGTCAGTTTTTAACAATTTGACCTATCTTTTAAAGACAATATAGTTCACAAAAAGGAAACTTTTTATAGAAAATATATGGGTTTATATTAGACCATTCTAGACCATATCTCTTTAATACATAGTTTATTATATTTTCCCTTTTTAAATATGAGAGTGCCCATCTTACTTAGTGGCATTGCTATGCTTCACAGTATACAATATTTTGCATGCCTGTATAATTCATAAGTGGTTTTTCGTATTCAGGTGTTATTAATATGGTGAGTGATTGAAGGGGAGGCATGAGGAGAGAGCAGTCCAAAGGGTGGATGGAGCATGTGACTTGTTGATGTTAGTTTCCATTTCTGGAAAGAACAAATTTTCTATGATTTATGCTGATGTGTCAAAGTCAATCATTTGGATTCCCAACTAGACTATTATGTGTGTTCAATATTTTATTGTGCATTGATAAAATGTTTCGCCTGTGTTCACAAGTTGAATTTTGAAAAAGATATGCATAAGGGAGTTTGCCATTTAAGAAGGTTCTTGTTTGCCGCTGTGATTAAAAGTAGGAAATTTATATACCTATAACAGGACAGTTTCTCAAGCTAAAGTCTTATGTAACATGTAATATCCGAACTCTGTTTGTGCTAATAATTGTTCCCATTGTAAAAGGCCATGTTGCACAAGGTAGGTGTTTTGGGTTTTAATTAAGACAGGTGACACTAATTATGGGTTTGATCTTCAAATATGTTTGAACATTAGGTCAAGGAAGATATCACATGGCATCTTCGCGGCGGTAAAGTTGTATGTCATATACCTTGCGCCATTTGGCTCTATGTTACCTGAATAAGATAACAGAATATACATGCTACCCTAATGTTGCTAAAATCTACTTCTACTAGCACAGTCAAATATTTTCAAAACTCAATCTCATGTTTGGTTTTCTTCCCTTTTCTCTTCTAATGATGTAATTTCTTTTACTAAGATAACACCATGTATCCCTTTTCTACTTTGAATGAATTTACTGTATATATTTCTTATTTAGTTTAGTTCATCATTCAGAGACGGTGGAATATTTTTGTCCTTCACAGGTTAAATGAGCATTGCGTAGTCCTTCACAGGTTAAATGAGCATTGTGTAAAAGTATGTCTAAATTCTCTTTCTTCGAGTGCTTCAAGTAAATGAAATTGTCTATTTCAAATTTAATACCTTTTAATAATAATCATAATGAGAGAGGGGTATGATTCTCTCTCTCTCTCTCTAGAAATGTGTTTGAATCGCACAAAAAGATTCGTAGTTCTTATTCATACTTGAAACACGTGAGGCTCTGCAAATTAAACCATGTTTTTTTTCAGGGCGCATATGGATTTAGCAGACCAGAACTAAACCGACTGTATATACATGGCCTGTCCTTAGTAAAGGAAACTATTTTCATCGCGAACATGGCTTTAGTTGAAGGTTCTTGCAGCATGAAACTATTTTCATCGACAACATGTCTTCAGCAGGTCTCTGCGCCATTTGGCGCAACAGGTCAACTAGTATATGATAACAGAAGGAGTGGCAGGCCAAATGTCCAGGTCCGGCTGGACAAAGTTGTTGCATCGAATGAATGAAGGGACATGCTTCTGCGCGCCTCAGTGACACACCTAACCTCTTTGGCGCCCGACCACTGTCCTCTCCTGCTTAGATGCTCACTGAATGAGACCAAAGAGCATCGGGAGATACGAGCTAATGTGGGAAAGGTCACCGGCGTTGAAAGCCATTATTGTCAATTACTAGACGAGTAGAGGTACGAAACGGGACCTGAGTGATGTTCGAGAGGCCCTTTCTTCGGTCATGACTGATTTGCATGTTTGGAGTAAGACCTTTGGCAATGTTACAAGAGAACTCGAAAAATCACAATCACGGTTGAAAGAACTCACCAACATGAAGGCAGATCGGCGGAAAATAAGAGCCAAAATCCAAGCTCATCCCAAAGACCCCTCTATCTCCATTTCTTTAGTCATACATTATTGTGGGCGCCAAAAGAAATCCTCCTTGACCGAAATCAATCTCGGCAAATATTTTAAATACGGGTATATTTGTGACTTCACTCATACATGACACAAACGCCTCTCAGCCTTGTTCATACATCGTGAGCGACAAACGTGGGCGTCAAAATAACCTCTCCTCCATTTCCTCATTCATACACCATCGTCGCCAATACACCTTCTCCACCCTGGCCAGCCTCCTCCATCCATAACCCCATCCTCCACGGTCCTCCTCCACCATGCCAAAGCCACTACCCGAACCCCGTCGTCCACGACAAGAGATCGATACCTCTCATCCACGGCGCCGGATCAAGATCCTTGCATCGCATCCTCTCGCTTCATTCGTGCCGTTGTCCACCTTGCCGGGACCACTCCTATGACCGTCTCGTCCACCGCAACGGGGCTTATCCCCCGATGTCGCCATATGCCATCCCGGATCTGCTTCCACGCTGCTGACAACTATTGCATCTACAACACCCTCAGCAGATGCTAAACGGCGTCGCAAGAGTACTTGCTAGTAACCATCCGAGTTTCATGCTTAGGCCCCGCTTGGAATCGCTGTAAGTTGATACGTCCGGATTTACGGGTGTATATTACCGGCCGTAGCGTAACTTTCGTCCGGAATCAAAACGACGGCTGGTGGCATGTATCGTTTTTCAGGGGTATTAAGGAGCTAAACGATAATCCAAACGAGGCCTTAATATAACTCTAATCCAACCACCGAACAGCTACAACAAAATAATTATACAGCAAAACATTTCACCAACGTATGGCACTCGACAATACATAACACCAAAACCAAAAGCTTGTGCAAAACATTGGCAATTGCGGCACCAAGATAGTACATTCTTCTGAGGCATTAGCAAGGTCAACTACGGGCGGTCAGCGTGATCACAGTATCTTCTATGCTTCTTTTTCTCTACTCGTCCGCTGCTGCTTCAGCAGCTGCGATTGCTGATTCCAGTAGAGTATAGAACCGTTGGCTTACATTCTTGGCCACGGATATCATATCAAAAATGACGCTTGGATCCAACCCTGCGCCTCCCCTCTTGGTTAACCCACATATCTGGCCATGGCTGTTGACTGAAACGGAAACCGCAGAACTCATCTGCGATTCCTCCTCCGAGGTGGCATCAACAATGTAGTGCTTACCAACCTGTCTCAAGAACAAGTATATCACAAACTAGCAAATGTGATACATACATACACAGGAATGCATTTAGGAACACAACATAAGCAACCATCTAGTCATAAACACGAGAAAATAAAGAGGGCCGTTTTTCGACTAAACTAATTGTAGCACCAATGTTTACTAGAAACTGGTGCTGCACAACAGCTTGAAACATACTTTGCCGCTGGAACATCAAAATGGAGACAACCAAAAGTGAATTTAATAGTAAACTCAATTTGAATGACCATCATGTTCCTATCAAATTCTGATTATTATGATGCTACAGGTTTCTAAACCATTCAATAATCATGCAACTAATATACTCCCTCCATTTCTAAATATATGTATTTTTAGAGATTCCGAATGCGGACTAGATACGGAGCAAAATGAGTGAATCTACACTTTAAAATATGTCTATATACATCCGTATGTAGTCCTTATTGAAATCTGTAAAAAGACATATTTAGGAACGGAGGGAGTAGCATACTTCTTGGCAACAACTCAAAGAAAAAGAAAAAGGAAATCATATACCTTGGTCAATGTAATTATGACAGGCACACCAGAAGTGTCGAATTGCAAAAATTCTTCATCACTGATATCAACCTCAGGCTCCCCATCCGTTTCATTGTTAAGAGAAACATTAACTTTTGGTATACCTGTATCACTCAAAGCTACCTGCAAATAAGTACACAGAATATTAGTACTCCGCAAATGTACAAACCTCTTTTGTCTTAATTAATCATGCCAACCAATGCAATATGCACTAGACAGCACAGCACAATCATCAAGCATAACACAAATAGTTGACACTTGATAGCAACGCATGTAACAGAGTAGAAACTGCTGAAAATGACCCAAAGTCAAGCAATTCATCAAAGATTTACAAAAGTAACTAGAACTAATGCCTTGTTTACTAACTCCAATATAGCTCTGTGTTCTACGTTCCGAAAATCACATTGTTTCAAACAGCACCCTTTAAAAGTCTACCAAGGAACTCAACTACCGATTAAACTGGGGGATTTGCATCAAAACCTCATGCATGGAAGCCAGCAGAAATTGTGATAGCTGGCCTCCACAAACCATGATTTATATTTCACAAATTTGTTCTGCCTCGATGCCAGCGAATGACACAAAACAAATTTATCTGGGATTGATAAGCTCTGCAGCTACCAGTACATAAACAGAGATAAGAACAAAGAAGTTCAGTATAGTTTATATTTTTGAAGTTAAAGGACTGAGGAAGTATAATGGGAATCCGTATGCTTCCATTTGTTCCTTCTTTGTATCCCAACATAATGGCTAAGTCAGTCCTTTCATTCTCCATAGCCATTAGAATGGAGTACAAGAAAATGGATGACACTTTTTAACCAAAAAATATGCTGAATTAACGCTCCTGACTTTACTGACACCTTCAATAAAAGATATAACTTGGCACTTCAAGGGATACATTGGGTGAAGCAATGGAAACCACATACTACCTTTATCGCAGCTGCCAGTGCATCAAGCAAATTACCATCAGAACTGACCACAAGTCCATCAATGTACAGATCCCAGCAGGCTTTTCCCTCAACAACAATCAGAGACGATAAATCGATTGCAGCCCCTGAAATGTGCATTGTTGCATGTGGGCTCAATTAGATGGAAACAGTTATTGATACCAAGTGATGGTCTATTTGCAGTCTTCTAGAAAGAAAACAATATAAAAACATAAAATAATGAAAATCCACTCTCGTTGAAGTTTTCTTGACTACAAGAAGAGGACATCAGAAACAGAGCTGAATTTGGTTAAATCACTAAAATCCAAACAGGATCTTCTCTTAATGGTTAACCCAAGGAATTCACGAGCAGACACAACTTGGCAGATCGGAGAGGAACCTATAAGCTGGCAGTGTTTCACTTTTCTATTTTGGACAGATTGATTACCATACCAGTGTCCATTGGTGGATAGCCGCCCGATGTTTCTAAACCGAACTTAAGTTCATGTTTGGGCAATAACCGTCTATTGCCTAAAATATAGGCTTCTTCATTTGGAAATGACTTGCTATCCTCGCCTATTCCTACCAACTAAATTAATCACAACCGACTATTCAAACCTGGCAGAAAGTGCAAAACCACAGATGTAAAGAAAATACAGACGTACACATCTTTCTGAAGAAGGAAATAATCTGACTAATTTGCTTGCTGTCCAGAAGGGTTTACTGCCTGATGTGCTTGCTAAGTTATAGCAGTTTTAAATGGAAAAGTGTTGTAGTGATGCATATCTCGATAGACTATCATGAATAGAAAGTGTTTCACAGTTTCTTATAAAAACCTTTTTTAGGTTCAAATTTATACATATGAACTTGAACCGGTTTACCAAATCCTGCCCGGGAGCACAAAATCTGTAACCACCAGTTAGCAGCACTTTTGGCTTAAAAACGGAACCCTGCCTACAATTATTCCATGAGATAATCCATCTCAAGTTAAATAAAGGCAATTACACCATGCGATAATCCATCGACGAATCGGCGACTGACTGATGGCAATAGTGAAATTGACATGCCTGAACTATTAAAAACCAAGGAAAATAAATTGTAGTTGATGTATCTTAGTGAACTTTGCTTGCGGATTGGTGCATCCAAATATCGAACTGCAATTCACTTGATAACACAAGTTTGATGTAATGAAGTTAATATCTGTGTAGGGTTGTGCTTCCAGTATGAAAAAATGTACTGAAAAAATTGCTTAAAGCAATGTTCAAAAAGTAGGCATAATTGAAATCAGGCAAGAAAAATGGTATCAGATTTTATATCAAGTTTTTATGGAAATATTCAAGTATAGTATAACAAGTTAGGAGTGTAAAGCTGCATGAAATCGATGTGCACTGCAATTCCAATGAAGGCTTCAACAAAAACTGCGTGAGGGGCTTGCAGTACTTGTTTCTTGAGTCACAACTATAAGCAACCAAATAGAGTCCAGCAAGATCAAAACAAGATATGAGACTGAGACGTCTATTAAAAAAGATAAGAGAGACACAATTAATTGTGAACAATAAAACTGTATGTTACCTGCCCCACTTTTACCACCCAGTAAACATCTTTGCAGCGCAACAGAGAGCTCAGCAGACAATTCTTCCGAACCTCTACCCTAAATAAAATTAAATTTAGGGCAAATAAGTCAATTATGAGCCAAAAAAACTTTCAAACGGAATGTGATCAAAAGCAAACAAAAACAATTTCTGATATAGCTGTGTTTGAAAGTCAAGGATGTTCAGTCTGCTTTTTCTCTCGCATAGCAATCTACTGCTCTGATGTACAGCTCTGCCCCTTATGAGTTGTGCATTTGTCTAACAAAATAGTAATTAGGCTTGTACTCCTAATTAGTTTAGATCTTTTAATAATTAGCACATGAATGCTTTAACTAATACTACCTCCTTTCTGCTAGGAAAGTCCCATGTGTATCCCTAGATCGCCAATTCGACGAATGTAATATAAATTGTATATCACATTGTATATTTGTTGTATATCATTAGAAAATATAGCATCTAAAGTTTTCAATGGTATATCTGTTGTGATACATAACTCGTGTTATGTTGGTTCAATTGTCGACCTAGGGATACGCGTGGGCCTTTTAAGCCGGATAGGAGGTAGCAGCATATACATTTTGTTACATGGTGCATAGCAGGAACATATTTTTGTACTTCAATGCTTATTTAGCTTTAATGCATACTGTGATTACATAAGGAGTGCATCATTGAAAGGAACCTATCTGCAAGGCCAAATAATAATGATACTCCCTCCTTCCATCTATATAGGGCCTAATACATTTTTCGAGACTAACTTTGACCAAATGTTAAAGCAATAATATATGACATGCAACTTACACAAAGCATACCACCAAATTCATATGTGAAAGGAGCTTCCAATGATATAATTTTCACATTATGCATCTTATGTACTATTAATCTTGTCAAAAGTCAAATGAGGTCTAGAAAAACACATTAGGCCCTATATAGATGGAAGGAGGGAGTATCAAATATCAAATAGCTTTTGATATTTCTTCACAGTATTACTAATGACCACACTACTCTTCATAGCCAACAATTCCATCATTACAATACAAGTATCCATTGTTCAGTGAAGACAATCAGCAAACCAGCTCATGTCTATGTCTATATTACATAAAAGAACCACATGAGATAACCTAAGTATAACACAGAAATAGTTGGTGATTCATCAGATTATTAACATAAGAGACTATTCTGTTTTTTCAGTATGATCCAAGTACAATGCATTACCAACCTCAAACATAGGCGCAGCAGTTGGACTACAATCAACATAAATGGAAACTTTTCCTTTGTCGGGATGAAGAATGGTTGGTTTCCCCAACTCAGCCTGCAGATGAATATTGACAGTAAGAAAAGAAAAACGTAAAAATAGAACTAAAACAGAGGAATAAGTAGAATAGAACATGCCAAGAGTTGTTTTTTTATCATCTCAAAGCTCTCTACACCGACAAAATATGAATGTGAATCACAATATTAGAACAATAAATGCCAAGTGATAGACAGTTAATTCTTAAGCTCAATGTCAGAGGATTGTCATTTTCTTGCTATGATTTTCAAAACAGAAACGTACTGTATAATGCAAGATATCTTCCATAGGGCAGAAATTATCATACACATAGATAATACGCATAACTCTGAGGCTGATTCATAGTCGGTCAGGTGCAAGGAAGTAAGGAAGCATACCTTGACGCTGGCGATAACTTCGGTCGCACCCATCCTAACACGCGCCGAGCCGTTGGCCTACAAGCACCACCACCCAATCCGAAAAAAGATTAAGCACGGTAGCAGCACCGAGGAAGGAGTACGAATTCTTCACATACCTGAGGGATGATTCCTGTCTCGACGGTGAGGGCCCGGAACTGCAGCCGCGTGCGGCCGTCGGCCCGGAGGTCCTGCGCGATGCCGCCGCGGATGAAGTGCTTCTCCCCCTCGGAGAGCCCCACCATCGTATCGTCCCGGGCACGGCGCGAGGCGGGAGAGCCTTGCGGTGGCGGCGCGGAAGGCGGAGGGAGCTTGGGGTGGAGCTTGGAGGGTAGGGTACTGTCGAGGTTTAGGTGATTAGGTCCCCGGAGATTGAGGAGGCGGCGGCGGCGGGTGCGAACGCTTGTGACGAGCGATTGTGGGCCGAGAGAAACAGAGGCTTGCGTGTAATATTATCAGCGGCCCCCTGGGTAACTTGGGCCGGACGTCGAGTTTTGGGACGCACTATTTGCCAGAAAACACACGGCGCGGTATTGGGCGGCCCAGTAACCGCGCCCATCATCATGCTGACGTCATGTTGTTTCATCAAAGAACAACAAAAATAATAAAAATTGCATACAGGTCCGTAGACCACCTAGCGGCGATTACAAGCACCGAAGCGAGTCGAAGGCGCGCGGCTATCATCGCCGCTCCCTCGTCGGATCCGGACAAAACTTATTGCAGCAGACAGTCAGGAATTCGTCGTGCTAAGGCCTCATAAAACCAATGCATCAGAACAACAACCGCCGCCGATAAAGAGTAGCATAGATCGGAAGAACCTGAAAATACACAAACATAGACGAACGATGACCAGATCCGAGCAGATCCGCCGGAGACACACATCCACACGCCCACCGGCGATGCTAGATGTACCACCGAGACCGAGGCTAGGCGGGAAGAACCTTATTCCATCTTTAAGGAGTTGCCGCCGTCTCGCCTTACTAAGCAGGACAAAAACCCTAACAAAACTTAAAAAAAAATCTAAAAACAGAGCCATCCAGCCAACAAGGGCCGGGATCCACTACGCCCCATGACCCTAAGACCACCGGAGACGAGGCGGACCGGCGGCAATGCCGGCGGGATGTAGAGGAACCCTAATCTTTCTTCCTTCGGGAGGAGGACATAAAGATAATATATTTTTTTGTTTTTTAATTTTCTGTATTTCAAAATTTTCTAAACATATACTCCCTCTACATAAAATTATTTTTTAAACACAGTACAATTGAAGTCACTCACATACACTCACGTACACAAGCATACACAGATACTTTACCCCTATGAGCACCTCCGAGACACTAGGCTCGCATAGTATTTTGAGATTTTATGAAGTCACCACTGAGGTCTTGTAGTCAACGGGAACATCTCCTTCCACTCAACGAATATTTCCGAAAGCCTGAAATAAACCTAGAAATAATGGGAGCACCAATGTCAAGTCTAGAACTTAAACTCTGGTGGGCTGGGGATACCACTGTTCTCACTCTGTATTAAAATATAAGAAGACTAAAAAATCAAAATATAAGACATTTTTGACACTATGTCAAAAAAATATAATACGTTTTTTCACATTATGATAGTGCCAAAAACTGTTTTATATTTTGATACGGAGGTAGTATATTGCAAAAGAAACTTCAAATAAAAATTTAACAATGCTAATCTTGCATTTGAAAAAAATTAAACATGTATAAAAATGTTTCTGATTGATATATATACAGAAATGTACAATGTGACTAAAAAGTGTACTCCCTCTGATGCAAATTAATTGATGCAATCTCTGTACAATATTTTACATTGTATGAAGGCTACGTCAATTAATTTGGATGGAGGAAGTACAAAATATTAATCATGTGTATGAAATATGTTAATCGTGTGTACGGAAAATGCTTGTGAAGTTTAAAAATGTCACACAATTTCAGAAAATGTGCGTGACATTTCAAATAAAATATTTATACAATATAAAAATTGTTTGTGCAATTCAGAAAAATTGATTCATCCATTAAAAATGGACATTACATTTAAAACAAATGTTCACAAGTTTCACAAATGTGTTCGTGACATTTAAAAAAGCATGCTTGTACAATGTAAAAATGGTTTGCATGGTTCAGAAAAAAAAAATTAACATTGATTTTTTTTCCAACGTGTATTCAAAAATTTAACATGTATTAAAAAATGCTAAAAAATGTTTTTGTAAAAATGTTAAACATGTATTTGGATTTAAAATTTCATGAATTTAAAAATTATTCTCACTTCCAATAAATGTTCTCAAATTTTAATAAATGTGCACATATATAAAAAAAGGTTTTCAATTTTGGAAACTATCATGAATTGAAAAACATTAAACTTAAATAATGTTTTTGGATTAAAACAATGTTCATAATGTTTTTGAAAAATATCACCAATTTGCTGGTAATCCACCTGATGCTACCAACCCTTCCAATGGATATGGAAATCCAGTTGTCTAGATAAACAAAGGTTCTTCTTTTGGCTTCTCCTACAAGACAGATTGAACACAAGGGACCTACTTACGAGAAAGAACTTCTATGTGGAAAACAAACATATGTGAGTTGTGTGATGATGGGCCTAATGAGGATTTTATCCACCTACTTTTTTCTTGTGAATTCAGTCAAAACTTTTGGATTGCTCTAGGCTTTGAATTACATTTTACTATTTTGATATGTTGATGGAGGCCAAAAACAGAATGACTATCAAATGTTTCAAGGAGTGCTTGATCATAGCCTCACAGGTTACTGGGGCCAATGAAAACACAAAAATGGAATCATCTTTGATCACAAGCAAAGAAACTTAGAATATTGCATCAGTTGCTTCAAAGAGCACGTTACTATGGTGATCAAGAGATCCAAACCTATTCTAAAAGAGGGAATGCAATCATGGTTAGATTATTTTTAGAATATTATTGTAGGAGTGTAGCTATGTTATACCCCACCAATTGCAATTATCTCATTATATGATGAAAAAGAGTTACAGTAGGGGTCTTCCCTATTGTTTTTGTCCCAAAAACATGTTAACAAGTTTTAAAAAGTGTTCTCCAATTTTATACAAATGCTCGTGACTTTAAGATTGTTCTCCAATTGAAAGGTGATCTTGATTTTTTAAAAATGCTCGTGACTTTAAGAATGTTCTCAAATTGAAAGGTGATCTTGATTTTTATTACATTGTTGTCAGATTTTAAAAATATTATTGAATTCCAAAAAGTTTGTGAATTTTAAAAATATTCTCAAATTTTTAAATAATGGAATTTGAAACTTGCTCGTGATTTAAAATAAATATAATTTAAATATGTTCATGAATTTTCAAAGAAAACCCCCCAAAAAGGAAAAGCACAAAGAAATAAAAAATGGAAATAAAACCACCCAGAAACCAAAAATAAAATAGAAGAAGCCATCACACAAAAATGACAAAGTCACCCTAAAATGGAGGAAAATCGCCGAATGAGCGAACGGTGTGCTCACTCTCTAGTGGGCCGGTCCAAGGGTCGATGTTTCATGTGTGAAGCCGATATTCTGATGCAAATGGCGTCAAATTGGATTTGTGAATTTTATCCGACGTGTCCTGAATACGTTCATTCTATACTTCGTGCTTCAACAATTCATAGCCTATCCACGAAAACGTTTACCAGAGCCTGGTAGCTACAAATATTTACATGTGCCGTTAAGATAGCTGTGGTACGAGTGGAAGGGGTCTTCCAAGTTGTGGGCGGGAACGGGCAACCCATGTGAGAACGATCTCAACTTTTTATATGCCTCATCAGTATGAAATCATTAGTTTTTTTAACACAGTACAAACGCAAGCGCTCATATACACGCGCATACACTCATCTCTATGAAAACACATACGCACACCTTATCCTGATGAACACCTCCGAAAGACTGAGCCGGCATATCATCTCGAAATTTATGAAGTCACCGTAGGTACCTCGTCGTCGGGAATGTTTCCTCGAATGTGCATCGTCGAAAATCCTGAAATAAATCCCGAAATAAATGCAGCACCAGGACTTAAACTCTGAACTCTGGTGGGCTGGGAATACCACAATCCATCTAGCCATCATACCACAAGTTGGTTCGCCACATGTTGCGACACAGTGGCGCACATGTAAAGCGCCACTTATAGCAACCTGAAAGTTTTCCCTTTTTTCATAGATCCGTTTATTCAAAACGTTTTATCTCTCAAACCGTGTGTCCACGAACCGCTTTCATTGTTGGATTCCTTGCGTCGAGATCTTCAAAACTAAATTCATGTTGATAGGTTTTAATGAACTTTTTTTCACGAAAAAAAATGGACGAAAAAACCAAACCGAAAGCACGAGTTTTTTCTCTTTTCGAAAGAGGCACGTCCGTGCCTCACACGAAATCACAAGCGTGCCTCTTGCGGAAGCAAAGCTGTGACTCTCGCGGAAAAAAAAACGTGTTTGTTTTCGTTTTCGAGGAGGCACGGCCGTGACTCTTGCGAAAGCACACCCGTGCCTCTCGCGGAAGCAAAACCGTAACTCTCGTAAAAAAACAGAAAGCATGTTTTTGTTTCGTTTCTGAGAGGCACGGTTGTGACTCTGCGGAATCACAACCGTACCTCTCGCGGAAGCAAAACCGTGACTCGCGAAAGGAAAAAAAAATAGAAAATGCGTTTTTTTCGTTTTCGAGAGGCACGGCCGTGACTCTCGCGAAAGCACACTCGTGCCTTTCATGGAAGAAAAACCGTGACTCTCGTGAAAGAAAGAAAAAAGAAAACATATTTTTTTTCGTTTTCGAGAGGCACGGCCGTGATTCTCGTGAAAGCACACCCGTACCTTTCGTGGAAGAAAAACCGTAACTCTCGCGAAAGGAAGAAAAAAGAAACCGTGACTCTAACGCCTAGGCCACCATGAACCAAGACATTCAGTGCTGAGCCTTGGGTTGACACAAAGTCAAGAGCCAAAGACTGCATGGCACAAATCAACCCCGAACGACGATGCCTTGAAGAAGGAAAACAACGCACATGACGCCGCCATGACCCCAACCGAAGAGAGCTGGATTAGAGACTTCGCTAGGGGCACTGAATGCTGCAGGAAAGAGATCGAAGAGCGTCAAAAGGGACGTCTCGTGATACCCATGGGCAGTAGTTAATTCAGTTTTCTCCGAGAAATTAGCCGAGCGAGAGCGCAAGTAAAGAAGCTCCTCCTTTGTCGTTCAAGAAAAAAAATGCTCCTGCTCTGATGATCGGCCGGCCGACTCACTCGAGTCGAGTCGACCGCTTTTGCACGAAAACTTTGGCAAAAGAAAGGAGAAAGAAAAGGCGGCGAGATGAGTGCGGAACCATCAAGGCCGGTGGCACGCACGCCTCCGACAAAACCCAATCCAATCCCGCGCGTGTCTCATGCATGATGCCTCCGTCCATCCATCCATCCATCCTGGAAGTGGCGGGAACTTTCCTGCATGTGTTCTCCCCCCCTCCTCTGCTTTTTGGCCACGCCATTCATTATCTGCCCACTCGATTCACTCCTACCTGGAGGTCCAAAGGCTGCAACCCCCCATCATTTCCCCCCAAGACCAAAATTAACAGCCTCGTTTTCAAATCTTCATTCACACAAGTATCCATCTAGCTATTGATCCTTGTTGTACTTGTATGCTCGGTTTGAAATTTTCAGAAAACGATGATCGGGATATCTATTTTATTTCCTTTTATTTAAGATTATTAGGTTTCCATAGTTCTAATGAAAATAAGGGGGGAAACAGTGTACGGTCCAGAATACTCTGTTCTGTACCATGGTCTCGTCTCAACGGGAATGACTCCCTTGTCAATGGCACATGCTCCTAGCTGTTGTGTTAATGTTACATCATGCCTAGCGCTTGTTGCATCACAAAGCAACATATATATGGTCATCATTACATTAAGTGCTGGCTACCGGATGTAGCGAGGTTGTTAGATAGACATCATACCTTTCTGTTCTATGGAAAAATTATATCTTTTCTTTTTTAGTATCAACGCTCACTCACCTCGGGAATGAGGATTCATTAGCACAGCCTTTTCGGATTTGTTTAGTCTTGGCACACTAGGAATTGGAAAGTTGATGCATGTGAGCTTCTAATAATCATCACCTTTTATCTAGATAGCCCTTTCATTCACCTAGTAATAACCTTTTTACTCCTACTCCTTTACAAGTAAGAAAGCATTCTAGCATTCTGTTTCTTTTTTCTTGAAAAAAAGCATTCTAGTAATTAAGAGGCAATCCATAGTAGTAAAACTAATACTGGTAACGAATGGACTACTGACTGTACAGAAATCGTTGTACTACACCATGTGCTGAAGTTGATTATTGAGACGAGCGCTAGCTCAGTGGTAGGAACACTTTGGAAGTGGATTTCAGTAAGAACAATAGGCTTTCCATCTCTGGCCTTCTCCATTCACGGATTCACCCTAAAATGGTAGGGGAGAGTAGTGATGGTTCTCACAGGTTTGCAGTGTTCTTGGCAGGGTTAGATTCTTGTATGGTCCAAGCAAAAATACACAGCCTCTTCCCAGCAGGGAGAGATGAAGCTGCTAATTAGTCAGTTTGCGGTCTGTACGGTGTTTCCCAAGCTGTTTCTTTTTCCAAGAACATGGATAGACAGACATGACCCAACCAGGTTAGCAGATTTTTAATACCAGGTTGACTACAAGCACTAATTACCCAATTAAGCCCAATCATTGGATGATTAATTATCGAGAAACAATATGAAATGAATCCGAAGCTCTGAAATAAAATATTTTAGACCAGCCTTTATTAAACTAGCAAAGCTCTTCCTTCTTCTCGATGCACTTTGCTTTTTTCTGTCTGCTAGCTGCCTCATGCAGTGGCTGCAGCATCCATCCATTTTGCCTCGCAGCATGCAGACAGCGCACTGCAAAGAAGTGCATACAAAGAAAAAGAACAGGATGAGTGCCTTGTTTTCAGACACTGTACGTTCACTTGATCGAGTTCTTGGATCAGCAATGGGAATGGTGCTTGGGAATGGTGCTTGCTGATCAGATAGTTAGGGTGTACAAGTGATTAAGCTATTATCTGTAGTAAAGTTGACCATAATAGTCCAAGTGCACTAGTAATGAATTAGTAATTTATTTTATCCTCACCTCCGGTAGCATTTCATTGCCATTCTAACCAAACATTTCCTTTCCCTTTTTGCTGCGTGGAAAGCATTCAACTAAGTTTTGGTATATGGAGGAGAAAGTTAAACAGAATTCAGAGATGACAAGTGGAACACAGGTAAGTACTGATTGTTCAATTAAGACAAAACAATGAAGGACTGGTTAGATGTACACTTAAAGTTTGGAGCTAAAATCCTTTTGCAATCCACTTTATTAATTTTTAAACAACCAGTTCAGTCCAAAAGTTGGTCCATCCAGTTTGGTAATGTGTGTCTGCTATCTGCAGCGCATACAGACAAGTAGACATAGCACTGCACAAACATGAGGTCAAATCTGGATGCTATTTTACTTGGTTCAAGAAGACAAACGGGAGTTTGTACTACTACATTGAAGTTCTGGGATCAGCAAGGCAGCTATGGTACAGTACTATCATTTGCCTTGATTTCTGCACCCGGAATGCATCAAGAACAAGCAAGGACAGGTGACAGTTTGTACACTCGAGTGCTGCATCTGGTATAGTACCCTGGAGTAACTTTTACTCGAACCTACGACAGCTTGGGAATGGTGCTGGTTGAGCAGAAAATTAGTGCGACGGAAGGCAAGATCTGTGCCACATGATTAAGGCATTATGTACAGTACAGTTGATCACAGCAGTACATCCAGTTGATGACCACTAGTAGTAGCAATTAGCATTGATACTAGTAAATGTATACCCATCTCTTATACGTACATAGTAGCTTGAAAATGTGTAAAATTCAGTCACAGCAATTAATTGAATAATTAACCTACATGAGTGTGAGCATGTCCTGACAGGTACACTCAGAGCTGAGAGAGGCTGTACCAAAGTTACAAAAAGAGCATATGTGCACCTGCAGGAGGAAGGATGAAAACCTTGGCATGGCCATCGAGTACATTCCCCCATGCGAATGCGAGGCCCCTCCTCGCTCAAAAGCAATCAAATCAAAGCGCCATCGATCGATCACCATGGCCCATGGGACCTCCCGCATATGCATATGCACGCCATGTCCACCAACACAACAGATCCAGCTCCCTTTTTGCTCGAGCTCTAGCTTGTGAACTTTAATTCCGAAAGGGGGCGAGGGGGAAAAAGTAGGAAGGAAAGAGATGGCAAACCGTAGGTAGATCAATCCATCTATCCATGGGAAAGCGAGTGGGACAAATGAACGAACCTAATGGGGGACAGGGAGATTGCAGATGTTGCACTGCCGCGTACCCACAAAAGGCACAAAAGCTCCTCCTCCTCCTCCTATCCTAAATTCATAACACTATCTAGCCAGTTATATTCGCTATAGGCAGTCAGATTCTCTTCTTGCTTTCAACAAAAGCTTTTTCGTAGTTAACCAGCGTATACAGCTGCGAAGCACTGCGCCTGTGGATCAGCGCTAGGCAGATGGCGGGTTCTAGTCTAGAAAAATGTGATTCCCTGGTAATTCAAGGTTTTGCCCATCACTTGCAAGGGAGCAAAATGCACGAAACCACCACATTCGTGTCATCACTTTACGATTCGTGGATCTGAGGGAGATAGAGCTTTCTGGTAGAAAGTTTACCTGGGCTAATACTATGCCAAACCCGACATATGAAAACCTTGATCGAGTTCTCGCGAGCGTTGAGTGAGAACAAAAGTTCTCTCTCGTAACGGTACAAGCCCTCTCGCGTGGAATATCCGATCACACACCCTTGTTCGTGGACTCAGGGGAGCCGAACCACATGGGAAACAAAAACACCTTTTCCTTCGAGATGGCCTAATTTGAACGCGAAGGTTTCTTGGACCTGATTGCGAGGGAGTGGCCTAAGGGTGCAGGAGGTAGGACTTCTGTTGAGCGTTGGCAGAATAAGACTAGGTATTTGAGAAGTTTCTTACGGGGGTGGGCTAAGCACCTTAGTGGGGTGTATAAGATTGAAAAGGACAGGCTCGTTTCTCTTATTCAGACCCTAGACTTAAAGACTGAAACTACGATTTTGCAACCAGCAGAGCTTCAGGTTAAAATTGAGGCGGAGAAGAGGTTGAAAGAACTTCTCCGCGAAGAAGAATTGAAGTGGGCATTGCGGGCTAAGGTCCGCAAAGTTGTCCAGGGGGACGCGAATACTCAATTCTTTCACTTGATTGCTAATGGTAAGCACAGAAAGAAGAGAATCTTTCAGCTTGAACAAGATGAAGGAACTATTTTAGGACAGGACAACCTCAAAACCTATATAACCGAGTATTACAAGCAGTTATTTGGACCTCCGGAGGATAGCTGTATGTCCCTCGATGAGTCCAGGACTGAGGATGTGCCTCAACTATCGGCTGCTGATAATGATATTCTGGTTGCCCCGTTCTCAGAGAAGGAGGTATTTGATGCTATTGCACAGATGAAAAACAATAAGGCTCCCGGACCGGATGGATTCCCGGTCGAGTTCTACAAAAAGTGCTGGCACATTATTAAGGGGGATTTGTTACCTATGTTTCATGATCTGTTCTCTGGACAGCTTCAATTATTTCACTTGAATTTTGGAACAATCACACTGCTTCCTAAGAAAACGGATGCTGTGATAATAGAGCAGTTCAGGCTGATCTGCCTTCTCAACGTTAGTTTCAAAATCTTCACCAAGGTCGAGACTAATAGGCTCACACAGATTACGCATTCTGTGGTGCAACAGTCTCAAACTGCTTTCATGCCGGACAGAAACATCCTTGAAGGGGTGGTCGTCCTTCATGAAACGCTCCATGAAATCCATTCAAAAAATTAGATGGAGTAGTTTTTAAGGTGGATTTCGAGAAAGTGTACGATAAACTCAAATGGCCATTCCTCCAACAGGCATTGCGTATGAAAGGTTTTGATGAAGCCTGCATCATTTACGCAAAAAGGGAGTGTTGCAATTAAAGTGAATGACGATATTGGTCATTACTTCCAGACACATAAATGCCTAAGACAAGGAAATCCGATGTTCCCTATCCTGTTTAACATTGTGGTTGATATGTTAACAATTTTGATAGGAAGGGCTAAGGAGAATGGTCAAGTAGGTGGCTTGGTACCTCATCTTGTTGATGGAGGTGTATCCATCCTTCAGTACGCTGATGATACAATCATCTTTATGGAGCATGACTTGGCCAAGGCGAGAAATATGAAGCTGGTGTTATGCCTCTTCGAACAATTGACCAGGTTAAAGATTAACTTTCACAAGAGCGAGTTGTTCTGCTTTGGTAGAGCCAAGGATGAACAAGAGGCTTATAGGCAATTGTTTGGGTGCGATTTGGGGGCTTTACCTTTTTCTACCTAGGTATACCAATCCACCACCGTAAGCTGACAAACAGAGAATGGAAATGCATCGAAGACCGATTTGAAAAGAAACTGAGTTGCTGGAAGGGCAAGCTCATGTCATACGGAGGCCGATTAATTCTGATAAATTTGGTGCTCACGAGTATGCCTATGTTTCTCTTGTCGTTCTTTGAAGTCCCAGTTGGAGTCAGGAAAAGGCTGGACTTTTATCGATCGCGTTTCTTTTGGCAGGGTGATGAACTAAAAAGAAAATACCACCTAGCCAAATGGGATGTCATCTGTAGACCGAAAGACCAAGGGGGTCTTGGTATTGAGAATCTTGAAGTTAAGAACAGATGCCTTCTCAGTAAATGGCTGTGGAAGCTGTCCAGTGAGACGGATGCCACGTGGGCGCAAATCCTTCGTAGCAAGTACCTTCAGACCAAAACTTTGTCCCAGGTGACAGTCAAGCCGACCGACTCGCCTTTCTGGAAAGGACTGATGAAAGTCAAACAATCCTTGTTTAATAGGACAAAGTTTATTATTGGCAACAGTGCTAGTACACGTTTCTGGGAGGATACTTGGATCGAAGAGGCACCCTTGGCCATTCAATACCCATCTTTATATCGTATTGTTCAACGATGTGAGGTGTTCGTTGCAATGGTATTTCAATCTATCCCCCTTAATATTCAGTTCAGATGGTCGCTAGCGGGCAATCGTTGGGAATAATGGCTCCGTTTAGTTAGGAGACTGATGGAGGTTCAGCTTTCTCAACAACCAGATGAATTACGCTGGAAGCTTACTAGGTCTGGAGTATTCACAGTTAAATCAATGTATATTGATGTTATCAATTCAAGCTTCATTCCTACCTCCAAGCATGTTTGGGCTGTCAAAGTTCCATTGAAAATAAAAGTGTTTATGTGGTTTGTCCATAAACAAGTTATTTTAACCAAGGACAACCTGACAAAGCGTAATTGGACAGGACCTACTAGGTGCAGTTTCTGTGATCGGGATGAGACGATCAAGCACCTTTTTCTTGATTACCCGCTAGCCAAAGTTCTTTGGCGGGCGGTCCACATTGCTTTTAATATTACTCCACCGAATTCTATCAACACGTTATTTGGGACGTGGCTTAATGGGATTGAGCCCGACTTAGCGAGACATATTCGTGTAGGAGTATGCGCTTTGATGTGGACTATCTGGAATTGCAGAAATGATTTGGTTTTTAACAGAACATCACGTATTCATTTTTTGCAGGTTATCTTCCGAGCCACGACATTGATCTATTTGTGATCGCTACTCACTCCGATGGAGGCCAGGGAGCATTTGGTTACTGGATCTGTCCGCTGGGAGATGGTAGCTCGGGATATCTTTAACCAGTTTGGATGGCGGTCATGTAATAGGATAGGCAATTAGTTTACCTACCTCTCTTTAGCCAGCCGGTTGTGGCATCCTTTATTTGGCTAGTTTGTGTTTCTAGCCCATTTTGGCTTTTGAGACCTTGTTGGAACTTATTTGTTTGGTTTAATTAGATGTCCGTATGCATCGCTCTGATGCAGAGGCCGGGGAGATCCCCCTTTTCGAAAAATAATATTGCACTGCACCATATTTCTGACAGTGGCAAAAAACACCGAGCTACTTTGTGAGCACGTTTTGACGTGGCTTATCCCTCTTGGGCCAACAGTGGTGACGGCGGGGCATTAACAACCATTGACTGCGCTGTGGAAAGCTGCTCGGGTTTTGCATTGTCGAAAGCGGCTTGAGCAAAACAAACCCGAGTGCTCTCTCTCTCTCTCTCTCCTCACTCGCCCACCCACCTCGATCTCCCTCACCTCTCTCGCGGAGCATGGCGGTGACGTGATCTAATGAAGGCGGATTCGGATCCATCGGTGAGGAGGGAAAGAGCATGAAGCGCGGATGGGGCCGGATGGCAGCGTGCCAGGGGCAGCCGCGGCAAGGAGGAGGATTATTGCGGCAACAGCCTGTTCCGTTCATATTCGCCAACACAATCATCGGCAGATGTCACCCGCAGGGTGGTGGAGGAGCCTCCCACTGCAAATGTCCCCCCTACGTGAGTTGCATTCCACTCTCGAGCTCTCCCTCTCTCAATATTCACTTCTCTCCTTCAAATTAGGGCTCCAAATTTGGAATGTTTGAAATGTATTAATAATTGGGCATTTGTAAGGAATGCTAATTGTTAGTTGTTTGATACTCCTAGTTTATGTATGTTTCTGAAACTGAAGGTTGTTGTCTTGTTTTATTGAATGTACTGAAATACTGAATTTAGTGTTTTGGATTTACCGAATGTTGTTATCCCGCTTGACTGTAATTAGGGTCGATGCTAACATTTGAAATGTGAGATTCCAATTCTATGGTAGGGATAACCTAGACATGACAATGTGTAGCTTTGAAATTACATATACCACCCTCTAGTTATTATGGATTTGGAGGGCTTTGAAACTACATATTACATCTATTATGTGAAGCAAGAGTGAACATGCATGACAGGTTTAGAGTTGCTTGACAACAATGCAATGGTTGAGGAAATGCTCAAAGAGTTTGAGCACATAAAATGTGTTAAGTTCATTATGCTTAAAGGAGATGCCCCAACACCACTTGATGTGAATATAGCATCACAAATATGTGAGGAGCAAATCCCCATTAGTACCATAGGGGAGCCTGTTGTATATATAGTTTGCAACCAAGGGGTTTCGAACACATAGTAGAGCAATGATATCCAGAGTAAGGACAAGGTTGTGTTGTAATCTGAAGAAGACAAGGATGAAAGTGAAGATGATGAAAAAAGAGAGGGATTCTAGTGTTGATTTTGTTTGGCCACCTGAGTTTGGTTACGATCCTAGACCATTGAGTGTTGATGAAGAAGATGTTGAATTATTTCATAGATTGGACAACTAAAGTTGCAAAGAGAGGATCCTTGGTACCACTATGAAGGAGACACAGATGTGGGCGAGATTTACCAGCCCGAGGAAAAAGGAAATGGATGATTGTGAGCCTGAGCCTTTTCTTCCAAAGAAGAAGAAACAAAATAGAGTTGGGCCTTCTAGCAAAGTTCGCCATGAAGAAGAAATTCTTCCCTTTTATGACTGAGTTGCCTTCCGATCATGAATTGAGCAATCCTTCTCATGTTAATGACAGTGATTATGATGGTGATGTATATGATTTTTTACTATTTCATGTTATTATATTATCAATCTTGTATGCTTTTTGTGTCACTTTATATCATTTTTGAGGACTAACCTATTAACCCAGTGCCCAGTGTCAGTTGCTTTTTTATGCATGCTTTTGGTTTTACAGAAAATCCTTACCAAACAAAGCCAAACACGATGAAACTTTTTGATGATTTTTTTGGACCAAAAGAGACCTAGAAACTTTGGGGGAGTCCAGATGACAGACGAGGAGATGACAAGGCAACATGGCGCGCCCAGGGGGTAGGTGCGCCGTGCCTACTTGTGGGCCCCTCATGGCTCCATCTGACCTAATTCCAGCGCTACAAATTTCCAAATATTGCAAAACTCCCAGAGCGAGACCAAAAAAATTCTGCCGCCACAAAGCTCTATTCTTCTGTGATCTCATCTGGAGGCCTTTTCTGGTACTCTGCTGACGGGGAAATCGATCACGAAGGCCATCTTCATCAACCTTGCTACCTCCATGATGATGTGTGAGTAGTTCCCCACAAGACCTACGGGTCCATAAAAGTAGCTAGATGTATGTCTCTCCCTCCCTCCCTCTCTCTCCCTCCCTCTCTCTCTCTCTCTCTCTCTCTCTTTCTCTCTCTCTCTTAATGTTCAATACAATGTTCTCTTCGGAGATCAGTTCGATGTAATCTTTTGTGCTGCGTTTGTTGGGATCCGATGGATTGTAGGTTTATGATCAAATTTTTCATTGAAAGTAACTGAGTTTATTCTGAACTTTCTTATGCGTGATTATTATAGCTTTGTATTTCTCTCTGATCTATCTGTTTAGTTTGGCCAACTAGATTGATTTATCTTCAGGGAGAGTGGTGCTTTGTGGTAGGTTCAATATTGCGGTGTCCTCACCTCGTGACAGAAGGGGGTAGCAAGACACATATTTGTATTGTTGGTACTAAGGGTGAAACGATGGGGTTCAATCATATTGATTGGTCTTACTTTATCTATATTGTGTCATCATGCTTAAAGCGTGTAAGTGCATCTAGTGCCCCTTAGTGATTTTGGTGTATTAAAGACTTATAGGTTAAGTGACTAATGAGTTTGTGGGTGTACACATGTCTATAATTCTATGAGGAGTTTGATATTTACGATGAAAGTTGACCCCTAAAAATGAATGTCTTCAGCTGAAGACTTTGGTTTTCTTGAAGACTTTGAAATTGAAAAAACTGGTGTGACCGTGAAGACTTGATATTCATGCGAGGATTATGAAGCATGAAGACTTTTGTTTTCGTAGTTTCGTTTTCTATTACTTGAGTCATAGGAAACACCATATTGTTAAAGGGAGTCGAGGAAAAACGAAGGAAAAGTTTCCAAGTGATGCTCATCTCAAAATCCTACACCTACCCAATCTTTTCGAGTGAAGCCATTGGAAATCTCATACAGTTCAGTCAATTTCTTCAGTGACAGAGATGAAGATCTTCTAGTCTCTGAGGAATTTGTTCTGACTGAGGAGTTAGGAATTCGCTAGTGCGGATTGCCTACAAGTGAGGAACATGATAGCCCTGAGGAATTTGATAGTCAAATATCCGACCATTGTTGTGCTATGCGCCAGCTATTCCAAAATATCTACCCATCTAACGCTCATATCATTGAAGGGCATTTATGTCTTATCATGTCGGGCTGCTCCCTAGACTACAAATAGCCGCCCCCTACAACCACTAGTTGGTTGGCTGCTCCGCGAGAAACTGTCACTTGTCATTGAGAGCATCCCATCCTCCGAGGACTTTGAGCAAAAATCATCAAGTGAGGAAAACCCAAACCCAAACACCTACAAACCCAAAGTGATTGAGCATCACTGAAGAGATTATTCCTGTGTGGAACCGACGCTTGTTACCTTTGAGGACTGTGCATCCTTCAGACGGTTAGGCATCATGGTCTAGAGCATCCAAGAGGAAATTGTGAATAGTCAAGTGACCGAGTCTGTGAAGGTTTGGAAGTCACCTGAAGACTTACCAGGAGTGATTGGGCGAGACCTATGTGATCTTAGCTCAAGGAGAATACGGTGAGGACTATGTGTCCGGGACTGTGTGTCCTCAGGTTTAAATACCCAGCCACTCCAACCAGACGTACGACTGTCACAACAGTTGGAACTGGTTTACCAAATCATCATCTTCACCAAGCTACTGGTTCTATTTCCTCAACCCTTTCATTTCCCCATTCTTGTGTTGAAGTACTTGGTCGTTACTATTTGAAGACTTTGGCTGAAGACTTTCTCAATTTCCTCAATCCTATTTCTTCAGTCAGTTTGTCTTCAGCCTGCTTATCCCGTATTTATGCTACTTGTACTCTACGTTGGTTTTCATTTCATCATGATGGCTGTGCTACTACTATGTTATGCTTGCATCTGAGTACTTATTCCGCTGCTAAGTAGTTCGTTACTTAGGAATTTCCTCACCCTGAAATTTCCCAGTGACAAATTTGTAAAAATCGCCTATTCACCCCCTTCTAGTCGATATAACGCACTTTCAATTGGTATCAGAGCAAGGTACCCCCTTATTCTATGTGATTTTGGTTTAACCACCTAGAGTTTTAGTTATGTCGACTGCAGGCATGATCAAGGTCTCGGCTGGGTGTCCTACCTTCGATGGGACAGACTACCCCTACTGGAAGAACAAGATGCGAATGCATCTTGAGGCAATTGACAACGATCTCTGGTACGTTGTGGAAAATGGCGTTCCCTCCATCACTCCTACCATTAACGCTGGTGATGTGAAGAGATTCAAGCAACTCGACTCTCAAGTGAAGAATATTATATGTGGTCATCTGAGCAAAGGGCAGTATGGCAGAGTGAGTGCTTTGGAGACAGCAAAGCTTATCTGGGATAGGCTGTCCAAGGTCAACAAAGGAGTCTCTGAAGGAAATATGCCCTAGAGGCAATAATAAAGTTATTATTTATTTCCTTATTTCATGATAAATGTTTATTATTCATGCTAGAATTGTATTAACCGGAAACATAATACATGTGTGAATACATAGACAAACATCGTGTCACTAGTATGCCTCTACTTGACTAGCTCGTTGATCAAAGATGGTTATGTTTCCTAACCATAGACATGAGTTGTCATTTGATAAACGGGATCACATCATTAGGAGAATGATGTGATTGACTTGACCCATTCTGTTAGCTTAGCACTTGATCATTTTAGTTTACTGCTATTGCTTTCTTCATGACTTATACATGTTCCTATGACTATGAGATTATGCAACTCCCGATTACCGGAGGAACACTTTGTGTGCTACCAAATGTCACAATGTAACTGGGTGATTATAAAGGTGCTCTACAGGTGTCTCCGATGGTACTTGTTGAGTTGGCATAGATCGAGATTAGGATTTTTCACTCCGATTGTCGGAGAGGTATCTCTGAGCCCTCTCGGTAATGCACATCACTAATGAGTTAGTTGCGGGATGATGCAATACGGAACGAGTAAAGAGACTTTCCTGTAACGAGATTGAGCTAGGTATTGAGATACCGACGATTGAATCTCAGGCAAATAACATACCGATGACAAAGGGAACACCGTATGTTGTTATGCGGTTTGACCGATAAAGATCTTCGTAGAATATGTAGGAGCCAATATGAACATCCAGGTTCTGCTATTGGTTATTGACCAGAGAAGTGTCTCGGTCATGTCTACATAGTTCTCGAACCCGTAGCGTCCGCACGCTTAACGTTCGGTAACGATCGGTATTATGAGTTTATGTGATTTGATGTACCGAAGGTAGTTCGGAGTCCCGGATGAGATCGGGGACATGACGAGGAGTCTCGAAATGGTCGAGGCGTAAAGATCGATATATTGGACGACTATATTCGAACATCGGGAAGGTTCCGAGTGATTCAGGTATTTTTCGGAGTACCAGTGAGTTACGAGAATACGGGGGAAGAAGTATTGGGCCTCATGGGCCAAGTGGTGGAAGAGAGGAGGCAGGACAAGGCAGGGCACGCAGCTCTCCTAGCCCAAACCGAATTGGACTAGGGGGGCGGCCCCCCTTTCCTCCTTTCCTCCCTATCCTTCCTTCTCCCTCTCCTCCTTCCTCCCCCTCCTAGTAGGAGTAGGAAAGGGGAGTCCTAATCCTACTAGGAGGAGGACTCCTCCCGGCGCGCCCTGCAAGGGTCGGCCGGCCTCCCCCCTTGCTCCTTTATATACGGGGGCAGGGGGCACCCAAGGACACACAAGTTGATTGTTCCAAGCCATGTGCGGTGCCCCCCTCCACCATAATCCACCTCGATCATATCGTAGCGGTGCTTAGGCAAAGCCCTGCGTCGGTAACAACATCATCACCATCATCACGCCGTCGTGCTGACGGAACTCTCCCGTGAAGCTCTGCTGGATCGGAGTTCATGGGACGTCATCAAGCTGAACGTGTGCTGAACTCGGAGGTGCCGTGTGTTCGGTACTTGGATCGGTCAGATCGTGAAGACATTCGACTACATCAACCGCATTCTCATAACGCTTCCGCTTACGTTCTACAAGGGTACATAAACGATACTCTCCCCTCTCGTTGCTATGCATCACCATGATCTTGCGTGTGCGTAGGAAAATTTTGAAATTACTACATTCCCCAACAGTGGCATCCGAGCCAGGTTTATGCGTAAATGTCATATGCATGAGTAGAACACAAACAAGTTGTGGGCGTGGGTATATACATATTGCTTGCCGTCACTAGTTGATTCTTGATTCAGCGGCATTGTTGGATGAAGCGGCCCAGACCGACATTACACGTACGCTTACGCGAGACTGGTTCTACCAACGTGCTTCGCACACAGGTGGCTAGTGGGTGTCTGTTTCTCCAGCTTTAGTTGAATCGGATTCAATGAACAGGGTTCTTTCTGAAGATCAAAAAGCAATCACTATACCGCGTTGTGGTTTTTGATCCGTAGGTAAGAATGGTTCTTGCTCAGCCCGTAGCAGCCACGTAAAACTTGCAACAACAAAGTAGAGGACGTCTAACTTGTTTTTGCATGGCATGTTGTGATGTGATATGGTCAAGGCATGATGCTAAATTTTATTGTATGAGATGATCATGTTTTGTAACATAGTTATCGGCAACTGGCAGGAGCCATATGGTTGTTGCTTTATTGTATGAAATGCAATCGCCATGTAGTTGCTTTACTTTATCACTAAACGGTAGCGATAGTCGTGGAAGCAATATTTGGCGAGACGACAACGATGCTACGATGGAGATCAAGGTGTCGCATCGGTGACGATGGTGATCATGACGGTGCTTTGGAGATGGAGATCAAATGCACAAGATGATGATGGCCATATCATATCACTTATATTGATTGCATGTGATGTTTATCCTTTATGCATCTTATTCTGCTTGATTGACGGTAACATTATAAGATGATCTCTCACTAAATTTCATGGTACAAGTGTTCTCCCTAAGTATACACCGTTGCCAAAGTTCGTCATGCCGAGACACCACGTGATGGTCGGGTGTGATAAGCTCTACGTTCATATACAACGGGTGCAAGCTAGTTTTGCACATGCAGAAATACTCGGGTTAAACTTGACGAGCCTAGCATATGTAGATATGGCCTCGGAACACTGAGACCGAAAGGTCGAGCGTGAATCATATAGTAGATATGATCAACATAGTGATGTTCACCATTGAAAACTACTCCATTTCACGTGATGATCGGTCATGGTTTAGTTGATTTGGATCACGTGGTCACTTAGATGATTAAAGGGATGTCTATCTAAGTGGGAGTTCTTAAATATGATTAATTGAACTTTAATTTATCATGAACTTAGTACCTGATAGTATTTTGCTTGTCTATGTTGTTGTAGATTGATGGCCCGTGCTGTTGTTCCGTTGAATTTTAATGCGTTCCTTGAGAAAGCAAAGTTGAAAGATGATGGTAGCAATTACACGGACTGGGTCTGTAACTTGAGGATTATCCTCATTGCTGCACAGAAGAATTACATCCTGGAAGCACCGCTAGGTGCCAAACCCGCTGCAGGAGCAACGCCAGATGTTATGAACGTCTAGCAGAGCAAAGCTGATGACTACTCGATAGTTCAGTGTGCCATGCTTTACGGCTTAGAACCAGGACTTCAACGACGTTCTGAATGTCATGGAGCATATGAGATGTTCCAGGAGTTGAAGTTAATATTTCAAGCAAATGCCCGGATTGAGAGATATGAAGTCTCCAATAAGTTCTACAACTGCAAGATGGAGGAGAATAGTTCTGCCAGTGAACATATACTCAGAATGTCTGGGTACCATAACCACTTGACTCAACTGGGAGTTAATCTTCCTGTTGATAGTGTCATTGACAGAGTTCTTCAATCACTGCCACCAAGCTACAAGAGCTTCGTGATGAACTATAATATGCAAGGGATGGATAAGACGATTCCCGAGCTCTTCGCAATGCTAAAAGCTGCGGAGGTAGAAATCAAGAAGGAGCATCAAGTGTTGATGGTCAACAAAACCACTAGTTTCAAGAAAAAGGGTAAAGGGAAGAAGAAAGGGAACTTCGAGAAGAACAACATACAAGTTGCCGCTCAAGAGAAGAAACCCAAGTCTGGACCTAAGCCTGAGACTGAGTGCTTCTATTGCAAAGGGACTGGTCACTGGAAGCAAAACTGCCCCAAGTATTTGGCGGATAAGAAGGATGGCAAGGTGAACAAAGGTATATGTGATATACATGTTATTGATGTGTACCTTACTAAAGCTCGCAGTAGCACCTGGGTATTTGATATTGGTTCTGTTGCTAATATTTGCAACTCGAAACAGGGACTACGGACTAAGCGAAGATTGGCTAAGGACGAGGTGACGATGCACGTGGGAAATGGTTCCAAAGTCGATGTGATCGCAGTCGACACGCTACCTCTACATCTACCTTCGGGATTAGTTTTAGACCTGGATAATTGTTATTTGGTGCCAGCGTTGAGCATGAACATTATATCTGGATCTTGTTTGATGCGAGACGGTTATTCATTTAAATCAGAGAATAATGGTTGTTCTATTTATATGAGTAATATCTTTTGTAAGTGCATCTAGTGCCCACCCTAGTTGGTTTTGGAGTATTGACGACAAACCTAGTTGAGGGACTAATGTGTTTGTGAGAATTGCAGGATAACATAGGTAGAAGTCCCTCATTTATTCGGTTTTCCTACCAGAGATGACCCCTAAAAATGTATGAAGACATTGAAGTCAAAGGTGGTATATGAAGATATTCACATTGAAGACTATGACAAGAGAAGACACCGCATGAAGCCTATGGAGCTCGAAGACTTAGATCTTTCGTAGTTCTTTTTCTTCTGTGTTGAGTCATAGGAACCACCATACTGTTAAGTGGGGTCCAAGAGAACCAGTCAGAATGACTGAAGTGATGCTTAAACAAAACCTATGTCTTCGAGTGAAGACTTTGAGAGCGAATCTTGTCCAGAGTCGGACAAGTCAGCTTTACTTGTAGCCCAAGTAAAGTTGCCGTGTGAGTTTGAAATCTGACCGTTGGAACACGTGTCAGTTCCTTAGTGACCCAGGGTCATTTCGGACAAATCAGGTCGGGTTGCCAAGTGGCTATAAATAGCCCACCTCTACAACCATAAACGGTTGGCTGCTCAGATTCAGAGTACGGCTTTTGTCGTTTGAGAGCAACCCACCTCGAAGCCTTTGAGAGAGAATTCCTTGCGAGGATAAAGCCCTAACCACCCAGAGCCAAAGATAATTAGGCATCACTTAAGTCTTCTTGTCTGTGTGATTTGAAGACTTATTACACTTGAGGACTGTGCATCCTCCAGCCGGTTAGGCGTCGCGTTCTGAGCATCCAAGAGACATTGTGGATTGCCGGTGAACAAAGTCTGTGAAGGTTTGGGAGTCTACCTTGAAGACTTACCAGAGTGATTGGGCGAGGTCTGTGTGACCTTAGCTCAAGGGGAATATGGTAAGGACTGGGTGTCCTGACTGCGTGTTCAGGACTGGGTGTCCGGGACTGTGTGTCCTAAGGTTTAAATACCTAGCCGCCCTAACCAGACGTACAGTTGTCACAGCAACTGGAACTGGTCCAACAAATCATTGTCTTCAACGAGTCACTGGTTTCATCTTCCCTTCCCTTTACTTACTGTTACTCCTTGTGAAGTCATTGTATGATTGCACTATCTTTTATCTTCACTGAGTGACTGCGTTTTCTGTTTGGCTTCATAATATCTTCCTACCTGATCCTTACTACATTGCTGCTATTAGTCATTGTGCTTTCACTCCATTGAGTACTTGACTATGGCTTGCCTAGTGTAGTCTACCTTCCGCTGCTGGGTAATAGGTTTATTTCTATCGTTTGTCTTCATAACTTTCATGTTTTGAAGACTTTCATAAAAATCACCTATTCACCCCCCTCTAGTCAATATAACGCACTTTCAATTGGTATCAGAGCAAGGTGCTCCCTTGTTCTGTGTGATTCGGTTTAACCACCTAGAGTTTTAGCTATGTCGACTGCAGGGATAATTAAAGTCTCCGCTGCGTGCCCCGTCTTCGATGGAACTGAATATCCCTACTGGAAGAATAAGATGCGCATGCATCTTGAAGCCATTGACGTCGACCTATGGTATGTCGTCATGAACGGTGTTCCCAAGATGGAGAAGGTGTCACTGCTGCTGATGTCAAGAAGTTCGTTCAACTGGACTCTACTGCCAAGAATATCATCTGTGGTCATCTGACCAAAGGACAGTATGGCCGTGTGAGTGCTTTGGAAACATCTAAGCTGGTCTGGGACTGGCTCTCCAAGTTCAATGAAGGCGTCTCAACCCAGAGAGATCAGAGAATCAATGTCCTTCGCAACCTCTTCAACCGCTTCAAGCGAAATGACAATGAGAATGTCCAGCTCACATTTGACCGACTCACTGACATCACAAGCTTCAAGCCCTCGGCTCTACTGAGATCACCAAGCATGAAGTCGTCAAGACACTACTGAGATCACTTGACAGTTCGTTTGACACCCTAGCCCTGATGATTCAAGAACGTCCTGATTTCAAGACACTCGAGCCGTCTGACATACTTGAGAGGCTCAACACACATGAGTTTCAGCTTTCTGAGAAAAGAGATATCTACGGTCCAAACTATGGGCGAACTCGTGTCTTGAAGGCAAAAGTTGTCTCCTCATCTGAAGAAGAATCTGACAACTGTTCTGATGATCCTGAAGACATTGGAAGGGAACTTGCTATGCTTGTCAAGAAGTTCCAAAAATTCACCAAGAAGAAAGGCTTCAGAAAGTCTTCCCGATCAAGCTCAAGGAATGATGAAGCTTCTGCTCATGACTACAAGAAGAAAACATGTCACAAGTGCAAGAAACCTGGCCACTTCATCTCTGAGTGTCCACAGTGGGACAATGAGAACAAAAAGAAGAAGAAGAGCAAGGAATATGACTCTGACGACAAGAAGAAGAAGAAATACTCAAAGTCTTCTTCCAAGTCTTCTCAAAGTCTTCATCACACAAGAAGAGCTCATCTGGCAAGGCACGCGCGTTTGTTGGCAAGGAAATGGATTCAGAGGAGGAGTCCGCTTCTGAGGAGGCGGAGGTGGAGTCTGAGGAGGAGTCCGATTCAGGCGTCGCAAGTCTGGCTACAGCATACGTTGCCAAGTCCATCTTCAACACTAAAGACAATGACTTCATCACCGACACCGATGCACATGACAAGGACTACTCCGCTTCTACCTACTGCTTCATGGCACGCGGTGCCAAGGTAAACACACGCACTACTCACTATCAAACATCTAGTGACGATGACTCTGATTGTGGTTCAAAACCCAGCAACAAAACACTTGCTAAAATTGCAACTGAACAACAGAAAGCTATGGAACATATTCAAAAACTGTTAGACAGAAGCGATGATCTGTTAGGTGCTGAAATGACTCGATCTGAATCCTTAATTGAAGACATAAAAAATCTTCACGTTAAGTATCAGGAACTTGAAAGTCGTCATGAAACTCTCTCAACAACTCATGAAAAGCTTTCCTATGATTATCTTCAAAGGAAGCAAGATCTTGAGAAATTGAGAGAGGCTCATGAAGATCTTCAAAAGGAAAATGAGTCACTTCGCGCCAAACAGATCAGTTCCGCTCAGGAAGGATTTGAACCACCATGTCTTAAATGCATTGAGCGTGATAATGCTACTTCTGTTGCTGAATGTTCTACTGCTACTACTGTTGCAATATCTTCAACTGTTGATGTGGTAACTAACCCCTCTGCTGAGGATACCACTGCTATTGCTGATGAGAATGCTAGGTTGAAGACATTGCTTGAAACAGGGATGTACAAAAGTCTTAAAGGGCATCAGACACTATGTGATGTCCTCAAAAAGCAGATTCTGAACCGAAACCCGAGGAAAGAGGGTGTTGGGTTCGTAAGGAAAATGAATGCTGATGGCTCTTACTGGAAACCTGAGCAGTACCCCAAAACCACGTGGGTTGCTGCAAAGGAACCTTCAGCAGATCCATCCAATCTATCTGGCTTCACTTGTGCTAACACCATTATCATTGATGAATCCCTTGATGCAAACTATAAACTGTTTAGGAATCAGAATGGTGAAGTGTTTGCCAGGTACATTGGTACTAACTGCAGGAATGGACCACCTATGAAGAAGATCTGGGTTCAGAAAAGGTGTCTGGAGAATCTTCCTGTGAATGTCATCATGACACCTCACGTGAAGAAGACAAACCTCAGACCAAAGGCTTCATACGGTCCAAAGGCTTCATACAGACAGAGGACTCACCTGAGTCGCACTAACGCAAATGTTTTGCAGGAAACCATACTCAGGCGTATGAATATGAGAGCGGTTCATCAAACCGCCATGTTCATAAGACCAAGAACTATTCTGCTTATTCTTATGAGTACTATTGTCCGCCTGCAAGACTGTTTGCTAGGGCTCCAAAGCCAAAGTTCTCAGATGCTACACTTAGACTTATTGCTTCTAAGCCACCCTTGAAGATGTGGGTGGCTAAGAAAGCTTAACTCTCTTTTGCAGGGAAGGGTCTCCAGCAGAAAACCAAAATCGTCTGACGCTATTGCTGGGGACCTTAAACATCTTGTAGGGTGCAAGATCAAATGCCTGAACGGTCTTACCATGTACTTCGTTCCTGAATCACTTGCTACTCTCCCTATTAGTCCTAATCTAGATCTAAGCTTTCATAACCCACTGGTTCGTCAAATGTTTTTGCTTCACAATGCTCTTGGTGAAGCCTATCCCCCTAACTGCACTGTAGGGTACGACACCAGCGTCTTCAGAATGGATTATTGATAGTGGGTGTACAAATCACATGACTGGCAAAAGAAGCCTTCTTATGGACTCAACCTTACGTCCATCCAACAAGAGCCACATCACATTTGCTGACACTGGTAAAAGTAAGGTATTGGGTCTAGGTAGAGTTGCAATCTCAAGGGATCAACACATGGATAAAGTCATGCTTGTTGAATCCCTTGGCTTCAACTTAATGTCTGTCTCAATGCTTTGCGATTTAAACATGATCGTAATATTTGGAAAATATCGTTGCCTTGTTCTAATGGAATCTGACAAGTCTCTAGTATTTGAAGGGTATCGAAAAGATGATTTGTACGTGGTAGATTTCTCAGCAGGACCATAGCTTGCCGTATGTCTTCTAGCAAAAGCTTCAGAATGCTGGCTCTGGCATCGGAGGCTTGGGCATGCTGACATGAGGAACCTCCACACCCTGGCAAAGAAGAAGCATGTCATAGGCATTGAGGGCGTCAAGTTCAAGAAACATCACTTATGCGGTGCCTGTGAGGCAGGAAAGATGACGAGGGCCAAACACCCCTCGAAGACAATCATGAGTACTACTCGACCCTTCGAACTGCTTCACATGGATCTTTTCGGTCCCACTCATTACTCAACTCTTACTACTACTGCTTGTCTCTATGGCTTTGTCATTGTTGATGATTATTCTAGATATACTTGGGTGCACATAATCCTTTACAAGACTGAAGTGCAGGATGTCTTCAGACGCTTCGCCAATCGAGCAATGAACAACTATGGCGCCAAGATAAAGCATATCAGAAGTGACAATGGCACTAAATTCAAGAACACTGGACTTGATACATATCTTGATACCTTGGGCATCACAAATGAATTCTCAGCCCCGTACACGCCACAGCAGAATGGCGTCGTCGAACGCAAGAATAGAACACTCATTGAGATGGCCAGAACGATGCTAGATGAATACAAGACTCCAAGAAAATTCTGGCCTGAAGCCATTGATACTGCATGCCATACAATCAATCGTGTTTATCTTCACAAGCTTCTGAACAAGACATCTTATGAGCTCCTTATAGACAAGAAGCCAAATGTCAGTTACTTCAGAGTATTTGGCGCCAAGTGCTGGATCAAGGACCCACATCACACCTCGAAGTTCGCACCAAAAGCACATGAGGGTTTTATGCTTGGATATGGAAAGGATTCGCACTCCTACAGAGTCTTCAATCTCTTTCATTACAAAGTGGTTGAAACAGTGGATGTGCGCTTCGATGAGACCAAGGGTTCACAAAGAGAGCAACTGCCAAATGTGCTAGATGAAGTTCCATCCAGTGAATCAATCAAGCTAATGGGAACAGGAGAAATTATACCTTCTGAAGCTCATCCTGAAGATGAACTTATCATCTCAGCACCTGATCAACATGAAGACAATGCTCATCCTGAAGACATTCCTTCTAACAATGACAATGATCAGCAAGAGCAAAATCTTCGCCCTGCACATCCTCGTGTTGCCAATGAAGTGCAGATTGAAAGAATAATTGATAGCATCAATGCACCCGGTCCACTCACTCGTTCAAGGGTAACTCAGCTGGCAAATTTCTGTGGGCACTTCGCATTCGTCTCAATAACAGAACCCAAGAAAGTTGAAGAAGCCTTCATGGAACCTGAATGGATTCAAGCTATGCAAGAAGAGCTTCAACAGTTTGAGCTGAATAATGTATGGGAACTGGTTAAGCGTCCTGATCCACGGAAGCACAATATAATAGGCACCAAATGGATATACCGCAACAAGCAAGATGAGCATGGTCAAGTTGTCAGAAACAAAGATCGTCTCGTTGCTCAAGGATATACTCAAGTGGAAGGCATTGACTTCGATGAAACATTTGCTCCTGTGGCTAGACTTGAAGCCATACGCATATAGCTGGCCTATGCAAATCATCATAACATACTTCTATATCAAATGGATGTGAAGAGTGCTTTTCTGAATGGCAAGATTGAAGAAGAAGTGTATTTTGCACAACCGCCTGGCTTTGAAGATCCAAAATATCCTGACATGGTATACAAGCTCAACAAGGCACTGTATGGCCTCAAACAAGCCCCTCGGGCCTGGTATGACACACTCAAATACTTCCTGAAGAGCAAAGGCTTCATACCTGGTTCTCTTGACCCCACTCTCTTCACGAAGACATATGATGGTGAACTGTTTGTGTGCCAAATATATGTGGATGACATTATCTTCGGCTGCACCAATCAGAAGTACAGTGAAGAGTTTGGATATATGATGCAAGAGCAATATCAAATGTCTATGATGGGAGAGCTGAAGTTATTTCTCGGTCTTCAAATATGACAGCAACGCAACGGCATCTTCATATCTCAAGAGAAGTATCTCAAAGATTGCCTGAAGAAGTTCGGTATACAAGACTGCAAAGGCTTCACGACACCAATGCCAGCCAAGCATCATCTGGGTCCTGACGACAATGGTAAAGAGTTTGATCAAAAGGTATACCGCTCCATGATTGGTTCTTTACTTTATCTATGTGCATCTAGGCCAGATATTATGCTTAGTGTTTGCATGTGTGCTCGATTTCAAGCGGCACCGAAGGAGTCGCATCACTTAGCTGTGAAGCGAATTCTTCGATATTTGGCTCACACCCCAACTCTAGGATTATGGTATCCAAAGGGCTCAGAGTTTGATCTGGTTGGATTCTCGGATGCTGATTATGCTGGTGACAAGGTGGATCGCAAGTCTACATCAGGCACATGTCATTTTCTGGGACGATCACTTGTATGTTGGTCTTCAAAGAAGCAGAACTATGTATCTCTCTCCACTGCTGAATCTGAATACATTGCTGCTGGATCTTGCTGCGCTCAGCTTCTGTGGATGAAGCAAACACTCAAGGACTATGGCATTCATCTGAAGCAAGTGCCACTCTACTGCGACAACGAAAGCGCCACCAAGATTGCCAACAACCCAGTTCAGCACTCGAAGATAAAGCACATTGAAATTCGTCATCACTTTATCAAAGATCATGTTGTGAAGGTAGATATTGATATCATACACGTCAACACTGAAGAGCAATTGGCATATATCTTCACCAAGCCCTTGGATGAGAAGAGATTTTGCAAGTTACGGTGTGAGCTAAATATCTTGGAATCCTCAAATGTCCTGTGATCACGCACACATCCTAACACTTATGCATATTGATGACTTAGATGTGCAACACACGAAGTAAAGTATATCTTCAATCAATGAAGACATACATTCTAAGTGTGAATACATTAATGTGGAATTTGACTTCGGAGCGCCACGATAATTGTGCGCCGTGTCTGGGTCTAATACTTCCTATACGGTGGGTAACGCCACCACCACATGTTCTGTTTGAAGTGTTTCACTCATGGCGGTACATTTGCTATGTCTTCACATTTGGTTTGACTTCAATCTCAACATATCTTCATGATTATCTTCACTATGTTGATTATATAGATATATATATATATACTAGTGTTCTGTCCTCTACAACATGCACTTATAGCTATGTCTTCTTGTTGAATCTTTTGAACTAAGTGAATGTGATCGGACCCTAACCTCTCTATGCTTTCTACCTCAAATTCTATCTCTCCAAATCATATGCATTCTATTGAAACTGTCGAATGTCTTCTCTGCGTCCTTGTCAGCGGAAGATACAGAGACAACCATTAAGTCCGTTTTCAATGCTCATTCCTCCACATGAAATCCGGAGAAGTAGGAACGACCACCCGACAATCCAGGCGTGCGTGGGATGTGGAACAAACCCCAAACTTCCGCATAATGGCCACGTGTTCCTCAGATGCGAATCGCCAGGGGCACCTGTGTAATAACGCAATGCCGCCCCTGTGCCTATAAATACACACTTCACAGCGGTCATTATCTCTTCTTCCACTCTCGCACGAACCCTAGCGCCACCGCTAGCCCTCGACGACGCCGGCGACGAAGTGCTTCGCTGCCGCAACCTCTCCGACGCCGTCTTCACGCCGACCGCGGACATCGTCCTCTCCGCCGTCGCCGTAGGTGTCCTCCGTCGCCAAGTTAGGGCACGGAAGATCGAACTGCTCGGCCTCATCTTCCACTCCATCTAGCAGTTCTTAGTGTGGTAAATAAAACTTCCTTTTTACGGCACCATTGATCCTATGGCTTCGTCACTTTTTACCACAAGCAGTTTCTATTCACACAAGTCAGATCTCTCTCATACTGCATCTCATAACATGCCTAGTATATTCACTTATGCTTCACAAAGTAGTTAGATTCCTCACTTGTACTGATCTATGGATTCGTACAAATCTGGAACCAACTCCTTATCTATGAGTGAATGTCTTCGCACGATGAGGTCAATGTCTTCTAAACTGATTTATCTTCAAAATCTTCTGAGAATGCATATGACCTCTTCCCCTTCCCTCGCACCTTAATGCTGTCACAGGTACATGTCCGTGGGAGAATCCTTTGGTTCTCATAGTCTGCATTCATTTGCAGAATGCTTACAGCATCACATAAATTCTCCCGAAGCCAGTTCCTGTTTGTCCAGCAAGCGAAAACCTTTGAAGCCTCTGAACGTATTGAAGCCTTTCAGATTAAGGTTCATGGCTTCAGAAAAATCAGCAAGGAAGGGTGGCAGAAAGCGTCGTGGAGAAACATCTAGAGATCTGCCAGATGACCTCTCAGAACTGTACAAGATAGATCCTGAAGAGGATTACAATCAGCGCAAGACCCAAATCCAATGGATTCGAAGATATTGGGCAGAACAATGGTTCAAGTACCGATTTGTAACCCAGGAATATGCTGAGAAATATGCCATCAAGAGACCGTGGGGAGACATCCTATACAAGAATCTTCAACCCAGGTCCAGAGATGAAGCCATTGAACAAGGCTTCTATCCCTGCATGGTCCGTGGGCCACAACCTGTTGATGCACACCCATCGTCACTGCTATGGTGTCGTGACGACAATCTGTTTAAGCGCAACTTCCAGTTTGCTCAGAACTCAGCAAAGCAGAACAAGAAGACTTTGGGGTTAGATTTCAACCCTGGTCCCTCAGCTCCAAGGGCTGATGGCACACGAGATGCAGAACCCAATGTCATCGGTCCTTTCTACAACGTTGAAGGCCTCATCACCCATATCTTGGTTCAAGGGACTGTAGTGAATGAGCCTGCAGCTGACGATGAATCAGATGAAGCGCCTATAGCGCCGAAGCCTAAGAAGTTGAAGAAGCCTAAAGCTTCAAAGCCTGCCCCTTCACCAAAAATCTCACGGGCGAAGCCACTGGCAACTGCACCTCCTGAAGACAGTGTGCAGTCCGAAGATTTATCACGCATCTCCAAGCCCTAGAAGGTCAAGATGCCTCTGCCACACACCGGCCAAGAGCTAACAACTACTGCCATTCTGCGCAACGATGCCATTGATCTGTCAAGTGATGAAGATCTTGCAGATGACGCTCTTGAGCAACTCATCAAGAGCAAAGAAGAAGCAGAAATCTTCAATGATCTGCCGCTCTTTGATGTAACAATCATCCACAACTTCAATGATGAGTGGTTTGACACACCAAACATCAGCTTCGAAGATCTTCAACTACCCATTGGCCTCAGTGTCGCCTTCCAAGGCGCCATTGCTTCAGAACTAGCTATCGCCCAGCACATTGTTGAATTGAAGCAGAAGATTGACATTGAAAAGGCTCAGTTCAAGAAGCATATGGACAAGCTCAGCGTGCAAGAAGTGAAGAACTTCAAGATTATGCTGCACGAGCTCAAGGAAGCCTTTCTAAAGAAACATGCAGAAGCTCAGGGTTCGCGTGAGCGCATGAAGGTTCTGGCTGACAAATGTGTGCAGGCCTACAATGAGGCTGAGAAGCGCAAGGCCCTTGGGCGTCCTGGCATCGACCCCAGGATGGCCGCAAAGAAGAAGAAGAAGCCCGCTACGGCTGAACCCGACGCACCAAGGCAGGAAGCAGATCCCATTGTCTTCCCAACTAGAATGACTAGTTCGAAGCCAAAAAGCCGGTCAACCGCTTTAGAGCTCAAGAAGACGAGGACTGCTGAGGCTGAAGCAAGGAAGAGAATGTTGGGGAACGTTGCAGAAAACAAAAATTTTCCTACGGTTTCACCAAGATCCATCTAGGAGTTCATCTAGCAATGAGTGATCTGATTGCATCTACATACCTTTGTAGATCACGCGCGGAAGCGTTCAAAGAACGGGGATGAGGAAGGCGTACTCGACGTGATCCAAATCACCGGAGATCCTAGCGCCGAACGGACGGCACCTCCGCGTTCAACACACGTACGGTCAGCGTAATGTCTCCTTCTTCTTGATCCAGCAAGGGGGAAGGAGAGGTTGAGGAAGATGGCTCCAACAGCAGCACGACGGCGTGGTGGTGGTGGAGCTGCAGTACTCCGGCAGGGCTTCGCTAAGCACTATGGAGGAGGAGGATGTGTTGGAGAGGGAGAGGGAGGCACCAAAGGCTTGGCTTGAGAGGCCCTCCTTCCCCCACTATATATAGGGATCCTAGGGGGGGGGCGCCGGCCCTAGGAGATCCAATCTCCTAGGGGGGCGGCGGCCAAGGGAGGAATCCCTCCTCCCCAAGGCACCTAGGAGGTGCCTTCCCCCTTTGGGACTCTTCCCTTCCTTATCTCTTGGCGCATGGGCCTCTTGGGGCTGGTGCCCTTGGCCCATATGGGCCAAGGCGCACCCCCTACATCCCATGTGGCCCCCGGGGCAGGTGGCCCCACCCGGTGGACCCTCGGGACCCTTCCGGTGGTCCCGGTACAATACCGGTGACCCCGAAACTTGTCCAGATGGCCGAAATAGCACTTCCTATATATAATTCTTTACCTCCGGACCATTTCGGAACTCCTCGTGACGTCCGGGATCTCATCCGGGACTCCTAACAACATTCGGGTTACTGCATATACATACCCCTACAACCCTAGCGTCACCGAACCTTAAGTGTGTAGACCCTACGGGTTCGGGAGACATGTAGACATGACCGAGATCGCTCTCCGGTCAATAACCAACAACGGGATCTGGATACCCATGTTGGCTCCCACATGCTCCTCGATGATCTCATCGGATGAACCACGATGTCGAGGATTCAAGCAACCCCGTATACAATTCGCTTTGTCAATCGGTATGTTACTTGCCCGAGATCCGATCGTCGGTATCCCAATACCTCGTTCAATCTCGTTATCGGCAAGTCACTTTACTCGTACCGTAATGCATGATCCCGTGACCAGACACTTTGTCACTTTGAGCTCATTATGATGATGCATTACCGAGTGGGCCCAGTGATACCTCTCCGTCATACGGAGTGAAAAATCCCAGTCTTGATCCGTGTCAACCCAACAGACACTTTCGGAGATACCCGTAGTATACTTTTATAGTCACCCAGTTACGTTGTGACGTTTGGTACACCCAAAGCACTCCTACGGTATCCGGGAGTTACACGATCTCATGGTCTAAGG
Source organism: Triticum urartu (assembly GCF_056163025.1). Lineage (NCBI taxonomy): Eukaryota > Viridiplantae > Streptophyta > Magnoliopsida > Poales > Poaceae > Triticum > Triticum urartu. The sequence goes on along the minus strand of NC_141879.1, from coordinate 444,589,519 downwards.
AAAAGATACTTGACATTGGAAAACTCTAGCAAACGAACTATACGATCTTATGCTATGTTTAGGATTGGGTCTTGTCCATCACATCATTCTCCTAATGATGTGATCCCGTTATCAATGACATCCAATGTCCATAGTTAGGAAACCATGACTATTTGTTGATCAACGAGCTAGTCAACTAGAGGCTTACTAGGGACATGTTGGTGTCTATTATTCACACATGTATTACGATTTCCGGATAACACAATTATAGCAAGAATAAAAGACAATTATCATGAACAAGGAAATATAATAATAATGCTTTTATTATTGCCTCTAGGGCATATTTCCAATAGTCTCCCACTTGCACTAGAGTCAATAATCTAGTTACATTGTGATGAATCGAACACCCATGGAATTCTGGTGTTGATCATGTTTTGCTCTAGGGAGAGGTTTAGTCAACGGATCTGCTATATTCAGGTCCGTATGTACTTTACAAATATCTATGTCTCCATCTTGAACATTTTCACGAATGGAGTTGAAGCGACGCTTGATGTGCCTTATCTTCTTGTGAAACCTGGGCTCCTTGGCAAGTGCAATAGCTCCAGTGTTGTCACAGAAGAGCTTGATCGGCCCGACGCATTGGGTATGACTCCTAGGTCGGTGATGAACTACTTCACCCAAATTGCTTCATGCGCTGCCTCCGAGGCTGCCATGTACTCCGCTTCACATGTAGATCCCGCCATGACGCTCTGCTTGCAACTGCACCAGCTTACTGCCCCACCATTCAAAATATACACGTATCCGGTTTGTGACATTGAGTCATCCAGATCTGTGTCGAAGCTAGCATCGACGTAACCCTTTACGACTAGCTCTTCGTCACCTCCATAGACGAGAAACATTTCCTTAGTCCTTTTCAGGTACTTCAGGATATTCTTGACCGCTGTCCAGTGTTCCTCGCCGGGATTACTTTGGTACCTTCCTACCAAACTTACGGCAAGGTTTACATCAGGTCTGGTACACAGCATGGCATACATAATAGAACCTATGGCTGAGGCATAGGGGATGACACTCATCTCTTCTATATCTTCTGCCGTGGTTGGACATTGAGCTGAGCTCAATTTCACACCTTGCAACACAGGCAAGAACCCCTTCTTAGACTGATCCATATTGAACTTCTTCAATATCTTATCAAGGTATGTGCTTTGTGAAAGACCTATGAGGCGTCTTGATCTATCTCTATAGATCTTGATGCCTAATATATATGCAGCTTCTCCAAGGTCCTTCATTGAAAAACTCTTATTCAAGTAGGCCTTAATGCTGTCCAAGAGTTCTATATCATTTCCCATCAAAAGTATGTCATCTACATATAATATGAGAAATGCTACAGAGCTCCCACTCACTTTCTTGTAAACACAGGCTTCTCCATAAGTCTGCGTAAACCCAAACGCTTTGATCATCTCATCAAAGCGAATGTTCCAACTCCGAGATGCTTGCACCAGCCCATAAATCGAGCGTTGGAGCTTGCACACCTTGTCAGCATTCTTAGGATCGACAAAACCTTCCGGCTGCATCATATACAATTCTTCCTTAAGGAAACCATTAAGGAATGCCGTTTTGACGTCCATTTGCCATATCTCATAATCATAGAATGCGGCAATTGCTAACATGATTCGGATGGACTTTAGCTTCGCTACCGGTGAGAAAGTCTCATTGTAGTTAACCCCTTGAACTTGTCGATAACCCTTACCGACAAGCCGAGCTTTATAGATGGTCACATTACCATCCGCGTCTGTCTTCTTCTTAAAGATCCATTTATTTTCTATGGCTTGCTGCTCAACGGGTAAGTCAGTCAAAGTCCATACTTCGGTTTCATACATGGATCCTATCTCGGATTTCATGGCTTCTAGCCATTTGTCGGAATCCGGGCCCGCCATCGCTTCTTCATAGTTCGAAGGTTCACCGTTGTCTAACAACATAATTTCCAAGACAGGGTTGCCGTACCACTCTGGTGCGGAACGTGTCCTTGTGGACCTTCGAATTTCAGTAGGAGCTTGATCAGAAGTATCTTGATCATCATCATTAACTTCCTCTCTAGTCGGTGCAGGCACCTCAGGAACATTTTCTTGAGCTGCGCCATTTTCCGGTTCAAGAGGTAATACTTCATCAAGTTCTACTTTCCTCCCACTTACTTCTTTTGAGAGAAACTCCTTCTTTAGAAAGGATCCATTCTTGGCAACAAAAATCTTGCCTTCGGATCTGAGGTAGAAGGTATACCCAATAGTTTATTTAGGGTATCCTATGAAGACGCATTTTTCTGACTTGGGTTCGAGCTTTTCAGGTTGAAGTTTCTTGACATAAGCATCGCATCCCCAAACTTTTAGAAACGACAGCTTAGGTTTCTTCCCAAACCATAATTCATACGGTGTCGTCTCAACGGATTTCGACGGAGCCCTATTTAAAGTGAATGCGGCAGTCTCTAAAGCATACCCCCAAAAAGATAGCGGTAAATCGGTAAGAGACATCATAGATCGCACCATATCTAATAGAGTGCGATTACGACGTTCGGACACACCATTACGCTGAGGTGTTCCAGGCGGCGTGAGATGTGAAACTATTCCACATTTTCTTAAGTGTGTGCCAAACTCATGACTCAAGTATTCTCCTCCACGATCTGATCGCAGGAACTTGATTTTCCTGTCACGTTGATTCTCAACCTCACTCTGAAATTCCTTGAACTTTTCAAAGGTCTCAGACTTGTGTTTCATTAAATAGATATACCCATATCTACTCAAGTCATCAGTGAGGGTGAGAACATAACGATAGCCACCGCGAGCCTCAACACTCATTGGACCGCACACATCAGTATGTATGATTTCCAATAAGTTGGTTGTTCGCTCCATTGTTCCTGAGAATGGAGTCTTGGTCATTTTACCCATGAGGCATGGTTCGCACGTGTCAAATGATTCGTAATCAAGAGACTCTAAAAGTCCATCAGCATGGAGCTTCTTCATGCGTTTGACACCTATGTGACCAAGGCGGCAGTGCCACAAGTATGTGGGACTATCATTATCAATCTTACATCTTTTGGTACTCACACTATGAACATGTGTAGCATTACGCTCGAGATTCATTAAGAATAAACCATTCACCATCAGAGCATGACCATAAAACATATCTCTCATATAAATAGAACAACCATTATTCTCGGATTTAAATGAGTAGCCATCTCGTATTAAACGAGATCCTGATACAATGTTCATGCTCAAACTTGGCACTAAATAACAATTATTGAGATTCAAAACTAATCCCGTAGGTAAATGTAGAGGTAGCGTGCCGACGGCGATCACATCGACCTTGGAACCATTCCTGACGCGCATCGTCACCTCGTCCTTCGCCAGTCTCCGCTTATTCCGCAGCTCCTGCTTTGAGTTACAAATGTGAGCAACTGCACCGGTATCAAATACCCAGGAGCTACTACGAGTACTGGTAAGGTACACATCAATTACATGTATATCACATATACCTTTCGTTTTGCCGGCCTTCTTGTCCGCTAAGTATTTGGGGCAGTTCCGCTTCCAGTGACCACTTTCCTTGCAATAAAAGCACTCAGTCTCGGGCTTGGGTCCATTCTTTGGCTTCTTCCCGGCAGCTTGCTTGCCGGGCACGGCAACTCCCTTGCCGTCTTTCTTGAAGGTTTTCTTACCCTTGCCTTTCTTGAACTTAGTGGTTTTATTCACCATCAACACTTGATGTTCCTTTTTGACTTCTACCTCTGCTGATTTCAGCATTGCAAATACTTTAGGAATGGTCTTTTCCATCCCCTGCATATTGAAGTTCATCACAAAGCTCTTGTAGCTTGGTGGAAGCAACTGAAGGATTCTGTCAATGACCGCGTCATCCGGGAGATTAACTCCCAGCTGAGTCAAGCGGTTATGTAACCCAGACATAGTGAGTATGTGCTCACTGACAGAACTATTTTCCTCCATCTTACAGCTGAAGAACTTGTCGGAGACTTGATATCTCTCGACCCGGGCATGAGCTTGGAAAACCATTTTCAGCTCTTCGAACATCTCATATGCTCCGTGTCTCTCAAAACGCTTTTGGAGCCCTGGCTCTAAGCTGTAAAGCATGCCGCACTGAACGAGGGAGTAGTCATCGGTACGTGCCTGCCAAGCGTTCATAACGTCTTGTTCTGCAGGGAGAACAGGTGCGTCACCCAGCGGTGCTTGTAGGACATAATCTTTCTTGGCAGCTATGAGGATGATCCTCAGGTTCCGGACCCAGTCCGTGTAGTTGCTGCCATCGTCTTTCATCTTCGTTTTCTCTAGGAACGCATTGAAGTTGAGGACTACGTTGGCCATTTGATCTACAAGACATATTGTAAATATTTTTAGACTAAGTTCATGATAATTAAGTTCATCTAATCAAATTATTCAATGAACTCCCACTTAGATAGACATCCCTCCTGTAATCTAAGTATAACATGATCCGAGTTAACTAGGCCGTGTCCGATCATCATGTGAGACGGACTAGTCATCATCGGTGAACATCTTCATGTTGACCGTATCTTCTATACGACTCATGCTCGACCTTTCGGTCTTCTGTGTTCCGAGGCCATGTCTGTACATGCTAGGCTCGTCAAGTCAACCTAAGTGTTTGCATGTGTAAATCTGTCTTACACCCGTTGTATGTGAACGTTGGAATCTATCACATCCGATCATCACGTGGTGCTTCAAAACAACGAACTGTCGCAACGGTGCACAGTTAGGGGGAACACTTTCTTGAAATTATTATGAGGGATCATCTTATTTACTACCGTCGTTCTAAGCAAACAAGATGCAAAAACATGATAAACATCACATGCAATCAAATAATAATAGTGACATGATATGGCCAATATCACATAGCTCCTTTGATCTCCATCTTGGGGCTCCACGATCATTTTGTCACCGGCATGACACCATGATCTCCATCATCATGATCTCCATCATCATGATCTCCATCATCGTGTCTCCATGAAGTTGCTCGCCAACTATTACTTCTACTACTATGGCTAACGCGTTTAGCAATAAAGTACAGTAATTTACATGGCGTTTCTCAATGACACGCAGGTCATACAAAAAATAAAGACAACTCCTATGGCTCCTGCGGATTGTCATACTCATCGACATGCAAGTCGTGATTCCTATTACAATAGCATGAACATATCATACATCACATATATATCATTCATCATTCATCACAACTTTGGCCATATCATATCACAAAGCACTTGCTGCAAAAACAAGTTAGACGTCCTCTAATTGTTGTTGCAAGTTTTACGTGGCTGCAAAAGGGTTCTAGCAAGAACGTTTTCTTACCTACGTGAAAGCCACAACGTGATTTGTCAACTTCTATTTACCCTTCATAAGGACCCTTTTCATCGAATCCGCTCCAACTAAAGTGGGAGAGACAGACACCCGCCAGCCACCTTATGCAACTAGTGCATGTTAGTCGGTGGAACCGGTCTCACGTAAGCGTACGTGTAAGGTTGGTCCGGGCCGCTTCATCCCACAATACCGTTGAAGCAAGATAAGACTAGTAGCGGCAAGAAATTTGACAACATCAACGCCCACAACAAATTGTGTTCTACTCGTGCAAGAGAACTACACATAGACCTAGCTCATGATGCCACTGTTGGGGAACGTTGCAGAAAACAAAAATTTTCCTACGGTTTCACCAAGATCCATCTAGGAGTTCATCTAGCAACGAGTGATCGGATTGCATCTACATACCTTTGTAGATCACGCGCGGAAGCGTTCAAAGAACGGGGATGAGGAAGGCGTACTCGACGTGATCCAAATCACCGGAGATCCTAGCGCCGAACGGACGGCACCTCCGCGTTCAACACACGTACGGTCAGCATAACGTATCCTTCTTCTTGATCCAGCAAGGCGGAAGGAGAGGTTGAGGAAGATGGCTCCAACAGCAGCACGACGGCGTGGTGGTGGTGGAGCTGCAGTACTCCGGCAGGGCTTCGCTAAGCACTATGGAGGAGGAGGATGTGTTGGAGAGGGAGAGGGAGGCACCAAAGGCTTGGCTTGAGAGGCCCTCCTTCCCCCACTATATATAGGGAGCCTAGGGGGGGGGGGGCGCCGGCCCTAGGAGATCCAATCTCCTAGGGGGGCGGCGGCCAAGGGAGGAATCCCTCCTCCCCAAGGCACCTAGGAGGTGCCTTCCCCCTTTGGGACTCTTCCCTTCCTTATCTCTTGGCGCATGGGCCTCTTGGGGCTGGTGACCTTGGCCCATATGGGCCAAGGCGCACCCCCTACAGCCCATGTGGCCCCCGGGGCAGGTGGCCCCACCCGGTGGACCCCCGGGACCCTTCCGGTGGTCCCGGTACAATACCGGTGACCCCAAAACTTGTCCCGATGGCCGAAATAGCACTTCCTATATATAATTCTTTACCTCCGGACCATTCCGGAACTCCTCGTGACGTCCGGGATCTCATCCGGGACTCCAAACAACATTCGGGTTACTGCATATACATATCCCTACAACCCTAGCGTCACCGAACCTTAAGTGTGTAGACCCTACGGGTTCGGGAGACATGTAGACATGACCGAGATCGCTCTCCGGTCAATAACCAACAGCGGGATCTGGATACCCATGTTGGCTCCCACATGCTCCTCGATGATCTCATCGTATTAACCACGATGTCGAGGATTCAAGCAACCCCGTATACAATTCCCTTTGTCAATCGGTATGTTACTTGCCCGAGATCCGATCGTCGGTATCCCAATACCTCGTTCAATCTTGTTATCGGCAAGTCACTTTACTCGTACCGTAATGCATGATCCCGTGACCAGACACTTGGTCACTTTGAGCTCATTATGATGATGCATTACCGAGTGGGCCCAGTGATACCTCTCCGTCATACGGAGTGACAAATCCCAGTCTTGATCCGTGTCAACCCAACAGACACTTTCGGAGATACCCGTAGTATACTTTTATAGTCACCCAGTTACGTTGTGACGTTTGGTACACCCAAAGAACTCCTACGGTATCCGGGAGTTACACGATCTCATGGTCTAAGGAAAAGATACTTGACATTGGAAAACTCTAGCAAACGAACTATACGATCTTATGCTATGTTTAGGATTGGGTCTTGTCCATCACATCATTCTCCTAATGATGTGATCCCATTATCAATGACATCCAATGTCCATAGTCAGGAAACCATGACTATCTATTGATCAACGAGCTAGTCAACTAGAGGCTCACTAGGGACATGTTGGTGTCTATTATTCACACATGTATTACGATTTCCGGATAACACAATTATAGCATGAATAAAAGACAATTATCATGAACAAGGAAATATAATAATAATGCTTTTATTATTGCCTCTAGGGCATATTTCCAACAGAGAAAACATCCTGAAGCCTCTGCTACTGCCCCAGCCAAGAAGAAAAGAAAGACCAAGAAGGAACGGGCTGCTCCCACAGAGCCCTTGGTTGTTGAACCCATTTCCATGGTTCACCCCGACGCCGATCCACAAGAACGTCAACTGACAATCCATGAGCCTGCTTTCACAGAGGCTCATGAAGCTGAAGACTTTCCAGCAGCTGATCCCATCGCTGCTGAAGACATTGGTCAACATGACCATGTAGAAGATGGTGCAGTTCTTCCTCAGCTCGAGAACAGCGAACTCATCAGCATTGGTCGTCCTCTGACGCCAATCGCTCAGAATGCTTCATGGGCTGATCGCCCACATGAGGAAGAAGACTTTGAGGCCCAGCCAACTCCAACTACATAGGCGTCGCCTGCATTGCGCAGGCTTCGCAAAGGTCCAAGGCCTCAAGTCTCTGCTGAAGACAATCTGGCTGCATCAGCCGCGGAAGAAGAAGTCCCACAAGTTGCCACTCCCCTGTCCCACCAAGAAGCAGTTCTCGAGGAGAACGTGATTGTGACCGACCCTCCTGCTCGTCAAGTGGAGGTTGAACATCTTGAGGCTGCCACCAAAAACACCACTGAAGCCACTGACGCTGTCATGGCTGAAGCTAATGTGGAGCCCTCACCAACAAAAGCACCAGAAGTCAGCGAAGCCACTGATCCCGCCACTTCTGTTCCTGAGTCTGCTGCCGGTCCCCAGTTCGACTATCATGTTGAGCACAGGCCTCAGGTACAGAAGCCAATCCCAAGATTGCCAAGGTTCCCAGGTCCTGCATCAGCACCTGGCTCCTTCAATATCAATGGCTTCAGAGCAGACAACAAATTCTTCAATAGCTCCAGGAACCCCTACTCAAGGGAAAGGATATCATCTGATAGGTTCTGGAGCTATCCGCAGCGCAGCTATTACTCCTGCATTCTATACAATCAAGGTCGCATCTTCCCCCACAAGCACCTTGACATTGAAGCAATAGCTGGTCTGCCCTGTCTGGAAGAAGATCTGGATTGCTTCAAAGAAGGTGGACTGCTGCCGTTCGTAACTAACCAAGAGCATTGGAATGAAGAGTTGCTGCTCCAATTCTATGCCACACTTCACATCCACGGGTATAGCAGAGATCCAAAGACTTGGGTCCTGGAGTGGATGATAGGAAACGTTCATCATGAAGCCAAAGCCTTTGACATCATTGAGCTCACTGGTTTGCCCACTCCTGGCGATCTCTACGAGCATGGCTGTCAGCTTCATAGTGAAGCTATTGAGAGCATCTTTCAGAAGACTGAACCTAATATGAGTCAGATGCTCAGTATGATGAAGCCATTGCCCCAAGATGCTGCTTATCCCACGGAGTTCTTCGTTGAAGACCTTGAGTATCTGCCAAGAACCATTTATCACATCATAAGGCGAACTCTCTGGCCCATCAAAGGGCACTCTCCACATGTCAAGCTTGAAGGTGCAATGAAGACTTTGGTCTTTTATATTCTTCATGGAAAATGCTTCAATGCACAGGACTTCTTCATTCACCAACTTGCTGCATCAGGCTCTGATCTGTTTGGCTTGAAGTTCTACGCCCCATGGGTAATGCGGCTGATCAAACTTCACTCCGCTATCTCATATCAGCCATCTGCTCACAATCATCGGATTTTTCTGCCTGATGTGGATATGTCTATTGAAGCCATCTATCCTGAGCCTGCCAAGGAACCTCCAAGTCTTCAGAATGCAGAGCATCAGAGTTTTTCTCAGAACATTGAAGGAGTTGAAGCAGTCACTCGTGTGTATCCTTTGGCTGGCACTGCACGTGCACCACATCCTGCTCTCACTAAAGCCACTGACAGTACAACTGCTCCACGATCCAAGAAGCGCACTCGTGTTCTCAACGACCGAGAGCTTCTTGTGGCTCTTCATCAGAAACAGGATAGGCATCATGACTGGCTGAAGCGTCAAATGCAAAGCCTCTTGGTGGATGTTAATCGCATTCGCAATCTTGCCACCAAGAATGCTTTTGTTGCCCATGAAACCTCTCGCCGCACATGGAAAGGGCTAACGCTGATGTGTTCTGAAGATGATCTTCAAGAAGATGGCTTCACTGAGCGATTCAAGTTTGACTCCACACCTCCTCGAAGGGCAGTGCTGCGACGAACTCCATCCCTTGAAGACTCCGAGTTCTCTTCCTCTGCTGCAACTGTGAATGCCAGAGTGATCGAGGATGAAGATGATGCTACTTCACCGCCACCTTCTTCAGCACGCTTCGACTCTGCTCCAAGCTCGTCTACACCGCCAAACACCACCAACGACCCTGTTGCTTCACCTACTCTTCATGGGAACAAGTAGATGCTCTATGTCTTTAAACCTTTTTGGTCCTTACTGACAAAAGGGGGAGAAGCATATGAGTTTGATAGTCTTCAAGCGGGTCCATATGGGCGGGTGCTTTATATTTTGCTTCGTGCTTACAACTCTCGTTTTGCTACATTTGGTTCTTTGAGTTGTAACACTTAAACTCGATGGTCGTCTGCTACTTATCTGCCACCTTGTTGTGCGACGATAAATTCCGCACTTAGATCATTCTGCAGACGTCCATTTTCCATTATGCATGTCATTATCTTCACATACCTTCTCATGCATAGTGGATTGTCATCATAAGTTGAAGTGGATCTCCACAAGTACAACCTGCCATGTGCATTTGCATTCCAAAAGCAAATTACTTATATGCACATCTTCAGGGGGAGCCCTTGCAACTTATGAAGACAATTCCGTATCCTTTACAATTTCACAGATTATATTCCCCGTTGAAAACTTCAACTAGTTTGTCATCAATCACCAAAAAGGGGGAGATTTTAAGTGCATCTAGTGCCCACCCTAGTTGGTTTTGGAGTATTGACGACAAACCTAGTTGAGGGACTAATGTGTTTGTGAGAATTGCAGGATAACACAGGTAGAAGTCCCTCATTGATTCGGTTTTCCTACCAGAGATGACCCCTAAAAATGTATGAAGACATTGAAGTCAAAGGTGGTATATGAAGATATTCACATTGAAGACTATGACAAGAGAAGACACCGCATGAAGCCTATGGAGCTCGAAGACTTAGATCTTTCGTAGTTCTTTTTCTTCTGTGTTGAGTCATAGGAAACACCGTACTGTTAAGTGGGGTCCAAGAGAACCAGTCAGAATGACTGAAGTGATGCTTAAACAAAACCTATGTCTTCGACTGAAGACTTTGAGAGCGAATCTTGTCCAGAGTCGGACAAGTCAGCTTTGCTTGTAGCCCAAGTAAAGTTGCCATGTGAGTTTGAAATCTGACCGTTGGAACACGTGTCAGTTCCTTAGTGACCTAGGGTCATTTCGGACAAATCAGGTCAGGTTGCCAAGTGGCTATAAATAGCCCACCCCCTACAACCATAAACGGTTGGCTGCTCAGATTCAGAGTATGGCTTTTGTCGTTTGAGAGCAACCCACCTCGAAGCCTTTGAGAGAGAATTCCTTGCGAGGATAAAGCCCTAACCACCCAGAGCCAAAGAGAATTAGGCATCACTTAAGTCTTCTTGTCTGTGTGATCTGAAGACTTATTACACTTGAGGACTGTGCATCCTCCAGCCGGTTAGGCGTCACGTTCTGGGCATCCAAGAGACATTGTGGATTGCCGGTGAACAAAGTCTGTGAAGGTATGGGAGTCTACCTTGAAGACTTACCAGAGTGATTGGGCGAGGTCTGTGTGACCTTAGCTCAAGGGGAATACGGTAAGGACTGGGTGTCCTGAGCTTCGTGTTCAGGACTGGGTGTTCGGGACTGTGTGTCCTAAGGTTTAAATACCTAGCTGCCCTAACCAGACGTACAGTTTTCACAGCAACTGGAACTGGTCCAACAAATCATTGTCTTCAACGAGTCACTGGTTTCATCTTCCCTTCCCTTTACTTACTGTTACTCCTTGTGAAGTCATTGTATGATTGCACTATCTTTTATCTTCACTGAGTGACTGCATTTTTTGTTTGGCTTCATAATATCTTCCTACCTGATCCTTACTACATTGCTGCTATTAGTCATTGTGCTTTCACTCCATTGAATACTTGACTATGGCTTGCCTAGTGTAGTCTACCTTCCGCTGCTGGGTAATAGGTTTATTTCTATCGTTTGTCTTCATAACTTCCATGTTTTGAAGACTTTCATAAAAATCGCCTATTCACCCCCTCTCTAGTCGATATAACGCACTTTCATCTTTTATGGTCATGCACCCTTGAATAGTGGTCTATTTTTAATGAATCTCGATAGCAGTGATACACATATTCATAATGTTGAAGCCAAAAGATGCAGAGTTGATAATGATAGTGCAACTTATTTGTGGCACTGCCGTTTAGTTCATATTGGTGTAAAGCGCATGAAGACACTCCATTCTGATGGACTTTTGGAATCACTTGATTATGAATCACTTGGTATTTGCGAACCATGCCTCAGGGGCAAGATGACTAAAACGCTATTCTCCGGAACTATGGAGCGAGCAACAAATTTGTTGGAAATCATATATACTGATGTATGTGGTCCGACGAATATTGAGGCTCGCGGCGGGTATCGTTATTTTCTCACCTTCACAGATGATTTAAGAAGATATGGGTATATCTACTTGATGAAACATAAGTCTAAAACATTTGAAAAGTTCAAAGAATTTCAGAGTGAAGTGGAAAATCATCGTAACAAGAAAAATAAAGTTTCTACGATCTGATCGTGGAGGAGAATATTTGAGTTACGAGTTTGATTTTCATTTGAAACAATGCGGAATAGTTTCGCAACTCACGCCACCCGGGACACCACGGCGAAATGGTGTGTCCGAATGTTGTAATCGTACTTTACTAGATATGGTGCGATCTATGATGTCTCTTACTGACTTACCGTTATCGTTTTGGGGTTATGCTTTAGAGACAGCTGCATTCACGTTAAATAGGGCACCATCTAAATCCGTTGAGACGACGCCTTATGAACTATGGTTTGGCAAGAAACCGAAGTTGTCATTTCTTAAAGTTTGGGGCTGTGATGCTTATGTGAAAAAGCTTCAACCTGATAATCTCGAACCCAAATCGGAGAAATGTGTCTTCATAGGATACCTAAAGGAGACTGTTGGGTACACCTTCTATCACAGATCCGAAGGCAAGACATTTGTTGCTAAGAATGGATCCTTTCTAGAGGGAGAGTTTCTCTCGAAAGAAGTGAGTGGGAGGAAAGTAGAACTTGATGAGGTAATTGTACCTGCTCCCTTATTGGAAAGTAGTCCATCACAGAAACCGGTTCCTGTGACACCTACACCAATTAGTGAGGAAGCCAATGATGATGATCATGAAATTTCAGATCAAGTTACTACCGAACCTCATAGGTTAACCAGAGTAAGATCCGCACCAGAGTGGTACGATAATCCTGTTTTGGAGGTCATGTTACTTGACCATGACGAACCTACGAACTATGAGGAAGCGATGATGAGCCTAGATTCTGCAAAATGGCTTGAGGCCATGAAATCTGAGATGGGATCCATGTATGAGAACAAAGTGTGGACTTTGGTTGACTTGCCCGTTGATCGGCAAGCCATCGAGAATAAATGGATCTTCAAGAAGAAGACTGACGCTGACGGTAACATTACTGTCTACAAAGCTCGACTTGTTGCGAAAGGTTTTCGACAAGTTCAAGGAGTTGACTAAGATGAGACCTTCTCACCCGTAGTGATGCTTAAGTCTGTCCTAATCATGTTATCAATTGCCGCATTTTATGATTATGAAATTTGGCAAATGGATGTGAAGAATGCATTCCTGAATGGATTTCTGGAAGAAGAGTTGTATATGATGCAACCTGAAGGTTTTATAGATCCAAAGGGTGCTAACAAAGTGTGCAAGCTCCAGCGATCCATTTATGGACTGGTGCAAGCCTCTCGGAGTTGGAATAAACGTTTTGATAGTGTGATCAAAGCATATGGTTTTATACAGACTTTTGGAGAAGCCTATATTTACAAGAATGTGAGTGGGAGCTCTGTAGCATTTCTAATATTATATGTGGATGACATATTGTTGATTGGAAATAATATAGAATTTATGGATAGCATAAAAGGATACTTGAATAAAAGTTTTCAATGGAAGACCTCGGTGAAGATGCTTATATATTGGGCATCAAGATCTATAGAGATAGACCAAGATGCTTAATTGGACTTTCACAAAGCACATACCTTGATAAAGTTTTGAAGAAGTTCAAAATGGATCAAGCTCAGAAAGGGTTCTTGCCGGTGTTACAAGGTGTGAAGTTGAGTAAGACTCAATGCCCGACCACTGCAGAAGATAGAGAGAAAATGAAAAGTGTTCCCTATGCTTCAGCCATAGGCTCTATCATGTATGCAATGTTGTGTACCAGACCTGATGTGTGCCTTGCTATTAGTTTAGCAGGGAGGTACCAAAGTAATCCAGTTTCTAGGCAAACCTCTAGTGATTAAATTGACAGTTCTAAGATTACGGATCATGTCAATGGACTCATCAAGAGTAGGATGCAAAGGATCAACATGAGGTGCACAAGGGCTAGTGATGTACTTATTCAAATGATATTCATTGAAAATCTCAAGCATCTCATTTTTCCACTCATGAAAGTACTCTCCATCAAGTATAGGCACTCTACGTCTAAGATACCCCAACGTAGACTCATCCATCTTCCTCCAAAGGTGTTTAAACCAAAGGAATGGAGACCAAAGCTCTGATACCAATTGAAAGGATCGAGAAGAGGTGTCTAGAGAGGGGTGAATAGACTCTTAGCAAGAAAAGTTACTGTTTTTAAATTCTTTAAGTTGAAGTGGAGTTTTAGCACAAGTTCAAACATTCACAGTACATATCAAGCAAGCATGAAAAGAGTATATGAGCAGCGGAAAGTAAATCATGCAAGTTGCGAGAATGTAAAGGGATGGGATTGGAGTGTGCAAATGCAATTGGAGACACAGAGATTTTTGGCATGGTTCCGATAGGTGGTGCTACCGTACATCCACGTTGATGGAGACTTCAACCCACGAAGGGTAACGGTTGCGCGAGTCCACGGAGGGCTCCACCCATGAAGGGTCCATGAAGAAGCAACCTTGTCTATCCCACCATGGCCATCGCCCACGAAGGACTTGCCTCACTAGGGTAGATCTTCACGAAGTAGGCGATCTCCTTGCCCGTACAAACTCCTTGGTTCAACTCCACAATCTTGACGGAGGCTCCCAAGTGACACCTAACCAATCTAGGAGACACCACTCTCCAAAAGGTAATAGATGGTGTGTTGATGATGAACTCCTTGCTCTTGTGCTTCAAATGATAGTCTCCCCAACACTCAGCTCTCTCTCATGGGATTGGATTTGGTAGAAAGATGATTTGAGTGGAAAGCAACTTGGGAAAGGCTAGAGATCAAGATTTATGTGGTTGGAATGGAATATCTTGACCTCAACACAAGTGTAGGTGGTTCTCTCTCAGAAAGTGTATGTTGGAAGTGTAGGCATATTTTGATGGCTCTCTCTTCGAATGAAGAGTGGGTGGAGGGGTATATATAGCCTCCACACAAAATCTAACCCTTACACACAAATCACCAAACTCGGTGGGACCGAATCATAAAACTTGGTCATACCGTTTTGGTTCATAATGTGCCCGTTAGGCATTTCGGTGGGACCGACATGATCAACTCAGTGGGACCAATGTGCTAGGGTTAGGGTAAAGCCTCATCTCGGTTGGACCGATTACACAAACTCAGTGGGACCGATTTTGGTAATAAGCTAAACAGAGAGTTGGCCAAGCAAAATCGGTGGGACCGATTTCATATTTTGGTGGGACTGAAATTAGTGCAATAGGAAACAGAGAGTTTGCAAGCCCATCTCGATGAGACCGAGATCCCTATCGGTGAGACCGAATTGATTAGGGTTTCTGGCAGTGGCTATGTCAAGAGAACTCAGTGGCACCGGATAGAAAATTTTGGTGGGGCCGAGTTTGACTTTTGGTTTGAGACATATGTGGATGTGAGAAAGTGGTTGAGGGCTGTGGAGCATATCACTAAGCATTTTGAGCAAGCAAGCCATTAAGCAACACCTCATCCCCTCTTAATAGTATTGGCTTTCCTATGGACTCAATGTGATCTTGGATCACTAAAATGAAAAATGTAGAGTCCTGAGCTTTGAGCTTGAGCCAATCCTTAGTCCTTATCGTCTCGAAAGGGTTCCACATCCTCTAGTCCATGCCACTCCATTGTTGAACTTATCTGAAGCATACTAGATGAAAGCATTAGTCCAACAAGAGATATGTTGACATTAATCACCAAAATCACCCAGGGAGCACTTGTGCTTTCAATATCCCCCTTTTTGGTAATTGATGACAACATACATCAAAGCTTTAGATAAAGATATAGAGAATAGCAAGTAAAGCTTTGGAAAGACATGTAACATGCATAGGCTCCCCCTATATGTATGGAATCATGTAAATATGGAATATAAGAGCATGTGAATGCATAAGCATGACAGAGTAAGCAATGTGTTACATGTATCTTGGCTATATGCATGAGAGCAAATGATGTAAGTATAGAAAATGTACCTTCATGCTCATGAGTCCTTCTTGCAAACAGTATGTACAACAACAAGAAATCCTCATGCACATGAGTGTGATGCATATACTTACCTTGTGGTCTTGAGTTGGCTTAGAAGGAGATGAACCTGAGTAAACAAGGTTAGATAACACAGGTACATCTACAAGCCAGAGCAACCAAAAGAAACCACAAGAGTACCAAGATTGGGATGACATGTAGATTGTGTGCACTGGATACTCTGTTTGATATAGACATGTCCCCAAAAGGTAAAGATATGCAATGAATTCAAAGATTTCCTTCCATAGCAGTCTTTCTCCCCTGAATCTTATACCGAATAATGGGAGAACATAGGGAAACAACAGAGCGAAACATATCATAAACATAAACAAAGACATGTCTTTCCCCTCTTAAAGACATGTGACTTCTCTCCTCTTGAACACCAAGCATCTGGGGCCTTTGATGTGATTACCTCTTTCCCCCTTTTTCCTTTTCTCTCCCTTTGAAAAGAATAAGCTTTGATGTGATCTCTCTCCCCCTTTGACATCAATTTCCAAGAAGGGATCTTCTGGAGTGTGAGTCAAAATAGGTTTGGTCCTTGAGTCACAGAGCAAAGTAGCATATAGATTGTGATGCTGGTAGAGGACAAGAATCATCAAGTGGAGCTGGAATAAAACTACAGGAACATATGGCAAATTGTCTTCTCTGCAGTGAAATCGGTGATACCGAGTTGTAGTCTTTGGTGGTACCGAATTGGTTTGGTGTGACCGAAAGCAACAGATCGGTATGACCGAGTTCAACACAGAGAGAACACTTGTCACCTCAGCTCACTAGGAAAATAAGATCTCACAAACATTTGCAAGGAATTAACTGAAAGATTTGCAATGAATTGGATGCAAGAAATGCAGAACAAAAAGAAAATCTAGATGAAGTTTTTTTGAAAACGAAAAGGGGATAAATATGCAAATGCAAAAACTCAAGTAAACACTAGAGAACTTCATCTAGAATTGGGCGATGACAAGGCCACCTATGTTAGAGTATATTGACTAAGGAGTCAAGTGAGAACACTTGATCATAAGTCATACTCATCGTTTAAGCTCAAAATGGGGTTACCATTTTTCCGTTTAAGAATTTGATGTATTCACATCTTGTTGAGTTGCTTTGACCTATGACTTGAGGTAAAGCTTCTCTAAGATGGAATGACATACCTTGGGTGGTGGTGTTGATCTTGATCATATAGTTGAACTTGTGTAAGTTGCTCGAGGTTGATGTAGCTCATCAAGAGTCGTGAGCACCACTTTGAAGTGAGTTCATCTACCTACATGGGTTAGTTTTTGCAAGGAAGAGCACTTGTGTATCCAAAATGACAATCATGAAACTCGATACCAAATGAAATTTGATATATATAATTTGTCAAAGGATATGTTGAAGGGTTTCGTGCTTCCTTGTCTTCAACCACCATGGAGTAGAGACTTGGTGATGTAGAGATTGCTCAAGATGTGAGTGAGTTGCAATCTCATGGATTTAGATTCATCCAAGTACCTACAAGGGTTAGATAGCATGCAAGGGTGGAAACATATCCAAGATATATGAATATCATCATCAAAGAGATATCAAGGATTAGTCATAGATTCATGCCTCGCATGTATCCAAATGGAGTTCCTACTCCAAGTTTGAAGCATCAATAATGTTCAATTCGCCTCTCAAATGGTAAAAGATTTTCTCATCAAGCGGTTTGGTGAATATATCCGCCAATTGCTTATCAGTACGAACGTGCTTAAGATCAATGTCCCCTTTAGCAACATGATCTCGAATGAAATGATGATGAACTTGAATATGCTTAGTTCGAGAATGTTGCACGGGATTGTGAGCGATCTTAATAGCACTCTCATTGTCACAAAGCAATGGAACATGTTTCACATTGATCCCATAATCTTTAAGAGTTTGGGTCATCCAAAGTAATTGAGCACAACATGAACCGGCGGCAATGTATTCCACTTTGGCAGTGGATAAGGATACCGAATTTTGTTTCTTAGAGGACCAAGATACAATAGATCTACCAAGAAATTGACAAGTACCCGAAGTGGACTTTCTATCAACCTTGTCTCCGGCATAGTCCGAATCGGAATAGCCAACAAGATCAAAAGAGGACCTCTTAGGATACCAAATGCCAAAATTTGGTGTTTGTATTAAGTATCTCACTATCCTTTTCACAGCCTTAAGATGACATTCTTTGGGGCCCGCTTGATATCATGCACACATGCACACACTTAGCATGATATCGGGACGAGAGACACATAGATATAACAATGAACCGATCATAGATCGGTAAACCTTTTGTTCAACCGGTTTACCATCCTTAGTGAAATCAAGATGTCCACTAGTAGGCATGGGAGTTTTCATACCTTTGCTTTATTGCATGTTGAACTTCTTGAATAAGTCCTTGGTGTACTTTTTTTGAGAGACAAAGGTGCCTTCCTTAGTTTGCTTGATTTGCAAACCAAGAAAGAACTTGAGTTCACTCATCATAGACATCTCAATCTTCTCCGACATTAGCTTCCCGAACTTTTCACTAAAATGAGGGTTAGTCGAACCAAATATGATATCATCAACATAAGTTTGGCACACAAACAATTCACCGTTAACCCTTTAGTAAAAAGAGTAGAATGTATTTTCCAATCTCAAATCCTTTATCAATAAGGAACTTGGTCAAGCATTTGTACCACACTCTAGGAGCTTGTTTAAGACCATAAAGAGCTTTGTGAAGTTTGTAAACATGATCAGGTTTCTTAGGATTGACAAAGCCGGGAGGTTGTTTAACATAAACTTCCTCCTCAATTTCACCATTTAGAAAAGCACTTTTAATGTCCATTTGGTATAAGGTGATATCATGGTGATTAGCATAGGCAAGTAAGATGCGGATGGACTCAAGTCTAGCAACGGGGGCATATGTCTCACCGTAGTCCATACCTTCGACTTGAGTGTAGCCTTGGGCAACTAGACGAGCTTTGTTGCGGACGACTTGACCATCTTCGTCTTGCTTGTTGCGAAACACCCATTTGGTACCAATGATGTTGTTGTTGTCGGGCTTCTCGACCAATGTCCACACTTGATTTCTCTCAAAGTTGTGTAGCTCTTCATGCATGGTGTTTATCCAATCCGGATCTTCCAATGCTTCTTCAACCTTCATAGGTTCAATACTAGAGATGAATGAATAATGTTCACAAAAATTAGCCAAACGAGATTTAGAGCGAGTGATTCTCCCGGTTTGGATATCATTGTAGATTTGCTCGACGGGATGGTCTCTAGCAACTCTTGCTCGAACTTGTGATAGCTTTTGTTTTGTTTGGGGTGGAACATCTTCTTCATCATCTCGTCCTTCTTCATTGTTGACGTTGTCATTTCCTTGTCGTGGTGGAGAAGGAGGTTGATGAGGTTCATCTTGGTGTACTTCCTTGTTTTCTTCATCTTGGTGTGTCCCACTCGTGGATGCTTCCATGTCGACTCTTGGTTCACCTTGTTGTGAGGTATAAGCTTACACTTGGACGGACGAGGTACTCTCCTTCACCTCTATTGGACGGATCTTGCCAATAGACAAGTCTTGGATTTCTTCCGAAGGATATTTATCTCCTACATCAGTTGGCAATTGCTCTACTTGCAAGCCGTTAGATTCATCAAACTTCACATCTGCCGTCTCTTCAACCTTTCGGGTGAAATTGTTGTAGACACGGTAAGTGTGAGAGTTTGAGCCATAACCAAGTAGGAAACCTTCGTGAGATTTAGGAGCAAATTTAGAACGACGATGCTTGTCAAGAATGTAACACTTTGAGCCAAATACTCGAAAGTATCCAACTTGGGGTTTGTTACCAGTGAGGAGCTCGTATGTCGTCTTGCCGAGTAGCTTGTGAAGATACAAGCGATTTGTTACATGACAAGCTGTCTCAACGGCTTCCGCCCAAAAGTGCCTTGGAGTCTTGTACTCATCAAGCATCGTCCTCACCATCTCAATAAGAGTTTGGTTCTTCCTCTCAGCAACTCCATTTTGTTGAGGCATGTACGTAGCCGAGAAGTCATGTGAAATCCCTTCTTCGTCAAGAAATGTATCCACATTTGCATTCTTGAACTCCGTTCCGTTGTCGCTGCGAACCTTCTTGATCTTCACTTCAAATTGATTTTGGGACTTCCTAGTGAAGTTCTTGAAGATCTTTTGGACCTGCGATTTATCATCAATAAAGAACACCCACGTAAATCTTGAAAAATCATCAACTATAACTAGAACGAATGAGTTACCACCGAGTCTCTTATAGGCATTGGGACCAAAAAGATCCATATGAAGTAGCTCGAAAGGTCTTCTCGTGGTCATAATGTTCTTCATGGGGTGGCTTCCTCCAACTTGTTTCCCTGCTTGACAAGCACTACAAAGTCTATCCTTGTCAAATATAACATATTTTACTCCAAGGATATGATCACCTTTAATAAGCTTATCAAGATTTCGCATGCCCACATGACCTAACCTTCTATGCCACAACCAACCTTTCAAGGATTTAGCAATTAGGCAAGTTCTAGGTTGAGCCTTTTTGGTGAAATCAACAATGTAAAGATCACCTCTACGTGTACCGATAAAGACCATTTTATGATTATCTCTATGAAACACTTGGAAATCTACTTCAGTAAATATAACATTGAAACCAAAGTCAGCGAGTCTAGATACGGAAAGTAAATTGTAGCCAAGAGATTCAACAAGCATAATATTTTGTATGGAGCTATCATGTGAGATGCCCACCTTACCAAGGCCAACCACCTTACCCTTTGAGTTATCACCAAAAGTGACATACTTTCGAGGGTCGTCGTTTTCAGCAAGCTCACGAAACATATCTTTGTCTCCGGTCATATGATCGGTACACTCACTATCAACAACCCATTCCTTTCCTCCAGCCATGTAGTCGCGAAGATTATCCATAAGACCAAAGTGTCTCATTGCATCATCAAGATCATAGTCACTATCATCATCCTCATCAAGATCAAGATCATAATCTCATCTAAGTTTTTCAAGGAATAGTTTGGAAAACGTACCTCAAGGAATCTCCATATGGTGTAGGCACAATCAAGAGCAGGCAAGCTAGCAAGCAAGTTTCTAGGCAAACCTCTAGTGATTAAATTGACAATTATAAGATTACGGATCATGTCAATGGAATCATCAAGAGTAGGATGCAAAGGATCAACATGAGGTGTACAAGGGCTAGTAATGGACTTATTCAAATGATATTCATTGAAAATCTCAAGCATCTCATTTTTCCACTCATGGAAGTACTCTCCATCAAGTATAGGCACTCTACGTCTAAGACTCCCCAACATAGACTCATCCATCTTCCTCCAAATGTGTTTAAACCAAAGCAATGGAGACCAAAGCTCTGATACCAATTGAAAGGATCAAGAAGAGGTGTCTAGAGGGGGGTGAATAGACTCTTAGCAAGAAAAGTTACTATTTTTAAATTCTTTAAGTTGAAGTGGAGTTTTAGCACAAGTTCAAACATTCACAATACATATCAAGCAAGCATGGCAAGAGTATATGAGCAGCGGAAAGTAAATCATGCAAGTTGCGAGAATGTAAAGGGATGGGATTGGAGTGTGCAAACGCAATTGGAGACACAGAGATTTTTGGCGTGGTTCCGATAGGTGGTGCTATCGTACATCCACGTTGATGGAGACTTCAACCCACGAAGGGCAACGGTTGCGTGAGTCCACGGAGGGCTCCACCCACGAAGGGTCCACGAAGAAGCAACCTTTTCTATCCCACCATGGCCATCGCCCACGAAGGACTTGCCTCACTAGGGTAGATCTTCACGAAGTAGGCGATCTCCTTGCCCGTAAAAACTCCTTGGTTCAACTCCACAATCTTGACGGAGGCTCCCAAGTGACACCTAACCAATCTAGGAGACACCACTCTCCAAAAGGTAATAGATGGTGTGTTGATGATGAACTCCTTGATCTTGTGCTTCAAATGATAGTCTCCCCAACACTCAGCTCTCTCTCATGGGATTGGATTTGGTAGAAAGATGATTTGAGTATAAATCAACTTGGGAAAGGCTAGAGATCAAGATTTATGTGGTTGGAATGGAATATCTTGACCTCAACACAAGTGTAGGTGGTTCTCTCTCAGAAAATGTATGTTGGAAGTGTAGGCATATTTTGATGGCTCTCTCTTCGAATGAAGAGTGGGTGGAGGGGTATATATAGCCTCCACACAAAATCTAACCATTACACACAAATCACCAAACTCGGTGGGACCAAATCATAAAACTCGGTCATACCGTTTCGGTTCATAATGTGCCTGTTAGGCATTTCGGTGGGACCGACATGATCAACTCGGTGGGACCAATTTGCTAGGGTTAGGGTAAAGCCTCATATAGGTTGGACCAATTACACAAACTCGGTGGGACCAATTTTGGTAATAAGCTAAACAGAGAGTTGGCCAAGCAAACTCGGTGGGACCGATTTCATATTTTGGTGGGACCAAAATTAATGCAATAGGCAACAGAGCGTTCGCAAGCCCATCTTGATGAGACCGAGATCCCTATCGGTGAGACCGAATTGATTAGGGTTTCTGGCAGTGGCTATGTCAAGAGAACTCGGTGGCACCGGATAGAAAATTTTGGTGGGGCCGAGTTTGACTTTTGGTTTGGGACATATGTGGATGTGAGAAAGTGGTTGAGTGCTGTGGAGCATATCACTAACCATTTTGATCAAGCAAGCCATTAAGCAACACCTCATCCCCTCTTAATAGTATTGGCTTTCCTATGGACTCAATGTGATCTTGGATCACTAAAATGAAAAATGTAGAGTCCCGAGCTTTGAGCTTGAGCCAATCCTTTGTCCTTATCATCTCGAAAGGGTTCCACATCCTCTAGTCCATGCCACTCCATTATTGAACTTATCTGAAGCATACTAGATGAAAGCATTAGTCCAACAAGAGATATGTTGACATTAATTACCAAAATCACCCAGGGAGCACTTGTGCTTTCAGTCACTCCGATTGTGGGAGAGGTATCTCTGGGCCCTCTCGGTAATGCTCATCACTATAAGCCTTGCAAGCAATGCAACTAATGAGTTAGTTGTGGGATGATGCATTACAGAACGAGTAAAGAGACTTTCTGATAACGAGATTGAGCTAGGTATTGAGATACCGACGATCGAATCTCGGGCAAGTAACATACTGATGACAAAGGGAACAATGTATGTTGTTATGCGGTTTGACCGATAAAGATCTTCGTAGAATATGTAGGAGCCAATATGAACATCCAGGTTCTGCTATTGGTTATTGACCAGAGACGTGTCTCGGTCATGTCTACATAGTTCTCGAACCCATAGGGTCCGCACGCTTAACGTTCGATGACAATCGGTATTATGAGTTTATGTGATTTGATGTACCAAAGGTAGTTCAGAATCCTGGATGAGATCGGGGACATGACAAGGAGTCTCGAAATGGTCGAGACGTAAAGATCGATATATTGGACGACTATATTCGGACATCGGAAAGGTTCCGAGTGATTCAGGTATTTTTCGGAGTATCGGGGAGTTAGGGAATACGGGGGAAGAAGTATTGGGCCTCATGGGTCAAGTGGTGGAAGAGAGGAGGCAGGACAAGGCAGGGTGCGCGGCCCTCCTAGCCCAAACCGAATTGGACTAGGGGGCTGGCCCCCCTTTCCTCCTTTCCTCCCTCTCCTTCCTTCTCCTTCTCCTCCTTCCTTTCCCCCTCCTAGTAGGAGTAGGAAAGGGGTGTCCTACTCCTACTAGGAAGATGACTCCTCCTCCTGGCGCGCCCTACAAGGGCTGGCCGCCCCCTTGCTCCTTTATATACGAGGGCAGGGGGCACCCAAGGACACACAAGTTGATTGTTCCAAGCCGTGTGCGGTGCCCCCCTCCACCATAATCCACCTCGATCATATCGTAGCAGTGCTTAGGCGAAGCCCTGCGTCGGTAACAACATCATCACCGTCATCACGCTGTCGTGCTGACGGAGCTCTCCCGTGAAGCTCTGCTGGATCGGAGTTCGTGGGACTTCATCGAGCTGAACGTGTGCTGAACTCGAAGGTGCCGTGCGTTCGATACTTGGATCGGCCGGATCGTGAAGACGTTCGACTACATCAACCGCGTTCTCATAACGCTTCCGCTTACGGTCTACGAGGGTACGTAGACGATACTCTCCCCTCTCATTGCTATGCATCACCATGATCTTGCGTGTGCGTAGGAAAATTTTGAAATTACTACGTTCCCCAACAGTCTCAACAATGTGACTCTCGAGTTGACGTTCTTCACAATCTCTTCAACCGTTTCAAAAGACTCGACAATGAAAATGTTCAACAAACCTTCGATCGCCTCACTGACATCTCAAATGAGCTTCAAGCACTTGGTTCCACTAACATCACTAACCATGATGTGGTGAAGAAATTGCTGAGATCGCTTGATTCCTCATTTGACACTCTTGCACTGATGATTCAAGAGCGTTGTGACTACAAGTCTCTTGATCCTTCTAATATCCTCGGGAGGCTAAACACTCATGAGTTCCAAATTGCCGAGAAGAGAGATCTCTATGGACCGAGCTATGGTTGGTCTCGCACACTGAAGGCCAAGGTAGTCTCTGAATCTGAAGGTGAAGATTCTGGTAGCAGCCTTGGTGATCATGAAGAACTGAGCCAGGAGCTAACAATGCTTGTAAGGAAATTCCAGAAGTTTTGAAGGCGTGGTCATTTTGGTAAATCCTCAAGAGGTTTTTGGGGAACGCAGTATTTCAAAAAAATTCCTACGATCACGCAAGATCTATCTAGGAGATGCATAGAAACGACAGGGGAGAGTGTGTCTACGTACCCTCGTAGACCAAAAGCGGAAGCGTTTAGTAACGCGGTTGATGTAGTCGAACATCTTCGCGATCCAACCGATCCAAGTACCGAATGTATGGCACCTCCGCGCTCAGCACACGTTTAGCTCGATGACGTCCCTCGGGCTCTTGATCCAGTTGAGGCCAAAGGAGAGTTCCATCAGCACGACGGCGTGGCAACGGTGATGATGAAGTTACCGGCACAGGGCTTCACCTAAGCACTACGACGATATGACCGAGGTGTGTAACTATGGAGGGGGCACCGCACATGGCTAAGACAAATCTTGGAGTGCCTTTGGGGTGCCCCTGCCCACGTATATAAAGGAGGGAGGAGGAGGAGGCCAGCCTAGGAGGGGTGCGCCTATAGGGGGAGTCCAACTAGGATTCCCAATCCTAGTTGAAGTCCCCTTCCTTTTCCAAGAGGGGAGAGAGGGAAGGAGTAGGAGAGGGAGAAGGAAAGAGGGGGGGCACCGCCCCCTCCCTAGTCCAATTCGAACTTTCCATGGGGGGGGGGGGGGCGTGGCCAACCCTTGAGGCCCTTCTCTCTTTTCCCGTATGGCCCATTAAGGCCCACTACTTCCCTCGGCGGATTCCCGTAACTCTCCGGTACTCCAAAAAATACCCGAATCACTCGGAACCTTTCCGATGTCCGAATATAGCCTTCCAAGATATAGATCTTTACGTCTCGACCATTTCGAGACTTCTCGTCATGTCCATGATCTCATCCGGGACTCCGAACAACCTTTGGTACATCAAATCACATAACTCATAATACAAATCGTCATCGAACGTTAAGCATGCAGACCCTACGGGTTCGAGAACTATGTAGACATGACCGAGACACATCTCCGGTCAATAACCAGTAGCGGAACCTGGATGCTCATATTGGATCCTACATATTCTACGAAGATCTTTATCAGTCAAACCGCATAACAACATACGTTGTTTCCTTTGTCATCGGTATGTTACTTGCCCGAGATTCGGTCGTCGGTATCATCATACCTAGTTAAATCTCATTACCGGCAAGTCTCTTTACTTGTTCCGTAATGCAACATCCCACAACTAACTCATTAGTCACATTGCTTGCAAGGCTTATAGTGATGTGCATTATCGAGAGGGCCCAGAGATACCTCTCCGACAATCGGAGTGACAAATCCTAATCTCGATCTATGCCAACTCAACAAACACCATCGGAGACACCTGTAGAGCATCTTTATAATCACCTAGTTACATTGTGACATTTGATAGCACACAAGGTGTTCCTCCGGTATTCGGGAGTTGCATAATCTCATAGTCAGAGGAACATGTATAAGTCATGATGAAAGCAATAGCAATAAAACTAAACGATCATTTATGCTAAGCTAACGGATGGGTCTTGTTCATCACATCATTCTCTAATGATGTGACCCCGTTCATGAAATGACAACACATGTCTATGATCAGGAAACTTAACCATCTTTGATTAACGAGCTAGTCAAGTAGAGGCATACTAGGGACACTCTGTTTTGTCTATGTATTCACACATGTACTAAGTTTCCGGTTAATACAATTCTAGCATGAATAATAAACATTTATCATGATATAAGGAAATATAAATAGCAAATTTATAATTGCCTCTAGGTCATATTTCCTTCAGTCTCCCACTTGCACTAGAGTCAATAATCTAGTTCACATCGCCATGTGATTTAACACCAATAGTTCACATCTTTATGTGATTAGTTCACATCTCCATGTGACTAATACCCAAAGGGTTTACTAGAGTCAATAATCTAGTTCACATCATTATGTGATTAACACCCAAAGAGTGATCATGTTTTGCTTGTGAGAGAAGTTTAGTCAATGGGTCTGCCACATTCAGAGCCGTATGTATTTTGCAAATTTTCCATGTCTACAATGCTCTGCACGGAGCTACTTTAGCTAATCGCTCCCACTTTCAATATGTATCTAGATCAAGACTTAGAGTCATCCAGATCGGTGTCAAATCTTGCATCGACGTAACTCCTTACGACGAACTCTTTGTCACCTCCATAACCGAGAAACATTTCCTTATTCCACTAAGGATAATTTTGACCGCTGTTCAGTGATCCACTCCTAGATCACTATTGTACCGTCTTGCCAAACTCATGGTGAGGTACACAATAGGTCTGGTACACAGCATAGCATACTTTATAGAACCTATGACTGAGGCATAGGGAATGACTTTTCATTCTCTTTCTAACTTCTACCGTGGTCGGGTTTTGAGTCTTTACTCAACTTCACACCTTGCAACACAGGCGAGAACTCCTTCTTTGACTGTTCCATTTTGAACTACTTCAAAAACTTGTCAAGGTATGTACCCATTGAAAAAATATTATCAAGCGTCTTGATCTATCTCTATAGATCTTGATGCTCAATATGCAAGAAGCTTCACCAAGGTCTTTCTTTGAAAAACTCCTTTCAAACACTCCTTTATGCTTTTCGGAAAATTCTACATTATTTCCGATCAGCAATATGTCATTCACATATACTTATCAGAAATGTTGTATTGCCCCCACTCACTTTCTTGTAAATACATGCTTCACCGCAAGTCTGTATAAAACTATATGTTTTGATCAACTCATCAAAGCGTATATTCCAACTCCGAGATGTTTGCACCAATCCATCGATGGATCGCTGGAGCTTGCACACTTTGTTAGCACCTTTAGGATTGACAAAACTTTCTTGTTGTATCATATACAACTCTTCTTTAAGAAATCCATTAAGGAATGCAGTTTTGACATGCATTTGTCAAATTTCATGAAATGTGGCAATTGCTAACATGATTCGGTCAGACTTTAAGCATCGATACGAGTGAGAAAATCTCATCATAGTCAACACCTTGAACTTGTCGAAAACTTTTTGCGACAGTTCGAGCTTTGTAGATAGTAGCACTACTATCAGTGTATGTCTTCCTCTTGAAGATCCATTTATTCTCAATGGCTTGCCGATCAATGGGCAAGTCCACCAAATTCCACACTTTGTTCTCATACATGGATTCTATCTCAGATTTCATGGCCTCAAGCCATTTTGCGGAATTTGGGCTCATTATCGCTTCCTCATAGTTCGTAGGTTCTCATGGTCAAGTAACATGACCTCCAGAACAGGATTACCGTACCACTCTGGTGCGGATCTTACTCCGGTTGACCTACGAGGTTTGGTAGTAAGTTGATCAGAAGTTTTCATGATCATCATCATTAGCTTCCTCACTAATTGGTGTATGAATCACTGGAACTGATTTCTGTGATGAACTACTTTCCAATAAGGGAGTAGGTACAATTACCGTATCAATTTCTACTTTCCTCCCACTCACTTCTTTCGAGAGAAACTCCTTCTCTAGAAAGGATCCACTCTTAGCAACAAAGATCTTGCCTTCGGATCTGTGATAGAAGGTGTACCCAACAGTTTCTTCTTGGGTATCCTATGAAGACGCACTTCTCCGATTTGGGTTTGAGCATATCAGGTTGAAACCTTTTCACATAATCATCACAACCCCAAACTTTAAGAAATGACAACTTAGGTTTCTTGCTAAACCACAGTTCATACGGTGTCGTCTCAACGGATTTTTAAACGGTGCCCTATTTAACGTGTATGCAGCTGTCTCTAATGCATAACCCCAAAACGATAGTAGTAATTCGGCAAGAGACATCATAGATTCCACCATATCTAATAAAGTATGGTTATGACATTCGGACACACCATTACATTGTGGTGTTCCAGGTGGAGTGAGTTGCGAAACTACTCCACATTGTTTCATATGAAGACCAAACTCGTAACTCAAATATTCGCCTCCGCGATCAGATCGTAGAAACTTTATTTTCTTGTTATGATGATTTTCCACTTCACTCTGATATTCTTTGAACTTTTCAAATGTTTCAGACTTATGTTTCATTAAGTAGATATACCCATATCTGCTCAAATCATCTGTGAAGGTTAGAAAATAATGATACCTGTCGCGAGCTTTAACACTCATTGGACCGCATACATCAGTATGTATTATTTCCAACAAGTTAGCAGCTTGCTCCATTGTTCTGGAGAACGGTGTTCTAGTCATCTTGCCCATGAGGCATGGTTCGCAAGTATCATATGATTCATAATAAAGTGATTCCAAAAGCCCATCAGCATGGAGTTTCTTCATGCGCTTTACACCAATATGACCTAAACAGCAGTGCCACAAATATGTTGCACTATCATTATTAACTTTGCATCTTTTGGCGATCGAGATTCAATATCCCATTTATATTGAGTGTATGACCATAGAAGGTTTTATTCATGTAAATAGAACAACAATTATTCTTTGACTTAAATGAATAACCGTATTGCAATAAACATGATCCAATCATATTCATGCTTAACACAAACACCAAACAACATTTATTTTAGGTTCAACACTAATCCCGAAGGTAAAGGGAGTGTGCGATGGTGATCTTATCAACCTTGGAATCACTTCCAACACACATCATCACCTCGCCCTTAACTAGTCTATGTTTATTTTGCAACTCCCGTTTCGAGTTACTACTCTTAGCAACTAAACCAATATCAAACACTGAGGGGTTGCTATAAACACTAGTAAAGTACACATATATAGCATGTATATCAAATATACTTTTGTTCACTTGGCCATCCTTCTTATCCGCCAAGTATCTAGGGCAGTTCCACTTCTAGTGACCATTTCCTTTGCAGTAGAAGTACTCAGTTCCAGGCTTGGGTCTAGCTTTGGGCTTCTTCATGGGAGCAGCAACTTGCTTGCTATTCTTCTTTGAGGTTCCTCTTTCTTTCCCTTTTCTTGAAACTAGTGGTCTTGTTAACCATCAACACTTGATGCTATTTTTGATTTCTACCTTCGCCAATTTCAGCATCGCGAAGAGCTCGGGAATTACTTTCGTCATCCCTTGCATATTATAGTTCATCACTAAGTTCTAGTAACTTGGTGATAGTGACTAGATAACTTTGTCAATTACTATCTTATCTGGAAGATTAACTCCCACTTGATTCAAGCAATTGTAGTACCCAGACAATCTGAGCACATGCTCGTTGGTTGAGCTATTCTCTTCCATCTTGTAGGCAAAGTACTGTCAGAGGTCTCATACCTCTCGACACGGGCATGAGTATGAAATACCAATTTCAACTCTTAGAACATCTTATATGCTCCGTGGCATTCAAAACGTCTTTGAAGTCCCGGTTCTAAGACGTACATCATGGTGCACGAAACTATTAAGCATTCATCATACCGAGCTTTGTCAAACGTTCATAACATGTGCATCTGCTCCTACAATAGGTTCATCACCTAGTGGTGCATCAAGGACATAATTATTCTATGCATCAATGAGGATAATCCTTAGATCACAGACCTAGTCCGCATCATTGCTACTATCAATTTTCAACTTATTTTCTCTAGGAACATATCATAAATAAAACGGGGAAGCTATACGCGAGCAATTGATCTACAACATAGATTTGCAAATACTATCAGGACAATGTTCATGATAAATTTAAGTTCAATTAATCATATTACTTAAGAACTCCCACTTAGATAGACATCCCTCTAATCATCTAAGTGATCACGTGATCCATATCAACTAAACCATGTCCGATCATCTCGTGAGATGGAGTAGTTTTCAATGGTGAACGTCACTATGTTGATCATATCTACTATATGATTCATGCTCGACCTTTCGGTCTCAGTGTTCCGAGGCCATATCTGCATATGCTAGGCTCGTCAAGTTTAACCTGAGTATTCTGCGTGTGCAATACTGGCTTGCACCCATTATATGTGAACGTAGAGCTTATCACACCCGATCATCACGTGGTGTCTCGGCATGACGAACTGTAGCAACGGTGCATACTCAGGAAGAACACTTATACCTTGAAATTTAGTGAGAGATCATCTTATAATGCTACTGCCGTACTAAGCAAAATAGGATGCATAAAAGATAAACATCACATGCAATCAAAATATGTGACATGATATGGCCATCATCATCTTGTGCCTTTGATCTCCATCTCCAAAGTACTGTCATGATCTCCATCGTCACCGGCATGACACCATGATCTCCATCATCTTGATCTTTATCAACATGTCATCACATGGTTGTCTCGCCAGCTATTGCTTTTGCAACTATTGCTACCGCATAGCGATGAAGTAAAGCGATTATATGGCGCTTGCATCTTATGCAATAAAGAGACAACCATAAGGCTCTTGCCAGTTGCTGATAACTTTAACAAAACATGATCATCTCATACAAAAATTTATATCTCATCACGTCTTGACCATATCACATCATGACATGCCCTGCAAAAACAAGTTAGACGTCCTGTACTTTGTTGTTGCAAGTTTTACGTGGCTGCTACGGGCTTCTAGCAAGAACTGTTCTTACCTACGCATCAAAAACCCAATGATTTTTCATCAAGTGTGATGTTTTAACCTTCAACAAGGACCGGGCGTAGTCACACTCGATTCAACTAAAGTTGGAGAAACAGACACCCACTAGCCACCTATGTGCGAAGCACTTTGGTAGAACCAGTCTCATGAACGCGGTCATGTAATGTCGGTCTGGGCCGCTTCATCCAACAATACCGTCGAATCAAAGTATGACATGCTGGTAAGAAGTATGACTATTATCGCCCACAACTCTTTGTGTTCTACTCGTGCATATAACATCTACGCATAGACTTGGCTCGGATGCCACTGTTGGGGAACAGAGTATTTCGAAAAATTTCCTATGATAACGCAAGATCTATATAGGAGATGCATAGCAACGAGAGGGGAGAGTGTGTCTATGTACCCTCGTAGACCAAAAGCGGAAGCGTTTAGTAACGCGGTTGATGTAGTCGAACGTCTTCACGATCCAACCGATCCAAGTACCAAACGTACGGCACCTCCGTGTTCAGCACACGTTCAACTCGATGACTTCCCTCGGGCTCTTGATCCAGTTGAGGCCGAAGGAGAGTTCCGTCAACACGATGGCGTGGTGACGGTGATGACGAAGTTATTGGCGCAGGGCTTCGCCTAAGCACTACGACGATATGACCGAGGTGTGTAACTGTGGAGGGGGGGGGGCACCGCACACGGCTAAGAGAAATCTTGGAGTGCCTTTGGGGTGCCCCCTGCCCACATATATAAAGGAGGGAGGAGGAGGAGGCCGGCCTAGGAGGGGCGCGCCTATAGGGGGAGTCCAACTAGGATTCCCAATCCTAGTTGGAGTCCCCATCCTTTTCCAAGAGGGGAGAGAGGGAAGGAGTAGGAGAGGGAGTAGGAAAGAGAGGGGGGCGCCGCCCCCTCCCTAGTCCAATTCGTACTTGCCATGGGGGGTGCGTGGCCAACCCTTGAGGCCCTTCTCTCCTTTCCCGTATGGCCCATTAAGGCCCACTACTTCCCTCGGTGAATTCCCGTAACTCTCCGGTACTCCGAAAAATACCCGAATCACTCGGAACCTTTCTGATGTCCGAATATAGCCTTCCAATATATCGATCTTTACGTATCGACCATTTCGGGATTCCTTGTCATGTCCGTGATCTCATCCGGGACTCCGAACAACCTTTGGTACATCAAATCACATAACTCATAGTACAAATCGTCATCGAACGTTAAGCGTGCGGACCCTACGGGTTCGAGAACTATGTAGACATGACAGAGACACATCTCTGGTCAATGACCAATAGCATAAACTGGATGCTCTTATTGGCTCCTACATATTCTACGGAGATCTTTATCGGTCAAACCGCATAACAACATACATTGTTCCTTTGTCATCGGTATGTTACTTGCCCGAGATTGGATCGTCGGTATCATCATACCTAGTTCAATCTCCTTACCGGAAAGTCTCTTTAATTGTTCCATACTGCAACATCCCACAACTAACTCATTAGTCACATTGCTTGCAAGGCTTATAGTGATGTGCATTACCGAGAGGGCCCAAAGATACCTCTCCGACAATCAGAGTGACAAATCCTAATCTCGATCTATGGCAACTCAACAAACACCATCGGAGACACCTGCAGAGCATCTTTATAATCACCCAATTACGCTGTGGCATTTTATAGCACACAGGGTGTCCCTTCGGTATTCGGGAGTTGCATAATCTCATAGTCAGAGGAACATGTATAAGTCATGATGAAAGCAATAGCAATAAAACTAAACGATCATTTATGCTAAGCTAACAGATGGGTCTTGTCCATCACATCATTCTCTAATGATGTGATCCCATTCATCAAATGACAACACATGTCTATGGTCAGGAAACTTAACCATCTTTGATTAACGAGCTAGTCAAGTAGAGGCATACTAGGGACACTCTGTTTTGTCTATGTATTCACACATGTACTAAGTTTCCGGTTAATACAATTCTAGCATGAATAATAAACATTTATCATGATACATGGAAATGTAAATAACAACTTTATTATTGCCTCTAGGGCATATTTCCTTCAGAGGTGATGACCTGAAATCATATTCCTCATCCCGTGACTACAAGAAGAGAACCTGCCACAAGTGCAAGAAACCTGGTCACTACATCACTGATTGTCCTTAGTGGGAGAAGGAATCAAAGAATAAGAAATACAAGGATTAAAATTTTGATGATGCAAAGAAGAAGAAGAAATCTTCAAAGTCCTCATCATAAAAATCTTCAAAGTCTTCCTCCCACAAGAAGAGCAGTTCCAAAAGGGCTCGGACATTCATTGGAAAGGAAATGGACTTTGAAGCTGAATATGAGGAAAATGAGGAATATGAGGCATCTGAGGAGTTAGACTCTGGTTTGGTGAGCCTAGCCCTTGCTACTACATTCGTCAGCAAGTCCATCTTCAACTATGAGGAAAATGACTTCCCCGACACTGCTGACGATGGCGATGATGACTACTATTGGGGAAAGCAGTATTTCAAAAATTTTACCCACGATCACGCTAGATCTATCTAGGATATGCATAGCAACGAGAGGGGAGAATGTGTCTATCTACCCTCGACCGAAAGCGGAAGCGTTTAGTAACGCGGTTGATGTAGTTGAACGTCTTCGCGATCCAACCGATCAAGTACCAAACGCACGACACCTCCGCGATCTGCACACATTCAACTCAGTGATGACCCTCGAACTCTTGATGTAGTTGAGGCCGAGGGAGAGTTTTGTCAGCACGACAGTGTGGTGACGGTGATGATGAAGTTACCGACGCAGGGCTTCGCCTAAGCACTACGACAATATGACCGAGGTGTAAAACTGTGGAGGGGGGCACCGCACATGGCTAAAGATCAACTTGTGTGTCTATGGGGTTCCCCCTCCCCCGTATATAAAGGAGGGGAGGAGGAGGCCGGCCGTCCCTAGGGGCGCGTCCAAGGGGGGAGTCCTATGATGTCTACTACACAACCTTCTTCTTGTAGACGTTGTTGGGCCCCCAAGTGTAGAGGTTTGTAGGACAGTAGCAAATTTCCCTCAAGTGGATGACCTAAGGTTTATCAATCTGTGGGAGGCGTAGGATGAAGATGGTCTCTCTCAAGCAACCCTGCAACCAAATAACAAAGAGTCTCTTGTGTCCCCAACACACCTAATACAATGGTAAATTGTATAGGTGCACTAGTTCGGCGAAGAGATGGTGATACAAGTGGTATATGGATGATAGATAAAGGTTTTTGTAATCTGAAATTATAAAAACAGCAAGGTAACGAATGATAAAAGTGAGCGTAAACGGTAATGCAATGCGTTGAAACAAGGCCTAGGGTTCATACTTTCGCTAGTGTAAGTTCCCTCAACAATGATAACATAATTGGATCACATAACTATCCCTCAACATGCAACAAAGAGTCACTCCAAAGTCACTAATAGCGGAGAACGAACGAAGAGATTATGGTAGGGTACGAAACCACCTCAAAGTTATTCTTTCCAATCAATCCATTGGGCTATTCCTATAAGTGTCACAAACAACCCTAGAGTTCGTACTAGAATAACACCTTAAGACACAGATCAACCAAAACCCTAATGTCACCTAGATACTCCAATGTCACCTCAAGTATCCGTGGGTATGATTATACGATATGCATCACACAATCTCAGATTCATCTATTCAAACCAACACATAGAACCTCAAAGAGTGCCCCAAAGTTTCTACCGGAGAATCACGACGAAAACATGTGCCAACCCCTATGCATAGGTTCATGGGCGGAACCCACAAGTTGGTCACCAAAACATATATCAAGTGAATCACGTGATATCCCATTATCACCACAGATATCCACGACAAGACATAAATCAAGTGTTCTCAAATCTTTAAAGACTCAATCCGATAAGAGAACTTCAAAGGGGAAACTCAATCCATTACAAGAGAGTAGAGGGGGGAAGAAACATCATAGGATCCAAATATAATAGCAAAGCTCGCGATACATCAAGATCGTATCACCTCAAGAACACGAGAGAGAGAGAGAGAGATCAAACACATAGCTACTAGTACATACCCTCAGCCCCGAGGGAGAACTACTCCCTCCTCGTCATGGAGAGCACCGGGATGATGAAGATGGCCACCGGAGAAGGATTGCCCCCTCCGGCAGGGTGCCAGAACGGGTCTAGATTGGTTTTTGGTGGCTACGGAGGCTTCTGGAGGCGGAACTCCCGATCTATTGTCTTTTCTGGAAGTTTTAGGGTATGTGAGTATATATGGGTGCAGGAAGTATGTCAGTGGAGCTTCGGGGGCCCCACGAGGCAGGGGGCGCGCCCTAGGGGGGTGGGGGGCGCCCCCACCCTCGTGAGCACCTCCCTTGGCTCCTGACGTGGGGTCCAAGTCCATCTAGCAGCTTTCCTTCCAAAAATAACTTCTCCAGTTGATTTCGTTCTGTTTCGACTCTGTTTGATATTCCTTTTATTCGAAACACTGAAATAGGCAAAAAACAACAATTCTGGGCTGGGCCTTCGGTTAATAGGTTAGTCCCAAAAATAATATAAAAGTGGATAATAAAGCCCAATATTGCCCAAAACAGTAGATAGCATAGCATGGAGCAATCAAAAATTATAGATACATTGGAGACGTATCAAGCATCCCCAAGCTTAATTCCTGCTCGTCCTCGAGTAGGTAAATGATAAAAACATAATTTTTGATGCGGAGTGCTTCTTGGCATAATTTCAATGTAATTCTTCTTAATTGTGGCATGAATATTCAGATCCGAAAGATTCAAGACAAAAGTTCATATTGACATAAAAATGATAATACT
Source organism: Triticum urartu (assembly GCF_056163025.1). Classification (NCBI taxonomy): domain Eukaryota; kingdom Viridiplantae; phylum Streptophyta; class Magnoliopsida; order Poales; family Poaceae; genus Triticum; species Triticum urartu. Next base: position 444,553,485 of record NC_141879.1, on the reverse strand, counting down.
TCAAGCATATTAACTAAGCAATTATGTCTTCTCAAAATAACATGGCCAAAGAAAGTTCATCCCTACAAAATCATATAGTTTAGTCATGTTTCATTTTCGTCACACAAGAATGCTCTCATCATGCACAACCCCGATGACAAGCCAAGCAATTGTTTCATACTTTAGTAATCTCAAACTCATAAACTTTCACGCAATACATGAGCGCGAGCTATGGATATAGCACTATGGGTGGAATAGAATATAATGAGGGGGGTTATGTGGAGAAGACAAAAAGGAGAAAGTCTCACATCAATGAGGCTAACCAATGGGCTTTGGGGATGCCCATCGATTGATGTTAATGCAAGGAGTAGGGATTGCAATGCAACGGATGCACTAGAGCTATAAATGTATGAAAGCTCAACAAAAGAAACTAAGTGGGTGTGCATCCAACTTGCTTGCTCACGAAGACCTAGGGCACTTGAGGAGGCCCATTGTTGGAATATACAAGCCAAGTTCTATAATGAAAAATTCTCACTAGTATATGAAAGTGACAAAACAAGAGACTCTCTATCATAAAGATCATGGTGCTAATTTGAAGCACAAGTGTGGAAAAGGATAGTAGCATTGTCCCTTATCTCTTTTTCTCTCTTTTTTTACTTGGTCTTCATTTTTTTATGGCCTTTCTCTTTTTTTTGGGCCTTCTCTTTTTTATGGCCTTTCTCTTTTTTTATTCCTCACTTGGGACAATGCTCTAAAAATGATGATCATCACACCTCTATTTATTTACAACTCAATGATTACAACTCGATACTAGAACAAAGTATGACTCTATATGAATGCCTCCGGCGGTGTACCGGGATTGAGATGATGCATAAGTGACATGTATGAAAGAATTATGAGAGGTGGCTTTGCCACAAATACGATGTCAACTACATGATCATGCAAAGCAATATGACAATGATGATGCGTGTCATAATAAACGGAACGGTGGAAAGTTGCATGGCAATATATCTCGGAATGGCTATGGAAATGCCATAATAGGTAGGTATGGTGTCTATTTTGAGGAAGATATAAGGAGGTTTATGTGTGAAAGAGCATATCATATCATGGGGTTTGGATGCACCGGCGAAGTTTGCGCCAACTCTCAATGTGAGAAAGGGCAATGCACGGTACCGAAGAGGCTAGCAAGGATGGAAGGGTGAGAGTGCGTATAATCCATGGACTCAACAGTAGTCCTAAAGAACTCACATAATTATTGCAAAAATCTACAAGTCATCAAAAACCTCGGTACTACGCGCATGCTCCTAGGGGGATAGATTGGTAGGAAAAGACCATCGCTCGTCCCCGACCGCCACTCATAAGGAGGACAATCAAATAACACCTCATGTTTCAAATTTGTTGCATAACGTTTACCATACGTGCATGCTACAGGACTTGCAAACTTCAACACAAGCATTTATCAAATTCACAACTACTCAACTAGCACGACTTTGATATTATTACCTCCATATCTCAAAACAATCATCAAGCATCAAACTTCTCTTAGTATTCAACACACTCATAAGAAAATTTTATTATTCTTGAATACCTAGCATATTAGGATTGTAAGCAAATTACCATGCTATTAAGACTCTAAAAATAATCTAAGTGAAGCATGAGAGTTCATCTATTTCTTCAAAATAAAACTAACACCATGCTCTAAAAGATATAAGTGAAGCACTAGAGAAAATGACAAACTACTCCGAAAGATATAAGTGAAGATTAATGAGTAGTCAAATAATTATGCAACTATGTGAAGACTCTCTAACATTTAAGAATTTCAGATATTGGTATTTTATTCAAACAGCAAGCAAATTAAAATAAAATGACATTCTAAGAATGGAAAACATCATGTGAAGAAGCAAAAACTTAGGATCAACCGAAACTAGCCGATAGTTGTTGAAGAAGAAAGGTGGGATGCCAACCGGGGCATCCCCAAGCTTAGATGCTTGAGACTTCTTGAAATATTATCTTGGGATGCCTTGGGAATCCCCAAGCTTGAGCTTTTGTGTCTCCATAATTCCTCTCATATCACGGTCTCCCTAAATCTCAAAAGCTTCATCCACACAAAACTCAACAAGGACTCGTGAGATAAGTTAGTATAAACCATTGCAAAAACCTTATCATACTCTACTGTAGAAAATCACTAAAATTCTTATTCAACATTGCATACTAAATGCCTCTGCATATTTAATATTCCTATCCTCAAATAGAATCATTAAAGAAGCAAACATATGCAAACAATGCAAACATAACAGCAATCTGCCTAAACAGGACAGTCTGTAAAGAATGCAGCAACATCCATACTTACCTAGCTCCAAAAATTATGAAAGAAAATTCTCACTTTAGTAAATTTATCAGAGCTTAATATGCAAAAGGTTTAAACATTTTATGACATTCTGACTTTTTCTAGGGAAATATTGCAACAGCGGTAAACTTTCTGTTTTCAAACAGCAACATGTGGACTTCTAAAATAGGCATAGTAAAGGCTATTAATGCCACTTTTATTGAAATAAAAGATGAAAAATATTGTTCTAAATAACATCAAGCAAATTCTAACAAAATAAATTGACGCTCCAAGCAAAACACATATCATGTGGTAAATAAAAATATAGCTCCAAGTAAAGTTACCGATGGAAGTAGACGAAAGAGGGGATGCCTTCCGGGGCATCCCCAAGCTTAGGCTCTTGGCTATCCTTGAATATTACCTTGGGGTGCCTCGGTCATCCCCAAGCTTAGGCTCTTGACACTCCTTATTCCATAGTCCATCGAATCCTTACCCAAAACTTGAAAACTTCACAACACAAAACTTAACAGAAAACTCGTAAGCTCCGTTAGTATAAGAAAATAAATCACCACTTCAAGGTACTGTAATAAACTCATTCTTTTATTTATATTGGTGTTAAACCTACTGTATTACAACTTCTCTATGGTTTATAAACTGTTTTACTAGCCATAGATTCATCAAAATAAGTAAACAACACATGAAAAACAGAATCTGTCAAAAACAGAACAGTCTGTAGTAATATGAATCAAACGTATACTTCTGGAACTCATAAAATTCTAAAATAAATTTCTGGACCTGAGGAATTTATATATTAATCATCTTCAAAAATAATTAACTAAATAGCACGCTCAAAATAAAAATTGCAGCAATTCTCGCGAGCGCTAAAGTTTCTGTTTTTACAGCATGATCAACAAGACTTTCCCAAAGTCTTCCCAAAGGTTCTACTTGGCACAAACACTTATTAAAAGCATAAAACCACATCTAAGCAGAGGCTAGATGAATTATTTATTACTAAACAGGAACAAAAATCAAGGAACAAAAATAAAATTGGGTTGCCTCCCAACAAGCGCTATCGTTTAACGCCCCTAGCTAGGCATGATGATTTCACTGATGCTCACATAAAAGATAAGAATTGAAACATAAAGAGAGCATCATGAAGAATATGACTAGCACATTTAAGTCTAACCCACTTCCTATGCATAGGGATTTTGAGAGCAAACAACTTGTGGGAACAAGAATCAACTTGCATAGGAAGGTAAAACAAGCATAACTTCAAAACTTTAAGCACATAGAGAGGAAACTTGATATTATTGCAATTCCTACAAGCATATATTCCTCCCTCATAATAATTTTCAGTATCATCATGAATGAATTCAACAATATAACCAGCACCTAAAGCATTCTTTTCATGATCTACAAGTATAGAAAATTTACTACTCTCCACACAAGAAAAATTCTTCTCATGAATAATAGTGGGAGCAAACTCAACAAAATAACTATCATGTGATTGAAAATTAAGATCAAGATGACAAGTTTCACGGTTATCATTATTCTTTAAAGCATACGTGTCTTCACAATAATCATCATAAATAGGAGGCATGCTTTCATCATAATAAATTTGCTCATCAAAACTTGGGGGACAAAAAATATCATCTTCATCAAACATAGCTTCCCCAAGCTTGTGGCTTTGCATATCATTAGCATCATAGATATTCAAGGAATTCATACTAACAACATTGAAATCATGCTCATCATTCAAATATTTAGTGCCAAACATTTTGTAGATTTCTTCTTCTAGCACTTGAGCACAATTATCCTTTCCATCATACTCACGAAAGATATTAAAAAGGTGAACCGTATGAGACAAACTCAATTCCATTTTTTATAGTTTTCTTTTATAAACTAATCTAGTGATAAAACAAGAAACTAAAAGACTCAATTGCAAGATCTAAAGATATACCTTCAAGCACTCACCTCCCCGACAACGGCGCCAGAAAAGAGCTTAGTTGACGGGGTGTTAGTGTCGCTTTCCTCGCGTCCCCGGCAACGGCGCTAGAAAAGAGCTTGATGTATATTACACAACCTTCTTCTTGTATACGTTGTTGGGCCTCCAAGTGCAGAGGTTTGTAGGACAGTAGCAAATTTCCCTCAAGTGGATGACCTAAGGTTTATCAATCCGTGGGAGGCGTAGGATGAAGATGGTCTCTCTCAAGCAACCCTGCAACCAAATAAGAAAGAGTCTCTTGTGTCCCCAACACACCTAATACAATGGTAAATTGTATAGGTGCACTAGTTCGGCGAAGAGACGGTGATACAAGTGGTATATGGATGATAGATAAAGGTTTTTGTAATCTGAAATTATAAAAATAGCAAGGTAACGAATGATAAAAGTGAGCGTAAACGGTAATGCAATGTGTTGAAACAAGGCCTAGGGTTCATACTTTCGCTACTGTAAGTTCCCTCAATAATGATAACATAATTGGATCACATAAATATCCCTCAACATGCAACAAAAAGTCACTCCAAAGTCACTAATAGCGGAGAACGAACGAAGAGATTATGGTAGGGTACGAACCACCTCAAAGTTATTCTTTCCAATCAATCCGTTGGGTTATTCCTATAAGTGTCACAAACAGCCCTAGAGTTCGTACTAGAATAACACCTTAAGACACAAATCAACCAAAACCCTAATGTCACCTAGATACTCCAATGTCACCTCAAGTATCCGTGGGTATGATTATATGATATGCATCACACAATCTCAGATTCATCTATTCAAACCAACACATAGAACCTCAAAGAGTGCCCCAAAGTTTCTACCGGAGAATCACGACAAAAACGTGTGCCAACCCCTATGCATAGGTTCATGGGCGGAACCTGCAAGTTGGTCACCAAAACATACATCAAGTGAATCACGTGATATCCCATTGTCACCATAGATATCCACGGCAAGACATACATCAAGTGTTCTCAAATCTTTAAATACTCAATCCGATAAGATAACTTCAAAGGGGAAACTCAATCCATTACAAGAGAGTAGAGGGGGAAGAAACATCATAGGATCCAAATATAATAACAAAGCTCGCGATACATCAAGATCGTATTGCCTCAAGAACACGAGAGAGAGAGATCAAACACATAGCTACTGGTAAATACCCTCAGCCCCGAGGAGAACTACTCCCTCCTCGTCATGGAGAGCACCGGGATGATGAAGATGGCCACTGGAGAAGGATTGCCCCCTCCAGCAGGGTGCCGGAACGGGTCTAGATTGGTTTTCGGTGGCTACGGAGGCTTCTGAGGCTTCTGGAAGTTTTAGGGTACGTGAGTATATATGGGTGCAGGAAGTACGTCGGTGGAGCTTCGGGGGCCCCATGAGGCAGGGGGCGCGCCCTAGGGGGGGGCCCACCCTCGTGAGCACCTCCCTTGGCTCCTGACGTGGGGTCCAAGTCCATCCAGTAGCTTTCCTTCCAAAAATAACTTCTCCAGTTGATTTCGTTCCGTTTCGACTCCGTTTGATATTCCTTATCTTCGAAACACTGAAATAGGCAAAAATCACCAATTCTGGGCTGGGCCTCCAGTTAATAGGTTAGTCCCAAAAATAATATAAAAGTGGATAATAAAGCCCAGTATTGCCCAAAACAGTAGATAACATAGCATGGAGCAATCAAAAATTATAGATACGTTGGAGACGTATCATCCTACTCCAAGCAGGAATTAGCTCCCCCCTTTTCTAGTCCAAGTAGGAGAAGAAGGAAGGAGAGGGAGAGGGAGAGGGAAAGAGGGGCCGCGCCCCCTCCCCTAATCCTATCCGGACTCCTCTTGGGGGGGGGGGGCACCACCTCTTGGATGCTTCCCTCTCTCCCCTAAGGCCCACTAAGTCCCATTACTTCCCCGGGGGGTTCCGGTAACCCTTCTCACACTCCGGTTTTATCTGAAATTATTCGGAACACTTCCGGTGTCCGAATAACATGGTCCAATATATCAATCTTTATGTCTTGACCATTTCGAGACTCCTCGTCATGTCCGTGATCTCATCCGGGACTCCGAACAACCTTCGGTACATCAAATCACATAACTCATTAGTCACTTTGCTTGCAAGGCTCATAGTGATGAGCATTACGGAGAGGGCCCAAAGATACCTCTCCGAAACACAGAGTGACAAATCCTATTCTTGATCTATGCGAACTCAACAAACACCATCGGAGACACTTGTAGAGCATCTTTATAATCACTCAGTTACGTTGTGAAGTTTGATAGCACACTAAGTGTTCCTCCGGTATTCGGGAGTTGCATAATCTCATAGTCATAGGAACATGTATAAGTTATGAAGAAAGCAATAGCAATAAAGTAAACGATCATAGTGCTAAGCTAATGGATGGGTCTTGTCCATCACATCATTCTCTAATCATGTGATCCCGTTCATAAAATGACAACACATGTCTATGGCTAGGAAACTTGACCATCTTTGATTAACGAGCTAGTCAAAAAGAGGCATACTAGGGACACTCTATTTGTCTATGTATTCACACATGTACTAAGTTTCCAGTTAATACAATTCTAGCATGAATAATAAACATTTATCATGATATAAGGAATTGTAAATAACAACTTTATTATTGCCTCTAGGGCATATTTCCTTCAGTCTCCCACTTGCACTAGAGTCAATAATCTAGATTACATAGTAATGATTCTAACACCCATGGAGTCTTGGTGCTGATGATGTTTTGCTCATGAGAGAGGCTTAGTCAACGGGTCTGCAACATTCAGATCCGTATGTATCTTGCAAATCTCTTTGTCTCCCTCCTTGACTTGATCGCGGATGGAATTGAAGCGTCTTTTGATGTGCTTGGTTCTCTTGAGAAATCTGGATTCCTTTGCCAAGGCAATTGCACCAGTATTGTCACAAAAAAATTCATTGGACCCGATGCACTAGGTATTACACCTAGATCGGATATGAACTGCTTCATCCAGACTCCTTCATTTGATGCTTCCGAAGCAGCTATGTATTCCGCTTCACACGTAGATCCCGCCACGATGCTATGCTTAGAACTTCACCAACTGACAGCTCCACCATTCAATAAAAATATGTATCCAGTTTGTGACTTAGAGTTATCCGTATCAGTGTCAAAGCTTGCATCGACTTAACCGTTTACGGCAAGCTCTTTGTCACCTCCATAAATGAGAAACATATCCTTAGTCCTTTTCAGGTGTTTCAGGATGTTCTTGACCGCTGTCCAGTGATCCACTCCCGGATTACTTTGGTACCTCCCTGCTAAACTAATAGCAAGGCACACATCAGGTCTGGTACACATCATTGCATACATGATAGAACCTATGGATGATGCATGTGGAATGACTTTCATTTTCTCTCTATCTTCTGCAGTGGTCGGGCATTGAGTCTGACTCAACTTCACACCTTGTAACACATGCAAGAACCCTTTCTTTGACTGATCCATTTTGAACTTCTTCAAAACTTCAATATATAAGCAGCTTCACCGAGGTCTTTCATTGAAAAATTCTTATTCAAGTATCCTTTTATGCTATTTAGAAATTCAGTATCATTTCCGATCAAAAATATGTCATCCACATATAATATTAGAAATGCTACGGAGCTCCCAATCACTTTCTTGTAAATACAGGCTTCTCCAAAAGTCTGTATAAAACCATATGCTTTGATCACACTATCAAAGCATATATTCCAACTCCGAGAGGCTTGCACCAGTCCATAAATGGATCGCTGGAGCTTGCACACTTTGTTAGCACCTTTAGGATCGACAAAACCTTCTGGTTGCATCATATACAACTCGTCTTTGAGATATCCATTAAGGAATGCAGTTTTGTCGGTGTGGAATGACACCTATGGGATCACAAGAATCCCTACTACGGTTGCCGGGGCGCAGGGTTGCGAGGAGAGCAGGGCTAGTAGACAGCACAAGGATCGTTTACCCAGGTTCGGGCTGCAAGGATGCGTAAAACCCTAGTCCTGCTTTGGTGGGTGTATTTCTGAGAGTTCTTGAACTCTCGAACTAGCTGTGGTCAGCGTGTGGTTCTAAAGAGCCGAATCCCCATCCTAGTAGCCTCGGGCCTCCTTTTATAGGAAAAAGGGGTTGCCACAGTGGCACACAGGAGGTGGAAAGGTCTACAGTGGCGCGAGGTTATCCCTCGTATTATAGGACAAGGTGCATTTAATGCATCGCTTAGGTGTCCTCTTGCTTTATCGAGGACGGGGGCGAGGCCCGTCCCGTCCGTCGCCGCTCCTCCTTGCTTCGACACGCGCCTCGGCCAGGGATGCGTGCGGTGCCATGTAGGAAGGCAAGCAGCTGAGTTGGCGTGGTGGTGGAGCCTTCACGAAGATCTGCATGCCGCCACGCAAGCGCTTGATGAGTTGGCCTGGGAGCTGCATGTTGCTACACAGGTGCCCGCCCAGCTGGTTGGGCTGGCAGCTGCATGCGAACGGTGGTGGAAGCTTGGTTGACGTGGGCTTGGCGGTGGCCTCACCGGCGTCTTCGGCGAGGGCCTTGTCGGGTGGCCCGACAAGGGTCTCGCCGTGGCATGTTGTCGTCCCCGGCAAGGATCTTGCCGGGGGTCTGGTGGCCTTCCTTGGCAAGGATCTTGCTGAGAATTGTCATCTTCTAATCTGATCTTGAATATGTCTTCACAAAGATCCGGATGCCACCACAGGGGTGCCGTCCCGAGCCCTGGCCCCACGCTGATGATGGCACTGGGGGCCGTGTGCTCAAGGGTGTCTCACTCTGTTGGTGCGGGGCGAGCTGTCCCGGCAAGAGTCTTGCCGGGGCCGCTGAGGCCACCCGGTAAGGGTCTTGCCGGGGGAACTTGCTTTGTCCCTCTTCTCTTTGTGGTCTTGGCCTTGGCGTTGCTTTGATTGTCTTGGGCTCCAATCTTACCTTGGCTCACCTCCCTCATTCTGCTTGGTGTGACCTTGGGCGCGGCTCTGACTGCCCGTGCACAGGAAAAGGGGTACAAAGATGCGCCCCTATTTTTGTACACCAACAAGAGCCCCCGGGCCTGGGCCACACATAAGCGCAACAGGTTGTTGGGCCAGGCCCAAAACGGTGCGCGGACAGGTGGGGCTGTTTTTACTGTGGTAAGATTCTTCACGCGCTCCGCCTCCCACAACCCGCGTGGATGGCGCGGCGTGGGGGGGGGGTGTGCGTGACGTGGGCGGCATGCGTGGGACGATTTCCACACGCATGCGTCACGTCGCAGTAAATGGGCAGCGCGCCCCGCGGCTTCCTCATAAAAAGGGATAACCGCGAGCGCACTGTTCCTTTTACCCTTCGTGCAACCCCAATCTCAGAAACCTCCGTCTACCTTCCTCTTCTTCCTTAAGCTTCGTCCCTGCTTGCCGTCATTGCGCTTCCGCCGCCCTCTGTCCTGCCCTCCTCCCACAGTCGCCATGGCTCCAAAATCCACCAAGGGCAAGGGAGTGGCCAAGGACGCCGGAGCTACGGAGCCGCTGGAGAGTGCGCTGGTGGTGCAGCGGACGCAATCCGCTTTCTTCCCCTTGACAGTCGACGTGTTTGAGCTTCGGGATTCCTTCAGGCCCCTATGGGGAGTGAAGACGGGGGGAGAGAATTCGAGGCATCCGGCCACGCACGTCATCCCCGCCAACTGCGCCGAGGCTGCCCCAAATCGGTACCCCTTCTTTGTTGATTATTTTTCTTGCGGGCTCTGTCCTCCCTTCTCTGATTTCTTCAGCGACATCATGCACACCTTCAGCTTCCACCTCCTGGATTTACTCCGAATGCGGTGGCGTGCATGGCCCTTTTCGCGCACCTCTGCGAAGGCTTTGCCGGGGTGCACCCCAACATGGCGCTCTTCCGCCATTACTTCTTCCCTCGGATCCAAACGGGAGGTGCCATCTCGGGGTGCATCGCCTGGATCCCAAAATTCAAGGGAGCATACCCGGACGGCGCCATGAAGGAGAGGTGGGAAGAATGGCGGGGCCGGTGGTGCTGGATCGAAGAGAAGGATCCATCGGCGTTCTGCAGAGTTCGTCGGGCGCCGCCGGTTCGTGGAAGCGATTGGAGCGACGTCGACGCCGACGACGGAAAGCTCACGGTCGCCATCACCAGGATTCTCCGGCTTACCCAGGCCGGGCTCACCCTTGAGATGATTGGGGCGGACTTCATCCGTCGCCGGATCACTCCTCTGCATAACAAGGGGAGGCCAGCCTGGCTCTTCACGAACCCCGCCGACATCATGCGGCTCTGCCCTGGCCTCGACCACAACTTCACAATTATGGCGCATGCCCATTTCTGCTAGCGGATCTTCCAACTCGACATGGGCCGCGACAGCGAGGTCGAGCGGATCGGGAAGGTTGTGAGGGCCGCCGCGAAGGCCGGCAAGGTCCTCAAGGGGCTTCTGTTCAAGCTGCCGACAGGGGTGGTCCCGTTGTGCAACAACTCGCATCGGTCCGAGAGCATCGCCATGATGCCGGACTGCAACGCGCATGGCCCCGTCCCGAGCTGGAAGGAGCCGGAGGACGCTAAAGTGCAGCAGTTCTTCGACACCCTGCATGAGGTGTATGTCAACGCCGACGTCGAGTGGCTGCTTGTCCAGGACACCTCCCAGGCGGAGCTGAACTACATCGCCACCAGGGCGAGGGAGGTGCAACTTGCCAGGGAGGCCGGCAATTCTGGCGGAGTGGAGGACAAGGCCGTGACGGCCGCGGAGGAGGAGGAGCTCGCCCGGTGGGCGATGGCCGTCGGGGGAGTCAGCAGCGCCGGCACCGAGGCTCCTTTGGTCGAAGATGTGACCGACAGGTCATCGTCGGAGGAGGCTGAGACCGCAGATCCGATGCCACCTACGGGGAGGGGGCGAGTCCTGCGGCGGGCCAGTTCTGGCGAGCCAGTCCGGCCCGGCAGGGCTGCGCGGTCACATCTGACCTTGGAGGAGCCCGGGCGCCATACAAGGGCCGCGGCGGCAAAGAAGCCGACGAAGGCCGCGGTGAAGAAGAACACAGCCGCCCCTTCTTCGTCCGCGCATGCCCGGACACCACCCCTTCCCCTCCTCTGGCGAATGTTGATATGGATGTTACTTTTGATTATGGACCCCTCAGCCCGAGGAGGAAGAGGAAGACAACAGAGGAGGAGGCGGACGGCGAGTAAGTATCTGGTTCCTTTTCGTTATCTCTGCCTCCTCAATCTGTGTTGCTTGTCTTGACTTGTTTTCACCTTTGCAGGGACGTGGAGACGCTGGCCCAGAGAGCGAAGAGGGCCAAGGTCTCGGCGGGTGGCCAGCCCCCAGCTGGTACTTCGGGGGCGCCATTGGTGGTGGTGAGCAGCCCTGACAGTAGCCCCCGGCAGAGCCCCTAGCGTAAGTTCATCACTCTTCTCTCATCGACATGTGTCAGGGGCACGACACCTTGGTGCTGACCTTGTTAGGTACGCAGGAGGAGAGCAGCAGCAGGAGGAGCCACAGAGGGCTACTCCCAACATGCTGCCCCCATCGACCACGCCGCCCCGGGGGGCGTCCCTGGCAAGGGCGCCAGGCACCGGGCCCACGCACATGGAGGAGGAGGAGGAGAACTTGGGCGCCGGCGGCTTTGCCTCGACGCCAAATGTTGGCGGGGAGGGGGCTTCCGCATCCCAGCCGGGTATTGGCACGGGTAAGTCGTTTGCCGTTCCTCCCTGCTTCCCCCCTTTCTTTTTTGGCTCCTGGTCTTGGCCTTGCCTCACCCCCTTCTTCGGCGCCCAGATTCTTCCTCGGTGAAACCAGAGGGCGCGGACGCCGTCATTGAGGGCGTCGCCAAGGCCGCCGAGGCAGACGCCGAGAGGATCGCCGCCGAGGAGGCCGCCAAAGACGCTGTCGAGGATGCCGCTGAGGGGCCCACCGGGGAGGCCGACGAGGCTGCCCCTGAGGAGGCCGGCAAGGGGCCTGCTGGGGAAGCCGGCGAGACCGTTGCCGAGGAGGAGGAGGAGGCTGGTGACCAGCCTTCCTCCTCTACTGCTTCCGGCTCCGACAAGTACCTGAGGGTGGGTGATGATTTGTTCGTCCACCTTCCAGGCGTGTGGAGCACCATGACTCCCGTTGAGGGAGAGGTGTTCGACGACGAGGTGCTTGCCGCTGCCGGGTTTGAAGTCGTCGACGAGCCGATCGTTGGCGGCGACGGCTCGCAGGAAGAGCGGCTCCTCCACGCCATGGGCGCCAGCTTCCGGAAGCTCCAGGCGCTCCACCGCGTTCGCCTGGACAAGGCTAAGTCCAGGACGGCGGTGGTGTAGAAGGTAGAGGCGGACCTCCAGAAGCGCGTTGCTGAGGCACATGTCTGGTTCCGTGAGGCCCACAAGGAGCTCAAGGCGGCCCAGGGTGAGCAGGCCAGGCGCGACGTGGAGCTCACCATGAAGCTCGCCGATGTCGAGAAAGCTCTGGAGGCGGCAAAGAACTTGGCCGAGGCCGCCGAAGCCGCTCGGACCCAGCGCGAGGCCGCGCTGAACTCCCAGGAGCAGGACCTCACTTCGCGCGAGGAGAAGCTTGCCGCCATGCTTCGCGGCAAGGATGCAGAGGTGGAGAAGCTTGTCTTGCAGCAGACCAGCGAGCTGGAGTAGAGGCACAAGGAGGCACTCAATGCCCAGGCCCAGGTTCATGCCGGCAAGGTGGAGGAGCTGGAGGCAGAGCGCGACCGGCTGAAGGAGCAGGCCCTAAAGCTGTCCTAGGAGAACGACACGCTCAACAGTGCCCTGACAGAGGCACAGGGCGTGGTCGTCAGCAAGGCTGGGGAGCTCTCCGAGGCCAACAACTCCATCAAAGATCTCAAGCTAAAGCTGGAGGGTCTCGAGAAGGTGTTGTCAGAGGCCACAACCCGATAGGGGACCCTGGCCAAGGAGTTGGAGGCCGAGAAGCTGTTGCGGAAGAACGAGGGCCTTAACTTCGTGGATCACGTGGAGGGCGAGAACCATTGGCTCGATCGCCTTGCCACCGTCGCCAACCAGGCCGCCGCACAGCTGGCCATCATGGGGATGCCGGACGTGAGGTATGTCCCGGAGCGGGGCGTGAGCGCCAATTGCAGCCTGACCATGTTCTTCGAGAAGGTCGTCGGCGCTCTGGAGTGGCTCCATGCCAACCGGGTGGCCTCACTGGCCGACGAGTCCCGGAGGTTTTGCCAGGGTGCCATGACCAAGGTTCTCACCAAGGTGGCGCACTGGTACCCCGACCTCGACTTCGACGCCGCGCTGGAGAGCTTGCCGGAGGGAACGGACCTTGCGCTGCTCACGGAGCGCATCGAGCCCATCATCAGCCGAGTCGGCAGAATTCTGAGGGTGGAGGGCCAGCGCCGGGATTAGGCATCCCATTTTTTATCGCCGCTGCAGGTTCACAACCAAGACAATTGCTATCTCTAGTTAGAACCGCAGCAACAATTTGATGTAACATAACTCTGCATCACTTTTTAATATCATGCATGTTATTTTCATGTTCGATTTTTCCTTGTATGTCCACCCTACGCAACTAGGTAGGCTTGCCAGCGCGTAAACCTAGGGCGGAGTCATGGGGATGGATCCCCATTGGCTTGCCGGGTGTGCTTGCTGCCAGGCAAACCACCTTACCACCCTTAGCGCGGCCGCCCGAACTGTCGAGTTTGACTCGAGTCAGAGTCAGGAGGGTTGCCAGGTGCGGAAGGCTACCCCGCCACTCTCGACGCGGCAGCTTTGAGCTGTTGAGCGGACTCGAAATAGAACAAAGGCGTTGCCAATCACGGGGGGCCCCTTGCGTGCAGGTTTCCCATACATAGGCCAGATCTCCGAGGACGATAACCTTAAGTGTAAGAGGAAATAATCCAAGGCTCTGAATGACTTAGCTTTTCTGTCGCCGAGATAGCGTCATTCCTCCGGCCGCCTTCTTCTCAGAAACCGGAAGCGAGGAAGAACCGCTAGGCTAACTACCAGACCAGATTCTCACAATAGGCCCCATACCTGGCGCGCCAAAGATGTCGGTGTGGAACGACACCTATGGGATCACAAGAATCCCTACTACGGTTGCTAGGGCGCAGGGTTGCGAGGAGAGCAGACCTAGTAGACAGCACAATGATCGTTTACCCAGGTTCGGGCCGCAAGGATGCGTAAAACCCTAGTCCTGCTTTGGTGGGTGCATTTCTGAGAGTTCTTGAGCTCTAGAACTAGCTGTGGTCAGCGTGTGGTTCCAAAGAGCCGAATCCCCATCCTCATCGCCTCGGGCCTCCTTTTATAGGAAAAAGGGGTTGCCACAGTGGCACACAGGAGGTGGAAAGATCTACAGTGGCGCGAGGTTATCCCTCGTATTACAGGACAAGGTGCATTTAATGCATCGCTTAGGTGTTTTCCTGCTTTATCGGGGACGGGGGCGAGGCCCGTCCCGTCCCGTCCATCGCCGCTCCTCCTCGCTTCGGCACGCGCCTCGGCCAGGGATGCGTGTGGTGCCATGTAGGCAGGCAGGCAGCTGAGTTGGTGATACGTCTCCAACGTATCTATAATTTTTGATTGTTCCATGCTATTATATTATCAACCTTGGATGTTTTATATGCATTTATATGCTATTTTATATGATTTTTGGGACTAACCTATTAACCCAGAGCCGAGTGCCAGTATCTGTTTTTTTCCTTGTTTTAGAATATCGCAGAAAAGGAAAAAATCAAACGGAGTCCAATTGACCTGAAACTTCACGGAACTTATTTGGGAGGTCTCCAATCTTCAATCTTCACCTGCAACTAGCAACGCTATAAGAGGGGCTGAGCAAAGCGGTAACATAGCCAAACAATGGTTTGCTAGGACATGGTGGGTTAGAGGTTTGACATGGCAATTTGGGAGGCATGATAAACATGTGGTAGGTATCGTAGCATAGGCATAGCAAAAGAGCGAGCATCTAGCAAGCAAAGATAGAAGTGATTTCGAGGGTATGGTCATCTTGCCTGCAAAGTTCTCAGAGTTGCCTTGATCCTCGTAGGCGAACTCAACGGGCTCCTCATTCATGAACTCGTCTCCCGACTCTAACCAAACAATAACAACAAGCACAAAGGAACACAATCAACCACGTGCAATGCTCAAGCAACATGATGCAAAGATGGCATGATATGCGGGATGCAATATGTGATGCATATGCAAGATTTGGAAAGGAATGAATGAACCTGGCCTCAACTTGGAAATCCAACAGTTCCACTGGAAAGGTGAGTTGATTTCGGTTGAAATCCATATAAAGATCACCGGAATCGGTTGCACGGTTTGGAAATGGCAAGCAAAACAAATATGGCACCGGTCTTCGATAATCAGCAAGCAACCAACTAAATGCAACAAGATAAATATGCTACAGCACTTAAACATGACAAAAAATACATGGCATGGATCCACTCATGATGCTTGACAAAAGATGAACACTGAGCTACGGCTTATTCATCCATTAACAGGTTCAAACAAGCATGGGAAAAGTGCAAATGATAACAGGTTTCAGACTTAGTGAAATTAACATAAGTCTGGAATTTATCATCAGGAAGCAATCTTTAGAGCATGAAAAGTACATGCTACAGGAACATATCATGGCAAAGAAAGGCATGGCATGAAGCTACTCTAAGCATATAACAAAAGTCTCTTAGTGACCTTGAGCCAAAAGGGGTCAGAAAATACAATTGCAAGCATGTGAACATAGCAAAAACATAAACAGATTCAGACTTAGTGAAAAACTGGAGCATGCAAAACGGTTAACGAGTAGGCATGTTTACGAGCTCGATGCACTCACTACAGAGCATGGCATGACAATCTAAGAATACACCCATCAAGAAGACATGGCATAGAAGCTAGACATGGCAAGAACAACAACATAGCATGCACGGATCAATGGCAACATCCTCGGCAAAATCGCTAAACATGTCAACAATCTGCCAGGATCATTTTATAGCAAAAGTAGATCTCGATTGACTCAAGGTATGGTGCTCCATAAATGCAAACAAAGACATGGATGGATAGAGCACCACAATATTAACAAAACATCCTTACTGATCATCCTCAAAAGAGGCACGGATCACTAGGAAACAATATGAACATATGTCATAAAAACAAAAACAGAACAAGGACTTAGTGAAGTTCCAAGTCCCTGAAATCAGCATCATCGATTATGCTACTTTGCATGCTTGTGCTAGTCACCACAAAGATCACAAAAATACATGGCAAGAACCTCTGTAAATATAACATGGCATATAACAAAACACATGTAGAGCTCAGGATCATAGCATGCACACATAAATCATAGCAAAAATGAGAAAAAAGCCATTTACTGAAACAGATCTGACATATTCCTCACATAACCCTCTTCCAACAGCATTTCGGGCATCAAGATGAACTCAAATGAAAATGATGCAATGAGATGAAATGATGTACTCGTCGAGACAAACATTTTGATATGCTACACGCATGAATCGGAGCTACGGATGTAGAGTTATGACATGTGGAAGAATGCAAAAAAGTAAAGAACGAGAGGGAAAAGTCAACCGCGATTTGTGGATCTGAGATCTAGGGTTCGTCACTGTAGCACCACGAGGTCGCCGGAGTTTGCCCTGTAGATGCCGGAATCGGCCGGAGTTGAGGACGGAGATGGGGGGCCTGCGAGGGGGAGCAAGAAGGACGCCGGCCGTAGTTGGTGGTGGCGCGGGCAGCGATGGCGGCGCGGTCGGGGACGGCGGGTGGCGGCCGGAGCGGAGGCTCGCAGGCGCGGGCACGTCGGCGGCGGCGAAGCAGGCCGGCGCGGGCAGCGGCCGGTGTGGGCGAGGAAGGGTGGCGGAGAGGCGAGCCGGAGTGGAGGAGGACGAAGGCGGGCGGAGATCCGGATGGGCCTCGGGGGCCAGACGCGGGCTCCCCGGGCCGGTGGCGGGACGAGGACGGTGGCGCCATGTGGCGCGGTGCCACTAGTGCGGGGCGGCGGCACGGTGCAGTCGAACACGTCCGGCGCCGGCGGACGTTGTCCGGCGCGCGGAGGATGAAGGAGGCCAGGGTTTCGGGGGAAGGGATCCAAAAATTTCGAGGGAGACCTAGATTTATAGGTAGGAGGATCTAGGAGGCTCCAAATTGAGCACGATTTGCAGCCACGCGATCGTGATCGAACGATCTAGACGATAGAAGGGGTTTAGGTGGGTTTTGGGCCAAATTGGAAGGGTGTTGGGCTGCAACACACACGAGGCCTTTTCGGTCCCTCGGTTAACCGTTGGAGTATCAAACGAAGTCCAAATGGCACGAAATTTGACTGGCGGTCTACCGGTAGTAAACAAAGGCCGCATGACAAGTCTGGGTCCAATCCGAAAACGTTTAACACCCACACACGAAAAGAGGTAGAAAGGACCACCGGAGGACATAGGAGCGCCGGAATGCAAAACAGACAACGGGGAAAATGCTCGGTTGCATGAGACGAGCACGTATGAAAATGCAAAGCACATGATGACATGATATAAGATGCATGACAAAGACAGCAACACACGGAGACAAAAACCCGACAACGAGGAAATAAAATAACTTAGTGCCGGAAACGGCAAGAGTTGGAGTACAAATAAGGTAAATTACATCCGGGGTGTTACACATTTCTCCGATTTGGGTTCGAGATTATCAGGTTGAAGCTTTTTCACATAAGCATCGCAGCCCCAAACTTTAAGAAACGACAACTTTGGTTTCTTGCCAAACCATAGTTCATAAGGTGTCGTCTCAACGGATTTAGATGGTGCCCTATTTAACGTGAATGCAGCCATCTCTAAAGCATTACCCCAAACTGATAACGGTAAATCAGGAAGAGACATCATAGATCGCACCATATCTAATAAAGTGTGGCTACGACGTTCAGACACACCATTAGGCTGTGGTGTTCCAGGTGGCGTGAGTTGCGAAACTATTCTGCATTGTTTCAAATGAAGACCAAACTCATAACTCAAATATTCACCTCCACGATCAGATCGTAGAAACTTAATTTTCTTGTTATGATGATTTTCCACTTCACTCTGAAATTCTTTGAACTTTTCAAATGTTTTAGACTTATGTTTCATCAAGTAGATATACCCATATCTGCTCAAATCATCTGTGAAGGTCTGAAAATAACGATACCCGCCGCAAGCATCAACACTCATCGGACCGCATACATCAGTATGTATTATTTCTAATAAGTTTGTTGCTCGCTCCATTGTTCCGGAGAATGGAGTCTTAGTCATCTTGCCCATGAGGCATGGTTCGCAAGCATCAAGTGATTCATAATCAAGTGATTCCAAAAGCCCATCAGCATGGAGTTTCTTCATGCGCTTTACACCAATATGACCTAAACGGCAGTGCCACAAATAAATTGCACTATCATTATTAAAATTATATCTTTTGGCTTCAATACTATGGATATGTGTATCACTACTATCGAGATTCAATAAAAATAGACCACTCATCAAGGGTGCATGACCATAAAAGATATTACTCATATAAATAGAACAACCATTATTCTTTGATTTAAATGAATAACCGTCTCGCATCAAACAAGATCTAGATATAATGTTCATGCTTAACACTGGCACCAAATAACAATTATTCAGGTCTAAAACTAATCCCGAAGGTAGATGTAGAGGTAGCGTGCCGACCGCGATCACATCGACTTTGGAACCATTTCCCACGCGCATCGTCACCACGTCCTTAGCCAATCTTCGCTTAATCCGTAGCCCCTGTTTCGAGTTGCAAATATGAGCAACAGAACCAGTATCAAATATCCAGGCGCTACTACAAGCATTAGTAAGGTACACATCAATAACAAGTATATATAATATACCTTTCACTTTGCCATCCTTCTTATCCGCCAAATACTTGGGGCAGTTCCACTTCTAGTGACCAGTCCCTTTGCAGTAGAAGCACTCAGTCTCAGGCTTAGGTCCAGACTTGGGCTTCTTCACTTGAGCAGCAACTTGCTTGCCGTTCTTCTTGAAGTTCCCCTTCTTCCCTTTTCCCTTCTTCTTGAAACTAGTGGTCTTGTTGACCATCAACACTTGATGCTCCTTCTTGATTTCTACCTCCGCAGCCTTTAGCATTGCGAAGAGCTCGGGAATAGTCTTATCCATCCCTTGCATATTATAGTTCATCATGAAGCTTTTGTAGCTTGGTGGCAGTGATTGAAGAACTCTGTCAATGACACTATCATCAGGAAGATTAACTCCCAGTTGAGTCAAGTGGTTGTGGTACCCAGACATTCTGAGTATATGTTCACTGACAGAACTATTCTCCTCCATCTTGCAGCTGTAGAACTTATTGGAGACTTCATATCTCTCAATCCGGGCATTTGCTTGAAATATTAACTTCAACTCCTGATCTCATATGCTCCATGATGTTCAAAACGTCGTTGAAGTCCCGATTCTAAGTCGTAAAGCATGGCACACTGAACTATCGAGTAGTCATCAGCTTTGCTCTTCCAGATGTTCATAACATCTGGAGTAGCTCCTGCAGCGGGCTTTGCACCTAGCAGTGCTTCCAGGACGTAATTATTCTATGCAGCAATGAGGATAATCCTCAAGTTACGGACACAGTCCGTGTAGTTGCTACCATCATCTTTCAACTTAGCTTTCTCTAGGAACGCATTAAAATTCAAAGGAATAGTAGCACGGGCCATTTATCTACAACAACATAGACATGCAAAATACTATCAGGTACTAAGTTCACGATAAATTAAAGTTCAATTAATCATATTACTTAAGAACTCCCAATTAGATAAACATCCCTCTAGTCATCTAAATGATCACGTGATACATATCAACTAAACCATGTCCGAACATCACGCGAGATGGATAATTTTTCAAAGGTGAACATCACTATGTTGATCATATCTACTATATGATTCATGCTCGACCTTTTGGTCTCGGTGTTCTAAGGCCACATCTGCATATGCTAGGCTCGTCAAGTTTAACCTGAGTATTCTGCTTGTGCAAAACTGGCTTGCACCTGTTGTATGTGAACCTAGAGCTTATCACACCTGTCATCACGTGGTGTCTCGGCACAACGAACTGTAGCGACGATGCATACTCAGGGAGAACACTTATACCTTGAAATCTAGTGAGAGATCATCTTATAATGCTACTGCCGAACTAAGCAAAATAAGATGCATAAAAAGATAAACATCACATGCAATCAAATAAGTGATATGATATGGCCATCATCATCTTGTGCCTTTGAGCTCCATCTCCAAAGCACCGTCATGATCACCATGGTCACCGGCTTGACACCTTGATCTCCATCGAAGCATCGTTGTCGTCTCGCCAACTATTGCTTCTACAACTATCGCTACCACTTAGTGATAAAGTAAAGCAATTACATGGCGATTGCATTTCATACAATAAAGCGGCAACCATATGGCTCCTGCCAGTTGCCGATAACTGTTACAAAACATGATCATCTCATACAACAATTTATATATCATCCTGTCTTGACCATATCACATCACAGCAAGCCATGCAAAAACATGTTAGACGTCCTCTACTTTGTTGTTTGCAAGTTTTACGTGGCTGCTACGGGCTTCTAGCAAGAACCGTTCTTACCTATGCATCAAAACCACAACGATTTTTCGTCAAGTGTGTTGTTTTAACCTTCAACAAGGATCGGGCCTAGTCACACTCGATTCAACTAAAGTTGGAGAAACAGACACCCACTAGCCACCTGTGTGCGAAGCACAACTGTAGAATCAGTCTCATGAACGCGGTCATGTAATGTTGTTCTGGGCCGCTTCATCCAACAATACCGCCGAATCAAAGTATGACATGCTGGTAAGCATTATAACTATTATCGCCCACAACTCTTTCTATTCTACTCGTGCATATAACATCTATGCGTAGACCTGGCTCGGATGCCACTGTTGGAGAACGCAGTATTTCAAAATTTTTACCTATGATCATGCAAGATCTATCTAGGAGATGCATATCAATGAGAGGGGAGAGTGTGTCTATGTACCCTCGTAGACCAAAAGCAGAAGCGTTTAGTAATGCGGTTGATGTAGTCGAACGTCTTCGCGATCCAACCGATCAAGTACCGAGCGCACGGCACCTTTGCGATCTGCACACGTTTGGCTCGGTGACATCCCTCGAACTCTTGATCCAGTTGAGTCGGAGGGACAGTTTCGTCAGCACGACGGCGTGGTGACGGTGATGATGAAGTTACCGATGCACATGGCTTCACCTAAGCACTACGACAATATGACCGAGATGTAAAACTGTGGAGGGGTGCACCGCACACGGCTAAAGATTAGCTTGTGTGTCTATGGGGTGCCCCCTTCCCCATATATAAAGGAGGGGAGGAGGAGGCCGGCCGGCCCTAGGGGGCGCGCCCAAGGGGGGGAGTCCTACTCCAAGTACGAATCGGCTTCCCCTTTCCTAGTCCAAGTAGGAGAAGAAGGAAGGAGAGGGAGAGGGAGAGGAAAAGAGGGGCCGCGCCCCCTCCCCTAGTCATATTCGGACTCCCCTTGGGGGGGGGGGCGCCACCTCTTGGCTGCTGCCCTCTCTCTCCCCTAAGGCCCACTAATGCCCATTACTTCCCTCGGGTGTTTTGGTAACCCTTCCATCACTCTGGTTTTATCTGAAACTATCCGGAACACTTCCGGTGTCCGAATAACATGGTCCAATATATCAATCTTTATGTCTTGACCATTTCGAGACTCCTCGTCATGTCCGTGATCTCATCCGGGACTCCGAACAACCTTCGGTACATCAAATCACATAACTCATAATATAAATCATCATCTAACGTTAAGCGTGCGGACCCCACGGGTTCGAGAACTATGTAGACATGACCGAGACACATCTCCGGTCAATAACCACTAGCGGAACCTGGATGCTCATATTGGTTCCTACATATTCTACGAAGATATTTATCGGTCAAACCGCATAACAACATACGTTGTTCCCTTTGTCATCGGTATGTTAGTTGCCTGAGATTCGATCGTCGGTATCATCATACCTAGTTCAATCTCGTTACCGGCAAGTCTCTTTACTCGTTCCGTAATGCATCATCCCACAACGAACTCATTAGTCACTTTGCTTGCAAGGCTTATGGTGATGAGCATTACCGAGAGGTCCCAGAGATACCTCTCCGAAACACGGAGTGACAAATTGATGCGGAGCATCCCACATCCATCCCCATGTACACTCCGACTACTCTCCAAGCCCCAAGGATACATAAGACAAGACCTCAAGTATTCGCCATTCAACACAAGGTGAACTCACTCCTCTCCGAATCATCATTTTCCACATGTGAGACATGGCTACTACCTCAAACATGTGTGCTATGCAAGACCAGGAACCAAGAGGAAGCCCATGGACAAGAAGGCAAGGACACCAAGCGCGAGGAACAAGAAGAAGAGCGGCGGAAGAAGCTCCAGCCACCGGACGACCGGTTGGGACCGGACGTCCGACGCCTGAAGACCCACCGGACGACCGGCCCGGACCGGACGACCGGCGATCTCACACCCGAGCCAAACGAGCGGACGTCCGGCCACCACCGGACGACCGATGCCTGAAGCACAGCCAATGCCAACTACAACACCCCCCAGCGAGCGGACGTCCGGCGACTAGCGGACGACCGGTCCCTCCTGAGCCACCGGACGTCCGGTACCTGCCTGTGCGCAGTCGGGCCTTTGGCGTTGTATCCTTCTCCCACTTACCCCTTCGTGGTTCTAGACTATATATACTCCTCCACCTCCTCCATTTGAGGGTTAGCATTGGTTTAGCTCATTTGAGAGATAGAGCATTGCTCATCCACATCGGATCTACTCCTCGAGAGAGACACGGCCTCTTCGGGGAAGATCCTTTGGATTCAAGACCTCCTCGTGGAGAAGAATATCAAGACCTCCTCACGGAGAAGACTGGCTACCCTTGTATCGTACCTAGTTGATCGTGTACCGTGTGAACTCTTATGTATCAAAGGAACTAGCACATGTGTGACTATCTTGTGTTGGTTTAGTGATTTCTCCCGTGTTTTCCCTTGTGTTTCCCCTCGTTTCCCCCTTGTGTTCTTCGTGTTCTTCGTGGGATCCGCTCCTTTCGTGAAAGATCGGGTGATTAGGGTTCTACCCTACATCATCTTGGTATCATGAGCCACGTTGATCACGATTTCAGAGCCTCCCCTCGTTGTTTTCTAGCCTAATTTTGTTGCGTGCTTCCCCAATTTCGAAAATCCCCACCAAAAATAGCCCCAATTTTTTTGTGATTTGTTGGTTTGATGAAGTTTTGTTGGATTTGATCCATAGATTTGCTTGGTTTCAAGTGGATCTAGCATCTCCCCAAGTTTCCCCATCTTTCATCCACGAAATCTCCTCATTTTTGACCCCAAAATCCCCAAATTCCGCCCAAAATCGCGTCCCGAATCTCGCATCTCGCGTTGACCCAGACCCACCATACGACCGTTGCTTTACCGGATGTTCGGAGACCCAGGAAGCACCGGACGTCTGATCTTACCGGACGACCGGAACCCCTAACCCGAGCTGTAATTAGTGGATTTCCGAACCGACCGGAGGTCCGGAGACCGGACATCCGTTTTTTCCGGACGTCCGCTACCTGTAGATATCAATTTCGCTCAAATTTTGTTTCGGCCATAACTAATTCATCCGGAGTCCGATTTTCGCGTTCTTTAGCTCGTTGAAAAGCTCTTTACATCCTCCTTCCCACAAAAATACAACCAACATCTTTTGACTCCATCACATTTTTGGAACTTTGGCATCTTTGCCTAGGGCCTCCACCACATCATCCGCTACACCACCACCGACTTCCGCAACCTAACCAATTTTGTTCCCCATCGCATTAGTGATTGCTTGAGGAGTGATTTGAGTCTCCTAAGGTGTCTAGGCTACTTAGGGACGGTTGCTTATTCATCAACCACCACCACCATTTCCGCATAGGCGTACCCACCATACACTTCCGCTAGCCCAAATTTTGTTTGACTTTGTTTGTGTTGTGAGTTGTGGCTCCTAAGGTGTTTAGGATACTTAGGGACCGTGCTCTCAACTCCGACACCATGTTTAGTCCACCGCCTTAACCTCCACTTCCGCATTGCCTACTCGCATAACCCATCATTGCATTCCCGCAATCCCATTGAGCTTTCGCAACCACCACCGCATTCTCGCTACCACCATTTGACATTTGATATTTTGAGTTCGCGGTTTTTCCGTTTCCTAAGGTGTTTCAGCTACTTAGCAACGAGTCTCCATCATCTTTGTATCTACCTCAAGAACACCGCCACTCATCATCGCCAAGGCCGGTAACCCCCATATCATCTTGGTATCGTGGTATCCCTCCATTGTACATTCCCTTGCCATTGCATTGATAACCCCTAGCCCATTTTGCGTCACTTGCCTATCGAGACTAGCCATTTGAGTATTGCCGGCAACATTACTTGTGCACATTAGTGATCTACACCATACATTGCATACATACCATACCATAGGTATCATCTTGGTATCATATCATCTCGTGTGCCTCAAGTTTGTTCCCGCATATACACAATTACTATCTTGGTTTGTGCATTTCGCGAAGTGGCCACACAAAAAAAAGCTTTTAAGAAAAAGAGTGAACAAAGAGCTCATAAGCAATAGCCATAGCATCATACCACATTGCATATAAGATCATCTTGGATCACCTTGTGAGAAACACCGGGAACTATACATACATACATAGCATACTTGGGATAGAAAGTTATCCATTTTGCATCTTATAGGTTGTGCACAAGTGTCGTATCCGCCTATTGAGCAATCGTGCTAGCGTATCTCTTGACTTGTGCAACACGAGCGTTTTTCGTGGATTCCACATTTTGTGCTCATCCTTTGTTGCATGACCCCATTTATCTATCCGTGTGTGTGTGTTTCCGTGTGCCACATATTGCTACTGGTCTACTTGTTTCACTTGCAAATTTGTGAATCTCTTTCAACATTATTGACTCTTGCTAACATTTTGCATCAAATTTTTGTGCCACTATCCTCACTGAGCTCCACCATAAGCCTTACTTGTGTAGGTGTGAGAAACCGACAAGAATTGGTACCAATTGTGCTATTTCCTTGTCCACATTGGAGTGGTCATTGATCCACTTTCAACTTCGGTCAAGGTGCATTTGGTATTCGTTCTTCTCTTTCTACCACTCACATTTTTCTTTTGGAGTGATGGATAGGCAAGGCATTTCATCTCCGGTCTTCCACAACAACGACGGCGTGAAAAACTACATCACCAAAGCGTCAATCTTCGATCTATAACGACAAATGCAAGGTGCACAATCAAGATTGCGAGAGCGCATCGAGAACCTCTCCATTGATATTAGCCACTCCAAAGAGAGGAAAAGGGACTACATCGACGACAAACTTTCCGCACAAAAGGAGGAGCAAGATACAAGGATGGAGGAGATTCGGACCTTGTTGATCAACCGTTCTTCCCCTTCATCATCTTCAAGGCGGCGACGTTCAAGTCACAAGTCTACGGAGCGCAAAAATGATGCAAGCGCAAGTCATCCACATCCACATCTCCATGGCGACCAACATCACGTTCGTGATCCACATCATCATGAAGGGAAAGTCACCTCCAACCATCATGTGCACGACGACGACGAACGCCATCAAGCCCAAGCATGACAACGACACCATCATCATGAAGATGCTCGAGATGCGCCTACCTACAAGTCCCAACAAGCTCTATATCAAGCTATGCCCAAGCTTCATGAGAAAAGGAGAAGACCGCGAGATGAGCACCACCAAGACAGAGCTACGGCTGCACCAACCACTTCGGTATCTTCGCCAAGTGTTCTCAAGGCATCTTCTCCTTCGGAAGTACGGCATATTTGCCTACTTCCCATGAGTACGCCTACATCGACATCTTCAACTATGAGGCGACCACCTACAAGCGAGGGCAACCCTTCCATCTTCGGAAGCCCCTCAAGGAAGATGGCCGAGGATGGGAAATTCCCTTCGGTCATGGAGACGAGCTACAGGGTGCCACATCACATGGGCCTCCAACAACAAGACGGTGACAAGAAGGTCGAGCAAGGGCCATCCCCTTCGACCACGGCAATGAGCACGAACCTCTTCAACGACATGAAGACGGCGCCCATATTGGACTCATACTCCGAGTCAAGCTACGAGACTGCACATGAGACCTTACCTGTGGTCTTAGAGGAGAGTGATGATGTGCCATCTTCGGCCGTCATCTGTAACCATGACATGATTGAGCATGGAGACGTTTGCACCTACATCTCTCTAACACCCACATATCATGACATGACCCATTTGCCATGTGAGGAGAGCCACCACCCCATGAGTGAGATGAGTGACTCCACCATATATGACATTGAGTGCATTTCCTATGAGAGGATGAGTGTGACCACCACTAGCCCACACTTGAGAGCATGCCACACATCCTATGTGAGGTTGAGAGCCATTTGAGTGACTCCACCAACCATATGAGTGAGAGCATCTGAGAGGGAGTGAGTGAGCCACAACACTTAGTGAGTGAGGTAGTTGACACGGCACGTGAGGCTACTTTGATTTATAACAACTTAACCTCTACTCCGAGTGTGTTTTCTTTGGTGCTAGGTCTCCTACATGACGACATGCCTATCCTCGACGAGTCCATACCTCCAATGGAGACAACGATGGCCATGGTGAAAGAAGATGCACCCCCACATGGTTCCATCAGGATAAACATGACCACGACTCGGTCTTCGACACCTCACCTACAACACATGAGCCATGCTACAAAGGTAACATAGGTGATGGTGCTTCTCTTATCCCACTAGTGGACTATCTCACCAATGATTGCTTGCATGATGTTGATCCACCTATTACCATGCTTCATGCTAGTGCGACTTCTTCATGTCATGACTTACCTATTTATGATGAATATGATGACGAGCATGTTGATTTGCCTAGTTGTGATGCTATGCTCCATAGGATATCATGTGAAAATTCTATTGGTCACATCATGTTTGATAATCCTTTGAACTTGTCATATGCTATGAATGAGATCTCCCATATCGCATCATTTCAATCTCAACATAGTAGCTATGCATGCCCCATTCAAATAAATCCCATTTGCACTTATGGCATAGATGACGAGATGATGGTCATTGGCTTTTTTTCATGTGATGATATTGCCATGCTTCCTTTACATGATTTGCGCAATTCATCCACTATGCCATGCCATGATCACAATGTTCCAAATATGCATTGTTTTGGATGTTGTCAATATTCTCCGTGTGATGTTTCCATTAATGCTCGTGAGGAGACCCCATAGTTTCCTCATACACATTAGGAGATTTTGATGCATTCCATACATTGCATGATTCTCATAATTGCTTGCACCGTATGCATTCCATGAATAACAATGCTCTACATATTTCTTGTGATGCATTACACCATTTGAGTCTCCATTACGCTATACATAACAACAAACCTATCATGATGGATGACATGTTTCTATATCACGCATCTCATTTATTCGAGCATTGTATATTTTGTGCTAACCACAAGCACGTGCGCATCATGATGGATGATGTGTACATCTACCACACACACACAATTTTCCCTTTGTCTTTGTTTTGTGTAGGTACTCACATATACTCGTCAACCTCTCAATCCAAAGAGTTGACGAAACAAGCTCTTGAGAGCAAAGATGACTTGGGATCCCGTGAACTATCCTTCCCACCGCTCTCTTTGCGCAACGACTACGTGCATCTCTCTCACTTGGCTCTCACACAGCTATGGGCTATATACCGCTTGTCGCTTCATGCTCATTTTACCGTGTTCACTTTGCATGCTATGGTTACTTCTATGCCTTTGCCATGCAATTGTGACCCTTGCGTGCATCTACCCATGATTCACCATTATGCTACTCCTATGTGTATTTGCATCCTTGGTGGAGATCCTTGTTGCTATTGCCATGTTTATCATGTGCCTCATGCTATTGATGCTTGTTGTGTTGGGAGAGTCATGATGTTCCATTGCTATTTACATATGGCCTCTCGCCAATACATTGATGATATTTTGCTCATATCTTGCATTCATGTTTGTGATATGTCATGTGCATCATACATGCTCACTATTTGCACACACGACATGATTTCCATGATTCCTTCTAGTATGTTGCATCTTCGCACTACTAGCTTGCTTGACTTGGTAACTATGATTGCTTGCTTTGTCGCATAACCCATGTTCCACTCTTACTTGCTTTCTTGGGTTGATGACATATATGCTTGTGCCCCTCACATGATACATCTTGTTCATTGTCACTTGCCTCCAATTGTTGCTTCTATGCTTATTGATCATGGAGACTTGGACATATTACTTGTGATGTGTGCTTGTTTCATTGAGCCTATTGTCTTTGGTTGTTCTCGCACCATATGCCTCCATACTATGAAATGCTACCATGTCCTTTCTTATGATGAGCATGGTGCATACACTTGTTGGGTATTTCACGAATGATAGGTTTTGCATCTCCGCTAACCTCATTTGTTTTTCCGAGTGTTTGTCACGTTCTTTCATGTTGAAGGAATCACAAGGCGATACCGTCATGACACAATTTGGTCATGTGAAGGCATA
Organism: Triticum urartu; assembly: GCF_056163025.1. Classification (NCBI taxonomy): domain Eukaryota; kingdom Viridiplantae; phylum Streptophyta; class Magnoliopsida; order Poales; family Poaceae; genus Triticum; species Triticum urartu. Next base: position 444,524,639 of record NC_141879.1, on the reverse strand, counting down.
CTTGATGTGCAACACCAACATTTGCGAGAATCTCCTAAAGGTGAACTCCTTCCCTTTGAGCCATCCTCAAATATGCATATTGGATGGGTCACTCTTTCATTGTTGTTTCCTTCTTGTTGTCTACATGGTACATCTCGCGAACGGAGGAGCGACATTGAAGATTGGCTCTATGGACCTTCACATTGAGGAGCGCTGGTACTTATTGGAAGCACCTTCGAACCTCCACTCATGCCACGACATCGAGCATTGGTACACCAACACCTCCATATTTGTTGATTGTGCTCATCCATGTCATGCTCATTGGACATCTCACACACATGACAAATTTGCATCTTATGCATGGATTGACTCATATTATGATTGCCTTGTTGCATCTTGTATTCCCATGTCATCCATGATATATGAGCTTGTGCATTTCCTTAGCAAATTTGTTGTGATCTTTCTTGATGGAATATTCATACATCATGATTATATTTCCCATCATCAATTTCATGATCACATACTCATCTTGAGCATCCATTGCCATATTCATGCTATTGATAAACCGTCTCTCTATGAATTCATTTTGCATCATGGTTGCATTGATCATATTCACAACACATTTGTGTGCGCAATGAATGCTTTTGCTCCCATGAATGCTTTGCATACCATTCCATCTCTTTTGGATAAGCTTCATGCACCTTGTCATGATCAATCTTGTTGCACAGACTCATTCTTACATGATGGACACTTTGTGTGCTCTAACCATTGCATTTCCAAGTGTCGTTTGTGTTTGCTCTTTTTGCATGTATACCACTCTGGCAACACCTTGGAGTACTTGGATTGCCCCACGTTTTCAACTCCATCCAACTACAAGTTCGTCCACAACAATCGTTTCCATGGTGATGAGGATCACGATCTGACGTCGAATCTTTCCCAAGGGAGGGAGATGATGTAGAGCATCCCACGCCCATCCCCATGTACACTCCGACTACTCTCCAAGCCCCAAGGATACATAAGACGAGACCTCAAGTATTCGCCATTGGACACAAGGTGAACTCGCTCCTCTCCGAATTGTCATTTTCCACATGTGAGACATGGCTACTACCTCAAACATGTGTGCTATGCATGACCAGGAACCAAGAGGAAGCCCATGGACAAGAAGGCGAGGACACCAAGTGTGAGGAACAAGAAGAAGAGCGGCGGAAGAAGCTCCAGCCACCAGACGACCGGTTGGGACCGGACGTCCGATGCCTGAAGACCCACCGGACGACCGGCCCGGACCGGACGACCGGCGATCCCTCACCTGAGCCAAACAAGCGGATGTCCAGCCTCCACCGGACGACTGGCGCCTGAAGCATAGCCAACGCCAGCTACAACACCCCCCAGCGAGCGGACGTCCGGCGACTAGCGGACGACCGGTCCCTCCTGAATCACCGGACGCCCGGTACCCACCGGACGACCGGTACCTGCCTGTGCGCAGTCAGGCCTTTGGCCTTGTATCCTTCTCCCACTTACCCCTTCGTGGCTCTAGACTATATATACACCTCCACCTCCTCCATTTGAGGGTTAGCATTGGTTTAGATCATTTGAGAGATAGAGCATTGCTCATCCACATCGGATCTACTCCTCGAGAGAGACCGTGGCCTCTTCAAAGAAGATCCCTTTGGATTCAAGACCTCCTCGCAGAGAAGAACATCAAGACCTCCTCACGGAGAAGACTGGCTACCCTTGTATCGTCCCTAGTTGATCGTGTACTGTGTGAACTCTTATGTATCCGAGGATCTAGCATATGTGTGACTATCTTGTGTTGGTTTAGTGATTTCTCCCGTGTTTTCCCTTGTGTTTCCCCTCGTTTCCCCCATGTGTTCTTCGTGTTCTTCACGGGATCCGCTCCTTTCGTGAAAGATCAGGCGATTAGGGTTCTACCCTACATCACAAATCCTATTCTCGATCTATGCCAACTCAATAAACACCATCGGAGACACCTGTAGAGCATCTTTATAATCACCCAGTTACGTTGTGACGTTTGATAGCACACTAAGTGTTCCTCCGGTATTCGGGAGTTGCATAATCTCATAGTCATAGGAACATGTATAAGTTATGAAGAAAGCAATAGCAATAAACTAAACGATCATAGTGCTAATCTAACGGATGGGTCTTGTCCATCACATCATTCAGTAATGATGTGATCCCGTTCATCAAATGACAACACATGTCTATGGCTAGGAAACTTAACCATCTTTGATTAATGAGCTAGTCAAAAAAAGAGGCATACTAGGGACACTCTGTTTGTCTATGTATTCACACATGTACTAAGTTTCCAGTTAATCCAATTCTAGCATGAATAATAAACATTTATCATGATATAAGGAAATATAAATAACAACTTTATTATTGACTCTAGGGCATATTTCCTTCAACTATGCTCCCACCTATTGCTTCATGGCAAAAGGTGCCAAGGTACTCAAATACCCCTCCTCTGAATCAAGTGAGGATGAATCTGATGAAAACCTCAAGCCTAGTTATTCTAAACTTGCTAAGATTGCTGTGAAACAACAAAAGGCCTTTGAAAAGGTTCAAAATATGCTAGACAAAAGCGATGACCTGTTGGGTGAAGAAATGGATCGAACTCAAACTTTGACTGAAAATCTTCAGAGACTTCAGACCAAGTTTGATAACCTTCAAAGTCATCATAACACTCTCTTATCTGATCATGAGAATCTTTCTTATGAATTTATTCAAAGAAAGCAAGATCTTGAGAAGCTAAGGGTGAGTTATGAAGATCTTCAGAAGGAATGTGATTCATTGCTTGCTCAACGAAGTGGACTGGCATCTATGCCACGTTTCTCTTATGGAGCTCGCAGAATGATGAACTCTTTGTCACCCCTCCAGATGTGGGTGGTGAAGAAAAAGAAGTAATCTCTTATGCAGGTTTAGGTCTCTAGACAAACTTAAACGTCTGAAGAATTTGCTGGAGACCTAAATATGCTTGAAAGGACGCAAGCTAATCATGAAGAAATGAATATTCATTTCTCATGTCCTCACATTGCTATATCTATTGTACTGCTTGATGAAATTCAAATCTGGTGAATTTGATGTCATATTCTTCACCAATGAAGTATATGAGTATGTAAGATGCACTAATTCATCTGTAGGATGATCAACCCAAAGCCACCGAGTGGGTCCTCGACAGTGGATGTACAAATCACATGACAGGTGACAAGAACTTATTGATGGACACTGCTTTATCTCCATCGCATCTGAAGCATATCACCTACGCTGACAAAGGCAAAAGCAAGGTATTGGGTCTAGGTAGGGTTGCGATCTCAAAGGATCAACACATGGACAAATCCATGCTTGTGAGTCCTTAGGGTTCAACCTCATGTCTGTCTCAATGATTTGTGATCTTGATATGGTTGTTGTCTTTGGCAAGTATTGTTGTGTTGTGATCATGGAAGCTGACAATTCCAAAGTCTTCGAAAGCTTTAGGAGAGGAGACTTGTATATTGTTGATTTCTCTACAGGACCATGCTACCTCTTGAGCATGCGTTGGTTTTCCCTTGAAGAGGAAAGGGTGATGCAGCAAAGTAGCGTAAGTATTTCCCTCAGTTTTGAGAACCAAAGTATCACTCCAGTAGGAGACAACACACAAGTCACCTAGTACCTGCACAAACAATCAAGAACCTTGCAACCAACGCGATAAAGGGGTTGTCAATCCCTTCACGGTTACTCGCAAAAGTGAGATCTAATAGAGATAGTAAAGTAAATATTTTTGGTATTTTTGTTGTATAGATTGGGAGCAAAATAGTAAACGAGATGCGATGTAAATAAAAGAGATGTAATATAATAGGAAAGAGACCCGGGGGGCATAGGTTTCACTAGTGGCTTCTCTCAAGATAGCATGTATTACGGTGGGTGAACAAATTACTGCCGAGCAATTGATAGAATAGCACATAGTTATGAAGATATCTAAGGCAATGATCATGAATATAGGCATCACGTCCGTGTCAAGTAGATCAAAATGATTCTGCATCTACTACTATTACTCCACACATCGACTGCTATCCAGCATGCATCTAGAGTATTAAATTCATAAGAACGGAGTAACGCATTAAGAAAGATGACATGATGTAGAGGGATAAACTCAAGCAATATGATATAAACCCCATCTTTTTATCCTCGATGGAAACAATACAATACGTGCCTTGCTGCCCCTACTGTCACTAGGAAAGGACACCGCAAGATTGAACCCAAAGCTAAGCACTTCTCCCATTGCAAGAAAGATCAATCTAGTAGGACAAACTAAACCGATAATTCGAGGAGACTTGCAAAGATATCAAATCATGCATATAAGAATTCAGAGAAGAACCAAATAATATTCATAGATAATCTTGTTCATAAATCCACAATTCATCGGATCTCGACAAACACACTGCAAAAGAGTATTACATCGAATAGATCTCCAAGAACATCGAGGAGAACTTTGTATTGAGAATCAAAGAGAGAGAAGAAGCAATCTAGCTAATAACTATGGACCCGAAGGTCTGTGGTAAACTACTCATGCTTCATCGGAGAGGCAAAGGTGTTGATATAGAATCCCCCCGTGATCGATTCCCCCTCCGACAGATCGCCGGAAAAGGCCCCAAGATGGGATCTCATGGGTATAGAAGGTTGCGGCAGTGGAAAAGTGGTTTCATGGCTCTCTCCGATGTTTCTAGGGTATAAGAGTATATATAGGTGAAAGAAGTACGTCGGTGGAGCTACGAGGGGCCCACAAGGGTGGGGGCGCGCCTACCCCCCTGGGGCGCCCTCTTGCCTCGTGGCTTCCTCGGGGAGTTCCAGACTTCAACTCCAAGTCTTTTGGATTGCTTTCGGTCCAAGAAAGATCATCCTGAAGGTTTCATTCCGTTTAGACTCCGTTTGGTGTTCCTTTTCTGCAAAACTCTAAAATAGGCAAAAAACAGAAACTGGCGCTGGGCCTATGGTTAATAGGTTAGTCCAAAAAATAATATAAAAGAGCATATTAAAGCCCATTAAACATCCAAAACAGATAATATAATAGCATGGAAGAATAAAAAATTATAGATACATTGGAGACGTATCAAGCATCCCCAAGCTTAATTCATGCTCGTCCTCGAGTAGGTAAATGATAAAAACAGAATTTTTGTTGTGGAATGCTACCTAACATAATTATCAATGTAATTTTATTTATTGTGGCATGAATGTTCAGATCCGAAAGATTCAAGACAAAATTTTAATATTGACATAAAAACAATAATACTTCAAGCATACTAACAAAGCAATCATGTCTTCTTAAAATAACATGGCTAAAGAAAGCTATCCCTACAAAATCATATAGTCTGGCTATGGTCTCTCTTCATCACACAAAATATTTAATCATGCACAACCCCGACGATAAGCCAAGCAATTGTTTCATACTTTTGATGTTCTCAAACTTTTTCAATCTTCACGCAATACATGAGCGTGAGCCATGTATATAGCACTATAGGTGGAATAGAGGGGTGGTTGTGGAGAAGACAAAATGGAGAAGATAGTCTCACATGAACTAGGTGTATCAACGGGCTATGGAGATGCCCATCAATATCAATGTGAGTGAGTAGGGATTGCCATGCAACGGATGCACTAGAGGGTGTGCATCCAACTTGCTTGCTCACGAAGACCTAGGGCATTTTGAGGAAGCCCATCATTGGAATATACAAGCCAAATTCTATAATGAAAAATTCCCACTAGTATATGAAAGTGACAAAATAAGAGACTCTCTATCATGAAGATCATGGTGCTAATTTGAAGCACAAGTGTGGAAAAAGGATAGTAGCATTGTCGCTTCTCTCTTTTTCTCTCATTTTTTTTGTTTTTTGGGCCCTCTCTTTTTGGCCTGTTTTTTTATTTTTATCTTTTTCGTCCGGAGTCTCATCCAGACTTACGGGGGAATCATAATCTTCATCCTTTCCTCACTGGGACAATGCTCTAATAATGATGATCATCACACTTTTATTTACTTACAACTCAAGAATTACAACTCGATACTTAGAACAAAATATGACTCTATGTGAATGCCTCCGGCGGTGTACCCGGATGTGCAATGAATCAAGAGTAACATGTATGAAAGAATTATGAATGGTGGCTTTGCCACAAATACAATGTCAACTACATGATCATGCAAGGCAATATGACAATGATGGAGCGTGTTATAATAAACGGAACGGTGGAAATTTGCATGGCAATATATCTCGGAATGGCTATGGAAATGCCATAATAGGTAGGTATGGTGGCTGTATTGAGGAAGGTAAACGGTGGGGTACTAGAGAGGCTAGCAATGGTGGAAGGGTGAGAGTGCGTATAATCCATGGACTCAACATTAGTCATAAAGAACTCACATACTTATTGCAAAAATTTATTAGTAATCGAAACGAAGTACTACGTGCATGCTCCTAGGGGGATAGATTGGTAGGAAAAGACCATCGCTCGTCCCTGACCGCCACTCATAAGGAAGACAATCAATAAATAGATCATGCTCCAAGTTCATCACATAATGGTTCACCATATGTGCATGCTACGAGAATCACAAACTTCAACATAAGTATCTCTCAAATTCACAACTAATCTACTAGCATGACTCTAATATCACCATCTTCATATCTCAAAACAACCATAAAGAATCAAACTTGTCATAGTATTCAATGCACTTTATATGAAAGTTTTTATTATACCCATCTTGGATGCCCATCATATTAGGACTAGTTTTATAGCCAAAGCAAATTACCATGCTGTTCTAAAAGACTCTCAAAATAATATAAGTAAAGCATGAGAGATCAATAATTTCTATAAAATAAAACCACCACCGTGCTCTAAAAGATATACGTGAAGTACTAGAGCTTAATTATCTAGCTCAAAAGATATAAGTGAAGCACATAGAGTATTCTAATAAATTCTGATTCATGCGTGTCTCTCCCAAAAGGTGTGTACAACAAGGATGATTGTGGTAAACTAAAAATCAAAGACTCAAATAATACAAGACGCTCCAAGCAAAACACATATCATGTGGTGAATAAAAATATAGCCTTAAGTAAAGTTACCGATAGACGAAGACGAAAGAGGGGATGCCTTCCGGGGCATCCCCAAGCTTAGGCTTTTGGTTGTCCTTGAATTTTACCTTGGGGTGTCTTGGGCATCCCCAAGCTTACTCTCTTACCACTCCTTATTCCAAAATCCATCAAATCTTTACCCAAAAACTTGAAAACTTCACAACACAAAACTTCAACAGAAAATCTCATGAGCTCCTTTAGTATAAGAAAATAAACCACCACTTTAAGGTACTGTAATGAACTCATTCTTTATTTATATTGGTGTTAAACCTATTGTATTCCAAATTCTCTATGGTTCATACCCCCCGATACTACTCATAGATTCATCAAAATAAGCAAACAATACACGAAAAACAGAATCTGTCAAAAACAGAACAGTCTGTAGTAATCTGTAACTTTCGAATACTCCTGTAACTCCCAAAATTCTGAAAAATTAGGATGGGCTAAAAATGTGTATATTGATCTACTGCAAGTGGAGTAGGTATTTTATCGCTCTATGGTAAAAAAGGAAAATTAATTTTGTGAGCGTAAAAGTTTCTGTTTTTTTAGCAAGATCAAACAACTATCACCCAAGAAGATCCTAAAGGCTTTACTTGGCACAAACACTAATTCAAACATAAAAAACACAATCATAACAGAAGCTAGATGAATTATTTATTACTAAACATGAGAAAAAAGCAAAGAACAAAAATTAAATTGGGTTGCTTCCCAACAAGCGCTATCGTTTAACGCCCCTAGCTAGGCATAAAAACAAGAATAGATCTAGGTATTGCCATATTTGGTATGCAATCCATAAGTGGCTCTCATAATAGATTCATAAGGCAATTTAATTTTCTTCCTAGGAAAGTGTTCATGCCTTTCGATAACGGAAATTTGAATATAATATTTCCTTCTTTCATGTCAATAATTGCACCAATCGTTCTAAGCAAAGGTCTACCAAGAATAATAGGACATGTAGGATTGCAATCTATATCAAGAAGAATGAAATCTATAGGCACATAATTCCTATTTGCAACAATAAGAACATCATTAATCCTTCCCATAGGTTTCTTAATGGTGGAATCTGCAAGATCCAAATTTAAAGAACAATCATCAAATTCACGAAAACCTAGCACATCACACAAGGTTTTTGGAATCGTGGAAACACTAGCACCCAAATCACACAAAGCATAGCATTCATAATCTTTAATCTTAATTTTAATAGTAGGTTCCCACCCATCATAAAGTTTTCTAGGGATAGAAACTTCTACTTCAAGCTTTTCCTCACAGGATTGCATTAAAGCATCGATGATATGTTTAGTAAAAGCTTTATTTTGATTATAAGCATGAGGAGAATTTAACACGGATTGCAACAAGGAAATACAATCTATCAAAGAGAAATTATCATAATTAAATTCACTGAAATACAAAATAGTGGGTTCATTGCTATGTAAATTTTTGACCTCTTCAATACCACTTTTATTGATTTTTGCGTCAAGATCTAAAAACTCTGAATCATTGGGACGCCTTTTAACTAAAGTTGACTCATCTCCAGTCCCATATTTATGAAGATTCATATTTGAAAACAAATATTTAATAGGAGTCACATCAATCACTTTTAGATCTTCATCATTATTATCATGAAAACTAGAAGAACACGCTTTCACAAAGCAATCTTTTTTTGCACGCATCCTAGCGGTTCTTTCTTTGCACTCATCAATGGAAATTCTCATGGCTTTGAGAGACTCATTGATTTCATGCTTAGGTGGAATAGATCTAAGTTTCAAAGAATCAACATCAAGAGAAATTCTATCCACGTTCCTAGCCAACTCATCAATCTTGAGCAATTTTTCTTCAACCAAAGCACTAGAATTCTTTTGCAAACTCATAAATTCTTTAACACTAGTCTCAAAATAAGAGGGCATATTATTAAAATTTCCATAAGAGTTGTTGTAGGAATTACCATAATTATTAGAGGAATTACTAGGAAACGACCTAGAATTAAAGTTTCCTCTATACACGTTGTTACCAAAATTGTTCCTACCAACAAAATTCACATCCATAGATTCATTATTATTATCAATTAAAGTGGACAAAGGCACATCATTAGGATTAGAAGAAACACTTTTATTAGCAAACAATTTCATAAGTTCATCCATCTTTCCACTCAAAACATTAATCTCTTCAATGGCATGAGCTTTTTTACTAGTGGATATTTCGGTGTGCCATTGAGAATAATTAACCATAATATTGTCTAGGAGTTTAGTAGCTTCTCCTAAGGTGATTTCCATAAAAGTGCCTCCCAGGACCGAATCTAAAATATTTCTTGAAGCAAAATTCAGTCTGGCATAAAAGTTTTGTATAATCATTCACAAATTCAAACCATGTGTAGGGCAATTACGTATCATTAATTTCACCCTCCCCCAAGCTTGTGCAACATGCTCATGATCAAGTTGCTTAAAATTCATAATATCGTTCCTAAGAGAGATGATCTTAGCGGGAGGAAAATACTTATAGATAAAAGCATCTTTGCACTTATTCCATGAATCAATACTATTTTTAGGCAAAGAAGAGAACTAAGTTTTAGCACGATCTCTAAGCGAAATCAGAAATAGCTTCAATTTAACAATATCATTATCCACATCTTTCTTATTTTGCATATCACACAAATCAACAAAGTTGTTTAGATGGGTAGCGGCATCTTCACTAGGAAGGCCAGAAAATTGATCTTTCATAAAAAGATTCAACAAAGCGGTATTAATTTCACAAGATTCAGCATCGGAAGTAGGACCAATCGGAGTGCTAATAAAATCATTGTTGTTGGTATTGGAAAAGTCACATAATTTAGTATTATCTTGAGCCATCGTGACAAAGAGTCAATCCAACACACAAGCACACAAGAAGCAAGTGAAAAGAGACGAATGGAAGAAGGGCAAAGAAAAGGCAAAGGTTTTTGAAAATCAGTTTAGAAGTGGGGGAGAGGAAAACGAGAGGCGAATGGCTAATAATGTAATGCGAGGGAGAAGAGTTTATGGTGGGTACTTGGTATGTCTTGACTTGGCATAGATCTCCCCGGGAACGGCGCCAGAAATCCTTCTTGCTACCTCTTGAGCATGCGTTGGTTTTCCCTAGAAGAGGAAAGGGTGATGCAGCAAAGTAGCGTAAGTATTTCCCTCAGTTTTGAGAACCAAGGTATCAATCCAGTAGAATACAACACACAAGTCACCTATTACCTGCACAAACAATCAAGAACCTTGCAACCAACGTGATAAAGGGGTTGTCAATCCCTTCACGGTCACTCGCAAAAGTGAGATCTAATAGAGATAGTAAAGTAAATATTTTGGGTATTTTTGTTGTATAGATTGGAAAGTAAAGATTGCAAAATAGTAAACGAGATGCGATGTAAATAAACAAGATGTAATATAATAGGAAAGAGACCCAGGGGCCATAGGTTTCACTAGTGGCTTCTCTCAAGATAGCATGTATTACGGTGGGTGAACAAATTACTGCCAAGCAATTGATAGAAAAGCGCATAGTTATAAAGATATCTAAGGCAATGATCATGAATATAGGCATCACATTCGTGTCAAGTAGATCGAAACGATTCTGCATCTACTACTATTACTCCACACATCAACCGCTATCCAGCATGCATCTAGAGTATTAAGTTCATAAGAACGGAGTAACGTATTAAGCAAGATGACATGATGTAGAGGGATAAACTCAAGCAATATGATATAAACCCCATATGTTTATCCTTGATGGCAACAATAAAATACGTGCCTTGCTGCCCCTACTGTCATTGGGAAAGGACACCGCAAGATTGAACCCAAAGCTAAGCACTTCTCCCATTGCAATAAAGATCAATCTAGTAGGCCAAACTAAGAATTCAGAGAAGAACCAAATATTATTCATAGATAAACTCGATCATAAATCCACAATTCATCGGATCTCGGCAGACACACCACAAAAAGTATAACATCAAATAGATCTCTAAATTGTGGATTTGATTTCTTTGCAAGTCTCTTTGAATTATCGGTTTAGTTTGGCCTACTAGATTGATCTTTCTTGCAATGGGAGAAGTGCGTAGCTTTGGGTTCAATCTTGCGTTGTCCTTTCCTAGTGACAGCGGGGGAAGCAAGGCACGTGTTGTATTGTTGCCATCGAGGATAAAAAGATGGGATTTATATCATATTGCTTGAGTTTATCCCTCTACATCATGTCATCTTGCTTAATGCATTACTCTGTTCTTACGAACTTAATACTCTAGATGCATGCTGGATAGCAGTCGATGCATGGAGTAATAGTAGTAGATGCAGAATCGTTTCGGTCTACTTAACACGGACGTGATGCCTATATTCATGATCATTGCCTAGATATTCTCATAACTATGCGCTCTTCTATCAGTTGCTCGGCAGTATTTTGTTCACCTACCGTAATACATGCTATCATGAGAGAAGCCACTAGTGAAACCTATGGCCCCAGGTGTAACATCCCAAAATTTCAATTTGGAATGTTATACATTAGATCATCACTGCATATCATATTTTATTGCTTTTGGCCTTATCCAAAAATTCTACGCAACTCAAGGACCCACTGAGAGAGTTGGGGATTTCGTTATTTTCATATTTGAGTTTTCTCAAATTTTGAAAATAGGATCATTTGATTTTATTTATTTTATCTTCAATTATTTCTATTATAAAAATATGAGAGAGGAAATAAAATGACTTCCCAAAATCAAGAAATATTGAGGATTTGATAAAAAAATCAAATAAGATTTTATTTCAGAGTTTTTGGCTCGTTTATTTGAATTTAGGAAAAATTGCACGTTTTTCAAAACTGCATTTTAGGGCCAAGAAAATGTTCATCTCGTTCTAAATATTTTATTTAGGCGGTGAAAATTTATTTTGGCATTTTTAGAATTTTATTTTATTTTCTAGAATTTTTCTTAGTTTCGGTGGAATTGGTTCAAAAAAAAGTACCGCGCGCCCGACTGGGCCGAAGGCCCAGCCGAGCCAGGCCCGGCCCGCGCCGCCGCCGCCTTCCCCGCGGGAGACCGACCCACCGCCGCCGCCGAGTCCGGCCGGGGCACGCCTCCCGAGGCCGTCCCGGTGCCCCCTTTCCCAAGCCGGACGCCCCCCTCTTAAATACCGCCGCCGCCTCACCCCGCCACCTCGACCCGCCCCGCCTCCTACAGCAGCCCGCCGCCGCCGCCGTGTGCCGCCGCTTGCCACGCTCGCGCCTGCCGCCGCCCCACCCCGCCGGAACCCCAAGCCACTGGATTCCGACGAGGTAGCCGCGCCGTCCGCCGCCGGTTTTCCGAAGAAAACCGATCCGGTTTTTTTGAAAACCCTAGGTTTTATTAGATCGGTTTTATCGGTTCACTTATTTAGCGAGTGTTCGCTCGTTCGTTCGTTTTTACGGACGAGTTCACCATTTAGTTTCAGATAACGAACGTTTGTTCGTTAATCTGTTCGTCAGTTTTTTTCTTGGATTTTCCGTGATTATTTCTGATCGCGATTTGTGATCCGATTTTCGTTTTAGTTTAACTTTTCGCTCGTTTATCGGAATCAGGCGATTCATGCGCCTAGAGTTTCGTCTCGAAACCCTCTTTCCGTTTAACCAACTCAAACAAGTTTTTGCTTCTGTAAAATTTAACTTAGGTCCAGATTAGTAATCAAAGCTTGTTTCTTTCGCCGTTTGATTTTCGTTGTTTCATTTGATTTGTTTCTTTTTGCAAACCGGAGTTCTTAAGTTGAACTTTCTGGTTAGATCTCTTACTTGAGTTTTACCTGTGCATTAGATGAGTACTTATTGTATGCTTGTTTGTTTGTTTGTTTGCGTTAGAGTACCCGGAGTGCGCCGCTTGCTACTTCGAATCTCTAGGTTTCATGGATCATCTGCAAGGCAAGTAACATTTTGATCATACCTCTTACTACCCAGTTTTATTGCATTAGATCAATCCTCAAACAATTGCATGGTTCGGATCTGAATAAATTGTGGGTTGGGAAGTAGATGAGGTAGTACCTATTACCTGTTTTATTATCAAACCCTGGGAGTTACTTCTACGTTTGCTTATGCCATGCTATGCTTGTAGACGTAGATTGGGTTTGAGAGTATTCATGGCAGATGTGAGATTGTTTAATTAATGGTTAAATTTAAGGTGGCAACTTAAATACACATCTGGGTGGACTGAGGCACTTGGGTATTTCAGCGATTGCCTGTTTTTCTTTATGGACCGCCACACAAGCTCAAAGGGATCATGAGATTATTCATACTAGAAACTTCCGTGTGCAGCCACAAGCTACTATGGGCTCTAGCATAGTTGATTAAGTCGTGAGAACTCTTACAGTGGCAGACTAGCAGATGTAGGGGAAAGTAGGTGTAACGGTCTACCTGATCGTAAGGTGCCAGCGCTTCTGAAAGACTATGTCTCGGTCATCCGTTTCGCAAACACCATGTAGTGCAAGAATCCCAACGGAGGAGACCGAGTCTTGTGGGGAAAAGTGCACAAACCTCTGCAGAGTGTATAAACTAATCATGGTTAGCCGTGTCCCCGGTTATGGACGTCTTGAGTATCTAGTACTTGGATTATCATGTGAATCTCATCATGTGACTTTAATTAATTTTGTTGGGTTTTAATGATGATGTTTAATTGGGATTGAGAGGGTGTCTACACTCTCAATGTTTAACGACCACCATGATAGTTAAATAAAATTTATTCCTTTGCAGTAGGGAAAAATTGGCTTTACGCAAACTGTAACCATAGAGCTTTCCACCAGCCATATATGCATGTAGTATAGCCTATTTCTGTTCACTACTCTCTATGTGTTACATTGCCAGCATATTCCATGTGCTGGCCCATTTTCGAGCTGCAATGTTCATGTTGTAGACTTTTCAGACAACGAGTAAGGAGCCTTAGGTCGTGGTTCTATACTCAGTGATGTCGATGGAGTTGATGGACTCACTTATCTTCCAAGCCTTCCGCTGTTACCGTCATTAGATGGCCTTAAGCCATATTACTTGTAATAAGTTCTCTTTTGAGAAACTCGATGTAATAAGCGTGTGATTGCTACTCTATTATAAATCCTTCAAGTACTGTGCATGTCAGCATTACTAATCCAGGGATGACACTGAAGCACAGAGATCGGACTGTTTGAGGTCTGGTCGCTACAAGATGGTATCAGAGCACACGCTGACTGTAGGACACGACCACTAAGATAAAGACCTAGATCACCACTCTCTTCTAATTTCTGACTTCTCATCTTTTCTACTCTTTTAGGATGGCGGATGCAAGGAACAAGTTCACGCAACCGTATGAAGATACACCCTTTGGACGCCAGCTGAAGGAAGTCACTAAGTACCTGAACATTAGAGTACCAAGCTTCACCAGGACCTACAATGCCACTTTACCCGAGGAGGAGCGCTGGATGATTCAAATTCAAGTTCCAGGAAGGACGTTCGCGCCAGTCACCGAGCGCATAGAGTTTTCCTTTGATGCACCAACCTGGAGTCTAGGAAAGAGCATGGCAGCCCACATCACAATGGGACGTATTGGAGAAGTTTACTGCAATGATCTCAAGGATACTATCTACCAGATTTGTGGGCACCGAGATGAGCAATGGGAGATGATCAGCACCAGGAAGGATAGATCAATCGCAGCTTTTATCCAGGAGTTAAACCAGCACATCCGACGTCAGGAGAACTAGATGTGCGCAAGCATGATAGATCTGAAGAAGGCGATGACAAGAATCACGGAGCTGGAGGAAGAACTCAAGGCTACACGCGAAGACTATATGGAGGAAATCGAAGTATTAGTGGAGAAGAATGACGACCTGACCAGGAAGCTAGGAGTTTTCATGGGAGATCCCGCGCCAGGAGGAGAAGATGGCAATTCCACTTGCCCGGAGAACTACATCATCATCGACGACACCGACTCGGACCCAGACGATAGCGATGATGACTATGTTGATGAAGCTGGAGCGGATATCATGGAGTCTTCTTCGGACCAGTTTTTCTAGTAGACCACCATAATAGTAGTAGAATTCCACCATGTATATAGCATAGTCCAAGCACTTTTGTAACGATAGTTCTAGACCGATTGTATGCCCTTGGTTGTATTGAATGAAGTGAATTTGTTTGCTTTTGCCTCATGTACATATGGGTAGTGTTTTCTCTCTAGGCCTCAATCTATTCTATATTCTCATCTTTTCTAAACCCTCAGATGCCTCCGAGATGTGACAATGGATTTGCTTTCCCACCGGAGCTCACTCAGTTGATCCAGCAGCAGAATGCATTGATGCAGTTGCTAGTCCAGAATCAGAATTAGGGGAACAACAACAACAACCCACCACCACCACCACCTGTTGATCACTTAACCCGTTTCCTTAGACTGAATCCGTCGGTGTTCTCCAGTAGCACCGAGCCGATAATGGCAGATGATTGGCTCTGTAAGACAGGGAGAGAATTGACCACAACAGGATGCACAGATGCGGAAAAGGTGCGTTTTTCCGCACATCAGCTTGAAGGACCCGCAGCATCATGGTGGGAGAATTTCACAGCCACTTATCCTATCGACACTGTCACATGGGATCAGTTTCACCAGGCTTTCCATACTGCCCATGTTTCAGCATGAGCTATGGCCATGAAGAAGCGTGAGTTTCGCAAAGGACGGAAATTTGGCCAATACATGGATGACTTTCATAAGTTAGCACGTTATACCCCGGATGACGTTGCTACGGATGCAGCTAAGCAGGAGAAGTTTCTGGAAGGACTGAATGATGAGTTGAGCATGCAGTTGATGGTAGCAACTTTTAATAACTACCAGGAGTTGGTAGATCGTGCTCTTCTGATAGAAGGGGAGCAGCAGCAGATTGAGAACCGCAAGAGGAAGTATGGACAAGGGAAATACAATTCAGGAGCTCAGCAGAAGCCACGTTTTACCTCGAATTCAGGAGGACATTTTCAGCATACCATGGAGGATGGAGTTCGCATAATCATAATGGCCCCAAGAATGGTAATGGGAATGGGGGAAGCAACGGTCAGAACCATACCAACCCATCAACCCCAGCCAAGAGAGACCTGAGCCAAGTCACTTGTTATAAGTGTCAGAAGACCAGACATTGTGCCAATGAATGTCCTGAAACCCAGAATGGAAATGGCAATGGAAGCTCTAGGAAGAAGCCGAACCCTTTCAACAGGGGACAGGTGAACCACGTTAACATGGAGGAGGTTGAAGCCCAGCCAGATGCAGTAATAGGTAAGCTTTTGGTTAAGTCATTTACTGCAATCGTTCTTTTTGATACTGGTGCATCGCATTCATACATATCAAGGGGATTCGTGGATAAGTATAAACTGCCCACCAAGGTTCTTAGAACACCTATGTTAGTAAGCTCACCAGGAGCGGAGTATATGGCCAGTAAAGGATGTTTTCAAGTGCCATTGAGTATAGGTAGGCATGTGTTTCCCTTGGATTTAATCATTTTGGAATCGCAAGGTTTGGATGTAATTCTGGGTATGGATTGGCTATCGATGTATGGAGGAAACATCGATTGCGCCAGTAAGTCGATTTTGCTTACCACCCCAGAGGGAAGAAGGATCAAGTATGTATCACGGCATGTGCCGAATAGGACTCAAGTAAATTCCTTATCAGGAGTTGTACAGGAGGAGGTACCGGTGGTAAAGGATTTTCCGGATGTATTTCCAGAAGAGTTGCCAAGCATGCCACCGGATAGAGACATTGAGTTTTTGATTGAGCTTTTGCCAGGCACAGGACCAATATCTAAGAGACCGTATAGAATGCTTGCAAAGGATTTGGAGGAGATTAAGAAACAGATTAAGGAGTTACTGGATAAGGGATATATTCTCCCAAGTTCGTCACCTTGGGGATCACCAGTACTTCTAGTGGAAAAGAAGGATGGATCGTTAAGGATGGTTGTTGATTATCGAGGATTGAATGAAGTGACGATCAAGAATAAGTACCCACTGCTGATGATCAATGATTTGTTTGACCAATTGCAAGGAGCTAAGGTATTTTCCAAGATCCATTTGCGATCGGGATACCACCAGTTGAAGATTCGAGAGCAGGACATACCTAATACAGCTTTTACCACAAGGTATGGGCTGTATGAGTATACCGTTATGTCATTTGGTCTGACTAACACACCTGCCTATTTTATGAACATGATGAAAAAAGTGTTTATGGAGTTTTTGGATAAGTTTGTCGTAGTGTTCATTGATGATATTCTGGTTTACTCGAAGAATGAAGAAGAACATAAAGAACATTTGCGTCTGGTACTTGGTAAGCTCAGACAACATCAGTTATACGCCAAGTTCAACAAATGTGAGTTTTGGTTGAAGGAAGTTGGATTCCTCGGACATGTTATATCCGGAGAAGGAATAGCTGTAGATCCCACCAAGGTTGTCACTGTGACAAATTGGGACCCCCAACAACAGTTGGAGAGATCCGGAGTTTTCTTGGACTTGCAGGATACTACCGGAGGTTCATTGAAAATTTCTCGAAAATTGCAAAACCTATGACGGAGTTGTTGAAGAAGGATACAAAGTTCAAATGGACTGAGGAATGTGAGGCCAGTTTCCAGGAGTTGAAGAAACGTTTGGCTACATCGCTAGTGTTGATTCTGCCAGATCAGCGCAAGGATTATGAGGTATACTGCGACGCTTCACGTCGAGGACTTGGAGCAGTGCTTATGCAGGAGGGAAGATTTGTTTCATATGCCTCACGACAGCTTAAGCCCCATGAGTTGAATTATGCTACACACGACTTGGAGTTAGCAGTCGTAGTGCACGCTTTGAAGACGTGGAGACATTTTCTCATCGGAAACCATTGTGAGGTGTACACGGATCACAAGGGTTTGAAGTACATCTTCACGCAAAAGGAGTTGAATCTTAGGCAAAGGAGATGGTTGGAGCTCATCAAGGATTATGATATGAGATTGCATTATCATCCCGGAAAGGCTAACGTAGTAGCTGACGCATTGAGCCGCAAGAGCCATGTCAACACACTAATGACCAGAGAATTACCAAAGGAGTTAGCTGAGGATCTTCGTGAGTTATGTTTGGAGATAGTTCCGAGAGGCTATGTAGCAGCATTGGAGATTCAGTCTACTCTGATGGATAAGATCAGAGAAGCTCAAAAGACCGACAAGGAGATTGCCACCATAAAGGAGAAGGTGAGCAAGGCAAAAGTTAAAGGATTTTGTGAGGATGAACATGATACCTTATGGTTTGAAGACCGCGTTTATGTGCCTAATGACCCGGAGATCAGGAAGCTAATTTTGCAAGAGGCCCATGATTCACCGTACTCGATTCACCTATGAAACACCAAGATGTATTTGTATTTGAAAGACACTTTCTGGTGGACCGAAATGAAGAAGGATATTGCGGAATATGTAGCAGTTTGTGATGTATGTCAAAGAGTGAAGGCAAAGCATCAGAAGCCAGCAGGATTGCTACAGCCATTGTCGATACCCGAATGGAAGTGGGGTAAGCTAGGCATGGATTTTATCACGGGATTACCCAGGACCCGTGCAGGCTATGACTCGATATGGGTTGTAGTCGATCGCTTGACGAAGGTAGCTCATTTCATCCCAGTGAAGACCACTTACACCAGTGCTAAGTTGGTAAAGATATACATGACCAGGATCGTATGTCTGCATGGAGTTCCGAGGAGCATTGTATCAGATAGAGGAACCCAGTTTACCTCAAAGTTCTAGAATCAGTTACACGAAACTTTGGGTATTAGACTAGAGTTCAGTACAGCTTTTCATCCGCAGACCGATGGACAGACCGAGAGAGTCAATCAGATTTTGGAGGATATGCTGAGAGCTTGTGCGCTAGATTATAGATCTAGTTGGGATGACAACTTGCCATATGCGGATTTCTCTTACAACAATAGTTATCAATCCAGTTTGAAGATGGCCCCTTTTGAAGCCTTGTACGGAAGAAGGTGCAGAACACCATTGTCGTGGGACGAAGTTGGAGACCGCCAGTTGTGTGGACCAGATTTGGTTAAGGAGTCTGAACAGAAGGTGAAGTTGATTCGCGATAGGCTTAAGGTAGCCTAGTACAGGCAGAAGAGCTATACAGATTCTAAACGCAAGGAGACAGTTTACGAAGCCGGAGATAGAGTTTATCTTCGTGTATCTCCACTTCGAGGAGTTAAGCGCTTTGGAGTTAAGGGAAAGTTAGCGCCACGCTTTGTGGGACCATACAAAGTTTTGGAACGCATGGGAGAAGTTTCTTATAAGTTGGAATTGCCTAAGGGATTGTCGGGAGTTCACGACGTATTCCACGTTTCCTAGTTGAAGAAGTGCCACGCAGAGATGGCGGATATACCGCTGAGAGATACAGTGCCGCTGGAAGCGATTCAGTTGGATAGTGACTTGACCTATGAGGAGAAACCAGTCAAGATTCTCGAGTATGCCAGCCGAGTCACCCGCAGCAAGGTTATCAACTTTTGCAAAGTTCAGTGGAGCCACCACACCGAGGATGAAGCCACCTGGGAGCGAGAGGAAGATCTGCTGAAGGACCACCCTCACCTATTTTCTAGCCAACCCTCATCTTAAGGGGGGTAGGTTTGTAACATCCCAAATTTTCAATTTGGAATGTTATACATTAGATCATCACTGCATATCATATTTTATTGCTTTTGGCCTGATCTAGAAATTCTACGCAACTCAAGGACCCACGGAGAGAGTTGGGGATTTCGTTATTTTCATATTTGAGTTTTCTCAAATTTTGAAAATAGGATCATTTGATTTTACTTATTTTATCTTCAATTATTTCTATTATAAAAATATGAGAGAGGAAATAAAATGACTTTCCCAAAATAAAGAAATGTTGACGATTTGATAAAAAAAATCAAATAAGATCTTATTTCGGAGTTTTTGGCTCGTTTATTTGAATTTAGAAAAAAATTCATGTTTTTCAAAACTGCATTTTAGGGCCAAGAAAATGTTCATCTCGTTTTAAATATTTTATTTAGGCGCTGAAAATTTATTTTGGCATTTTTAGAATTTTATTTTATTTTCTAGATTTTTTCTTAGTTTCGGCGGAATTGGTTTTAAAAAAAAGTACCACGCGAGAGACTGGGCCGAAGGCCCAGCCGAGCCACGCCAGGCCCGCACCGCCGCTGCCTTCCCCGCGGAAGACCGACCTACCGCCGCCGCCGAGTCCGGCCGGGGCACGCCTCCCGAGGCCGACCCCAACCCGACGCCCCCTTCCCCAAGCCGGACGCCGCCCCCCCCTCTTAAATACCGCCGCCGCCTCACCCCGCCACCTCGACCCGCCCCGCCTCCCACAGCAGCCCGCCGCTGCCGCCGTGTGCCGCGCCGCTTGCCGAAACCCCCGCCGCCGACGCCGCCCCACCGCGCCGGAGCCCCGAGCCACCGGATTCCGATGAGGTAGCCGCGCCGTCCGCCGCCTGTTTTCCAAAGAAAACCGTTCCGGTTTTTTGGAAACCCTAGGTTTTTTATTTTATTTTATTAGATCGGTTGTATCGGTTCACTTATTTAGCGAGTGTTCGCTCGTTCATTCGTTTTTACGAACGAGTTCACCGTTTAGTTTCAGATAACGAACATTCGTTCGTTAATCTGTTCGTCAGTTTTTTTTCTCGGATTTTCCGCGATTATTTCTGATCGCGATTTCTGATCCGATTTTCGTTTTAGTTTAACTTTTCGCTCGTTTATCGGAATCAGACGATTCAAGCGCCTAGAGTTTCGTCTCGAAACCCTCTTTCCGTTTAACCAACTCAAACAAGTTTTTGCTTGTGTAAAATTTGACTTAGGTCCAGATTAGTAATCAAAGCTTGTTTCTTTCGCCGTTTGATTTTCGTTGTTTCGTTCGATTTGTTTCTTTTTGCAAACCGGAGTTCTTAAGTTGAACTTTCTGGTTAGATCTCTTATTTGAGTTTTACCTGTGCATTAGATGGGTACTTATTGTATGCTTGTTTGTTTGTTTGTTTGTGTTAGAGTACCCGGAGTGCGCCGCTTGCTACTTCGAATCTCTAGTTTTCACGGATCATCAGCAAGGCAAGTAACACTTTGATCATACCTCTTACTACCTAGTTTTATTGCATTAGATCAATCCTCAAACAATTGCATGATTAGGATCTGAATAAATTGTGGGTTGGGAAGTAGATGAGGTAGTACCTATTACCTGTTTTATTATCAAACCCTGGGAGTTACTTCTAGGTTTGCTTATGCCATGCTATGCTTGTAGACGTGGATTGGGTTTGAGAGTATTCATGCCAGATGTGAGATTGTTTAATTTATGGTTAAACTTAAGGTGGCAACTTAAATACACATCTGGGTGGACTGAGGCACCTGGGTATTCCAGCGATTGCCTATTTTTCTTTATGGACCGCCACACAAGCTCAAAGGGATCATGAGATTATTCATAGTAGAAACTTCCATGTGTAGCCACAAGCTACTATGGGCTCTAGCATAGTTGATTAAGTCATGAGAACTCTTACAGCGGTAGACTAGCAGATGTAGGGGAAAGTAGGTGTAACGGTCTACCCGATCGTAAGGTGCTAGCGCTTCTGAAAGACTATGTCTCGGTCATCCGTTTCTCAAACACCATGTAGTGCGAGAATCCCAATGGAGGAGATCGAGTCTTGTGGGGAAAAGTGCACAAACCTCTGCAGAGTGTATAAACTAATCATGGTTAGCCGTGTCCCCGGTTATGGAAGTCTTGAGTATCTAGTACTTGGATTATCATGTGAATCTCATCATGTGACTTTAATTAATTTTGTTGGGTTTTAATGATGATGTTTAATTGGGATTGAGAGGGTGTCTACACTCTCAATGTTTAACAACCACCATGATAGTTAAATAAAATTTATTCCTTTGCAGTAGGGAAAAATGGCTTTACGCAAACTGTAACCATAGAGCTTTCCACCAGCCATATATGCATGTAGTATAGCCTATTTCTGTTCACTACTCTCTATGTGTTACATTGCCAGCATATTCCATGTGCTGACCCGTTTTCGGGCTGCAACATTCATGTTGCAGACTTTTCAGACGACGAGTAAGGAGCCTTAGGTCGTGGTTCTATACTCAGTGATGCCGTTGGAGTTGATGGACTCACTTATCTTCCAAGCCTTCCGCTGTTATCGTTATTAGATGGCCTTAAGCCATATTACTTGTAATAAGTTCTCTTTTGAGACACTCGATGTAATAAGTGTGGGATTTCTACTCTGTTATAAATCCTTCAAGTATTGTGCGTGTCAGCATTACTGATCCAGGGATGACACTGAAGCACAGAGATCGGACTGTTTGAGGTCTGGTCGCTACACTAGGTCTCTTTCTTATTATATTGCATCTCTTTTTGTTTACATCTCATCTCATTTACTATTTTGCAATCTTTACTTTCCAATCTATATAAAAAATACTAAAAATATTTGTCTTACTATCTTTATCAGATCTCACTTTTGCGAGTGACTGTGAAGGGATTGACAACCACTTTATCGCGTTGGTTGCAAGGTTCTTGATTGTTTGTGCAGGTACTGGTAACTTGCATGTTATCTCCTACTGGATTGATACCTTTGTTATCAAAAACTGAGGGAAATACTTACGCTACTTTGCTGCATCACCCTTTCCTCTTTAAGGGAAAACCAACGCATTCTCAAGAGGTAGCAAGAAGGATATCTTCCGCCATTGCAGGGGAGATCTACGCTCAAGTCAATACATACCATGTACCCACCATAAACTCTTCTCCCTCGCATTACATTATTTGCCATTCCCCTCTCGTTTTCCTCTCCCCCACTTCACAACCTTTGCCTCTTCTTCACCCTTCTTCTGTTCAATCTTGGGTTACCATGTGCCTTCTTTTTGCTTGCATCTTAGCTTGCGAAAAGTTTATGGACCCTCAATGGCTTGCTAATCTTTTTAAGAGATCCAATTATGATGAACCAATTGCTAGTGACTTTTGTGCACTAGATTATCTTTGTGAAGTTTTGCTTGAAATTCGTGAATCTGAAAATTGTGATGAAGTACTTTATGAAGTGATTCACGATAGATCTTTGAATAAAAAGCATGATTGCAATGATGTTATTATAAATTATATGAATGTCAATTGTGCTAATAATATGCAAAACCCTAAGCTTGGGGATGCTAGTTTTTCTATGTCCACTACTTGTTGCAATGATCATGATTGGGGTGATTCTTCTTATGATCTTGAAATTTTATTTAAGCCCCATGATGAATATAAGATTGATATTAATGTTTGCAATATTGAAAGTGGGTTTGGAAGAGTGTCAACTTTAGATCCCACGTATTTGGAGAATGTTCAATCTTATGCAATTTTTTTATAAAAGTGGGTTTGGAGAGGTCATGACTTTAGTTAATGTTAATCCCACTATTTTGGAAGAGTGTCAAATTCGCATGCATGTGGATCGTGTTGAGAATATGTTATGTGATAGCCATTTTGTGGAATTTGCTTATGATCCCACACGTAATTATTATGAGAGAGGAAAATATGGTTGTAGAAATTTTCATGTTACTAAATTACCTCTCGTTATGTTGAGATTGCTATTGTTTCTTTCCGCTTCCTTGCATATGCTAGTTTTTGCTTGCTATGATGATTTTTTTGCCTATAAGAGGCCTATGCATAGGAAGTATGTTAGACTTAGATGTGTTTGTCACGTGTTTCATGATGTTCTCTTTGTGCTTCAATTCTTGTCTTTCATGTGAGCATCATTAAAATTATCAATGCCTAGCTAGGGGCGTTAAACGATAGCGCTTGTTGGGAGGAAACCCAATTTTATTTTTTGTTCTTTGCTTTTTGTTCCTGTTTGTAATAAATAATTCATCTAGCTTCTGTTATAATTGTGTTTTTTATGTTTTAATTAGTGTCTGGGCCAAGTAAAGCCTTTAGGATCTTCTTGGGTGATTGTTGTTTGATCTTGCTGATAAAAATAGAAAGTATGCGCTCACAAAAAGAATTTCATTTTTACCAGAGAGCCAAAAAATACCAATTCCAATTCTAGTAGATCAATATCTTTTTATCCTGGTCGTCCTAATTTTTCAGAATTTTTGGAGTTACAGAAGTATTCGAAACCTCCAGATTGCTACAGACTGTTTTGTTTTGACAGATTCTGTTTTTCGTGTGTTGTTTAGTTATTTTGATGAATCTATGGGTAGTATCGGGGGGTATGAACCATATAGAAGTTGGAATACAATAGGTTTAACACAAATACAAATAAAGAATGAGTTAATTACAGTACATTAAAATGGTGGTTTGTTTTCTTATACTAACGGAGCTCATGAGATTTTCTGTTAAGTTTTGTGTTGTGAAGCTTTCAAGTTTTGGGTAAAGATTTGATGGATTTTGGAATAAGGAGTGGCAAGAGCCTAAGCTTGGGGATGCCCAAGGCACCCCAAGGTAAAATTCTAGGACAACCAAAAGCCTAAGCTTGGGGATGCCCCGGAAGGCATCCCCTCTTTCGTCTTCGTCTATCGGTAACTTTACTTGAGGCTATATTTTTATTCACCACATGGTATGTGTTTTGCTTGGAGCGTCTTGTATGATTTGAGTCTTTGATTTTTAGTTTACCACTTGCTGTACGCACCTTTTGGGAGAGACACACATGAATCGTAATTTATTAGAATACTCTATGTGCTTCACTTATATCTTTTGAGCTAGATAATTTTGCTCTAGTGCTTCACTTATATCTTTTTAGAGCGCGGTGGTGGTTTTATCTTATAGAAATTATTGATCCCTCATGATTCACTTATATTATTTTTAGATTCTTTTAGAACAACATGGTAATTTGCTTTGGTTATAAAATTAGTCCTAATATGATGGGCATTCAAGACGGGTATGATAAAAACTTTCATATAGAGTGCATTGAATACTATGAGAAGTTTGATACTTGATGATTGTTTTGAGATATGAAGATGGTGATATTAGAGTCGTTCTAGTTGAGTAATTGTGAAATTGAGAAATACTTGTGTTGAGGTTTGCAAGTCCCTAGCATGCACGTATGGTAACCGTTGTGTGACAAATTTGAAGCATGAGGTGTTTCTTTGATTTCCTTCCTTATGAGTGGCGATCGGGGACGAGCGATGGACTTTTCCTACCAATCTATCCCCCTAGGAGCATGCATGTAGTGCTTGGTTTTGATGACTTGTATATTTTTGCAATAAGTATGTGAGTTCTTTATGACTAATGTTGAGTCCATGGATTATACGCACCTCACCCTTCCACCATTGCTAGCCTCTCTTGTCCCGCGCAACTTTCGCCGGTACCATAAACCCATCATTTACCTTCTGCAAAACAGCCACCAAACCTACCTATTATGGCATTTCCATAGCCATTCCGAGATATATTGCCATGCAACTTTCCACCATTCCGTTTATTATGACACACTTCATCATAGTCATATTGCTTTGCATGATCATGTAGTTGACATCATATTTGTGGCATGGCCACCATTCATAATTTTTCATACATGTCACTCTTGATTCATTGCACATCCCGGTACACCGCCAGAGGCATCTACATAGAGACATATTTTGTTCTAAGTATCGAGTTGTAATTCTTGAGTTGTAAGTAAATAAAAGTGTGATGATCTTCATTATTAGAACACTGTCCCATGTGAGGAAAGGGTGATGGGGACTATGATTCCCCCACAAGTTGGGATGAGACTCCATACGAAAAAAAAGAGGCCATAAAAAAGGAGAAGGCACAAACAAAAAAGAGAGAGAAAAAGAGAGAAGGGGCAATGTTACTATCCTTTTTCCACACGTGTGCTTCAAAGTAGCACACCATGATCTCCATGATAGAGAGTCTCTTATGTTGTCACTTTCATATACTAGTGGGAATTTTCATTATAGAACTTGGCTTGTATATTCCAATGATGGGCTTCCTCAAATTGCCCAAGGTCTTCGTGAGCAAGCAAGTTGGATGCACACCCACTTAGTTACTTTTGTTGAGCTTTCATACACTTATAGCTCTAGTGCATCCGTTGCATGGCAATCCCTACTCACTCACATTGATATCTATTGATGGGCATCTTCATAGCCCATTGATACGCCTAGTTGATGTGAGACTATCTTCCTCTTTTTTGTCTTCTCCACAACCACCATTCTATTCCACCTATGGTGCTATGTCTATGGCTCGCGCTCATATATTGCGTGAAAGTTGAAAAAGTTTGGGAATACTAAAGTATGAAACAATTGCTTGGCTTGTTATCGGGGTTGTGCATGATTGGAGCATTTTGTGTGACGAAAATGAAGCATAGCCAAACTATATGATTTTGTAGGGATGAGCTTTCTTTGGCTATGTTATTTTGAGAGGACATAATTGCTTCGTTAGTATGCTTGAAGTATTACTATTTTCATGTCAATATTAAACTATTGTCTTGAATTTTTCGGATCTGAACATTCATGCCACAATAAATAAAATTACATTGAAAATTATGTTAGGTAGCATTCCACATCAAAAATTCCATTTTGATCATTTACCTACTCGAGGACGAGCAGGAATTAAGCTTTGGGGATGCTTGATACGTCTCCAATGTATCTATAATTTTTGATTGTTCCATGCTATTATATTATCTCCTTTGGATGTTTAATGGGCTTTAATATGCTCTTTTATATTATTTTTGGGACTAACCTATTAACCGAAGGCCCAGTGCGAGTTTCTGTTTTTTTTGCCTATTTTAGTGTTTCGCAGAAAAGGAATATCAAACAGAACAAAACCTTCGCGAGGATCTTTGTTGGAACAAATGCAACCCAAGAGACTTGGAGTGGAAGTTTGGAAGTCCGCAAGGTGGCCACGAGGCAGGAGGGCGCGCCCAGGGGGTAGGCGCGCCCCACCCTCATGGGCCCCACGGAGCTCCACCGACGTACTTCTTTCGCCTATATATACTCTTATACCCTAAAAACATCAGAGGGAGCCACGAAACTACTTTTCCACCACCGCAACCTTCTGTACCCGTGAGATCCAATCTGGGGCCTTTTCCGGCGATCTACCGGAGGGGGAATCGATCACGGAGGGCTTCTACATCAACACCATAGCCTTGCTACCTCTTGAGCTTGCGTTGGTTTTCCCCGAAGAGGAAGGGATGATGCAGCAAAGTAGCGTAAGTATTTCCCTCAGTTTTTGAGAACCAAGGTATCAATCCAGTAGGAGGCCACGTTCAAGTCCCTCGTACCTGCACAAAACGATAGCTACTCGCAACCAACGCGATTAGGGGTTGCCAATCCCTTCACGGTCACTTACGAGAGTGAGATCTGATAGATATAATATTTTTGGTATTTTTGGTATAGAGATGCAAAGTGAAAAGTAAAGGCAAAATAAAAAAGCAAAGCAATATTAAAGTGATGGAGATTGATATGATGAGAATAGACCCGGGGGCCATAGGTTTCACTAGTGGCTTCTCTCAAGAGCATAAGTATTCTACGGTGGGTGAACAAATTACTGTTGAGCAAGAATTGAGCATAGTTATGAGAATATCTAGGCATGATCATGTATATAGGCATCACGTCCGTGACAAGTAGACCGAAACGATTCTGCATCTACTAGTATTACTCCACTCATCGACCGCTATCCAGCATGCATCTAGAGTATTAAGTTAAAAACAAAGTAACGCCTTAAGCAAGATGACATGATGTAGAGAGATAAATTCATGCAATATGAAATAAACCTAATCTTGTTATCCTTGATGGCAACGATGCAATACGTTCCTTGCTGCCCCTTCTGCCACTGGGAAAGGACACCGCAAGATCGAACCCAAAGATAAGCACTTCTCCCATGGCAAGAACTACCAATCTAGTTGGCCAAACCAAACGGATAATTCGAAGAGACTTGCAAAGATAACCAATCATACATAAAAGAATTCAGAGAAGATTCAAATATTATTCATAGATAGACTTGATCATAAACCCACAATTCATCGGTCTCAACAAACACACCGCAAAAAGAAGATTACATCAAATAGATCTCCACAAGAGAGGGGGAGAACTTTGTATTGAGATCCAAAAAGAGAGAAGAAGCCATCTAGCTACTAACTATGGACTCGAAGGTCTGAGGTAAACTACTCACACTTCATCGGAGAGGCTATGATGATGTAGAAGCCCTCCGTGATGGCGGCCCTCTCCGGCGGAGCTCCGGAACAGGCCCCAAGATGGGATCTCGTGGATACAGAAAGTTGCGGCGGTGGAATTAGGTTTTTTGGCTCCGTATCTGTTCATTTGGGGGTACGTAGGTATATATAGAAGGAAGGAGTACGTCGGTGGAGCACCAAGGGGCCCACGAGGTAGGGGGCGTGCCCTAGGGGGGGCGCCCCCCACCCTCGTGACCGCCTCTTTGACTCCTTGGAGTAGGGTCCAAGTCTCCTGGATCACGTTCGGCGTGAAAATCACGTTCCCGAAGGTTTTATTCCGTTTGGACTCCGTTTGATATTCCGTTTCTTTGAAACACTGAAATAGGCAAAAAAAACAGCAATTCTGGGCTAGGCCTCCGGTTAATAGGTTAGTCCCAAAAATAATATAAAAGTGGAAAATAAAGCCCAATATAGTCCAAAATAGTAGATAATATAGCATGGATCAATCAAAAATTATAGATACGTTGGAGACGTATCAGGCATCCCCAAGCTTAATTCCTGCTCGTCCTCGAGTAGGTAAATGATAAAAAGAGAATTTTTGATGCATAGTGCTACTTGGCATAATTTCAATGCAAATCTTCTTAATTGTGATATGAATATTCAGATTCGAAAGATTCAAGACAAAAGTTTATATTGACATAAAAATAATAATACTTCAAGCATACTAACAAAGCAATTATGTCTTCTCAAAATAACATGGCCAAAGAAAGTTATCCCTACAAAATCATATAGTCTGTCTATGCTCTATCTTCACCACACAAAGTATTTAAATCATGCACAACCCCGATGACAAGCCAAGCAATTGTTTCATACTCTAACTTTTTCAATCTTCACGCAATACATGAGCATGAGCCATGGATATAGCACTATAGGTGGAATAGAATGGTGGTTGTGGAGAAGACAAAAAGGAGAAGATAGTCTCACATCAACTAGGCGTATCAACGGGCTATGGAGATGCCCATCAATAGATATCAATGTGAGTGAGTAGGGATTGCCATGCAACGGATGCACTAGAGTTATAAGTATATGAAAGCTCAAAAAGAAACTAAGTGGGTGTGCATCCAACTTGCTTGCTCATGAAGACCTAGGGCAATTTGAGGAAGCCCATCATTGGAATATACAAGACAAGTTCTATAATGTAAAATTCCCACTAGTATATGAAAGTGATAGCATGAGAGACTCTCTACTATGAAAATCATGGTGCTACTTTGAAGCACAAGTGTGGTAAAAGGATAGTAACATTGTCCCTTCTCTCTTTTTCTCTCATTTTTTATTTGGGCCTTTTCTCTTTTTTATGGCCTCTTTTTATTTGGGCTTCTTTGGCCTCTTTTTTTATTTTTTTCGTCCGGAGTCTCATCCCGACTTATGGGGGAATCATAGTCTCCATCATTCTTTCCTCATTGGGACAATGCTCTAATAATGATGATCATCACACTTTTATTTTTCTGACAACTCAACAATTACAACTTGATACTTAGAACAAAATATGACTCTATATGAATGCCTCCGGCGGTGTACCGGGATATGCAATATGAAAATGATGGAGTGTGTCATAATAAACGGAACGGTGGAAAGTTGCATGGCAATATATCTCGGAATGGCTATGGAAATGACATAATAGGTAGGTATGGTGGCTGTTTTGAGGAAGCTATATGGTAGGTGTATGATACCGGCAAAAAGTGTGCGGTATTAGAGAGGCTAGCAAAGGTGGAAGGGTGAGAGTGCGTATAATCCATGGACTCAACATTATTCATAAAGAACTCATATACTTATTGCAAAAAATCTAGAAGTTATCAAAGCAAAGTATTACGCGCATGCTCCTAGGGGGATAGATTGGTAGGAAAAGACCATCGCTCGTCCCCGACCGCCACTCATAAGGAAGACAATCAATAAATAAATCATGCTCCGACTTCATCACATAACGGTTCACCATACGTGCATGCTACGGGAATCACAAACTTTAACACAAGTATTCTTTAAATTCACAACTACTCAACTAGCATGACTTTAATATTATCACCTCCTTATCTCAAAACAATTATCATGTTTCAATCTTTTCTTAGTATTCAACACACTCAAAAGAAAGTTTCAAAAATCTTGAATACCAAGCATATTATTATTAAGCAAATTACCATGCTATTAAGACTCTCAAAATAATTTAAGTGAAGCATGAGAGATCAATAGTTTCTTTAAAACAAATCCACCACCGTGCTCTAAAAGATCTAAGTGAAGCACATAGAGCAAAATTATAACGCTCAAAAGATATAAGTGAAGCACATAGAGCAAAATTATAATGCTTAGAAGATATAAGTGAAGCACATAGAGCAAAACTACTTAGCTCAAAAGATATATGTGAAGCACATAGAGTATTCTATCAAATTTTAATTCATGTATGGCTCTCTCAAAAGGTGTGTACAGCAAGGATGATTGTGGCATACTAAAACACAAAAACAAAAATAATACAAGACGCTCCAAGCAAAACACATATCATGTTGGTGAATAAAAATATAGCTCCAAGTAAATTACCGATGGAAGTGGACGAAAGAGGGGATGCCTTCCGGGGCATCCCCAAGCTTTGACTTTTTGGTGTCCTTGGATTATCTTGGGGGTGCAATGGGCATCCCCAAGCTTAGGCTCTTGCCACTCCTTGTTCCTTAATCCATCAAAAGAATTCACCCAAAACTTGAAAACTTCACAACACAAAACTTAAAGTAGAAAACTCGTGAGCTCCGTTAGCGAAAGAAAACAAAAGACCACTTCAAGGTACTGTAATTAAATCATTATTTATTTATATTGGTGTTAAACCTACTGTATTCCAACTTCTCTATGGATTATAAACTATTTTACTAACCATAGATTCATCAAAATAAGCAAACAACACACGAAAAACAGAATCTGTCAAAAACAGAACAGTCTGTAGTAATCTGTAGCTAGAGCAAGATCTGGAACCCCAAAAATTCTAAAATAAATTTCTGGACGTGAGGAATTTATCTATTAATCATCTGCAAAAATAATTAACTAAATATCACTCTTCAAATAAAAATGACAGCAGTTCTCGTGAGCGCTAAAGTTTCTGTTTTTTACAGCAAGTTCAACAAGACTTTCCCCCAGCCTTCCCAACGGTTCTACTTGGCACAAACACTAATTAAACACAAAAAACACAACCAAAACAGAGGCTAAATAATTTATTTATTACTAAACAGGAGAAAAAAGCAAGGAATAAAAATAAAATTGGGTTACCTCCCAACAAGCGCTATCGTTTAACGCCCCTAGCTAGGCATAAAAGCGAGGATAGATCTAGGTATTGCCATCTTTAGTAGGCAATTCTTCGATGAGGCATCTATTTCCCTTAGGAATTTCTTTCTTTCTAGTGATTATCAAACTTTTAGGCACAAGATCGAAAAATTTATTTGTAGCAATTGGTTCCTTAATGATAGCAAAAAGATTGGGATGAATACTTATAGATTTAAGATCCGCAGTTTCCTTACTAGATGATTCACCCTTACTTTTAGGAACATACATAAGCTTGGCAATTTTAGTAGGAGGACTTGGAGTATTCTTTACGGAAGAAAAAGTGGTTCCTAAGTTTGTAATGATACCCTCAAGTTTATCAATTCTAGTAGAATCTAAGTTTATCCTCTCATTAACTATGGGTTCCTTTTCCTTAATATTTTTCAAAGTCATTCCTACCTTAGATCCATATTGAGTAATTTGATTGTGGATCTTTTTATCTAGATTTTCAATTAATTCAATAGTAGCTACTTTATTTTCAATAATTTCAAGTCTTTGCATAACATGCTCCAAAGTTAACATGGTTCCATTAACCAAAAGAGGTGGTGAGCCAAATAAAATTAACAGAGCATTATAAGAATCAAAAGTATGGCTACCAAGAAGTTCCCTCTGGTAATGGTATCGAGGATATATCTATACCAAGGATTAACACCTACATAAAAATTGCGGAGAAGAACTAAGGTAGATTGCTTCCTGGTAGATCTATTTTGAGCATTGCAAATTCTATACCAAGCATCTTTTAGATTTTCTCCCACCCTTTGTTTAAAATTTAGAACTTCACTCTCGGGAGAAAATGGAGAAGATATGAGACTAGCCATGACGACAAGCAAACAAACTAGCACACAAGCAAACGAAAAGGCAAGCGGAAAGGAGAGGGAGGTAGAGAGAGAGGGCGAATAAAACGGCAAGGGTGAAGTGGGGGAGAGGAAAACGAGAGGAAATGGCAAATAATGTAATGCGAGAGATAGGGATTGTGATGGGTACGTGGTATGTTGACTTTTGCGTAGACTCCCCGGCAACGGCGCCAGAAATCCTTCTTGCTACCTCTTGAGCTTGCGTTGGTTTTCCCCGAAGAGGAAGGTATGATGCGGCAAAGTAGCGTAAGTATTTCCCTCAGTTTTTGAGAACCAAGGTATCAATCCAGTAGGAGGCCACGCTCGAGTCCCTCGTACCTGCACAAAACGATAGCTACTCGCAACCAACGCGATTAGGGGTTGCCAATCCCTTCACGGTCACTTACGAGAGTGAGATCTGATAGATATAATATTTTTGGTATTTTTGGTATAGAGATGCAAAGTGAAAAGTAAAGGCAAAGTAAAAAAGGCAAAGAAATATTAAAGTGATGGAGATTGATATGATGAGAATAGACCCGGGGGCCATAGGTTTCACTAGTGGCTTCTCTCAAGAGAATAAGTATTCTACGGTGGGTGAACAAATTACTGTTGAGCAATTGACAGAATTGAGCATAGTTATGAGAATATCTAGGCATGATCATGTATATAGGCATCACGTCCGTGGCAAGTAGACCGAAACGATTCTGCATCTACTACTATTACTCCACTCATCGACCGCTATCCAGCATGCATCTAGAGTATTAAGTTAAAAACAGAGTAACGCCTTAAGCAAGATGACATGATGTAGAGAGATAAATTCATGCAATATGAAATAAACCCCATCTTGTTATCCTCGATGGCAACGATGCAATACGTGACTTGTTGCCCCTTCTGTCACTGGGAAAGGACACCGCAAGATCGAACCCAAAGCTAAGCACTTCTCCCATGGCAAGAACTACCAATCTAGTTGGCCAAACCAAACGGATAATTCGAAGAGACTTGCAAAGATAACCAATCATACATAAAAGAATTCAGAGAAGATTCAAATATTCTTCATAGATAGACTTGATCATAAACCCACGATTCATCAGTCTCAACAAACACACCGCAAAAAGAAGATTACATCGAATAGATCTCCACAAGAGAGGGGGAGAACTTTGTATTGATATCCAAAAAGAGAGAAGAAGCCATCTAGCTACTAACTATGGACCCGAAGGTCTGAGGTAAACTACTCACACTTCATCGGAGAGGCTATGATGATGTAGAAGCCCTCTGTGATGACGGCCCTCTCCGGCGGAGCTCCGGAATAGGCCCCAAGATGGGATCTCATGGATACAGAAAGTTGCGGCGGTGGAATTAGGTTTTTGGCTCTGTATCTGTTCGTTTGGGGGTACGTAGGTATATATAGGAGGAAGGAGTACGTCGGTGGAGCACCGAGGGGCCCACGAGGCAGGGGGCGCGCCCCCCACCCTCGTGACCGCCTCTTTGACTCCTTGGAGTAGGGTCCAAGTCTCCTGGATCACGTTCGGCGAGAAAATCACGTTCCCGAAGATTTTATTCCATTTGGACTCCGTTTGATATTCCGTTTCTTCGAAACACTGAAATAGGCAAAAAACAGCAATTCTGGGCTGGGCCTCCGGTTAATAGGTTAGTCCCAAAATA
Source organism: Triticum urartu (assembly GCF_056163025.1). NCBI lineage: Eukaryota > Viridiplantae > Streptophyta > Magnoliopsida > Poales > Poaceae > Triticum > Triticum urartu. The sequence goes on along the minus strand of NC_141879.1, from coordinate 444,490,653 downwards.
ATATAAAAGTGGAAAATAAAGCCCAATATAGTCCAAAACAGTAGATAATATAGCATGGAGCAATCAAAAATTATAGATACGTTGGAGACGTATCAAGCCTCTCCGATGATGTGTGAGTAGTTTACCACAGACCTTCGGGTCCATAGTTATTAGCTAGATGGCTTCTTCTCTCTCTTTGGTTCTCAATACGAAGTTCTCCTCGATGTTCTTGGAGATCTATTTGATGTAATACATTTTGCGGCGTGTTTGCCGAGATCCGATGAATTGTGGATTTATGATCAAGTTTATCTATGAATATATTTGGTTCTTCTCTGAATTCTTTTATGCATGATTTGTATCTTTGCAAGTCTCTTTGAATTATCGGTTTAGTTTGTCCTACTAGATTGATCTTTCTTGCAACGGGAGAAGTGCTTAGCTTTGGGTTCAATCTTGCGGTGTCCTTTCCCAGTGACAGTAGGGGCAGCAAGGCACGTATTGTATTGTTGCCATCGAGGATAGAAAGATGGGGTTTATATCATATTGCGTGAGTTTATCCCTCTACATCATGTCATCTTGCTTAATGCATTACTCTGTTCTTATGAACTTAATACTCAAAATGCAAGTTGGATAGAGGTCGATGTCTGGAGTAATAGTAGTAGATGCAGAATCGTTTCGGTCTACTTAACACGGATGTGATGCCTATATTCATGATTATTGCCTAGATATTCTCATAACTATGTGCTCTTCTATCAATTGCTCGGCAGTAATTTGTTACCCACCGTAATATATGCTATCATGAGAGAAGCCACTAGTGAAACCTATGGCCCCCGCGTCTCTTTCTTATTATATTGCATCTCTTTTTATTTACATCGCATTTCATTTACTATTTTGCAATCTTTACTTTCCAATCTATACAACAGAAATACCAAAAATATTTATCTTACTATCTTTATCAGATCTCACTTTTGCGAGTGGCCGTGAAGGGATTGACAACCCCTTTATCGTGTTGGTTGGAAGGTTCTAGATTGTTTGTGCAGGTACTAGGTGACTTGCGTGTTATCTCATACTGGATTGATACCTTGGTTCTCAAAAACTGAGGGAAATACTTACGCTACTTTGTTGCATCGCCCTTTCCTCTTCAAGGGAAAACCAACGCATGCTCAAGAGGTAGCATGGAGCTTGTGAAGCTGGAAAGATGACCAAGGCCAAGCATCCCTCAAAGACCATCATGACTATCACTCGTCCATTTGAATTGCTTCACATGGATCTCTTCGACCCTACTCATTATGCCACATTCACAAATGTTGCATCTTTATATGGCTTTGTTATTGTTGATGACTATTCACGTTATACATGGGTGCATATCATCACTTACAAAACTGAAGTGCAGGAAGTATACAAAATGATTTTCCTCGAGGGCTTCAACAAACTTTGGTGTGAAGATCAAGCACATCAGAAGTGACAATGGGACCGAGTTCAAGAATACTGGTCTTGATGACTATCTTGATGAACTTGGTATTACTCACGAGTTATCTGCTCCTTATACTCCTTAGCAGAATGGCGTCGTGGAGCGCAAGAACATGACTCTTGTTGAGATGGCTCGCACTATGCTTGATGAATACAAGACGCCTTGTAGCGACCCGACCTGAATGGATCAAGTGCTCTGTGCTCCGGTGTCATCCCTGGATCAGTAATGCTGACACCACACAGTACATCGAAGGATTTATAGCAGAGTGGCAATCACACACTTATTACATCGTTGTCTCAAAGAGAACTTATTACAATAAATATGGCTTAAGGCCATCTAATAACGATAACAGCGGAAGACTCGGAAGATAAATGGGTCCATCAACTCCAACGGCATCACTGAGTATAGGGCCACGACCTAAAAGCACCTTACTCGTCGTCTGAAAAGTCTGCAACATGAAAGTTGCAGCCCAAAAACGGGTAAGCACATGGAATATGCTGGCAATGTAACACATAGAGAGTAATGGAATGAAACAGCTATACTACATGCATATATGGCTGGTGGAAAGCTCTATGGTTACAGTTTTGCGTAAAGCCAGTTTTTCCCTACTGCAAAGGAATAAATTTATTTAACTATCATGGTAGTTGTTAAACATCGAGAATGGTTGACAGCATTCCGATCCCGATTAAGTGAACAATTAAAACCCAACAACATTAATTATAAGTAACATGATGAGATTCACATGATATTCAAGTACTAGATACTCAAGTTGTCCATAACCGGGGACACAGCTAATCATGATTAGTTTGTACACTCTACAGAGGTTTGCGCACTTTTCCCCACATGACTCGATCGCCTCCGTTTGTTTTCTCGCACTACATGGTGTTTGAGAAACGGATGACCGAGACATAGTCTTTCAGAAGCGCTAGCACCTTACATGTGGGGTAGACCGTACCACCTACAACCCCTACATCTGCTAGTCCACCCCGTAAGAGTTCGCACAACTTAGTCAACTATGCCAGAGCCCATAGTAGCATGTGGTTGCACACGGAAGTTTCTAGCATGAATGATCTTATGATCCCTTTGAGCCTGGGTGGCGGTCCAAAATAAAACAGGCAAGTCCTGATAGACATCAGGTGCCTCAATCCACCCAGATGTGTGTTTAAGTTGCCACCTTAGATAAACCATTAAAATTATCAACTCACATCTGTCATGGATATCACTCACCCAATCCACGTCTACTAGCATAGCATGGCATAATAAGCAAATGTAGAAGTAACTCCCAAAGGTTTCATAATAATATAGGTGATAGGTACTACCTCATCTACTTCCCATCCCACAGTTTAATTAGATCCTAATCATGCAATGTGAGAGGATTGATCTAATGCAATAAAACATGGGTTGTAGAAAAGGTATGATCAAAGTGTTACTTGCCTTGCTGATGATCCGCGAGACCTAGGGTTTCGAAGTAACAGGCGGCGCAATCCGGGTGATCTATCGCAGACAAACAACAAGCACACAATAAGTACTCATCTAATGCACAGGTAAAACTCGAACAAGAGAATGAACCAGAAAGTTCAACTTAAGAACTCCGGTTGCAAAGAAAGAAAGAATCGAATAGTCGACGGAAAATAAACGGCGGAAGAAAACAACTCGGTTCTAGCAAGTTGAAACTAGGTCAAATTTTACCGGGGCAAAAACTTGTTTAAGTTGATTAGACGGAACAGCGGTTTCGAAACGAAACTCCAGGCGCTTGAATCACCTGATTCCGATAAACGAGCGAGAAGAAAGACTAGAACGAAGATCGGATCTGAGATCACGATCGCGGAATAAATCCGACGAAAAGAAAGAGAAGAACGATTAAATGAACGGGCGTCGTTAACCGGGGAATAATCGGTGATCACGTTCGTTGGGACGAACGGTCCGAAAGAAGAACGAAAACTGATCTAGGGTTTCGGAAAAGAAAACCGAAACAAAGAACGAAAGAAAACCAGAACGGTTAAGAAAGAACCGGAACGGTTTAGAAGAAAAACTAAACCGAGGGGAGAAAAAGAGACGCGGCGCAGGACAACCTCGGCGAGGCTCCGGCGAACGGAGGCGACGGCGGCTATAGGGAGGCGGCGGCGGGTGAGGGGCGCGGGGTGGGGCGCGGCTAAGGAGGAGAGGGCTTGGGATTGATGTGAGGAGAGGGGGGGTTTGGGGTGTATTTATATAGGTGGGGGGGATTACTTGGGGTAGGGGGCAAGCAAAAGAGGGAAAACAAAACAAGGAAAGGGGGGGGCTAACCGGCCTAGAGTCCCTCTGGGACTCGACCTAGAGCGAGGGAGGCGGCGGCCTGGCGCGGCACCTGGCGCGCGCGCTGGCTGGGGAGGCGGCCGGCTGGCTGGGCCTTTGGCCCGGCTGGCCTTGGTCCTTTTTTTTAACTGGATTCGTGCGCAGAAAAACAAAAGAAAGAAAATCTAAACGAACTCCAAAATCTCTAAAGTAAATTTTCCCCGACTCCTAAAAATGAGTCGAACAAAATGAACTTTTCTCCGGGCCTAAAATGCAATTTTTGAAAACACGCATTTTTCCCTATCCAAATAAAATGCGAATAAACTCCGGCAAAACCAAAATTTGACTTATTCATTAAATCTTCATTTTTCCTAACTTTGGGAAAGTCATGTTATTTCCCTCTCTCATATTTTGATATTGGGAAAATAATTGAAGATGAAATAAATAAATCAAATGATCCTCTTTTCCAAAATTTGAGAAAACTCTCAAATATGGAAATAACGAAATCTCCAACTCTCTCTGAAGGTCCTTGAGTTGCGTGAAATTTCTAGGATCAACCAAAATGCATGAAAATATGATATGCATGATGATCTAATGTATAACATTCCAAATTGAAAATTTGGGATGTTACAAACCTACCCCCCTTAAGATGAATCTCGCCCTCGAGATTTGGGTTGGCTAGAAAATAGGTGAGGGTGGTCCTTGAGCAAATCTTCTTCTCTTTCCCAGGTGGCTTCATCCTCTGAGTGATGGTTCCACTGAACTTTGCAAAACTTGATAACATTGCTGCGGGTAACTCTGCTGGCATAATCGAGAATCTTGACTGGCTTCTCCTCATACGTTAAGTCGCCCTTCAACTGAATCGCTTCAAGTGGCACGGTATCTCTTAGCGGTACCTCCACCATCTCGGCATGACATTTCTTCAGCTGAGAAACATGTAATACATCATGAACTCCTGACAGCTCCTCTGGTAATTCCAACTTATAAGCGACTTCTCCCATACGTTGCAAGATCTTGTACGGTCCAACGAAACGCGATGCTAACTTTCCCTTAACTCCAAAGCACTTAACTCCTCGAAGTGGGGATACTCGGAGATAAACTCTGTCTCCGGTTTCGTAAACTGTCTCCTTGCGTTTAGAATCTGCGTAGCTCTTCTGCCTGGACTGGGCTACCTTGAGCCTATCGCGAATCAACTTAACTTTCCGTTCAGACTCCTTAATCAAATCTGGTCCAAAGAATTGACGGTCTCCAACTTCGTCCCATGACAATGGTGTCCTGCACCTCCTTCCGTATAAAGCTTCGAAAGGTGCCATCTTCAAACTGGTTTGGTAACTGTTGTTATAAGAAAACTCCGCATACGGCAAGTTATCGTCCCAACTAGATCCATAATCTAGTGCACAAGCTCTCAGCATATCTTCCAAAATCTGATTGACTCTCTCGGTCTGTCCATCTGTCTGCGGATGAAAAGCTGTGCTGAACTCTAGTCTGGTTCCTAAAGTTTCATGCAACTGATTCCAAAACTTTGAGGTAAATTGGGTTCCTCTATCTGATACGATACTCCTCAGAACTCCATGCAAACAAATGATCCTAGTCATGTATATCTTCGCCAACTTAGCACAGGTGTAAGTGGTCTTAACTGGAATAAAATGTGCTACCTTCGTCAAACGATCAACTACTACCCATATCGAGTCATAGCCTGATTTTGTCCTGGGTAGTCCTGTGATAAAATCCATGCCTATCTTATCCCACTTCCATTCGGGTATCGGCAATGGTTGTAACAATCCTGCTGGCTTCTGATGATCTGCCTTTACTCTCTGACATACGTCACAAACTGCTACATATGCTGCAATATCCTTCTTCATTCTGGTCCACCAGAATGTTTCCTTCAAATCCAAATACATCTTGGTATTCCCTGGGTGAATCGAATACGGTGAATCATGTGCCTCTTGCAAAATCGACTTCCTGATCTCCGAGTCATTGGGCACATAAACATGGTCTTCAAACCATAAGGTATCATGCTCATCCTCACGAAATCCCTTTGCTTTTCCTTCGCTCAATTTCTCTTTTATAGCAGCAATCTCCTTGTCAGATTTCTGAGCTTCTCTGATCTTATCCATCAATGTTGACTGAATCTCCAATGCTGCTACAATGCCTCTCGGAACTATTTCCAAACATAGCTCACGAAGGTTTTCTGCTAACTCCTTTGGTACTTCTCCCATCACTAGGGTGTTGACATGGCTCTTACGACTCAATGCGTCAGCTACCACATTAGCTTTTCCGGGATGGTAATGCAATCTCATGTCATAATCCTTGATGAGCTCCAACCATCTCCTTTGTCTGAGGTTCAACTCCTTCTGCGTGAAAATGTACTTCAAACTCTTGTGATCCGTGTACACCTCACAATGATTTCCAATGAGGAAATGTCTCCAAGTTTTCAATGCATGCACTACAGCTGCTAACTCCAAATCATGCGTGGAATAATTCAACTCATGAGGCTTCAGTTGCCGTGAAGCATACGAAACAACTCTCCCTTCCTGCATAAGCACTGCTCCAAGTCCTCGACGTGAAGCGTCGCAATACACCTCATAATCCTTGGTCTGATCTGGTAAAATCAATACTGGTGAGGTAACCAAACGTTTCTTCAACTCCTAGAAACTAGCCCCACACTCCTCAGTCCATTTGAACTTAGTATCCTTCTTCAGCAATTCAGTCATAGGCTTTGCAATCTTTGAAAAGTTCTCAATGAACCTCCGGTAGTATCCTGCGAGTCCAAGAAAACTCTGGATCTCTCCAACTGTCGTTGGTGATTCCCATTCGGTTACGGTCTCAACCTTAGTGGGGTCAACTGCTATACCTTCTCCGGATATAACGTGTCCTAGGAATCCAACTTCCTTTAACCAAAACTCACATTTGCTGAATTTGGCGTATAACTGATGTTCCCTTAGTTTCTCCAAAACCAAACGCAAATGTTCCTTATGCTCCTCTTCATTCTTTGAATAAACCAGAATGTCATCAATGAACACTACGATGAACTTATCCAAAAACTCCATAAACACTTTGTTCATCAGGTTCATAAAATAGGCAGGTGCGTTAGTCAATCCAAATGACATAACGGTATACTCATACAGTCCATATCTCGTGGTGAATGCTGTCTTAGGTATGTCCTGCTCCCGAATCTTCAATTGATGGTACCCTGATCGCAAATCGATCTTGGAAAACACTTTAGCTCCTTGCAACCGATCAAACAGATCGTTGATCATTGGCAGTGGGTACTTATTCTTGATGGTTACTTCATTCACTCCCCGATAATCTACAACCATCCTTAATGATCCATCCTTCTTTTCCACTAGAAGTACGGGTGATCCCCAAGGCGAAGAACTTGGGCGAATGTAACCTTTATCCAATAACTCCTTAATCTGATTCTTAATTTCCACCAAATCCTTTGCTGGCATCCGGTACGGTCGCTTCGATATTGGGCCTGTACCTGGCAATAACTCAATCAAAAACTCAATGTCCCTATCCGGTGGCATGCCTGGTAATTCCTCAGGAAATACATCAGGAAAATCCTTTACCACTGGTACTTTTTCTTGCACAACTCCTGTTAGGCAGTTTACTTGTGTCCTGTTTGGCACATGCCGGGATACATACTTGATCCTTCTTCCTTCTGGTGTGGTAAGCAAAATTGTCTTACTGGCGCAATCGATGTTTCCCCCGTACATCGACAACCAATCCATGCCTAATATCACGTCCAATCCTTGAGATTCCAATACTATTAGGTCTGAGGGAAACACATAGTTACCAATCCTTAATGGTAACCGATCACACCATCGTCTAGCCATAAACTCCGCTCCTGGTGAGCTTACTAACATGGGTGTCCTAAGGGCTTGGGTTGGCAGGTTATATTTATCCACAAATCCCCTTGATATGTATGAATGCGATGCACCAGTATCAAAAAGAACGAGTGCGGTAAATGACTTAACCAGAAACTTACCGATTACTGCATCGGGTTGATCTTCAACCTCCTCCACATTAACGTGGTTCACCTGTCCCCTATTGAAAGGGTTCGGCTTTTTCCCAGAGCTTCCATTGCCATTTCCATTCTGGCCTTCGGAACATTCATTGGCATAATGTCCGGTCTTGGAACACTTGAAACAGGTGACTTGACTCAGGTCTCTCTTGGTTGGGGTCGATGGGGTGGTCCGGTTCTGGCCGTTGCTTCCTCCATTCCCATTACCATTCTTGTGGCCATTATGGTTGTGCGAGCTACCTCCTCCATGGGTATGCTGAAACTGAAATCCCGGTTTAGGGGTAAAACGGGGCTTCTGCTGGGCTCCAGAGTTATACTTCCCTTGTCCATACTTCCTCTTGTGTTCTTCAATCTCCTGCTTAAGATCGCCATTGTGTCTCGCTAGAGCTACGATCTCGTCCATGTAGTCCTTGCGTGTAGACTTCAGTTCTCCTTCTAGCTCGATGATCCTTGCCTTTGCATTCTTCAACTCTATCATATCATTGCACATCTGGTTCTCGTGGCGTCGAATGTGCTGGTTTAACTCCTGGATGAAAGATGCAATGGATCTATCCTTCTTGGTGCTGACTAACTCCCATTGTTCATCTCGGCATCCGCAAATCTGGTAGATAGTGTCCTTGAGGTCTTCTTGATAGACTTCTCCAATGCGTCCTATGGTGATATGAGCTACCATGCTCCTTCCCAGACTCCAGGTTGGTGCATTGAAAACACTATCTATAGGCTTCGTGATTGGCGCGAATGTCCTTCCCGGAACGTAAGCTTGAATCTTCCAGCGCTCCTCTTCAGGCAGAGTGGCGTTGAAGGTTCCCGTGAAGCTTGGTAATCCGATATTCAGGTACTTGGTGACTTCCTTCAGGTGAAATCCAAACGGTGTGCCTTCATCCAGTTGAGCGTACTTAATCTTCGAGTTCGTCATCCTAAAAGAGTAGAAAAGATGAGGAGTTAGAAAATGAGAAGAGAATGGTGATCTATGGCTTTAACTTAGTGGTCGTGTCCTACAGTTAGCGTGTGCTCTGATACCATCTCTGTAGCGACCCGACCCGAATGGATCAAGTGCTCTGTGCTCCGGTGTCATCCCTGGATCAGTAATGCTGACACCACACAGTACATCGAAGGATTTATAGCAGAGTGGCAATCACACACTTATTACATCGTTGTCTCAAAGAGAACTTATTACAATAAATATGGCTTAAGGCCATCTAATAACGATAACAACGGAAGACTCGGAAGATAAATGGGTCCATCAACTCCAACGGCATCACTGAGTATAGGTCCACGACCTAAAAGCACCTTACTCGTCGTCTGAAAAGTCTGCAACATGAAAGTTGCAGCCCGAAAACGGGTCAGCACATGGAATATGCTGGCAATGTAACACATAGAGAGTAATGGAATGAAACAGCTATACTACATGCATATATGGCTGGTGGAAAGCTCTATGGTTACAGTTTTGCGTAAAGCCAGTTTTTCCCTACTACAAAGGAATAAATTTATTTAACTATCATGGTAGTTGTTAAACATCGAGAATGGTTGACAGCATTCCGATCCCAATTAAGTGAACAATTAAAACCCAACAACATTAATTATAAGTAACATGATGAGATTCACATGATATTCAAGTACTAGATACTCAAGTTGTCCATAACCGGGGACACGGCTAATCATGATTAGTTTGTACACTCTGCAGAGGTTTGCACTTTTCCCCACATGACTCGATCGCCTCCGTTTGTTTTCTCGCACTACATGGTGTTTGAGAAACGGATGATCGAGACATAGTCTTTCAGAAGCGCTAGCACCTTACATGTGGGGTAGACCGTACCACCTACAACCCCTACATCTGCTAGTCCACCCCGTAAGAGTTCACACAACTTAGTCAACTATTCCAGAGCCCATAGTAGCATGTGGTTGCACACGGAAGTTTCTAGCATGAATGATCTTATGATCCCTTTGAGCCTGGGTGGCGGTCCAATATAAAACAGGCAAATCCTGATAGACATCAGGTGCCTCAATCCACCCAGATGTGTGTTTAAGTTGCCACCTTAGATAAACCATTAAAATTATCAACTCACATCTGTCATGGATATCACTCACCCAATCCACGTCTACTAGCATAGCACGGCATAATAAGCAAACGTAGAAGTAACTCCCAAAGGTTTCATAATAATACAGGTGATAGGTACTACCTCATCTACTTCCCATCCCACACTTTAATTAGATCCTAATCATGCAATGTGAGAGGATTGATCTAATGCAATAAAACATGGGTTATAGAAAAGGTATGATCAAAGTGTTACTTGCCTTGCTGATGATCCGCGAGACCTAGGGTTTCGAAGTAACAGGCGGCGCAATCCGGGTGATCTATCGCACACAAACAACAAGCACACAATAAGTACTCATCTAATGCACAGGTAAAACTCTAACAAGAGAACGAACCAGAAATTTCAACTTAAGAACTCCGGTTGCAAAGAAAGAAAGAACCGAACAGTCGACGGAAAAACAAACGGCGGAAGAAAACAACTCAGTTCTAGCAAGTTGAAACTAGGTCAAATTTTACCGGGGCAAAAAATTGTTTAAGTTTATTAGACGGAACGGCGGTTTCGAAACGAAACTCCAGGCGCTTGAATCACCTGATTCCGATAAACGAGCGAGAAGAAAGACTAGAACGAAGATCAGATCTGAGATCACGATCGCGGAATAAATCCGACGAAAAGAAAGAGAAGAACGATTAAACGAACGGGCGTCGTTAACCGGGGAATAATCGGTGATCATGTTCGTTGGGACGAACGGTCCGAAAGAAGAACGAAAACCGATCTAGGGTTTCGGAAAAGAAAACCGAAACAAAGAACGAAAGAAAACCGGAACGGTTAAGAAAGAACCGGAACGGTTTAGAAGAAAAACTGAACCGAGGGGAGAAAAAGAGACGCGGCGCGGGACAACCTCGGCGAGGCTCCGGCGAATGGCAGCGACGGTGGCTATAGGGCGGCGGCGGCGGCTATAGGGCGGCGGCGGCGGGTGAGGGGCGCGGGGTGGGGCGCGGCTAAGGAGGAGAGGGCTTGGGATTGATGTGAGGAGAGGGGGGGGGTTTGGGGTGTATTTATATAGGTGGGGGGATTACTTGGGGTAGGGGGCAAGCAAAAGAGGGAAAACAAAACAAGGAAAGGGGGGGCTAACCGGCCTACAGTCCCTCTGGGACTCGGCCTAGAGCAAGGGAGGCGGCGGCCTGGCGCGGCGCCTGGCGCGCGCGCTGGCTGGGGAAGGCGGCCGGCTGGCTGGGCCTTTGGCCCGGCTGGCCTTGGTCCTTTTTTTTAACTGGATTCGCGCACAGAAAAACAAAAGAAAGAAAATCTAAACGAACTCCAAAATCTCTAAAGTAAATTTTCCCCGACTCCTAAAAATGAGTCGAACAAAATGAACTTTTCTCCGGGCCTAAAATGCAATTTTTGAAAACACGCATTTTTCCCTATCCAAATAAAATGCGAATAAACTCCGGCAAAACCAAAATTTGACTTATTCATTAAATCTTCATTTTTCCTAACTTTGGGAAAGTCATGTTATTTCCCTCTCTCATAATTTGATATTGGGAAAATAATTGAAGATGAAATAAATAAATCAAATGATCCTCTTTTCCAAAATTTGAGAAAACTCTCAAATATGGAAATAACGAAATCTCCAACTCTCTCCGAAGGTCCTTGAGTTGCGTGAAATTTCTAGGATCAACCAAAATGCATGAAAATATGATATGCATGATGATCTAATGTATAACATTCCAAATTGAAAATTTGGGATGTTACACGCCTCCTCGCTTCTGGCCTGAGGCAATTGATACTGCGTGCCACATCATCAACAGGGTATATCTTCACAAATTTTTGAAAAAGACCTCATATGAACTCCTCTCTGACAAGAAACCCAATGTGAGTTATTTCAAAGTCTTCGGTGCTAAATGTTGGATTAGAGATCCTGATCACAATTCTAAATTTGCATCGAAAGCACATGAAGGTTTTATGCTCAGTTACGGAAAGGACTCGCTCACCTACAGAGTCTTCAACACCTATCACCACAAGGTTGTTGAAACTGTAGATGTGCGGTTCGATGAAACTAACGGCTCGCAAAGAGAGCACCTACCTCCTGTGCTAGATTAAATGTCACATGAGAAATCCATTAAGTTCAAGGCTACCGAGGATGTCATTCCTACCGAAGAATCCGCTGAAGAAGTCATTCCAGAACGTGAAGAACATCATGCTGGTGCACCTGAGGAAAATGGCTCTAAAGAAAATGCTGAGCCAACTCAACTCGTCAACCCGCTCATCCTCACATTGCAAATGAAGTGCAGATTGAGAGAATCATCAACGACATCAAAGCACCAGGTCCTCTCACACGCTCAAGGGTTTCACATTTGTCTAACTTTTGTGGGCAGTTTTCTTTTGTCTCTATCATAGAGCCCACCAAAGTAGATGATGCATTTCGGGAGCCTGAGTGGATTCAAGCGATGCAAGAGGAACTACATCAATTCGAGCTCAACAATGTCTGGGAACTTGTCAAGCGACCAGACCCACACATGCACAATATCATCGGCACCAAATGGATCTACCGCAAGAAGCAAGATGAAAAAGGCCTTGTGGTGAGGAATAAGGCACGTCTAGTAGCTCAAGGCTACACACAGGTTGAAGGAATTGATTTCGATGAAACTTTTGCACCTGTTGCTAGACTTGAGGCTATTCACATATTGCTTGCTTATGCTAACCATCATAATATCTTATATCAAATGGATGTGAAAAGTGCATTCCTCAATGGTAAGCTTGAGGAAGAAGTATGTGTTGCTCAAGCCCCAAGTTTTGAAGATCCTAAGCATCCTAACCAAGTCTTCAGACTCAATAAGGCCCTCTATGGCCTCAAGCAGGCCCCTTGGGCGCGGTATGATACTTTGAAGGAATTCCTCATGAAGAAAGGCTTCAAACCCGGTTCACTTAACCCAACTCTTTTCACCAAAACCTATGATGGTGAATTATTCATGTGCCAAATATATGTTGATGATATTATCTTTGGCTGTACTAACCAACGTTACATTGACGAATTTCCCTATATGATGAGTGAGGAATATCAAATGTCTATGATGGGAGAATTGAAATTCTTCTTAGGTCTTCAAATTATTCAATGGCGCAATGGCATCTTCATATCTCAAGAGAAATACCTTAAGGATGTACTGAGGAAATTCGGCATGCAAGATTGCAAAGGCGTCAAAATCCCTATGCCCACTAATTTCCATCTATGCACTAATGAAAATGGTATAGACTTCGATCAAAAGGTATACCGCTCTATGATTGGCTCTTTATTGTATCTATGTGCATCTAGGCCAGATATTATGCTTAGTGTTTGCATGTGTGCCCGTTTTCAAGCTACACCGAAGGAATCATATTCTTTGAATGTTCTTTGAAAAGGACACACATCTTAACATTTATGCAAATTGATGACTTAGATGTGCAACACATGAACTAACATTTTTCTTCAATCAATGAATACTAACCCTCTAAGTGTGAAGAAATTAATGAAGAATTTGATTCTCAGAGCCCTACGACAGTTGTACGCGGCGTCTGAAATCATCAATCTTATACGGTGGCTCACGCCACCAACAAACATTGAAAATCTTCAATTTGTGTTTTTCTTCAGTTTTTGAAATTCCTCAGTTGTTCAAATTCTTCAACTTTGCAAAATCTTCACTCTTTGCGTTTGTGTTCTTCTTTGACTATATATAATTGAGTTTTCAGTCCTCTACAACATTCACTTATTGCTAATTCTTCAAGTTGACTTTTCTTCTAAGTGAATGTGATCAGACCCTTCCCCCTCTATGCTAAACTCAACCTAGTTTGTTCACAAATTCTTCATGTGCGTTCTATTTGAAACCCGTTCAAAATCTTCACTATGTCCTTGTCAGCTGAAGAATTTGCGAACAAAACTTTAAAATATTCTTATCTAAATTTTCGGCTTTTGCCGCTCAAACCGTTCTGCATCCCACGATAAGATTAAAATACTCACCCATGATCTAACACTATCTCCACTTCTCAGTACGTGGGTGACACATGTCGCTAGGATGAGAAGGGTTAGGAGCACGTTCGTCCATTTTCCTCTGACAAACGGTTTTGCACCTCGGCTATAAATACCCCTCACCCTCCTCTTACCTCATCTACCCCGCTCGACCTCACTCCCCTCGCTCGAGCTCTCTGGCCTAGCACCGCTGCTACTTCCATCGTCGCTGGTGAGGAAGAGCTTCACTGCCTCGACCTCATCGTCGTTGTACTCGCGCCGGCCGCGGAAATATTCACTCCGCCGCTGTTGTAGCTGTCTTCCGCCGCCAAGTTAGGGCGTGGACGATCTGAACTGATGAACTTCTCCACTTCAACTCTCAGTTCATCGTGTTCTTCGTCAAGGGTAAATAAAATATATTTTTACTGCCCTTGTTGATTCTGATGGTTTCCACAAAATCTTCAAAAGGTGTTTATTCTTCAACTTCCACACTCTTAAACACCACACTTGCATCTGTTTATTGATTTGTTTCTCTAAGCAATGTTTTTCCTCAAGATTCCTCAATTGTGTGGATTTTCAATCTATAAAACTCTGGAACCTAAGTCAAAGACCGCGTAGTGAAATTCCTCAAGACGCTCCTGGTCAAATTCCTCAAACTTTATTCTTTTGAAAAACTTTTGAGAACGCATATGACCTCTCCAAATTCTTCGCACCTATACTCTGTTCACAGGTACACATATCCGCTGCTGAATCTCTAGGTTCTCATCAACTTAACTCATTTGCAGCGTTCCTTGAAGACAAATTGCATACCTCGTCGTAGATTTCAATTGTTCAAAATCCTCATTTGAAGGAAATGGTTGATGGCAAGAGACCTCAGAAGGGAGGCAAGAGACAAGAAGTAAATACTGCTTTCGAGATCCCTGATGACATCTATGAGGAATATTGTACTCTTGATGAAGCCAAACATGGCAAGGAGAACAAAAATCAGCGCAAGGTGCACATTCAGAGGATAGAAAGGAGATGGGCACAGGAATGGAGGGAGTACTGGTAGGTAACTCCAAAATACATGAAGAAATTCACTTTACACCCTCCTTGCCCAAGACCTCCATTGGCACCAGGCCAAGAAGCTGATCCCACAAGCATCAAGTGGTGAGGATTTTCCATATGAATGGGCCAAGCGACAAGCTAAATTGGCCAAAATGGCCAAAGAAGCAGTGAAGAAATTCAATGAAGATTCTGCTACTGCCGCTGCTGAGGCCTCTGCTAGCAAGCCCAAGAAGGCCATGCCCAAGAAGCCTGCGCACAAGCCCAGTTCCTCAGCTGTAATGCACTCAGGGCCAACTTCCCCAAAGCCCTCACAGCCAGTGCCTCACGCCACTTCCTCAAAAGCAGCTCCAGCCACCTCTACAAAATCCTCAGCAGCTGTTGCAAAGTCCTCGACACCTGCGCACCTCACCTCTTGTCAAAGGACCGCTAGGATATCAATTGCTTCAGGAGCATCTATAAATTCTTCAGCTCCTCAACGGTCTTCAACAAGCCCCACCTTGCTGAAGAAAAAATCCACTGCTGGATGAGGCACAAGACCAAGTCCTCACAAGAAGCATGTTGCCTTCCAAGTACCGTCTAGTGAATACGAAGTTGATGATGAAGAATTGGTTGAAATCATCAGAGATCGACAAGCCAAGGCTGCTAGAGCCAAAGGTAGTGTTGTGCCCCTCATGTTGGATCCAAAGTTGATCATTGACTTCATTGACATATGGCACAAGGACCCAAACACTCCCCTGTATGATCTGAACCTCACTCCTGGCCAAAGTCATATGTTGACGACCTTCATAAATGAAGAAAAATGGAAATTTGAACAAGGGAGGAGAGTCAATAAAGCTCAGTACAAGAAAGAGCGATTTCTAAAGAACAATGTTCTGAAGCTATCACCTGATGAACTTGTTGCTCTGCAAACTGAGATCAAGGGACTCAGTGATGAATTTGACAGATACTATGCTGATTGGCTGGGAGCCAAAGTGAGATTTGTCAAGCTGACGAAAGGACTCGCTCCAAATGTTGCAGCTTCATCGCAACATGAAATTCCTCAGGCTGAAGCATCTGCTCAGCCTACTGAAGAACATGCAAGCACAGCTGATGAAAATCCAGCTGTTGATGATAAAGTACCAGGGCGGCTGAAGAAATTCCAGTCACTGAAGAAACTGAACATGCCATGGCAACTGCATCAGTTGCGCCTGAAGAAATTGCACCAAATTCCTCTGCTCCTCCTGCGCAGATGACAAGCATCAAGCTACCTTCTACATCAGAAACGAAGAAAACCAAAGCTTCAGAGCGAGCAACTGTGAAGAAAAGGAAAGCATCTGCATCCTCAGAGTCTTCAGCACCAAAGAAAGTGAAGACTTTGACAAGCTCTTAAGCAAATCCCATAGATGATGTTCCTATTTCAATCATGCCATCAAAGGAGATCGTACCCTTTGGTGAGGAATATGTGATTCCTAGTGAATCTGATGAATAAGATCCTTCTGCTGCTACGTCAAAGCAGTTGGATAAAGAAATTGAAGTGGATGACATCCCTTCAACTCCTCTGGTATCATCGCCTATGCTTCAGTTCACAGCTGAAGAGGCAGGCGTAGAAGAAATTGATGAAGAAGATGAGGATGTGGACATTGGGTCAACAACTCCTATTCTAAATGATGACTACTAGGAAAGTCATCACCCCAATTCACCACTGTACACCCCTCTGCAATAGATTCCTCAGTCCCCTGTCCAAACTGAAGAAATTCATACGGGTTCTGATGGACATCAAGCTTCACTTCCTTCTGTTCCAGACGCGGTTCCAGCCGCTAGTGCTGAAGAAATGGAGGCCAAGGCTGCTATTGATGAATCTGCTCCTGAAATTCCTCAGCATGTGGCTCCATAGGCTATAAAACAAGAGGATGTGAAGACATCATCTAAAAATCTTCAGCCCAAGCCACAGAATCCTCACTCCAAGAAGCAGAAGTTCAAGGCTGATGACTTCTTTGCTGAGCACATCTTCTTCACCGACTACAATCCATATGACTCTACTCGACTTCGACGCAAGCGTTTTTGGACTGCCAGGCAGATGAACTTTTATTCCTCACTGTTGTTTGACAAGGACAAGATCTTTGAGCATGAGCAAATTCCTCATGTAGATATGGAGTCTCTACCGTGCTTCACCCCAGTACTCAGTGTTCTTCATGACGCTGGGCTGCTCAACCTCTGCACCGACATCTGCGATTGGAATGAAGAACTCATTCTTCAATTCTTCGCCACGCTGCACATTACTAGAAACGTTGAAGATGTCAATTCATGTATACTGGACTGGATGACTGAAAACACTCACTATAAAGCTCCAGCCTCTGAATTGCTTCATGTCGTTCCAGTCAGTCCTCCCACTGAAGGTGCAGTGCGCATCTATGATGAACCAGAACTGTCAAATCATATGATGCAAGTGTTGATGAAGCCTTTGAAGCCAGGACAAGCTCCAAGAACCAAATTCCTCGTCAAGGAATTGCTCTATGTGCCAAGGAAGATCTACAGAATATTGACCAAAACCCTCAGTCCAATCAAGGGCCACAACTATGATGATGAAGAAGTTGTTGGCATGATGAAGAATCTGCTTTTCAACATCATACATGGTATTCCTATCAACTACCATGATTTCTTCATGAGGACTTTGGCCAATGCAGCTCTGTCGCCGTTTGAATTGAAGCCTTACGCTCCCTGGATTATGAGATTCACCAGATCAAGGTCTTCAATCAACTATCAGGCTAACTGTCAAAATCATCTCAGCTACTTGCCGCCAATTGAAGTCCTTAAAAGGACTATTTCCTCAGCTGATGAGAAGGTCAAGGCTGCTGTCATTGATGAAGGCACTCATCCATTGGATGACAGTTTTGCAAAGCTGCTTCTTATTCCAGCAATGATGACTCTGCCACTCATGATACTGCTGCAAATGCTTCAAAGCAATTTCCTCAAGCCACAGCTCCACGTGTGATGACTGATCGTGAGCTCGTCCTCAGTCTTCATCAGAAGGTCGGTCCAATCACAAGTGGGTCAAGTGTCAGTTTCATTCAATTCTTCAGAACATGACAATCATGCAAAACACTGTGTAGAAGAACCACTACTACTTGCATGAAGTTTTTGACCACACTCGGGCTATATTGTCTCACCTCTACGGTGATGAAGATCTCAAGCAGATGGGATTCCAACAGGACTTTGACTGGTCTCAGCCACCTTTGAAGAAATTCAAGAAGGTCAAAGTTCCTCACCTGGTCGCCAGTTCATATTCTTCATCGCGCGAGACAGATGAAGCTGAAGACTTGAATGACACCGCGGCAGGCCCTACTCCAACGGACGACCCCAACAACACTGGAGCTCCTCCATCGACATTGTGATGATATTCTTCAAGGGTGTTAGTCCTCATTTTTCATCCTTTTTTGTCATTCGATAACAAAGGGGGAGAAATTTGATTTAGCCTTCAAGCGGGTATCTATTATATGAGCGTTTTTTTACAACTCTCGCTCTTCTAAAGTGATTGTTGATCGAGTTGTAAACTTAAGTCCTATGGTGGTCTGATACTTTTTCTCTATTTTTTGCATTCTATTTCCTCACTTCGTCAATGCACGCATGCTAAATTTCATCAAACACCATATTTCATCATGCATTTCAAATTCTTCATATCATATGTTAAATGCGTGTATGAATTACAAGATATAGGGGGAGATCTCCATGATTCTACTCTACAATGTGCTTTTGCTATTCAAAGCAAATTCCTCACATATGCACATCTTCAGGGGGGAGTTCTTCTATATCTTGCAATCAAATTCTTCAGTATCAGTATTTACACTTCATATGTTTATCCATATTGAAAACTTAACCTATATTGTCATCAATCACCAAAAAGGGGGAGATTGTAAGTGCATCTAGTGCCCCTTTGTGATTTTGGTGTATTGAAGACTTATAGGTTAAGTGACTAATGAGTTTGTGAGTGTACACAGGTCTATAAGTCTATGAGGAGTTTGATATTTACGATGAAAGTCGACCCTTAAAAATGAATGTCTTTAGTTGAAGACTTTGGTTTTTCTTGAAGACTTTGAAAGTGAAGAAATTGGTGTGACTGTGAAGACTTGATATTCATGTGAGGATTATGAAGCGTGAAGACTTTTGTTTTCGCAGGTTCATTTTCTCTTACTTGAGTCATAGAAAATGCTGTACTGTTTAAGGGAGTCGAGGAAAAACTAAGGAAAAGTTTCCAAGTGATGCTCATCTCAAAATCCTACACCTACCCAATCCTTTCGAGTGAAGCCATTGGAAATCTCATACAGTTCAGTCAATTTCTTCAGTGATAGAGACGAAGATCTTCTGGTCTCTGAGGAATATGTTCTAACTAAGGAGTTAGGAATTTGCCAGTGTGGATTGCCTACAAGTGAGGAACTTGATAGCCCCGAGGAATTTGATAGTCAAATTTCCGACCGTTGATGTGCTATGCGCCAGCTATCCCAAAATATCTACCCATCTAACGGTCATATCATTGAAGGGCATTTATGTCTTATCATGTCAGGCTGCTCCCTAGGTTATAAATAGCCGCCCCCTACAACCACTAGTTGGTTGGCTTCTCCGCGAGAAACTGACACTTGTCATTGAGAGCATCCCATCCTCCGGGGACTTTGAGTGAAAATCATCAAGGGAGGAAAATCCAAACACCTACAAACCCAAAGTGATTGAGCATCACTGAAGAGATTGTTCCTATGTGGAACCGATGCTTGTTACCTTTGAGGGTCGTGCATCCTCCGGATGGTTAGGCGTCATGGTGTGGAGCATCCAAGAGGAAATTGTGGATCACCGAGTGACCGAGTCTGTGAAGGTTTGGAAGTCACCTGAAGACTTACCACGAGTGATTGGGCGAGGTCTGTGTGATCTTAGCTCAAGGAAAATATGGTGAGGACTGTGTGTCCTCAGGTTTAAATACCTAGCTGCTTGATACGTCTCCAACGTATCTATAATTTTTGATTGTTCCATGCTATTATATTATCTGTTTTGGATGTTTAATGGGCTTTATTATGCTCTGTTATATTATTTTTGGGACTAACCTACTAACCGGAGGCCCAGTGCCAGTTTCTGTTTTTTTGCCTATTTCAGTGTTTCGCAGAAAAGGAATATCAAATGGAATACAAATGAAACGAAACCTTCGCGAGGATCTTTCTTGGAACAAACACAATCTAGGAGACTTGGAGTGGAAGTCTGGAAGTCCGTGAGGCGGCCACGAGATAGGAGGGCGAGCCCAGGGCGGTAGGCGCGCCCCCACCCTCGTGGGCCCCATGGAGCTCCACCGACATACTTCTTTCGCCTATATATACTCTTATACCCTAAAAACATCAGGGGGAGCCACGAAACCACTTTTCCACCGCCGCAACCTTCTGTACCCGTGAGATCCCGTCTTGGGGCCTTTTCCGGCGCTCTGTCAGAGGGGGGATCAATCACGGAGGGCTTCTACATCCACACCTTAGCCTCTCCGATGAAGCGTGAGTAGTTTACCACGGACCTTCGGGTCCATAGTTATTAGCTAGATGGCTTCTTCTCTCTCTTTGATCTTCAATACAAAGTTCTCCTCAATGTTCTTGGAGATCTATTCGATGTAATACTCTTTTGCGGTGTGTTTGCCGAGATCCGATGAATTGTGGGTTTATGAACTTGATTATCTATGAATATTATTTGGTTCTTCTCTAAATTCTTATATGCATGATTTGATATATTTGCAAGTCTCTTCGAATTATCGGATTAGTTTGTCCTACTAGATTGATCTTTCTTGCAATGGGAGAAGTGCTTAGCTTTGGGTTCAATCTTGCGGTGTCCATTCCCAGTGACAGTAGGGGCAGGAAGGCACTTATTGTATTGTTGCCATCAAGGATAAAAAGATGGGGTTTATATCATATTGCTTGAGTTTATCCCTCTACATCATGTCATCTTGCCTAAAGCATTACTCTGTTCTTATGAACTCAATACTCTAGATGCATGCTGGATAGCGGTCGATGTGTGGAGTAATAGTAGTAGATGCAGAATCGTTTTGGTCTACTTAACACGGACGTGATGTCTATATTCATAATCATTGCCTAGATATTCTCATAACTATGCGCTCTTCTACAATTGCTCGACAGTAATTTGTTCACCCACCGTAATTCATGCTATCATGAGAGAAGCCACTAGTGAAACCTATGTCCCCAGGTCTCTTTCTTATTATATTGCATCTCTTTTTATTTACATCGCATCTCGTTTAATATTTTGCAATCTTTACTTTCCAATCTATACAACAAAAATACCAAAAATATTTATCTTACTATCTTTATCAGATCTCACTTTCGCAAGTGACCGTGAAGGGATTGACAACCCCTTTATCGCGTTGGTTGCGAGGTTCTTCATTGTTTGTGCAGGTACTGGGTGACTTGTGTGTTATCTCCTACTGGATTGATACCTTGGTTCTCAAAAATTGAGGGAAATACTTACGCTACTTTGCTGCATCAGCCTTTCCTCTTCAAGGGAAAACCAATGCATGCTCAAGAGGTAGCACCGCTCCAACCAGACATACAACTGTCACAGCAGTTGGAACTAGTCTACCAAATCATCGTCTTCACCAAGCTATTGGTTCTATTTCCTCAACCATTTCATTTCCTCATTCTAGTGTCGAAGTACTTGGTCATTACTATTTGAAGACTTTGACTGAAGACTTTCTCAATTTCCTCAATCCTATTTCTTCAATTAGTTTGTCTTCAGCCTGCTTATCCTGTGTTTACGCTACTTGTACTATGTGATGCTTTTCATTTCATCATGATGATTGTGCTACTTCTATGTTATGCTTGCATCTGAGTACTTATTCCGCTGCTAAGTAGTTTGTTACTTAGGAATTTCCTCACCCTGAAATTCCTTAGTGACGAATTTGTAAAAATCGCCTATTCACCCCCCCCCCTCTAGTCGATATAACGCACTTTCAAAGCGTTACTCTGTTTGTTATGAACTTGATATCTAGAGAGGGAAGCATAAAGGCACTCTTGAAGTGGAGTAATAATAGTAGATGCAGAATCATTTCGGTCTACTTGTCATGGACGTAATGCCTGCACTGATCATGCCATGAATACCATCATAACTATGCATTTTTATCAATTGCCCAATACTAACTTTTGTACCCACCGTTGCTATGTTCTTGAGAGACATGCCTCTAGTGAAAGCTATGGCCCCCGGGTCCATCCACATCATATTGCTAAACCCCTAAAAACCTTGCTGCAATTTATTTACTTCTACTTAGTTTTATAATTTATATATCTACCACTATCAGAATTAATCCTTACAATTAACAAGTACAAGGGGATTGAGAACCCTCTTGCATGTGTTGGGTGCAAGTATTTGTTTGGGTGTGTGCAGGTACTGTTGAAAGTTGTTTGCGTGAAGAAGCGGGGGAACATGATTTAGTTTGTCATTGGGAATTAGTTTCCATGGCTAAATTACTCAACTCTGCACTTTGTTTTTTCTCACTCATCTTGTTTATTTTCTATAGTATATTGTTATTTATCGGTTCCATTATTTCTTCAAGAACCCGTAGGTCAACTCTGTTTAGATATGATTTACTCCTGAAAAGAATGTAATTGCGTTTGTGCTTTCAGCTTAGGCGAATCTATACCTTGATTACAAATTCTACATTCTCCTCTTTGGATGTCGTTTCTTTTGCTAGATGTATTTGCATGCCTTTGCTCCATGACTCTTGAGTCTGCCGCTTCGTCTGCTCTGGGATCACACCAATTGCTAATTTAATGCACATATAAATCTGTTGGGAAACATAGTAATTTCAAAAGTTTCCTACGCACACGGAAGATCATGGTGATGCATAGCAATGAGAGGGGAGAGTGTTGTCCATGTACCCTCGTAGACCGTAAGCGGAAGCGTTATGACAACGCGGTTGATGTAGTCGTACGTCTTCACGATCGACCGATCCTAGTACAGAAAGTACGACACCTCCGCGATCTGCACACGTTCGGCTCGGTGACGTCCCACGAACTCACGAACTAGCAGAGTGTCCAGGGAGAGTTTCGTCAGCACTACATCGTGATGACGGTGATGATGATGCTGCCGGAACAGGGCTTCGCCTAAGCACTGCTACGATATGACCGAGGTAGATTATGGTGCAGGGGGCACCGCACACGGCTAAGAGATCAATGATCAACTTGTGTGTTCTAGGGTGCCCCCTGCCCCCGTATATAGAGCAAGGGGGAGGCCGGCCGGCCCTTGTGGCGCGCCTTGAGAGGAGGAGTCCTCCTCCTAGTAGGAGTAGGACTCCCCTTTCCTAGTCCTACTAGGAGGGGGAAAGGAAGGAGGAGAAGGGAGAAGGAAAGGGGGCGCCTCCCCCATCCCTAGTCTAATTCGGACTAGAGGGGGAGGGGCGCACGGCCTGCCCTGGCCGGCCCTCTCTCTCTCCACTAAGGCCCATGTGACCCATTAGTTCCTCGGGGGGGGGGGGGGGGGTCTGGTAACCCTCTGGCACTCTGGTTTACTCCGAAATCACCCGGAACACTTCCGGTGTCCGAATATAGCCGCCCAATATATCAATGTTTATGTCTCGACCATTTCTAGACTCCTCGTCATGTCCGTGATCATATCCGAGACTTTTAACTACCTTCGGTATGTCAAAACACATAAACTCATAATACCGATCGTCACCGAACATTAAGCGTGCGGACCCTACAGGTTCGAGAACTATGTAGACATGAAGGAGACACGTCTTCGGTCAATAACCAATAGCGGGACCTGGATGTTCATATTGGCTCCCACATATTCTATGAAGATCTTTATCGGTCAGACCACATAACGATATACGTTGTTCCCTTTGTCATCGGTATGTTACTTGCCCGAGATTCGATCGTCGGTATCTCAATACCTAGTTCAATCTCGTTACCGACAAGTCTCTTTATTCGTTCTATAATGCATCATACCGCAACTAACTCATTAGTCACATTGCTTGCAAGGCTTATAGTGATGTGGATTACCGAGAGGGCCCAGAGATACCTCTCCGACAATCGGAGTGACAAATCCTAATCTCGATTTATGCCAACTCAACAAACACCATCGGAGACACCTGTAGAGCATCTTTATAATCACCCATTTACGTTGTGACGTTTGATAACACACTAAGTGTTCCTCCAGTATTTGAGAGTTGCATAATCTTATAGTCATAGGAACATGTATAAGTCATGAAGAAAGCAATAGCAATAAACTAAACGATCATAGTGCTAAGCTAACGGATGGGTCTTGTCCATCACATCATTCTCTAATGATGTGATCCCATTCATCAAATGACAACACATGTCCATGGCTAGGAAACTTAACCATCTTTGATTAACGAGCTAGTCCAGTAGAGGCATACTAGTGGCACTCTGTTTGTCTATGTATTCAGACATGTACTAAGTTTCCGGTTAATACAATTCTAGCATGAATAATAAACATTTATCATGATATAAGGAAATATAAATAACAACTTTATTATTGCCTCTAGGGCATATTTCCTTCAGTCTCCCACCTGCACCAGAATCAATAATATAGTTCACATCGTCATGTGATTTCACACCAATAGTTCACATCTTTATGTGATTAGTTCACATCTTCATGTGACTAATACCCCAAGGTTTAGTAGAGTAAATAATCTAGTTCACATCGCTATGTGTTTAACACCCAAAGAGTGATCATGTTTTGCTTGTGAGAGAAGTTTAGTCTACGGGTCTACAACATTCAGATTCGTGTGTATTTTGCAAATTTCTATGTCTACAGTACTCTGTACATAGTTACTATAGCTAATTGCTCCCACTTTCAATATGTATCTAGATCGAGACTTAGAGTCATCCAGATCAGTGTCAAAGCTTGCATTGACGTAACTCTTTACGACGAACTCTTTGTCACCTCCATAACCGAGAAACATTTCCTTATTCCACTAAGGATATTTTTGACTGATGTCCAGTGATCCACTCCTAGATCACTATTGTACCCTCTTACCAAACTTATGGTGAGGTACACAATAGGTCTGGCACACATCATAGTATATTTTATAGAACCTATGACTGAGGCATAGGGAATGACTTTTCATTCTCTTTCTATTTTCTACCGTGGTCGGGTTTTGAGTCTTTACTCAACTTCACACCTTGCAACACAAGCAAGAACTCCTTCTTTGACTTTTCTATATTGAACTACTTCAAAATCTTGTCAAGGTATGTACTCATTGAAAATATATCAAGCGTCTTGATCTATCTCTATAGATCTTGATGCTCAATATGTAAGTAGCTTCACCGAGGTCTTTCTTTGAAAAACTCCTTTCAAACATTCCTTTATGCTTTCCAGAAAATTCTACATTATTTCCGATCAACAATATGTCGTTCACATATACTTATCAGAAATGTTGTAGTGCTCCCACTCACTTTCTTGTAAATACAGGCTTCACCGCAAGTCTGTATAAAACCATATGCTTTGATCACTTTATCAAAGCATATATTCCAACTCCGAGATGCTTGCACCAGTCCATAGATGGATCGCTGGAGCTTTCTCACTTTGTTAGCACCTTTAGGATTGACAAAACCTTCTATTTACATCATATACAACTCTTCTTTAAGAAATCCATTAAGGAATGTAGTTTTGACATCCATTTGCCAGATTTCATAAAATGCGGCAACTGCTAACATGATTCCGACAGACTTTTAAGCATCGATACGAGTGAGAAAATCTCATCGTAGACAACACCTTGATCTTGTCGAACACCTTTTGCGAGAATTCGAGCTTTGTAGATAGTAACACTACTATCAGCGTCCGTCTTCCTCCTGAAGATCCATTTATTCTGACTGGCTCACCGATCATCGAGCAAGTCAATCAAAGTCGATATTTGTGCTCATACATGGATCCCATCTCAGATTTCATGGCCTTAAGCCATTTCATGGAATCTGGGCTCGTCATCGCTTCCTCGTAGTTCGTAGGTTCGTCATGATCTAGTAACATGACTTCCAGAAAGGATTACCATACCACTCTGGTGTGGACCATACTCTGGTTGACCTATGAGGTTCAGTAGTAACTTCATCTGAAGTTTCATGATCATTATCATTAGCTTCCTCTCTAATTGGCGTAGGAATCACTAGAACTGATTTCTGTGATGAACTACTTTACAATTCGGGAGAAGGTACAATTACCTCATCAAGTACTACTTTCCTCCCACTCACTTCTTTCGAGAGAAACTCCTCTAGAAAGTATCCACTCTTAGCAACAAAGATCTTGCCTTTCGGATATGTGATAGAAGGTGTACCCAACAGTTTCTTCTGGGTATCCTATGAAGACGCACTTCTCCGATTTGGGTTTGAGCTTATCAGGCTGAAACTTTTCACATAAGCATCACAACTCCAAACTTTAAGAAATGACAACTTGGGTTTCTTGCCAAACCACAGTTAATATGGTGTCGTCTCAACGGATTTAGATGGTGCCCTATTTAACGTGAATGCAGCTGTCTCTAATGCATAACCCCAAAACGATAGTGATAAATCGGTAAGAGACATCATAGATCGCACCATATCTAATAAAGTACGGTTATGACGTTCGGACACACCATTATGCTGTGGTGTTCCAGGTGGCGTGAGTTGCGAAACTATTCCACATTGTTTCAAATGAGGACCAAACTCGTAACTCAAATATTCTCCTCCACGATCAGATCGCAGAAATTTTATTTCTTTGTTACGATGATTTTCCACTTCACTCTAAAATTCTTTGAACTTTTCAAATGTTTCAGACTTATGTTTCATCAAGTAGATATACCCATATCTATGAAGGCCAAAAAATAACGATACCCGCCGCGAACTTCACCACTCATCGGATTGCATACATCAGTATGTATTATTTCCAATAAGTCAAATGCTTGCTCCATTGTTCTGGAGAACAGAGTTTTAGTCATCTTGCCCACGAGGCATGGTTCGCAAGCATCAAATGATTCATAATCAAGTGATTCCAAAATCCCATCAGCATGGAGTTTCTTCATGCGTTTTACATCAATATGACCTAAACGGCAATGCCACATATAAGTTGCACTATCATTATTAATTTTGCATCTTTTGGCTTCAATATTATGAATATCTGTATCACTACGATCGAGATTCAATAAACCATTCCCCTTGGGTGTATGACCTCAGAAGGTTTTATTCATGTAAACAGAATAACAATTATTCTTTGACTTAAATGAATAACCGTATTGCAGTAAACATGATCCAATCATATTATGCTCAACGCAAACACCAAATAACATTTATTTTAGGTTCAACACTAATCTTGAAGGTAAAGGGAGTGTGCGATGGTGATCTTATCAACCTTGGAATCACTACCAACTCACATCATCACCTCGCCCTTAACTAGTCTCTATTTATTTTGCAACTCCCGTTTCGAGTTACTACTCTTAGCAACTGAACCGGTATCAAATACTGAGGGGTTGCTATAAACACTGGTAAAGTACACATCAATAAGATGTATATCAAATATACTTTTGTTCACTTTGCCATCCTTCTTATTCGCCAAGTATCTAGGGCAGTTCCACTTCCAGTGACCATTTCCTTTGCAGAGAAGCACTTAGTTCCAGGCTTGGGTCTAGCTTTGGGCTTCTTCATGGGAGCAGCAACTTGCTTGCTATTCTTCTTTGAAGTTCCTCTTTCTTTCCCTTTGCCCTTTTCTTTAAACTAGTGGTCTTGTTAATCATCAACACTTGATGCTATTTCTTGATTTCTACCTTCGCCGATTTCAGCATCGCGAAGAGCTTGGGAATTACTTTGGTCATCCCTTGCATATTATAGTTCATCACTAAGTTCTAGTGACTAGAGAACTTTGTCAGTTACTATCTTATCTGGAAGATTAACTCCCACTTGATTCAAGCAATTGTAGTACCCAGACAATCTGAGCACATGCTCACTGGTTAAGCTATTCTCCTCCATCTTGTAGGCAAAGTACTGTCAGAGGTCTCATACCTCTTGACACGGGCATGAGTATGAGATACCAATTTCAACTCTTGGAACATCTTTTCAAAACATTTTTGAAGTCCCAATTCTAAGTTGTAAAGCATGGTGCACTAAACTATCAAGTAGTCATCATACCGAGCTTGTCAAACGTTCATAACGTCCGCATCTGCTCCTGCAATAGGTCTGTCACCTAGCGGTGCATCAAGGACATAATTCTTCTATGCAGCAATGAGGACAATCCTCAGATCACGGACCTAGTCCGCATCATTGCTACTATTATCTTTCAACATAGTTTTTCTCTAGGAACATATCAAAATAAACGGGGAGCTACATCGCGAGCTATTGATCTACAACATAGTTATGCAAATACTATCAGGACTAAGTTCATGATAAATTAAAGTTCAATTAATCATATTACTTAAGAACTCCCACTTAGATAGACATCCCTCTAGTCATCTAAATGATCACATGATCCAAATCAACTAAACCATGTCCGATCATCACGTGAGACGGAGTAGTTTTCAATGGTGAACATCATATGTTGATCATATCTACTATATGATTCATGCTCGACCTTTCGGTCTCCGGTGTTCCGAGGCCATATCTGCATATGCTAGGCCCGTTAAGTTTAACCCGAGTATTATGCATGTGCAAAACTGGCTTGCACCCGTTGTATTTGAACATAGAGCTTATCACACTGGATGATCATGTGGTGTCTCGGCACGACGAACTTTCGCAACGGTGCATACTCAGGGAGAACACTTGTACCTTGAAATTTAGTGAGAGATCATCTTATAATGCTACCGTCGATCTAAGAAAAATAAGATGCATAAAGGATAAACATCACATGCAATCAATATAAGTGATATGATATGGCCATCATCATCTTGTGCCTTTGATCTCCCTCTCCAAAGCACCATCATGATCACCACCGTCACCGGCGCGACACCTTGATCTCCATCGTTGCATCATTGTCGTCTCGCCAACTATTGCTTCTACGACTATCGCTACCGCTTAGTGATAAAGTAAAACAATTACAAGGCGGTTGCATTTCATATAATAAAGTGACAACCATATGGCTCCTGCCAGTTGCTGATAACTCTGTTACAAAACATGATCATCTCATACAATAAAATTTAGCATCATGTCTTGACCATATGACATCACAACATGCCCTACAAAAACAAGTTAGACGTCCTCTACTTTGTTGTTGCAAGTTTTACGTGGCTGCTACAGGCTGAGCAAGAACCGTTCTTACCTACGCATCAAAAACCACAACGCGGTATAGTGATTGCTTTTTGATCTTCCGAAAGAACCATGTTCATTGAATATGATTCAACTAAAGTTGGAGAAACTGACACCCACCAGCCACCTGTGTGCGAAGCACGTCGGTAGAACCAGTCTCGCGTAAGCGTCGCGTAATGTCGGTCTGGGACACTTCACCCAACAATACACCGAATCAAGAATCAACTAGTGACGGCAAGCAATATGTATATACCCACGCCCACAACTCCTTTGTGTTCTAATCGTGCATATAACATCTATGCATAAACCTGGCTCGGATGCCACTGTTGGGAAATGTAGCAATTTCAAAAGTTTCCTACGCACACGCAAGATCATGGTGATGCATAGCAACAAGAGGGGTGAGTGTTTTCCATGTACCCTCGTAGACTGTAAGCGGAAGCGTTATGACAACGCGGTTGATGTAGTCGTATGTCTTCACGATCGACCAATCCTAGTACCGAAAGTATGGCACCTCCGCGGTCTGCACACGTTCGGCTCGGTGACGTCCCACGAACTCACGATCCAGCAGAGTGTCGAGGGAGAGTTTCTTCAGCACGACGGCATGATGATGGTGATGATGATGCTACCGGAACAAGGCTTCTCGTAAGCACCGCTATGATATGACCGAGGTGGATTATGGTGGAGGGGGGCGCCTCACACGGCTAAGAGATCAATGATCAACTTGTGTGTTCTAGGGTGCCCCCGCCCCCGTATATAAAGGAGCAAGGGGGAGGCCGGCCGGCCCTTGTGGCGCGCCCTGAGAGGAGGAGTCCTCCTCCTAGTAGGAGTAGGACTCCCCTTTCCTAGTCCTACTAGGAGGGGGAAAGGAAGGAGGAGAAGGGAGAAGGAAAGGGGGGCGCCGCCCCCCATCCCTAGTCCAATTCGTACTAGAGGGGGAGGGGCGCGCGTCCTATGGCACCCCGATCCGCATGGAGCAGGGGGCCTTCGCAAGTCAGCCCAGGATAACACCTGACGCACGACAGGTCCATAATACAACATTCCAGGTACAAGAATATTCATCAAATATATGTATAGAAGATTACATCATTGATGAATACAATTATCTGGCATATTCCTAAGGCTATTTAAATGGCAGCGGAAATCTATTTAAATGGCGGCGGAAGTCTTGGTTTGGCAGCACAACAACTCTGGCTGGGCTCCACAACTCACAGGACTGGCAAGGTTATGGCCTAGTACGATGGGTCAAGCGAACACTTCGGGTATGACCTACAAAACTGGCATGACACACCACGTCAGTACATTGAATGCACTTGCAAGACAACCAAATACATAGCATCCAAACAAGGAGAAGACAAAGCAAGAACCAAGTGCATGCAACAACCTATCTCATATCAATTACTAAACATGGCATGATAAAGATCAATTAAGCCTGAACAACATCATAGCATCTACTAACATGGCAATGACATGGCATATCAAAACATGCTGCTAACATATCAATCAAAACATGGCATGGCAACATGAAACTATGATGAATGTAAACTATCAGTCATATCCAATGCAGACATAGCATGTTAACTTTATGCAACTATTTCATGTTCTGCCATGGTTCTTTAAATGCAAACAACAACATATTACTCATGCAATCCAACCAAACTTGTGCACCGAGTCCCTCGGACTCTCTTACCAACGGGTTGCCTCGCAACCGAACGGTGATCACTCACGGATACAAACGGAACCACACTTGATTCAACGGCCTTGTAACCAAACGGTGATCACTCATGGATCACAAACGGAACCACACTTAGTTCAACACTCACCGAGACCTTGTCTCGTGATCATATCAAAACATCGCCGTGACTTCTCGCGACTATCTCATAGTCCAAGTCACCACATTATTTGTTACACATCATTCATCAACTTAATTATTTCAGGTTTATCCTCCATTTCGACCAAGACCCGATAGTGTGACGTACTACGAACTATGTTGCTATCGATAGGCTTTATAAACACTCTGTAGAGGTAGCGCACTTTACCCACACCACGGAACCCATGGCCTACCCTCCCATTTGGGTGGACCAACGGCGTTCCGACAAAACTGACCTACAGCCATGACACTCTCCTGGCCACTCCGACTCCCCGTTGGGCTAAGTCCTGGGTGGCCCCGTGTCTACCAAAGACACCAACGACCATCATCGTGGCAAAACGGCCACCATCGTGGCAAACAAAATGGTCCCACACAGGGACATGAGCTCAACTCCAAACCCGGTCACACAAGGCTTATGTCCGCCCACCTGATCAGGGTAGTGCACACCCATTACCTTCCCTCTTTGGAGGCACCGGCGAGAGGCACGAGCCGCACGATAATAGATTGCATTAGGGCCTTCCCATAAAGGCAAAATGTGGCTGCACTGAAGAAGTTCGATTTGGTGGCACTATGACTCGATCCCATCGATGATGGAGGAGTTTTGTTATTATTAACTCATATTATTATCTTCTCCATCATGATGAACATATTTAACATGAATGCAACCATGAGCATGCAACACACAAATGGATGGACAAAATATCAAACTTCTCAAGTGCACAACTATAACATAAGGAACATGACATTACCAAGTACTAGCATATCAACGATGCATTACAATCATCATAACATTTTATAATGATGTCATGAAAATAAAGTAGAGTAGTGACATGGCATTATCAACAACAACATTCTAATTAGCATGGCAAAAGATATCATGAAAACATAAGCATGCATGATAAGCATAACAGAATAACTGTAGACGAAAACGATAAGGAACAACTATAACTACACACACACGAGGTGCAAGCAAAGTCAACATGCAAGTTAGGGGCTCATGATAAGAGGTTGGCTTGCCTGGGGGTCGATAAATACTCTGGGAAAAAGTGTGAAATGACCGCGGAAAGAGTTGCTGGAAACAGTTCTCTCTTGGAGGGGGCTGTTTATGGGCAAGGGCAAAATGGTCATTTTCACTGTATGAAAACATTATGAAAATGACACCAACGGAAAGAGCTCGACGAACAGAGAACGTGAGCGCTGGAATCACCTCAATCGGAGTCACGGGTAAAAAGATACGGACGTTTAAAGCTCAGGGACTAGTCTGTAAAAATACTTCTACAAACAGGTCTCTGGTAGTTTAAACAGAACGTGTCTTTTCTGAGAATACGTTTTCCAGAGAGGAAAACGTATTTCTGGCCGAAGAAGAGGAAGAATACGCTTTCGGTGATTGAAAGCGCACTCTCCAGGAATACGCTTTCGCGTGGGGAAAGCGCCTTCCAGCGCGAGGCCGCAGCAGAATACGCTTTCTCCAGGGGAAAGCGAATTCTGTGGAAGGCGTCTCCACTTAATCCAGTCAGCGATCCCGCCATGTCAGCGCAGAGACAATGACAGGCGGGGCCCACAGCATCTTCTCTCTCCCCCGCCTGGTCCTTCTTCTCCATCGCGACGCCGAGGCAGAGGAGCGCCGCGGCTCTCGTCAGAGCCGGCGACTGGCGGCATGGGAGGGCCGGGCGATGCGCGCGGGAGCTCCGCCACTCCATGCCGCGCCCATAGGTAGCAGTAGGGTGGCTCGGGGCGACCTGCCGCGCCGGCGCCGCGTCTCGGAAGACACGGTCGACGCTCGACATGGAAGAGGTGGCGCCAGTAGAGCTTCCCGACAGAACGGACGACAACAGCGGCTTCGTGAGCTCTTGGGGATGCCGCGCACGAGGAAGAAAGGGAGGGGGAGGGCTTCAAGCATGGACTGGCCGAGGGGAATTTAGGCGGCGGCCTTCGGCCATTGGAGGGGATGGGGAGCTCTGAGGCGAGGGGGAAAGCTGCGAGTGGTTGGGGAGGGTTGTGGACTGTGAGGGCTCGGGAGGGCTACTTATAGCCGCGGGAAGAGCTCGGGAAGGAGGGAAGGAGGTGGCACGCGGCACGCGACGTGTCCGTGCGCCGGCGAGGGGCGCAGTGTCGGCAGGCGCGGCCAAGGCTCACAGGAAGCGGTGGGAAGGCGATGAGGAGGAAGCAGCCGAGCTGCAGAGGCTCATGGAGCAACGCAATTCCAAGGAGGCTCAGGGAGGAAGAAGACAGAGGAGGGAGGCGACGGTGCACACGGGTGCTCACTGTTCGGTCGTTGGCACGGCTTGCCGGAGAAGAAAACAGAGGGGGCAAGAGGTCCAGGGGAAGACGACATCGAGGGGGAGATGTAGGACATTAATGGCGAGGCCAGAGCCGGTCGGAGCAGCGCTGCCGACGAGAACAGTGGCTAGACCACCGTTTTGGGCTGGTTACACTCGTGGTCACCACGGACAAGGTGCGCTCCGGAGTTTTTACTGATGCCAGCTCATGTCTACCGCGTAGTTCGTCGAAGATAGAGTGTTACTACGGTAAAGAAACGGGCAGAGACAAATTGAGATGAGTAAACCAAGCTCCACAAGTTTACTGTTGCAAACTTGGCCACACCCTAAAGAGGAAACCAGAGAGGGTAAAAGGTAAATTTGTTGTCTGATAGGCTTAGGGTAGAAAGGACTACGGTCCTGGGAATTATGAGGTCATTTGAGCAAGTATTTAACATAATTTCTGTACAACTGCTAAATCTGACCCAAAAACTAAATCATGAAGAAGCACTCAATAGGAGTGATGAATTGAGCTAAAACTTGGCAAAGCCTGATGATTTGGACATACCATGATGCTGTAAAACTTTCATACCAAATGGACTTGCCAAAATGGTACTTGTTTCACAAACATCCCCTCTGTCCAAAAACTTGAGAAAATTCCTCAAGGCAAATGGCTAACTGAAATGAGCCAAAGTTTTGTGGAGATGGATCATATGGATAGGAGAAGGTCTGGAAAACGTTTCAGCCATAATGGAGCAAGATAAAATACACTTGCTTCACAAACTGAAATTTTGACAGAAACCAAGAATTGCTCCCGTGCTCACATAGTTCAATGACATGAACTGAATTTAGGTGGAGGCTAATTATTTGAGATTATTGAGAGGATGGAAAAGTTTTATCCCATTTGGAAACTCTATGAAGGTACTTCCTTCACAAAGTTGTGTTCTAGTCAGAAACTTTGAAACATTGCACAGGGAGCTAGGGTGAATGGATTGAGCTCATATTTGGCATCCATGGGTTATTTATCCATGTTAATCACCCTGACAAATTGCAGCTCAATTGGAATTAGGAATAAATCACTTCCTTTGCAAAATTTCAAAGAAGGCAGAAACTTGCATTGGATCATGTGCCCAATTTTTGATCTGTGGAACATGAGATAAGGATGGAACTAGTGATTATATAGCAAGGAAAAGCTCCACAATTTTTGTGGGAATTTTATCAGCTATAAAAATGGTAGTTCCTTTAGAAAGTGTCATAAATGCAATATTGGCATTAAATAAGAAAAGGCAATTTTCCTTATTTAACTAGGGCCAATATTTTTGCCAGAGCTAGGATTAGACATAAATATCATCTCCACCCATTCTCATGAATTTAGGAGATGGCTGGCTATGCCTTTGGATTTTATTCCTCAGAAAGACAAGAAAATGAATAAATCACAATTCAAAAATATTGCATGGGACTTAGCAATATTTTTGCACATCCAAGGATCAGAACGATAGGAGGATCTCTGGGAACAATTGGGAGGATCAACAGATCAAGGAAAATGATGGCTCCTTTGTATGCACAAAGGGCATATCCAAATTCCAAAAAATTGGAATTAGGGAATGAGAAGGTTGAGATGATGCAAATGAGGTCTTTCCCACTGACAAATACATGAGCAAGGTTTCGAAAGGTTGAAAATGACAAGAATCATCAGAGTCATCCAGCAAACTCAGGAGGATTTTTTGAAAAATGATTGCCAGGAAGGAATAACAGCACAAAAATTGATAACCCAATTTTGGGGATGTTACACGGCCTGCCCTGGCTGGCCCTCTCTCTCTCCACTAAGGCCCATGTGGCCCATTAGTTCCCCGGGGGGGGGGGGTTCTGGTAACCCTCCGACACTCCGGTTTACTCCGAAATCACCCGGAACACTTCCGGTGTCTGAATATAGCCGTCCAATATATCAATATTTATGTCTCGACCATTTCGAGACTCCTCGTCATGTATGTGATCATATCCGAGACTCCGAACTACCTTCGGTACATCAAAACACATAAACTCATAATACCGATCGTCACCAAACATTAAGCGTGCAGACCCTACGGGTTCGAGAACTATGTAGACATGACCGAGACACGTCTCCGGTCAATAACCAATATCGGAACCTGGATGTTCATATTGGCTCCCACATATTCTACGAAGATCTTTATCGGTCAAACCGCATAACGATATACGTTGTTTCCTTTGTCATCGGTATGTTACTTGCCCAAGATTCGATCGTCGGTATCTCAATACCTAGTTCAATCTCGTTACCGGCAAGTCTCTTTACTCGTTCCGTAATGCATCATCCCGCAACTAACTCATTAGTCACATTGCTTGCAAGGCTTATAGTGATGTGCATTACCGAGAGGTTCCAGAGATACCTCTCCGACAATCGGAGTGACAAATCCTAATCTCGATCTATGCCAACGCAACAAACACCATCGGAGACACCTGTAGAGCATCTTTATAATCACCCAGTTGCGTTGTGACGTTTGATAGCACACTAAGTGTTCCTCCGGTATTTGGGAGTTGCATAATCTCATAGTCATAGGAACATGTATAAGTCATGAAGAAAGCAATAGCAATAAACTAAACGATCATAGTGCTAAGCTAACGGCTGGGTCTTGTCCATCACATCATTCTCTAATGATGTGATCCCGTTCATCAAATGACAACACATGTCCATGGCTAGAAAACTTAACCATCTTTGATTAACGAGCTGGTCTAGTAGAGACATACTAGTGACACTCTATTTGTCTATGTATTCACACGTGTACTAAGTTTTCGGTTAATACAATTCTAGCATGAATAATGAACATTTATCATGATATAAGGAAATATAAATAACAACTTTATTATTGCCTCTAGGGCATATTTCCTTCAAAATCCCTAGATCTAATATATCATCTGCTTCTTGATATTACCGCTGTACTAATTAGTATCCGGCGAGGCCTTCAAGGTTTGATGCAACTTAGAACATCCCTCTTGAAGCAAAAGTCTTGTTGACAATATAAAATTGTAACTTTGAATTTAGGGATCACTTACCTCACTAGCGTGTTGATGAATTGGCTAGATGACTAGCTACCTAGCATATATTAATTTCCTGTTCTTGCAAGCTCAAAGTTGGTTGGCCTAATGTATTATTGATTAGAAACAATAATACAAATTATCGATACACCTGACTGGAAGAGTTCTGACCAACATTACTCTTGCATTATCTGGACTCTAAAATATACAATAAAATCCAGTTACAATGTTCTTCATTAAAACATCAACTACAATATTGCCTTGTTAGCTGTGTGGGTATTAGTTCTGATAATATTTCTCTTAAAATGAAGCGTAGAATGATCGAAATATTAGATTCACAATGGCCAGCCAGTGAACTATTCAACTTTGTTATATAAAATCTTACTGAATATCTTCACTCATTTTCAAGTATTACAGGGCTTTCACATATCCTGCTCGACCGGACAGCAGTGGCGGTGTGTAGATGACCAAGGTGGGGAGGCGTGGTGTTGAGCCACTGATGGGGGCACTACACTGTCAGGATGTGTTCGTCATGATGCCAATGAGGCATGGTGGCATTTGTTCTACTGGAAGGTGGTGCAGTTAGGCAGTCTCTTAGTCCTTTATATCTATTTTGTGTCACTGCTTCTACTTTTGTTGTCTAATGCATATATTTGGAGGATTTTTGGTCAAATGTCCCTGTTAGTGAATCTTATGTATTCCAAAGAAACCTTTTGTTTTGACAACAATTGGTGAGTTAGAATTAAAAGGGACCATACATCAGAGAATCATTTGTAACTCTGTTATGCAAGGCAATTTAAAATGTTTGTCATATTATTGATTGATGGGTTATATAGTCCTCACATTATGATACAGTACAAATTGATTATGAATATGTTAGTAAGCCTATTTGTATCTTTGAATTAATCTTCTCCTACTAAAATATGCTAATGTTGATGTACATAGCTCACTGAATGCATAATCAAGCTAAGATCAGGATCCCAAATAGCCATCCTAATGCGTTTAGATAAGATTGAAACGCAAGACTGCCTCAAGAGGTGTAGTAACCATAAGAGCACCATAACCACTGGCAAGTTGGCGCGGCATAGTAACCATAAGACCACCATAACCACTCGCAAGTTGGCGCGGTATGTGTATGGCACATGAAAAAAGCTAGAGCTATGGCGGCTGCTGCTCCAGCAGCAGGCAAAGTCGTCTCTTTCTTGCATGCAAAGCCAGGCCCGCCCGACCATGGCCATCATCACCACCGCGCGCTCTCTCTTCTCCACTCCACTCTCCCTGTCCTCCACCACCACCTCCTCCTCCTTCCGAGCCTCTCATCATGATGTGCATGCACCAGTGCAACGCCGCCATTACCTTTCCTTCCTCCATTTTACCATCGCCTCCCCTCCTCACACCGCCGACACCTCCACCATCATGGCCGCACAGGTCCCCTTCCATGGCCTCCTGCTTCTGCTCCCGCTCCTCACCATCACCGCCGCGTCGTCGGCGCCGCTCCCTCTGCTCGCGCTTCTCTCTCTCAAGTCCTCCCTGAACGACCCGGCCGGCGCGCTCAGTCCATGGACGTACGCCGCGGCGGCCTCCTCAGGCGCCACCCGGTCGCTCTCCCCTCCGTGGTGCGCATGGCCTGGTGTCGTGTGTGACGCGGCCACCGGCGACGTCGTCGGGGTCGATCTGTCTCGCCGCAACCTATCCGGCACCGTCTCCCCCACGGCCGCCGCGCTGCTCGCGCCGACGCTGGCTTCG
The DNA here is from genome assembly GCF_056163025.1 of Triticum urartu. Taxonomy (NCBI): domain Eukaryota; kingdom Viridiplantae; phylum Streptophyta; class Magnoliopsida; order Poales; family Poaceae; genus Triticum; species Triticum urartu. Next base: position 444,452,693 of record NC_141879.1, on the reverse strand, counting down.
CTCAACCTCAGCTGGAACGCCTTCACGGGGGAGCTCCCGCCAGCGGTGTTCTTGCTCCGTCGTCTTGTGAAGCTTGACATCAGCCACAACTTCTTCAACTCCACCTTCCCCGACGGCATTGCCCGGCTCGGCTCCCTCGCCGTCCTCGACGCCTACAGCAACTGCTTCGTGGGCCAGCTTCCCCGCGGCATCGGGGAGCTCCAGAGGCTCGAGCACCTCAACCTCGGGGGCAGTTTCTTCAATGGGAGCATTCCGGTCGAGGTTGGGCAGCTTCCGCAGCTACGCTTCCTGCACCTCGCCGGGAACGCCCTTTCGGGGCGGCTGCCGAGGGAGCTTGGCGAGCTCACGCTGCTCAAACACCTTGAGATCGGGTATAATGGCTACAATGGTAGCATACCAGCGGAGTTTGGTGGGCTAAAGCAGCTGCAGTACCTCGACATCGCCGCGGCAAACGTGTCCGGCCCGCTTCCGCCGGAGCTCGGCGGGCTCGCGCGGCTCGAATTTCTGTTTCTGTTCAAGAACAGGCTAGCCGGCGCGATACCTTCGCCGTGGTCGCGCCTCCAAGCGCTGCAGGTTCTTGACCTGTCGGACAACCAGCTCGCCGGAGCTATCCCAGCCGGTCTCGGAGAGCTCGCGAATCTCACGACGCTGAACCTCATGAGCAACTTCCTCTCCGGCACGATCCCGGCGACGATCGGTGAGCTTCCCAACCTCGAGGTGCTGCAACTGTGGAACAACTCACTCGTCGGGAGGCTGCCGGAGTCGCTCGGTACGAGCGGGCGGCTCGTTCGCCTGGACGTGTCGACCAACTCCCTCTCCGGCCCGATCCCGTCGGGACTCTGCACCGGTCACCGTCTCCTCCGCCTCATACTCTTCGCCAACCGATTTGACTCCGCCATCCCGGCGAGCCTCGCCAACTGCTCGTCGCTGTGGCGTGTTCGGCTCGAGTCCAACCGGCTCTCCGGCACGATTCCGTCCGGCTTCGGCGCAGTGCAGAACCTGACGTACATGGACTTGAGCTCCAACGAGCTCACCGGCGGCATTCCGGCTGATCTGGTCATTTCCCCGAGCCTCGAGTACCTCAACGTCTCCGGCAACCCGATCGGCGGTACGCTTCCTAGCAATACGTGGCGGGCAGCGAAGCTTCAAGTCTTGGCGGCGAGCAAGTGCGCTCTGGACGGCGAAATCCCGCCGTTTGGCACCTCCGGGTGCGCAAACTTGTACAGGCTGGAGCTGGCCTGGAATGAGCTGAGCGGCGCGGTCCCCGGTGACATTGGCAGCTGCAAGCGGCTGGTGAGCTTGAGGCTGCAGCACAACAACCTGAGTGGGGAGATCCCAGCGGTGCTCGCGGCGCTGCCGTCGGTCACCGAGGTGGACCTCTCCTGGAACGCCCTCACCGGCAGCATCCCGCCGGGCGTCGCCAACTGTACTACGCTGGAGACCTTCGACGTGTCTTTCAACCATTTAGCACCGGTTGGGACGCCCTCCGGGTCGCCCAACCACGGCGAGGGCGGTTCAGCGTGGCGCACCGCTGCAATGTGGGTGTCGGCCGTGGCAGTGGCGTTCGCCGGGATGGTGGTGCTGGCGCTCACCGCGCGCTGGCTGCAGTGTCTGGAGGACGACTCGGTGGCGGCGAGCACTGGCGGAGCGGGAGGGGCACGCCCTAACGTAGTCGTCGGGCCGTGGAGGATGACCGCGTTCCAGAGGCTGAGCTTCACAGCGGACGACGTGGCACGGTGTGTCGAGGGGAGCGACGGCATCGTCGGCGCCGGGTCGTCGGGAACGGTGTACCGGGCGAAGATGCTCAATGGCGAGGTCATCGCCGTGAAGAAGCTATGGCAAGCCCCGGCGCAAAAGGAGACAGCCGCAGATCACGCGGCCATGCAAATGGACACACAAGACGGCGGCGACGGCAATGAGAGGGTGCTCGCCGAGGTGGAGATGCTCGGCCACCTGCGCCACCGCAACATCGTTCGGCTGCTCGGGTGGTGCACAAACGGCGAGACGACGATGCTGCTCTACGAGTACATGCCCAACGGCAGCCTCGACGAGCTCCTTCACGGCGCCACCGCGGGAAAGACGCCGAAGGCGCGGCCGGAGTGGGACGCGCGGTACAGAATCGCCGTGGGCGTGGCGCAGGGCGTGAGCTACCTCCACCACGACTGCCTGCCCGCGGTGGCGCACCGCGACCTCAAGCCCAGCAACATCCTCCTCGACGCCGACATGGAGGCCCGCGTGGCCGACTTCGGCGTTGCCAAGGCTCTCCAGGGCGCCGCGCCAATGTCCGTCGTTGCCGGCTCCTGCGGCTACATCGCACCAGGTGAGCAGAGACTCGCGCATGGTTCGATACCGATGCTGATCAATGCCGTCGTCGTCGCCATTAACCTCTCAGTGTTTTTCTCAGAGTACACGTACACACTGCGCGTGGACGAGAAGAGCGACGTGTACAGCTACGGCGTGGTGCTGCTGGAGATTCTTACCGGGCGGAAGTCGGTGGAGGCGGAGTACGGGGAGGGCAGCAACATTGTGGACTGGGTGAGATCCAAGGTCGCCGGCGGCGGCGGCGGCTTGCGCGACGTGATGGAGCACGTCAGCAGCAACAGCGAGCCGGCGCGGGAGGAAATGGCGCTGGTGCTGCGGGTGGCGCTGCTGTGCACGAGCCGGTGCCCGCAGGACAGGCCGTCGATGAGGGACGTGCTGTCCATGCTGCAGGAGGCCAGGCCCAAGCCCAGCCGGAAACCGGCGGCGAAGAAGCTAGTGCCGTAGATGGTGATGGGCTCCGGCACAAATTACGTGCTAGCTGTACGGTGTACCGCGTAGTTAACTCACAAAACAGCGCTCGTGTCATGTGCATTTTGTGTACCATACTACCAGTGCCCTGAGTGAGCTTTAACCGTTTGTATTCAAGCGTTCGTGTCAGTATCACCGTGGTATTGTATTTGCCCTCTCGATAAAGGATGTGGTTTATGTGCAATGCTAGTAATGTTAATTACGGGTTTGATGTAAGGGTGTGGCTAATTCTCATTCGACTGAAACTTAACCAAGTCTCAATCAAGTATCAGAACATATAAAAATAAGAAAAAAAATCTAAAAGAAAATATATATGGGTCTTCACATAAGATCTCAAGAATATAGCAAAGTCTCGGTCACCTAAGATTTAGCAATCATGTTACCGCAATGAAAAACGTGAATGATTGTGAATGGAGACATGGGGAGGAAGGGGCCCACCCCTCAAAATTGGGGGGAGGGGATTAGTTAGGAAATTTCCATACTGGCCCGTGGATGTAGGGATATTGCATAAAGTGATACAAGCTTCCATCTAATGATACGCATCCAATCTGTGCATACGTCCATTGCTTCCGAACAAAGAAGGATTACATCAGGATGACTCTATATCTCCAATGTTAGGGACCAGCTACATGCTAGTCCATTGAATTCTCAATTTGAGACAGTTGAATTCTAGTCTAGCGTTGGTTTCTATCTAATACTATAGGAAAAACACACGTCGTCAAGTGTCAATGTATAAGCCGAGTGTATTTTATCACGTCCTCGCCATAGGTTAGGGTAAAACGAGTACAAACTAAAGAGCGCACGAGAGAAAAGAAAACGCGACTTAGCTAACAATAAGCCGAGTAGGGCTCTAAACGACACTCAGCTTACATATGCTCCTTGACATATACCCGAGAAAGACCTCAGCTTACAGAAAGACTCATTACAGTTCCCTACCATGTGGCCATCACAGAGGTGGTTGACTGCGCTATGGTGTCGTACCCTATAAGCCGAGTGTGGTCATAACGGTTCTCGACTTACACTAAATGTAACTCGAGTGGCCGATATAAAGTACTCAGCTTACAGTCTACCTATTTTTGCAAAACTTTATTGGATATGCAAATTTGACTTTTTGATATTTCCATTGCATTCATGTTTACTTATTTTGTATTTTATTTCTTTCCCCTCTCTTGCTCACCCATTCTCTCCCGGCTAGTTTTAATTGCACTTTCGATGCCCTCAATTTATGTCCACTTTAAAGTTATGGTGTTACCTTAGCCTGTTCACACCCTATAGCGTACCCATATTAGTATAACACGCAAAAGGATAAGTTGTTCTGACCCAATTCACGCGATTTTATGAGTTCCCTGTTCGGTAAGCCCAGAAACGTCTACCCCTAGCTTTTCTACAAAGGGGTGATTCCATCTGAACTATATATCCTCTTTGTGTGTGTTATAACTGGTCACAAGACCCTAATCAACGAAAAATAGGACAATCCGACACGAAGGTTGTGGACTTAGAGCGCGAGCCCCGCTGTCGGTGTCAAAACCGGCGGATCTCGAGTAGGGGGTCCCGAACTGTGCGTCTAAGGCGGATGGTAACAGGAGGCAGGGGACATGATGTTTACCCAGGTTCGGGCCCTCTTGATGGAGGTAATACCCTACGTCCTGCTTGATTGTTCTTGATATGAGTATTACAAGAGTTGATCTACCACGAGGTCAGAGAGGCTAAACCCTAAAAGCTAGCCTACGGTATGATTGTATGTTGTCCTACGGACTAAAACCCTCTGGTTTATATAGGCACCGGAGGGGGCTAGGGTTACACAAGGTCGGTTACAAAGGAGGAGATATACATATCCGTATTGCCTAGCTTGCCTTCCACGCCAAGTAGAGTCCCATCCGGACACGGGACAAAGTCTTCAATCTCGTATCTTCATAGTCCAACAGTCCGGCCAAAGGATATAGTCCGTCTGTCCGGAGACCCCCTAATCCAGGACTCCCTTAGTAGCCCTTGAACTAGGCTTCAATGACGATGAGTCCGGCGCGCAGTATTGTCTTCGGCATTGCAAGGCGCGTTCCTCCTCCGAATACACCATGGAAGAGTTTGAATATGAGGATAGTGTCCGACCCTGCAAAATAAGTTCCACATACCACCGTAGAAAGAATAATATTTCCACAAATCTAATCTACTGACACGTTTTGACAGCATGACATCACACCATGGCCCGGTTATTATTCGAACAGCTTTTCTCAACCAGCTCCGCACATATCGCGAGGCGATTTTCTCAATACGTCTTGTCAAAGCAGAGATCGTGTTCCCCTTATCACGGGATTCTCATCAATACGGGCGTGGGTAACCCAACCGCGCCATCAATTATGGCGCCTGGGGAATAAGCGGTTTTTGCCAGGCAAGTGGGGAGACTCATAGCCTCCTCCACCCTTATAAAGGGACAAAGATTTACTTTTTTCACCCACGCCTTCTTCCTTCTCGCTTACCCATTCCCGCACACTCGAGCTCTAGCGCCCAAGCTCGCGTTCTTCTTCTCGAACCACTCCAATCATGTCCGGAGCAGGAGGCAAGTGGATGGTTCTCCTCCGTCACGGAGGAGACCATCAAAAAGTTACGGGAAGCCGGATACTTGGCCGCGGATATCGTGCACCGGCTGCCGAATGCGGGGCAGATCGTCCCCATGCCCGAACCCCATGAGAGGGTAGTTTTTCTTACCCATTTCGTCCGCAGACTGGGATTTCCTCTCCACCCGTTTGTCCGCGGGCTCATGTTCTACTACAGGCTGGATTTTCATGATCTGGCCCCCAATTTCATCCTCAACATCTCGGCGTTTATTGTCATGTGAGAGGCCTTCCTCCGCATCAGGCCCTACTTCGGCCTATGGCTGAAAACCTTCAATGTCAAACCGAAGGTGGTGGGTGGCCAGCAAGCAGAGTGCGGAGGCGCCATGGTGGGCAAGATGTCTAATGTCACCTGGCTCGAGGGCACCTACGTGGATACCATAAAGGGGTGGCAATCGGGGTGGTTCTATATCACCGAGCCGCGCGAGTCCAACTGGGCGGCGGCCCCCAAATCTCGATGCGGAATGCCGTTGCGGCTCACCTCCTGGAAAAAGAAGGGCCTGACCTGGGGTTCCGCGGTAGAGCTGACCGGACTCCAGACCTGCATCCAGAACATGACGAACAGAAAATCAAGCTCGTCAACATGGTCGAGGTTATGCTCTTCCACCGGATCCTTCCGTGCCAACGACGGGCATTTGTTTTGTGGGAGTTCGACTCGGCCAAGCACCAGATGCTGCGAGAGCTCTACGACACGACGCATGAGGATGTCTGGAGGGTGCTGTTCAAGGGCACCGAGATGCCTCCCTCCCTTACCGAGGACCACAGACTCAGCGCAAAGCACCGCGCCCATCCGGTAGGCTTTTATGTCTCTCAGGGTATTTATTCGCCCTGGTTTAGTTATGTGCTGGATCTAAGCTTTCATGTCATTAACATGACTGGATAGAGATAGCGGAGCAGCTTGATTGCCCAGCCACCCTGCCCGAAGATCCTGCAGACGCTCTTCTAATGAAGATGCTGACTCCGGCACCTTACGAGGTTGTAGCGACCAGACCTCAAACAGTCTGATCTCTGTGCTCCGGTGTCATCCCTGGATCAGTAATGCTGACACCACACAGTACTCGAAGGATTTATAGCAGAGTAGCAATCACACACTTATTACATCGAGTGTCTAAAAAGAGAACTTATTACAATAAATATGGCTTAAGGCCATCTAATAACGATAACAGCGGAAGGCTTGGAAGATAAGTGAGTCCATCAACTCCAACGGCATCACTGAGTATAGAACCACGACCTAAAAACTCCTTATTCGTTGTCTGAAAAGTCTGCAACATTAACGTTGCAGCCCGAGAACGGGTCAACACATGGAATATGCTGGCAAGGTAACACATAGAGAGTAATGGAATGCAACAGCTATACTATATGCATATTTGGCTGGTGGAAAGCTCTATGGTTACAGTTTTTGCGTAAAGCCAATTTTTCCCTACTTCAAAGGAATGAATTTAATTACTATCATGGTGGTTGTTAAACATTGAGAATGGTTGACAGCATTCTCAATCCCAATTAAAATAACATCATTAAACCCAACAAAATTAACTTTAGAGTAACATGTTGAGATTCACATGATAATCCAGGTACTAGATACTCAAGATGTCCATAACCGGGGACACGGCTAACCATGATTAGTTTATTACACTCTGCAGAGGTTTGCGCACTTTTCCCCACAAGACTCGATCGCCTCCGTTTGTTTTCTTGCACTACATGGTGTTTGAGAAGACGGATGACCGAGACATAGTCTTTCAGAAGCGCTAGCACCTTACGATCGGGTAGACCGTACCACCTACATCCCCTACATCTGCAAGTTTACCACTGTAAGAGTTCGCACAACTTAATCAACTATGCCAGAGCCCATAATGGCTTGTGGCTCCACACGGAAGTTTCTAGTATGAATAATCTCATGATCCCTTTTAGCCTGGGTGGCAGTCCAAAAGAAAAACAGGCAAGTCCTGGAATACCCAGGTGCCTCAATCCACCCAGATGTGTGTTTGGGTTGCCACCTTAGATAAACCATTAATTATCAATCTCACATCTGTCATGGATATCACTCACCCAATCCACGTCTACTAGCATAGCATGGCATAATAAGCAAACGTAGAAGTAACTCCCAAAGGTTTGATAATAAACAGGTAATAGGTACTACCTCATCTACTTCCCATCCCACAATTTAATTAGATCCTAATCATGCAATGTGTGAGGATTGATCTAATGCAATAAAACTAGGTTGTAGAAAAAGGTATGATCAAAGTGTTACTTGCCTTGCTGATGATCCGCGAAACCTAGAGATTCAAAGTAACAGGCGGCGCACTCCGGGTATTCTATCGCAGACAACAAACAAGTATACAATAAGTACTCATCTAATGCATAGGTAAAACTCAAATAGAAGATCTAACCAGAAAGTTCAACTTAAGAACCCTGGTTTGCAAAAAGAATCAAATCGAACGAAGCAAAAGAAATCAAACGGCGAAAGAAAACAACTTCGTTCTAGTAATCTGGACCTAAGTCAAATTTTACAGTAGCAAAAACTTGTGTTAGTTGATTATTCGGAAAGAGGGTTCGAGACGAAACTCCAGGCGTTTGAATCGCCTGATTCCGATAACGAGCGAAAAGTTATACTAAAACGAAAATCGGATCAGAAATCACGATCAGAAAATAACCGCGGAAAAATCCGACGAAAAAGAAAAACGACGAACGGAATTTTTTTTTTCTAAAAAAACGGCACGGATTTCGAGGGCGGCGAACCTCGGGCGACGCGTGGCTCCGGCGGATCGGCGGCTGCTGGCGGCGGCTGGGCCTAGGGTTTCGGGGCGGCTGGCCTTCGGGCTCGCTTGCCCCGGCTTATAAAGGCCCCGGCCAGGCGGAGTCCTGGCCGAGTACGGCCCATAGTCGGTTTCGCTTTTTTTTTTCTTTTTAAATAATTACGCTCGGAAAAAAATAAAAAGAAATAGTAAACGGACTCCAAAAATTCCGAAATAAATTTTCCCGGGCTTCTAAAATCAAGCCCGATAAAGTGAACATTTATTTGGGCCCTAAATTCAATTTTGAAAAACGCGCATTTTTCCTAAATTCAAATAAAAAACCGAAAAACTCCGAAATAAATCTTATTTGATTTTTTTATTAAATCCTCAATATTTCTATATTGTGGGAAAGTCATTTTATTCCCTCTCTCATATTTTTGTAATAGAAATAATTGATGATAAAATAAATAAAATCAAATGATCCTATTTACAAAATTTGAGAAAACTCAAATATGTAAATAACGAAATCCCCAACTCTCTCCGTGGGTCCTTGAGTTGCTTAGGATTTTCGAGGATCAAAACCAAAAGCAAATAAAATATGATATGCATGATGATCTAATGTATAACATTCCAAATTGAAAATTTGGGATGTTACAAACCTACCCCCCTTAAGATGAATCTCGCCCTCGAGATTCGGGTTGGCTAGAAAATAGGTGAGGGTGGTCCTTGAGCAAATCTTCCTCTCGCTCCCAGGTGGCTTCATCCTCCGTGTGGTGGCTCCACCGAACTTTGCAAAACTTGATAACCTTGCTGCGAGTGACTCGGCTGGCAAACTCGAGAATCTTGACTGGTTTCTCCTCATAGGTCAAATTGTTATCCAACTGAATTGCTTCTAATGGCACTGTGTCTCTCAAAGGTATGTCAGTCATCTCCGCATGACACTTCTTCAACTGAGAAACGTGGAACACATCATGAACTCCTATCAATCCTTCTGGCAATTCCAACTTGTAGGCCACTTCTCCCATACGCTCCAAAACTCGATATGGCCCTACAAATCGTGGCGCTAACTTCCCCTTAACTCCAAAGCGCTTAATCCCTCGAAGTGGGGATACTCGAAGATAAGCTCTATCTCCGACTTCGTAAACTGTCTCCTTGCCTTTAGAATCTGCGTAGCTCTTCTGCCTGGACTGGGCTACCTTGAGCCTATCGCGAATCAACTTCACCTTCTGTTCAGACTCTTTAATCAGATCTGGTCCAAACAACTGGCGGTCTCCAATTTCGTCCCATGACAACGGTGTCCTGCACCTCCTTCCGTACAGAGCTTCGAAAGGGGCCATCTTCAAACTGGTCTGATAGCTATTATTGTAAGAGAACTCTGCATATGGCAAATTATCGTCCCAACTAGATCCGTAATCTAGCGCACAAGCTCTCAGCATATCCTCCAAAATCTGATTGACTCTCTCGGTCTGTACATCTGTCTGCGGATGAAAAGCTGTACTAAATTCTAGCCTAGTATCCAAAGTCTCATGCAACTGCTTCCAGAACTTTGAGGTAAACTGGGTTCCTCTATCTGATACGGTGCTCCTCGGAACTCCATGCAAACATACGATCCTGGTCATGTATATCTTTGCCAACTTAGCACTGGTGTAAGTGGTCTTTACTGGGATGAAATGAGCTACCTTCGTCAATCGATCAACTACAACCCAAATCGAGTCATAGCCTGAACGAGTCCTTGGTAATCCCATGATAAAATCCATGCCTAGCTTATCCCACTTCCATTCGGGTATCGGCAATGGTTGCAACAATCCTGCTGGTTTCTGATGCTCTGCCTTTACTCTCTGACATACATCACAAACTGCTACATACTCCGCAATATCCTTCTTCATTCCGGTCCACCAGAAAATATCCTTCAAATCCAAATACATCTTGGTATTTCCTGGGTGAATCGAATACGGTGAATCATGTGCCTCTTGTAGAATCAACTTTCTGATCTTCGGGTCATTGGGTACATAAACACGGTCTTCAAACCATAGGGTGTCGTGCTCATCCTCACGAAATCCTTTAGCTTTTCCTTCTTTCATTTTCTCCTTTATGGAAGCAATCTCCTTGTCAGTCTTCTGAGCTTTCCTGATTTTGTCCATCAAAGTTGACTGAATTTCCAACGTTGCTACATAGCCTCTCGGAACCATTTCCAAACTTAGTTCACGAAGATTTTCTGCTAACTCCTTTGGTATTTCTTCCGTCATTAGTGTATTGACATGGCTCTTGCGGCTTAATGCATCAGCTACTACATTAGCCTTCCCAGGATGATAATGCAATCTCATATCATAATCCTTGATGAGCTCCAACCATCTCCTTTGTCTGAGGTTCAACTCCTTCTGCGTGAAAATGTACTTCAAACTCTTATGATCCGTGTACACCTCACAATGATTTCCAATGAGGAAATGTCTCCATGTCTTCAATGCATGCACTATAGCTGCTAACTCCAAATCATGCGTGGCATAATTCAATTCGTGAAGCTTCAGTTGTCGTGAAGCATACGAAACAACTCTTCCTTCCTGCATAAGCACGGCTCCAAGTCCTCGACGTGAAGCGTCGCAATACACCTCATAATCCTTGGTTTGATCTGGCAAAATCAACACTGGTGACGTAACCAAACGGTTCTTCAATTCCTGTAAACTAGCCTCACACTCCTCAGTCCATTTGAACTTAGTATCCTTCTTCAGCAACTCCGTCATAGGCTTCGCAATCTTTGAAAAATTCTCAATAAATCTCCGGTAGTATCCTGCGAGTCCAAGAAAACTCCGGATCTCTCCAACTGTTGTTGGGCTTCCCACTTGGTCACGGTTTCAACTTTAGCGGGATCTACTTCTATACCTTCTCCGGATATAACGTGTCCGAGGAATCCTACTTCCTTCAACCAAAACTCACATTTGCTGAACTTGGCATATAATTGGTGTTCTCTGAGCTTTCCAAGTACCAAACGCAAATGCTCCTTATGCTCCTCTTCATTCTTCGAATATACCAGGATATCATCAATGAACACTACGACGAACTTATTCAAAAACTCCATAAACACTTTGTTCATCATGTTCATAAAATAGGCAGGCGCGTTAGTCAGACCAAATGACATAACGGTATACTCATACAGCCCATACCTAGTGGTAAAAGCTGTCTTCGGAATATCCCGTTCTCGAATCTTCAACTGGTGGTATCCTGATCGCAAATCGATCTTGGAAAATACTTTAGCTCCTTGCAATCGATCAAACATATCATTGATCATTGGTAGCGGGTACTTGTTTTTGATTGTTACTTCGTTCAATCCTCGATAGTCAACAACCATTCTTAACGATCCATCCTTCTTCTCCACTAGAAGTACTGGTGATCCCCAAGGCGAAGAACTTGGGCGAATGTAACCTTTATCCAGTAACTCCTTAATCTGCTTCTTAATTTCCACCAAATCTTTTGCTGGCATCCTATATGGTCTCTTCGATATTGGCCTAGTGCCTGGCAAAAGCTCAATCAAAAACTCAATGTCTCTATCCGGTGGCATGCCTGGCAATTCTTCGGGAAATACATCAGGAAAATCCTTTACCACTAGTACTTCCTCCTGCACAACTCCTGATAAGGAATTTACTTGTGTCCTGTTTGGCGCATGCCGGGATACATACTTGATCCTTCTCCCTTCTGGTATGGTAAGCAAAATTGACTTACTAGCACACTCAATATTCCCTTCATACTTTGATAACCAATCCATGCCTAATATCACATCCAATCCTTGAGATTCCAATACTACTAGGTCTGAGGGAAAAACATAGTTACCAATCCTTAATGGTAACCGATCACACCATAGACTAGCCACATACTCTGCTCCTGGCGAGGTTACTAACATGGGTGACCTAAGGGCTTGGGTTGGTAGGTTATACTTATCCACAAATCCCCTTGAGATGTATGAATGCGGTGCACCAGTATCAAAAAGAACGAGTGCAGTAAATGACTTAACCAAAAACTTACCTATTACTGCATCGGGCTGAGCTTCAACCTCCTCCACATTAACGTGGTTCACCCGTCCCCTGTTGAAAGGGTTCGGCTTCTTTCCAGAGCTTCCATTGCCGTTTTGGCCTTCAGGACATTCATTGGCAAAATGTCCGGTCTTGGAACACTTGAAACAGGTGACCTGACTCAGATCTCTCTTGGCTGGGGTTGATGGGGTGTTGCGGTTCTGTCCATTGCTTCCTCCATTCCCATTACCATTCTTGGTGCCATTGTGATTGTGCGAGCTACCTACTCCATGGGTATGCTGAAAATGTCCTCCCGGTCTAGGGGTAAAGCGTGGCTTCTGCTGAGCTCCTGAATTATACTTTCCTTATCCATACTTCCTCTTGCGGTTCTCAATTTGCTGCTGCTTCCCTTCAATCATAAGAGCACGGTCTACCAACTCCTGGTAGTTGTTGAAGGTGGCTACCATCAACTGCATACTCAACTCATCATTCAGTCCTTCCAGGAATTTCTCCTGCTTAGCTGCATCCGTAGCAACGTCATCTGGGGCATAGCGTGCTAGCTTACTAAACTCCTCCATATACTGGCCAACTGTCCGTCCTCCTTGGCGCAAGTTACGAAACTCACGCTTCTTCATGGACATTGCTCCTGCTGAAACATGGGCAGTACAAAAAGCCTGCTGAAACTGGTCCCATGTGACAGTGTCGACTAGGAAGGTGGCTGTGAAATTCTCCCACCAGGATGCTGCGGGTCCTTCTAACTGATGTGCGGCAAACTTCACCTTCTCCGCATCTGTGCATCCTGCTGTGGTCAACTCCCTAGCTGTCTTGCGGAGCCAATCATCTGCTACTATCGGCTCGGTGCTACTAGAAAACACCGGCGGATTCAGCCTAAGAAAACGGGCTAAGTGGTCAACAGGTGGTGGTGGTGGTGGTGGGTTGTTGTTGTTGTTCCCCTGATTCTGATTCTGAACTAGCAACTGCATCAAGGTGTTCTGCTGCTGGATCAACTGGGTGAGCTCCGGCGGAAAGGCAAATCCGGGGTCACGTCTCGGAGGCATCTGAGGGTTTAGAAAAGATGAGATATAAGAATAGAGGGGGTCTAAGGAGAAAACACTACCCATATGCACATGAGGCAAAAGCAAACAATTCACTTTATTCAATCAAACAAAGGCATACAATCGATCTAGCTATCGCAAAGTGCTCGGACTACTATATTTACATGGTGGACTACTACTACTGATGAGGTGGTCTACTAGAAATATTCTACGGTTGTAGACTCCATGATATTGGCTCCTGCTTCATCAACATAGTCATCATTGCTACTATCTTGTTCCGAGTCGGTGCCGTCAATGATGATGTAGTGTTCCGGGCTAATCTCCTTGGGTTCTTTGTCTTCATCTACTGGTGTCGGGCCTCCCATAAATACTCCAATCTTCTTGATCAGATCGTCATTCTTCTCCACCAATACTTCAATTTCTTCTTCATAATCTTCGCGTGTAGCCTTGAGTTCTTCCTCCAGTTCTTTGATTCTAGTCTTAGCCTTCTTCAGATCTATCATGTCGGCGCACATCTGATTCTCCTATCGTCGAATGTGATGGTTTAACTCCTGGATAAAAGCTGCAATTGATCTATCTTTCCTGGTGCTGATCATCTCCCAGTGTTCATCTCGGCTCCCACAAATCTGGTAGATAGTATCCTTGAGATCCTTGCGGTAGACTTCTCCAATGCGTCCCATGGCGATGTGAGCTGCCATACTCTTTCCTAGACTCCAAGTTGGTGCATCAAAAGAAAACTCTATGGGCTCAGTGACTGGCATGAACGTCCTTCCTGGAACTTGAACTTGAATCATCCAGCGCTCTTCTTCAGGTAAATTGGCGTTGTAGGTTCCCATGAAGCTTGGTACTCCTATGTTCAGGTATCTAGTGACTTCCTTCAAGTGGCGTCCAAAGGGTGTATCTTCATCTAGTTGTGTGAACTTGTACCTTGCATCCGCCATCCTAAAGAGTAGAAAAGATGAGAGGTCAGAAGAGAAGAGAGTGAGTAGTGATCTAGGTCTTTAGCTTAGTGGTCGTGTCCTACAGTCAGCGTGTGCTCTGATACCATCTCTGTAGCGACCAGACCTCAAACAGTCTGATCTCTGTGCTCTGGTGTCATCCCTGGATCAGTAATGCTGACACCACACAGTACTCGAAGGATTTATAGCAGAGTAGCAATCACACACTTATTACATCGAGTGTCTCAAAAGAGAACTTATTACAATAAATATGGCTTAAGGCCATCTAATAACGATAACAGCGGAAGGCTTGGAAGATAAGTGAGTCCATCAACTCCAACGGCATCACTGAGTATAGAACCACGACCTAAAAACTCCTTATTCATTGTCTGAAAAGTCTGCAACATTAACGTTGCAGCCCGAGAACGGGTCAGCACATGGAATATGCTGGCGAGGTAACACATTTGACCGTACCACCTACATCCCCTACATCTGCTAGTCTACCACTGTAAGAGTTCGCACAACTTAATCAACTATGCCAGAGCCCATAATGGCTTGTGGCTCCACACAGAAGTTTCTAGTATGAATAATCTCATGATCCCTTTCAGCCTGGGTGGCAGTCCAAAAGAAAAACAGGCAAGTCCTGGAATACCCAGGTGCCTCAATCCACCCAGATGTGTGTTTGGGTTGCCACCTTAGATAAACCATTAATTATCAATCTCACATCTGTCATGGATATCACTCACCCAATCCACGTCTACTAGCATAGCATGGCATAATAAGCAAACGTAGAAGTAACTCCCAAAGGTTTGATAATAAACAGGTAATAGGTACTACCTCATCTACTTCCCATCCCACAATTTAATTAGATCCTAATCATGCAATGTGTGAGGATTGATCTAATGCAATAAAACTGGGTTGTAGAAAAAGGTATGATCAAAGTGTTACTTGCCTTGCTGATGATCCGCGAAACCTAGAGATTCAAAGTAACAGGCGGCGCACTCCGGGTATTCTATCGCAGACAACAAACAAGCATACAATAAGTACTCATCTAATGCATAGGTAAAACTCAAATAGAAGATCTAACCAGAAAGTTCAACTTAAGAACCCTGGTTTGCAAAAAGAATCAAATCGAACGAAGCAAAAGAAATCAAACGGCGAAACAAAAAAACTTCATTCTAGTAATCTGGATCTAAGTCAAATTTTACAGTAGCAAAAACTTGTGTTAGTTGATTATTCGGAAAGAGGGTTTCGAGACGAAACTCCAGGCGCTTGAATCGCCTGATTCCGATAAACGAGCGAAAAGTTATACTAAAACGAAAATCGGATCAGAAATCGCGATCAGAAAATAACCGCGGAAAAATCCGACGAAAAAGAAAAACGACGAACGGAATTTTTTTTCTAAAAAAACGGCACGGATTTCGAGGGCAGCGAACCTCGGGCGACGCGTGGCTCCGGCGGATCGGCGGCGGGGCGGCGGCGGCGGCTGCTGGCGGCGGTGGCTCCTGGCGGCGGCTGGGCCTAGGGTTTCGGGGCGGCTGGCCTTCGGGCTGGCTTGCCCCGGCTTATAAAGGCCCCGGCCAGGCAGAGTCGTGGCCGAGTACGGCCCATAGTCGGTTTCGCTTTTTTTTTTCTTTTTAAATAATTACGCTCGGAAATAAAATAAAAAGAAATACTAAACGGACTCCAAAAATCCCGAAATAAATTTTCCCGGGCTTCTAAAATCAAGCCCGATAAAGTGAACATTTAATTGGGCCCTAAATTCAATTTTGAAAAACGCGCATTTTTCCTAAATTCAAATAAAAAACCGAAAAACTCCGAAATAAATCTTATTTGATTTTTTATTAAATCCTCAATATTTCTATATTGTGGGAAAGTCATTTTATTCCCTCTCTCATATTTTTGTAATAGAAATAATTGATGATAAAATAAATAAAATCAAATGATCCTATTTACAAAATTTGAGAAAACTCAAATATGTAAATAACGAAATCCCCAACTCTCTCCGTGGGTCCTTGAGTTGCTTAGGATTTTCTAGGATCAAAACCAAAAGCAAATAAAATATGATATGCATGATGATCTAATGTATAACATTCCAAATTGAAAATTTGGGATGTTACAAAGGTGCCGGAAAAGAAGGCCAAGAAGAAGGCCACGGGGACCCGAAGGGGTCTCCGGCGCAAGGTTACATCGGGCTCGCCGTCCGATGACTCCGACGCGCACTCCTCCCACGGAAACAAGGAGGAGGAGAAAAGCTCTTCCCCCCCCCCAGCCGGGGGAGACAAGAAAAGGAAGGCCGACCCATCCGGAGAGGCCGAAGGGTCCAATAAGGGAAAGACCCTCCCTCCGGACTGTGCCACGACGGCCGCCGACATCGGCGACGAGTGGCTACCCAGGGACAAGCCCCTGGCGAAGTCGTAAGTGTCCGGACACCATAGTGCTTTATGGTATGTTTTATTGTACTGCCTTTCCTCATGCCGAACATGATTATGCAGTCCGTCCCGAGCTCCTCTCGACGTACCCTCGTCGAGCGGCTCTTTGGACTCATCGGATATGAACAGCAGTTCTCCTCCGACGGCTTCCACCCCTCGCCCTACGGACAACGCCGAGGTGTTGTCTCAAAAGGCACCGAGCCAAGGGAAGGTGATCCTGGGGGCGCCTCACGGCGACCTCCTGGACCCTGGGTACCAAGGGAGCGAGGCTCCTACGGGCTTCAAGTTCGGGCCCCAGCTGGACACTACGCCGGAACCTTCGATGGTTCCGGACCCCGGCAGGCGGTCCCCCATTAAGGGGGGCCAACCATCCATGACGGTGTCCTCTGTCCAACCAGAGGCACCAGACACCCTGCTGGAAGCACTTCGCAACGCTTCCCTCGCAGAAGAGCACCACACTATCATAAGTGCGGTGGTCGAGAAGGTTCAGTCTGCCAAAAACGGACTGACCAAAGCTTGCGCCGGCCTCCTAACAGGCTTTGAGGTAAGCATTCAAAATATAAGAAAATATTACCGCATAGATAGTAGCCCCTGATGCTCTGTTCGGCGTTCGTGAAGAAAAGCCGAATAGAGGATCAAATGATAACTCAGGAGTCTAATTAGAGTATGTCTATGTGTATGAGTGATACGTCTCCAACGTATCTATAATTTTTGATTGTTCCATGCTATTATATTATCAACCTTGGATGTTTTATATGCATTTATATGCTATCTTATATGATTTTTGGGACTAACCTATTAACCCAGATCCCAGTGCCACTTTCTGTTTTTTTCCTTGTTTTAGAGTATCGCAGAAAAGGAAAATCAAACGGAGTCCAATTGACCTGAAACTTCACGGAACTTATTTTTGAAAGGAAAGCAACCCGGGAGACTTGGAGTCCACGTCAAGGAAGCTTTCGAGGAGGCCACGAGGTAGGGGGGCGCCCACCCCCCTAGGCGCGCCCTCCACCCTCATGGGCCCCTCGTGGCTCCCCTGACGTACTGCTTCCGCCTATATATCTCCATATACCCTTAAAACATACGGGAGCACAATATATCGGGAGTTCCGCCGCCAGAAGCCTCCGTAGCCACCGAAAGCCAATCTAGACCCGTTCCAGCACCCTGTTGGAGGGGGCAACCCCTCTCCGGTGGCCATCTTCATCATCCCGGTGCTCTCCATGACGAGGAGGGTGTAGTTCTCCCTCGGGGCTGAGGGTATGTACGAGTAGCTATTTGTTTGATCTCTCTCTCTCTCGTGTTCTTGAGGTGGTACGATCTTGATGTATCGCGAGCTTTGCTATTATAGTTGGATCTTATGATGTTTCTCCCCCTCTACTCTCTTGTAATGGATTGAGTTTCCCCTTTGAAGTTATCTTATCGGATTGAGTCTTTAAAGATTTGAGAACACTTGATGTATGTCTTGTCGTGCGTATCTGTGGTGACAATGGGATATCACGTGATTCACTTGATGTATGTTTTGGTGATCAACTTGCGGGTTCCGCCCATGAACCTATGCATAGGGGTTGGCGCATGTTTTTGTCTTGACTCTCCGGTAGAAACTTTGGGGCACTCTTTGAGGTTCTATGTGTTGGTTGAATAGATGAATCTGAGATCGTGTGATGCATATTGTCGTGGTTTTGTCACGGCAGATGTCTTAGAGAAAGGACTTAGTCGTGGAGCCATCGTGACGGGTTAGCTTGAAGGGGTTAAAGCGGACACAGGGTCGCAAGAGAGTTTATACTAGTTCGGCCCCTTCGATGAAGGTAAAAGCCTACGTCTAGTTGTGATGGAATTGATGGGGTTTCGATGACTAGGGAGCAAACAAGCTTCGCCTATGTCTCGAGTTGTTGTCTGTCGTCCTTGAACCGCCGCCGGGTCGTCCCCTTATATACACGGGTGACGCCCGTCGGTTCACAGAGTCCCAATACCGGCTCATAGATGTGTCCGGTTTGATCTCTACTTATTCCTAACTTACAATACAAGTTAACTACTAACGCCGGTTTACGGCTACAGGCCTTGAACCGACCATGGGCCTTGAGCCCTCATCTGCCTTCTTGGGCTTTAACATACTTAACTACTGACGAAGTTAATCCGGCCCAGACAGGCCGGTTTACGCCCAGTAATAATATCCCCAACATTAGGCCCCAGATTGATTTGAACATGTTCATGTCAATCCTTTAGCAAAAATCTTCATCTTCAACATCTACTCACAAATTGGTAAACCGCCATGATGTCATCTTCTCTGATTGCTGTAAACTGGAGTGACATCACCTGTCATAACGAAGCTTATCCATTATGCTTCCTTGTTTAATAGATCTGCGAAAATCGAGGCGACAGCTCCGTTTCGTGGCCCCTTGATGGTCGCGCCTGACACATGTCCTTTTGCCTTATAAATAGGACCGAAGGGTCATTTCTTTTCTCCCCTTCATGCCTTTCTTCTTCGTCTTCCTCGCGTCGCCAGTCTCAGAGCTCCGCCGCCACCGTCAACTTCTGCACCAACCTTGGCCGCTGCATCAACCTGAACGCACCAGAGCACCGCGGCAACCTTCCGCGTCTTCCTCAACTTTGGTAAGCCTTCTGCTCTTCTCAACACAGATCTGTTCTAGGGTTTCGTGTTCTTGCAGTGTTCATCACCTATTCGTGTTCATATACTAGCTCCTGGATGCATCTGTGAACCCCTGCTCTGTGTAGCGGTATCTTTTAGTATCCGCCTTTAGTTTCATGCCCAAGACCATAGATCTCACATATATTTCTGCCCATTGATTCAATACTGTTCTGCTTTGAGCTTTTGAATATTTTTCTTATTTTCTGAACTTGCTTTAGATCCAACGCTGTAGAGAAATCTTGTGAAATCTGTTTCTGCATACTTATTCATACGCAATCTCAGCTGATTCAATGCTTAGATCAGGCGGTTTAACTTTTTAGAAAAAATTGCCAAACCGTTATATACCATTAGTCCCCTTGTCGAACCGACAGTTGTTGTTGCTTCATAAAACTCCGGTTTAGATAGGTCAGTCTCCGGTTTCACATTGCTCATACCACTGTACCTTAATCAATGCATTTTTGAACCGGGATCATCTACCTTGTAGATTTCATCATGGCCAAGCAAGTATATGAGTGCAACTGGGTTCCTTCTCGCGTCACAGAGGCTCAACTGGACGATTTAGTCCTGATCGGCGCCTTAGGAAGCAAAGATACCATCCATTGGAGGGCTCCTAGCAAAGAATGCCCTCCCACACCTCAAGAAGGAGAGGTCGTCATTTTCGTAGATCACTTAGCCCGGGGCTTTAAGCCGCCCGGTTCTAAATTTTACCGGGACATGTTAGCCGATTTGCAACTCCATCCACAAGATACTGGCCCCAACTCTGTTACAAACATGTATCACTTCCAAGTGCTCTATGAGGCGTTCTTTCAAGAGGAGCCCATAGTGGAATTGTTTAGAGACTGTTTCCATCTAAACCGTCGTACTGAGTTTACTGACGGCTCCAATACGGAGTTGGGTGGTGTGGCAATTCAGAAAAGGAAAGAGGTCACATACCCTCACGCCAAACTGCATAGCCACCCCAAAGAGTGGAATCAAACATGGTTCTATTGCAAAGACACCTCCCCTGCTGGTGAAAATCCCTTGTCTGGCTTTCGTCCGGAGCGGCTCAGCAATACACACCCCTTTCCGCAAAGATTGACTGCCTAGGAGAGAAGCAAATATGCTCCTCAACTGTCGAAGCTCAGAGCCTTTATGGCCAATGGTTTAACAGGGGTTGATCTCGCCCGCTGTTGGATATCATGGAGCATACTGCCCCTTAGTCAGCGCTCCGGTTTGATGTGTGAGTATACTGGCAGTGTTGATGACCCACTACGACATTCCAACATCCAGCTCACCGATGAAGAAATCACAGAGGCTGTGAATAAGATGCTAAATGAACCGGAACACATCTGTGCTAAAACCGGCCTGCTTCCCTTCTGTGCCACCAACAAACCGCCAGCTGTAAGAGTTTGATTTTTCTTTTTGCTAAATCTGCTATTGATATATCTGGTCATTGTTTAATATCAGTGTCTATGTAACCAGGGCAATGACCCGTTTTGGAGCAAGAAACTGCCGCAGGAGAAACTAGAAAAACCAGACAAACCGGAAAGAGCAACCCGACAAAAGACTAAAGCTGTGAAGAAGACTGCCCACAGGAAAAGAACCACTGCATCCTCTAACCCGGCTCCTGATGATGATGTGGATAATCCGGACCTTGAGGTAGGGCTTGACTCACTTGGCTTATTCTTCATGCGTCTTATTGATGATGATCTTTGTCAGGATGATGCCGAAGCCAGCCATGCTGATGCTGCAGAGGTAATTATTCTCTCTTCCGATTCAGAACCTTTGCCTTCACTGAAAATCCGTCAGGCAAACCGGAAAGTTAAATTTTCTCATCCTCTTGCTTATTTGGATCCCAAATTTCTTATGAATACCCAACAGCACGAAGCTCGTCGCACAACCCGGCACAGCGGCAGGTAATTACCTCCGCCGGTTTACCGAACAATCCGGTTCGGAAACGCCGTTTAGAGGTCTCTAATTTGCTTGTCAGTGCTTGTCCTAAAGCGGGCTACTTTTGTCAACCTCTTAATCCATCTGACTCCGATTACCAGGTTACTTCCCACTCATCTTCTGGCGAGTCATCGGCTACTCAGCTGCCACCGCTCAAAACGGTGCTTAGGTAAGCTATACTTATCATAATATTTGCAGCACATCGCCTTGGAACATATGTTGTATTTGATTTTGTTATTCCTTTCAGGGCCAAGCCTAGGCCAAGCAAGAAGGCTCGTCTGGACAAAGCGGCCGAAGAAGATGCCGTCCTTGAACCGGGCAAAACACCAGATCTTGAAGCGGCTATTCCTGAGGATATACCCAATGATCCGCCGCGGCAAGACGACGATCTTGTTGCTGAAGAGAGTCCTATTGATACCTCAAGTCCTGTCAATCAGCCCACAAGCTCTATCCAGATTGAGAAATCCACCGGTCCAACAAAGCCTACTGACAAGCCAACAGCCCCAGTGCAAACCGGCGATACCAAGGATGATGAGGTCGTCATTACTGGCATTGTCCATACAGAGCCAAGCAATCCTGTCGCTTTGTCCAAACATTCTGCCAAGGAGGAATTTGCTACCTTTGGCAAAGGCAAGTGGAATGCTGATCTGGCGACTTATGCTACTCCGAACGCCCAAGAAATCCATTCCGGCTACCTGAACCGGCTGTATACCAGTCGTGACTATGAAGCCGGTCGGGTAAATATGATGAAAGATAAATATGAGGTAACTTCCATATGCTCTTTCCTGTTTGTATATTTCAATTCTTGTTGACGCTCCTAGCCCCCGAGGACCGGTTTGTAATCTTCTTTCAAACCGGGACTTACTAATACAAATCTTAATGCTTTGAAATTCGCTGGTGTAGTCCCCAAGGGCCGGTTCAACTTAGTGTAGTTAAACCGGGACTTTAAGTAATTGAGATCGCCGCATTAGAATATATACGAGCAAATAGCCATTAGCCCCCAAGTGCCAAGTTGAATACTTGTATTGATCTTGGGACTTTGCAAGCAATTGAAAGATGAAGATCGAATATGCATTAGCCCCCAAGTGCCAAGTGCATAACTTGTTATGTGGTTGGTACTTCAGTCCTTGTACCGTTTTGCTAAATCATATAACTGTCTGCATGCAGGCTGAGCTGAAGACGAAAGAAAGCCAAGTCGCCGACCTCCAAGATAATCTGAAATCCCAACAAGCTGAAACCTCCAAGCAAAAGAGGAATTAACCAGCGCTTTAAGCGCCATGGAAGAGCTTAAGGAGAGCTTCAAGAAGAAGCGGGCGGATTGGGCCACTGAAAAATCCGCTTTAATCAAATGAGCAGAAGGTGCCGAGGCTGCACTCAAACCGGTGGTGGATGAACTGACCAGCATAAAGCGGCACGTGCATGCCATGACCAGTGCTATCTTTGGTAAGCCGGTTTGACTTCTGAACTGATTCTGCCGTCTTATAGAGCTGCCGGTTTGTTAACCCTTTATGATATTTCAGGGACACGCATTGGTCACTTGGGGTCAGATGTGCGGAAGAAATTGAAAGCTGCCTATACGTTGGTCGAACAACTGTACACTAGTGCACAGCGGATCATCTGTACTGCATCCCACAACAAGCCGGCGCCCACCTTGATTCAGGACACTCTGATGAAACTGTCGGTGCTTCCTGCCCGGGTTGAAGAGCTGAAGAAATCTGCTGCTCGAACCGGTGCGATCAATGCCTTAATCCGGGCAAAAGCTTGGGTGCCGGATTTTGATCCTATTGAAGCGGCTCAGGGCTATCCCAGCTTGAAGGAAGACGGGTCAGAATTTGGTGAAGCGGATCTGCGAGCAATAAACCGGGAGGTGCGTCCGCTAGCTTGTCAATTGGCTGAAGAAGCAGACTTGTCTCATTATCAAGCCCAATATGACAATCAAAACAAGCGAATAGTTGCACCAATTCATGAAGCGGAAAATCTTATCCCTCCAATCCGTAAGCATACTTACGCTCCCGATAATGACCCGTCGTTGCTGATCCATGATGAAGCTGTTTTTCAAGCATTAATGGGAATCGACTGGACAACTGTTGATTTCTAGCCGCTGGGTAGAGAAACTGAAGCTGAAGCGGCGCAGGATGACCCACAACCATCAGGCCAGGCTGGTGACCAAGCTTGAACCGGAAGCCGGTTTAAAACTGCTTCTCCTTTGCAAAAAACAATGATCTTATTGTGGGCACCGTGTTGCCTTGTAATAGGCTAGCTGATACTTTTGATGTTGATATGCCTTCGTGCATAATCGCTGCCACTTGCTCTTCCTTTGGGTGATGAACTTTCCAAAGTACTTTTTGCAATAAAAAATCTTCAAGTGCCACCGCAGTTGTACCGTCGGGCGGAATATGATGTCTGCATACATGAAATCAAAACATCCGAAATTTTTAAGTATATGACCAAATTTTTGAGATACATAATACCTGCCATCGTTGAGCGTGAAGTTGGCTTGGCCAATCTTGAAGCGGAGTTTTATAAACCCACACTGTTGGAGGAGATAGCAGCTCCCATATATATATGACGTCGGTTTACTATGTAAATTGTGCCGGGTTATAATAAACACCGTGTTACTCCATAAGAGGATGTTAACAAAAAAGATCAAACCAGGCAAATAGTCTCCGGATTGAAATGAACCGTGTTCCGTCAATTGACAGTGTGAACCGGTTGAAAACTTTGTCGGTTTAAAAAATGCAATAAAAAGAAAGAAATACCTTTCAAAGAAAAGTGTGAAGCAAAAGCAATGACAAAACCGTTTGCAAAAAAAGGCTTATTTGAGCTAATCAGATGGCGTTACCATGGCCGAACACGACCAAGCTCCCGATAGATGTAACTATGGTTCTAGTCAGCCAGGCCCCCAAATGAAACCGTGGCATTTATGCCAATCAAGTGGCATGGCAATGGTTCGGGTTCGACCAAGCCCCCAAGTGATTCTGTGGCCTTAGGCTGATCAAGAGGCATGACTGGTTCAGACGTGACCAAGTCCCCAAGTGATCTGGTGGCTCTCGCCTATCAAGAGGTATTGTATTGGTTCGGACACGACCAAACCCCCAAGTGATATAACATGATGCTTTTTAAAAGCTAACTCAAGGGGTAAACCGGAGGCCGCTTTAGAACAACTCCGTGTAACCACACATGACGTAAAAGAACAGATACCCCGCTTTAGCTGAGGTTCCGGTTTATTATATTTAATCATAATATATACATCGTCGTAATATGTACATAAGTAGAGCCAATGGCTCAGGTATAGTAAGGCCGAAGATGAGCTATGTTCCACGGCCTGTTGGTCTCCTCCTCTGATGTACGTGAGTCCTTATGCTCTCGAATATCGATCAGATAGTATGACCCGTTGTGCAGATTCTTGCTGACCACGAAAGGCCCCTCCCAAGGTGGGGATAGCTTATGCATATCAGTCTGATCTTGGATGAGCCGAAGAACCAAATCTCCTTCCTGAAAGGTTCTGGTTCTGACTCGGCGACTGTGATAACGACGAAGATCCTGTTGGTAAATCACCGAGCGGGCAGCTGCTATGTCACGTTCTTCATCCAACAGGTCCAAAGCGTCTTGCCGTGCTGTCTCATTGTTTGCTTCAACATAAGCCGCCACATGGGGTGAATCATGATGGATATCACTGGGGAGAACCGCCTCCGCTCCGTAAACCATGAAGAACGGTGTGTATCCTGTTGATCTATTGGGTGTAGTATTGATGCTCCATAACACAGATGGTAATTCTTCTACCCAACAACCCGGTGTTCTCTGCAAAGGAACCATAAGACGAGGCTTGATGCCTCTCAAGATCTCTTGATTAGCCCTTTCTGCTTGACCATTGGACTGTGGATGTGCCACCGATGAAACGTCGAGCCGGATGTGCTCTCGTTCGCAGAACTCCTTCATGGCACCTTTGGACAAATTGGTACCATTATCTGTGATGATACTGTGTGGAAAGCCAAACCGGAAAATCACTTTTTTGATGAACTAAACCGCCATGGCCGCATCACACTTGCTAACAGGTTCTGGCTCCACCCATTTTGTAAACTTGTCAACCGCCACCAGGAGGTGGGTCTTCTTATCTTTGGACCTTTTGAAAGGCCCAACCATATCCAGCCCCCAAGTCACAAACGGCCAAGTAATTGGAATCATTCTCAATTCTTGAGCCGGTACATGAGCACGCCTTGAAAACTTTTGGCAACCATCACATCGTCTGACCAGATCCTCCGCATCAGCATGAGCAGTTAACCAATAGAAGCCATGGCTAGCCACCAGAGATTTTGAACCGGCGTGGTGACCACAATCTCCTTCGTGGATCTCACGCAAAATTTCACGGCCTTCTTCAGGAGACACATAGCGTTGAAACGCCCCTGACACACTGCAATGATGCAACTCACCGTTGATAATAGTCATGGACTTGGATCGCCGGATTATCTATTGGGCCAAAGTCCATCCTCTGGTAACTCGCCCCGGTTCTTGTACGCCAGGTAAGGAAGCGTCCAATCCGGAATAACGTGAAGGGCTGCCACCAATTGAGCCTCCGGATCAGGAATAGCCAAATCCGCTTCACCAAGGATCTTGACCGACGGGTTGTGCAGCACATCCAGAAAAACATTGGGCGGGACCAGTTTGCGCTGAGAACCTAGACGGCTTAAAGCGTCCGCCGCTTCATTCTTCCACCGGTCCACGTGGTCCACCTGATAGCCTTTAAAGTGACCTGCAACAATATCCACCTCACGACGATATGCTGCCATGAGTGGGTCCTTGGAATCCCAAGTGCCAGATACTTGCTGAGCCACAAGGTCTGAGTCACCGAAGCACTTAACTCGACTTAGATTCATCTCCTTAGCCATCCGGAGACCGTGGAGCAAGGCTTCATACTCAGCTGCATTGTTAGTACAAGGGAACATTAAGCGAAGAACGTAACAAAACTTATCACCTCGCGGGGAAGTTAATACGACTCCAGCCCCCGAGCCTTCCAATTGCCTGGATCCGTCAAAATGGATGGTCCAATATGTGTGATCCGGCTTTTCTTGAGGTGCTTGCATTTCCATCCAATCATTGATGAAATCAACAAGTGCTTGAGACTTAACCGCTGTCCGAGGCACATACTTCAAACCGTGCGGCCCAAGCTCTATAGCCCACTTGGCAATCCGGCCAGTTGCTTCCCGGTTCTGGATGATATCCCCCAAAGGAGCAGAACTGACCACCGTAATTGGGTGCCCTTGGAAGTATTGTTTAAGCTTCTGGCTTGCCATAAAAACTCCATACACCAGCTTCTGCCAATGCGGATACCTTTGCTTGGACTCAATGAGTACCTCGCTGATAAAATAGACTGGACGTTGAACCGGATGCTCCTTACCTGCCTCCTTTCGCTCCACCACAATAGCCACGCTGATCGCCCGAGCATTAGCAGCAACATATAGCAGTAACGGCTCCTTGTCAATGGGAGCGGCGAGCATAGGCGGATTGGACAATTGCCGCTTTAAGTCCTCAAATGCTTCATCAGCAGCAGAACTCCAGACGAACTGATCCGTCTTCTTCAACATCTGATACAAAGGGATTGCCTTCTCACCAAGACGACTGATAAACCGGCTTAACGCGGCAATCCGGCCTGCCAGGCGTTGAACATCATTGATACACTTTGGTTTAGTCAGGGAGGTGATGGCTGTGATCTTCTCCAGATTAGCCTCAATTCCCCTATTGGACACCAGAAAACCCAATAACTTGCCCGCTGGTACACCAAAGACGCACTTGCCGGATTAAGCATCATCTTGTATGTCCTCAGGTTGTCAAAGGTTTCCTTCAAATCATCAATCAGAGTCTCCTTCTCCCTGGATTTAACCACGATATCATCCACGTAAGCATGTACATTACGGCCAATCTGTTTGTGAAGACAATTTTGCACACACCGTTGATAAGTTGCCTGGGCACTCTTGAGCCCAAAGGGCATAGACACATAGCAGAAGGCTCCAAAGGGAGTTATGAACACCGTCTTCTCCTGGTCCTTAATTGCCATTTTGATCTGATGATAGCCAGAATATGCATCCAAAAAACTTAAACGCTCACAACCCGCCATAGCATCAATAATTTGATCAATACTGGGGAGGGCAAAAGGATCTGCTGGACAAGCCTTATTAAGATCTGTGTAATCCACACACATGCGCCAGGTGCCGTTTTTCTTAAGGACCACCACCGGATTGGCAAGCCACTCAGGGTGAAAAACTTCAACAATAAAGCCAGCTGCTAAGAGCCTGGCTACCTCTTCTCCAATCGCCTTGCTCTTTCTTCGTTGAACCGACGGAGGAACTGTTTCACCGGTTTGTATTTAGGATCCACATTAAGGGTGTGCTCAGTGAGTTGCCTCGGTACACCTGGCATGTCAGAGGGCTTCCATGCAAAAATGTCCCAATTCTCACAGATGAACTCGATGAGCGCGCTTTCCTATTTCGGATCCAAGTTGGCACTGATGCTGAACTGCTTGGACGAATCGCCAGGTACAAAGTCAACAAGCTTAGTTTCTGTTGCCAATTTGAACTTCAGGGCCGGATCATGATCTGTAGTTGGCTTCTTTAATAGAGTCATGTCCGCCGGATCAACATTGTCCTTATAATACTTCAGCTCCTCGGTGGCACAAACCGACTCTACATAGGCCGCATCTCCTTCCTCGCACTCCAAAGCGATTTTGCGGCTTCCGTGAACCGTTATTGTCCCCTTGTGACCCGGCATCTTGAGCTGCAAATATACATAACAGGGTCGTGCCATATACTTGGCGTAGGCCGGTCGCCCAAACAGGGCATGATATGGACTTTGTATTTTCACCACTTCAAACGTCAATGTCTCCGACCTGGAATCATGATCATCCCCAAAGGCCACTTCCAGAGCTATCTTACCAACAGGATATGCTGATTTGCCAGGTACTACACCGTGGAACACTGTATTAGACGGTTTGAGATTTTTATCTGTTAGTCCCATACGACGGAAGGTCTCATAGTACAAGATATTAATGCTGCTCCCTCCATCCATGAGCACTTTGGTGAACTTATAACCTCCCACTTGAGGCGCCACCACCAGAGCCAACTGACCCGGATTATCAACCTGGGGAGGGTGATCCTCTCTGCTCCCTATGATTGGCTGTTCAGACCAGCGTAGATAACGGGGTATGGCCGGTTCAACAGAGTTGACCGCCCGCCTCTGAACCTTCCGGTCTCGCTTGTCCAAGCTAGTGGTGAAGACATGGTACTGCCCACTACTCAACTGCTTTGGGTTGCTCTGGTAACCTGACTGTTGCTACTGTTGGTTGTAACCACCCTGGTTGTTCTCACTATTTTGATTATTATGTCCGCCCGGATTACCATTAAATCCCGAACCGGAATTTCCTCCACCGTAACCCAGCCCGGACCCTGAGCCAACGCCAGAGCCGTGATCATACCGAAAAGCATTAGAATTCTTGAACTCCTGCATAACGAAGCAATCCTTCCAAAGGTGGTTTGCTGGCGCCTCCTTCGTCCCATGTCTTGGACAAGGCTGGCTCAGCAGATAGTTTAGGCGGTCCGGGTTAGGGTTGGGTGCCCTGTTGCGATTTTTCGGTTTACCCTTGCGTCGTTGGCCATTGTCTTGCGTGTTGGTATTAGCCACAAAGTCCATGTTACCATCTGCTTTGCGCTTGCCTCCACCACCATTGCCTGCCCAGTGATGCTGCTGACCTTTGGAGTTGTTGTTCCTCTTTCCCTTCCCTGCCTTGTCATCATCAGATTCAGGATCCTTGGTACTATCAGAATCAGGATACTTTACCAAAGTAGCCATGAGGGTCCCCATGTCAGTGCAATGACGCTTCATCCGTCCCAACTTCAGTTTTAGGGGCCCAAACCGGCAGTTGCCTTCTAGGGTTAATACAGCGGTGTCAGCGTTGATGCGGTCTGATGAATGCAACACTTGTGAAACCCGGCGCGTCCAATGAGTCGTCGATTCTCCTTCCTCCTGGACGCAGGCAGCTAAGTCCACTATCGACATAGGCTATTTACATGTATCCTTGAAATTGCTGATAAACCAGGCTCGTAACTGGGCCCATGAACTGATAGAATTAGCCAGCAAGCTTTTTAACCAAGTACGGGCCGTTCCTTCAAGCATCATGGTGAAGTATTTCGCACACCCGCATCATCCACATCAAGCATCTCCATGGCCATCTCATAGCTCTCCACCCATGTCTCTGGAGGTTGATCCGCCGTGTAATTCGGTACTTTGCGTGGGCCTTTGAAATCCTTGGGCAGGCGCACATTGCGTAAAGCGGGGACAAGGCAAGGCACCCCCAAAGAACTAGAAGTAACACCAGGTTCGATCGAGATAGTTGGACGAACCGGCGTGAGCTGCCGAGCCTGATGCTGTGCGGCTAACTCGGCCTCCCTGCGCGCTCGGGCCCGGTCCACCACTTCCTGAGCGTTATCAGCACCACCCGCCGAGTTGTTGCCACGGGGTGCTCCACGTCGTTCATTACTCGACACTGCCGGTTCATCCATATGTCTGCTATAGCTCCGGCTTGGACGGGGGGTCGAGTGGATCTGGTCGCGGCTGTACGAGTATGCTTCCTGTTGGACCAAAGCTGTCCTCAGAAGCTCCTTGACCCGTCGCGTCTCTACTGCCTGCGGCGAGTCACCTTCAATTGGAATGGCCTCCAGCCGTGCTGCAGCGGCGACGAGATTATCCATTGGGTTGGAGTAGTGACCCGGAGGTGTTAAAACAGCCGGAGGTATAACGGTGTTTTGACAAGGCGGGTCCATCCGACGAGGCTGAACCGGCGCACCGGTCTCAGGAGCTTCCGCCCGGTTTCGCTCCAGCGGATTACTGGTTCCTGCTCCTGGGGTGTTGAGAAGGTCTCTGGCCTCGAAAACCGGAGGCAAACGGGATCGGTACTTCCTCCTCATGACTTCCTGCGACGCGTTCTGGTCCAACATGAGCCTGTAGGCTTGTGCGTCTAGAGCGGCCCGCTCTGTGGCCATCCTGGTGTCCTCAGCTGCCAGATCCGCCTTGGCCTGGGTGATCTGTTCCTTTACCTTTGCAATTTCTGCGTTGTGGATGTCCTGATCCGCCGGATTAGCTTCCGCCATAAGCACAGCCAATGCATCAAATAGCCCTGATAGAACTTGAGCCGGCGGGCGCACAGGGCCTCCTGCCCCGGCGGCCGTCGCTGCTGCTGAACCGGAGGTTGTTGCCGCAGCGGTCGAAGAATGAAGCGCTGCTTGTGTGCCGGCCATGAATATTCCAACTCGGTTGGGCACATCAGAGGGGTCCGGAATACTGTCGCCATCGGAACAGCCCCCAATCCGGCCATCTTGTAGCTGATAAAGAGATTCGGTTTCTCCGGTCGATGACTCGTCATCGGAACAAACGACGGTCTCGCCGCGAGATTTCGATCCGTCCTCATAACTTCCTCCATGGATGACTCCCATGAAGGCATGCTTCATGGACGGTTTAACCCGGGTGGATCGCGCACGCTGAGCCGTCTCGACAACGTCGGTGCAGATGTCCGGCTCAGGGCCCGGTTCACCGATCTTGCCAATGAAAACGTGAATGCCACCAAAGGGGACCCGGTACCCGTACTCAACTGAGCCGGCCTCAGGGCCCCAGCCTGCGTCTTCGATGTAGAGCTTGCCGCAACGACTCTTAGTCATCCGGCCTACAACATAGCCCTCGAGTCCTTCAAAGCGGCCCTCCAAGAACCTAAAACCATCATGCGATAGCCCCACGGTGGGCGCCAACTGTCGTGGTTTTTTCACGGCAGATGTCCTAGAGAAAGGACTTAGTCGTGGAGCCATCGCGACGGGTTAGCTTGAAGGGGTTAAAGCGGACACAGGGACGCAAGAGAGTTTATACTAGTTCGGCCCCTTCGATGAAGGTAAAAGCCTACGTCTAGTTGTGATGGAATTGATGGGGTTTCAATGACTAGGGAGCAAACAAGCTTCGCCTATGTCTCGAGTTGTTGTCTGTCGTCCTTGAACCGCCGCTGGGTCATCCCCTTATATACACGGGTGACGCCCGTCGGTTCACAGAGTCCCAATACTGGCTCATAGATGTGTCCGGTTTGATCTCTACTTATTCCTAACTTACAATATAAGTTAATTACTAACGCCGGTTTAGGGCTACAGGCCTTGAACCGACCATGGGCCTTGAGTCCTCATCTGCCTTCTTGGGCTTTAACATACTTAACTACTGACGAAGTTAATCCGGCCCAGACAGGCCGGTTTACGCCCAGTAATAATATCCCCAACATTAGGCCCCAGATTGATTTGAACATGTTCATGTCAATCCTTTAGCAAAAATCTTCATCTTCAACATCTTCTCACAAATTGGTAAACCGCCAAGATGTCATCTTCTCTGATTGCTGTAAACCGGAGTGACGTCACCTGTCATAACGAAGCTTATCCATTATGCTTCCTTGTTTAATAGATCTGCGAAAATCGAGGCGACAGCTCCGTTTCGTGGCCCCTTGATGGTCGCGCCTGACACATGTCCTTTTGCCTTATAAATAGGACCGAAGGGTCATTTCTTTTCTCCCCTTCGTGCCTTTCTTCTTCGTCTTCCTCGCGTCGCCAGTCTCAGAGCTCCGCCGCCACCGTCAACTTCTGCACCAACCTTGGCCGCTGCATCAACCTGAACGCACCAGAGCACCGCGGCAACCTTCCGCGTCTTCCTCAACTCTGGTAAGCCTTCTGCTCTTCTCAACACAGATCTGTTCTAGGGTTTCGTGTTCTTGCAGTGTTCATCACCTGTTCGTGTTCATATACTAGCTCCTGGATGCATCTGTGAACCCCTGCTCTGTGTAGCGGTAGCTTTTAGTATCCGCCTTTAGTTTCATGCCCAAGACCATAGATCTCACATATATTTCTGCCCATTGATTCAATATTGTTCTGCTTTGAGCTTTTGAATAGTTTTCTTATTTTTTGAACTTGCTTCAGATCCAACGCTGCAGAGAAATCTTGTGAAATCTATTTCTGCATACTTATCCATCCGCAATCTCAGCTGTTTCAATGCTTAGATTAGGCGGTTTAACTTTGTAGAAAAAATTGCCAAACCGGTATATACCATCAGTCCCCTTGTTGAACTGCCAGTTGTTGTTGCTTCATAAAACTCCGGTTTAGATAGGTCAGTCTCCGGTTTAACATTGCTCATACCACTGTACCTTAATCAATGCATTTTTGAACCGGGATCATCTACCTTGTAGATTTCATCATGGCCAAGCAAGTATATGAGTGCAACTGGGTTCCTTCTCGCATCACAGAGGCTCAACTAGACGATTTAGTCCTGATCGGTGCCTTAGGCAGCAAAGATACCATCCATTGGAGGGCTCCTGGAAAAGAATGCCCTCCCACACCTCAAGAAGGAGAGGTCGTCGTTTTCGTAGATCACTTAGCCCAGGGCTTTAAACCGCCCGGTTCTAAATTTTATCGGGATGTGTTAGCCAATTTTCAACTCCATCCACAAGATACTGGCCCCAACTCTGTTACAAACATGTATCACTTCCAAGTGCTCTGTGAGGCGTTCTTTCAAGAGGAGCCCACAGTGGAATTGTTCAGAGACTGTTTCCATCTAAACCGCCGTACTGAGTTTACTGACGGCTCCAATACGGAGTTGGGTGGCGTGGCGATTCAGAAAAGGAAAGAGGTCACATACCCTCACGCCAAACTGCACAACCACCCCAAAGAGTGGAATCAAACATGGTTCTATTGCAAAGACACCTCCCCTGCTGGTGAAAATCCCTTGCCTGGCTTTCGTCCGGAGCGGCTCAGCAATACACACCCCTTTCCGCAAAGATTGACTGCCCAGGAGAGAAGCAAATATGCTCCTCAACTGTCGATGCTCAGAGCCTTTATGGCCAACAGTTTAACAGGGGTTGATCTCGCCCGCTGTTGGATATCATGGAGCATACTGCCCCTTAGTCAGCGCTCCGGTTTGATGTGTGAGTATACTGGCAGTGTTGATGACCCACTACGACATTCCAACATCCAGCTCACCGATGAAGAAATCACAGAGGCTGTGAATAAGATGCTGAATGAACCGGAACACATCTGTGCTAAAACCGGCCTGCTTCCCTTCTGTTCCACCAACAAACCGCCAGCTGTAAGAGTTTGATTTTTCTTTTTGCTAAATCTGCTATTGATATATCTGGTCATTGTTTAATGTCAGTGTCTGTGTAACCAGGGCAATGACCCGTTTTGGAGCAAGAAACTGCCGCAGGAGAAACCAGAAAAACCAGACAAACCGGAAAGAGCAACCTGGCAAAAGATTAAAGCTGTGAAGAAGACTGCCCACAGGAAAAGAACCACTGCATCCTCTAACCCGGCTCCTGATGATGATGTGGATAATCCGGACCTTGAGGTAGGGTTTGACTCACTTGGCTTATTCTTCATGCGTCTTATTGATGATGATATTTGTCAGGATGATGCCGAAGCCAGCCATGCTGATGCTGCAGAGGTAATTATTCTCTCTTCCGATTCAGAACCTTTGCCTTCACTAAAAATCCATCAGGCAAACCAGAAAGTTAAATTTTCTCATCCTCTTGCTTATTTGGATCCCAAATTTCTTATGAAGACCCAACAGCACGAAGCTCGTCGCACAACCCGGCACAGCGGCCAGGTAGTTACCTCCGTCGGTTTACCGAACAGTCCGGTTCGGAAACGCCATTCAGAGGTCTCTAATTTGCTTGTCAGTGCTTGTCCTAAAGCGGGCTGCTTTCGTCAACCTCTTAATCCATCTGACTCTGATTACCAGGTAGCTTCCCACTCATCTTCTGGCGAGTCATCGGCTACTCAGCTGCTACCGCTCAAAACGGTGCTTGGGTAAGCTATACTTATCATAATATTTGCAGCACATCGCCTTGGAACATATGCTGTATTTGATTTTGTTATTCCTTTCAGGGCCAAGCCTAGGCCAAGCAAGAAGGCTCGTCTGGACAAAGCGACCGAAGAAGATGCCGTCCTTGAACCGGGCAAAACACCAGATCTTGAAGCGGCTATTCCTGAGGATATACCCAATGATCTGCCGCAGCAAGACGATGATCTTATTGCTAAAGAGAGTCCTATTTATACCTCAAGTCCTGTCAATCAGCCCACAAGCTCTATCCGGATTGAGAAATCCACTGGTCCAACAAAGCCTACTGACAAGCCAACAGCCCCAGTGCAAATCGGCGATACCAAGGATGATGAGGTCATCATTACTGGCATTGGCCATACAGAGCCAAGCAATCCTGTCGCTTTGTCCAAACATTCTGCCAAGGAGGAATTTGCTACCTTTGGCAAAGGCAAGTGGAATGCTGATATGGCGACTTACGCTGCTCTGAACGCCCAAGAAATCCATTCCGGCTACCTGAACCGGCTGTATACCAGTCGTGACTATGAAGCCGGTCTGGTAAATATGATGAAAGATAAATATGAGGTAACTTCCATATGCTCTTTCCTGTTTGTATATTTCAATTCTTGTTGATGCTCCTAGCCCCCGAGGACCGGTTTGTAATCTTCTTTCAAACCGGGACTTACTAATACAAATCTTAATACTTTGAAATTCGCTCGTGTAGTCCCCAAGGGCCGGTTCAACTTAGTGTAGTTAAACCGGGACTTTAAGTAATTAAGATCGCCGCATTACAATATATACGAGCAAATAGCCATTAGCCCCCAAGTGCCAAGTTGAATACTTGTATTGATCTTGGGACTTTGCAAGCAATTGAAAGATGAAGATCGAATATGCATTAGCCCCCAAGTGCCAAGTGCATAACTTGTTATGTGGTTGGTACTTCAGTCCTTGTACCGTTTTGCTGAATGATATAACTGTCTGCATGCAGGCTGAGCTGAAGACGAAAGAAAGCCAAGTCACCGACCTCCAAGATAATCTGAAATCCCAACAAGCTGAAACCTCCAAAGCAAAAGAGGAATTAACCAGCGCTTTAAGCGCCATGGAACAGCTTAAGGAGAGCTTCAAGAAGAAGCGGGCGGATTGGGCCACTGAAAAATCCGCTTTAATCAAACGAGCAGAAGATGCCGAGGCTGCACTCAAACCGGTGGCGGATGAACTGACCAGCATAAAGCGGCACGTGCATGCCATGACCACTGCTATCTTTGGTAAGCCGGTTTGATTATGATAGCATGCCTCCTACCTATGATGATTATTGTGATGATACTTATGCTATAGAAGTAGTGATTATATTTATAAAACTTGTCATGATTATGATTACCCCTTTTCTGAACATTACTCTTTTAATGTGGAAACAATTTATAGTATTCGGGTCTCTTATGATACTCCCACTATTCCGAATGAGAAGAATCTTGCTTATGTGGAGAGTAGTAAATTTTCTATGCTTGTAGATCATGAAAAGAATGCTTTAGGTGCTGGTTATATTGTTGAATTCATTCATGATGCTACTGAAAATTATTATGAGGGAGGAACTTATGATTGTAGGAATTGCAATAATACCAAGTTTCCTCTCTATGTGCTTAAAGTTTCGAAGTTATGCTTGTTTTACCTTCCTATGCAAGTCGATTCTTGTTCCCACAAGTTATTTGCTCACAAAATCCCTATGCATAGGAAGTGGGTTAGACTTAAATGTGCTAGTCATATTCTTCATGATGCTCTCTTTATATTTCAATTCTTATCTTTTATGTGAGCATCTTTGAAATCATCATGCCTAGCTAGGGGCGTTAAACGATAGCGCTTGTTGGGAGGCAACCCAACTTTATTTTTATTCCTTGATTTTTGTTCCTGTTTACTAATAAATAATCCATCTAGCCTCTGTTTAGATGTGGTTTTATGTTTTAGTTAGTGTTTGTGCCAAGTAGAACCGTTGGGAAGACTTGGGAAAGTCTTTTTGATCTTGCTGTAAAAAACAGAAACTTTAGTGCTCACGAGAATTGCTGCCATTTTTATTTGGAGAGTGATATTTAGTTAATTATTTTTTAAGATGATTAATAGATAAATTCCTCACGTCCAGCAATTTATTTGAGAATTTTATGAGTTCCATAAGTATACGTTTGATCCAGATTACTACAGACTGTTCTGTTTTTGACAGATTCTGTTTTCATCGTGTTGTTTGCTTATTTTGATGAATCTATGAGTAGTACCGGAGGGTATGAACCATAGAGAAGTTGGAATAAAGTAGGGTTAACACCAATATAAATAAATAATGGGTTCATTACAGTACCTTATGATGGCGATTTGTTTTCTTTCGCTAACGGAGCTTACGAGTTTTCTGTTAAGTTTTGTGTTGTGAAGTTTTCAAGTTTTGGGTAAAGATTCGATGGATTATGGAATAAGGAGTGGAAAGAGCCTAAGCTTGGGGATGCCAAAGGCACCCCAAGGTAATATTCAAGGACAACCAAGAGCCTAAGCTTGGGGATGCCAAAGGCACCCCAAGGTAATATTCAAGGACAACCAAGAGCCTAAGCTTGGGGATGCCCTGGAAGGCATCCCCTCTTTCGTCTTCGTTCATCGGTAACTTTACTTGTAGCTATATTTTTATTCACCACCTGATATGTGTTTTGCTTGGAGCGTCAATTTATTTTGTTAGGATTTTCTTGCTGCTATTTAGAACAATTTTTTGCATCTTTTATTACAATAAAAGTGGCATTGATAGTCTTTACTATGCCTATGTTACAAGTCTTCATGTTGCTGTTTGAAAACAGAAAGTTTACCGCTGTTGCAATAATTCCCTAGAAAAGTAAGAATGTGATAAAATGCTTAAAACTTTTGAATATTAAGATCTGATAAATTTACTACAGTGGGAATTTTCTTTCATAATTTTTGTAGTTAGGGAAGTATGGATGTTGCTGCATTCTTTACAGACTGTCCTGTTTAGGCAGATTGCTGTTATGTTTGCATTGTTCGCATATGTTTGCTTCTTTAATGATTCTATTTGAGGATATGACTATTAAATATGCAGAGACATTTAGTATGCAATTTTGAATAATAATTTTAGTGATTTTTTACAGTAGAGTATGATAAGGTTTTGGTAATGGTCTATACTAACTTATCTCACGAGTCCTTGTTGAGTTT
Source organism: Triticum urartu (assembly GCF_056163025.1). NCBI lineage: Eukaryota > Viridiplantae > Streptophyta > Magnoliopsida > Poales > Poaceae > Triticum > Triticum urartu. Next base: position 444,415,495 of record NC_141879.1, on the reverse strand, counting down.
TGTGTGGATGAAGCTTTTGAGATTTAGGGAGACCGTGATATGAGAGGAATTAAGGAGACACAAAAGCTCAAGCTTGGGGATGCCCAAGGCATACCAAGATAATATTTCAAGAAGTCTCAAGCGTCTAAGCTTGGGGATGCCCCGGTTGGCATCCCAGCTTTCTTCTTCAACAACTATCGGTTAGTATCAGTTGATCCTAAGTTTTTGCTTCTTCACATGATGTTTGATATTCTTAGAGCCTCATTTTATTTACTTTTGTTTTGCTTGCTTTTTGAATAAAATACCAAGATCTGAAATTCTTAAATGTTAGAGAGTCTTCACGTAGTTTCATAATTATTCGACTACTCATTGATCTTCACTTATATCTTTCGGAGTAGTTTGTTGTTTGCTCTAGTGCTTCACTTATATCTTTTAGAGCACGGCGGTGGTTTTATTTTGAAGGAATAGATGAACTCTCATGCTTCACTTATATTATTTTGAGAGTCTTTAGAACAACATGGTAATTTGCTTTGGTTATGAATTTAGTCCCAATATGATGGGCATCCAAGAGGGATATGATAAAAACTTTCATATAGAGTGCATTGAATACTAAGAGAAGTTTGATACTTGATAATTGTTTTGAGATATGGAGATGGTGATATTAGAGTCATGCTAGTTGAGTAGTTGTGAATTTGAGAAATACTTGTGTTGAAGTTTGTGATTCCCGTAGCATGCACGTATGGTGAACCGTTATGTGATGAAGTCAGAGCATGATTTATTTATTGACTGTCTTCCTTATGAGTGGCGGTCGGGGACGAGCGATGGTCTTTTCCTACCAATCTATCCCCCTAGGAGCACGCGCGTAGTACTTTGTTTCGATAACTAATAAATTTTTGCAATAAGTATGTGAGTTCTTTATGACTAATGTTGAGTCCATGGATTATACGCACTCTCACCCTTCCACCATTGCTAGCCTCTCTAGTACCACGCATTTCACCGGTACCTAAAACCCACCATATACCTTCCTCAAAACAGCCACCATACCTACCTATCATGACATTTCCATAGCCACTCCGAGATATATTGCCATGCAACTTTCCACCGTTCCGTTTACTATGACACGCTCCATCATTGTCATATTGCTTAGCAGGATCATGTAGTTGGCATCGTATTTGTGGCAAAGCCACCATTCATAATTCTTTCATACATGTCTCTTGATTCATTGCATATCCCGGTACACCGCCGGAGGCATTCATATAGAGTCATATTTTGTTCTAAGTATCGAGTTGTAATTCTTGAGTTGTAAGTAAATAAAAGTGTGATGATCATCATTATTAGAGCATTGTCCCAGTGAGGAAAGGATGATGGAGACCATGATTCCCCCACAAGTCGGGATGAGACTCCGGACGAAAAATAAATAAATAAAAGAGGCCAAAGAAGCCCAAATAAAAAAGGAGAGAAAAAAAGAGGCCATAAAAAAGAAGAGAAAAGGCCCAAATAAAAAATAAAAAAATAAGAGAAAAAGAGAGAAGGGACAATGCTACTATCCTTTTACCACACTTGTGCTTCAAAGTAGCACCATGATCTTCATGATAGAGAGTATCCTATGTTGTCACTTTCATATACTAGTGGGAATCTTTCATTATAGAACTTGGCTTGTATATTCCAATGATGGGCTTCCTCAAAATGCCCTAGGTATTCGTGAGCAAACAAGTTGGATACACACCCACTTAGTTTCTTTTTGAGCTTTCATACACTTATAGCTCTAGTGCATCTGTTGCATGGCAATCCCTACTCACTCACATTGATATCTATTGATGGGCATCTCCATAGCCCGCTGATACGCCTAGTTGATGTGAGACTATCTTCTCCTTTTTTTCTTCTCCACAACCACCATTCTATTCCACCTATAGTGCTATGTCCATGGCTCACGCTCATGTATTGCGTGAAGATTGAAAAGGTTTGAGAACATCAAAAGTATGAAACAATTGCTTGGATTGTCATCGGGGTTGTGCATGATTTAGATTATTTTGTGTGGTGAAGATAGAGCATAGCCAGACTATATGATTTTGTAGGGATAGCTTTCTTTGGCCATGTTATTTTGAGAAGACATGATTGCTTGGTTAGTATGCTTGAAGTATTATTATTTGAGGTGGTCTTCGGTACACCCCCCTCCCTAAAACGTATAAAGGGTAGGGGCGGTCATTTTCACAGGCCGTATAAAAATACCCGCCCGCCATAGGCGCGCCGGCGTCGCCGTACGGCGCTGTCACGTACGACCGCCCGTACGCGCCCACGTCCGCATGCATGGGCGCCCGTAGGCGCCCACGTCCCGCATGCACGCCCCCACACCGCGTCCGCTGCGTGCGCCCGAGTGATTAAAAAAAAACTGATCGGCGAACCCTATCTTCAAGACGCCTCACCCGCCTCCTCTCGCGCCGCCACCGCAGCCGACATCTCTGGCAGTACCTGGCTGACGAAAAAAACGCACGCGCTGTGCGCTACGCCGACAACCGCCTCGGTCGGGCAGACGCCTCCGCCGCCGGCAGCTCGTATCCGGGGACAACCGCCTCATGTCTGACGAAGGCAACGAGGTACGCGAGGCGCTGGCATAGTAATTTAAGAACGGATTTGAATTGAAAAGATGTTACGTGATGTTTGAATGGGTATTTGATTATATATGAACGTGTATAGATTGAGGCTGAAATAGGATATGACGGTGATGATGGCGGTAGCGAGGACGGGTCATTGTCATTGGATGAAGACGAACATGACGGCGAAAATTATATGAGTTTGGATGAGTCTTATAGTGGCAATGTAAGTGGTCTGCATGTTCTCAACCATATTAAATACAAGCATGTGCGATGACAATAATATGTTCGCCTGTGAACAGATAGGAGGGGATGATGACAATGAGGATATGGATGTAGATGATTCATATGCTGAAAGCGAAAGCCATGTAGGTTTAGAATTATGTACGTTATTTTAAAGTGAAATTAAATACGCATCAAGTCTTATATATCATATTTACAATTTGCACAGATGGAAGTGGAAGGGTACTATCAGTGGAATTTTTCCGATGATGGCAATGACGAAAACGATATCGATGCATCTTATAATAACAGCTCGAGCAAAGTAAGTAGTGGAAAGTGAATACATATGATAGTCCTTATACAACTACTTACTGACATATACTGTTCATTGTATTTTTTTCAGGACGAGGATGGTGACGCGTGCGAAAACCGACGATGATGCCGATGGTGATGAGTGCAATTTTGATACTGGGTACGATGAATACCAGCAAGAATCACTGGACAGGCATTGGACGGTGATGTCCATGACGTTCAGGACAGACGAGGAGGCATATGATTTCTATAACAACTATGCGAAAAAGCGAGGCTTCAGCATTAGGAGGGACAACTTGAAATATAGTAAGGGTATCGACGCACATAGGCGGTTGAGGAGGTTTCTCTGTTCAAGGTCTGGGAAACGACAGGCCAAGTTTTGTACCATGGAAGGGAAGAAGCGCAGGCTAAGAGCGGAGACTCGGTGCTATTGTGAGGCCCATCTAACTGTGAAGCTTGACAGAGAGCGCTCCATTTGGTATGTGAGCAGTTTCAGCGATGATCATAGTCACACTCTTGCTAGACCAGATGAAGTTATATATCTTCGATCTCATAATCAGATAAAGGAATACCAGAAGCTCGAGATCTTAGCAATGGCAGGTGCTGGGCTAAAAAAACATTGGATTTATGACAACTTCGTTAGTAGGTATGGATCATATGCACTGGCTGGTTTCGGGAGGAGGAAGCTTTATAACATGTGTTATAGGGAGAAAATGAAGTTGCTAGCAAAGGGTGATGCAGACACTGCAATTGGTATCATGATGACGAGAAAGACAAGGGATCCAGACTTTTTCTTTGAGCACACTGCCGACGCAGAAGGAAAGCTGAAGAATATGTTTTGGTGTGATTCTCAGTCACGTCGGGATTACCTTGACTTTGGTGATGTAATCGTCTTCGACAGCACTTACAAGATGAATAGGTACGGAATGCCATTCATACCTTTTGTTGGTCTAAACAATCATCGTTGCACCACTGTGTTCGGTTGTGCAGTTGTGTCAGATGAGATGGAGGATACATACGTTTGGCTGTTGCATACTTTCTTAAGAGCTCATTGTCAAAAGAAGCCGAGGTCTGTAATTACTGACGGAGACGCAGCCATGATAAGGGCCGTCAGGAAGGTCCTTACTGATGTGTGGCATCGACTATGTTCGTGGCATATTGAGAAAAACATGCAGAAACACCTCCACCACAAGTCCCTTAAGGAGTTCAGGCCTCTTATTTATTATGCCACTACACATGATGAGTTTGAGGCGAGATGGGCAGCTTTTAGAGCTAAATGGGAGTCGGAGAAAACTGAAACATGGTTGCGTAGGATGTACCGGAAGAAAAGGCTATGGGCTGCATCATATCTGACCGGTGGGTACTTCCTTGGTATGCGGAGTAACCAGAGGAGCGAGAGTCTGAACTCTTGCCTTCATATGCATCTTGACTCTGGCATGACAATTGTTGATATGGTTGTGCATTATGAGAACTGCATTGTTCGGCTCTGTGAGAACGAGTCACACGACGACTGCCTGTCCACACAGACACTCCCTATAGTAGTACTCGACGATTTCAAATGCATTGAAAAAGCCGCTGCCCGTGACTTCACTGCGGTGAACTTTTACCTCTTGCAGAAAGAAATGAAGAAGGCAGCGGATCTTGAGATCATAGATAGACTGAGTGGAGCCATCAGTAGGAGATTCATAGTGGCATGGAAAAATAACAGGCAACTGAGATTCAAAGTGGACTATACACCTAGTAATTCAGAAGAAACAGTGAAGTGCAGTTGTGATAGTATGAAACATAAAGGTCTTCCATGCAAGCATGTTCTTTATGTTTTAGCCAGGTTGAACGTGCAGGACTTACCTAGGTGCTTAGTGCTGCGAAGATTCAGCAAGAATGATAGAGGTGGACTGCCCGTGAAACGCACTAGCGATCTCTTCGCATGGGGATGGGCAGGTACTGAGGAGAGAACTAAGTACAGTGAGTTGACTATTTTTTCTGCGGAAGCAAATCATGCGGCATGTCATAAACCATTTCTATTTGATAAACTGAAGGCTGCTCTGGAGGATGTGATAGCAAATAAGGATGTTCAGGAGGAAGATTACGTGAGACAGCATACAGTTGCACATGATGATGCTTTTGTGCCGAATCAAAATCATGTTTTTGTTGGTGATCCAGAAAAAATCAATACAAAAGGAGCACCGAAAGGGCAGAATAACAAAGGCCGTGGTAAGGAACCTGGCGTGACTACAAACGGTAGACCCAAAGGTTTTGATGAGAAACCTATACGTCTATGCGGTTTATGCAGAGGAAATGGTCATTTAAAAAACAATTGTCCTCAGAATCCAAAGTATGAGCACACCATTTCATTAACTTTATTTTCTTGTTTAGTTAATACTTTACAAATTTTTGACGTATATTACAATCTTTCTATGCAGGAACATGGCATGATGATCATAGCAAAGAAATGTTTGAATAAAAAGAACAACTTTTGATTACATTTGATGATTTATTTGGTTGTCTTAAAGAATAGTACTTACATATTTGTTTCGTTACATTGACACGGAAGACATGTAATCACTGTTTACTTATGTCATATTTGTTGGCACTATACTCGTTGTTCTTAATATGATATGCGGCATACAAATTTTACGTTATAATATGATATGCGTTATATAAATTTAACATGATATGTATTATATATATTTTTTTGTATCAATATATAATTTTGTATATAAATCATGCATGTTTGGCGATCAGAGGCGCTGCACAGCCGCCGGTTGCTATAACCTAAAAAAATTACGTTAACAGGCGCCCCGCGGATGGCGATCCCGAGGCGCTGCACAGCCGCCGGTAGGCGCCGCGGGGGCGATCCCGAGGCTGACTCCGCCCTCGGGCGCAGAGGGGCGCACGCGGGGCGAGGTAGAATCGGCCTCGGTGCCGGCAACGGCCAACCCTGGGGCGACGCGCGCCGCGCGCCCGCTGGCAGATGACGCGGCCCACGTGCGCCATGTATCGCCAAACGTGCGGCGCGGCGGGGCGAGGTAGAATCAGCCTCGGTGCCGGCAACGGCCAACCCTGGGGCGACGCGCGCCGCGCGCCCGCTGGCAGATGACACGGCCCACGTGCGCCATGTAGCGCCAAAAGTGCGGCGCTCGCCTTTGAGATATCATCGTCATATATCGTCAGAGTATTTTAAAACCAAAAATCGTTTATTCGCGAGAACACTCATTGAACATAAATTATAAATAAAATAGTAAAATAAGAAATGATAAAATATATTTTTAATAAATTTGCCAGGTAATATAAACTTGACATGCTAAAAATATTTGAAACTCACATAAAGAAATAAAGCATCCACACATAATTCTCAGTCATGAACAAATAATATTTCGACAATCACATTGAATTGTCGTATGATATATTTATTTTTGTTTGTTCTTCGCAAGTCGAATTACTTTGTTCTTCACTTCTGTAAGCTTATTTTCGGGGGACATAATAATTCCAGCTATCATTCTTTCTCTCGAACTATCAATAGATTCCTGAAAAGTAATAAAAATAATATTATTTTCTTCACTTATATATGATATAATGTACTAATTTATCTTACTTAAAATGTACCCACCTGAGAAATAGGATTAATAAATTTTTCTCCGTCCCAGTATTGAAAACAGCGAAGAACGAACAGTCCACATGAGTTCCTATGTTAAAAAAACATAAGTGCAATTTTGAAAGCACGTTAAGTAAGATAGCATTTGACCAATTAATATATTTCAAAAGCACATGGTACATGTAACTCACCCATCTTCTTGTTAAGGCATGTCGTAGGGGACTATAGGCCATGCAGACACATCCGGGAACGACATAATAGAACTGTCATTTGCATCTTCAATATCTCCTGCAAGTTGCTCTCTCTGACAAAAAAATATGAACATGTTGACTACATACGGTAAACAAATTATATGGTTAATTGTACACACATGAATACGCAACTTACAAAAATTTCAACGAATATCCTGGTAGCTTCAGAGATATTTAATTCCCCCCTCAAAGAATCAAGAATTGGAACTCTTTCTTTGTAGTGTGCAAAACACATGTAATCCAATGGTTTTTATCCTTATTTAATGCAAAATTAGCCTATTTCATAACTTAAATATTGTTAGTAAGCTCGGCTTTCACATAAGATAGTAATGAAAATACAATTCTGCAATACAAACGGTACCTTCGGTTTTGCAAAATATTCTGTCATGCATCTGTTGAGAGGTTCATTTGCATGTTTTAAACCTTCTGGATCGTCTACTGATTTCCCTCATCTTACTGACTTTGACCGAGTGTTCAATAACCAGGAAGATCTATATGTGGGTACAATATACCTGTCTTTGACGAGACTTGAATCCGATATGTACGTCACATAAGCGTCAATTACCTGAAATAAATGAGTAAATTTAAGATGGATGCAACATACTTAACGCATGACATAAGCATGACAATAAAGATACATACATCACCGGATATCCATGCATGGTTAAGTATCTGGCAAACTCGGTCCGCAGAAAGTCCTTCTTCTTTACCGTTGTTGAATATTTCATGATTCTTATGTTTTGGTGAGTGCTCGTACGCTTTCACGTACTGCACAGCGGCATGCACCATATCATCCACAGAATGATCAAATTGAGGGGTTGTTTCATTAAACAGTTCTACAACACAAGTCAATAGAGTTAAAGTACAAATTTATACTACACAATTTCCAATAATATATTCATAGCATGTTTAACTTACTCGTTTTCGCGATACGTTTCGCACGTTTTCTCGGAGTCTTTTTAACATAAGGAGATTTCGTGTACTTTGACCCACACCGCTTTCGCTTCGCTGGAATCACCATCTTCTTCTCTTCTACCTCGCTATTACCATCTGACAAGGCCTGTGACACTTCTTGCTCATTTTGAGGGACTTGCCATCTTGCAGCTTCTATTTCATCAGTTTTTAGAGATGATGCTTCTTTTTTTTCCTGACTGCTCCGGGACATCTATAGGATCCTCCTTCTCATCTTTAAAGCTACTCAGGTGACCAGTACTGAATTTGAACGAATTCCCTTCTTCAGAATCCAAATCATAATGCCCACTGCCATTTCGGCCATTAGGTGTGTGTTTGTCATCATACTGAAATTATTTTTGAGGATACTTGTTTTCATACCTGGACTCACTATTCTGTCCATACAGATTTTCTTCATCCTCTGCCATTGTGCCCGGTTTGTACCGTACACCTATTTTATTCATTTTCTCTAACACTATCTGCAAAAGTAAGCTCATTCACATGTTATATCTTTTTATTAATTTATCGAGTTTAATAAAGTGCATAGCAGAGTTGGTACATTTTTACCTGTGCGCATAACTCCGGCATACAAAATAATTCCTTACGAATTTCCTTCATATCATTCATAACCCGGTCCATAAAAGGCATTAGATTAGCAGGGACCTCGGACACGTTGTCCACTTTTTTCTTTCCCGTAACGGATGACTTTCAGCTACTATGTTTCTTACTGCTTTCAGCTTGTTCATCTGCAAGTTTTTTCATTCTATACCCCTTCGTAATGCAGTCATCAATCTGCAAAGTGAGTATGCAACGACAACATGAGTACATAACATTCTCAATGCAAAATCAATGTACAAGTAAATAAGCATTATAATATTACCAATCCATGGCCACGACCATTTTCCAGGTCGTACTTGTCTCGTTTTTCCGCTTTAGATTCAGTCCAATTTTTCATTAGGGGAACTTGCAACGGCAACGGGTCATTTTTCGGGCCAGTGGTTGGCTGCACCTTCTCCCAATATAAGTACTACAAAACAAAAGACAAAATAAGTTACAAACACATAAATTGAAGGAATATGAAATAGCATTAATTAATAGCATACCTGGAGTAGGGCTAGGTTGCCACATGGCCATTGCCTCACACGACCGTCCTCCTTGAGTTTACCAATCTCCGTCAAACAAGTTCGCAAAGTGAACACGTTAAAATTCAACGTGCTTATCCGCTTCACGTCATGCACCAACGCGTAGTACTCCTTTCGTATGGAGACAGCCGACATGGGTGCAATAATGGTCCCAAGCAAAACAAGAACAGCCATCCGAAGAAATTCATCATCGGCGGATTTATTCCTCACAATTTTTTGAATCAAGTCATCTATCATTATCTGACCATTTTTTTGTGAACGTACTGAATAGGAATTTTCTTTACTAACTCTTTTCCTTCCGTCGCAAGAATGCGAAAAACATCCTCACCTTCATTCTTGAACCCAAATATTGAAAACACATCGTCCGGTCTAAGTGAAATTAGGCCTTTACTGCCACTATTTTCTTGTATCATGAATTTTTTGCTGTTTGGGTTATAACCTAACAACATAAAATGCAGCAAAAAATCTCTCATTTGTACTGACGGAATGATCAACATCTCTTCCAAGCCTGTTTCGTAGAACCTAAATCGCTGAGCGGTGGTAAATCTGTCAACGAGACTTATCCACTTCTCTATGGAACATGGAATCACACCATCGATATCCATACTGCATGTTAATATTTTGCTATTAATACATATGATTACGGAATAGCATCAACAGAAATTGTTCAAGGTGGGAAACGTGACCTTAATCCGGGCGACAGCCGCCGAACAACGGCTGTGGCGGAGCCGAAAGCAGACTTCCCAACGTCGGCGATCTGCGCCTGCGGGCGTGGGGGCAGTCTGTGCCAACGAGCCCCGTTAACTGTGGACGGCGATAGACGGCGCCGCACGTGCGGTGAGATCGTTGCGCGCCTGAGGGCGATCGTTGTAGGGCGATCGTGGTGGGGGCGACTGGGGCACGGGGCGGCGTACGGGGGGCGAATGGTGTGGATAGGGTTCCGCCGTGCGTGGCGGTATACGGCGCTGTAAAAGTAAAAAAAATTCGTCCGCCGTCTGGGCCCAGGCCCGATACCGCCGAACCTATAGCGCCCAACCTATAGCGACGGCGGCCACCGCCGAACACGCCGCAATTTTTTTTTGACGCGCTACAGTGTGGCACACAATTTTTTTTTGACGTGACGCGGCTTCCGTTCGTACTCCGATTCCGTCGTAATCTGACGTGCGAGACCGTGGGGGTCACTCACACGCGCATGCAAAAGTTGGGTGCGTTTCGTCCATGTTGACATGTACTCACAGCAAAAACCTGAGATGTCAGTCTAGGGTGCGACATGCATTCAGTATGTGTTCTCTTTCGCAAATCCATGAAACGCCGGGATTTTTTTTTGACGCGCTACAGTGTGCGACACAAGCACGCCTGCAAAATTTGGGTGTGTTTCGACACTCGATGCATTTACTACGATTTTCTCCGTGAAAACACCCAGAAAACGTCTCCCGACGTGACGCAACTTCCGTTCGTACTCCTATTCCGTCGTAATCTGACGTGCGAGACCGTGGGGGTCACTCACACGAGCATGCAAAGTTGGGTGCGTTTCGTCCATGTTGACATGTACTCACAGCACAAACCTGAGGTGTCGGTCTCGGGTGCGACATGCATTCAGTATGTGTTCTCTTTCGCAAAGCCATGAAACGCCGGGATTTTTTTTGGACGCGCTACAGTGTGCCATGCAAGCACGCCTGCAAAATTTGGGTGTGTTTCGACACTCGATGCATTTACTACGATTTTCTCCGTGAAAACACCCAGAAAACGTCTCCCGACGTGACGCGACTTCCGTTCGTACTCCGATTCCGTCATAATCTGACATGCGAGACCGTGGGGGTCACTCACACGCGCATGCAAAAGTTGGGTGCATTTCGTCCATGTTGACATGTACTCACAGCACAGACCTGAGGTGTCGGTCTGGGGTGCGACATGCATTCAGTATGTGTTCTCTTTCGCAAAGCCATGAAACACCGGGATTTTTTTTGACGCGCTACAGTGTGCCACGCAAGCACGCCTGCAAAATTTGGGTGTGTTTCGACACTCGATGCTATTACTACGATTTTCTCCGTGAAAACACCCAGAAAACGTCTCCCGACGTGACGCAACTTCCGTTCGTACTCCGATTCCGTCGTAATCTGACGTGCGAGACCGTGGGGGTCACTCACACGCGCATGCAAAAGTTGGGTGCGTTTCGTCCATGTTGACATGTACTCACAGCACAAACCTGAGGTGTCGGTCTGGGGTGCGACATGCATTCAGTATGTGTTCTCTTTCGCAAAGCCATGAAACGCCGGGATTTTTTTTGGACGCGCTACAGTGTGCCATGCAAGCACGCCTGCAAAATTTGGGTGTGTTTCGACACTCGATGCATTTACTACTATTTTCTCCGTGAAAACACCCAGAAAACGTCTCCCGACGTGACGCGACTTCCGTTCGTACTTCGATTCTGTCGTAATCTGACGTGCGAGACCGTGGGGGTCACTCACACGCGCATGCAAAAGTTGGGTGCGTTTCGTCCATGTTGACATGTACTCACAGCACAAACCTGAGGTGTCGGTCTGGGATGCGACATGCATTCAGTATGTCTTCTCTTTTAAAAAGCCATGAAACGCCGGGATTTTTTTTGACGCGCTACAGTGTGCCACGCAAGCACGCCTGCAAAATTTGGGTGTGTTTCGACACTCGATGCATTTACTACGATTTTCTCCGTGAAAACACCCAGAAAACATCTCCCGACGTGACGCGACTTCCGTTCGTACTCCGATTCCGTCGTAATCTGACGTGCGAGACCGTGGGGGTCACTCACATGCGCATGCAAAAGTTGGGTGCGTTTCGTCCATGTTGACATGTACTCACAGCACAAACCTGAGGTGTCGGTCTGGGGTGCGACACGCATTCAGTATGTGTTCTCTTTCGCAAAGCCATGAAACGCCGGGATTTTTTTTTGACGCGCTACAGTGTGCCACGCAAGCACGCCTGCAAAATTTGGGTGTGTTTCGACACTCGATGCATTTACTATGATTTTCTCCGTGAAAACACCCAGAAAACGTCTCCCGACGTGACGCGACTTCTGTTCGTACTCCGATTCCGTCGTAATCTGACGTGCGAGACCGTGGGGGTCAGTCACACGCGCATGCAAAAGTTGGGTGCGTTTCGTCCATGTTGACATGTACTCACAGCACAAACCTGAGGTGTCGGTCCGGGGTGCGACATGCATTCAGTATGTGTTCTCTTTCGCAAAGCCATGAAATTCCGGGATTTTTTTTTGACGCGCTACAGTGTGCCACGCAAGCACACCTGCAAAATTTGGGTGTGTTTCGACACTCGATGCATTTACTACGATTTTCTCCGCGAAAACACCCAGAAAACATGCTCTTCTCCGTATCGAAATACCATAAATTTTTGGATTATGTGTGGGAGTGGGCATACTAACTCACATGCAAACTTTCAGGCCATTCTGAAGATGACAAAAAATTGACCTTCTTCTCCGTAGACCGTTCGGGTAGGAGCAAAGGCCTTGTCCGAAAACGAGTTATTTTTCGACATCTTTCGAACCCAATTTTTTTCCACAGTCTTGTACCATCATGAATAGGATGCATGGCAAGTCTCGTGGCTTTTTGCCATTTTATGATTTTTCTATAATTTTTTCGGTCGAAACACTTTAAATGCTGACCGGACGTGACGCAACGTGCTCTTCGTATCGAAATACCATAAATTTTTGGATTATGTGTGGGAGTGGGCATACTAAGTCACATGCAAACTTTCAGGCCATTCTGAAGATGTCAAAAAATTGACCTTCTTCTCTGTAGACCGTTCGGGTAGGAGCAAAGGCCTTGACCGAAAATGAGTTATTTTTCGACATCTTTCAAATGAACCCAATTTTTTTCCACAGTCTTGTACCATCATGAATAGGATGCATGGCAAGTCTCGTGGCTTTTTGCCATTTTATGATTTTTCTATAATTTTTTCGGTCAAAACACTTTAAATGCTGACCGGACGTGACGCAACGTGCTCTTCGTATCGAAATACCATTAATTTTTGGATTATGTGTGGGAGTGGGCATACTAACTCACATGCAAACTTTCAGGCCATTCTGAAGATGTCAAAAAATTGACCTTCTTCTCCGTAGACCGTTCGGGTAGGAGCAAAGGCCTTGTCCGAAAACGAGTTATTTTTCGACATCTTTCAAATGAACCCAATTTTTTTCCACAGTCTTGTACCATCATGAATAGGATGCATGGCAAGTCTCGTGGCTTTTTGCCATTTTATGATTTTTCTATAATTTTTTCGGTCGAAACACTTTAAATGCTGACCGGACGTGACGCAACGTGCTCGTCGTATCGAAATACCATTAATTTTTGGATTATGTGTGGGAGTGGGCATACTAACTCACATGCAAACTTTCAGGCCATTCTGAAGATGTCAAAAAATTGACCTTCTTCTCCGTAGACCGTTCGGGTAGGAGCAAAGGCCTTGTCCGAAAACGAGTTATTTTTCGACATCTTTCAAATGAACCCAATTTTTTTCCACAGTCTTGTGCCATCATGAATAGGATGCATGGCAAGTCTCGTGGCTTTTTGCCATTTTATGATTTTTCTATAATTTTTTCGGTCGAAACACTTTAAATGCTGACCGGACGTGACGCAACGTGCTCTTCGTATCGAAATACCATAAATTTTTGGATTATGTGTGGGAGTGGGCATACTAAGTCACATGCAAACTTTCAGGCCATTCTGAAGATGTCAAAAAATTGACCTTCTTCTCCGTAGACCGTTCGGGTAGGAGCAAAGGCCTTGACCGAAAATGAGTTATTTTTCGACATCTTTCAAATGAACCCAATTTTTTTCCACAGTCTTGTACCATCATGAATAGGATGCATGGCAAGTCTCGTGGCTTTTTGCCATTTTATGATTTTTCTATAATTTTTTCGGTCGAAACACTTTAAATGCTGACCGGACGTGACGCAACGTGCTCTTCGTATCGAAATACCATTAATTTTTGGATTATGTGTGGGAGTGGGCATACTAACTCACATGCAAACTTTCAGGCCATTCTGAAGATGTCAAAAAATTGACCTTCTTCTCCGTAGACCGTTCGGGTAGGAGCAAAGGCCTTGTCCGAAAACGAGTTATTTTTCGACATCTTTCAAATGAACCCAATTTTTTTCCACAGTCTTGTACCATCATGAATAGGATGCATGGCAAGTCTCGTGGCTTTTTGCCATTTTATGATTTTTCTATAATTTTTTCGGTCGAAACACTTTAAATGCTGACCGGACGTGACGCAACGTGCTCTTCGTATCGAAATACCATAAATTTTTGGATTATGTGTGGGAGTGGGCATACTAACTCACATGCAAACTTTCAGGCCATTCTGAAGATGTCAAAAAATTGACCTTCTTCTCCGTAGACCTTTCGGGTAGGAGCAAAGGCCTTGTCCGAAAACGAGTTATTTTTCGACATCTTTCAAATGAACCCAATTTTTTTCCACAGTCTTGTACCATCATGAATAGGATGCATGGAAAGTCTCGTGGCTTTTTGCCATTTTATGAATTTTCTATAATTTTTTCGGTCGAAACACTTTAAATGCTGACCGGACGTGACGCAACGTGCTCTTCGTATCGAAATACGATAAATTTTTGGATTATGTGTGGGAGTGGGCATACTAACTCACATGCAAACTTTCAGGCCATTCTGAAGATGTCAAAAAATTGACCTTCTTCTCCGTAGACCGTTCGGGTAGGGAGCAAAGGCCTTGTCCGAAAACGAGTTATTTTTCGACATCTTTCAAATGAACCCAATTTTTTTCCACAGTCTTGTACCATCATGAATAGGATGCATGGCAAGTCTCGTGGCTTTTTGCCATTTTATGAATTTTCTATAATTTTTTCGGTCGAAACACTTTAAATGCTGACTGGACGTGACGCAACGTGCTCTTCGTATCGAAATACGATAAATTTTTGGATTATGTGTGGGAGTGGGCATACTAACTCACATGCAAACTTTCAGGCCATTCTGAAGATGTCAAAAAATTGACCTTCTTCTCCGTAGACCGTTCGGGTAGGAGCAAAGGCCTTGTCCGAAAACGAGTTATTTTTCGACATCTTTCAAATGAACCCAATTTTTTTCCACAGTCTTGTAACATCATGAATAGGATGCATGGCAAGTCTCGTGGCTTTTTGACATTTTATGAATTTTCTATAATTTTTTCTGTCGAAACACTTTAAATTCTGACCGGACGTGACGCAACGTGCTCTTCGTATCGAAATACCATAAATTTTTGGATTATGTGTGGGAGTGGGCATACTAACTCACATGAAAACTTTCAGGCCATTCTGAAGATGTCAAAAAATTGACCTTCTTCTCCGTAGACCGTTCGGGTAGGAGCAAAGGCCTTGTCCGAAAACGAGTTATTTTTCGACATCTTTCAAATGAACCCAATTTTTTTCCACAGTCTTGTACCATCATGAATAGGATGCATGGCAAGTCTCGTGGCTTTTTGCCATTTTATGATTTTTCTATAATTTTTTCGGTCGAAACACTTTAAATGCTGACCGGACGTGATGCAACGTGCTCTTCGTATCAAAATACCATAAATTTTTGGATTATGTGTGGGAGTGGGCATACTAACTCACATGCAAACTTTCAGGCCATTCTGAAGATGTCAAAAAATTGACCTTCTTCTCCGTAGACCGTTCGGGTAGGAGCAAAGGCCTTGTCCGAAAACGAGTTATTTTTCGACATCTTTCAAATGAACCCAATTTTTTTTCCACAGTCTTGTAACATCATGAATAGGATGCATGGCAAGTTTCGTGGCTTTTTGCCATTTTATGAATTTTCTATAATTTTTTCTGTCGAAACACTTTAAATGCTGACCGGACGTGACGCAACGTGCTCTTCATATTTAAAAATTGACCTTCTTAATATGATGCATGAATTTTAAATAACAAAGACGCTGACCGGACAAAAATATTACAAAACTTTATGTATTAATAAAACGAACTTTGCATAAAATACTAAACTATCAAAAATAAGATACATAATAATGATGTGATCTGAATTACAATGCACTAGCAGCACTACCGTAGCTGCCCGGACAGTGTAACACTGTCCGGGCAGCGGCGGCAGAGCTGCCCGGACAATGCAAACTCAAATCACATTATTACTATCTATCATATCTGATAGGGTGGCTGAATCCGCCTATATAAGCCGGTCTGGGCGTCCTTCGGCGGGCGAGGTGGGACTAAACGAAACCATCCACCCCGCCCCTGCGCCCTCGACCGCTCGCAGGCGCGCCTTCCAGCGGCCCACTAGGACTACTGAAATCGGCCCGCCTCGCCAGTCAACGCGCAGCGCCGCGGCAGGCCGCTCGCATGCGCGCCTTACAGCGGCCCACCTCGCCAGTCAACGCGCAGCGCCGCGGCAGGCCGCTCGCACCTCGCGTGCCGGAGCTCGCCCGCACCAGTTTAAATATATTTTTTTCATAGGTTTTTTTCAATTCTAGTTTAATTTTAATTTTTTATTTTATTTTTACAATACAATTTTTTTTTAAAAAATATATCTTCTAATTTGTTTTGCGAGTATTATGTCAATTTGTTATTTTTGGTTTTATATTTACTTTTCTAGTTTACATAGGTTTTTTTCAATTCAAGTTTTTTTTCTGAATTTTTTTTAAAATACAATAGTTTTTAAAAAAACATCTTCTAACTTGTTTTGCAAATATTATGTCAATTTTTAATTGTTTGGTTTTATATTTACTGTTCTAGTTTAATTATTTTCTCATTTTTCTTCCAGTACAACTCTTTTTAAAACTAAAAATAATAGTATCGATTTCAACACTTGATAGTTCAACAACATTTAAAAACCATCCATTCAAACACTCGATATTTCATTAGAGTTTTCATAGATATTTTACATAGTACTAGAAATAAAACTTAACTAAAGAACATTACGAAAATAATTAAACATTACTAAACGGCATTTTCAAATAAACCCTAAACTACTCGTCCTCCATGCCGCCGAAGTCATCCTCGTCATACAGGCCGTCGCCGTTATCGCTGTCGTCGCTGCTGCTGCTGCTGTCGTCGAGGGGCACCACGGGCACGGCCGGCGCAGCCATCGAGTCCTCGAGCGCGGCGTGGTACCCGGGAAAGTCCTCCGGGTGGACGGCGCCCGGGGCGACCTGAATGTACTCCTGAACGAGTGGCGGCGGCTGCGGCATGTTCTTTGACTCCTGGAGCACCGTCAGGTAGCCCGGCATGTCGTCCGGGTCGCCGGCCTCCGCCGCCAGCCGCCTGTACTCCGCCACCAACGCCGGCTTTGGCTTCTGCGGCTCGGGCGGAGGGGCGCGGCTGGACCCTGCGCCGTCCCTGCCCGCCGTATGGCTGGACCCGGCGCCGTTCCTGCCTGCCGTACAGCGATCGCTGGGGCCGAGGCGGACAGTGCCGCGGTACCGCTGAAAGCCGAAGTCGACGCGGACGCGGGTCGAGCGCGCCTCGCCGCGGCGGTACAGCTCAAAGGCGTCCCCCGGCGGAGCAGGCACGACACCGGCGACCGCCTGCGCGCGGTATGGCGCGACCACCTCCTCGAAGGTGCGGCCGTCCCAGAGCTCATGCCGCCGCGCGCGGTTGTGCTTCGTGGGCAGGTGCGGGCCGGCGTAGGCGTGGAGACGCCGCAGCTGATCGTCGGCGAGGCGGTCCGCCCAGCCAGGGTTGTTGGGGGCGTACTGGGGGTCGGCGAGCTCCTCCGGCGACAGGCGAGCCCTGTACAGGCCGACGGCGCGGGCGAAGAGGTGGGTGCCGACCTCGGGCACCGGCGCAATGGGGACGCCGTCGATGCTCAGGCGCCACCTCGCCGGTAGGCGCACGTCGGGCGCCGCGGGGATGCCGAAGTGGGCGAGCTCCTCCGCCTCCTCCATCGTCAAGTTGGGGCGGGCCATCGTCGGCGAGAGGGAGAGGCACGGCGCGTGAGGAGGTGGAGGGCGCAAGAGGAGGGCGCCGGCGACGAGGGAGAAGGCGAGGCGAGGGCGGTGCGACGAGCCGACGGAGGGCGCGAGTTGCTTTTTATAGGGCGTAGCGGTGGGTGGGGCGATCAATGCCGGTGGGCCGCCGAGCGGTCAAGGGGCGCAGAAGGGCAGGCGGCGGCGTGCGAATCCGGCGTCGGCGATTAATGAGGGCGGCGTGCGCGGGCGGTCAAGGGGCGCAGAAGGGCAGGCGGCGGCGTGCGAATCGGCGCCGGCGATTAATGAGGGCGGCGTGCGCGGGCGGTCAAGCGGCGGGCATGTGCAGGCGGTGGTGTGTGAATCTGCGCCGCCCGCGGACCGACGCCGGCGACGGGACGGCTCACTGCGTCGGCGTTAATGGTTCGCCTAATCCGCGCCGAATTAATGGATCAGGTTTATCACGCGTGGGCCCAACCTCCTCCTCACGCGGCGTACACCGCCCCCATACGGGCGTAGAGCGGGCCGTACAGGCACGCGCCTCGCTACGCCGCGGTACGCCTCCCCCACCTTGATTTCCCATCCTACCCCTACTCACTTATTCTCCCGAAGGGGTATCTTTTAATCTGGACCGTTGATGTGTTCAGGGGGTGTTGTACCGAAGAAGATGTGTTATTATTTTTATGTCAATATTAAACTTTTCTCTTGAATCTTATGGATCTGAACATTCTTGCCAAAATAAAGAAGAATTACTTAGAGAAATATTTTAGGTAGCATTCCACATAAAAAATTCTGTTTTTATCATTTACCTACTCGAGGACGAGCAGGAATTAAGCTTGGGGATGCTGATACGTCTCCAACGTATCTATAATTTTTGATTGTTCCATGCTATTATATTATCAACTTTCGATGTTTTATATGCTATTTTATATGATTTTTGGGCCTAACCTATTAACCCAAAGCCCAGTGCCAGTTTTTGTTTTTTTTCTTGTTTTAGAGTATCGCAGAAAAGGAAAATCAAACGGAGTCCAATTGACCTGAAACTTCATGGAACTTATTTTTGGAAGGAAAGCAACCCGGGAGACTTGGAGTCCACGTCAAGGAAGCTTCGAGGAGGCCACGAGGTAGAGGGCGCGCCCACCCCCCTGGGCGCGCCCTCCACCCTCGTGGCTCCCTTGACGTACTTCTTCCACCTATATATATATATATATATATATATCGATATACCCTAAAAACATCCGGGAGCACAATAGATAGGGAGTTCCGCCGCCAGAAGCCTCCGTAGCCACCGAAAGCCAATCTAGACTCGTTTTGGCACCTTGCCGGAGGGGGCAACCCCTCTACGGTGGCCATGTTCATCATCCCGGTGATCTCCATGACAAGGAGGGAGTAGTTCTCCCTCGGGGCTGAGGGTATGTACCAGTAGCTATGTGTTTGATCTCTCTCTCTCTCTCTCGTGTTCTTGAGGTGGTACAATCTTGATGTATCGCGAGCTTTTCTATTATAGTTGGATCTTATGATGTTTCTCCCCCTCTACTCTCTTGTAATGGATTGAGTTTCCCCTTTGAAGTTATCTTATCGGATTGAGTCTTTAAAGATTTGAGAACACTTGATGTATGTCTTGCCGTGCGTATCTGTGGTGACAATGGGATATCACGTGATTCACTTGATGTATGTTTTGGTGATCAACTTGCGGGTTCCGCCCATGAACCTATGCATAGGGGTTGGCACACGTTTTCGTCTTGACTCTCCGGTAGAAACTTTGGGGCACTCTTTGAGGTTCTATGTGTTGGTTGAATAGATGAATCTGAGATCGTGTGATGCATATCGTATAATCATACCCACGGATACTTGAGGTACATTGGAGTATCTAGGTGACATTAGGGTTTTGGTTGATTTGTGTCTTAAAGTGTTATTCTAGTACGAACTCTAGGGCTGTTTGTGACACTTATAGGAATAGCCCAACGGATTGATTGGAAAGAATAACTTTGAGGTGGTTTCGTACCCTACCATAATCTCTTCGTTTGTTCTCCACTATCAGTGACTTTGGAGTGACTCTTTGTTGCATGTTGAGGGACAGTTATGTGATCCAATTATGTTATTATTGTTGAGAGAACTTGCACTAGTGAAATTATGAACATTAGGACTTGTTTCAACGCATTGCAATATCATTTGTGCTCACTTTTATCATTAGTTACCTTGCTGTTTTTATATTTTCAGATTACAAAAACCTTTATCTACTATCCATATACCACTTGTATCACCATCTCTTCGCCGAAGTAGTGCACCTATACAATTTACCATTGTATTGGGTGTGTTGGGGACACAAGAGACTCTTTGTTATTTGGTTGCAGGGTTGCTTGAGAGAGACCATCTTCATCATATGCCTCCTACGGATTGATAAACCTTAGGTCATCCACTTGAGGGAAATTTGCTACTGTCCTACAAACCTCTGCACTTGGAGGCCCAACAACGTCTACAAGAAGAAGGTTGTGTAGTAGACATCAATGAGCAGGCTTCACTGCTGGCCGCTGCCGCACGTACTGCGGAGGTCTCTGCGCTGAAGCGGGCCCTGAAGCGGTCTGAGGACGAGCTGAGCCTCACCAGGGGGCAACTCGAAGAGAGCAAAGGTAAGATATACCCCCGTCTATATAGTTAAAAAGAAGTTCGGGTGTAAAGTAATAGGATCATCATGAATTTGTCAGGGGCCACGACCGAGGTGGAGACGCTGAGGAAGGCGGTGTCCGAGGCCGAAGACAAAGCGGCCAAAGAACGCCTGGGACGGGAGAAACAAGAAGCCCGAGTAGGCGAGGTGCAGCAAGAGCTCGAGGCTCTCGCCAAAAAGCACGAGTCCTTGGAGCTTGACTCCAAGACACGAGAGTCCGAGCTCGCACAAGCACTTGAAAGCATCCGGAACGCCAAGGCCGAAGCCCACAAGGCCCTCCAGGAGATTGACGCGGCGAAGAAGATAGCAGCGGGTAAGGCATTCAATATGCAAAGCAAGCATGCGAAGGAGACTTTCCTTTTTCTTACCCGAGTTCAGAGCCCTCCAGGAGCGTTTGCAGATCTTCCCCGTGGTGTACTGGATGCCGCGGAGTTTTACCGGGCTGAGGAAGGGAGCTCAGCGAAGAAGTTATTCTGGTCTCAGTATACTGGGACCGAACACCCCGTGTCCTTGAGCGACCACCTGAAGCAGTTAGTCGAACTTCACAAGGTGGCCGAACAGGCCATGAGGGGCCTTACAGTCCGGATGTGGCCTGGCGAGCGCCTGTCCGGCAGCTACTTCGGTCTGGTGAGGCGGCTTGTAGAAGCCTGCCCACGGCTTGAAATCATCAAGCGGTCCGTTTGCATCGAAGGTGCACGCAGGGCTTTTGCCCGGGCAAAGGTGCACTGGGCGAAGCTGGACGCCGTGAAGCTGGTGAAGGAGGGGCCGCCAGAGGGCAAGGAGCATCGCTGCCCCGAGAATTACTATGAGAGCGTCATGAAGGGTTCCCGTTTAGTGGCAGATGAGTGTGCCAAGGATGTAGTTTTTGAATGAACATGCCCATGTGATCCTGTAATATGAAACGAGTTCTTTTGCGCCATGCGACACTTTCTTAATTTAAAATATTACCTTCTATGCGTCCATTTTTATAAAATCTGAGAGTTGGCCAGTCGTCGGCTTCTACCCCCATGTAACTAGTACCGGGGTGTTCGGGGTAAATCTGAACACTCTTTACCCCAATTTTGGGTTCTTCCAGGGAGGTGTTCAGTGCAACGAACCAGGCAATCGGACTATAATGCTTTATCACTCACACTTAGCCATAGAAGTCTATAATTTAAAAAATTT
This sequence comes from Triticum urartu, assembly GCF_056163025.1. Classification (NCBI taxonomy): domain Eukaryota; kingdom Viridiplantae; phylum Streptophyta; class Magnoliopsida; order Poales; family Poaceae; genus Triticum; species Triticum urartu. Next base: position 444,393,704 of record NC_141879.1, on the reverse strand, counting down.
GGCGAAGCCCCTGGTATTCGGAGGGCCGAATTTGGGGCGTTATACATGCCTAAGCCGGACAAGGCCGACTCCTCGCCCGAAGCGGAAGAAGTCTTTAAGGACTTGAGACCTCTCGAACAGCGACCAGTCTCTCGCCTTATCATGACAGTCAGTTTTTGGCTTTCTCTACTGAGGTGCTCGTCCGGAAGAACCGAGACACAATCGCAGTAGTTCTCCCACCGCTACCTTAGCCGATATAGCGGAACGTAAGGTACCAAAGCATGGGAGCCGGGCGACCCAACATTTGACCAAAGACATGATTCAGAGCTGATGCATATAATGCTATAAGTTCGGGTTGACGCACCGTCGAAAGTGTTCGGACTTCCTGCGCCGTATTGTGGGGTAAACGAGAGCCCCTGGCGTACTGACCGTACCCGAACGTGCGGGTGCGGATTGTCGTAAATGGACGTATAAGAGAAAAGAGAAAAACTTAAATAATGCAATGACAGACTAATGATATGCATATGTTATTTGAATAATACGTCGAAGCGTACTGGTACAAGTAGTGAAATAAGCATAAAGTAGGACAATTCAAAATGTCCTATCCCAGGGCAAGCTATGCATAAATAGTGAAAAACGGGTATATCAAGTATTACTAGAGACCACCTCGCGGTTCCTGTGTTCATCTTAGCTTCTTGCCGCCTTGGTTTTTGCTTCCGGAATGTGTCCGGCAATCGTACTGCCGAAAAGGGCTTCCGAAGAGTTAGGCCCTGAAAGAGAAAAGGAATGTCACAGGTGTACAGCCCCTAGTGTGGTTAAGCCACAATGCGGGGCGTGTCCTGATTGTGCCCCCGCCTATGTCCATGGTATTTTCAATGCGTAGTTATGTACGCGCGGCGCGGATTTCGTCACTTCACTAGGACTGGGACGGGGGCCGGATTGCTAGGCGAGCTCTGATCGTGCCAGGCGATCCTGTTGCAGCTTGTTCCGGACTCGCTTGAAGGTGTCCGGGGGCTGTGACACTGAATGAGTGGTCTGCCTGAATAGACTGCTTTGTGCCTCTGCTGCAAGGGCCGCGGTGTGCTCTTCCGTACGGAGCAAGCGTTCTGTGTTTCCATTTACTATTATAACCCCACGAGGTCCTGGCATCTTGAGCTTGAGGTATGCGTAATGCGGCGCTGCATTGAATTTTGCAAATGCTGTCCGTCCGAGCAGTGCATGATAGCCATTGCGAAATGGGACGATGTCGAAGATTAACTCTTCGCTTCGGAAATTATCCAGTGATCCAAAGACCACTTCCAGTGTGATTGAGCTTGTGCAATGGGCCTCTACACCTGGGATGACGCCTTTAAAGGTGGTTTTGCTGGGTTTGATTCTCGAGGGATCGATACCCATTTTTTGCATTGTATCCTGATAAAGCAGGTTCAGGCTGCTGCTGCCATCCATAAGGACTCGAGTGAGGTGAAATCCGTCAATGATGGGGTCTAGGACCAGTGCGGCGGATCCGCCATGACGGATGCTAGTGGGGTGGTCCCTGCGATCGAAAGTGATCGGACAGGCAGACCATGGGTTGAACTTTGGGGCGACGGGCTCCATCGCGTAGACGTCCCTTAGTGCATGCTTCCGCTCCCTCTTGGGAATGTGGGTTGCGTATATCATGTTCACCGTCTTCACTTGTGGGGGAAACCCCTTCTGCCTCCTATATTCGGCGGTCGAGGCTCCTCCTCGTCATCGCTGTGCGGCCCCTTGTCCTTATTCTCGGCATTTAACTTGCCGGCCTGCTTGAACACCCAGCATTCTCTGTTGGTGTGATTGGCTGGCTTATTGGGGGTGCCATGGATTTGACACGAGCGATCCAGTATGCGATCCAGACTGGACGGAGCCGAAGTATTTCTTTTAAATGACTTTTTCCGCTGACCGGATCTAGAGCCTCTGAATCCGGCATTAACTGCCGTATTTTCGGTGTTATCGCCGTTATTGCGGCGCTTTGGTATATTACGACGTTGCCTACCGTTAGCATCTTTGGTATCCGAGGTATCCGGATTTCTCGATGTGTTATTGCTGCGAGCCAGCCAGATGTCCTCGCCTGCGCAAAAGCGGGTCATGAGTGTCGTGAGGGCTGCCACAGATTTCGGCTACTCCTGGCCGAGGTGGCGGGTGAGCCACTCGTCGCGGATGTTATGCTTGAATGCCGCTAGGGCCTCTGCATCCGGACAGTCTACAATTTGATTTTTCTTAGTCAGGAACCGTGTTCAGAATTGTCTGGTCGATTCCCCTGGCTGCTGGGTTATGTGGCTCAAGTCATCAGCATCCGGCGGTCGCACATAAGTGCCCTGGAAGTTGTCAAGAAATGCATCTTCCAGATCCTCCCAACTGCCAACGGAATCTGCTGTCAAGCTATTCAGCCAATGCCGAGCTGGTCCTTTGAGTTTTAGTGGGAGGTACTTGATGGCTGATGTCTACTACACAACCTTCTTCTTGTAGACATTGTTGGGCCTCCAAGTGCAGAGGTTTGTAGGACAGTAGCAAATTTCCCTCAAGTGGATGACCTAAGGTTTATCAATCCGTAGGAGGCGTAGGATGAAGATGGTCTCTCTCAAGCAATGTAACACCCTCGATGCGACTATATCTCCCACGTGTCGAGGCACGACTTAGAGGCATAATCGCATTGAAGGCATATGTCGCAAGTTAGGCAATCTTCACAACATCCCATGTAATATAGATAATAAAAGGGGAGATAACATAGTTGGCTTACACTCGCCACGTCAATCAAGTACATAAATAACATTACATCATCCAAACACTCATGGCCCGACTACGGCGCCAAAATAAAAGATAACCTAACATGCGACACGGTCCCGATCACCCCCAACTGGGCACCACTACTGATCATCAGGAAAGGAAACATAGTAACGTTGAGAGTCCTCGTTGAACTCCCACTTGAGCTCAAACGCGTCAGCTGGAGCGGAATCATCAGGCCCTGCATCTGGTGAAATAGTAATCTGTGAGCCACAGGGACTCAGCAATCTCGCACCCTCGCGATCAAGACTATTTAAGCTTATAGGTAAGGCAAGGTAAATATAAGTGGAGCTGTAGCAAGCGACTAGCAGATATGGTGGCTAACTTATTCGCAAAAGAGAGCGAGAAGAGAAGGCAAGACGCAAGCGAGAAACTAGAGAGCAACCTGCGTAAAACATTACTCCAACACCGTGTCCACTTCCCAGACTCCACCGAGAAGAGGCCATCACGGTAACACACTCAGTTGATTCATTTTAATTAAATTAAGTTTCAAGTTATCTACAACCGGACATTAACAAATTCCCATCTGCCCATAACCGCGGGCACGGCTTTCGAAAGTTCAAATCCCTGCAGGGGAGTCCCAACTTAGCCCATGACAAGCTCTCATGGTCAACAAAGGAATAGACCTCCTCCCAAGACGTTCCGATCAGGCTCGGTATCTCGGTTCTTCAAGACACTTCGACAGGTTAAAACAAGACCAGCAACACCGCCCGAATGTGCTGACAAATCCCGATAGGAGCTGCACATATCTCGTTCTCAGGGCACACTCAGATTGTCCAAACTTCCGGTAGGCCATCCCAGAGTTGCCCCTGGTGGCCACTGGCGGCTGACGAGGTGGACCAACACTCAGAGGAGCACTGGCCCGGGGGGTTCAAAATAAGATGATCCTCGGGCTCCGGAAACCCAAGGGAAAAATAGGCTAGGTGGCAAATGGTAAAACCAAGGTTGGGCATTGCTGGAAAACTTTTAATCAAGGCGAACTATCAAGGGGTTCCCATTATAACCCAACCGCGTAAGGAACGCAAAATCCGGGAACATAACACCGATATGACAGAAACTAGGGCGGCAAGAGTGGAACAAAACACTAGGCGAGAGGCCGAGTCTTCCACCCTTTACCAAGTATATAGATGCATTAAGATAACAAGATAATATAATGATATCCCAACAAGTAAATAAATGTTCCAACAAGGAACGGCCTTCAATCTTCACCTACAACTAGCAACGCTATAAGAGGGGCTGAGCAAAGCGGTAACATAGCCAATCAACGGTTTGCTAGGACATGGTGGGTTAGAGGTTTGACATGGCAATTTGGGAAGCTTGAAAGCAAGTGGTAGGCATCGTAGCATTGGCATAGCAAAAGAGCGAGCAAACTAGCATAGCAAAGATAGTAGTGATTTCGAGGGTATGATCATCTTGCCTGCACAGTTGTCAGAGTTGACTGGATCCTCGAAAGCAAACTCAACGGGCTCCTCGTTAGCGAACTCGTCTCCCGGCTCTACCCAAACAAGACAAACAAGCAACAAGGACACAATCAACCACGTGCAAGGATCAAACAAGATGATGCAAAGATGATATGCTATGCGGGATGCGATGCGGGATGCATATGCAAGATTTGACAAGGGATGCATGAATCTGGCCTCAACTTGGGAATCCAAGTGTGCCACTGGAAATATGAGATGAAATCGCTTGAAAACGATATAAAGAACGCCGGAATCGGAGTTACGGTTTGAAAATGGCAAGCGATTCAAATATGGCACCGGTCTGCGATTTACAGCAAGTAGCCAACTAAATGCAACAAAATGAACATGCTACAGCACCCAAACATGACAAACAAATACATGGCAGAGATGCATTCAAGATGCTTAACAAAAGTCTAGCACTGATCTACGGCCAATTCATCCATTAACAGGTTCAAACAAGCATGGAAAAAATGCATATGGCAAACAGATCTCAGACTTAGTGAAATTAACACTTGTCTGGAATTTCAGATCAGATAGCACTCTTTGGAGCAACAAAACTACATGCTACAGGACCTGAACATGGCAAACTAAAACATGGCATGGAGCTACTCAAAGAGCTTAACAAAAGTCCCTTAGTGACCTTGAGCCAAAAGGGATCAGAAAATACAATTGCAAGCATGTGAACATAGCAAAAACATAATCAGTTCTCAGACTTGGTGAAAACTGGAGCATGCTGAAAACAGATATCAAGTAGGCATGTTTACGAGCTCGATGCACTCACTACAGAGCAAGTCATGGTACTCTAAGCTTACAACTATCAAGAATACACAAAATGCAAGCTAAACATAACAAGAACAATAGCATAGCATGCACGGATCAACTACAACATCATAGGCAAAATCGCTAACAAGTAGACAATCTGCCCAGATTCACAAAGTAGCAAAGGTAGAGCTCGATTTACTCAAGCTAGGGTGCTCCATAATTGCAAACAAAGACATGGATGGATAGAGCACTACAAGATTAACAAAACATCCGTACTGATCATCCTCAAAAGAGTCACGGATCACTAGGAAACAACATGAACATATGGCATCATGAGATAAACAGCTCAAGGACTTAGTAGAATTGCGAAGTCCCTGAAATCAGCATTACCAAGTGCACCACTTTGCAAGCTCGTGCTAGTCACCACACACATCACAAAAATACATGGGCTGCACCTCTGGAAAGATGGCAAAACCCTTAACAAAACATATGTAGAACTCATGGGCATATCATGCACACAATAATCATGGCAAAAATGACAAATATCTAAATGGAGTAGCAGATCTGACAATTATCTCAAGTAGCCCTTTTCTAACAGCATTTCGGGCATCAAGATGAACTCAAATGAAAATGATGCAGTGTAATGAAATGATGTACTCTTTGAGATGAACATTTTGATATACTATATGTCCAAATCGGAGCTACGGATGCAAAGATACGATGCCATGAACAGGAGCATATGGACTAGAAAAATCCAGGAACTTGGAAAAAAAGAACCACCAGATCTAGGGTTTCTTCGCCGGTTACTGTAGCCGACGGGCTCGAGGTTGCCGGCGATGGATCCGACCGGAGAGAGCTCGGTGGCGGCTCGGGGACGCGGGGGCCGTCGAGGGCGCAGCCGGCGACGAGGCTGGACGACGGCGGAGGGTGGCCGGAGAGGGCACCACGGGGCTCGGGCGCGGCGAGGTGGCCGCGGGCGGCGCCGGAGTCCGCTGCGGCGGGGCGGCGCCGGAGGTGGAGGTCGATGCGGTGGCGGCGGGCGACGGGGTGCGGCGCCGGCGTCGGGGCGAGGAGGCAGGCGGCGGAGCGAGGAGGCAGGCGGCGGGGCGCGCGTGTGGGCCAGGAGGGCCCCTCGCGGGCCGAGCGGGCTTGCGGCGGGAGGAGGCGGCGATGTGGGCGCGGATGCCCACGTGGCGGCTCGCGGTTGGTGGGGCGATTTCGTCCGCCCAGGACGGACGTGTCCGGCGGCGATGTGAGGGGATTTTTTAGGGTTTGAGACGAGGGGAATCCGGGATTTCGGAGGAGGGGCTATATATAGACATAGAGGGAGCTAGGAGAGTCCAAATGAGGTGCAGTTTTCGGCCACACGATCGTGATCGAACGCTCTAGATGATGGAGAAGGTTTAGGTGGGTTTTGGGCCAAATTGGAGGGATGTTGGGCTGCAACACACACGAGGCCTTTTCGGTCCCTCGGTTAACCGTTGGAGTATCAAACGAAGTCCAAATGATACGAAACTTGACAGGCGGTCTACCGGTATTAAACCAAGGCTGCTTGGCAAGTCTCGGTCCAATCCGGAAATGTTTAATCCCCACACACGAAAGAATGGTAGAAATGACCACCGGAGGAGAAAGAAGCGCCGGAATGCAAAACGGACAACGGGGAAAATGCTCGAATGCATGAGACGAACACGTATGCAAATGTAATGCACATGATGACATGATATGAGATGCATGACAACGACAACAACACACGGAGACAAAGACCCGAACCCGAGAAAATAAAATAACTTAACGCTGGAAACGGCAAGAGTTGGAGTACAAATTGGGAAAGTTACATCCGGCGTGTTACAACACTCTACCACTATGAAAGGATCTCGTCCCGAGATCTAGGACTGAAAGAACGCCGGGTACTCAGAACAGAGGTGATCCTCGCGTTCCCAGGTAGCTTCACGGTCAGGATGGTGTGACCACTTGACTTTGAGAAATTTGATTGACATATTGCGAGTCTTGCGTTCAGTCTCTTCAAGAATAGCAACTGGGTGCTCACGATAGGAGAGATCTTCTTGGAGCTCAATGTCCTCGAAGTTGACGGTGTGGTCAGGAGTCTTGAAGCACTTTCGAAGCTGAGAGACATGGAACACGTCATGAACATTTGCAAAGTTTGAAGGAAGCTCGAGTTAATAGGCGAGATCGCCTCTCTTGCTGACAATCTTGAAAGGTCCCACGTATCTGGGGGCAAGCTTCCCTTTGATACCGAAGCGACGAGTACCTTTCATAGGAGAGACGCGGAGGTAAACATGATCTCCGATCTCGAAAGCCAAATCACGATGCTTACTATCATAGTAGCTCTTCTGGCGGGATTGGGCTGCTTTGAGGTTATCTCGAATGACTTTGCACATTTCCTCTGCCTCTGTGATTAAGTCATTACCCAAAAGCTGACGTTCACCGGTTTCGGACCAGTTGAGAGGGGTACGGCACTTCCTGCCATACAGAATTTCAAATGGGCCCTTGCCCGAACTTGCTTGAAAGCTGTTGTTGTAGGAGAATTCAGCATAAGGAAGACAATCCTCCCACTTCATGCCGAAGGAGATCACACAAGCCCTGAGCATATCTTCAAGAATCTGGTTGACACGCTCGACTTGACCGCTAGTTTGAGGATGGAAAGCTGTGCTGAAGCGGATGTTAGTGTCCATGGCCTTCTGAAAAGAATCCCAAAACTTTGAGGTAAAGATGCTGCCACGGTCTGAAGAGATCACTTGTGGAATACCGTGTAGAGAGAAAATTTGAGAGGTATAGAGTTCCGCCAATTGAGCTGCAGTGATTGACTCTTTGATAGGCAGAAAGTGAGCCACTTTAGTGAGTTTGTCGATGACAACGAATATAGCATCATTGCCACGCTTGGACTTTGGGAACCCAGTCATGAAGTCCATCTCAATATGGTCAAACTTCCATTCTGGAATGGCAAGAGGTTGGAGGAGACCCGCTGGCCTTTGGTGTTCTGCCTTTACTCTTCTACAGACATCACATTCATTCAGGAATTGAGCAATCTCGTGCTTCATTCGAGTCCACCAATAAGCTTGCTTAAGGTCCTGATACATCTTCGTGCTCCCAGGGTGGATGGAGAGGAGAGAATTGTGAGCCTCGTTCATGATCACTTTACGGAGGTCACCTTTGGGTACAAAAATATGATCCTTGAAGAAGAGAGTGTCCTTGTCATCAAGGCGGTAGCACTTGTACTTGGGTTGACTCTTGGCAATCCCAATCTTCACCTTTTTCACCATAGCATCAAGAAGCTGGGCTTGGCGAATCTGGTCTTCCAAGGTAGGAGAGACTTGAAGGTTGGCGAGGAAACCTTGAGGAATAACTTGCAGATTAAGTTTGCGGAAAGCTTCACAAAGCTCGGGTTGATAAGGCTTGAGAATCAGACTGTTGCAATAAGCCTTTCTGCTCAATGCATCAGCAATCACATTGGCCTTGCCTGGAGTATACTCGATACTCAGATTATACTCTTGAATCATTTCGACCCATCGAGTTTGCCTGAGGTTGAGATTAGGCTGAGTGAAGATGTACTTGAGACTCTTGTGATCAGTGAAAATGTCCACTTTTCTTCCCAATAAGAGATGTCTCCAAGTCAAAAGAGCATGCACAACTGCTGCCAACTCGAGATCATGAGTGGGGTAGTTCTTCTCGTTGGGATTCAACTGGCGAGAGGTATAAGCAACAACTTTCTTCTCTTGCATCAATACTGCGCCAAGACCCTGGAGAGAGGCATCACAAAAGACCTCGTACGGCTTGGATTCATCAGGAGGAGTCAGAACTGGAGCAGTGATCAATTTCTCTTTCAAAGTGTTAAAAGCAATGTCACACTCCGGAGACCAAACGTACTTGACGTGCTTCTGAAGAAGATTTGAGAGAGGCTTCGCGATCTTAGAAAAGTTTTCAACGAATCTTCGGCAGTAGCTTGCGAGACCGAGGAAGCTACGGAGTTGCTTCACGTTCTGAGGAGGTTCCCAATTCACAATTGTAGACACCTTCTCAGGATTCACAGCAATGCCCTTGGCAGAGATGATATGACCAAGATAAAGAACCTCATCGAGCCAAAATTCGCACTTGGAGAACTTGGCGTAGAACTGATATTCCCTCAGCTTATCGAGCACCAAACGCAAGTGCTTGGCATGATCTTCCTTGTTTTTCGAGAAAACCAGAATGTCGTCGAGATAGACCAAAACGAAGTCATTGGTGTAGGCGTTGAAGATGAAGTTCATCATGCGAGAGAAAGTCGGAGGAGCGTTGACGAGGCCAAAAGACATGACAGTGTATTCATATGAACCATAGCTTGTCCTGAAAGCCGTCTTGGGAATATCTTGCTCACGGATTCGAATCTGATGATAACCCATACGGAGATCAAGCTTGGAGAATACTTGGGCACCTTTGAGTTGTTCGAACAGCTCGTTGATGTTGGGAAGTGGATATTTGTTCTTGATGGTCTTCTTGTTCAATGGACGGTAATCAACACAAAGTCGGTCCGTTCCATCCTTCTTCTTCACAAAAAGAACACCACAACCCCACGGAGAAGAACTAGGCCGGATGAGACCCATTTTCTCTTGAATATCGAGTTGCTTCTTCAGCTCCTTCAACTCTTCAGGTCCGAGCTTGTAAGGACGCTTGCACACAGGTTCCGTGCAAGGCTCAAGATCAATAACGAATTCAACTGGCCGGTGCGGAGGCATTCCTGGAAGCTCTTCTGGAAAGACGTCTTGATATTCGCAAACGACTGGAATTTGCGAGATAGCATCCAGTTCACCCTTCTCATTGAGAGAAAACAGACGGATAGTATCATCACGAGCGGCAAAGACAATTACATCCTCAGACGAATGAGTCAATTTAATCTGTCTGGCTGCACAATCAAGCTGAGCCTTGTGCTTAGAGAGCCAATCCATCCCGAGAATAAGATCAATATCCGAGTTACCAAGAACCATTGGAGAAGCCAGAAACTTGAACTCACCCATCATGATAGAAATATCCGGAATCTCGTGGCTAGCGAGAAAACATTTACCCGGAGAGACAACTGCTAACGGTTTATGCATAACTTGGGAAGTCAACTCATGCTTAGATGCAAAAGGCTTTGAGATGAAACAATGAGATGCACCAGTATCAAAAAGAACTTTTGCGGGAACATAGTTAACAGGAAGGTTACCCATGATGACATCTGATGAATCCTCTGCCTGAGCTGCATTCATCAAGTTGACCTTGGCATGCTTGGGGTTATGCTTGACCACAGCTGTACTTGCCGATCTGACAGTGGAGGAGGAGGAGGAAGACGCCTCTGGTTGAAACACTTGTTGGCATAGTGACCATTCTGTTGGCACTTGTTGCACGTGACCTCTGAAAGCGGACGGTGATACGGAGCACTCGATCTTGGAGCTTGAGACGAAGTCTTGTTCTGAAAGCCAGGGTTGGGTGGGTGGGAAGATCCACTGCCACCTTTGCTCTTCTGCTGATATGGCTGACGGAACGGAGGAGGAGGAAGCCAATACTTCTGCTGCTTCGCCACTTGAGTAGAGGAAGAAGGAGTAACATCTCTGACTCGCTTCTTGGAAGCATCACACCTCAACTGAGCGGCCTCTTGCTTCAATGCCATGTTGTAGAACTCATCGTATCTCAAGGGCTCGAAGAGAACAAGAGCTAGCTGAATTTCTTCTCTGAGACCACCCTTGAACTGGTATATCATGCTCTTCTCATCAGGTACGTCCTGCTTAGCAAAGTGGGCGAGCTTCTGGAACAACTTGTTGTAGTCATAGACAAACAAAGAGCCTTGCTTCAGGTTGCGGAATTCCTCACGCTTGCTTTCAACCACGCTCTAAGGAATATGATGAGCTCAGAAATCTTGACGGAATTCATCCCAAGTGATAACACGTCCACCTCTGGAATCCTTGTACTGCCGGAACCATTCTGCAGCTTGATCTTTGAGTTGGAAGGAAGCGAACTTGACGAAGTCCTCAGGCCTGACATTACTGCACTCGAAATGCTTGCACAGATCCACAAGCCAATCGTCAGCATCGGTTGCCTCAACACAATTGCTGAAAGTCTTTGGCCCATTAGCAAGGAACTGGTTGAGTGTAGCAAAGTGATTCTGATTGTTGCCTTGATTCCCTTGGTTGCCTTGATTGCGCTCTTGGAGAATTTGCATGATCAACTGTGTGTTTGCATTGGTTGCGGCCATCATAGCTTGCCATGCCTCCAGAGGAGGTGGAGGTGGTGGCGGATCAGGATTCAGAGTCGTGCGCGTTGGAGGAGCCATCCTGAAGAGGTTGACATCCATTAGCACATTGATAGACAAATATTGGAGCTGAATCCAACGGAATGAAAATTGCAACATATAGTCTTCACATCCGAACAAAATGAACGAATGCATTCCTCTTGAAATGGTCACATATCCATAAATTGAGAAGCCACTTGGAATTTAGGTAGAGAAATAAATCAACAAGGTACGGATCAAGAACGAATAATCAGTAAGAAATCCCAATCTCAAACCAATATCCGTGGAAGAAGAACTAGAGCTACTAGAATTCCCACCTATGAAACTCCCGAACCTTTCCGGTTATGCAATCAGGTGTTGGGGATACAGGGGAAGCATAATATCTCACCCAAACTAGCAAATCCTACATCCAGCTGTATCCATCCTTCAACACATAACCGAGAAAAACATCGGAAACCATCTACCTCAACCTTCCAAAAACATCCGTTATACAAGTTATGGCGATACTCCCGAACTCCCGCCCCAGTACTGGGTGGCGTCGAGGTTATCTCACCAACGAACTGCATAAAAGAGATTTTCGATGTCGGCGTACTAAACTCAGGTATTCCAGAACTGCAACGATAAAATTATGACGACAACACCTCAGAGCTCAACTCCCCGGGACACTTCCACAAAACCCCTGACAGGAGGCACCAAGACAATGTTCTCATCATAAAACCATCGGAACGATTCCAAGATACCCGCGTGATCCTAAAAAAAATTTAGTGAAATTTGAGAAGAGAAGAGTCAAAACTCTACGTCAGGATGCCTTAACAGAGCGATGAGGAGACTGGGAAGTAAAAAGAATTCCTAAACTCTCCGATATATAATTCCTAAATGACTCAAAACATTTTTTCTAGACACAACTCGGCCGCTAATAACGATCAAGCAATGGGGCTCCTAAGGTCGGGGATGGCTCTGATACCAACTTGTAACACCCTCGATGCGACTATATCTCCCACGTGTCAAGGCACGACTTAGAGGCATAATCGCATTGAAGGCATATGTCGCAAGTTAGGCAATCTTCATAACATCCCATGTAATATAGATAATAAAAGGGGAGATAACATAGTTGGCTTACACTCGCCACGTCAATCAAGTACATAAATAACATTACATCATCCAAACACTCATGGCCCGACTACGGCGCCAAAATAAAAGATAACCCAACATGCGACACGGTCCCGATCACCCCCAACTGGGCACCACTACTGATCATCAGGAAAGGGAACATAGTAACATTGAGAGTCCTCGTCGAACTCCCACTTGAGCTCAAACGCGCCAGCTGGAGCGGAATCATCAGGCCCTGCATCTGGTGAAATAGTAATCTGTGAGCCACAGGGACTCAGCAATCTCGCACCCTCGCGATCAAGACTATTTAAGCTTATAGGTAAGGCAAGGTAAATATAAGTGGAGCTGCAGCAAGCGACTAGCAGATATGGTGGCTAACTTATTCGCAAAAGAGAGCGAGAAGAGGAGGCAAGGCACGAGCGAGAAACTAGAGAGCAACCTGCGTAAAACATTACTCCAACACCGTGTCCACTTCCCGGACTCCGTCGAGAAGAGGCCATCATGGTAACACACTCAGTTGATTCATTTTAATTAAATTAAGGTTCAAGTTATCTACAACCGGACATTAACAAATTCCCATCTTCCCATAACCGCGGGCACGGATTTCGAAAGTTCAAATCCCTGCAGGGGAGTCCCAACTTAGCCCATGACAAGCTCTCATGGTCAACAAAGGAATAGACCTCCTCCCAAGACGTTTCGATCAGGCTCGGTATCTCGGTTCTTCAAGACACTTCGACAGGTTAAAACAAGACCAGCAACACCGCCCGAATGTGCCGACAAATCCCGATAGGAGCTGCCCATATCTCGTTCTCAGGGCACACTCAGATTGTCCAAACTTCCAGTAGGCCAGCCCAGAGTTGCCCCTAGTGGCCACCGGCGGCTGACGAGGTGGACCAACACTCAGAGGAGCACTGGCCCGGGGGGTTCAAAATAAGATGACCCTCGGGCTCCGGAAACCCAAGGGAAAAAGAGGCTAGGTGGCAAATGGTAAAACCAAGGTTGGGCATTGCTGGAAAAGCATTAATCAAGGCGAACTATCAAGGGGTTCCCATTATAACCCAACCGCGTAAGGAACGCAAAATCCGGGAACATAACACCGATATGACAGAAACTAGGGCGGCAAGAGTGGAACAAAACACTAGGCGAGAGGCCGAGCCTTCCACCCTTTACCAAGTATATAGATGCATTAAGATAACAAGATAATATAATGATATCCCAACAAGTAAATAAATGTTCCAACAAGGAACGGCCTTCAATCTTCACCTACAACTAGCAACGCTATAAGAGGGGCTGAGCAAAGCGGTAACATAGCCAATCAACGGTTTGCTAGGACATGGTGGGTTAGAGGTTTGACATGGCAATTTGGGAAGCTTGAAAGCAAGTGGTAGGCATCGTAGCATTGGCATAGCAAAAGAGCGAGCAAACTAGCATAGCAAAGATAGTAGTGATTTCGAGGGTATGATCATCTTGCCTGCACAGTTGTCATAGTTGACTGGATCCTCGAAAGCAAACTCAACGGGCTCCTCGTTAGCGAACTCGTCTCCCGTCTCTACCCAAACAAGACAAACAAGCAACAAGGAAACAATCAACCATGTGCAAGGATCAAACAAGATGATGCAAAGATGATATGCTATGCGGGATGCGATGCGGGATGCATATGCAAGATTTGACAAGGGATGCATGAACCTGGCCTCAACTTGGGAATCCAAGTGTGCCACTGGAAATATGAGATGAAATCGCTTGAAAACGATATAAAGAACGCCGGAATCGGAGTTACGGTTTGAAAATGGCAAGCGATTCAAATATGGCACCGGTCTGCGATTTACAGCAAGTAGCCAACTAAATGCAACAAAATGAACATGCTACAGCACCCAAACATGACAAACAAATACATGGCAGAGATGCATTCAAGATGCTTAACAAAAGTCTAGCACTGAGCTACGGCCAATTCATCCATTAACAGGTTCAAACAAGCATGGAAAAAATGCATATGGCAAACAGATCTCAGACTTAGTGAAATTAACACTTGTCTGGAATTTCAGATCAGATAGCACTCTTTGGAGCAACAAAACTACATGCTACAGGACCTGAACATGGCAAACTAAAACATGGCATGGAGCTACTCAAAGAGCTTAACAAAAGTCCCTTAGTGACCTTGAGCCAAAAGGGATCAGAAAATACAACTGCAAGCATGTGAACATAGCAAAAACATAACCAGTTCTCAGACTTGGTGAAAACTGGAGCATGCTGAAAACAGATATCAAGTAGGCATGTTTACGAGCTCGATGCACTCACTACAGAGCAAGTCATGGTACTCTAAGCTTACAACTATCAAGAATACACAAAATGCAAGCTAGATATGGCAAGAACAATAGCATAGCATGCACGGATCAACTACAACATCATCGGCAAAATCGCTAACAAGTAGACAATCTGCCCAGATTCACAAAGTAGCAAAGGTAGAGCTCGATTTACTCAAGCTAGGGTGCTCCATAATTGCAAACAAAGACATGGATGGATAGAGCACTACAATATTAACAAAACATCCTTACTGATCATCGTCAAAAGAGGCACAGATCACTAGGAAACAACATGAACATATGGCATCATGAGATAAACAGCTCAAGGACTTAGTAGAATTGCTAAGTCCCTGAAATCAGCATTACCAAGTGCACCACTTTGCAAGCTCGTGCTAGTCACCACACACATCACAAAAATACATGGGCTGCACCTGTAGAAAGATGGCAAAACCCTTAACAAAACATATGTAGAACTCATGGGCATATCATGCACACAATAATCATGGCAAAAATGACAAATATATAAATGGAGTAGCAGATCTGACAATTATCTCAAGTAGCCCTCTTCTAACAGCATTTCTGGCATCAAGATGAACTCAAATGAAAATGATGCAATGGAATGAAATGATGTACTCTCTGAGATGAACATTTTGATATACTATATGTCCAAATCGGAGCTACGGATGCAAAGATACGGCGCCATGAACAGGAGCATATGGACTAGGAAAATCCGGGAACTTAGAAAAAAAAGAACCACCAGATCTAGGGTTTCTTCGGCGGTTACTGTAGCCGACGGGCTCGAGGTCGCCGGCGACGGATCCGACTGGAAAGAGCTCGGCGGTGGCTCGGGGACGCGGGGGCCGTCGAGGGCGCAGCCGGCGACGAGGCTGGACGACGGCGGAGGGTGGCCGGAGAGGGCACCACGGGGCTCAGGCACGGCGAGGTGGCCTCGGGCGGCGCCGGAGTCCACTGCGGCGGGGCGGCGCCGGAGGTGGACGTTGACGCGGTGGCGGCGGGCGGCGGGGCGCGGCGCCGGCGTCGGGGCGAGGAGGCAGGCGGCGGAGCGAGGAGGCAGGCGGCGGGGCGCGCGTGTGGGCCGGGAGGGCCCCTCGCGGGCCGAGCGGGCCGGCGGTGGGAGGAGGCGGCGATGTGGGCGCGGCTGCCCACGTGGCGGCTCGCGGTTGGCGGGGCGATTTCGTCCGCCCAGGATGGACGTGTCCGGCGGCGATGTGAGGGGATTTTTTAGGGTTTAAGACGAGGGGAATCCGGGATTTTGGAGGAGGGGCTATATATAGGCATAGAGGGAGCTAGGAGAGTCCAAATGAGGTGCGGTTTTCGGCCACGCGATCGTGATCGAACGCTCTAGATGATGGAGAAGGTTTAGGTGGGTTTTGGGCCAAATTGGAGGAGTGTTGGGCTGCAACACACACGAGGCCTTTTCGGTCCCTCGGTTAACCGTTGGAGTATCAAAAGAAGTCCAAATGATACGAAACTTGACAGGCGGTCTACCGATAGTAAACCAAGGCCGCTTGGCAAGTCTCGGTCCAATCCAGAAATTTTTAATCCCCACACACTAAAGAATGGTAGAAATGACCACCGGAGGAGAAAGAAGCGTCGGAATGCAAAACGGACAACGGGGAAAATGCTCGAATGCATGAGATGAACACGTATGCAAATGCAATGCACATGATGACATG
This sequence comes from Triticum urartu, assembly GCF_056163025.1. NCBI lineage: Eukaryota > Viridiplantae > Streptophyta > Magnoliopsida > Poales > Poaceae > Triticum > Triticum urartu. Next base: position 444,377,338 of record NC_141879.1, on the reverse strand, counting down.
AGATGAGATGCATGACAACGACAACAACACACGGAGACAAAGACCCGAAACCGAGAAAATAAAATAACTTAACGCCGGAAACGGCAAGAGTTGGAGTACAAATTGGGAAAGTTACATCCGGGGTGTTACAAGCAACCCTGCAACCAAATAACAAAGAGTCTCTTGTTTCCCCAACACACCCAATACAATGGTAAATTGTATAGGTGCGCTAGTTCGGCGAAGAGATGGTGATACAAGTGGTATATGGATAGTAGATAAAGGTATTTGTAATCTGAAATTATAAAAACAGCAAGGTAACAAGTGATAAAAGCGAGCGTAAACGGTATTGCGATGCTAGCAAACAAGGCCTAGGGTTCATACTTTCGCTAGTGTAAGTTCCCTCAACAATACTAACATAATTGGATCATAAAACTATCCCTCAACATGCAACAAAGAGTCACTCCAAAGTCACTAATAGCGGAGAACGAACGAAGAGATTATGGTAGGGTACAAAACCACCTCAAAGTTATTCTTTCCAATCAATCCGTTGGGCTATTCCTATAAGTGTCACAAACAGCCCTAGAGTTCGTACTAGAATAACACCTTAAGACACAAATCAATCAAAACCCTAATGTCACCTAGATACTCCAATGTCACCTCAAGTATCCGTGGGTATGATTATACGATATGCATCACACAATCTCAGATTCATCTATTCAACCAACACAAAGGACCTCAAAGAGTGCCCCAAAGTTCTACCGGAGAATCACGACGAAAACGTGTGCCAACCCCTATGCATAGGTTCCCAATGTCACGAAACCCGCAAGTTGGTCACCAAAACATACATCAAGTGGCACGTGATATCCCATTGTCACCACAGATATTCACGGCAAGACATACATCAAGTGTTATCAAGTCTTTAAAGACTCAATCCGATAAGATTACTTCAAGGGGAAAACTCAATTCATTACAAGAGAGAAGAGGGGGGAAGAAACATCATAGGATCCAAATATAATAGCAAAGCTCGCGATACATCAAGATTGTATCATCTCAAGAACACGAGAGAGAGAGATCAAACACATAGCTACTGGTACATACCCTCAGCCCCGAGGGGGAACTACTCCCTCCTCGTCATAGAGAGCACCGGGATCATGAAGATGGCCACTGGAGAAAGATTGCCCCCTCCGGCAGGGTGCCGGAACGGGTCTTGATTGGTTTTTGGTGGCTACGGAGGCTTCTGGCGGCGGAACTCCCGATCTATTATGCGTTCTGGAAGTTTTAGGGTACGATGATATATATGGGTGCAGGAAGTACGTCGGAGGAGCCACGGGGGCCCCACGAGGCAGGGGGCGTGCCCTAGGGGGTGGGCGCGCCCCCCACCCTCGTGGGCAGCCCGTGTCTCCCCTGACGTGCACTCCAAGTTCCCTGGGTTGCTTTCCTTCCAAAAATAACTTCTCGAGTTGATTTCGTTCCGTTTCGACTCCGTTTGATATTCCTTTTTCTCGAAACACTGAAATAGGCATAAAACAGCAAATCTGGGCTGGGCCTCCGGTTAATAGGTTAGTCCCAAAAATAATATAAAAGTGGAAAATAAAGCCCAATATTGCCTAAAACAGTAGATAAGATAGCATGGAGCAATCAAAAATTATAGATACGTTGGAGACGTATCAAGCATCCCCAAGCTTAATTCTTGCTCGTCCTCGAGTAGGTAAATGATAAAAAGATAATTTTTGATGTGGAATGCTAGTTGGCATAATTTCAATGTAATTCTTCTTACTTGTGATATGAATATTCAGATCCGAAAGATTCAAGACAAAAGTTCATATTGACATAAAAATAATAATACTTCAAGCATACTAACTAAGCAATTATGTCTTCTCAAAATAACATGGCCAAATAGAGCTATCCCTACAAAATCATACAGTCTGGCTATGCTCCATCTTGACCACACAAAATATTTAAATCATCCACAACACCAATGACAAGCCAAGTAATTGTTTCATACTTTTGATGTTCTCAAACTTTTTCAATCTTCACGCAATATATGAGCGTGAGCCATGGACATAGCACTATAGGTGGAATAGAATGGTGGTTGTGGAGAAGACAAAAGGGAGAAGATAGTCTCACATCAACTAGGTGTATCAACGGGCTATGGAGATGCCCATCAATAGATATCAATGTGAGTGAGTAGGGATTGCCATGCAACGGATGCACTAGAGCTATAAGTGTATGAAAGCTCAAAAAGAAACTAAGTGGGTGTGCATCCAACTTGCTTGCTCACGAAGACCTAGGGCATTTTGAGGAAGCCCATCATTGGAATATACAAGCCAAGTTCTATAATGTAAAATTCCCACTAGTATATGGAAGTGACAACATAGGAGACTCTCTATCAGGAAGATCATGGTGCTACTTTGAAGCACAAGTGTGGTAAAAGGATAGTAGCATTGCCCCTTCTCTCTTTTTCTCTCATTTTTTTTATTTGGGCCTTCTCCTTTTTTAATGGCCTCTTTTTTCTCTTTTTTTATTTGGGCTTCTTTGGCCTCTTTTATTTACTTATTTTTTGTCCGGAGTCTCATCCTAACTTGTGGGGGAATCATAGTCTCCATCATCCTTTCCTCACTCGGACAATGCTCTAATAATGATGATCATCACACTTTTATTTATTTACAACTTGATGATACAACTCGATACTAGAACAAAGATGACTCTTATGAATGCCTCCGGCGGTGTACCGGGATATGCAATGAATCAAGAGTGACAAGTATGAAAGAATTATGAACGGTGGCTTTGCCACAAATACAATGTCAACTACATGATCATGCTAAGCAATATAACAATGATGGAGTGTGTCATAATCACCGGAACGGTGGAAAGTTGCATGGCAATATATCTTGGAATGGCTATGGAAATGCCATAATAGGTAGGTATGGTGGCTGTTTTGAGGAAGGTATATGGTGGGTTTATGGTACCGGCGAAATTTGCGCGGTACTAGAGAGGCTAGCAAGGGTGGAAGGGTGAGAGTGCGTATAATCCATGGAATCAACATTAGTCATAAAGAACTCACATACTTATTGGAAAAATCTATTAGTCATCGAAACAAAGTACTACGCGCATGCTCCTAGGGGGATAGATTGGTAGGAAAATACCATCGCTCGTCCCTGACCGCCACTCATAAGGAAGACAATCGATAAACACCTCATGCTCCGACTTCGTTACATAACGGTTCACCATACGTGCATGCTACGAGAATCACAAACTTCAACACAAGTATCTCTCAAATTCACAACTACTCAACTAGCATGACTCTAATATCACCATCCTCATATCTCAAAACAATCATCAAGTGTCAAACTTCTCTTAGTATTCAACACACTCATAAGAGAATTTTATTATTCTTGAATACCTAGCATATTAGGATTTTAAGCAAATTACCATGCTATTTTAGACTCTCAAAATAATATAAGTGAAGCATTAGAGTTCATCTATTTCTTCAAAATAAAACTACCACCATGCTCTAAAAGATATAAGTGAAGCACTAGAGCAAATGACAAACTACTCCGAAAGATATAAGTGAAGATCAATGAGTAGTCGAATAATTATGCAACTATGTGAAGACTATCTAACATTCAATAATTTCAGATCTTGGTATTCTATTTAAACAGCAAGCAAAGCAAAATAAAATGACATCTAAGAATAGCAATCATCATGTGAAGAAGCAAAAACTTAGGATCAACCGAAACTAACCTGATAGTTGTTGAAGAAGAAATGTGGGATGACAACCGGGGCATCCCCAAGCTTAGACGCTTGAGACCTCTTGAAATATTATCTTGGGGTGCCTTGGGCATCCCCAAGCTTGAGCTTTTGTGTCTCCTTAATTCCTCTCATATCACAGTCTCCCTAAATCTCAAAAGCTTCATCCGCACAAAACTCAACAAGGACTCGTGAGATAAGTTAGTATAAACCATTGCCAAAACCTTATCATACTCTACTGTAGCAAATCACTAAAATTATTATTCAACATTGCATACTAAATGCCTCTGCATATTTAATAGTCCTATCCTCAAATAGAATCATTAAAGAAGCAAACATATGCAAACAATGCAAACATAACAGCAATCTGCCTAAACAGGATAGTCTGTAAAGAATGCTGCAACATCCATACTTCCCTAGATCCAAAAATTATGAAAGAAAATTCCCACTGTATTAAATTTATCATATCTTAATATGCAAAAGGTTTCAACATTTTATCACATTCTGACTTTTCTAGGGAATTATTGCAACAGCGGTAAACTTTCTGTTTTCAAACAGCAACATGTGGACTTCTAACATAGGCATAGTAAAGGCTATCAATGCCACTTTTATTGAAATAAAATATGCAAAACATTGTTATAAATAACAGCAAGCAAATCCTAACAAAATAAATTGACGCTCCAAGCAAAACACATATCATGTGGTGAATAAAAATATAGCTCCGAGTAAAGTTACCGATGAACGAAGACGAAAGAGGGGATGTCTTACGGGGCATCCCCAAGCTTAGGCTCTTGGCTATCCTTGAATATTACCTTGGGGTGCCTTGGGAATACCCAATCTTAGGCTCTTGCTACTCCTTATTCCATAGTCCATCGAATCCTTACCCAAAACTTGAAAACTTCACAACACAAAACTTAACAGAAAACTCGTAAGCTCCGTTAGTATAAGAAAATAAATCACCACTTCAAGGTACTGTAATGAAATCATTCTTTATTTATATTGGTGTTAAACCTACTGTATTCCAACTTCCCTATGCTTTATAAACTATTTTACTAGCCATAGATTCATCAAAATAAGTAAACAACACATGAAAAACAGAATCTGTCAAAAACAGAACACTCTGTAGTAATCTGGATCAAACGTATACTCCTGGAACTCATAAAATTCTAAAATAAATTTCTGGACCTGAGTAATTTATCTATTAATCACCTGCAAAAAGAATTAACTAAATAGCACTCTCCAAATAAAAATGGAAGCAATTCTTGTGAGCGCTAAAGTTTCTGTTTTTTACAGCATGATCAACAAGACTTTCCCAAAGTCTTCCCAAAGGTTCTACTTGGCACAAACACTAATTAAAAGCATAAAACCACATCTAAAAAGAGGCTAGATGAATTATTTATTACTAAACAGCAACAAAAGCAAGGAATAAAAATAAAGTTGGGTTGCCTCCCAACAAGCGCTATCGTTTAATGCCCCTAGCTAGGCACGATTGTTTCAATGATGCTCACATAAAAGATGAGAATTGAAACATAAAGAGAGCATCCTAAAGAATATTACTAGCACATTTAAGTCTAACATACTTCCTATGCATAGGGATTTTGTGAGCAAACAACTTGTGGGAACAATAATCAACTAGCATAGGAAGGTAAAACAAGCATAACTTCAAAACTTTAATCACATAGAGAGGAAACTTGATATTATTGCAATTCCTATGAGCATATATTCCTCCCTCATAATAATTTTCAGTAGCATCATGAATGAATTCAACAATATAACCAGCACCTAAAACATTCTTTTCATGATCTACAAGCATAGAAAATTTAGTACTCTCCACACAAGCAAAATTCTTCTCATGAATAATAGTGGGAGTATCATAAGAGACTTGGATACTATAAATTGTTTCCACATTAAGAGAGTAATGTTTAGAGAAGGGGTAACCATAATCATGACAAGTTTTATAAATATAATCACTACTTTTTATAGCATAAGTTTCATCACAATAATCATCATAAGTAGCAACTTTGTTCTCATCATAATCACTTTGCATATCTAAACATGGAAGGCTAAAAATATCATCATTAAGCGTAGCATCCCCAAGCTTGGGACAAACATTAATTGCAGCAAATATATTCTCAAATATGTTATCCTCATAAAACATAGCTTCCCCAAGCTTGTGCCTTTTCGTATCATAAGCATAATCACTCTCATCATTAATAGCATGGATAACACCAATAGTATAGCAATTATTATATTCTTCCAAGCAAGTGCCAAAAAGATTTGCAAGATCATAAGAAGTATCATTATCTTCCACAATTATATTTTCATGAGGCACAGTAGTAATAGGAGCAACTTTATTTGGAAGAGATACCTTTTTACCTCTCTTCCTTTTTCTTTTCTTCTTCTTCACCACATCATGTGTGAGTTCAATCCTATTTTTGGAGCTCCTTATTAATGAGATTGGTTGAATAGGAGGCTCCTCCTCGTTACCTGATTCATCATAAGAAATAATCGGAGGATATTGGGAAGTCTCTTCCCTTTCATTAGTATTCTCTTCATCTTCTAATTGTTTTCTTTTCTTTATGTAGTTGGCAATATAAGGATTATCAATGCAATTCACCACACAATACATATAAATTTTCTCTAGATCAAAATCAAGAACTCTATCAAGATTAAACTTTGGAATACCCTCAGTTATACGTTTCATTTATTCATAACCCAAAATAAGGCTAAGCTCTTTATGATGCTCAAGGGTAATCAAATTATCACAATGTTTGGACACGACTTGATCATGAAACAAATAGCATTGGAGCTTTAAATGACCATGTTCATTGCAAAGTTCACAAGGGGCACGAAAAATATTGAATCTTTAAGCACACTCATCTAGGCTTTCTTGCAACGATTTGGTTTCTAAGTACTTATGCCTCTTGCAATATCTATCTTCCCTATTTGGTGTGTACTTGCAAACCCAGTCTACTCCACAAAAATTGACATGTTTATAGGAGGCATTTTCATCATAACTAGTGCAATCATCATTAGTATTATGGATATTCAAATAATTTGTACTAACAACATTGCAATAATGCTCATCATTCAAATATTTAGTGCCAAACATTTTATAGATTTCTTCTTCTAGCACTTGAGCACAATTATCCTTTCCATCATACTCACGAAAGATATTAAAAAGGTGAAGCGTATGAGACAAACTCAATTCCATTTTTTATAGTTTTCTTTTATAAACTAAACTAGTGATAAAACAAGAAACTAGAAGACTCGATTGCAAGATCTAAAGATATACCTTCAAGCGCTAACCTCCCCGGCAATGGCGCCAGAAAAGAGCTTGATGTCTACTACACAACCTTCTTCTTGTAGACGTTGTTGGGCCTCCATGTGCAGACGTTTGTAGGACAGTAGCAAATTTCCCTCAAGTGGATGACCTAAGGTTTATCAATCCGTAGGAGGCGTAGGATGAAGATGGTCTCTCTCAAGCAACCCTGCAACCAAATAACAAAGAGTCTCTTGTGTCCCCAACACACCCAATACAATGGTAAATTGTATAGGTGCACTAGTTCGGCGAAGAGATGGTGATACAAGTGGTATATGGATAGTAGATAAAGGTATTTGTAATCTGAAATTATAAATACAACAAGGTAAAAAGTGATAAAAGTGAGCGTAAACGATATTGCAATGCTAGGAAACAAGGCCTAGGGTTCATACTTTCGCTAGTGTAAGTTCCCTCAACAATACTAACATAATTGGATCATAAAACTATCCCTCAACATGCAACAAAGAGTCACTCCAAAGTCACTAATAGCGGAGAACGAACGAAGAGATTATGGTAGGGTACGAAACCACCTCAAAGTTATTCTTTCTAATCAATCCGTTGGGCTATTCCTATAAGTGTCACAAACAGCCCTAGAGTTCGTACTAGAATAACACCTTAAGACACAAATCAATCAAAACCCTAATGTCACCTAGATACTCCAATGTCACCTCAAGTATCCGTGGGTATGATTATACGATATGCATCACACAATCTAAGATTCATCTATTCAACCAACACAAAGGACCTCAAAGAGTGCCCCAAAGTTCTATCGGAGAATCACGATGAAAACGTGTGCCAACCCCTATGCATAGGTTTCCCAATGTCACGAAACCCGCAAGTTGGTCACCAAAACATACATCAAGTGGCACGTGATATCCCATTGTCACCACAGATATTCATGGCAAGACATACATCAAGTGTTCTCAAGTGTTTAAAGACTCAATCCGATAAGATTACTTCAAGGGGAAAACTCAATTCATTACAAGAGAGAAGAGGGGGGAAGAAACATCATAGGATCCAAATATAATAGCAAAGCTCGCGATACATCAAGATCGTATCATCTCAAGAACACGAGAGAGAGAGAGAGAGAGATCAAACACATAGCTACTGGTACATACCCTCAGCCCCGAGGGAGAACTATGTTGGGTTTCGTAGTAATTTCAAAAAAATTCCTACGCACACGCAAGATCATGTGATGCATAGCAACGAGAGGGGAGAGTGTTGTCTATGTACCCACGCAGACCGACTGCAGAAGTGTTGACACAACGTAGAGGAAGTAGTCGTACGTCTTCACGATCCAGCCGATCAAGCACCGAAACTACGGCACCTCCGAGTTCGAGCACACGTTCAGCTCGATGACGATCCCCGGACTCCGATCCAGCAAAGTGTCGGGGAAGAGTTCCGTTAGCACGACGGTGTGGTGACGATCTTGATGTACTACAGCAGCAGGGCTTCGCCTAAACTCTGCTACAGTATTATCGAGGACTATGGTGGCTGGGGACACCGCACACGGCTAAGGAATAGATCACATGGATCAACTTGTGTGTTTCTGGGGTGCCTCTGCCTCAGTATATAAAGGAGCCAAGGGGGAGGGGGCCGCCGGCCAGGAGGAGGGCGCAGGAGGAGTCCTACTCCTCCCGGGAGTAGGACTCCCCCCCCCCAATCCTAGTTGGACTAGGATTCCCCGAGGGGGGAAGAGAGAGAGGGGGCCGGCCACCTCTCCTAGTCCTAATAGGACTAGGGGAGGGGGGAGGCGCGCGGACACCTTGGGCTGCCCCTTTCTCCTTTCCACTAAAGCCCATTTCGAGACTCCTCGTCATGTCCGTGATCACATCCGGGACTCCGAACAACCTTCGGTACATCAAAATGCATAAACTCATAATATAACTATCATCGTAACCTTAAGCGTGGGGACCCTACGGGTTCGAGAACAATGTAAACATGACCGAGACACGTCTCCGGTCAATAACCAATAGCGGGACCTGGATGCCCATATTGGCTCCTACATATTCTACGAAGATCTTTATCGGCCAGACCGCATAACAACATACGTTGTTCCCTTTGTCATCGGTATGTTACTTGCCCGAGATTCGATCGTCGGTATTCCAATACCTAGTTCAATCTCGTTACCGGCAAGTCTCTTTACTCGTTCTGTAATACATCATCCCGCAACTAACCCATTTAGTTGCAATGCTTGCAATGCTTAAGTGATGTGCATTACCGAGAGGGCCGAGAGATACCTCTCCAACAATCGGAGTGACAAAACCTAATCTCGAAATACGCCAACCCAACATGTACCTTTGGAGACACCTGTAGTACTCCTTTATAATCACCCAGTTACGTTGTGACGTTTGGTAGTACCCAAAGTGTTCCTCCGGTAAACGGGAGTTGCATAATCTCATAGTTATAGGAACATGTATAAGTCATGAAGAAAGCAATAGCAACATACTAAACGATCGGGTGCTAAGCTAATGGAATGGGTCATGTCAATCAGATCATTCTCTTAATGATGTGATCTCGTTAATCAAATAACAACTCATTGTTCATGGTTAGGAAACATAACCATCTTTGATTAACGAGCTAGTTAAGTAGAGGCATACTAGTGACAATTCGTTTGTCTATGTATTCACACATGTATTATGTTTCCGGTTAATACAATTCTAGCATGAATAATGAACATTTATCATGATTATAAGGAAATAAATAATAACTTTATTATTGCCTCTAGGGCATATTTCCTTCAGTCTCCCACTTGCACTAGAGTCAATAATCTAGATTACACCGTAATGATTCTAACACCCATGGAGCCTTGGTGTTGATCATGTTTTGCTCGTGGAAGAGGCTTAGTCAATGGGTCTGCAATATTCAGATCTGTATGTATCTTGCAAATCTCTATGTCTCCCACCTGGACTAGATCCCGGATGGAATTGAAGCGTCTCTTGATGTGCTTGGTTCTCTTGTGAAATCTGGATTCCTTTGCCAAGGCAATTGCACCAGTATTGTCACAAAAGATCTTCATTGGACCCGATGCACTAGGTATGACACCTAGATCGGATATGAACTCCTTCATCCAGACTCCTTCATTTGCTACTTCCGAAGCAGCTATGTATTCCGCTTCACATGTAGATCCCGCTACAACGCTTTGTTTAGAACTACACCAACTGACAGCTCCATCGTTTAATGTAAACACGTATCCGGTTTGCGAATCGTCCGGATCAGTGTCAAAGCTTGCATCAACGTAACCTTTTACGACGAGCTCTTTGTCACCTCCATATACGAGAAGCATATCCTTAGTCCTTTTTAGGTATTTCAGGATGTTCTTGACCGATGTCCAGTGATCCACTCCTGGATTACTTTGGTACCTCCCTGCTAGACTTATAGCAAGGCACACATCAGGTCTGGTACACAGCATTGCATACATGATAGATCCTATCGCTGATGCATAGGGAACATCTTTCATATTCTCTCTATCTTCTGCAGTGGTCGGGCATTGAGTCTTACTCAATTTCACACCTTGTAACACAGGCAAGAATCCTTTCTTTGCTTGATCCATTTTGAACTTCTTCAAAATTTTGTCAAGGTATGTTGTTTGTGAAAGTCCAATTAAGCGTCTTGATCTATCTCTATAGATTTTAATGCCTAATATGTAAGCAGCTTCACCGAGGTCTTTCATTGAAAAACTCTTATTCAAGTATCCCTTTATGCTATCCAGAAATTCTATATCATTTCCAATTAATAATATGTCATCCACATATAATATCAGAAATGCTACAGAGCTCCCACTCACTTTCTTGTAAATATAGGCTTCTCCAAAAGTCTGTATAAAACCAAATGCTTTGATCACACTATCAAAACGTTTATTCCAACTCCGAGAGGCTTGCACCAATCCATAAATGGATCGCTGGAGCTTGCACACTTTGTTAGCCCCCTTTGGATCGACAAAACCTTATGGTTGCATCATATACAACTCTTCTTCCAGAAATCCATTCAGGAATGCAGTTTTGACATCCATCTGCCAAATTTCATAATCATAAAATGCGGCAATTGCTAACATGATTCGGACAGACTTAAGCATCGCTACAGGTGAGAAGGTCTCATCGTAGTCAATCCCTTGAACTTGCCGAAAACCTTTTGCGACAAGTCGAGCTTTGTAGACAGTAATATTACCGTCAGCGTCAGTCTTCTTCTTGAAGATCCATTTATTCTCAATTGCTTTCCGATCATCGGGCAAGTCAACCAAAGTCCATACTTTGTTCTCATACATGGATCCCATCTCAGATTTCATGGCTTCAAGCCACTTTACGGAATCTGGGCTCACCATCGCTTCTTCATAGTTCGTAGGTTCATCATGATCTAGTAGCATGACTTCTAGAACGGGATTACCGTACCACTCTGGTGCGGATCTTACTCTGGTTGATCTACGAGGTTCAGTAGTATCTTGTTCTGAAGTTTCATGATCATCATCATTAGCTTCCTCACTAACTGGTGTAGGTGTCATAGAAACAGTTTTCTGTGATGTACTACTTTCCAATAAGGGAGTAGGTACAGTTACCTCGTCAAGTTCTACTTTCCTCCCACTCACTTCTTTCGAGAGAAACTCCTTCTCTAGAAAGTTTCCGAATTTAGCAACAAAAGTCTTGCCTTCGGATCTGTGATAGAAGGTGTATCCAATAGTTTCCTTTGGATATCCTATGAAGACACATTTCTCCGATTTGGGTTCGAGCTTATCAGGTTGAAGCTTTTTCACATAAGCATCGCAGCCCCAAACTTTCAGAAATGACAACTTTGGTTTCTTTCCAAACCACAGTTCATAAGGCGTCGTCTCAATGGATTTTGATGGTGCCCTATTTAACGTGAATGCGGCCGTCTCTAGAGCGTATCCCCAAAATGATAGCGGTAAATCAGTAAGAGACATCATAGATCGCACCATATCCAATATAGTACGATTACGACGTTCGGACACACCATTACGCTGAGGTGTTCCGGGTGGCGTGAGTTGTGAAACTATTCCACAATTTTTCAAATGTACACCAAACTCGTAACTCAAATATTCTCCTCCACGATCAGATCGTAGAAACTTTATTTTCTTGTTACGATGATTTTCAACTTCACTCTGAAATTCCTTGAACTTTTCAAATGTTTCAGACTTATGTTTCATTAAGTAGATATACCCATATCTGCTTAAATCATCTGTGAAGGTGAGAAAATAACGATATCCGCCACGAGGCTCAATATTCATCGGACCACATACATCTGTATGTATGATTTCCAACAAATCTGTTGCTCTCTCCATAGTACCGGAGAACGGCGTTTTGGTCATCTTGCCCATGAGGCACGGTTCGCAAGTACCAAGTGATTCATAATCAAGTGGTTCCAAAAGTCCATCAGAATGGAGTTTCTTCATGCGCTTTACACCAATATGACCTAAACGGCAGTGCCACAAATAAGTTGCACTTTCATTATCAACTCTGCATCTTTTGGCTTCAACATTATGAATATGTGTGTTACTACTATCGAGATTCAACAAGAATAGACCACTCTTCAAGGGTGCATGACCATAAAAGATATTACTCATATAAATAGAACAACCATTATTCTCTGATTTAAATGAATAACCGTCTCGCATCAAACAAGATCCAGATATAATGTTCATGCTTAACGCTGGCACCAAATAACAATTATTTAGGTCTAATACTAATCCCGAAGGTAGATGTAGAGGTAGTGTGCCGACTGCGATCACATCGACTTTGGAACCGTTTCCCACGCGCATCGTCACCTCGTCCTTAACCAATCTTCGCTTGATCTGTAGTCCCTGTTTCGAGTTGCAAATATTAGCAACAGAACCAGTATCAAATACCCAGGTGCTACTGCGAGCATTAGTAAGGTACACATCAATAACATGTATATCACATATACCTTTGTTCACCTTGCCATCCTTCTTCTCCGCAAATACTTGGGGCAGTTCCGCTTCCAGTGACCAGTCTGCTTGCAATAGAAGCACTCAGTTTCAGGCTTAGGTCCAGGTTTGGGTTTCTTCTCTTGAGTAGCAACTTGCTTGCCGTTCTTTTTGAAGTTCCCCTTCTTCTTCCCTTTGCCCTTTTTCTTGAAACTAGTGGTCTTGTTGACCATCAACACTTGATGCTCCTTCTTGATTTCTACCTCCGCAGCTTTCAGCATCACGAAGAGCTCGGGAATAGTCTTGTTCATCCCTTGCATATTATAGTTCATCACGAAGCTCTTGTAGCTTGGTGGCAGTGATTGAAGAATTCTGTCAATGACGCAATCATCTAGAAGATTAACTCCCAATTGAATCAAGTGATTATTATACCCAGACATTTTGAGTATATGCTCACTGACAGAACTGTTCTCCTCCATCTTGCAGCTATAGAACTTATTGGAGACTTCATATCTCTCAATCCGAGCATTTGCTTGAAATATTAACTTCAACTCCTGGAACATCTCATATGCTCCATGACGTTCAAAACGTCGTTGAAGTCCCGATTCTAAGCCATAAAGCATGGCACACTGAACTATTGAGTAGTCATCAGCTTTGCTCTGCCAGACGTTCATAACATCCGGCGTTGCTCCTGCAGTAGGCCTGGCACCCAGCGGTGCTTCCAGGACGTAATTCTTCTGTGCAGCAATGAGGATAATCCTCAAGTTACGGACCCAGTCCGTGTAATTGCTACCATCATCTTTCAACTTTGCTTTCTCAAGGAACGCATTAAAATTTAACGGAACAACAGCATGAGCCATCTATCTACAATCAAACATAAACAAGCAAGATACTAATCAGGTACTAAGTTTCATGATAAATTTAAGTTCAGTTAATCAAATTTATTAAAGAACTCCCACTTAGATAGACATCCCTCTAATCCTCTAAGTGATTACGTGATCCAAATCAACTAAACCATAACTGATCATCACGTGAGATGGAGTAGTTTTCAATGGTGAACATCGTTATGTTGATCATATCTACTATATGATTCACGCTCGACCTTTCGGTCTCCGTGTTCCGAGGCCATATCTGTATATGCTTGGCTCGTCAAGTATAACCTGAGTATTCCGCGTGTGCAACTGTTTTGCACCCGTTGTATTTGAACGTAGAACCTATCACACCCGATCATCACGTGGTGTCTCAGCACGAAGAACTTTCACAACGGTGCATACTCAGGGAGAACACTTCTTGATAATTTTAGTGAGAGATCATCTTATAATGCTACCGTAAATCAAAGCAAGATAAGATGCATAAAAGGATAAACATCACATGCAATCAATATAAGTGATATGATATGGCCATCATCATCTTGTGCTTGTGATCTCCATCTCCGAAGCACCGTCGTGATCACCATCGTCACCGGCGTGACACCTTGATCTCTATCGTAGCATCGTTGTCGTCTCGCCAAGCTTGTGCTTCTATGACTATTGCTACCGCTTAGTGATAAAAGTAAAGCATTACATCGCGATTGCATTGCATACAATAAAAACGACAACCATAAGGCTCCTGCCAGTTGCCGATAACTCGGTTACAAAACATGATCATCTCATACAATAAAATTCAGCATCATGCCTTCACCATATCACATCACAACATGCCCTGCAAAAACAAGTTAGACGTCCTCTACTTTGTTGTTGCAAGTTTTACGTGGCTGCTACGGGCTTAAGCAAGAACCAATCTCACCTACGCATCAAAACCACAACGATAGTTTGTCAAATAGACTCCGTTTTAACCTTCGCAAGGACCGGGCGTAGCCATACTCGGTTCAACTAAAGTTGGAGAGACAGTCGCCCGCAAGCCACCTATGTGCAAAGCACGTCGGGAGAACCGGTCTCGCGTAAGCGTACGCGTAAGGTTGGTCCGGGTCGTCTCGTCCAACAATGCCGCCGAACCAAAGTATGACATGCTGGTAGGCAGTATGACTTATATCGCCCACAACTCACTTGTGTTCTACTCGTGCATATAACATCAACATAAATAACCTAGGCTCGGATGCCACTGTTGGGTTTCGTAGTAATTTCAAAAAAATTCCTATGCACACGCAAGATCATGTGATGCATAGCAACAAGAGGGAAGAGTGTTGTCTACGTACCCATGCAGACCGACTGCGGAAGCGTTGACACAACGTAGAGGAAGTAGTCGTACGTCTTCACGATCCAGCCGATCAAGCACCGAAACTACGGCACCTCCGAGTTCGAGCACACGTTCAGCTCGATGACGATCCCCGGACTCCGATCCAGCAAAGTGTCGGGGAAGAGTTCCGTCAGCACGACGGCGTGGTGACGATCTTGATGTACTACAGCAGCAGGGCTTCGCCTAAACTCCGCTACAGTATTATCGAGGACTATGGTGGCTGGGGGCACCGCACACGGCTAAGGAATAGATCACGTGGATCAACTTGTGTGTTTCTGGTGTGCCTCTGCCTCAGTATATAAGGGAGCCAAGGGGGAGGGGGCCGCCGGCTAGGAGGAGGGCGCAGGAGGAGTCCTACTCCTCCCGGGAGTAGGACTCCCCCCCCCCAATCCTAATTGGACTAGGATTCCCCGAGGGGGGGAGAGAGAGAGGGGGCCGGCCACCTCTCCTAGTCCTAATAGGACTAGGGGAGGGGGGAGGCGCGCGGCCACCTTGGGCTGCCCCTTTCTCCTTTCCACTAAAGCCCATTAAGGCCCATATGGCTCCCGGGGGGTTCCGGTAACCTCCCGGTACTCCGGTAAAATCCCGATTTCACCCGGAACACTTCCGATGTCCAAATATAGGCTTCCAATATATCAATCTTTATGTCTCGACCATTTCAAGACTCCTCGTCATGTCCGTGATCACATCCGGGACACCGAACAACCTTCGGTACATCAAAATGCATAAACTCATAATATAACTATCATCGTAACCTTAAGCGTGCGGACCCTACGGGTTCGAGAACAATGTAGACATGACCGAGACACGTCTCCGGTCAATAACCAATAGCGGGACATGGATGCCCATATTGGCTCCTATATATTCTACGAAGATCTTTATCGGTCAGACCGCATAACAACATACGTTGTTCCTTTGTCATCGGTATGTTACTTGCCCGAGATTCGATCGTCGGTATTCCAATACCTAGTTCAATCTTGTTACCGGCAAGTCTCTTTACTCGTTCTGTAATACATCATCCCGCAACTAACTCATTTAGTTGCAATGCTTGCAAGGCTTAAGTGATGTGCATTACCGAGAGGGCCCAGAGATACCTCTCCAACAATCGGAGTGACAAAACCTAATCTCGAAATACGCCAACCCAACATGTACCTTTGGAGACACTTGTAGTACTCCTTTATAATCGCCCAGTTACGTTGTGACGTTTGGTAGTACCCAAATTGTTCCTCCGGTAAACGGGAGTTGCATAATCTCATAGTTATAGGAACATGTATAAGTCATGAAGAAAGCAATAGCAACATACTAAACGATCGGGTGCTAAGCTAATGGAATGGGTCATGTCAATCAGATCATTCTCTTAATGATGTGATCTCGTTAATCAAATAACAACTCATTGTTCATGGTTAGGAAACATAACCATCTTTGATTAACGAGCTAGTCAAGTAGAGGCATACTAGTGACACTTCGTTTGTCTATGTATTCACACATGTATTATGTTTCCGGTTAATACAATTATAGCATGAATAATAAACATTTATCATGATTATAAGGAAATAAATAATAACTTTATTATTGCCTCTAGGGCATATTTCCTTCAAACTACTCCCTCCTCGTCATGGAGAGCACCGGGATGATGAAGATGGCCACCGGAGAAGGATTGCCCCCTCCGGCAGGGTGCCGGAATGGGTCTAGATTGGCTTTCGGTGGCTACGGAGGCTTCTGGCGACGGAACTCCCGATCTATTCTGCGTTCTAGAAGTTTTAGGGTACGACGATATATATGGGTGCAGGAAGTACGTTGGAGGAGCCACGGGGGCCCCACGAGGCAGGGGGCGCGCCCCCCACCCTCGTGGGCAGCCCGTGTCTCCCCAGACGTGCACTCCAAGTTCCCTAGGTTGCTTTTCTTCCAAAAATAACTTCTCCAGTTGATTTCATTCCGTTTCGACTCCGTTTGATATTCCTTTTTCTCGAAACACTGAAATAGGCATAAAACAGCAAATCTGGGCTGGGCCTCCGGTTAATAGGTTAGTCCCAAAATAATATAAAAGTGGAAAATAAAGCCCAATATTGCCTAAAATAGTAGATAATATAGCATGGAGCAATGAAAAATTATAGATACGTTGGAGACATATCAATGGCATGTAGATCATCACCGCAAGCCATGTGGATGTGGAGGAGGAAATCTTCAATCCATACAGCGGGATCTGTTGTGACATCATATGATTCGATATTTAGGGGTTTGAAACCCTCTGGGAATTCATGATTCATAACTTCATCAGTGAAGCATAGGGGGTGTGCGGCACCTCTGTGTCGGGCTATATCCCGACGTAGTTCGTATGAGTCTTGTCTGCTGTATTCGGCCGGGCTGGATTTACTCTTGGTGTATCCGACGCGATGATCATCGTCCCATGTGGGCGCACGTGCCCGTGTCCCGTATATTGACCTTGCGATTTTTGCCTTACTGTCCAAGATGTCTTGCAGGTCCTCTGTCTTGCCCCGGGCCTTAGTATTTTTGACTGAGTGGCGACGGGGTGCAGTCTGATCTTTAGGCTGAAACGCCTCACTGGCTCGGCCGCGTGGTGGCCGGTCAGCCGCATTGTACCCTGGTGAATGAGGTTTCATTGCTTCCTCCTCAAGGTGAGGTAGTAACCTGCGTTTTGGGTAACTCTTGGATGGGCACTCGAGTTCATGCTCCTTGGCCGCAAGGATTCGGTCCACCTGTCTGCTAGCAAGTCTTGATCAGCTTGAAGCTGTTGTTGTTTCTTCTTTAGGCTTTTTGCCGTGGCCATAAGCCGGTGCTTGAAGCGCTCTTGCTCGACGGGGTCCTCAGGCACGATAAACTCGTCATCGCCGAGGCTCGCCTCGTCTTCGGAGAGAGGCATGTAATTGTCCTCCTCCGGTTCTCCATCTGTTGCCTTCTCTGGAGGGCTAGCTTGTTCGTCCTCTAGCTCTGCACCGTGCTGGAGGGGATTGTTGTTATCTTCGGCGCTATCCGGAGTGTTATTATCTCATGTGCCGGTATCACTGCTCTTGCTGTGGCGGGACTTAGAGCGGCGCTGCTGACGTCGGTGCTTGGGTTGCTTCTTGGAGGGGTCATCCTCCGCTATCTCGTCGCCATTGGCTTCTTTGGGGATGTCCACCATGTATATATCATATGATGAGGTGGCGGTCCAGTGCCCTGAGGGCGGTGGATCCTGTTCGTCTCCGGCTTCGTCGTCCATACCGTCGAAGTCTTCAGAGCCGAAGTCGAGTATGTCGGTTAAGTCGTCGACAATGGCTACTAAGTGGGTGGTGGGTGGGCAGCGAATTTCTTCGTCGTCCGCATCCCATTCTAGCCGGACATAGTTCGGCCAAGGTTCTCCTGACAGGGAGAGAGACCTTAATGAATTTAGCACATCTCCAAAAGGTGAGTGCTGAAAGATATCCGCGGAGGTGAACTCCATGATCGACATCCAGTCGGATTCGACGGGCACGGATATGAGCGGCTCAGAGTCTGTGGCCGGAGATGAATCCAGTGGTTCGGCGACACGGCTCTCGTGAGGAGTGAAGTCAATATCCGGCTCTAACGCCACTAAGAGTGCGGCCTCCATGGCGGCGTCCATCCCTCCGCTCTCGGATGGTGTGACTTGCTCCGGATTGATGGACGGAGTAGTTGCGGATGCGATCTCCCAAACATTGTCCAATGACAGAGTTACGTCATGCTCGTCATGACTATACGGCGCGTCCGACATGGGCCCGAATCCGTCGAAGATCAAGTCTCCGCGGATGTCGGCCGTGTAGTTCAAGTTTCCGATTCTGACCTAATGGCCAGGGGCGTAGCTCTCAATCTGCTCCAGAAGGCCAAGCGAATTGGCCCGCAGTGCAAAGTCGCCGAATATGAAGATCTGTCCGGGGAGGAAATCCTCACCCTAGACCGCATCACTAGCAATGATCAAAGGAGCCATCAAGCCTTATGGTGACGACACAGTGGAACTCCCAATGAAAGCACCAATGTCGGTGTCAAAACCGGTGGATCTCGGGTAGGGGGTCCCGAACTGTGCGTCTAAGGCGGATGGTAACAGGAGGCAAGGGACACGATGTTTACCCAGGTTCGGGCCCTCTTGATGGAGGTAATACCCTACGTCATGCTTGATTGTTCTTGATGATATGAGTATTACAAGAGTTGATCTACCACGAGATCAGAGAGGCTAAACCCTAAAAGCTAGCCTACGGTACGATTGTATGTTGTCCTATGGACTAAAACCCTCTGGTTTATATAGGCACCGGAGGGGGCTAGGGTTACACAAGGTCGGTTACAAAGGAGGAGATATACATATCCGTATTGCCTAGCTTGTCTTCCACGCCAAGTAGAGTCCCATCTGGACACGGGACGAAGTCTTCAATCTTGTATCTTCATAGTCCAACAGTCCGGCCAAAGGATATAGTCCGGCTATCCGAAGACCCCCTAATCCAGGACTCCCTCACCCGCACTTAGAGGTAACATGTGGAATCTTTTGAAGACAGGTGCTCAATCATGGTTTGACATATTATTATGACCTACCCCAAAAACTAAGAGGAATCCACCATGGTCTACCCCCATCTCAAAGCCGGTCAAAGGTGTAGACCAAGCAGGCCCTACGGATCAGCGCGCAAGGGGGGCTCTGAACATCTCCCCCACATGGATGGCCCTAATATATGTATGAAAGAGCGGTGTGATGTTTAAATATCCAGTACACAACTTTGATGTGGCACTTGCTTCACAAACAGGACATCCAACATGAAGGTTCTGCACTTAGCGTGCGACACCCCCACTTCGAGGCCATGAAAAGGTATCTTTTGAAATCAGGTGCTTAATCTTAATTTGACATGTCACTATGATCTACCCTAACACAAACCAAGAGGAAGTCACCATAATCTACCCCCTCTCGAGGTTGGCCAAAGGCGTAAACCAAGCGGGCCCCATGGATCAGCACATCATCGGAAACCACACGAGGGAGGGTCAGAACACCACCCCCACCTGCATGTGGCCCTAATATATCTATGAAATGGTAGTTTGATGCTTAAATATCCAATACACAAGTTTGATGTGGCACTTGCTTCACAAAAAGGACAGTCCGGCTCGAAGGTTCTGCACTTAGGGTGCGACACCCCCACTTCGAGGCGCTTGCGAAGACAGGGGCTCAATCTGGGTTTTACATGTCACTATGACCTACCCAAACACTACCCAAGAGGAAGTCATAATAGTCTACTCCCTCTAGGCCGGCGCACCAACTTGTTGGGGAATGTAGCAGAATTTTAAAATTTTCTACGCATCACCAAGATCAATCTATGGAGTCATCTAGCAACGAGGGAGAGAGGAGTGCATCTACATACCCTTGTAGATCATGAGCGGAAGCGTTCAAGAGAACGGGGTTGATGGAGTCGTACTCATCGTGATCCAAATCACAGAAGATCCTAGCGCCGAACGGACGGCACCTCCGTGTTCAACACACGTACGGAGCAAGGACATCTCCCGCGCCTTGATCCAGCAAGGAGGAGGGAGAGGTTGAGGAAGAGGGCTCCAACAGCAGCACGGTGGCGTGGTGGTGGTGAAGCTGCAGTACTTCGGCAGGGATTCGCCAAGCTCTTATGGAGGAGGAGAGGTGTAGGGGAGGGGAGGGGCTGCACCTTGGATGTTGTGTGCAGCCCTCCCCTTTCCCCTCTATTTATAGGGGAAGGAGGAAGGGGGCCGGCCCCCTCTAGATGAGATCTAGAGGGGGGGCGGCGGCCAAGGGGAGGGGGCTTGCCCCCCAAGCAAGGGGGGCGCCCCCTTCCCCCCAACCCTAGGCGCATGGGCCCAAGGGGGGGATGCGGCCATCCCATGTAGGGCTGGTTCCCCTTTCCTCTACAGCCCATTAGGCCCTCCGAGAGAGGTGGCCCCTCCCGGTGGACCCCCGAAACCCCTCCGGTGGCCCCGGTACAATACCGATATGCCCCCGAACCTTTCCGGTGACCGTATGACAACTTCCTACATATAAATCTTCACCTCCTGACCATTCCGGAACTCCTCGTGACGTCCGGGATCTCATCCGGGACTCCGAACAACATTCGGTAATCACATACAAGTCTTCCTAACAACCCTAGCGTCACCGAACCTTAAGTGTGTAGACCCTACGGGTTCGGGAGACATGCAGACATGACCGAGACGACTCTCCGGTCAATAACCAACAGCGGGATCTGGATACCCATGTTGGCTCCCACATGCTCCATGATGATTTCATCGGATGAACCACGATGTCAAGGATTCAATCAATCCGTATACAATTCCCTTTGTCAATCGGTACGTTACTTGCCCGAGACTCGATCGTCGGTATCCCAATACCTTGTTCAGTCTCGTTATCGGCAAGTCACTTTACTCGTACCGTAATGCATGATCCTGTGATCAACCACTTGATCACATTGAGCTCATTATGATGATGCATTACCGAGTGGGCCCAGAGATACCTCTCCGTCATACATAGTGACAAATCCCAGTCTCGATTCATGCCAACCCAACAGACACTTTCGGAGATACCTGTAATGTACCTTTATAGTCACCCAGTTACGTTGTGACGTTTGGCACACCCAAGGCACTCCTACGGTATCCGGGAGTTGCACAATCTCAGGGTCTAAGGAAATGATACTTGACATTCAGAAAAGCTACAGCAAACGAACTACACGATCTTTGAGCTAAGCTTAGGATTGGGTCTTGTCCATCACATCATTCTCCTAATGATGTGATCCCGTTATCAATGACATCTAATGTCCATAGTTAGGAAACCATGACTATCCTTTGATCAACGAGCTAGTCAAGTAGAGGCTCACTAGGGACGTGTTGTGGTCTATGTATTCACACATGTATTACGATTTCCGGATAACACAATTATAGCATGAACAATAGACAATTATCATGAACAATGAAATATAATAATAATCATTTTATTATTGCCTCTAGGGCATATTTCCAACAGTCTCCCACTTGCACTAGAGTCAATATTCTAGTTACATTGTGATGAATCGAACACCCATGCAGTTCTGGTGTTGATCATGTTTTGCTCTAGGGAGAGGTTTAGTCAACGGATCTGCTACATTCAGGTCCGTATGTGCTTTACAAATCTCTATGTCTCCATTTTGAACACTTTCACGAATGGAGTTGAAGCGACACTTGATATGCCTGGTCTTCCTGTGAAACCTAGGCTCCTTGGCAAGGGCAATAGCTCCAGTGTTGTCACAGAAGAGAGTCATCGGGCCCGACGCATTGGGTATGACTCCTAGGTCGGTAATGAACTCCTTCACCCAGACTGCTTCTTGTGCTGTCTCCGAGGCTGCCATGTACTCCGCTTCACATGTAGATCCCGCCACAACGCTTTGCTTGCAACCGCACCAGCTTACTGCCCCACCGTTCAAAAATATACACGTATCCGGTTTGTGACTTAGAGTCATCCAGATCTGTGTCGAAGCTAGCATCGACGTAACCCTTTACGACAAGCTCTTCGTCACCTCCATAAACGAGAAACATTTCCTTAGTCCTTTTCAGGTACTTCAGGATATTCTTGACTGCTGTCCAGTGTTCCATGCTGGGGGTTACTTTGGTATCTTCCTACCAAACTTACGGCAAGGTTTACATCAGGTCTGGTACACCGCATAGCATACATGATAGACCCTATGTCCGAGGCATAGGGGACGACACTCATCTTTTCTCTATCTTCTGCCGTGGTCGGGCTTGAGCCATGCTCAATCTCGTACCTTGCAATACAGGCAAGAACCCCTTCTTTGACTGATCCATTTTGAACTTCTTCAATATCTTGTCAAGGTACGTACTCTGTGAAAGACCAATGAGGCGTCTCGATCTATCTCTATAGATCTTGATGCCTAATATACAAGCAGCTTCTCCAAGGTCCTTCATTGAAAAACACTTGTTCAAGTAGGCCTTTATGCTTTCCAAGAATTCTATATCATTTCCCATCAATAGTATGTCATCCACATACAATATGAGAAATGCTACAGAGCTCCCACTCACTTTCTTGTAAATGCAGGCTTCTCCATAAGTCTGCTTACACCCAAACGCTTTGATCATCTCATCAAAACGAATGTTCCAACTCCGAGATGCTTGTACCAGCCCATAAATCGAGCATTGGAGCTTGCACACCTTGTCAGCATTCTTAGGATCGACACAACCTTCTGGCTGCATCATATACAATTCTTCCTTAAGGAAACCATTAAGGAATGCCATTTTGACGTCCATTTGCCATATCTCATAATAATAGAATGCGGCAATTGCTAACATGATTCGGACGGACTTCAGCTTCGCTACGGGTGAGAAAGTCTCATCGTAGTCAACCCCTTGAACTTGTCGATAACCCTTAGCGACAAGCCGAGCTTTATAGATGGTCACATTACCATCCGCGTCTGTCTTCTTCTTAAAGATCCATTTATTTTCTATGGCTCGCCGATCAACGGGCAAGTCAGTTAAAGTCCATACTTCGTTTTCATGCATGGATCCTATCTCAGATTTCATGGCTTCCAGCCATTTGTCGGAATCCGGGCCCGCCATCGCTTCTTCATAGTTCGAAGGTTCACCGTTGTCTAACAACATGATTTCCAAGACAGGGTTGTTGTACCACTCTGGTGCGGAACGTGTCCTTGTGGACCTACGAAGTTCAGTAGCAACTTGATCTGAAGTTTCATGATCATCATCATCAACTTCCTCTCTAGTCGGTGCAGGCACCTCAGGAACATTTTCTTGAGCTGCGCCACCTACCGGTTCAAGAGGTAATACTTCATCAAGTTCTACTTTCCTCCCACTTA
Source organism: Triticum urartu (assembly GCF_056163025.1). NCBI lineage: Eukaryota > Viridiplantae > Streptophyta > Magnoliopsida > Poales > Poaceae > Triticum > Triticum urartu. The sequence goes on along the minus strand of NC_141879.1, from coordinate 444,353,352 downwards.
TTTCTTTCAAGAGAAACTCTTTCTCTAGAAAGGACCCATTCTTGGCAACAAAGATCTTGCCTTCGGATCTGAGGTAGAAGGTATACCCAACAGTTTCTTTAGGGTATCCTATGAAGACGCATTTTTCCGACTTGGGTTCGAGCTTTTCAGGTTGAAGTTTCTTGACATAAGCATCGCATCCCCAAACTTTTAGAAATGACAACTTAGGTTTCTTCCCAAACCATAATTCATACGGTGTCATCTCAACGGATTTTGACGGAGCCCTATTTAAAGTGAATGCGGCAGTCTCTAAAGCATAGCCCCAAAATGACAGCGGTAAATCGACAAGAGACATCATAGATCGCACCATATCTAATAGAGTGCGATTACGACGTTCGGACACACCATTACGCTGATGTGTTCCAGGCGGCGTGAGTTGTGAAACTATTCCACATTTTCTTAAGTGTGTGCCAAATTCGTGACTCAAGTATTCTCCCCCATGATCTGATCGCAAGAACTTGATTTTCCTGTCACGTTGATTCTCAACCTCACTCTGAAATTCCTTGAACTTTTCAAAGGTCTCAAACTTGTGTTTCATTAAGTAGACATACCCATATCTACTCAAGTCATCAGTGAGGGTGAGAACATAACGATAGCCACCACGAGCCTCAACAATCATTGGACCGCACACATGAGTATGTATGATTTCCAATAAGTTGGTTGCTCGCTCCATTGTTCCTAAGAACGGAGTCTTGGTCATTTTACCCATGAGGCATGGTTCGCACGTGTCAAATGATTCGTAATCAAGAGACTCTAAAAGTCCATCTGCATGGAGCTTCTTCATGCGTTTGACACCTATGTGACCAAGGCGGAAGTGCCACAAGTATGTGGGACTATCATTATCAACTTTACATCTTTTGGTATTCACACTATGAATATGTGTAGCATTATGCTCGAGATTCATTAAGAATAAACCATTCACCATCGGAGCATGACCGTAAAACATATCTCTCATATAAATAGAACAACCATTATTCTCGGATTTAAATGAGTAGCCATCTCTAATTAAACGAGATCCTGATACAATGTTCATGCTCAAAGCTGGTACTAAATAACAATTATTGAGGTTTAAAACTAATCCCGTAGGTAAATGTAGAGGTAGCGTGCCGACGGCGATCACATCGACCTTGGAACCATTCCCGACGCGCATCGTCACCTCGTCCTTCGCTAGTCTCCGCTTATTCCGCAGCTTCTGCTTTGAGTTACAAATGTGAGCAACCGCACCGGTATCAAATACCCAGGAGCTACTACGAGTACTGGTAAGGTACACATCAATTACATGTATATTACATATACCTTTTGTGTTGCTGGCCTTCTTGTCCGCTAAGTATTTGGGGCAGTTCCGCTTCCAGTGACCACTTCCCTTGCAATAAAAACACTCAGTCTTGGGCTTGGGTCCATTCTTTGGCTTCTTCCCGGCAGCTTGCTTACCGGGCGCGGCAACTCCCTTGCCGTCCTTCTTGAAGTTCTTCTTACCCTTGCCTTTCTTGAACTTAGTGGTTTTATTCACCATCAACACTTGATGTTCCTTTTTGACTTCTACCTCTGCTGATTTCAGCATGGAATATACCTCAGGAATGGTCTTTTCCATCCCCTGCATATTGAAGTTCATCACAAAGCTCTTGTATCTCGGTGTAAGCGACTGAAGGATTCTGTCAATGACCGCGTCATCCGGGAGATTAACTCCCAGCTGAGTCAAGCGGTTATGCAACCCAGACATTTTGAGTCACTGACAGAACTATTTTCCTCCATCTTACAGCTGAAGAACTTGTCGGAGACTTCATATCTCTCGACCCGGGCATGAGCTTGAAAAACCATTTTCAGCTCTTCGAACATCTCATATGCTCCGTGTCTCTCAAAACGCTTTTGGAGCCCCGGTTCTAAGCTGTAAAGCATGCCGCACTGAACGAGGGAGTAATCATTAGCACGTGACTGCCAAGCGTTCATAACGTCTTGGTTCTGTGGGACGGGTGCGTCACCTAGCGGTGCTTCTAGGACATAATCTTTCTTGGCAGCTATGAGGATGATCCTCAGGTTCCGGACCCAGTCTGTATAGTTGCTGCCATCGTCTTTCAGCTTGGTTTTCTCTAGGAACGCGTTGAAGTTGAGGACAACGTGGGACATTTGATCTACAAGACATGTTGTAAAGATTTTAGACTAAGTTCATGATAATTAAGTTCATCTAATCAAATTATTCAATGAACTCCCACTCAGATAGACATCCCTCCAGTCATCTAAGTATAACATGATCCGAGTTAACTAGGCCGTGTCCGATCATCACGTGAGACGGACTAGCCAACATCGGTGAACATCTTCATGTTGATCGTATCTTCTATACGACTCATGCTCGACCTTTCGGTCTTCCGTGTTCCGAGGCCATGTCTGTACATGCTAGGCTCGTCAAGTCAACCTAAGTGTATTGCGTGTGTAAATCTGGCTTACACCCGTTGTATTCGAACGTTAGAATCTATCACACCCGATCATCACGTGGTGCTTCGAAACAACGAACCTTCGCAACGGTGCACAGTTAGGGGGAACACTTTCTTGAAATTATTACGAGGGATCATCTTATTTAAGCTACCGTCGTTCTAAGAAAATAAGATGTAAAACATGATAAACATCACATGCAATCAAATAGTGACATGATATGGCCAATATCATTTGCTCCTTTTGATCTCCATCTTCAGGGCTCCATGATCATCGTTGTCACCGGCATGACACCATGATCTCCATCATCATGATCTCCATCATCGTGTCTTCTTGAAGTTGTCTCGTCATCTATTACTTCTACTACTATGGCTAACGCTTTAGCAATAAAGTAAAGTAATTACATGATGTTTATGTTGACACGCAGGTCATAAATAAATAAAGACAACTCCTATGGCTCCTGCCGGTTGTCATACTCATCGACATGCAAGTCATGATTCCTATTACAAGAACATGATCATCTCATACATCACATATATCATTCATCACATCCTTTGGCCATATCACATCACAAAACACTTGCTGCAAAAACAAGTTAGACATCCTCTAATTGTTGTTGCAAGTTTTTTCGTGGCTGCTATAGGTTTCTAGCAAGAACGTTTCTTACCTACGCCAAAACCACAACGTGAATTGCCAATTTCTATTTACCCTTCATAAGGACCCTGTTCATCGAGTCCGATCCAACTAAAGTGGGAGAGACAGACACCCGCCAGCCACCTTATGCAACTAGTGCATGTCAATCGGTGGAACCAGTCTCACGTAAGCGTACGTGTAAGGTCGGTCCGGGCCGCTTCATCCCACGAAGCCGCCGAATCAAGACAAGACTAGTAACGGCAAGCAAATTGACAATTTCGACGCCCACAACTGCTTTGTGTTCTACTCGTGCATAGTAACTACGCATAGACCTAGCTCATGATGCCACTGTTGGGGAACGTAGCAGAATTTTAAAATTTTCTACGCATCACCAGGATCAATCTATGGAGTCATCTAGAAACGAGGGAGAGAGGATTGCATCTACATACCCTTGTAGATCACGAGCGGAAGCGTTCAAGAGAACGGGGTTGATGGAGTCGTACTTGTCGTGATCCAAATCACCGAAGATCCTAGCGCCGAACGGACGGCACCTCCATGTTCAACACACGTACGGAGTGAGGACGTCTCCTGCGCCTTGATCCAGCAAGGAGGAGGGAGAGGTTGAGGAGAGGGCTCCAATAGCAGCATAACAGCGTGGTGGTGGTGAAGCTGCAGTACTCCGACAGGGCTTCGCCAAGCTCTTATGGAGGAGGAGAGGTGTAGGGGAGGGGAGGGGCTGCGCCTTGGATGTTGTGTGCAGCCCTCCCCTTGCCCCTCTATTTATAGGGGAAGGAGGAAGGGGGCCGGCCCCTCTATATGAGATCTAGAGGGGGGCGGCGGCCAAGGGGAGGGGGCTTACCCCCCAAGCAAGGGGGGCGCCCCCTTTAGGGTTTCCCCCCAACCCTAGGCGCATGGGCCCAAGGGGGGGATGCGGCCAGCCCATGTAGGGCTGGTTCCCCTTTCCTCTACAGCCCATTAGGCCCTCCGAGAGAGGTGGCCCCTCCCGGTGGACCCCCGGAACCCCTCCGGTGGCCCCGGTACAATACCGATATGCCCCCGAACCTTTCCGGTGACCGTATGACAACTTCCTACATATAAATCTTCACCTCCGGACCATTCTAGAACTCCTCGTGACGTCCGGGATCTCATCCGGGACTCCGAACAACATTCGTAATCACATAAAAGTCTTCCTAACAACCCTAGCGTCACCGAACCTTAAGTGTGTAGACCCTACGGGTTCGGGAGACATGCAGACATGACCGAGACGACTCTCCAGTCAATAACCAACAGCGGGATCTGGATACCCATGTTGGCTCACACATGCTCCACGATGATCTCATCGGATGAACCACGATGTCGAGGATTCAATCAATCCGTATACAATTCCCTTTGTCAATCGGTACATTACTTGCCCGAGACTCGATCATCGGTATCCCAATACCTTGTTCAGTCTTGTTACCGGCAAGTCACTTTACTCGTATCGTAATGCATGATCCTGTGATCAACCACTTGATCACATTGAGCTCATTATGATGATGCATTACCGAGTGGGCCCAGAGATACCTCTCCGTCATACGAAGTGACAAATCCCAGTCTCGATTCATGCCAACCCAACAGACACTTTCGGAGATACCTGTAATGTACCTTTATAGTCACCCAGTTACGTTGTGACGTTTGGCACACCCAAGGCACTCCTACGGTATCCGGGAGTTGCACAATCTCATGGTCTAAGGAAAATGATACTTGACATTCAGAAAAGCTACAGCAAACGAACTACACGATCTTTGAGCTAAGCTTAGGATTGGATCTTGTCCATCACATCATTCTCCTAATGATGTGATCCTGTTATCAATGACATCTAATGTCCATAGTTAGGAAACCATGACTATCCTTTGATCAACGAGCTAATCAACTAGAGGCTCACTAGGGACGTGTTGTGGTCTATGTATTCACACATGTATTACGATTTCCAGATAACACAATTATAGCATGAACAATAGACAATTATCATGAACAATGAAATATAATAATAACCATTTTATTATTGCCTCTAGGGCATATTTCCAACACAACTAGGCCGAATTGAGAGCGGGAAGGACTCCTCCTCCCCACTAGACCGGAGTTTTCAAAAGATTGAGCCCGTGTGTGTTGGACTCTGTATATACTGGGCCTACATGTATTATAATTGTAATTGTATTTGTACACGATGATGTACCCCCTATATAATACAAAGGCCACCCCACGTTGGAGGTGTGCCACAAACCCTAAACCCTTTGTTTTAATAGTATCACGCCTACCGATCTAACCTAAGTCTTCAGCTCCAACCCTGCTGCCAGCCGCCGCCATCATGTCGCATCCGGCCGCCGACACCGCCGCTGCCCTCGCAGCATCCCTCGCCGCCGTATCGACTGTTGCCGCCGCTGGTGCGGTTTCCCGCCCCGTCGCCACGGACCATGCGTTCCTACCGTCGTCACTCGCGGCTCTCCTCTATGGAGGGGATGTGCCCTACACGACGGAGGGTTCGCTCAACCCCCTGTCGAGGCAATCTGCAGGCCACCAGTAAGCCGGCCCCGTCGTCTACCAGTACGCCGGCCACTCCTCGTCGCCCTCTGCATCTACCCTGCTTCCGGCCGCCACGTACCCTCTGGTACCAGCGCCGCCGCCCTCGGCCGCCCCATGTCCTATGATGCACCCTGATATGTCTGACCCCGCTGCCGCCATCTACACCGCAGCGGGCTCTTCTGTCGCCGACGCCCCTCACGCGGCCTACGTCGGCTATGGTGGTCTTCCTCTATACGGTGCCCCGTACGGTTCTTCGCCGGCGCCGCACCCTCCACACAGCGCCTACCCTCAGTTCGGCGCCCCCGCGACCCCTTCGACGTATGGCCCGCCAGCAGCGTACGATGCACCGCCGTCCTACAGTGTTGCTGCGTATGGCGCTCCACATCAACCTCTGTCCGCGCCGCCACCCTACATGGACCTTGAAGCTGCTTTGGCTGCGATCTCCTCGCCACCATTCCTGTTCTCGCACCTCCTCCCGGTCAAGCTCAAGCCGGATAACTATCTCTACTGGCGCGCACAAGTGCTTCCCCTGCTTCGCAGTCATTACTTGGAGGGCTTCGTCGACGGTACCCTGTCATGTCCGCCGCCGCATCATCCGATGTTTCGCGCGTGGATTGCTCAGGACCAAGCCATCCTCTCAGCGATCCAATCCTCCCTGGGTGAGGGTGTTGCCAGGCTGGTTCTCTTTTCCGCGACATCTCATGAGGTGTGGGACATACTGGAATTGAGTTTTTCATCCCAGTCTACTGCGCAGAGCATGTCCATACGCGTGAAACTTGCTGACACTCGCAAGGACAACGGTTCGGTGACCATCTTCTACAACAAAATCGAAAAGCTGGCCGACACTCTTGCTTCCATTGGAGAGCCTCTTCGTGACACTGAGTTCACATCCTACATCCTCGCGGGCCTGGATAGTGACTACGACTCGCTAGCAGAGGTGATCAATGAACGCAAGGTTCCTATCCGTGCTCAGGATCTCTACAGCCGTCTCCTCTCGACGGAGCAACGGCTCAACGCACGCCGCCCGGATACTCCCGTGGACCCCTCTGTTAACACCGCGTACCGTGGCAAAGGAGGTGGCTGTGGCCCTTCTGCCTCCTCGGCTGAGGGGGGGGTAAACCCGGCGGTAGTACGTCCTCGGGTTAGCAGCCGCTGTCGCGCCCTGGCTCCTCTATGGTCACTATTGATGGCCGTCCATGTGCATGTTGTGCTGCATGTGGAGCGGCCTAGCCATGTCAACTCTGTGGCCTGCCAGGTCACGTTGCCTCTCGCTGTCATCGTCGCTTCAAGACCGACTTCCTCGGCCTCGGCAACAATGGCAAGGGTAATGATTGCCAAGTTCATATGGCGCAGCAGGGACATACACCTTCATATCATGTTGATCCTTCCTCGTACATGGATACTGGCGCGACAGCCCATGTGACGAATGAACTAGGCAAGCTCAACGTTCAGCACCCCTACCATGGCCACGACAAGGTTCACACAGTAGATGGGGCAGGTATGCGCATCTCTCAAATTGGTCAGGCATCACTTCTCATGAACACCTCTAGGAACTTGCATCTTAGAAATATTCTTCATGTTCCCTCTGTTACTCGTAACTTACTCTCTGAGACTTACTCAAGATAATAATGTCTTTTGTGAGTTTCACTCGTTTCATCTTCTTGTTAAGGATCGAGCTACGAGGGACATACTTCTTAGAGGTCATTTTTGCCGAGGCTTGTATGCTCTGGATGCGCCCACCGCCGTGCCTGCTGCCGCTGCTGATCTTCAGGTCTTCAGCAGGATTCGCATGTCTCCTGCATTGTGGCATTCGCGCCTTGGTCACACTGCATTACCCATTGTTCGCCATGTTCTCCACCGTCATGAACTACCGTCAGAGTCTAGAAATAATGATGCTGCTGAGGGAGTCCTGGATTAGGGGGTCTTCGGACGGCCGGACTGTTGGACTATGAAGATACAAGATTGAAGACTTCGTCCCGTGTCCGAATGGGACTCTCCTTGGCGTGGAAGGCAAGCTAGGCAATGCAGATATGTAGATCTCCTCCCTTGTAACCGACTCTGTGTAACCCTAGCCCCCTTCGGTGTCTATATAAACCAGAGGGTTAGTCCGTAGGACAACAGACAATCATACCATAGGCTAGCTTCTAGGGTTTAGCCTCTACGATCTTGTGGTAGATCAACTCATGTAGTACTCATATCATCAAGAACAATCAAGCATGACGTAGGTTATTACCTCCATCAAGAGGGCCCGAACCTGGGTAAACATCGTGTCCCCTGCCTCCTGTTACCATCCACCTTAGACGCATAGTTCGGGACCTCCTACCCGAGATCCGCCGGTTTTGACACCGACATTGGTGCTTTTATTGAGAGTTCCACTGTGTCGTCATCATAAGGCTTGATGGCTCTTTCAATCATCGGTAGCGATGCGGTCCTGGGTGAGGTTTTCCTCCCCAGACAGATCTTTGTATTCGGCGGCTTCGTACTGCGGGCCAATTCGCTTGGCCATCTGGAGCAGATCGAGAGCTACGTCCCTGGCCATCAGGTCAGATTCGGAAACTTAAACTACACTGCTGACATCCGCGGAGACTTGATCTAGGACGGATTCGAGCCCGTGTCAGGTGCACCGCACAGTCACGACGAGCACGACGTAACTCTGTCGTCGGACAGTGTTCAGGAGATCGCATCTGCAACTACCCCGGCTTTCAATCCGGAGCAAATCGCTCCATCCAAGGACGGAGGGATAGACCCCGCCATGGAGGCTGCACTCTTAGTGGCGATGGAGCCAGATACTGACTTTTCCCCTTATGAGAGCCGTGTCGCCGAACCACTGGATTCGTCTCCGGCCATGGACTCCGAGCCGCCAGCATCTGTGCCTATCAAATCCGACTGGGCGCCGATCATGGAGTTTACCTCCGCGGATATCTTTCAGCACTCGCCTTTCGGCGATGTGCTAAATTAATTAAGGTTTCTCTCCTTGTCAGGAGAACCTTGGCCGAACTACGTCCGGCTAGAATGGGATGCGGACCACGAAGGAATTCGCTGCCCACCCACCACCCACCTAGTAGCCACTGTCGACGACTTAACCGACATGCTCAACTTCGACTCCGAAGACATCGACGGCATGGACGAAGATGCAGGAGACGAACAGGAACCAGCGCCCACAGGGCGCCGGACAGCCACTTCATCACATGACATATACATGGTGGATACACCCAAAGAAGGCAATGGCGAAGAGACAGCGGAGGATGGCCCCTCCAAGAAGCAACCCAAGCACCGACGTCAGCGGCGCCGCTCTAAGTCCCGCCATAGCAAAAACAGCGATAACAACGCAAGAGAAAATAATACTACAGTCGACTCCAGAGGAAACGATGACCACATTGCCCTGGCGGCAGAGCACGATGAAGCTGCAAGCGGCGAACATAGTACGGATCTGACGTCTGAACACGGCGACGCCGAGGATAAACCTCATCAAACCCCCTCTGGGGGGGACAGTCCGGACGAAGATGCACACATCATCCCGGAAACGCACTCGGAGCAAGAGAACCTCCGCAGAAGGCTTATTGCCACAACGAGGAGTCTGAAAAAGCAGAAGCAAAGGCTTAAGGCCGCACAGAATACACTCAATAGCAGGTGGAACAAAGTGCTCGACAACGAAGAAAAATATGGTGGAAGTTACCACACAAAGAGCTATCCAAAGCACAAGCTATTACCTGAATTCGACGTTGAGGCCTTAGAGCCCACACAGCCAAAAAATGAAACGGCCAACCGACCGGATCCACCACCTTGTGACCGTGATAGAGCGGCTAACAAAGTCGCACATAAGTCAACACACGATCTATGTGAGGACTTGCGCCAAAAATCCGATACGACCAGATCCATACCAGATCCATCTATGGATCTAGGAAGCGCGCTCCGGCACAAAATCAAAACCGAATACTACAACCGTCCGAACGCCATGGCACATCCCAATACAGGGGTGCCGCACACCCCCTATGTTTCACCGATGAGGTGCTGGACCAGAAATTCCCAGAAGGATTCAAACCAGTGAACATAGAGGCGTACGACGGGACCACAGACCCTGGGGTCTGGATTGAGGACTTTATCCTCCATATCCATATGGCTCGCGGAGATGATCTCCATGCCATTAAATACTTGCCCCTCAAGCTTAAAGGACCAGCTCGGCACTGGTTGAAAAGCCTCCCCGAAAACTCAATTGGAAGTTGGGAGGAGCTCGAGGACGCTTTCCGGGCTAATTTTCAAGGGACCTATGTCCGACCTTTGGATGCAGATGATTTAAGTCATATAATTCAACAGTCCGAAGAGTTCGCCCGAAAGCTTTGGAACAGGTTTCTCACGAAGAAGAACCAAATCGTCGACTGTCCGGACGCCGAAGCCTTAGCAGCTTTCAAACATAGCGTCCGAGACGAATGGCTCGCCAGACACCTCGGCCAAGAAAAACCGAGAACAATGGCAGCCCTAACAAGCCTCATGACCCGCTTTTGCGCGGGTGAAGACAGCTGGTTAGCCCACAGTAGCACCAGCGACCCAAGCACATCTGAAGTCAGGGATGGCAATGGAAAACCACGACGCAATAAAAGCAAGCGTCGAAATAAAGAAGATAGCCCAGATAATACGGCGGTAAACGCCGGATTCAGGGGCTCTCGACCAGATCAGCGGAAAAAGCCTTTCAAAGGCAGCAGAGATGGACCATCTGGCCTAAACAAGATTCTTGACAAACTATGTCAGATCCATGGCACCCCCGATAAACTTGCAAATCACACCCACAGTGAATGTTGGGTCTTCAAGCAGGCCGGTAAGCTAAACACTGAACATAAGGGGGGAGGACACCAAGCGAAGACGAGGACGAGCCTCGCCAGCAAGGCATTGGAGGACAGATAAATTCCCACCAGAGGTTAAAACAGTAAACATGATCCATGTGACAAAGAGGAGAAGCAAACATGCACTCCGAGACACACGCGCCACAGAGCCCGTCACCCCTAGGTTCAACCCCTGGTTGGCCTGCCCGATCACCTTTGATCGCGGGGATCACGCGACAAGCATCCAGTCCAAAGGATTGGCTGCCTTGGTGTTAGATCCAATAATAAACGGATACCATCTCACACAAGTCCTCATGGACGGCGACAGTGGTCTAAATCTGATATATCAGGACACAGCCCGCAAAATGGGGATAGACCCGACAAAAATAATCCACAGTAATATTACCTTCAAGGGAGTAATACCAGGCCTAGAGGCCCGCTGTACGGTCTCCTCTACTACTAGAGGTTGTATTCGGCTCTCCCGACAACTTCTGAAGCGAAAGGTTAACTTTCTACATCGCTCCATTCCGAAGTGGCTATCAGGCACTACTCGGAAGAGCGGCTTTCGCTCGTTTTAATGCAATACCGCATTACGCTTCTCTCAAGCTTAAGATGCCCGGTCCATGTGGCACCATCACAGTTAGCGGAAATACTGAGTGTTTTCTATGCGCGGAAGAGTGTGCGACAGCTTTAACAGCCGAGCACTAGACGGCCTCACCAACCAGAAAAAATGACAGGTCGTCAAGACCACGGACACGGTTAGACGAGTCCGGTGCACCATTACATATACATGAGATTGGTTTGATAATCAAACCCTCCCAAATGGTACCAGGGGCTTCCCGCGTGTAACCAGGGCTAGTCCGGCTGAACTTGACTTATTTTGAATTTTAATAGTTTATTGATAATAACCAATTTTTTGGCACGACAACTTTCACCTAAGTTCCTCTCTTTTACAGATGACAATCGTGCTACACCCGTCTAGGACACGGCACAACGGAGACACAGGCACAGACGTGCAGCAGGGACCCGCTCAAAGGTTTCTTTTTAGATTAAGACCCCACGTAAACCTTTTTTACTGTCTCTTGTTGTTCACATCCTCCGGATACTCAATACAACCGAGAAGGATACTGACGTTATTGGCATGTGGCCACGTCGGGACATTGCACGTACCTGGACACTCGGGGTTTATTATTACAGGGCATTATTCAGCCCGGTATATGTTATAAAGACCGAATACCTTAGGGAGTGTTCGGCGTCGCGAGTTTGGCCTTATATGCATCAGCTACGAATCATGTCTTTGGTCAAATGTTGGGTTTGCCCGGCTCCCATGTTTTGGTACCTTACGTTCCGCTATATCGGCTAAGGTAGCACTGGGAGAACTACTGCGATTGTGCCCTGGTTCATCCAGATGAGCACCTCAGTAGAGAAAGCCGAAAACTGACTGTCATGATGTAGCGCGAGACTGGTCAACCACTCGATGATTCAGCGGAATCTTCGGGATTCCTCCGCATTAAAGAAGGGCCGATTCCCGGTCATGTACGTACGCGCCCCGTATTCAAACGAGCGCAGAAGTACCAGGGGCTATATAGTAGCCCCACCGTCAAACTCCTATGGCTAAGTGAAAGTGTTAAAGCAATATAGTCTGATTGCCTCGTTCGCTACTCTACCACCTCCTTCATGGACTAAGACGTTGGATCAAGTGTGAATACGCGTTTTTGCGAACATCCCCGCATTATATGCGTGGGGGCGGAAGCCGACGACTGCAAACTTTCAGGTTATATACATATATACATAAACGGCCGCACAGGAGGCATCATAATACTTTCAGGCAAAAGTATAAACACAGCCTTTATAATTCAATAAAACATTGTTTTTACAATGAGAATACATGTCACTAGAACATAATATTTTTCGAGCACTAAGCCTCTATCGAACGAGCACCCTCAAGGACCTCTTCAAAGTAGTGCTCGGCAGCCACTCGGCCCATGGCCGAACCCTGTGTTGCAATAGTGGTGGCCTCCATCTCTGCCCAGTATGTTTTGACACGGGCAAATGCCATCCGCGCACCCTCTATGCACGCCGACCTCTTCATAGCGTCGATGTGCGGCACAACACCAAGGAATTGTTGCACTAAACTAAAGTAACTATTCAGCCTTGACCCTCCCGGCCACAGATGATCCACAACAAACCTCATGGCAAGTCTGGACAACCTATGGAGCTCGGCCCACTCGGCCATTCGCTCATTCAACAGCAGTGGATGCACTGGAGCATGGAATTGTGACCAGAACAGCATTTCCACTTCACGATCTTTTTGATCCTTGAAGTACTCGGCCGCATCGGCAGCACTTGCTGCCAAATCCACGTAGGCATCCGCAGAACTCCATAGTTGATCAAGAGGAGCATACTTCGGATCTCTGAACTTAGTCCGCAACAAGAAGGGCTTCCCAGCCATGATATCCGCAGCTTGACGCAGCTCCTCCTTCATCGCTCTGATTTTGGAGCGGGCTTCCTTGGCTACTACCATGGCCTTCTCCAGGTTCGTCGCCTTCGCTCGGCTTTCTTTTTCAAGAAGCTGGTAACGGTCAGCAACATCCTTCGACTCAACGACCATCTTGGCTATTCTTTCCTTGCTCTGGCAATGTGCGGCCTGTTCGGCCCTCAGCTCTTCGACCGCCTTTAGGGCGGCAGCATCGCTATTCCTTGCTTGTTCCTTGGCTCGGGCAATCTCCGCCTGAAGGGACTCCACGGTGGCAGCTCCATCTGCAGTCACAACATATTAAAGATACTGGCATCATGCTCCTCTTACTATGTGTTGATCACTGGAAAAATCTCTTACCCTGTGCCTCATCAAGCCGCTTGTTGACAAGCACGATGTCGACATCTGCCGCATCAAGTTGCCGCTTTAGCTCGGCAAACCCATCAGTCCGGCTAGCCACCGGAGCTTCAGCCACCTGCACATAAAGGCGGTCTGGTTATTACCTGGGACTATGATCCTCTGTTTGCCGCCGTTTTCGACGACAACCAGAGTCTCAGGGGATACTATCTGCATAGGGCACACCTAACGTGTGCGGTACTGTCAAAAACATACACTATTTCACGTACCTCAAAGCCTTTCAGCAGACTCATAAAAGCTTCATGCAATCCGCTTTCAGCGGATGAAATCCTTTCAATTACCGTACCCATTAGCTTACGATGCGCTTCTGAGATGGCCGCTTGCTCCAGAAGATCCTTCAGTGCGTCCGACCGCACACTGTACGGTTCCGGACTCTTTCTGTTGCTCTCTTTAGGAGCCGAACACTGAGGACTACGGGTAGCCAAAGGATTACCCTCTGGCCTTGGTGGACTAGGAGAGACCCTCAGCGACGACACTTCAGGGTCGCCCGCCTCATGAGGCGGGGTAGCAGGGGGAGGCGTTTCGCTCTCCATCATCCCCGGAAGAAGATCCCTCGAAGACGAACTATGTCGAGAAGGGCTATGATCCAAACTACAAGATATAAGCTTCGGTTATTGTCTCCAGAAGTAAGGTAGGACACTTCCACTATTAAAATACCTTTTGGTTACTCACAGCTCGGTAGAGGGCTGATCCCTGTGCGGACATTGTGCGGCAAGAATACCCTCCGAGGCAGGACCCTCTGATGAAGATTTCTTCTCCCGTTTGGAAACCTTGGTTTCCGGATCCTCAGAGGTGATCCTCTTCCTTCCTCGGGGAGAGGGAGTGTCAGATTCTTCTCCTTGGTTATCCTCCCTCGCGGAGGCGCTCATTCCCCCGGTTGGGACGAGTAGCGAGTGAGGACCGCTTTCGGCCTCTTTATTCCCCCCTTCATCTTCCTTTGAGGGCACCTGATGAGGCGCCGGCTCGAGCATTCTGTCCAGTACCGGATTGGCCAAGCCTTCGGGAAGGGGGGCCGAACACCTGATAATCTTCGCCTTTGTTATACAGTCCTGGTCAAAGAGTGACTTTTCAGAATGATGTCATGATAAATAAAAGGACAACGTGTTCGGCCATGGGATTACTTACTTGGTTATCAGGGCGGTTGCAGCTCAGACCCGCATCCTCGGTGGTGTCCGGACACTCTATTTGGGGTCCGAAGAACAATTTATACATCTCTTCGAGCGTCATGCCGAGGAAGTGCTGAATAGTTTGTGATCCTTCCGGGTTGAATTCCCACATACGGAGGGGTCGATGTTTGCAAGGCTGGACTTGACGAACTTGCATAACTTGCATTGCCATAACCAGGCTGAAATCTCCCTCAAAGAGATCTCGGATGCGGCTCTGCAATATCGGCACATCCTTTGCTGGACCCCAGCTCAGCCCCCTGCTGATCCATGACGTCAGTTGTGGTGGGGGGCCCGAGCGAAAGGCAGGGGCGGCTACCCACTTGGCACTTCGGGGAGCTGTGATATAAAACCACTCCCGTTGCCACAAACTGGATACCTCTGGGAAGGAACCCTCTGGCCATGGAGCATCAGCGCTTCTGCTTATTACGGCACCTCCGCACTCTGCGTGTCGCCCCTCGATCATCTTTGGCTTCACATTGAAGGTCTTGAGCTACAGGCCGAAGTGAGGGGTAATGCGGAGGAAGGGCTCGCATACGACGATGAACGATGAGATGTGAAGGAGGGAATCCGGGGCCAGATCATGGAAGTCCAACCCATAATAGAACATGAGCCCCCTAACAAAGGGGTCCAAAGCGAGGCCTAGCCCTCGGAGGAAGTGAGAGACGAACACGACACTCTCATTGGATTCGGGAGTGCGGATGACCTGCCCTCGGGCAGGCAGCCTGTGTGAGATTTTGGCGGTCAGATACCTGGCCTCTCTCAGCTTCTTGATGTCCTCCTCTGTGACAGAGGAAGACATCCACTGACCTTGGAGGTCGGATCCGGACATGGTTGAAGGTCCGAAGCGCCTGGCCTGAGCCTTGGGTGTTGGAACTCGAGGCGGGGGAAGGATTCGATTGAGTGTGAGAAGAAAAAAGGATAGGTCTTGGCCTCTTTATAAAGAGGGTGAATGTCAAGCGTCCTCCTCGCGGCCGTTTTGGACTCACCTAAAATCGAGGAGTCATACCAACAGGCACGAGTGGGTTACCCACGTCCGTATTGATGAGAATCCCGTAATAAGGGGGACACGATCTTTGCTTCGATAAGACGTGTCAAGAAAACCGCCTCGCAATATGTGTAGTGTTGGTTGGGGAAAAATGGTTCGGATGATGACCGGGCCATGACTTGACGTCGTGCTGTCAAAACATGTCAGCAGATTAGATTTGTGGAAATATTATTCTCTCTACGGTGGTATGTGGAAATTGTTTTGCAGAGCCGGACACTATCCTTGTGTTCGAAATCTTCCATGGAGTATTCGGAGGAGGAACCTGCCTTGCAATGCCGAAGACAATACTGCGCGCCAGACTCATCGTCATTGAAGCCTGGTTCAGGGGCTACTGAGGGAGTCCTGGATTAGGGGGTCTCCGGACGGCCGGACTATATCCTTTGGCCGGACTGTTGGACTATGAAGATACAAGATTGAAGACTTCGTCCCGTGTCCGGATGGGACTCTCCTTGCCATGGGAGGCAAGCTAGGCAATACAGATATGTAGATCTCCTCCCTTGTAACCGACTCTGTGTAACCCTAGCCCCCTCCGGTGTCTATATGAACCGGAGGGTTAGTCCGTAGGACAACAGACAATCGTACCATAGGCTAGCTTCTAGGGTTTAGCCTCTACGATCTCGTGGTAGATCAACTCTTGTAATACTCATATCATCAGGAACAATCAAGCAGGACGTAGGGTATTACCTCCATCAAGAGGGCCCGAACCTGGGTAAACATCGTGTCCCCTGCCTCCTGTTACCATCCACCTTAGACACACAGTTCGGGACCCCCTACCCGAGATCTGCCGGTTTTGACACCGACAGCTGCTATCTGTGATGCCTGTCAGCAAGGCAAGAGTCATCAGTTACCTTTTTCTGTTTCCAACCATAGTCAAAACTCCTCTTGAGCTTGTGTTTTCAGATGTATGGGGCCCTGCCCAACTATCTGTTAGTGGTCATGAATATTATGCCAGTTCCATTGATGCTTATAGTCGGTTTACTTGGTTATATCTTCTTAAACGCAAGTCTGATGTTTTTGATGTGTTTCTTAAGTTTCAAGCACATGTTGAGCGTCTTCTCAATCATAAAATCATTCATGTGCAGTCGGATTGGGGCGGTGAGTACTGCAATCTTAGCACTTTCTTTGAAAAACTTGGGATTGCTCATCGTGTGTCCTGCCCACACATACATCAGCAGAATGGTTCGGCTGAACGTAAGCATCGTCATATTGTTGAAACTGGGTTAACTCTGCTAGCACATGCATCTGTTCCGTTTCGTTTTTCGAGTGATGCTTTCACTATAGCCTGTTTTCTTATAAATAGGCTCCCTTCGCGACTACTTCATATGAAAACTCCACTTGAACTCTTGCTTGGTCAAACTCCTGATTACACATTTCTTAAGGTGATTGGGTGTGCATGCTGGCCACACCTTCGTCCTTATAATAATCACAAGCTTCAGTTTAGATCCAAACAATGTGTCTTCCTTGGGTATAGTTCTGTTCACAAAGGGTATAAATGTCTTCATGTTCCGTCTAATCGTGTGTATATTTCCCGCGATGTTGTTTTTGATGAACATGTTTTTCCCTTTTTTGCTCTACCCACATCTATTGCTGCCGCCTCCACACCGCCTGTACACCCGTCCAATACCTTGCCTGATCAGTTTTTAGATGCTGCACATTCGCCCCTTTTGTTGTCTAACCATGGCGCAGGTATTGGAAGGGGTGCCCGCTTGCAGCTTTTGGACAAGGAGGAACCGGCGGCTCCCTCCTCCACGACCCCGCACGACGCTCACCCGGCCGCCTGCATGCCCCATGCAGCCTGCCCGCCAGCTGGTCGCGCCCTGGCCCCGCCTGGGCCTGGGACTCCTCCATCGGCTGCATCCATGCCGGCCTCGCCTGGGCCTGCCTTGCCCGGGCCGGCCTCGCCTGCGCTGGCCTCGCCTGGGCCGGCCTCGCCTGTTCGGCCCGCTCCGCCGCACTCACCTGGACCGGCCTCCCCTGTCGGGTCTCTCACGCTGAGCTCGCCTGGGCCGGTTTTGTCCTCCGGTGGACTGCTGACTCCTGCTGCGTCGCCATCGTCCACGTCTCCATCGGCTTCCTCGCCGTTGGCCTCTTTCGAGGCTGTGGTTTCCTTGCCGCTGTCACCGGTGCCTTCACCACCACCGGCCCCCGCTCCTGTTTTGCGTCCTCATACACGCAGCAAGAGTGGCGTAGTTCAACCAAAGAAGCGCACGGATGGGACTGTTGCTTGGCTCGCGACTTGCATGGCGCAGGCACAGGCGAATCCTACTGCTGAACCAAGGCATTTTCAGGCAGCTATGAGCATTCCTCACTGGCATCTTGCGATGGAACAAGAATACCAAGCTCTTCTTCAAAATGGTACATGGCGTTTAGTTCCTCCAAGGACAGGTGTCAATGTTATTGATTCCAAGTGGGTGTTTAAGGTCAAGCGTCATGCTGATGGTTCTATTGAGAGATACAAGGCTTGCCTGGTTGCTAAAGGATTCAAACAGCGTCAAGGTCTTGATTATGTGGATACCTTAAGTCCGGTGGTTAAACCCACTACCATTCGCCTTTTGCTCTCACTGTTGTTACTCGTGGATGGTCTCTTTGTCAACTTGATGTTCAGAATGCCTTTCTTCATGGGGTATTAGAGGAGGAGGTCTATATGCGCCAGCCTCCTGGTTTTGTTGATCTCGCTCGTCCGCAGCATCTGTGTCACCTTGTTAAGGCGATCTATGGTCTGAAGCAGGCTCCGCATGCTTGGCATGCACGTCCTGGCACCACTCTTCGGGCTCATGGTTTTGTTCCCTCTACGGCTGACACCTAGTTGTTTCTTCTTCAGCGTCCTACAGTTACTATGTGCCTGCTAGTCTACGTTGATGATATCATTCTTGTCAGCTCTTCAGTGTTCGCTGCGGATCGCCTGGTATCTTCCTTGCGTGCTGATTTTGTGGTTAAGGATCTTGGAAAACTGCACTATTTCCTCGGTCTGGAGGTCTCGTACTCTGATTCTGGTTTGACGCTCACTCAGCAGAAGTATTCTCTTGATGTTCTTCGACGTGCTGGTATGCTCAAGTGCAAGACTGCTACTACACCTACGTCCTCTACTGACAAACTGTCTGCTCTCGATGGTTCTCTTCTTTGTGCCGATGAGGCCACTGAGTATCACAGTATTGTTGGTGGTCTGCAGTACTTGACTATTACTCGTCCGGATATCTCTTATGTTGTCAACCGTGTCTGTCAATTTCTGCATGCACCTCGAGACTCTCATTGGACTGCTGTTAAGCGTATATTACGCTATATTCGGTTGACACCTACTTATGGCCTGCATTTGCAACCGGCAACCTCTGGAGCTCTTTCCGCGTTCTCTGATGTAGACTGGGCTGGGAATCCCGATGACAGGCGATCAACGGGGGGCTATGCAGTGTTCCTTGGTGCTACTTGATCGCCTGGAGTGCTCGGAAACAAGCAACAGTGTCCCGCAGTAGCACTGAGGCTGAGTACAAGGCCGTTGCAAATGCTACAGCTGAGCTGATTTGGATACAATCTTTGCTTCGAGAGTTGAGGATCTCTCAGGAGCAACCTCCTGTTCTTTGGTGTGATAACATCAGTGCTACGTATCTGTCTTCAAATCATGTATTCCATGCCCGAACAAAACACATCGAAGTTGATTACCACTTTGTCAGAGAACGTGTTGCCCAGAAGCTGCTTCTTATGAAGTTCATCCCTTCAAAGGATCAACTTGCTGACATCTTCACCAAGCCACTGCCGCTTCCTCAGTTTGAAGGCTGTAGGCGCAATCTCAACCTAGTAAATTCTTCTGAGCACGGTTGAGATTGAGGGAGGGTGTTAGACTCTGTATATACTGGGCCTACATGTATTATAATCGTAATTGTATTTGTACACGATGATGTACCCCCTATATAATACAAAGGCCCCCCCATGTTGGAGGTATGCCACAAACCCTAAACCCTTTGTTTTACAGTGTGATATTTCAACAATGAAAGGGCGATGTGATATTTAAATATCCAATACACAAGTTTGATGTGCCACTTACTTCACAAACAAGATAACCCAGGACAAAGGTTCTGCAAGAGTGCGAGACCCCCCCCCCCCCAAGGCAATGGGGGGAATCTTTTGAAAACACGGGCTTAATCTTTTGACAAGCCATTGTTGGGAGGCAACTCCCTTCGAGGGTAATCTTGGTCTTTGACATTGTCGATGGTGTCAAAGGACGCCTCCTCAAGTGTGACAGTTTTGTCAGTGAGTGTCTTTACAAAGATCTGCATCTTGATATTTTCTCGACAAAGATCTGCATACCATCACTTCTCCAGGAGGGAAAGTGAGGTATGGACTCCTTCCGGATGTTGTATTCAACAAGGGTGCTTCCATCCTTAACTACTTGCAAGCAGAGAGGTGACAACTTTCCCTATTGAGAGAGCTTATCTCCACCTTGGATCTTGACGAACATCTGCATGCCACCTCAAAAGAGGCAAGTGTGTGTGCCTTGCCGGGGAGTGGCTGACATCACCCCGCCAAGCAAGGTTGTCGAGGCTCACTTGGCGGGTCCATGAGACCATGGTCTTCACGGGGTCAACACAGTAGTCGTAGTTTAGTCAACTTTTATCACAAGTCTAGTGACTAACTGGGCCACCACAAGAATCTATGGCGTGTCACACTTGTAGCAGAAAAGTGTGATAGAGTGTGGAAATGAACAGAGGGAAGATATGCAATGCTCCCACTTGTTACAAGCTCCCATTCTCCCACATTTTAAAAATAAAATTTAAATGTTTCAACATTTACTGGATTTTTTATGTGGATGTTCACAGGACAAGTGTATTCACGCTGAATTTGCCTTTTTTTTGTTTCCCTATCTGTATTTGGATTTGGATTTGCATTTTTTAGGGTTGTCGACACATGTCTTATGAACATCTAAGAAATTGAAATTTTTTGAAACATGATAATTGGAAAAAAAAGATCAAATGTAGGAGAATGGGAGCATGTGATATTCTCACAAGTCACAACGAACCAAACATGGTTGAAATGATTCCAATTTCCACCCTTCATGCAACTTTGTTAATGTTGGATCTACATAATGGCTACATTATAGCTCATATTCCAATAAACACAATTTGAGAAAATAAACAACCATGATAGTAAATTATGGAAGCATGCACTACAAAATTCCATCCTCGGGCGGTTAGAAGCTTTTTCAATCTATTGTCCAATAGGGGTATCAGTAAGTTATTCACAACAGACTTATAAAAAAAGGTTGTTCACAAACTAGATAAATCATCGAACCAAATGAAGGTGAACAAAACAACATTCAACAAATCAAACGAATGAAATTCTAGTCAATGCGCTTAAGCAACTAATACTAAGAGCCCGGAACAAGTTGGTCCTAAAACACAGGCCTCTCACATGCTACCTACTAGAAAATAAACTGACTTTTCTGACATTCACAAGATTCAAATACCTCGTCAGGAATCGATATGTAAATGTCTACATGATAACCGAGTTACAATAAACACATACTCCCTCCGTTCCAAAATAGATGACTTAATTTTATACTAACTTTGGTACAAAATTGAGTCATCTATTTTGGAACGGAGGGAGTACCAACCAATTACCATAACAGTTATGGGATGTTCCGTAAATGTCAAAGATAAATTTTTGGGAGTTGTTAATTAAAGAATAACAGCAAGCACAAACATGTGGGCAATTGTCAGTTAAACAAAACAAGCCACAAACGGAGCAGAAGTCCTGCAGGAATCAGAAACACTTTTAGTCCATAGTCTGATGACCACCGCCATGAAAATCCAGTGTCAGCTACAAGTGGAAATGGTGTTATTGGTCCAACTGTAAAAGCATACAAAAAAATCAATATATTACTGGCATAGTTGCTAGTTGGGCTGTAGAAAACTTACCGTACATGCTGACCCCTATAAATAGCTAATGGCTCGTGATATTAATTTCTGTCGGAGAGTTAATGTTCTCATACAAGATCCTCACAATGACGTGGATTCTTTTATCACCTAGTGGGCAGTTGATTTCGATTTTCTTAAGATTCTCACAACCGAATGGTCTTTGTGTTTCACTGCAGGTTGGATCTCCTACTACAACAGCATGTTGTTCAGGGTGATCACACTGAGAAGCACCAACCTGACAAGAAAAACTTGTGCATTAGCTTCATCTGCAAAAAAATAATGATCCACATCGGAAAACGGAAAACTCACATGTGTAAGATGCAGGATAAGTTTCTGTATTTTAGGCGATCGTTGAAGCAAGTGAAGTAACGAACTGCAGCCAGAGCCCAAGCACCATTCACCAAGCGATAGATTTGTCAGGCTGTTGAATGTAGCACACCTTAGCACATCCCTCTCCAATACCTTTATTGCCACCTGCCAAAACACCCAAAATGTAAAATATGCCTAAATTGAACATATCAGTCAATGTAAAATCCAGCGCAGGAAGCATACGTTGTGACGGACAGTTAGAGACAGCGACCTCAAGCTGGTGACGTTTGAAAGAGCACTGAGAACATTGCAGTCGACTTGAGAACTTGCGAAAGAGGATTCATCAATGCAAACTGAGGCAGTTTCCAACGATGACACATCCACGAAATACAGATTTCTATCAGGAACCTCCTTTATGTCTAAGGAAACTAACTTTAGCATATCTATTACCATATCTTCAAAGCCCAAGCAAGATATTGAACGATCATCAGTAGTGGTAACAGTCAATCTCTGAAGTTTGGTAGAGGAAAACTTGATGATGTTAACAAAACAGCATATCAGCTCTAACTCTTCCAAGTTAGGGCATCCCGTGCGGCTCCTGCGGCCGCACCGGGGCGCCCAGATCCAGCCGCCGGGGGACCTCCCCTGCCTCCCCACCTCCCCTCGCCGCCGCCGGAGGTCGTCGCCAGGCAAAGCCCGATGGCGACGGCGGCGGCGGGGCGGTTTCTATGGCGCGGTCGCTGCGGGCGTGGAAGGGGCTCGGCGGCGAGCTTCGGCGGCGGGGTCGCGTCTTGGCGTGCCGGGGGTGCGCGGTCCTGCAGGGGCCGCTCAAGGCGATGCAGGCGAGGTGGCGGACGAGGAGCTGGACGCGACGGTGCTGACTGGTGGTGGTTGCGGTCTGCAGAGCTAGGCGGCGACGGATCTGGGAGTTCCCGACGCCATCCGGTGCTCTGGATCCGCAAGTTCTGTTATATGGCGAGGAGCTCCGGGGAAAGCACTGCCTTGACCAAGGTCAGGCCGACGACGGCGGCGCTACTGGCGTCGTCTACCTTCTTGGAGGCGTCGTTGTGGAGCTCCGTCGACATCATGACGGATTTGGCTCTCCGGATGAAAATCTTTGCCTCGGTCTTCCGAAGCGGGCGGCGGCGGCGTCTACGTCGTGACCTCCTTGGAGGCGTCGTTTGGGAGAGACTGTCGCGAGCGATCTCTTCACCACCAAGGCGCCGCGCTTCCCCCTCGCCTCCCCTCCCTCCGCCGCCGCCTGAGGGCCTCCGAGGAGGGTTCTCGGCCCCAATGATGGTGGCGGCGGGATCTGGCGCCTCCTCTCAGAGGGCCTTAGCTCCCTGGGGCGGCGGCCCCGGCCGATGGGCGCGGTGCAGCCGGCGGGCTCTGGTGGGCAGCCTCCCACGGTCGCGGGCGGTGTGGGGGCTGCGGACGCTGGCGCAGTGGCGGTTCCTCGCAATCTGTCATGGCTCCATGTAGAAGATCCGCCCCTGCTTCGATCTGTCCCGATCCGTGCTGGCGCCGGTCCTTGCCCCTATGGCCGGCCTGGCGGATCTGGCGTGCGGGTGAGGTTCCGGGGGAAACCCCTGGCTGGCGCGGCAGCCTCCCCAAAGTCGACGCCTTTGGCGCCGATCCCCTTCCTGAAGGCTTTGAGCTGGATCCTCTCCCTTCCGCCTCCTCCTCGAGCTATGGCGAAAGCTTTTGTTCCCCTGGTCTGGGCGTCGACGGCACCCTGGTGTCGTGCTCCTTCTTGAAGGCGGCGGCTGGGAACAACTCTTGGTGGCGGGGCTGCTGGTGGCGTGGTGGCGGTGCGCTTCGGCCTTCTACTTGGTGCTGCGCCTTGCTTCGCGGGACCAGTGGACGGTTTCTTTGGTGGAGCGGTGCTTCATCCATGCATTGATGGCGACGGATCTTGACGGCGTGGCGCAGTGCAGATTCGGAGTTCGATGTGGGAGGATGGACTCGCGCAGGAGGACGACGCTGTCTGGCGTCGTGGTGATGTCGATGGCAGAGAGATCTGGCATGGTAGATGCAACAGTACAGCTCTAAAGATGGACTCGTGGCAGGTGGCTGCGGCGGCCTCATACCCGGCAGGCGTCCTGGTTGAGAAGTGCGCTGGACTGGTAGGTGCCCCATACCAGGCAGGCGTCCTGGTTGGGACCTCAGGTCTTAGATGTTTAGGTTTGGCTGCGATGTCTGTTTGGTATTAGGCCCAGACTATCAGCGCCCCTTCATCATTTGGATAGGCGTAGTGACAGTTGTTGCTTAGACGGTGGCTTTAGTCTTGCTGTTGTATTACCTTGTAAGGTCTTGTGAGAATAATTAATAAAATGGCCGTATGCATCACCCAGATGCAGAGGCCGGGGGTCATCTATAGAATCGGGATAAAATATGCCAAAGTTGATGCGGAGCCAGAACGTGTGGAGCGCTGTGTACCCGCGGTCCAAAAGCAAATTGTCAAGAAACTTCTTGAGCTGCCTCAAGGTGCTGAACTGGTCCGAGTCGATGCTGAGGCACCTTGCCGATACCCAGACATTTCGCCACCGCCTTGAGAGCAAGCATGTCTGAACAATCTCCCACGGCGTCAGGAAGGACATGACATGGTGGAGCAGGTCGTCAGGGAGGGCGCTGATCATGTCACCGGTGCTGCCATGCCTCTCGCTCTTGGACCTGAACATCCCTATCTTTGGAACTCGGTCGAGCAGGTGGTGTGTGAGGACCTGCAGCCAAAAATACAGCAACCTACATACAGTAAAGTACTACTCGATTCGTGTTGGCTAGACAAGAAATGCGATGGAAGCATCCAACAAATTTTGTCACGAACTTAGGGCACTGACAAGAGACAACTGTGTTCCTCAATGGCATAAAGCTTTAATAGAATCGGTGAAAACCTTATCAGAAGACGAGGGGAAAGAACAAGAAAATTGTGCCCCGCGATACAATGGACTGGATGAAGTAGATAACCCCATCACCAGAGCAGGATGATGGATCGAGTAGCGGGAAGCGGGGTATGAGCAGAGAGTACCTCTGGTTGAACGAACCCGGATGGCGCGGGCTCAAGACGCCTCGGTCGCGCGCCCTCGCCGCAGGCGATTTGCCGCTCGCTGCTGCTGCTGCTGCTGCCGCCGCCGCCCGAGAGCTCCTCCTTGGCGCCTTCAGCGCCCGCTGGCGATTCCAGCGCCCACTGTGTCACTAGCATGGGCCTGGCCCAGCAGCGAACGCTGGCTGCTGCCGCTCGCTTGATCGCTGGCTATCGCTGCCAGCTCGATCGCTGGCTCCCGCTTGATCTTCCTTTCTTCATTCTAAAAACTGCCACAGTACAGACTATTTTTCTTAGAAAAAACCGGTTTGCTACTGTATGTACTCTTGTCTTAGAAAAAAGTTCATCGACTTTAAAAATAAGTTCAATGAATTTGAGAAAAAAGCTCATCGTGTTTCAGAAAAGTTCATCGAGCTTGAAAAAAGTTCCTCCAGATTCAAAAAAGTTCATCGAGATTTTTAAAAAAATTCATTGATTTAAAAAAAAGTTCATCGAATTTGAGACAAAGTTCACTAAAATTTGAAATATAAATTTCATCGAATTTGAAAAAAAGTTCATCGATTTTGCATCAAACCCAGGAAGGAAAAGAGAAAAAAGAAAAACGAAAAATGGAAAAAAGAAAAAGAAAAAGGAAAAAGAAAAAAGAAAAGACAAGGAAGAAAAGAACAAGAAAGATGCACATAACCACATTAGGCTTGCTAGCGTGGTGATTAGTGATGTGTTTACTGTGAAGCAGGAGGTTGCCTGTTCGAATCCTGGTTCACCCGCTTTTCTTATGCACCCGATTGCGGGAACAACTAAAACGGGCCCTTAAGGCGCCAAATAGGATTCAGCGCTGAGAGAAGCGCACGCACACGCACTCCCTTTGGGCTCTGTCGTCTCCGGTGAAGGTCGGTTGGGCTGGGCCTCCTACTACATCTTCTATTCTTAAATATATATAGTTGCAATCCATTATCTATTTTTTCTCTTCATGCAACTATGCTACATCATCAAATCATGCATGTGGTCATAAGTTATAATTTATGCACTTATCTATTCATGCAACCATGCATGTTAATTTGCTCCACTTATTTATATGCGGGCATAGACAGTCATGTTACACATTTTTGCAGCATGACCTGCATATATTTGTATGTTGTTCGATTGGAGCAAATATATATAGGTCATGTTACACATTTTTTGATTAAAAATAGGCACCACGTTTGACTTCAATCCAATAAATTGTTCTTTTTATATAACATTTTTTCACATGCTTCATATACTTTGTTGTTTTCAAAATACATCGTGAGAGCTTCTTTTTTGTAATAGTTTTAGTTTTTTTAGCGTCTATTTATGCATACGTTTTACCAAGGTTTCCGCAACAACGCGCAGGGCATCATCTAGTTACAAAAAAAGGAGACCCAACAAATTCTTTGATTTTTCTTTAAAAAAATCTAATTCTTCCCTCGGCCGGACAAGAAAAGGAACGAAAAAGATAACGCGGAATGCCCTTGTTGCCGTTGGATCGAACGCAGGGATCTTGGCGCATGATCCTCGTGACATCATCCCGAAGGTATCATTCGCATCCAAGCCAAAGTCGCCCGAGCAAATATATATAGGTCATGTTACACTTTTTTGATTAAAAAAGGCACCACGTTTGACTTCAATCCAATAAATTGTTCTTTTTATATAACATTTTTTCACATGCTTCATATACTTTTAGTTTTTTTAGCGTCTATTTATGCATACGTTTTACCAAGGTTTCCGCAGCAACGCGCAGGGCATCATCTAGTTACAAAAAAAGGAGACCCAACAAATTCTTTGATTTTTCTTTAAAAAAATCTAATTCTTCCCTCGGCCGGACAAGAAAAGGAACGAAAAAGATAACGCGGAATGCCCTTGTTGCCGTTGGATCGAACGCAGGGATCTTGGCGCATGATCCTCGTGACATCATCCCGAAGGTATCATTCGCATCCAAGCCGAAGTCGCCCGAACAATATTTTGCCTTGTGCAGCTGGCTATTCCCCTCCACCAGTCCACCCCACTTCCCCCAACACCCACTCCCCACTCTCCACTGCCTTATATGCTCGCCGTAGGATTCAATGGAGAGGCGGTCGGCATTCTGCAAGCAGGGATGGAGGCGAACGTTGACCAGAGGTCGAAGCGATGGGCGGGTGGCACGCGAGACCGGTGCCCGCCGGAGGCTGTGAGACGGGTGAAGAGAGCATCCAATGTGTGGCTGCTACTCGCCACGATCGACGGCGCTCCCCTTCGTCTCCGTGCACGACAGCTGCTCGCGACGACCGGGTACACCACTTCGGCAGCACGGTGGCGATCCCTTTGTCGTCGTGAGAGGAGAGGAGGAGAAGGCGGTCAGGTTGGATCCAACAGGCGACAACCATGGCAGGGCTGTAGCGGCGCACGACCGCTGCTCATGATAGCCGGCGACGGGGCAGATTCCCTCCTACACCTCCATCCCCGCCGTTTCTGTGGCCTTGGGTGTGACTGAAATTTTGAACATGGACACTTTTGTAAAAACAATAAGAGGAATTTGAAACAAAAAATTGAGAAAATAAGAACAAAAAATTGAAACCATTTTTTTTGAATTTCCCCAAACTTTTTTGTATTTGTGTAGAAAAAACACCAAGTTCAACATAGGGTTCCGAATAGGCAAAAAGGCTCCATTTGGGAGCATGTTGTTTCTCAACATGTCTCAAATGATCCTAATTTTTTTATTTGCTTTTATGACCAATTCAAGGCACCACGCCAGGTTGGTTTGGTTTTCTACAAATTACGCTTTTCTAGAGTTTTCTCAATCAAAAAAGGGAGATAAATGGTTGGACATGCCGCAACTTGCATAGGGTCGGAAATCATTCAAATCTGGCATGGATGCCTATCATGGGCATGCCCACCTGCTTGCAGAAGTTGGGGTCCATTCAAAAATGTCCAAAAATAGACCATGTTGAACAGACGGTGTTTGGGTAGGTCAGGAGGCTCTGTGTGACAACATGTTGTTTCTCAACATCCTTAAAATGGGTCTTTTTTTCATGACCTTATATGACCAATTCAAGGAAATCGTGCCAAGTTGTTTCGGTTTTCAAACCCTAAGGTTTGAGCTTGTCCTCGGGTCGGATTCAAATCCTTTTCTCTCTTTTGAAATTCCATAGATATAGATGTCTCGACTGCCGATGCGAGGAAAGTGAAAGGAAAAAGGGAAAGGGAGACACTGTTTTTAGACAAATTTTGCATTTTTTTGTAGTTTTCTCGGTTAAAAAAGACCGATAAATGGCCGGACATGTCGTGACTTGCATGTTGTGTGAGTAGTCATTCAAATCTGATATGGATGCCTACCATGGACATGCCTACCTTCTTGCAAAAGTTGAGGTCATTTAAAAACGTGCAAAAGTAGACCATGTTCAATGGCGCCGCTCAAGACGGCGCCGACAGCTAGAACACTGGCAATGACATAGGCGCTCGCGACAACAACGGCGACAATATGACCAATGGGGATGAAGACGACCCCGGGGACAACAACTACATGCCAGAGTGCAAGGAAGATAGAAGCCTCGGGCCTGATGAATACGATGTCTTCAAGGAACCCCTTGAGGTGTCTCGGCTTGAGATATTCTGCAGACGATTAGCCAACACGGACCAAAGCATCAAGCAAAAGTCACGGTGGATTAAATCTGAACATGATAAACTTAATGACAGATGGGTTGAGCTCCTAAGGGCTGAGCAAGAACTTGATGACGAGCTTGGGAAGGCCGGGGATAATCATTTCTACCCCCGGAGGAACCTGCTTCCAGAACTAGACGAGGAGGCCGAGGATAGCGTGCTATCTAAGCGCAAGTGGGCTGAGAAGCCCGACCTCCATCCTCGGGGCCGAGATAGGCAAGCAGGCGGGTATGAAATCTTCCCGAAGCATCCTGGCGCCGAGGCGGAATAGATCCACCATGGTCCTTCAAGAAATATGATCTGAGGGAGAAATTATGGTTAAGGCCAGAAGCTCCACCTCGATCAATCTACAAATCTAGAGAATGCCCGCCTGCTGGGCAGGCAAACCACTTACTTTTCAAAACAATTATCAACTTGTTTTGAAACGCAAACATTCCTAAAATTTGTGAAGAATTTTTTTTGAAAATGAGAACATTTTTAATAATTGTAAACCATATTTGAAAACAATAACATTTTTTGGTAGAGATAGGCATAAAAACTGAACGACGAACCGATACCAAAACCGAAAATACTGAATTTTTTGGGCTTTGCTCCTCGTATAGTAAAAGCCTTTTTTTTTTACTAAAATTAACTGCATTCAAATCTTTCAATTTGGTAGAAAACCGAAGAACCAAAAGAAAAACCAAAGCGCTAAGGTCCCTCACGCCGGAACCAAAATAGATGCAAAAAATGGTTTGAGAAATTGAAAAGATTCGCAAATTTGCGACAGAGTTCACAATTCAAAGTTATAGCGGGTGGAAGTAATCCAAGAGGTCCATAGTTCGAATCCTACTTCATGCACCTATTTTCTAAAGGTTAAAAAAAGAAAATAAATAAATGGGCCAAGCTGAGAACGGATGGGTGTGTGCGCCGATTTGTGTGACGCTACACCCTATACAACATGAGCTCCTAGTCACCGCTTGGTGCGCTAGTTGCCGGATGCCCGTACGCCACCTTTCATGGGGCCGGCCCAACTACATGAGCGATCAGTTGTCGCTCGTGAGGAGTTGTATACGCAAAAACTTCTTCATAGTTGACCTGCACGATAAGTTGACCATTAATCGTTGACTTTCAACAAGCAGTCCATTTTTTAGAGAAGTTTATGGATTTGAAAAAATGTTCATGGATTTACAAAATGTTCACGAATTGAAAAATACCATGAATAGAAAAAAATTCATGGATTTTGGGGGAAAAATCAAGGATTTGGAAAAAAATCAATTTTGGAAAAAATCATTCATTTTTTTTAAAAAGGGTCATCCATTTTGAAAAAAAATCATCGATATTGAAAAAAAATCATGAATTTGAATTAAACTCGCCAATTTTGAAAAAATGTTCAAAAGTTGTAAAAAAAGGTTCATTGATTTTTTAGAAAAAGCAAAATTGAAAAAGATTTGCACATTGCAAAAGAAAAAGGGAAACAAAAAAGGATCAGATAAAAGGAAAGAAAACGAAAAAAACCAGAACAAATCGGTTTGAAAAAAATGAGAAAATAAGGGAACAGGAAAAAGGAAAAAGGGAAACACGAAAAAAGAAAAAGAAAGGAGAAAAGAGTGATAGAGGTATGTAATCACATCAGTTTACGTTGGCTCTTTGGTTATCACGTCAAGCTTTGAGCAAAGAGGACGCTGGCTCGAATCCTGCCATGCTCATAGTTTTCGCGGGTGTACAACATATACAAATATGGCGGGTGAATAGTTTTTTCAATATGACCATCATGCTCTTTTTTATGAAGAGGTACGGACTAATCTCCATCTTTGTGTTTAAGGGAGGTTGGAATCCTGCCATGCTCATAGTTTTTTTTACAATTTAAAATATATAAAAAAGATAGATGGGCCGGCCTAGCTCGCATGTGTACAGCATATACGAATACGGCGGGCGAATAGTTTCTTCAATATGACCATCATGCTCTTTTTTATGAAGAGGTACCTCATAGTTTTCGCGGGTGTACAACATATACAAATATGGCGGGTGAATAGTTTCTTCAATATGACCATCATGCTCTTTTTTATGAAGATGTACGAACTAATCTCCATCTTTGTGTTTAAGGGAGGTTGGAATCCTGCCATGCTCATAGTTTTTTTTACAATTTAAAATATATAAAAAAGATAGATGGGCCGGCCTAGCTCGCATGTGTACAGCATATACGAATACGGCGGGCGAATAGTTTCTTCAATACGACAATCATGCCCTTTCTTATGACGAGGTATGGGCTAATCTCAATCGTCTTATGTTTAAGAGGATGTTGAAAGTGCAATCATGCCCTTAATCTTATTTTGATGTTGATGACAACATGCATATATGAGACTAATCATGTTTATCAAGTATATCTCAGAATTATGTCTCGAAGGCCGTATGTGGATCATGACTAGGGACAAATGCATATAACTCAAGATTGGAGATACAAGACAATAGTGTTGGCTTTGGTTACAGTTTGTTCTTGAGTATAGGGATCCCGCACTATTAAGAGGGGATCGTTGGATCTAGTGAAAAATTTGCTCAAAACCCACCAACTCCATTTTTCACCGGACGTCCGGTATGCTATGGACGTCCGATCCCTCTCAGTTGTCCGGACGTCCGGCTCTCGACGGTCGTCCGGTGTTTCTTCACAGAACGATATTCACGGATGTCCGAGCTTCTCCGGACGTCCGGTCACCGGATGTCCGTTTTCCTCCGGAGGTCCGACACTTTCTCAACAAAACATTTTTTATGGATATCCGGTCATCTACGGGCGTCTGGTCACTGGACGACCGAAACGTCTCGGACGTCCGTTGGCTGAGTGCTGATTCGTGGCTTGTGGTTCTCCAGCGTCCGGACGACCGATGTCTGTCGGATGTCCGGACCTATCTGTGCCACCGGACGTCCGGTCCTGTCCGGACGTCTGACGTCTCCTGTGCACTTGAGTTGCTCAGACGGTTATTTTTCCACTTCCACTATATATAGCCTTCTCCCCCCAGGGGATAAGGTTGACCATTCACTTTGAAGCTTTCTAAGAACACATCTCACTCCCTCTCTTGTCTCCCTACACCAAATCCTAGATCCTCAAGGGATCTGGGAACATTTGAGAGACGTTCTCCAATCAAGTGATAGATCCACTCCTTCCCTTACTTTGCATCAAAGGAATTCGTGATTTGAGCAAGTCTTGAGCTTTTCTCCATCGTTCTTGTTACTCTTGGAGGTTGGAGACTCCTAGGCGGTAGGAGTCATTCAGAGAGGAATCAACCATTGTGATTACCCCCGGAAAGTTTGTGAGGGTTTGGAGACCACCCCAAGGTCTACCACTAGTGGTTGAGAAACGCCCTCGTGGTGTTGTCTCAAAGGGAGAATAGGGTGAGCCTTCGTGGCGTTGGTGTGCCTTCGTGGTAGCATCCACCTCTCTAACGGTGACGTAGCTTCCCTCCAAGGAAGTGAACATCGGCATATATCCTTGCTACCTCTTGAGCATTGCGTTGGTTTTTCCTTGAAGAGGAAAGGGTGGTGCAGTAAAGCAGCGTAAGTATTTCCCCCAGTTTTTGGGAACCAAGGTATCAATCCAGTAGGAGACCACGCGCGAGTCACCTCGTACCTACATACACAAATAAGAACCTCACAACCAACGCAATAAAGGGGTTGTCAATCCCTTCACGGCCACTTGCAAGAGTGAGATCTGATAGAGATGATAATAATAAGATAAATATTTTTGGTATTTTTATAATATAGATTGAAAGTAAAGATTGCAAAATAAAATAGATGGAAACTTATATGATGGAGAATAGACCCGGGGGCCATAGGTTTCACTAGTGGCTTCTCTCAAGATACCATAAGTATTACGGTGGGTAAACAAATTACTGTCGAGCAATTGATAGAAAAACGAATAATTATGAGAATATATAGGTATGATCATGTATATAGGCATCACGTCCGTGACAAGTAGACCGACTCTTGCCTGCATCTACTACTATTACTCCACACATCGACCGCTATCCAGCGTGCATCTAGAGTATTAAGTTCATAAGAACAGAGTAACGCCTTAAGCAAGATGACATGACGTAGAGGGATAACCTCATGCAATATGATATAAACCCCATCTTTTTATCCTCGATGGCAACAATACAATACGTGTCGTTTTCCTTTCTGTCACTGGGATCGAGCACCGCAAGATTGAACCCAAAGCTAAGCATTTCTCCCATTGCAAGAAAGATCAATCTAGTAGGCCAAACCAAACTGATATTTCGAAGAGATTTGCAAAGATAAACCAATCATACATAAAAGAATTCAGAGAAGATTCAAATATTGTTCATCGATAATCTGGATCATAAACCCACAATTCATCGGATCTCGACAAACACACCGCAAAAAGAAGAGTTACATCGAATAGATCTCTAAGAGAATCAAGGAGAACTTTGTATTGAGATCCAAAGAGAGAGAAGAAGCCATCTAGCTAATAACTATGGACCCGAAGGTCTGAAGTAAACTACTCACACATCATCGGAGGGGCCATGGAGTTGATGTAGAGGCCCTTCGTGATCAATGCCCCCTCTGGCGGAGCTCCAGAAAAGGCCCCAGGATGGGATCTCTTATGTACAGAAGGTTGCAGCGGTGGAATTAGGTTTTCATGGTGCTCCTGGATGTTTTCGGGGTATGTCAATATGTATAGGAGGAAGAAGCAGGTCGGTAGAGCAACGAGGGGCCCACGAGGATGGAGGGCGCGCCCAGGGGGTAGGCGCGCCCCCTGCCTCGTGGCCTCCTCGATTGTTTCTTGACGTCCACTCCAAGTCCCCTGGATCACGTTTGTTCCAAAAATCACGCTGCGGAAGGTTTCATTCCGTTTGGACTTCGTTTGATATTCCTTTTCTACGAAACACTGAAATAGGCAAAAAACAGCAATTTGGGCTGGGCCTCTGGTTAATAGGTTAGTCCCAAAAATAATATAAAAGTGTAAAATAAAGCCCATTAACATCCAAAACAGGTAATATAATAGCATGGAACAATAAAAAATTATAGATACGTTGGAGACGTATCAAGCATCCCCAAGCTTAATTCCTGCTCGTCCTCGAGTAGGTAAATGATAAAAACAGAATTTTTGATGTGGAATGCTTCCTAACATATTTCTCAATGTAATTTTCTTTATTGTGGCATGAATGTTCATATCCGAAAGATTCAACATAAAAGTTTAATATTGACATAAAAATAATAATACTTCAAGCATACTAACTAAGCAATCATGTCTTCTCAAAATAACATGGCCAAAGAAAGTTCATCCCTACAAAATCATATAGTTTGGTCATGCTCCATTTTCGTCACACAAGAATGCTCTCATCATGCACAACCCCAATGACAAGCCAAGCAATTGTTTCATACTTTAGTAATCTCAAAGCTTTTTCAACTTTCACGCAATACATAAGCATGAGCCATGGATATAACACTATGGGTGAAATAGAATATAATGAAGGGGGTTATGTGGAGAAGACAAAAAAGGAGAAAGTCTCACATTGACGCAGCTAATCAATGGGCTAGGGAGATGCCCATCAATTGATGCCAATGCAAGGAGTAGGGACTGCCATGCAACAGATGCACTAGAGCTATAAATGTAAGAAAGCTCAACAAAAGAAACTAAGTGGGTGTGCATCCAACTTGCTTGCTCACGAAGACCTAGGGCACTTGAGGAGGCCCATTGTTGAAATATACAAGCCAAGTTCTATAATGAAAAATTCCCACTAGTATATGAAAATGACAAAACAAGAGACTCTCTATCATAAAGATCATGGTGCTACTTTGAAGCACAAGTGTGGAAAAAGGATAGTAGCATTGCCCCTTTTTCTTTTCTTTTTTTTTTCTTTTTTTGGGCCTTCTTTTTTTGGCCTTTCTCCTTTTTTTCTTTTTTATGGGACAATGCTCTATTAATGATGATCACCACACTTCTATTTATTTACAACTCAATGATTACAACTCGATACTAGCACAAGATATGACTCTATATGAATGCCTCCGGTGGTGTACCGGGATGTGCAATGACTCATGAGTGACATGTATGCAAGAATTATGAACGGTGGCTTTGCCACAAATACGATGTCAACTACATGATCATGCAAGGCAATATGAAAATGATGATGCGTGCCATAATAAACGGAACGGTGGAAAGTTGCATGGCTATATATCTCGGAATGGCTATGAAAATGCCATAATAGGTAGGTATGGTGACTGTTTTGAGGAAGATATAAGGAGGTTTATGTGTGATAGAGCATATCGTATCACGGGATTTGGATGCACCGGCGAAGTTTGCACCAACTCTCAAGGTGAGAAAGGGCAATGCACAGTACCGAAGAGGCTAGCAATGATGGAAGGGTGAGAGTGCGTGTAATCCATGGACTCAACATTAGTCATAAATAACTCACATACTTATTGCAAAAATCTACAAGTCATCAAAAACCAAGTACTATGTGCATGCTCCTAGGGGGATATATTGGTAGGAAAAGACCATCGCTCGTCCCCGACCGCCACTCATAAGGAAGACAATCAAATAACACCTGATGTTTCAAATTTGTTACACAACGTTTACCATACGTGCATGCTAAGGGACTTGCAAACTCCAACACAAGTATTTCTCAAATTCACAACTACTCAACTAGCACAACTTTAATATCATTATCTCCATATCTCAAAACAATCATCAAGTATCAAACTTCTCTTAGTATTCAATGCACTTATATGAAAGCTTCTTATTATGCCTAAAAGCAAATTGCCATGTTGTTCTAAAGGACTCTCAAAATAATATAAGTGAAGCATGAGAGATCAATTATTTCTATAAAATAAAACCATCGCCTGCTCTAAAAGATACAAGTGAAGCACTAGAGCAAAAACTATATAGCTCAAAAGATATAAGTGAAGCACATAAAGTATTCTAATAAATTCCAATTCATGTGTGTCTCTCTCAAAAGGTGTGTACAGCAAGGATGATTGTGTTAAACTAAAAAGCAAAGACTCAAATCATAGAAGACGCTCCAAGCAAAACACATATCATGTGGTGAATAAAAATATAGCTCCAAGTAAAGTTACCGATGAACGAAGACAAAAGAGGGGATTCCTTCCGGGGCATCCCCAAGCTTAGGCTTTTGGTGTCCTTGTATTTTACCTTGGGGTGCCTTGGGCATCCCCAAGCTTAGACTCTGTCCACTCCTTGTTCCATAATCCATCAAATCCTTACCCAAAACTTGAAAACTTCACAACACAAAACTTAAAAGAAAATCTTCTTGAGCTCCGTTAGTAAAAGAAAACAAACCATCACTTCAAGGTACTGTAATGAACTCATTCTTTATTTATATTGGTGTTAAACCTACTGTATTCCAACTTCTCTATGGTTCATAAACTCTATTACTAGCCATAGATTCATCAAAATAAGCAAACAACACATGAAAAACAGAATCTGTCAAAATCAGAACAGTCTGTAGTCATCTGTAGGTTTCGAATACTTCTGGAACCCCAAAAATTCTAAAATAAATTGCTGGACGTGAGGAATTTATCTATTAATCATCTTCCAAAACAATTAACTAAATAGAACTCTCCAATAAAAATGGCAGCAATTCTCGCGAGCGCTAAAGTTTCTGTTTTTTACAACAGGATCAAAAAGACTTTCCCCAAGTCTTCCCAATGGTTCGACTTGGCAAAAACACTAATTAAACACAAAAAACACAACCAAAACAGAGGATATATAAATTATTTATTACTAAACAAGAGCAAAAAGCAAGGAATAAAAATAAAATTGGGTTGCCTCCCAACAAGCGCTATCGTTTAACGCCCTTAGCTAGGCATAAAAGTAAGGATAGATCTAGGTATTGTCATCTTTGGTATGCAATCCATAAGTGGCTCTCATGATAGATTCATAAGGTAATTTAATTTTCTTTCTAGGAAAGTGTTCCATGCCCTTCCTTAATGGAAATTGGAATCTGATATTCCCTTCCTTCATATCAATAATTGCACCAATCGTTCTAAGGAAAGGTCTACCAAGAATAATAGGACATGAAGGATTGCCATCTATATCAAGAACAATGAAATCTACAGGCACATAGTTACTATTTGCAACAATAAGAACATAATTAATTCTTCCCATAGGTTTCTTAATGGTGAAATCCGCAAGGTGCAAGTTTAGAGAACAATCATCAAATTCACGGAAACCTAGCAAATCACACAAAGTTTTTGGAATCGTGGAAACACTAGCACCCAAATCACACAAAGCATATCATTCATGATCTTTAATTTTAATTTTAATTATAGGTTCCCATTCATCATAAAGTTTTCTAGCGATAGAAACTTCCAACTCAAGTTTTTCTTCATAAGATTGCATCAAAGCATCAACGATATGTTTAGTAAAAGCTTTATTTTGACTAGAAGCATGAGGAGAATTTAGCACGGATCGCAACAAGGAAATACAATCTATCAAAGAGCAATTATCATAATTAAATTCCTTGAAATCCAAAATAGTGGGTTCATTCCTATCTAAAGTTTTGATCTCTTCCATCCCGCTTTTACCAATTTTTGCATCAAGATCTAAAGACTCCGATTTTTTGGGACGCCTTCTAACTAAAGTTGACTCATCTCCAGTCCCATCATCATAAAGATTCATATTGCAAAAAAAAGGTTTAATAGGGGACACATCAATAACTTTTAGATCTTCATCTTTATTATCTAACTCTTCTGGTTTAGCGGCCATCTTATTAACTAAAGTGGCCTGCTTATCAGAAATTTGGGCAATTATTTTTTCAAGACGAGCAAACTGTGATTTCAAAGCATAAAATTCCTTAGACAAATCATTGAGCTCTTTATTCATGAAGCCGATAAAACCTTTTTGTTCTTTAAGCTTGTTTCTAAAGAAATTATTATGCTCAAAGTGCAAGGACATAAAACTTCTAACGTTGTTTTCGATTTCTTCCAACCTTCTAAGGTGAGGATCAACACCTTTTGGTAAAGCCATAAGGGCAACAAGCAACAAGAGGCAAGCGAAAAAGAGGTGAATCAGAAAAGAGGGCAAATAAAACGGCAAGGGTGAAGTGGGGGAGAGGAAAACGAGAGGCAAATGGCAAATAATGTAATGCGAGGGATAAGAGTTGTGATGGGTACTTGGTATGTCTTAACTTGGCGTAAATCTCCCCGGCAACGGCGCCAGAAATCCTTCTTGCTACCTCTTGAGCATTGCGTTGGTTTTTCCTTGAAGAGGAAAGGGTGGTGCAGTAAAGCAGCGTAAGTATTTCCCCCAGTTTTTGGGAACTAAGGTATCAATCCAGTAGGAGACCACGTGCGAGTCACCTCGTACCTACATACACAAATAAGAACCTCACAACCAACGCAATAAAGGGGTTGTCAATCCCTTCACGGCCACTTGCAAGAGTGAGATCTGATAGAGATGATAATAATAAGATAAATATTTTTGGTATTTTTATGATATAGATTGAAAGTAAAGATTGCAAAATAAAATAGATGGAAACTTATATGATGGAGAATAGACCCTGGGGCCATAGGTTTCACTAGTGGCTTCTCTCAAGATAGCATAAGTATTACGGTGGGTAAACAAATTATTGTCGAGCAATTGATAGAAAAACGAATAATTATGATAATATATAGGTATGATCATGTATATAGGCATCACGTCCGTGACAAGTAGACCGACTCCTGCCTGCATCTACTACTATTACTCCACACATCGACCGCTATCCAGCATGCATCTAGAGTATTAAGTTCATAAGAACAGAGTAACGCCTTAAGCAAGATGACATGATGTAGAGGGATAAATGATACGTCCATTTTGCATCATGCTTTTATATCGATATTTATCGCATTATGGACTGTTATTTCACTTTATGTCACAATACTTATTGCTATTCTCTCTTATTTTACAAGGTTTACACAAGGAGGGAGAATGCCGGCAGCTGGAATTCTGGTCTAGAAAAGGAGAAAATATTAGTGACCTATTCTGCGCAACTCCAAAAGTCCTGAAACTCCACGGAACGTCTTAAAAGAAATAAAGAAAAATCCATGCCAAAGATGAAGGCCAGGGGCCCCACACCCTGCTCACGAGGGTGGGGGCGCGCCCCCCTATCTCGTGGCCCCCCTGGTGGCTCTCCGATGCCCATCTTCTCCTATATGAGGTCTTTCGATGAGAAAAAAATAAGAAGGAACTTTTCGGGACGAGACTCCGCCGCCACGAGGCGGAACCTTGGCGGATCCAATCTAGAGCTCCGACAGAGCTGTTATGCCGGGGATACTTCCCTCCCGGAGGGGGAAATCATCACCATCGTCATCACCAACGCTCCTCTCATCGGGAGAGGGCAATCTCCATCAACATCTTCACCAGCACCATCTCATCTCCAAACCCTAGTTCATCTCTTGTATCCAATTCTTGTCTCAAAGTCCGGGATTGGTGCTAGTAGGTTGCTAGTAGTGTTGATTACTCCTCGTAGTTGATGCTAGTTGGTTTAATTGCTGGAAGATCATATGTTCAGATCCTATATGCATATTATTACCCCTCTGATTATGAACATGAATATGCTTTGTGAGTAATTACGTTCGTTCCTGAGGACAAGGGAGAAGTCTTGCTATGAGTAGTCATGTGAATTTGGTATTCGTTTGATATTTTGATAAGATGTATGTTGTCTCTCCTCTAGTGGTGTTATGTGAATGTCGACTACATAACACTTCACCATTATTTGGGCCTAGAGGAAGGCATTGGGAAGTAATAAGTAGATGATGGGTTGCTAGAGTGACAGAAGCTTAACCCCTAGTTTATGCGTTGCTTCGTAAGGGGCTGATTTGGATCCATATGTTTCGTAAGGGGCGAATCATATGAACGTGATGAAAACTAGCTTGACGATATTCCCATGTGTCCTCGGGAGCGCTTTTCCTATTATAAGAGTTTGTTCCGGCTTGTCCTTTGCTACAAAAGGATTGGGACACCTTGCTGCACTTTATTTACTTTTGTTACTTGTTTCTCATTACAATTTATCCTATCACAAAACTATCTGTTACCACTTATTTCAGTACTTGCAGAGAATACCTTGCTGAAAACCGCTTATCATTTCCTTCTGCTCCTCGTTGGGTTCAACACTCTTACTTATCAAAAGGAATACGATAGATCCCCTATACTTGTGGGCCATCAAGACTCTTTTCTGGCACCGTTGCCGAGGAGTGTAGCGCCTTTGGTAGGTGGAATTTGGTAAGGAAAAATTTATATAGTGTGCTGAAATTTACTGTCACTTGTTTCTATGGGAAGTAATTCTCTGAGGGGCTTGTTCGGGGTATCTTCACCCCGTCCAGTAGAGAAAAGAGTTGCTCCTCAACCTACTGAACCTATTGAAAATGAAATTCCTTATGAGTATCCTTCGGGTATGATAGAAAAACTGCTAGCTGATCCTTTTACAGGAGATGGAACAAAGCATCCTGATGAGCACTTAATATATGTGGATGAAGTTTGTGGATTATTTAAGCTTGTAGGTATACCTGATGATGTTGCTAAGAATAAGGTCTTCCCTTTTTCTTTGAAGGGAGACGCATTGGTATGGTATAGGCAATGTGATGATATGAGATCATGGGACTATAAAAGATTGAAGTTGGAATTTCATCAAAAGTATTACCCTATGCATCTTGTTCATCGTGATCGCACTTATATATATAATTTCTGGCCTCGCGAAGGAGAATGCATCGCTCAAGCTTGGGGGAGGCTTAAATCAATGTTATATTCATGCCCCAATCATGAGCTCCAGAGAGAAATAATTATGCAAAGTTTTTATGCTCGGCTTTCTGAAAACAATCGCAACATGCTCGATACTTCTTGTGCTGGCTCTTTTATGATGAAGACTATTGAATTCAGATGGAATTTATTCGATAGAATTAAACACAACTCTGAAGATTGGGACCTCGACGAAGGTAAGGAGTCAGGTATGACACCGAAGTTTGATTGTGTTAAATCTTTTATGGATACCAATATTTTCCGTAAGTTTAGCACTAAATATGGACTTGACTCTGAGATAGTAGCTTCTTTCTGTGAATCTTTGGCTACTTATGTTGGTCTCCCTAAGGAGAAGTGGTTTAAATATCATCCTCCCATAGAAGTAAAAGTAGCTGCACCTATTAAAGTTGAATAAAAGACTGTCACTTATAATGATCCTATTGTTCCTACTTCTTATATTGAGAAACCACCTTTCCCTGTTAGAATAAAGGATCATGCTAAAGCTTCAACTGTTGTTCGTAAAAGCAATATTAGAACTTATACACCTCCTGAGCAAGTTAAAGTAGAACCTAATATTGCTATTATTAAAGATCTCTTGTCTGATAATATTGATGGGCATGTTATTCAGTTCGAAGGTGAAACTGCTAGAATTGCTAAGCCTTGTGCTAAAGATAAACATAGACCTGTGGTAGGCGTGCCTGCTATTTCTATTAAAGTAGGAGATCATTGTTATCATGGCTTATGTGATATGGGTGCTAGTGCTAGTGTTATACCGCATACTTTATATGAAGAAATTAAGAATGAAATTGCATCTGCTGAGTTAGAAGATATTGATGTCACAATTAAACTTGCCAATAGAGATACTATTTCAGCAATGGGAATTGTTAGGGCTATTGAAGTCTTGTGTGGGAAAACTAAATATCCTGCTGATTTTCTTGTTCTTGGTTCCCCACAAGATAGCTTTTGTCCCATTATATTTGGTAGACCCTTCTTAAATACTGTCAATGCTACCATAGATTGCACAAAGAATATTGTTACTGTTGGTTTGGATGATATGGTTCATGAGTTTAATTTCTCTAAATTTAGTAAACAACATCGTGAGGAAGAATTGCCTAGTAAGGATGAAATTATTGGTCTTGCTTCTATTGCCGTACCTCCTAGTGATCCTTTAGAACACTATTTGCTAGACCATGAAAAAGATATGTTCATGAATGAAAGAAGGAAAATAGATGAAGTATTCTTTAAACAGGAACCTATTCTGAAACACAATTTGGCTGTTGAAATCCTAGGGGATCCTCCTCCACCCAAGGGTGATCCCGTGTTTGAGCTTAAACCTTTGCCTCATAATCTTAAATATGCTTATCTTGATGAAAAGAAGATATATCCTGTTATTATTAGTGCTAACCTTTCAGAGCATGAAGAAGAAAGTGTTCGGGAACGTAGTAATTTCAAAAAATTTCCTACGCACACGCAAGATCATGGTGATGCATAGCAACGAGAGGGGAGAGTGTGATCTACGTACCCTTGTAGACCGACAGCGGAAGCGTTAGCACAACGCGGTTGATGTAGTCGTACGTCTTCACGGCCCGATCGATCAAGCACCGAAACTACGGCACCTCCGAGTTTTAGCACACGTTCAGCTCGATGACGATCCCCGGACTCCGATCCAGCAAAGTGTCGGGGAAGAGTTCCGTCAGCATGACGGCGTGATGACGATCTTGATGTACTACCGTCGCAGGGCTTCGCCTAAGCACCGTTACAATATTATCGAGGATTATGCTGGAAGGGGGCACCGCACACGGCTAAGAATATGATCACGTGGATCAACTTGTGTGTCTATGGGGTGCCCCTGCCCCTGTATATAAAGGAGTGGAGGAGGGGAGGGCCGGCCCTCTCTATGGCGCGCCCTAGGGGAGTCCTACTCCCACAGGGAGTAGGATTCCCCCTTTCCTAGTCCAACTAGGAGTCCTTCCATGTAGTAGGAGTAGGAGACAAGGAAGGGGAAGAGGGAAGAGAAGGAAGGAGGGGGCGCAGCCCCTCCCCCTAGTCCAATTCGGACTAGGCCTTGGGGGGGCGCGCGGCCTGCCTCTCCCTCTCCCCTAAAGCCCAATAAGGCCCATATACTTCTTCTCCCGTATTCCCGTAACTCCTCGGTACTCCGAAAAATACCCGAACCACTCGGAACCTTTCCGATGTCCGAATATAGTCGTCCAATATATCGATCTTTACGTCTCGACCATTTCGAGACTCCTCGTCATGTCCCCGATCTCATCCGGGACTCCGAACTCCTTCGGTACATCAAAACTCATAAACTCATAATATAACTGTCATCGAAACCTTAAGCGTGCGGACCCTACGGGTTCGAGAACAATGTAGACATGACCGAGACACATCTCCGGTCAATAACCAATAGCGGAACCTGGATGCTCATATTGGCTCCTACATATTCTACGAAGATATTTATCGGTCATACCGCATAACAACATACGTTGTTCCCTTTGTCATCGGTATGTTACTTGCCCGAGATTCGATCGTCGGTATCTCAATACCTAGTTCAATCTCGTTACCGGCAAGTCTCTTTACTCATTCCGTAATACATCATATCGCAACTAACTCATTAGTTGCAATGCTTGCAAGGCTTATGTGATGTGCATTACCGAGAGGGCCCAGAGATACCTCTCCGACAATCGGAGTGACAAATCCTAATCTCGAAATACGCCAACCCAACATGTACCTTTGGAGACACCTGTAGAGCTCCTTTATAATCACCAAGTTACGTTGTGACGTTTGGTAGCACACAAAGTGTTCCTCCGGTAAACGGGAGTTGCATAATCTCATAGTCATAGGAACATGTATAAGTCATGAAGAAAGCAATAGCAACATACTAAACGATCGAGTGCTAAGCTAACGGAATGGGTCAAGTCAATCACATCATTCTCCTAATGATGTGATCCCGTTAATCAAATAACAACTCTTTGTCTATGGTTAGGAAACAT
The DNA here is from genome assembly GCF_056163025.1 of Triticum urartu. Lineage (NCBI taxonomy): Eukaryota > Viridiplantae > Streptophyta > Magnoliopsida > Poales > Poaceae > Triticum > Triticum urartu. Next base: position 444,310,131 of record NC_141879.1, on the reverse strand, counting down.
AACCATCTTTGATTAACGAGCTAGTCAAGTAGAGGCATACTAGTGACACTCTGTTTGTCTATATATTCACACATGTATTATGTTTCCGGTTAATACAATTCTAGCATGAATAATAAATATAAATCATGAAATAAGGAAATAAATAATAACTTTATTATTGCCTTTAGGGCATATTTCATTCAGTCTCCCACTTGCACTAGAGTCAATAATCTAGTTCACATCGCCATGTGATCTAACATCAATAGTTCACATCTTTATGTGGTTAACACCCATAGTTCACATCGATATGTGACCAACACCCAAAGGGTTTACTAGAGTCAGTAATCTAGTTCACATTGCTATGTGATTAACACCCAAAGAGTACTAAGGTGTGATCATGTTTTGCCTGTGAGAGAAGTTTAGTCAACAGGTCTGCCATATTCAGATCCGTAAGTATTTTGCAATTTTCTATATCTACAATGCTCTGCACGGAGCTACTTTAGCTAATTGCTCCCACTTTCAATATGTATCCAGATGAAGACTAAGAGTCATCCGGATCAGTGCCAAAACTTGTATCGACGTAACCCTTTTACGACGAACCTTTTGTCACCTCCATAATCGAGAAACATATCCTTATTCCACTAAGGATAATTTTGACCGCTGTCCAGTGATCTACTCCTAGATCACTATTGTACCCCCTTGCCAAAATTAGTGTAGGGTATACAATAGGTCTGGTACACAGCATGGCATACTTTATAGAACCTATGGCCAAGGCATAGGGAATGACTTTCATTCTCATTATATTTTCTGCCGTGGTCGGGCTTTGAGTCTTACTCAACTTCACACCTTGTAACATAGGCAAGAATTCTTTCTTTGACTGTTCCATTTTGAACTACTTCAAAATCTTGTCAAGGTATGTACTCATTGAAAAAACTTATAGAGCGTCTTGATCTATCTCTATAGATCTTGATGCTCAATATGTAAGCAGCTTCACCGAGGTTTTCTTTGAAAAAATCCTTTCAAACACTCCTTTATGCTTTGCAGAATAATTCTACATTATTTCCGATCAACAATATGTCATACACATATACTTATCAGAAATGCTGTAGTGCTCCCACTCACTTTCTTGTAAATACAGGCTTCACCGCAAGTCTGTATAAAACTATATGCTTTGATCAACTTATCAAAGCGTATATTCCAACTCCGAGATGCTTGCACCAGTCCATAGATGGATCGTTGGAGCTTGCATATTTTTTTAGCACCTTTAGGATTGACAAAACCTTCTGGTTGTATCATATACAACTCTTCTTTAAATCCATTAAGGAATGTAGTTTTGTTTATCCATTTGCCAGATTTCATAAAATTGCGGCAATTGCTAACATGATTTGGACAGACTTAAGCATCGCTACGAGTGAGAAAGTTTCATCGTAGTCAACACCTTGAACTTTGTCAAAAACATTTTTCAACAAGTCTAGCTTTGTAGATAGTAACACTACTATCAGCGTCCATCTTCCTCTTGAAGATCCATTTATTTTCTATGGCTTGCCGATCATCGGGAAAATCCATCAAAGTCCATACTTTGTTCTCATACATGGATCATATCTCAGATTTCATGGCCTCAAACCATTTCGCGGAATCTGGGCTCATCATCGCTTCCTCATAGTTCGCAAGTTCGTCATGGTCTAGTAACATGACTTCCAGAACAGGATTACCGTACCACTCTGGTGCGGATCTCACTCTGGTTAACCTACGAGATTCGGTAGTAACTTGATCTGAAGTTACATGATCATTATCATTAGCTTCCTCACTAATTGGTGTAGTAGTCACAGGAACAGATTTCTGTGATGAACTACTTTCCAATAAGGGAGAAGGTACAATTACCTTATCAAGTTCTACTTTCCTCCCACTCACTTCTTTCGAGAGAAACTCCTTCTCTAGAAAGGATCCATTCTCAGCAACGAACATCTTGCCTTCGGATCTGTGATAGAAGGTGTACCCAACATTTTTCTTTTGGGTATCCTATGAAGACACACTTCTCTGATTTGGGTTTGAGCTTATCAGGTTGAAACTTTTTCACATAAGCATTGCAACCTCAAACTTTAAGAAACGACAACTTAGGTTTCTTGTCAAACCATGGTTCATACGGTGTCGTCTCAACGGATTTAGGTGGTGCCCTATTTAACGTGAATGCAGTTGTCTCTAATGCATAATCCCAAAACGATAGTGGTAGATTGGTAGGAGACATCATAGTTCGCACCATATCTAATAAAGTATGGTTATGACGTTCGGACACACCATTATGCTGTGGTGTTCCAGGTGGCGTGAGTAGTGAAACTATTTCACATTGTTTTTAACTGAAGGCCAAACTCGTAACTCAAATATTTTACTTCTGCGATCATATCGTAAGAACTTTTTATTTTTGTTACGATGATTCTCCACTTCACTCTGAAATTCTTTGAACTTTTCAAATGTTTCAGACTTGTGTTTCATCAAGTAGATATACCCATATCTGCTCAAATCATCTGTGAAGGTCAGAAAATAACGATACCCGCCGCGAGCCTCAACACTCATCGGATCACATACATCAGTATGTATTATTTCCAATAAGTCAGTTGCTCGCTCCATTGTTCCGGAGAACGGAGTCTTAGTCATCTTGCCCATAAGGCATGGTTCGCAAGCATCAAGTGATTCATAATCAAGTGATTCCAAAATCCCATCAGCATGGAGTTTCTTCATGCGCTTTACACCAATATGACCTAAACGGCAGTGCCACAAATAAGTTGCACTATCATTATTAACTTTGCATCTTTTGTCTTCAATATTATGAATATGTGTATCACTACGATCAAGATCCAATGAACCATTTTCATTGGGTGTGTAACCATATAAGGTTTTATTCATGTAAACAGAACAACAATTATTCTCTAACTTAAATGAATAACCGTATTGCAATAAACATGATCAAATCATATTGATGCTCAACGCAAACACCAAATAACACTTATTTAGGTTCAACACTAATCCCGAAAGTATAGGGAGTGTGCGATGATGATCATATCAATCTTGGAACTACTTCCAACACGCATCGTCACTTCACCCTTAACTAGTTTCTGTTCATTCTGCAACTCCCGTTTCGAGTTACTACTCTTAGCAACTGAACCAGTATCAAATACCGAGGGGTTGCTACGAACACTAGTAAAATACACATTAATAATCTGTATATCAAATATACCTTTGTTCACTTTGCCATCCTTCTTATCCGCCAAATACTTGGGGCAGTTCCGCTTCCAGTGACCAGTCCCTTTGAAGTAGAAGCACTTAGTCTCAGGCTTAGGACCAGACTTGGGCTTCTTCACTTGAGCAGCAACTTGCTTGCCATTCTTCTTAAAGTTCCCCTTCTTCCCTTTGGCTTTTATTGAACCTAGTGGTCTTGTCTACCATCAACACTTGATGCTCTTTCTTGATTTCCACCTTCATCGATTTCATCATCATGAAAAGCTCGGGAGTCGTTTTCGTCATCCCTTGCATACTATAGTTCATCACGAAGTTCTACTAACTTGGTGATGGTGACTAGAGAATTCTGTCAATCACTATCTTATCTGGAAGATTAACTCCCACTTGATTCAAGCGATTGTAGTACCCAGACAATCTGAGCACATGCTCACTAGTTGAGCGATTCTCCTCCATATTTTGGCTATAGAACTTGTTGGAGACTTCATATCTCTCAACTCGAGTATTTGCTTGAAATATTAACTTCAACTCCTAGAACATCTCATATGGTCCATGACGTTCAAAACGTCTTTTGAAGTCCCGATTCTAAGCCGTTAAGCATGGTGCACTAAACTATTAAGTAGTCATCATATTGAGCTAGCCAAACGTTCATAACGTCTGCATCTACTCCTGCAATAGGTCTGTCACCTAGCGGTGCATCAAGGACATAATTTTTCTGTGCAGCAATGAGGATAAACCTCAGATCACGGATCCAATCCACATCATTGCTACTAACATCTTTCAACACAATTTTCTCTAGGAACATATCAAAATAAACACAGGGAAGCAACAACGCGAGCTATTGATCTACAACATGATTTGCAAAATACTACCAGGACTAAGTTCATGATAAATTTAAGTTCAATTAATCATATTACTTAAGAACTCCCACTTAGATAGACATCCCTCTAATCCTCTAAGTGATCATGTGATCCAAATCAACTAAACCATGTCCGATCATCATGTGAGATGGAGTAGTTTCATTGGTGAACATCACTATGTTGACCATATCTACTATATGATTCACGCTCGACCTTTCGGCCGTGTCCCGAGGCCATATCTGTATATGCTTGGCTCGTCAAGTATAACCTGAGTATTCCGCGTGTGCAACTGTTTTGCACCCGTTGTATTTGAACATAGAGCCTATCACACCCGATCATCACGTGGTGTCTCAGCACGAAGAACTTTCGCAACGGTGCATACTCAGGGAGAACACTTCTTGATAATTAGTGAGAGATCATCTTAAAATGCTACCGTCAAACAAAGCAAGATAAGATGCATAAAAGATAAACATCACATGCAATCAATATAAGTGATATGATATGGCCATCATCATCCTGTGCTTGTGATCTCCATCTTCGAAACACCGTCATGATCACCATCGTCATCGGCGCGACACCTTGATCACCATCGTAGAATCGTTGTCGTCTCACCAATCTTATGCTTCCACGACTATCGCTACCGCTTAGTGATAAAGTAAAGCATTACAGCGCAATTGCATTGCATACAATAAAGCGACAACCATATGGCTCCTGCCAGTTGCCGATAACTTGGTTACAAAACATGATCATCTCATACAATAAAATTTAGCATCATGTCTTGACCATATCACATCACAACATGCCCTGCAAAAACAAGTTAGTCGTCCTCTACTTTGTTGTTGCAAGTTTTACGTGGCTGCTACGTGCTTAAGCAAGAACCAATCTTACCTACGCATCAAAACCACAACGATAGTTTGTCAAGTTGGTGCTATTTTAACCTTCGCAAGGACCGGGCGTAGCCACACTTGGTTCAATTAAAGTTGGAGAAACTTTCACCCACTGGCCACCTTTGTGCAAAGCACGTCGGGAGAACCGGTCTCGCGTAAGCGTACGCGTAATGTCGGTCCGGGCCGCTTCGTCCAACAATACCGTCGAACCAAAGTATGACATGCTGGTAAGCAGTATGACTTATATCGCCCACAACTCACTTGTGTTCTACTCGTGCATATAACATCAACACATAAAACCTAGGCTCGGATGCCACTGTTGGGGAACGTAGTAATTTCAAAAAAATTCCTACGCACACGCAAGATCATGGTGATGCATAACAACGAGAGGGGAGAGTGTGATCTACGTACCCTTGTAGACCGACAGCGGAAGCGTTAGCACAACGCGGTTGATGTAGTCGTACGTCTTCAAGGCCCGACCGATCAAGCACCGAAACTATGACACCTCCGAGTTTTAGCACACGTTCAGCTCGATGACGATCCCCCGACTCCGATCCAGCAAAGTGTCGGGGAAGAGTTCCGTCAGCACGACGGCGTGGTGACGATCTTGATGTACTACCGTCGCAGGGCTTCGCCTAAGCACCGTTACAATATTATCGAGGATTATGCTGGAAGGGGGCACCGCACACGGCTAAGAATATGATCACGTGGATCAACTTGTGTGTCTATGGGGTGCCCCCGGCCCCTGTATATAAAGGAGTGGAGGAGGGGAGGGCCGGCCCTCTCTATGGCGCGCCCTAGGGGAGTCCTACTCCCACAGGGAGTAGGATTCCCCCTTTCCTAGTCCAACTAGGAGTCCTTCCATGTAGTAGGAGTAGGAGACAAGGAAGGGGAAGAGGGAAGAGAAGGAAGGAGGGGGCGCAGCCCCTCCCCCTAGTCCAATTCGGACTAGGCCTTGGGGGGGCGCGCGGCCTGCCTCTCCCTCTCCCCTAAAGCCCAATAAGGCCCATATACTTCTTCTCCCGTATTCCTGTAACTCCTCGGTACTCCGAAAAATACCCGAACCACTCGGAACCTTTCCGATGTCCGAATATAGTCGTCCAATATATCGATCTTTACGTCTCGACCATTTCGAGACTCCTCGTCATGTCCCCGATCTCATCCGGGACTCCGAACTCCTTCGGTACATCAAAACTCATAAACTCATAATATAACTGTCATCGAAACCTTAAGCGTGCGGACCCTACGGGTTCGAGAACAATGTAGACATGACCGAGACACATCTCCGGTCAATAACCAATAGCGGAACCTGGATGCTCATATTGGCTCCTACATATTCTACGAAGATATTTATCGGTCATACTGCATAATAACATACGTTGTTCCCTTTGTCATCGGTATGTTACTTGCCCGAGATTCTATCGTCGGTATCTCAATACCTAGTTCAATCTCGTTACCGGCAAGTCTCTTTACTCGTTCCGTAATACATCATCTCGCAACTAACTCATTAGTTGCAATGCTTGCAAGGCTTATGTGATGTGCATTACCGAGAGGGCCCAGAGATACCTCTCCGACAATCGGAGTGACAAATCCTAACCTCGAAATACGCCAACCCAACATGTACCTTTGGAGACACCTATAGAGCTCCTTTATAATCACCAAGTTACGTTGTGACGTTTGGTAGCACACAAAGTGTTCCTCCGGTAAACGGGAGTTGCATAATCTCATAGTCATAGGAACATGTATAAGTCATGAAGAAAGCAATAGCAACATACTAAACGATCGAGTGCTAAGCTAACGGAATGGGTCAAGTCAATCACATCATTCTCCTAATGATGTGATCCCGTTAATCAAATAACAACTCTTTGTCTATGGTTAGGAAACATAACCATCTTTGATTAACGAGCTAGTCAAGTAGAGGCATACTAGTGACACTCTGTTTGTCTATGTATTCACACATGTATTATGTTTTCGGTTAATACAATCCTAGCATGAATAATAAACATTTATCATGAAATAAGGAAATAAAGAATAACTTTATTATTGCCTCTCGGGCATATTTCATTCAGAAAGATTATTGAAAACTCTGAAGAAGCATCGTGCTGCTATTGGATATACTCTTGATGATCTTAAGGGCATTAGTCCCACTCTATGTCAACATAAAATAAATTTGGAAGCAGATGCCAAACCAGTTCGTTATCCTCAACGACGTCTGAATCCTAAAATGAAAGAAGTGGTAAGAAAAGAAATACTAAAGCTTCTAGAGGCAGGTATAATCTATCCCGTTGCTGATAGTGAGTGGGTAAGTCCTGTCCATTGTGTCCCTAAGAAGGGAGGTATTACTGTTATTCCTAATGATAAAGATGAATTGATTCCACAAAGAGTTATCACAGGTTATAGGATGGTAATTGATTTCCGCAAATTAAATAAAGCTACTAAGAAAGATCATTACCCCTTACCTTTTATTGATCAAATGCTAGAAAGATTATGCAAACATACACACTATTGCTTTCTAGACGGTTATTCTGGTTTCTCTCAAATACCTGTGTCGGCTAAAGATCAATCAAAGACTACTTTTACATGCCCTTTTGGTACTTTTGCTTAAAGACGTATGCCTTTTGGTTTATGTAATGCACCTGCTACCTTTCAAAGATGCATGATGGCTATATTCTCTGACTTTTGTGAAAAGATTTGTGAGGTTTTCATGGACGACTTTTCCGTCTATGGTTCCTCTTTTGATGATTGCTTGAGAAATCTTGATCGAGTTTTGCAGAGATGTGAAGAAACTAATCTTGTCTTGAATTGGGAAAAGTGCCACTTTATGGTTAATGAAGGTATTGTCCTGGGGCACAAAGTTTCTGAAAGAGGTATTGAAGTTGATAAAGCCAAGGTTGATGCTATTGAAAAGATGCCATGTCCCAAGGACATCAAAGGTATAAGAAGTTTCCTTGGTCACGCCGGATTTTACAGGAGGTTCATTAAGGACTTCTCAAAAATTTCTCGGCCTCTGACTAATTTATTGCAAAAATATATACCATTTGTCTTTGATGATGATTGTGTAGAAGCATTTGAAATACTTAAGAAAGCATTAGTCTCTGCACCTATTGTTCAGCCACCTGATTGGAATTTACCCCTTGAAATTATGTGTGATGCTAGTGATTATGTTGTAGGTGATGTTCTAGGGCAAAGAGTTGATAAGAAATTAAATGTTATCCATTATGCTAGTAAGACTCTGGACAATGCTCAAAGAAATTATGCTACTACTGAAAAGGAACTTTTAGCAGTTGTATTTGCTTGTGATAAGTTCAGATCTTATATTGTTGATTCTAAAGTAACTATTCACACTGATCATGCTGCTATTAAATATCTTATGGAAAAGAAAGATGCTAAACCTAGACTTATTAGATGGGTTCTCTTGCTACAAGAATTTGATTTGAATATTGTTGATAGAAAGGGAGCTGAGAACCCCGTTGTAGACAACTTATCTTGGTTAGAAAATATTCTTGATGACCCACTACCTATTAATGATGACTTTCCTGATGAACAATTAAATGTTATAAGTACTTCTCGTAGTACTCCATGGTATGCTGATTATGCTAACTATATTTTTGCTAAGTTTATACCACCTAGCTTCACATACCAGCAAAAGAAAAAGTTTTTCTATGATTTAAGACATTACTTTTGGGATGACCCACATCTTTATAAGGAAGGAGTAGATGATGTTATTAGACGTTGTGTACCTGAGCATGAACAGCAACAGATCCTACGCAAGTGTCATTCCGAGTCTTATGGAGGACACCACGTTGGAGATAGAACTGCACATAAGGTATTGAAATCTGGTTTTTATTGGCCTACTCTCTTCAAGGATGCCCGTAAGTTTGTCTTGTCTTGTGATGAATGTCAAAGAATTGTTAATATTGGTAGACGTCAAGAAATGCCTATGAATTATTCACTTGTTATTGAACCATTTGATGTTTGGGGCTTTGATTATATGGGACCTTTTCCTGCCTCTAGTGGGTACACACATATTCTAGTTGCTGTTGATTACGTTACTAAGTGGGTAGAAGCTATTCCAACTAGTAGTGCTGATCATAACACTTCTATTAAAATGCTTAAGAAAGTTATTTTTCCGAGGTTTGGAGTCCCTAGATATTTAATGACTGATGGTGGTTCACACTTTATTCATGGTGCCTTCCGTAAAATGCTTGCTAAATATGATGTTAATCATAGAATTGCATCTCCTTATCACCCACAGTCTAGTGGTCAAGTAGAATTGAGCAATAGAGAGCTCAAATTAATTTTGCAAAAGACTGTTAATAGGTCTAGAAAGAATTGGTCTAAGAAACTTGATGATGCATTATGGGCTTATAGAACTGCATATAAAAATCCTATGGGTATGTCTCCGTATAAAATGGTTTATGGAAAAGCATGTCACTTACCTCTCGAACTAGAACATAAGGCATATTGGGCTATTAAAGAGCTCAACTATAATTTTAAACTTGCCGGTGAGAAGAGGTTATTTGATATTAGCTCACTTGATGAATGGAGAACCCAAGCTTATGAAAATGCCAAGTTGTTTAAAGAAAAAGTTAAAAGATGACATGACAAAAGCATACAAAAGCGTGAGTTTAATGTAGGTGATTATGTATTGCTATACAACTCTCGTTTAAGATTTTTTGCAGGAGAACTTCTCTCTAAATGGGAAGGCCCCTACGTCATCCAAGAGGTCTATCGTTCCGGTGCCATAAAGATCAACAACTTCGAGGGCACAAATCCGAAGGTGGTAAATGGTCAAAGAATTAAACATTATATCTCAGGTAATGCCATAAATGTTGAAACCAATATTATTGAAACCATAACCCCGGAGGAATACATAAGGGACACTTTCCGGAACATTTCAGACTCCGAAAAGGAATAGGTATGTGGTACGGTAAGTAAACCGACTCCAAAACAATTTCTAAGGCAATATTTCTCCGTTTTGGAATATTTAGAAAAATAGAAAAATAAGTAGCAGTCCGGGAAGGACACGAGTGCCCCACGAGGGTGGTGGTCGCGCCCTACCCCCTGGGCGCGCCCCCTACCTCGTGAGCGCCTCGTGTGCCCTCCGGACTTCGTTTTCTTGCATGTTACATATTTTGGTCGGTAAAAATTCATTATATATTCTCATGAAGGTTTTGACTCCCGTATCACGCAAACCTCCTCTGTTCTTGTTTCGAGCTGTTTTCTGTCAGGGTTTTCCAGGCTAGGCATCATGTCCTCTCCCTCCTCAAACAATGGTGACAACGATGCTTGGCTAATGAAGATAGATCTGAAGAGGGAAGAACCCACGAGGGTCAACAAGGATGAAAGGATCAAGAAGGCCACGGAGGATCAAGCTCCCGCAGCAAAAGACACCCTCCAACTTGATCATAATCTTCTCACCCCAACTGAGATTGAAGCTTTCAAGATGATTGAGTTAGCTCGTATACAAAACAAGTATCTCACACAAGAAAATATTTTGTTGAAGGAGCATATTGTTGCACTCAATGGCATTATTCGCAAGCTGGAGGACCTCTTACGCTCGATGTGCGATTATCCGTCACCGCCACCTTCTTCACCAACCAAGGAGATATAATCACATGGGTATGGGCACTCCCCTTGGCAACTGCCAAGCTTGGGGGAGGTGCCCCGGTATCGTATCACAATCACAACTCCTATCTTTACCATTTTTCTTAGTTCGATCCTATTAGTAGTATCTTGATCTAGTAAAATAAAGTTTATGGCATGATCTAGTTTTGAGTTTTGCTTTATGATCCCTCTACGTAATCGAGTCCGTGAGCTATATATAATAAAGATTAGTGTTGAGTCAAGGGCCTGATTATTTTGCCATGATCTTGGTTGAATAAAAGAAAAGAGAAAAAGAATAAAAAGAAACAAAGAGTTCATATTGATCTTATTGAGAGTAATGGCTTCACATAGAAAGAGTATGATGATTAAAAGTTGTTGGGAGTTGGCAGACATAGCTTTGGTCATTGTTGCAATTAATAGGAAGTAATAAGTAAAGAGAGGTTTTCACATATAGATATATTATCATTGACATCTTTTATGATTGGGAGCACTCGTTAAAATATGACATGCTAAAGAGTTGATGTTGGACAAGGAAGACAACGTAATGAGTTATGTCTTTCTTATATCTGAGATAAAGTATGTTGTCATGGTTCCTCTAACTTGTTGAGCTTGCCTTTCCCCCTCATGCTAGCCAAATTCTCAGCACCAAGTAGAAATACTACTTGTGCTTCCAAATATCCCTAAACCAGTTTTGCCATGAGAGTCCACCATATCTACCTATGGATTGAGTAAGATCCTTCAAGTAAGTTGTCATCGGTGCAAAGCAATAAAAATTGCTCTAAATATGTATGATTGATTGGTGTGGGAGAAATAAGCTTTATACGATCTTGTGATGTGGAAGTAATAAAAGCGACGGACTGCATAATAAAGGTTCATATCACAAGTGGCAATATAAAGTGACGTTCTTTCGCATTGAGATTTTATATATCCAACCATAAAAGCACATGGCAACCTCTTCTTCCCTCTGCGAAGGGCCTATCCTTTATAATTATATTCTTCCTTATGCAAGAGTCACAGTGATCTTCACCTTTTCTTTTTCATTTTATCCTTTGGCAAGCTCAGCATGTTGGAAAGAACATGATATATATATATCTAATTGGATGTAGGGGAGCATGAACCATTATTGTTGACATTACCCTTGAGGTAAAAGGTTGTGGGGCAAAAACTATAAGCCCCTATCTTTCTCTGTGTCCGATTAAGACTATGTAACCACAAGTATCGCGTGAGTGTTAGCAATTATGGAGGACTAAATGATAGTTGAGTATGTGGACTTGCTTTTTAGCTCTGACATAGACTCTTTCCGATGTTATGATTAATTGCAATTGCTTCAATGACTGAGATTATAGTTTGTTGGAACCCAATAAGGTTTATGATTTATACTTTTGCATTGTGAATAGATCATCACTTGAACATACGTAATCATATGACAAAACCTATATATGTTGCTGTTATAAGAATAATCATGATGCCTTCATGTCCGTATTTTATTTTTATCGACGCCTCTACCTCTAAACATGAGGACATATTTATTGTTATCGGCTATTCGCTTGAGGACAAGTGAGGTCTAAGCTTGGGGGAGTTGATACGTCCATTTTGCATCACGCTTTTATATCGATATTTATCGCATTATGGACTGTTATTTCACTTTATGTCACAATACTTATGGCTATTATCTCTTATTTTACAAGGTTTACACAAGGATGGAGAATGCCGGCAGCTAGAATTCTGGTCTGGAAAAGGAGCAAATATTAGAGACCCATTCTGCGCAACTCCAAAAGTCCTGAAACTCCACGGAACGTCTTAAAAGAAATAAAGAAAAATCCACGCCAAAGATGAAGGCCAGGGGGCCCACACCCTGCACACGGGGTGGGGGGCGCGCCCCCTATCTCGTGGCCCCCCTGGTGGCTCTCTGATGCCTATCTTCTCCTATATGAGGTATTTCGATGAGAAAAAAAATAAGAAGGAACTTTTCGGGACGAGACTCCGCCGCCACGAGGCGGAACCTTGGCGGATCCAATCTAGAGCTCCGGCAGAGCTGTTCTGACGGGGATACTTCCCTCCCGGAGGGGGAAATCATCATCATCGTGATCACCAACGCTCCTCTCATCGGGAGAGGGCAATCTCCATCAACATCTTCACCAGCACCATCTCATCTCCAAACCCTAGTTCATCTCTTGTATCCAATTCTTGTCTCAAAGTCCGGGATTGGTGCTAGTAGGTTGCTAGTAGTGTTGATTACTCCTTGTAGTTGATGCTAGTTGATTTAATTGGTGGAGGATCATATGTTCAGATCCTATATGCATATTATTACCCCTCTGATTATGAACATGAATATGCTTTGTGAGTAATTACGTTCGTTCCTGAGGACAAGGGAGAAGTCTTGCTATGAGTAGTCATGTGAATTTGGTATTCATTTGATATTTTGATAAGATGTATGTTGTCTAGCCTCTAGTGGTGCTATGTGAACGTCAACTACATAACACTTCACCATTATTTGGGCCTAGAGGAAGGCATTGGGAAGTAATCAGTAGATGATGGGTTGCTAGAGTGACAGAAGCTTAAACCCTAGTTTATGCATTGCATCATAAGGGGCTGATTTGGATCCATATGTTTCATGCTATGGTTAGGTTTACCTTAATACTTTTGTTGTAGTTGCGGATGCTTGCAATAGAGGTTAATCATAAGTGGGATGCTTTTCAAGTAAGAACAACACCCAAGCACTGGTCCTCCCACATATCAAATTATCAAAGTATCGAACGCGAATCATATGAACGTGATGAAAACTAGCTTGACGATATTCCCATGTGTCCTCGGGAGCGCTTTTCCTATTATAAGAGTTTGTTCCGGCTTGTCATTTGCTACAAAAGGATTGGGCCACCTTGCTGCACTTTATTTACTTTTGTTACTTGTTGCTCGTTACAATTTATCCTATCACAAAACTATCTGTTACCACTTTTTTCAGTACTTGCAGAGAATACCTTGCTGAAAACCGCTTATCATTTCCTTCTGCTCCTCGTTGGGTTCGACACTCTTACTTATCGAAAGGACTACGATAGATCCCCTATACTTGTGGGTCATCATAAACTCATGCAATATGATATAAACCCCATCTTTTTATCCTCGATGGCAACAATACAATACGTGTTGTTTCCCTTTCTGTCACTGGGATCGAGCACCGCAAGATTGAACCCAAAGCTAAGCACTTCTCCCATTGCAAGAAAGATCAATCTAGTAGGCCAAACCAAACTGATAATTCGAAGAGACTTGCAAACATAAACCAATCATACATAAAAGAATTCAAAGAAGATTCAAATATTGTTCATAGATAATCTGGATCATAAACCCACAATCCATCGGATCTCGACCAACACACCGCAAAAAGAAGAGTTACATCGAATAGATCTCCAAGAGAATCGAGGAGAACTTTGTATTGAGATCCAAAGAGAGAGAAGAAGCCATCTAGCTAATAACTATGGACCCGAAGGTCTGAAGTAAACTACTCACACATCATTGGAGGGGCCATGGAGTTGATGTAGAGGCCCTCCGTGATCAATGCCCCCTCCGGCGGAGCTCCAGAAAAGGCCCCAAGATGGGATCTATTGGGTACAGAAGGTTGCGGCAGTGGAATTAGGTTTTCGTGGTGCTCCTGGATGTTTTTGGGGTATGTCAATATATATAGGAGGAAGAAGTAGGTCGGTGGAGCAACGAGGGGCCCACGAGGGTGGAGGGCGCGCCCTCTGCCTCGTGGCCTCCTTGATTGTTTCTTGACGTCCACTCCAAGTCCCTTGGATCACATTTGTTCCAAAAATCACGCTCCCGAAGGTTTAATTCCATTTGGACTCCGTTTGATACTCCTTTTCTACGAAACACTAAAATAGGCAAAAAACAGCAATTTTGGCTGGGCCTCCGGTTAATAGGTTAGTCCCAAAAATAATATAAAAGTGTAAAATAAAGCCCATTAACATCCAAAACAGGTAATATAATAGCTTGGAACAATCAAAAATTATAGATACGTTGGAGACGTATCAATCCTCGTCTCCCGGAGTTGCGGTTATTCCTAACCCTAACTCTATACTTGTGGTTACTTGTCTCTTAGCACTTACTTATATCATATTGTGCTTGATTACTTACATACTTCTGTTACTTGGTTATCTTGCTTAGCTCTTAGCATCACTTGCAATTGTTAGGCTCACTTTCATATTCCGCACTATTGCCTAAAATTGCTAAGTAATAATTAAAATTTGTAATTGTACCTATTCACCCCCCCTCTAGGTCCATCTTGACCCTTTCAATTGGTATCACAGCCTCATGCTCTATTCTTGTGGCTTAACCGCCCTAGAGCGAGATGAACCCCGATGGGACTCCCCTTGTTGTAGATCCTAAGAATACGGGCGCGGCTTCTACGGAAGCCAAGTCCTTCACTTCAGAGGATATGGAATGAGCTCTTGCTAAGCAAAAGGAGGAACATGATGCCTCTCTTGAGGCCTTGGTCCAAATGAGGCTAGTCATGTTGGGGAACATAGTAATTTCAAAACGCACACACAGGATCATGGTGATGCATAGCAACAAGAGGGGAGAGTGTGTCTACGTACCCTCGTAGACCGAAAGCGGAAGCGTTAGCACAACGCGGTTGATGTAGTCGTACGTCTTCACGATCCGACGGATCCAAGTACCGAACACATGGCACCTACGAGTTCAACACACGTTCAGCTCGGTGACGTCCCACGAACTCCGATCTAGCAGAGCTTCACGGGAGAGTTCCATCAGCACGATGGCATGATGACGGTGATGATGATGCTACCGACGCAGGGCTTCGCCTAAGCACCACTACGATATGATCGAGGTGGATTATGGTGGAGGGGTACCGCCCACGGCTGGGAGAGATCAACAGATCAACTTCTGTGTCTAGAGCTGCCCCCTGCCCCCGTATTTAAAGGAGCAAGGGGGGAGGCCGGCGGGCCCCTGTAGGTGCTCCAGGAGGAGGAATCCTCCTCCTAGTAGGAGTAGGATTCCCCTCTTTCCTACTCCTACTAGGAGGGGGAAAGGAAGGGGAGAGGGAGAAGGAAAGGGGTGTGCCGCCCCCCTCCCTCTCCTAGTCCAATTCGGACCAGAGGGGGAGGGCACGCGCGGCCTTCCCTAGGCCAGCCCTCTCTCTCCACTAAGGCCCATAAGGCCCACTATTTCTCCCGGGGGTTCCGGTAACCCTCCAGCACTCCGGTTTTCTCCGAAATCACCCGGAACACTTCCGGTGTCCGAATATAGTCGTCCAATATATCGATATTTACGTCTTGACCATTTCGAGACTCCTCATCATGTCCGTGATCATATCCGGGACTCCGAAATACCTTCGGTACATCAAAACACTAAAACTCATAATACCGATCGTCGTCGAACTTTAAGCGTGGGGACCCTATGGGTTCGAGAACTATGTAGACATGACTGAGACACATCTCCAGTCAATAACCAATAGCGGAACCTGGATGTTCATATTGGCTCCCACATATTCTATGCAGATCTTTATCGGTCAAACCGCATAACAACATATGTTGTTCCCTTTGTCATCGGTATGTTACTTGCCCAAGATTTGATCGTCGGTATCTCAATACCTAGTTCAATCTCGTTACCGACAAGTCTCCTTACTCATTCCGTAATACATCATCTCGTAACTAACTCATTAGTTACAATCCTTGCAAGGCTTATAGTGATGTGCATTACCGAGTGGACCCGGAGATACCTCTCCGACAATCGGAGTGAGAAATCCTAATCTTGATCTATACCAACTCAACAAGTACCATCGGAGACACCTGTAGAGCACCTTTATAATCACCCAGTTACATTGTGACGTTTGGTAGCTGATACGTCTCCAACGTATCTATAATTTTTGATTGCTCCATGCTATATTATCTACTGTTTTGGACTATATTAGGCTTTATTTTCCACTTTTATATTATTTTTGGGACTAACCTATTAACCGGAGGCCCAGCCCAGAATTGCTGTTTTTGCCTATTTCAGTTTTCGGAGAAACAGAATATCAAACAAAGTCCAAATGGAATAAAACCTTTGGGAACGTGATTTTCTCACCGAACGTGATCCAGGAGACTTGGACCCTACTCCCAGGAGTCAAAGAGGCGGTCACGAGGGTGGGGGGCGCGCCCACCCCCCTAGGGCGCGCCCCCTGCCTCGTGGGCCCCTCGGTACTCCACCGACGTACTCCTTCCTCCTATATATACCTACGTACCCCCAAACGATCAGAACAGGAGCCAAAAACCTAATTCCACCACTGCAACTTTCTGTATCCACGAGATCCCATCTTGGGGCCTGTTCTAGAGCTCCGCCGGAGAGGGCCGTCATCACGGAGGGCTTCTACATCATCATAGCCTCTCCGATGAAGTGTGAGTAGTTTACCTCAGACCTTCGGGTCCATAGTTAGTAGCTAGATGGCTTCTTCTCTCTTTTTGGATCTCAATACAAAGTTCTCCCCCTCTCTTGTGGAGATCTATTCGATGTAATCTTCTTCTTTTTGTGGTGTGTTTGTTGAGATCGATGAATTGTGGGTTTATGATCAAGTCTATCTATGAATAATATTTGGATCTTCTCTGAATTCTTTTATGTATGATTGGTTATCTTTGCAAGTCTCTTCGAATTATCCATTTGGTTTGGCCAACTAGATTGGTAGTTCTTGCCATGGGAGAAGTGCTTAGCTTTGGGTTCAATCTTGCGGTGTCCTTTCCTAGTGACAAAAGGGGCAGCAAGGCACGTATTGCATCGTTGCCATCGAGGATAACAAGATGGGGTTTATTTCATATTTCACGAATTTATCTCTCTACATCATGTCATCTTGCTTAAAGCGTTACTCTGTTTTTAACTTAATACTCTAGATGCACGCTGGATAGCGGTCGATGAGTGGAGTAATAGTAGTAGATGCAGAATCGTTTTGGTCTACTTGTCACGGACGTGATGCCTATATACATGATCATGCCTAGATATTCTCATAACTATGCTCAATTCTGTCAATTGCTCAACAGTAATTTGTTCACCCACCGTAGAATACTTATTCTCTTGAGAGAAGCCACTAGTGAAACCTATGGCCCCCGGGTCTATTCTCATCATATCAATCTCCATCACTTTAATCTTGCTTTGCTTTTTTACTTTGCCTTTTACTTTTCACTTTGCATCTCTATACCAAAAATACCAAAAATATTATATCTATCAGATCTCACTCTCGTAAGTGACCATGAAGGGATTGACAACCCCTAATCGCGTTGGTTGCGAGTAGCTATCGTTTTGTGCAGGTACGAGGGACTTGAGCATGGCCTCCTACTGGATTGATACCTTGGTTCTCAAAAACTGAGGGAAATACTTAGCTACTCTGCTGCATCATCATTTCCTCTTCAAGGAAATCCAACGCAAGCTCAAGAGGTGGCAAGAAGAATTTCTGGCACCGTTGCCGGGAGTCTACGCAAAAAGTCAACATACCAAGTACCCATCACAATCCTTATCTCTCGCATTACATTATTTGCCATTTGCCTCTCGTTTTCCTCTCCCCCACTTCACCCTTGCCGTTTTATTCGCCCTCTCTCTCTATCCTCCCTCTCTATTTGCCTCTTTTTGCCCGCTTGCCTTTTTGTTTGCTCGTGTGTTTGATTGCTTGTTTGTCGCGATGGCTCAACCGAGATTTGGTGATCTTCACCTTAAAAGGTTAGAGGAGATCGAAAACAACATTAGGAAGTTTGTGGTTTTGCAATTTGAGCATAATAATTTCTTTAGAAACGAGCTTAAGGAACAAAAAAGTTTTATGAGTTATATGAATAAAGAGCTTGATGATATGTCTAAAGAATTTGATGGTATAAGATCCCAAATTGCTAGTCTAGAAAAGATGACTGCTGAAATTTCAGATATGCAAGCCACCTTAGTCAATAAGATGGCCGCTAAACCCAATTCCTATGAAAATCAAGATGAAGATCTAAAAGTTATTGATGTGTCTCCTATTAAATCTTTGTTTTGCAATATGAATCTTGATGAAACTGAATATGATCTTCCTTTACCTAGAAGGCGTTCTAAAAATTCGGGGTATTTAGATCTTTATGATGAAATTGATGAAAGTGGGATTGAAAGAAATAAAAATCTAGATGTTGCTAAACCCACTATATTGGATTTCAAGGAATTTAATTATGAAAGTTGCTCTTTAATTGATTGTATTTCCTTGTTGCAATCCGTGCTAAATTCTCCACATGCTTATAGTCAAAAGAAAGCCTTCACCGAACATATTGTTGAAGAAAAACTTGAGTTGAAAGTTTCTATCCCTAGAAAACTCTATGATGAGTGGGAACCAACTATTAAAATTAAAACTAAAGATCATGAGTTTTATGCTTTGTGTGATTTGGGTGCTAGTGTCTCCACTATTCCCAAGACTTTGTGTGATTTGCTAGATTTCCGTAATTTTGATGATTGCTCTCTAAACTTGCATCTTGCGGATTCTACTATTAAGAAACCTATGGGAAGGATTAATGGTGTTCTTATTGTTGCAAATAGGAATTATGTGCCCGTAGATTTCATTGTTCTTGATATAGATTGCAATCCTTCTTGCCCTATTATTCTTGGTAGACCTTTCCTTAGAACGGTTGGTGCGATTATTGATATGAAGGAAGGGAATATTAGATTTCAATTTCCATTAAAAAGGTCATGGAACACTTTCCAAGAAAGAAAATAAAATTTCCATATGAAACTATCATGAGAGCCACTTATGGATTGCCTACCAAAGATGGCAATACCTAGATCTATCCTCGCTATTATGCCTAGCTAGGGGCATTAAACGATAGCGCTTGTTGGGAGGCAACCCAATATTATTTTTATTCCTTACTTTTTGCTCCTGTTTAGTAATAAATAATTTATTTATCCTCTGTTTTGGTTGTGTTTTTTGTGTTTAATTAGTGTTTGTGCCGAGTAGAACCGTTGGGAAGACTTGGGGAAAGTCTTGTTGAACTTGCTGTAAAAAACAGAAACTTTAGCGCTCACGAGAACTGCTGTCATTTTTATTTGAAGAGTTCTATTTAGTTAATTCTTTTTGCAGATGATTAATAGATAAATTACTCACGTCCATAAATTTATTTTAGAATTTTTGGGGTTCCGGAAGTTTGCGTTAGTTACAGATTACTACAGACTGTTCTGTGTTTGACAGATTCTGTTTTTCGTGTGTTGTTTGCTTATTTTGATGAATCTATGGCTAGTAAAATAGTTTATAATCCATAGAGAAGTTGGAATATAGTAGGTTTAACACCAATATAAATAAATAATGAGTTCATTACAGTACCTTGAAGTGGTCTTTTTGTTTTCTTTCACTAACGGAGCTCACGAGTTTTCTACTTTGAGTTTTGTGTTGTGAAGTTTTCAAGTTTTGGGTGAATTCTTTTGATGGATTATGGAACAAGGAGTGGCAAGAGACTAAAGCTTGGGTATGCCCATGGCACCCCCAAGATAATCCAAGGACACCAAAAAGTCAAAGCTTGGGGATGCCCCGGAAGGTATCCCCTCTTTCGTCCACTTCCATCGGTAATTTACTTGGAGCTATATTTTTATTCACCAACATGATATGTGTTTTGCTTGGAGCGTCTTGTATTATTTGTGTCTTTGTGTTTTAGTATGCCACAATCATCCTTGCTGTACACACCTTTTGAGAGAGCCATACATGAATTAAAATTTGATAGAATACTCTATGTGCTTCACTTATATCTTTTGAGCTATGTAGTTTTGCTCTATGTGCTTCACTTATATCTTTTTGAGCTAAGTAGTTTTGCTCTATGTGCTTCACTTATATATTTTGAGCGTTATAATTTTGCTCTATGTGCTTCACTTAGATCTGTTAGAGCACGGTGGTGGATTTATTTTAAAGAAACTATTGATCTCTCATGCTTCACTTAAATTATTTTGAGAGTCTCTTAATAGCATGGTAATTTGCTTAATAATAATATGCTTGGTATTCAAGATTTGTGAAACTTTCTTTTGAGTGTGTTGAATACTAAGAAAATATTGAAGCATGATAATTGTTTTGAGATATGGAGGTGATAATATTAGAGTCATGCTAGTTGAGTAGTTGTGAATTTAAAGAATACTTGTGTTAAAGTTTGTGATTCCCGTAGCATGCACGTATGGTGAACCGTTATGTGATGAAGTCGGAGCATGATTTATTTATTGATTGTCTTCCTTATGAGTGGCGGTCGGGGACGAGCAATGGTCTTTTCCTACCAATCTATCCCCCTAGGAGCATGCGCGTAATACTTTGCTTTGGTAACTTCTAGATTTTTGCAATAAGTATATGATTTCTTTATGACTAATGTTGAGTCCATGGATTATATGCACTTTTTCTCACCCTTCCACCTTTGCTAGCCTCTCTAATACCGCGCACCTTTCGCCGGTATCATACACCCACCATATACCTTCCTCAAAACAGCCACCATACCTACCTATCATGGCATTTCCATAGCCATTCCGAGATATATTGCCACACAAATTTCCACCGTTCCGTTTATCATGAGACATTCATCATTGTCATATTGCATATCCCGGTACACCGCCGGAGGCATTCATATAGAGTCATATTTTTTTCTAAGTATCGAGTTGTAATTGTTGAGTTGTAAGAAAAATAAAAGTGTGATGATCATTATTTTTAGAGCATTGTCCCAAGTGAGGAAAGAATGATGGAGACCATGATTCCCCCATAAGTCGGGATGAGACTCCGGACGAAAAATAAATAAAAGAGGCCAAAGAAGCCCAAATAAAAAGAGAAAGAAAAGAGGCCATAAAAAAGAGAAAAGGCCCAAATAAAAAAATGAGAGAAAATTAGAGAAGGGACAATGTTACTATCCTTTTACCACACTTGTGCTTCAAAGTAGCACCATGATATTCATAATAGAGAGTCTCTCGTTATGTCACTTTCATATACTAGTGGGAATCTTTCATTATAGAACTTGGCTTGTATATTACAATGATGGGCTTCCTCAAATTTCCCTAGGTCTTCATGAGCAAGCAAGTTGGATGCACACCCACTTAGTTTCTTTTTGAGCTTTCATATACTTATAGCTCTAGTGCATCCATTGCATGGAAATCCCTACTCACTCACATTGATATCTATTAATGGGCATCTCCATAGCCCGTTGATACGCCTAGTTGATGTGGGACTATCTTCTCCTTTTTGTCTTCTCCACAACCACCATTCTATTCCACATATAGTGCTATATCCATGACTCACGCTCATGTATTGCGTGAAGATTGAAAAAGTTTTGAAAAAGTTAGAGTATGAAACAATTGCTTGGCTTGTCATCGGGGTTGTGCATGATTTAAATACTTTTTGTGGTGAAGATAGAGCATAGCCAGACTATATGATTTTGTAGGGATAACTTTCTTTGGCCATGATATTTTGAGAAGACATAATTGCTTTGTTAGTATGCTTGAAGTATTATTATTTTTATGTCAATATAAAATTTTGTCTTGAATCTTTCGAATCTGAATATTCATATCACAATTAAGAAGATTTGCATTGAAATTATGCCAAGTAGCACTCCGCATCAAAAATTCTCTTTTTATCATTTACCTACTCGAGGACGAGCAGGAATTAAGCTTGGGGATGCCTAATACGTCTCCAACGTATCTATAATTTTTGATTGCTCCATGTTATATTATCTACTGTTTTGGACTATATTGGGCTTTATTTTCCACTTTTATATTATTTTTGGGACTAACCTATTAACCGGAGGCCCAGCCCAGAATTGCTGTTTTTTGCCTATTTCAGTATTTCGGAGAAACAGAATATCAAATGGAGTCCAAACGGAATAAAACCTTCGGGAACGTGATTTTCTCACCGAACATAATCCAGGAGACTTGGACCCTACTCCAAGGAGTCAAAGAGGCGGTCACGAGGGTGGGGGCACGCCCACCCCCCTAGGGCGCACCCCCTGCCTCGTGGGCCCCTCGGTGCTCCACCGACGTACTCCTTCCTCCTATATATACCTACGTACCCCCAAACGATCAGAACAGGAGCCAAAAACCTAATTCCACCGCCGCAACTTTCTGTATCCACAAGATCCCATCTTGGGGCCTATTCCGGAGCTCCGCCGGAGAGGGCCGTCATCACGGAGGGCTTCTACATCATCATAGCCTCTCCGATGAAGTGTGAGTAGTTTACCTCAGACCTTCGGGTCCATAGTTAGTAGCTAGATGGCTTCTTCTCTCTTTTTGGATCTCAATACAAAGTTCTCCCCCTCTCTTGTGGAGATCTATTCGATGTAATCTTCTTCTTTTTGCGGTGTGTTTGTTGAGACCGATGAATTGTGGGTTTATGATCAAGTCTATCTATGAATAATATTTGAATCTTCTCTGAATTCTTTTATGTATGATTGGTTATCTTTGCAAGTCTCTTCGAATTATCCATTTGGTTTGGCCAACTAGATTGGTAGTTCTTGCCATGGGAGAAGTGCTTAGCTTTGGGTTCGATCTTGCGGTGTCCTTTCCCAGTGACAGAAGGGGCAGCAAGGCACGTATTGCATCGTTGCCATCGAGGATAACAAGATGGGGTTTATTTCATATTACATGAATTTGTCTCTCTACATCATGTCATCTTGCTTAAAGCGTTACTCTATTTTTAACTTAATACTCTAGATGCATGCTGGGTAGCGGTCGATGAGTGGAGTAATAGTAGTAGATGCAGAATCGTTTCGGTCTACTTGTCACGGACGTGATGCCTATATACATGATCATGCCTAGATATTCTCATAACTATGCTCAATTCTGTCAATTGCTCAACAGTAATTTGTTCACCCACCGTAGAATACTTATGCTCTTGAGAGAAGCCACTAGTGAAACCTATGGCCCCCGGGTCTATTCTCATCATATCAATCTCCATCACTTTAATCTTGCTTTGCTTTTTTACTTTGCCTTTTACTTTTCACTTTGCATCTCTATACCAAAAATACCAAAAATATTATATATATCAGATCTCACTCTCGTAAGTGACCGTGAAGGGATTGACAACCCCTAATCGCGTTGGTTGTGAGTAGCTATCGTTTTGTGCAGGTACGAGGGACTTGAGCGTGGCCTCCTACTGGATTGATACCTTGGTTCTCAAAAACTGAGGGAAATACTTACGCTACTCTGCTGCATCATCCTTTCCTCTTCGGGGAAATCCAACGCAAGCTCAAGAGGTAGCAGTAGCACACAAAGTGTTCCTCCGGTAATCGGGAGTTGCATAAGCTCATAGTCATAGGAATGTGTATGAGTCATGAAGAAAGCAATAGCAGTAAATTAAACGATCAAGCGCTAAGCTAACGGAATGGGTCAAGTCAATCACATCATTCTCCTAATGATGTGATCTCGTTAATCAAATGACAACTCATGTCTATGGTTAGGAAACTTAACCATCTTTGATTAATGAGCTAGTCAAGTAGAGGCATACTAGTGACACTCTGTTTGTCTATGTATTCACACATGTACTAAGTTTCCGGTTAATACAATTCTAGCATGAATAATAAACATTTATCATGATATCAGGAAATAAATAATAACTTTATTATTGCCTCTAGGGCATATTTCTTTCAGTCTCCCACTTGCACTAGAGTCAATAATCTAGATTACACAGTAATGATTCTAACACCCATGGAGCCTTGGTGCTGATCATGTTTTGCTCGTGAGAGAGGCTTAGTCAACAGGTCTGCAACATTCAGATCCATATGTATCTTGCAAATCTCTATGTCTCCCACCTGGACTTGATCGCGGATGGAATTGAAGCGTCTCTTGATGTGCTTGGTTCTCTTGTGAAATCTGGATTCCTTTGCCAAGGCAATTGCACCAGTATTGTCACAAAAGATTTCCATTGGACTCGATGCACTAGGTATGACACCTACATAGGATATGAACACGTATCTGGTTTGCAATTTAGAATCGTTTGGATCAGTTTCAAAGCTTGCATCAACTTAACCATTTACGATGAGCTCTTTGTCACCTCCATAAACAAGAAACATATCCTTAGTCCTTTTCAGGTATTTCAGGATGTTCTTGACCGCTGTCCAGTGATCCACTCCTGGATTACTTTGGTACCTCCCTACTAAACTAATAGCAAGGCACACATCAGGTCTGGTACACAACATTGGATACATGATTGAGCCTATGGCTGAAGCATAGGGAACATCTTTCATTTTCTCTCTATATTCTGTAGTGGTCGGGCATTGAGTCTTACTCAACTTCACACCTTGTAACACAGGAAAGAACCCTTTCTTTGCCTGATCCATTTTGAACTTCTTCAAAACTTTTTCAAGGTATGTGCTTTGTGAAAGTTCAATTAAGGGTCTTGATCTATCTCCATAGATCTTGATGCCCAATATGTAAGTAGCTTCACCGAGGTCTTTCATTGAAAAACTCTTATTCAAATATCCTTTTATGCTATCTAGAAATTCTATATCATTTCCAATCAACAATATGTCATCCACATATAATATTAGAAACGCTACAGAGCTCCCACTCACTTTGTTGTAAATACATGCTTCTCCAAAAGTCTGTATAAAACCATATGTGAGGGAGTCTTGGATTAGGGGGTGTCCGGATGGCCGGACTATACCTTCAGCCGGACTCCTGGACTATGAAGATACAAGATTGAAGACTTCGTCCCGTGTCCGGAAGGGACTTTCCTTGGCATGGAAGGCAAGCTTGGCGATACGGATATATAGATCTCCTACCATTGTAACCGACTTTGTGTAACCCTAACCCTCTCCAGTGTCTATATAAAACGGAGGGTTTTAGTCCGTAGGACAACATACAGAACAACAATATACCATAGGCTAGCTTCTAGGGTTTAGCCTCTCCGATCTCGTGGTAGATCTACTCTTGTACTACCCATATCATCAATATTAATCAAGCAGGACGTAGGGTTTTACCTCCATCAAGAGGGCCCGAACCTGGGTAAAACTTCATGTCCCTTGCCTCCTGTTACCATCCGGCCTAGACACATAGTTCGGGACCCCCTACCCGAGATCCGCCGGTTTTGACACCGACATTGGTGCTTTCATTGAGAGTTCCTATGTGTCGTCGCTGTTAGGCTCGATGGCTCCTACGATCATCAATAGCGATGCAGTCCAGGGTGAGACCTTCCTCCCCGGACAGATCTTCGTCTTTGGCGGTTTCGCACTGCGGGCCAATTCACTTGGCCATCTGGAGCAGATCAAAAGCTATGCCCCTGGCCGTCAGGTCAGATTTGGAAGTTTAAACTACACGGCTGACATCCGCGAGGACTTGATCTTCAACGGATTCGAGCCACTGCCGAGCGCCCGCACTTCACGACGAGCATGATCTAGCTCTGCCACCGAACAGTGCCCTGGAGGCCGCACCTGCATTGGCTTTGACCCTTAATTCAGAGCCAACTGCGCCGATCGAGGATGGGTGGTTGGACGCCGCCTCGGGGGCTGCCATCCCAATGGCGATCGAGCCTAACACCAGCCCCGCACTCCGCGAGACTCGTGACTCCAAGGAGCCGGACTCCTCTCCGGACTCCGAACCCTCCGCGCCCCTGCCGATCGAATCCGATTGGGCGCCGATCATGGAGTTTACTGCCGCGGACATCTTTCAGCACTCGCCTTTCAGCGATATTTTGAAGACACTAAAGTCTCTCTCTTTATCAGGAGAGCCCTGGCCGGACTACGGTCATCAAGGTTGGGATATGGACGATGAAGAAATTCAAAGCCCACCCACCACCCACTTTGTAGCCATTGTCGACGATTTAACCGACATGCTCGACTTCGACTCCGAAGACATCAACGGTATGGACGCCGATGCAGGAGACGATGAAGAACCAGCGCCTATTGGGCCCCTGGAAAGCCACCTCGTCATATGACATATACATGGTGGACACCCCAAAAGAAGGAGATGGCGATGGAACAGCGGAGGATGACCCCTCCAAGAAACAGCCTAAGCGCCGGCGTCAGCGGCGCCGCTCAAAATCCCGCCAAAGCAAATATAGTGATTCCAGCACGGGAGATAATAATACTCCATAGAGTGCCGAAGAAAACCCCCTCCAGCAAGATTCAGCACAGGAGGATGGAGAAGCCAGCCCTCATGAGAGAGCGGCAGACAGAGAGGTCGAGGACGATAATTATATGCCTCCCTCCGAAGACGAGGCAAGCCTCGACGACGACGAATTCGTCATGCCAGAGGATCCCGTCGAGCACGAGCGTTTTCAACGCAGGCTTATGGCCACGGCAAGAAGCCTCAAGAAAAAACAGCAACAACTTAGAGCTGATCAAGATTTGCTAGTCGACAGATGGACTGAAGTCCTTGCGGCCGAAGAGCATAAACTCGAACGCCCCTCCAAGAGCTACCCAAAGCGCAGGTTGCTACCCCGATTAGAGGAGGAAGCACTTAAACCTACATCACCAGCACTTGATACGGCCGACCAGCCACCTCGTGGCCGCGACAGAGAGGCCTCTCGGCCCTCCACTCAAGCCGCACCCCATACCAAGGCACGGGAAAATGCGCCTGACCCGCGAGATATGTTGGAGGACAAGGCAAGGCAAACAAGACCGATCTACGGATCGCGTGGGCGCCCCACGATTCGAGACGGTAACCGTCACGCTGGACACAAATCCGGTAGGGCCGAACACAGTAGACAAAGCTCATTGGAGCTACGTCGTGATATAGCCCAATACAGAGGCGCCGCACACCCACTATGCTTCACAGACGAAGTAATGGATCATCAAATCCCCGAGGGTTTCAAACCCGTAAACATTGAATCATATGATGGCACAACAGATCCTGCGGTATGGATCGAGGATTATCTCCTTCATATCCACATGGCCCACGGCGATGATCTCCACGCTATCAAATACCTCCCACTCAAGCTTAAAGGACCAGTTCGGCATTGGCTTAACAGCTTGCCAGCAGGATCAATCAGTTGTTGGGAGGACCTGGAAGCCGCATTCCTCGACAATTTCTAGGGCACTTATGTGCGACCACCAGACGCCGATGACCTAAGCCACGTAATTCAGCAGCCAGAGGAATCGGCCAGGCAATTCTTGACACGGTTCCTAACAAAGAAAAATCAAATAGTCGACTGTCCGGACGCAGAGGCCCTAGAAGCCTTCAAGCACAATATCCGTGACGAGTGGCTTGCCCGGCACCTTGGACAGGAAAAGCCGAAATCTATGGCAGCACTCACGACACTCATGACCTGCTTTTGCGCGGGAGAAGACAGCTGGCTTGCTTGTAGCAACAATATGACCAAGAACCCTGGTAATTCGGATACCAGGGACAGTAGTGGCAGGTCGCGTCGCAACAAGCAGAAGCGTCACATTAACGGCGACAATGCTGAGGATACGGCAGTTAATGCCGGATTTAGAGGCTATAAATCCGGTCAGCGGAAAAAGCCATTCAAAAGAAATCCTAGGGGCCTGTCCAGTTTGGACCGAATACTCGACCGCTTGTGCCAGATACATGGCACCCCCGAAAAGCCGGCCTATCACACCAACAGGGATTGTTGGGTGTTCAAGCAGGCAGGCAAGTTAAATGCCGAAAATACTGACAAGGGGCTGCATAGTGATGACGACGAAGAGCCCCGGCCACCGAACAACAGCGGACAGAAGGGTTTTCCCCCACAAGTGCGGACGGTGAACATGATATACGCAACCCACATCCCCAAGAGGGAGCGGAAGCACGCGTTAAGGGACGTATACGCGGTAGAGCCAGTCGCCCCAAAGTTCAACCCATGGTCCTCCTGCCCGATCACCTTTGATCGAAGGGACCATCCCACTAGCACCCATCATGGCGGATTCGCCGCATTGGTTCTAGACCCAATTATTGACGGATTTCATCTCACTAGAGTCCTTATGGACGGCGGCAGCAGCCTGAACCTGCTTTACCAGGATACAGTGCGGAAAATGGGCATAGATCCCTCGAGGATTAAGCCCACCAAAACGACATTTAAAGGCGTAATACCAGGTGTAGAGGCCAACTGTACAGGCTCAGTCACACTTGAAGTGGTCTTCGGATCTCTGGATAATTTCCGAAGCGAGGAGTTAATCTTCGACATAGTCCCATTCTGCAGTGGCTATCACGCACTGCTCGGGCGAACCGCATTCGCCAAGTTCAACGCGGTACCTCACTACGCATACCTTAAGCTCAAGATGCCAGGCCCTCGAGGAGTAATTACGGTCAATGGAAACACCGAACGCTCCCTCCAAACAGAGGAGCACACGGCGGCCCTTGCAGCGGAAGTACAAAGCAGCCTCTGCAGGCAATTCTCCAGTCCGGCCATTAAACATCCGGACACCGTCAAGCGCGCCTGGAGTAACCTACAACAAGACCGCCTGGCACGTTCTGAGCAGGCGTAGCAATGCAGCCCCAACCCCAGCCCTCGCAAAAATGCGACGCCAGTGCTTCGCGTACATAACTACGCTCTAGAAATACCATGGGTACAGGGGGAGGGGCACCATCACGGCACGCCCGAAACACGGGTTAAACCGCACCAGGGGCTGCCGATTTTTTAATTTTCTCTTACTTTCAGGACTCCATTCTTCGGAAGGCCTGTTCGGCAGTTCAATTACCGCACAAATGACGCAAGAACCAGGGAAGCAAACAAGCCATGCCGCATTACGGAACTCCCAGGTGGTCTCTATCACAAGCAGTATACCTGTTTCGCATACCATTTCGCGGCCTGCCCCTGGAACGGACATGTTAAATAGTCCAACCTTTTGCTTATCGCATTATTTGTATCGTTCTGCTTTGATCGCAGCCCTTTTTAATAAACAATGCATAACTTTTGTCTATTTTTGCATTACTATTTTTATTACAAATATATGTTCCTTAACGACATGTTGCACCCGTACACTTTGGTACGACCAAAATACGCCAGGGGCTTTAGTGCCCCTCAATATGGTGTGAGAAGTCCGAACACTTTAACAAGTGCGCCACCCCGAACTTATAGCATTATATGCATCGGCTCCGAATCATGTCTTGGGTCAATAGTTGGGTTTGCCTGGCTCCTATGTTTTGGTGCCTTACGTTCCGCTATGTCGGCTAAGGTAGCACTAGGAGAACTATTGCGATTGTGCCCCAGTTGAGCTGGGTCGAGCACCTCAGTAGAGAAAGCTAAAACTGACTGTCATGATGAAGCGAGAGCTGGTCGCTGTTCGAGAGGTTTTTCGAGTCCCTAAAGACTTATGCCGCTTAGAGCGAGGAGTCGGCTCTGTCCGGCCAAGGCGTGGATAGCGCCCCGAACTCGGTCTTCCGAATACCAGGGGCTTCGCCGAAATTTAAAATTATAGAATTCTATGGCTAAGTGAGAGTGTTCACACATTATAGTCCGATTGCCTTGTTCATTGTGCTGAGCGCCTCCCTCGAAGGACTCAAACATGGGAAAAAGAGCGCTCAGGTTTATCCCCGAACACCCCAGCACTAGCGGCATGGGGGCAGAAGCCGACGACTCGCCATCTCTCAGAATTGATAAACAGCCGCACAGAAGGTAATATTTTAAATTCCAACAGCATTGCTTAGCGCATATGAACACGTTTTCAGCGCATAGGACAAAACGAGTGAGTTTTACTCAAAAATTACATCCCTAGAACATTCATCCGCCATAAGGCAGGCACCCTTCAGAACATCCTTATAATAATTCTCGGGCTTGCGATGCTCTTTCCCCGACGGTGGCCCGTCCTTCACAAGCTTCTTAGCATCCAGCTTGCCCCAGTGCACCTTAGCACGGGCAAGGGCCCTACGGGCACCTTCAATGCAGACAGAGCGCTTGATGACTTCGAGCCTTGGACATGCCCCCACTAGCCGCCGCACCAGCCCGAAATAGCTCCCAGGCAGAGCCTCTCCAGGCCACAGCCGAACTATGAGGCCCTTCATGGCCTGTTCGGCTGCCTTGTGGAGCTCGACCAGTTGCTTCAGCTGGTCGCTCAGGGGCACGGGGTGTCCAACCTCAGCATACTGAGACCAGAACACCTTCTCTGTCGAGCTGCCCTCCTCGGCTCGATAGAATGCGGCGGCATCGGATACGCTACGGGGAAGATCTGCGAACGCTCCTGGAGAGCTCCGAATTCGGGTAAGTAACAAGTAACTCACATTTGCCTTACCCGCCGCTATCTTTTTCACCGCATCCAACTCCTAGAGGGTCTTCTGGGATTCGGCCTTGGCAAACTTGGCATTTTTAATAGCCACCGCGAGCTCGGACGCTCGCGTCTTTGAGTCAAGCTCCAAACTCTCATGTTTTTTCATGAGAGCCTGGAGCTCTTGCCGCACCTTGCCAACCTGGGCCTCATACTTCTCCCGCTCGATGCGCTCCGTGGCCGCCCTCTTCTCGGCCTCGAGCAGCGCTTGCTTAAGGGTCGCCACCTCAGACGTGGCCCCTACAATAGCCACGATAATCCTGTCATTTTTTGCAATTGCACCTTTTTTATATATATTTAAACAAGGTATTTCTTACCTTCCTTGTCCTCGAGCTGCTTCTTGGCACGCCCGAGCTCTTGCTCGGACTGCTCGAGGTTCTGCTTTAGCGTGTCTACTTCCGCAGTCAGTGCGGCGGACGCCAGCAGAGAAGCCTGCATACGCATATTGACTCCTTTTTGTTAGACTCCTATGAATTTTATTTGATACTCTATTCGGCTTTTCTTCCTGTTGGGGATATCACTACTGGGCATAAACTGGCCTATCTGGGTCGGGTTAACTTCGTCAGTAGTTAAGTATGTTAAAGCCCAAGAAGGCAGATGAGGGCTCAAGGCCCATAGTCGGTTCAAGGCCTGTAGCCGTAAACTGGCGTTGGTATTTAACTTGTATTGTAAGTTAGGAATAAGTAGAGACCAAACCGGACACATCTATGAGCCGGTATTGGGACTCTGTGAACCGACGGGCGTCACCCGTGTATATAAGGGGACGACCCGGCGGTGGTTCAAGGACAACAGACAACAACTCGAGACATAGGCGAAGCTTGTTTGCTCCTTGGTCATCGAAACCCCATCAATTCCATCACAACTAGACATAGGCTTTTACCTTCATCGAAGGGGCCGAACTAGTATAAACTCTCTTGCGTCCCTGTGTCCGCTTTAACCCCTTCAAGCTAACCCGTCGCTATGGCTCCACGACTAAGTCCTTTCTCTAGGACATCTGCCGTGACAAAACCACGACAGTTAGCGCCCACCATGGGGCTATCGCACGATGGTTTCAAGTTCTTGGAGGGCCGCTTTGAAGGACTCGAGGGCTACGCCGTAGGCCGGATGACTAAGAGTCGTCGCAGCAAGCTTTACATCGACGATGCAGGCTGGAGCCCCGAGGCCGGCTCAGTTGAGTACGGGTACTGGGTCCCCTTTGGTGGCATACATGTTTTCATCGGCAAGATCGGAGAACCGGGCCCTGAGCCGGATATCTGCACCGACCTCGTCGAAACGGCTCAGCGTGCGCGATCTGCCCGGGTTAAACCGGCCATGAAGCGTGCCTTCGTGGGAGTCATCCATGGAGGAGGTCATGAGGATGGATCGGGATCTGGCAGCGAGACCGTCATTTACTCCGGCGATGAGTCATCAACCGGAGAAACTGAATCTCTATATCAGATACAAGATGGCCGGATTGGGGGCTGTTCCGACGGCGACAGTATTCCGGACCCCTTGATCTGCCCAACCGAGTTGGAATATTCATGGCCGGCACACAAGTAGCGCTTCATTCTTCGACTGCTGCGGCAACAACCTCCGGTTCAGCAGCGGCAACGGCTGCCGGGGCAGGAGGCCCTGTGCGCCCGCCGGCTCAAGTTCTATCAGAGCTATTTGATGCATTGGCTGTGCTTATGGCGGAAGCTAATCCGGCGGATCAGGACGTCCACAACGCGGAGATTGCAAAGGTAAGGGAACAGATCACCCAGGCCAAGGCGGACCTGGCAGCTGAGGATACCAGGATGGCCACAGAGCGGGCCGCTCTAGACGCACAAGCCTACAGGCTCATGTTGGACCAGAACGCGTCGCTTGAAGTCATGAGGAGGAAGTACCGATCCCGTTTGCCTCCGGTTTTCGAGGCTAGAGACCTTTTCAACACCCCGGGAGCAGGAACCAGTAATCCACTGGAGGAAGCTCCTGGGACCGGTGCGCCGGTTCAGCCTCGTCGGATGGATCCGCCTCGTCAAAACACCGTTATACCTCAGGCTGTTTCAACACCTCCGGGTCACTAGTCCAACCCAATGGACAATCTCGTCGCCGCTGTTGCACGGCTGGAGGCCATTCCAATTGAAGGTGACTCACCGCAGGCGATAGAGACGCGACGGGTCAAGGAGCTTCTTAGGACAGCTTTGGACCAACAGGAGGCATACTCGTACAGCCGCGACCGGATCCACTCGACCCCTCGCCCAAGTCGGAGCTATAGCAGGCATATGGAGGAACCGGCAGTGTCAAGTAATGAACGACGTGGAGCACCCTGCGGCAACAACCCGGCGGGTGGTGCTGATAACGCTCAGGAAGTGGTGGACCGGGGCCGAGCACGCAGGGAGGCCGAGTTAGCTGCACAATATCAGGCTCGGCAGCTTATGCCGGTTCGTCCAACTATTTCGGTCGAACCCGGTGTTACTTCTAGCTCTTTGGGGGTGCCTTGCCTTGTCCCCGCTTTATGCAATGTGCGCCTGCCCAAGGATTTCAAGGGCCCGCGCAAGGTACCAAATTACACGGCGGATCAACCCCCAGAGACATGGGTGGAGAGCTATGAGATGGCCATGGAGATGCTGGATGTGGATGATGCGACATGTGCGAAATACTTCACCATGATGCTTGAAGGAACGGCCTGCACTTGGTTAAAAAGCTTACCGGCCAATTCTATCAGTTCATGGGCCCAATTACGAGCCCGGTTTATCAATAATTTCAAGGATACATGTAAGCAGCCCATGTCGATAGTAGACTTAGCTGCCTGTGTCTAGGAGGAAGGAGAATCGATGACTCATTGGGTGCGCCGGGTCTCACAAGTGTTGCATTCATCAGACCGCATCAACACTGACACCGCAGTCTTAACCCTAGAAGGCAACTGCCGGTTTGGGCCCCTAAAGCTGAAGTTGGGACGGATGAAGCGCCATTGCACTGACATGGGGACCCTCATGGATGCTTTGGTAAAGTATGCTGATTCTGATAGTACCAAGGATCCCGAATTTGATGATGACAAGGCAGGGAAGGGAAAGAGGAACAGCAACTCCAAAGGTCAGCAGCATCACTGGGCAGGCAATGGTGGTGGAGGCAAGCGTAAAGCGGATGGTAACATGGACTTTGTGGCTAATACCAACGCACAGGACAATGGCCAGTGACGCAAGGGTAAACCGAAAAATCGCAGTGGGGCACCCAACCCTAACCCGGACCGCCTAAATTATCTACTGAGCCAGCCCTGTCCAAGACATGGGACGAAGGAGGTGCCAGCAAACCACCTTTGGAAGGATTGCTTCATTATGTAGGAGTTCAAGAATTCTAATGCTTTCCAGTATGATCACGGCTCCGGCGGTGGCTCAGGATCCGGGCCGGGTTACGGTGGAGGAAATTCCGGTTCAGGATTTAACGGTAATCCGGGCGGACATAACAGTCAAAATAATCAGAACAACCAGGGTGGTTACAACCAGCAGCAGCAACAGTCAGGTTACCAGAGCAACCCAAAGCAATTGAATAGTGGGCAGTACCATGTCTTTACCACTAGCTTGGACAAGCGAGAACGGAAGGTTCAGAAGCGGGCAGTCAACTCTGTGGAACCGGCCGTGCCCCGTTATCTATGCTGGTATGAACAACCAATCATATGGAGCAGAGAGGATCACCCTCCCCAGGTTGATAATCCGGGTCAGTTGGCTCTGGTGGTGGCACCTCAGGTAGGAGGTTACAAGTTCACCAAAGTGCTCATGGATGGAGGGAGCAGCATTAATATCTTGTACTATGAGACCTTCCGTCGTATGGGACTAACCGATAAAAATCTCAATCTGTCTAATACGGTGTTCCACGGTGTGGTACCTGGCAAGTCAGCATACCCTGTTGGTAAGATAGCTCTGGAAGTGGCCTTTGGAGATGATCATGATTCTAGGTCGGAAACATTGACATTTGAAGTGGTGAAAATCCAAAGTCCATATCACGCCCTGTTTGGGCGACCGGCCTACGCCAAGTTTATGGCACGGTCCTGTTATGTGTATTTGCAGCTCAAGATGCCGGGTCACAAGGGGACAATAACGGTTCACGGAAGCCGTAAAATTGCTTTGGAGTGCGAGGAAGGAGATGCGGCCTACGCAGAGTCGGTTTGTGCCACCGAGGAGCTGAAGTATTATAAGGACAATGTTGATCTGGCGGACATGACTCCATTAAAGAAGCCAACTCCGGAGCAAGATCCGGCCCTGAAGTTCAAATCGGCAGTAGAAACTAAGCTTGTTGACTTCGTACCTGGAGATTCGTCCAAGCAGTTCAGCATCAGTGCCAACTTGGATCCGAAATAGGAAAGCGCGCTCATCGAGTTCATCCGTGAGAATCGGGACATTTTTGCATGGAAGCCCTCTGACATGCCAGGTGTACCGAGGCAACTCGCTGAGCACACCGTTAATGTGGACCCTAAATACAAACCGGTGAAACAGTTCCTCTGTCGGTTTAACGAAGAAAGACGCAAGGCGATTGGAGAAGAGGTAGCCAGGCTCTTAGCAGCTGGCTTTATTGTTGAAGTTTTTCACCCTGAGTGGCTTGCCAATCTGGTGCTGGTCCTTAAGAAAAACGGCACCTGGTGCATGTGTGTGGATTACACAGATCTTAATAAGGCTTGTCCAGCAGATCCTTTTGCCCTCCCCCGTATTGATCAAATTATTGATGCTACGGCGGGTTGTGAGCGTTTAAGTTTTTTGGATGCATATTCTGGCTATCATACATCAAAATGGCAGTTAAGGACCAGGAGAAGACGGCATTCATAACTCCCTTTGGAGCCTTCTGTTATGTGTCTATGCCCTTTGGGCTCAAGAGTGCCCAGGCAACTTATCAACGGTGTGTACAAAATTGTCTTCACAAGCAGATTGGCCGTAATGTACATGCTTACGTGGATGATATCGTGGTGAAGTCCAGGGAAAAGGAGACTCTGGTTGACGATTTGAAGGAAACCTTTGATAACCTGAGGACGTACAAGATGATGCTTAATCCGGCCAAGTGTGTCTTTGGTGTACCGGCAGGCAAGTTATTGGGTTTTCTGGTGTTCAACAGGGGAATTGAGGCTAATCCGGAGAAGATCACAACCATCACCTCCCTGGCTAAACCGAAGTGTATCAATAATGTTCAACGCCTGGCAGGCCGGATTGCTGCGTTAAGCCGGTTTATCAGCCGCCTTGGGGAGAAGGCAATCCCTTTGTATCAGATGTTGAAGAAGACGGATCAGTTCGTATGGAGTTCCGCTGCTGATGAAGCATTTGAGGACTTAAAGCGGCAATTGGCCAATCCGCCTGTGCTCGCCGCTCCTATTGACAAGGAGCCGTTACTGCTATATGTTGCTGCTAATGCTCGTGCGGTCAGCGTGGTTATTGTGGTGGAGCGAAAGGAGGCAGGTAAGGAGCATCCGGTTCAATGTCCGGTCTATTATATCAGTGAGGTACTCATTGAGTCCAAGCAAAGGTATCCGCATTGGCAGAAGCTGGTGTACGGAGTTTTTATGGCAAGCCGGAAGCTTAAGCAATACTTCCAAGGGCACCCAATTACGGTGGTCAGTTCTGCTCCTTTGGGGGATATCATCCAGAACCGGGAAGCGACTGGCCGGATTGCCAAGTGGGCTATAGAGCTTGGGCCGCACGAATCGAAGTATGTGCCTCGAACGGCGGTTAAGTCTCAAGCACTTGTTGATTTCATCAATGATTGGACGGAACTGCAAGCACCTGAAGAAAAGCCGGATCACACATATTGGACCATCCATTTTGACGGATCCAGGCAATTGGAAGGCTCGGGGGCTGGAGTCGTATTAACTTCCCCACGAGGTGATAAGTTTTGTTATGTTCTCCGCTTAATGTTCCCTTGTACTTACAATGCAGCTGAGTATGAAGCCTTGCTCCATGGTCTCCGGATGGCTAAGGAGATGAATCTAAGTCGAGTTAAGTGCTTCGGTGACTCGGACCTCGTGGCTCAACAAGTTTCTGGCACTTGGGACTCCAAGGACCCACTCATGGCAGCATATCGTCGTGAGGTGGATATTGTTGCAGGTCACTTTAAAGGCTATCAGGTGGACCACGTGGACCGACGGAAGAATGAAGCGGCGGACGCTTTAAGCCGGCTGGGCTCTTAGCGCAAACCGGTCCCGCCCAACGTTTTTCTGGATGTGCTGCACAACCCATCGGTCAAGCTCCCTAGTGAAGAGGATTTGGCTATTCCTGATCCGGAGGCTCAATTGGTGGCAGCTCTTCATGTCATTCCGGATTGGACACTTCCTTACTTGGCGTACATGAACCGGGGCAAGTTACCAGAGGATGAGACTCTGGCCCGACAGATAATCCGGCGGTCCAAGTCCATGACTATTGTCAATGGCGAGTTGCATCATTGCAGTGTATCAGGGGCGTTTCGACGTTGTGTGTCTCCTGAAGAAGGCTGTGAAATTTTGCGTGAGATCCACGAAGGAGATTGTGGTCACCACGCCGGTTCAAAATCTTTGGTAGCTAAAGCGTTTCGCCATGGCTTCTATTGGTTAACTGCCCATGCTGATGCGGAGGATCTGGTCAGACGATGTGAAGGTTGCCAAAAGGTTTCAAGATGTGCTCATGTGCCGGCTCAAGAATTGAGAATGATTCCAATTACTTGGCCGTTTGCGACTTGGGGGCTGGATATGGTTGGGCCTTTCAAAAGGTCCAAAGATAAGAAGACTCACCTCTTGGTGGCAGTTGACAAGTTTACAAAGTGGGTGGAGGCAGAACCTGTTAGCAAGTGTGACGCAGCCACAGCGGTTCAGTTCATCAAAAAAGTGATTTTCTGGTTTGGCTTTCCACACAGTATAATCACAGATAATGGTACCAATTTGTCCAAGGGTGCCATGAAGGAGTTCTGCGAACGGGAGCATATCCGGCTTGACGTTTCATCAGTGGCACACCCACAGTCCAATGGTCAAGCAGAAAGGGCTAATCAAGAGATCTTGAGAGGCATCAAGCCCCGGCTCATGGTTCCTTTGCAGAGAACGCCGGGTTGTTGGGTAGAAGAATTACCATCAGTGTTATGGAGCATCAATACCACACCCAACAGATCAACTGGATACACACCATTCTTCATGGTTTACGGAGCGGAGGCGGTTCTCCCCAGTGATATCCGTCATGATTCACCTCGTGTGACGGCTTATGTTGAAGCGGACAACGAGACAGCACGGCAAGATGCTTTGGACCGGTTGGATGAAGAGCGTGACATAGCAGCCGCCCAATCGGCGATTTACCAACAGGATCTTCATCGTTATAACAATCGCCGAGTCAGAACCAGAACCTTTCAGGAAGGAGATTTGGTGCTTCGGCTCATCCAAGATCAGACTGATATGCATAAGCTATCCCCACCTTGGGAGGGGCCTTTCGTGGTCAGCAAGAATCTGCACAACGGGTAATACTATCTGATCGATATTCAAAAGCATAAAGACTCACGTACATCAAAGGAGGAGACCAACAGGCCGTGGAACATAGCTCATCTTTGGCCTTACTATACCTGAGCCATTGGCTCTACTTATGTACATATTACGACGATGTATATATTATGATAAACCGGAACCTCAGCTAAAGCGGGGTATCTGTTCTTTTACATCATGTGTGGTTACACGGAGTTGTTCTAAAGCGGCCTCCGGTTTACCCCTTGAGTTAGCTTTTCAAAAGCATCATGTTATATCACTAGGGGCTTGGTCGTGTCCGAACCAATGCAATACCTCTTGATAGGCGAGAGCCACCAGATCACTTGGGGACTTGGTCATGTCTGAACCAGTCATGCCTCTTGATCGGCCTAAGGCCACATAATCACTTGGGGGCTTGGTCGAACCCGAACCATTGCCATGCCACTTGATCGGCATAAATGCCACGGTTTCATTTGGGGACCTGGCTGACTTGAACCATAGCTACACCTATCGGGAGCTTGGTCGTGTTCGACCATGGTAACGCCATCTGATCAGCTCAAATAAGCCTCTTTTTGCAAACGGTTTTGTCATTGCCTTTGCTTCACACTTTTCTTTGAAAGATATTTCTTTCTTTTTATTGCGTTTTTTAAACCGACAAAGTTTTAAGCCGGTTCAAACTGTCAATTGACGGAACACGGTCCATTTTAATCCGGAGACTATTTGCTCGGTTTGATTTTTTGTTAACATCCTATTACGGAGTAACACGGTGTTTATTATAACCCGGCACGGTTTACATGGTAAACCGGCGTCATATATATACAGGAGCTGCTATCTCCTCCAACAGTGTGGGTTTATAAAACTCTGCTTCAAGATTGGCCAAGCCAACTTCACGTCCAACGATGGCAGGTATTATGTATCTCAAAATTTGGTCATATACTTAAAAAATTCGGATGTTTTGATTTCATGTATGCAGACATCATATTCCGCCCGACGGTACAACCGCGGTGGCACTTTAAGATTTTTATTGCAGAAAGTACTCTGGAAAGTTCATCACCCAAAGGAAGAGCAAGTTGCAGTAATTATGCACGAAGGCATATCAGCATCAAAAGTATCAGCTAGCCTATTACAAGGCAACACGGTGCCCACAATAAGATCATTATTTTTCGCAAGGGAGAAGCAGTTTTAAACCGGCTTCTGGTTCAAGCTTGGTCACCAGGCCGGCCTGATGGTTGTGGGTCATCCCACGCCGCTTCAGTTTCAGTTTCTCTACCCAGTGGCTGGAAATCAACCGTTGTCCAGTCGATTCCCATTAATGCTTGAAAGACAGCTTCATCATGGATCAGCAACGACGGGTCAATATCAGGAGCGTAAGTATGCTTACGGATTGGAGGGATAAGATTTTCCACTTCATGAATTGGTGCAGCTACTCGCTTGTTTTGATTGTCATATTGGGCTTGATAATGAGACAAGTCTACTTCCTCAACCAATTGACAAGCTAGCGGACGCACCTCCCGGTTTATTGCTCACAGATCCGCTTCACTAAACTCTGACCCGTCTTCCTTCAAGCTGGAATAGCCCTGAGCCGCTTCAATAGGGTCAAAATCCGGCACCCAAGCTTTTGCCCGGATTAAGGCATTGATCGCACCGGTTCGAGCAGCAGATTTCTTCAGCTCTTCAACCCGGGCAGGAAGCACCGACAGTTTCATCGGAGTGTCCTGAATCAAAGTGGGCGCCGGCTTGTTGTGGGATGCAGTACAGATGATCCGTTGTGCACCAGTGTACAGTTGTTCGATCAACGTGTAGGCGGCTTTCAATTTCTTCCGCACATCTGACCCCAAGTGACCAATACGTGTCCCTGAAATATCACCAAGGGTTAACAAACCGGTAGCTCTGTAAGACGGCAGAATCAATTCAAAAATCAAACCGGCTTACCAAAGATAGCAGCGGTCATGGCATGCACGTGCCGCTTTATGCTGGTTAGTTCATCCACCACCGGTTTTAGTGCAGCCTCGGTGTCTTTTGCTCATTTGGTTAAAGCGGATTTTTCAGTAGCCCAATCCGCCCGCTCCTTCTTGAAATCCTTCTTAAACTGTTCCATGACGCTTAAGGCGCTGATCAACTCCTCTTTTGCTTTTGAGGTTTCAGTCTGTTGGGACTTCAGATTTTCTTGGAGATCGGCAATTTGGGTCTCTTTTGTCTTCAGCTCAGCCTGCATACAGACAGTTATATGATTCAGCAAGCAGTGCAAGAATTGAAGCACCAACCACATAACAAGTTATGCACTTGGTGCTTGGGGGCTAATGCCTATTTGATCGTCATCTTTCAATTGATTACAAAGTCCCAAGCTCAATACAAGTATTCAACTTGGCACTTGGGGGCTAATGGCTATTTGTTCAAAAAAGTTCTGATGCGGAGATATTAATTACTTAAGTCCCGGTTTAACTACACTAATTTGAACCGGCCCTTGGGGGCTACATCAGCGAATTTCGAGGCATTAAGATTTATGTTAGTAAGTCCTGGTTTGAAAGAAGATTACAAACCGGCCCTTGGGGGCTAGGACAGTCAGCAAGAATTGAAGCATACAAGCAGGAAAGAGCATATGGAAGTTACCTCATATTTATCTTTCATCATGTTAACCAGACCGGCTTCATAGTCACGACTGGTATACAGCCGGTTCACATAGCCGGAATGGATGTCTTGGGCGTTCAGAGCAGCGTAAGTCGCCAGATCAACATTCCACTTGCCTTTGCCAAAGGCAGCAAATTCTTCCTTGGCAGTATGTTTAGACAAAGCGACAGGATTGCCTGGCTCTGTGCGACCAAGGCCAGTAATGACAACCTCATCATCCTTGGCATCACCGGTTTGAA
The DNA here is from genome assembly GCF_056163025.1 of Triticum urartu. Classification (NCBI taxonomy): domain Eukaryota; kingdom Viridiplantae; phylum Streptophyta; class Magnoliopsida; order Poales; family Poaceae; genus Triticum; species Triticum urartu. The sequence goes on along the minus strand of NC_141879.1, from coordinate 444,269,148 downwards.
CTGGGGCCGTTGGCTTATCAGTAGGCTTTGTTGGATTGGTGGATTTCTCAATCCGGATGGGGCTTGTGGGCTGGTTGACAGGACTTGAGGTATCAATAGGCCTCTCTTCAGCAATAAGATCGTCATCTCGCTGCGGTGGATCATTGGGTATGTCTTCGGGAATAGCTGCTTCAAGATCTGGTGATTTACCCGGTTCAGGGATGGCATCCTCCTCGGCCGCTTTATCCAGGCGAGCTTTTTTGCTCGGCCTAGGCTTGGCCCTGAAAGGAATAACAAAATCAAATACAGCATATGTTCCAAGGTGATGTACCGGACATATTAAGATAAGTATGGCTTACCCAAGCACCGTTTTGAGCGGTGGCAGCAGAGTAGCCGATGACTCGCCAGAGGATGAGTGGGAAGTAACCTGATAGTCAGAGTCAGATGGATTAAGAGGTTGACGAAAACAGCCCGCTTTAGGACAAGCAACGACAAGCAAATTAGAGACCTCTGAACGGCGTTTCTGAACCGGACTGTTCGGTAAACCGGTGGAGGTAACTACCTGGCCGCTGTGCCGGGTTGTGCGGCGAGCTTCGTGCTGTTGGGTCCTCATAAGAAATTTGGGATCCAAGTAAGCAAGACGATGAGAAAATTTAACTTTCCGGTTTGCCTGACGGATTTTTGGTGAAGGCAAAGGTTCTGAATCGGAAGAGAGAATAATTACCTCTGCAGCATCAGCATGCCTGGCTTCGGCATCATCCTGACAAATATCACCATCAATAAGATGCATGAAAAATAAGCCAAGTGAGTCAAGCCCTACCTCAAGGTCCGGATTATCCACATCATCATCAGGGGCCGGATTAGAGGATGCAGTGGTTCTTTTCCTGTGGGCAGTCTTCTTCACAGCTTTAGTCTTTTGCCGGGTTGATCTTTCCGGTTTGTCTGGTTTTTCTGGTTTCTCCTGCGGCAGTTTCTTGCTCCAAAACGGATCATTGCCCTGGTTACACAGACACTAATATTAAACAATGACCAGATATATCAATAACAGGTTCAGCAAAAAGAAAAATCAAACTCTTACAGCTGGCGGTTTGTTGGTGGCACAGAAGGGAAGCAGGCCGGTTTTAGCATAGATGTGTTCCGGTTCATTCAGCATCTTATTCACAGCCTCTGTGATCTCTTCGTCGGTGAGCTGGATGTTAGCATGTCGCAGTGGGTCATCAACACTGCCAGTATACTCGCACATCAAACCGGAGCGCTGACTAAGGGGTAGTATGCTCCATGATATCCAACAGCGAGCGAGATCAACCCCTGTTAAACCGTTGGCCATAAAGGCTCTGAGCTTGGACAGTTGAGGAGCGTATTTGCTTCTCTCCTTGGCAGTCAACCTTTGCGGAAAGGGGTGTGTATTGCTAAGCCGCTCCGGACGAAAGCCAGGCAAAGGATTTTCACCAACAGGGGAGGTGTCTTTGCAATAGAACCATGTTTGATTCCACTCTTTGGGGTGGCTATGCAGCTTGGCATGAGGGTATGTGACCTCTTTCCTTTTCTGAATCACCACACCGCCCAATTCCGTATTGGAACCATCAGAAAACTCAGTACGGTGGTTTAGATGGAAACCGTCTCTGAACAACTCCACTGTGGGCTCCTCTTGAAAGAACTCCTCACAGAGCACTTGGAAGTGACACATGTTTGTAACAGAGTTGGGACCAGTGTCTTGTGGGTGGAGTTGAAAATCGGCTAAAACGTCCCGGTAAAATTTAGAACCGGGCGGCTTAAAGCCCCGGGCTAAGTGATCAACGAAAACGACGACCTCTCCTTCTTGAGGTGTGGGAGGGCATTCTTTGCCAGGAGCCCTCCAATGGATGGTATCTTTGCTGCCTAAGGCGCCGATCAGGACTAAATCGTCCAGTTGAGCCTCTCTGACGCGAGAAGGAACCCAGTTGCACTCATATACTTGCTTGGCCATGATGAAATCTACAAGGTAGGTGATCCCGGTTCAAAAATGCATTGATTAAGGTACATTGGTATGTGCAATGTTAAACCGGAGACAAATCTATCTAAATCGGAGTTTTATGAAGCAACAACATCTGGCGGTTCAACAAGGGGACTAATGGTATATACCGGTTTGGCAATTTTTTCTACAAAGTTAAACCGCCTGGTCTAAACATTGAAGCAGATGAGTAAGTTTACAGAAACAGATTTCATAAGACTTCTCTACAGCGATGGATCTGAAGCAAGTTCAGAAAATAAGGAAAACATTCAAGGTTCAAAAGAGAACAGTACTGAATCAATGGGCAGAGATACATATAGATCTATGGTCTTGAGGCATGAAACTGAAGGCGGATGCTAAAAACTACCACTACACAGAGTAAGGATTCACAGATGCATCTAGGAGTTATCGTATGAACATGAAACAGGCGATGAACACTAGAAGAACATGAAACCCTAGAGCAGATCTGTGTTGAAAAGAACAGAAGACTTACTGGAGATGAGAAAGACGCGGAAGGTTGCCGCGGTGCTCTGGTGCGCCCAGGTTGATGCAGCGGCCAAGGTTGATGCAGAGGTTGACGGTGGCGGCGGAGCTCCGAAGCTGGGCGACGCGAGGAAGACGAAGCACAAGGGCACGGAGGGGAAAAAGAAATGACCCTTCGGTCCTATTTATAAGGCAAGGGACAGGAGTCAGGCGCGAAAATCAAGGTATCGTGGGTTTGGAAACGAAGATGTCACCTTAATTGTCGCAGACCTATTAAGGTCCTTTATAACAGGTGATGTCATGCCGGTTTACAATGACCAGAGAAGATGACATCACGGCGGTTCAACAAACTACAAGAAGATATTAAAGATGAAGATTTTTGCTAAAGGATTGACATGAACATGTTCAAATCAATCTGGGGCCTAATGTTGGGGATATCACTACTGGGCGTAAACCGGCCTATCTGGGCCGGGTTAACTTCGTCAGTAGTTAAGTATGTTAAAGCCCAAGAAGGCAGATGAGGGCTCAAGGCCCATAGTCGGTTCAAGGCCTGTAGCCGTAAACCGGCATTGGTATTTAACTTGTATTGTAAGTTAGGAATAAGTAGAGACCAAACCGGACACATCTATGAGCCGGTATTGGGACTCTGTGAACCGACGGGCGTCACTCGTGTATATAAGGGGACGACCCGGCGGCGGTTCAAGGACAACAGACAACAACTCGAGACATAGGTGAAGCTTGTTTGCTCCCTGGTCATCGAAACCCCATCAATTCCATCACAACTAGACGTAGGCTTTTACCTTCATCGAAGGGGCCAAACTAGTATAAACTCTCTTGCGTCCCTGTGTCCGCTTTAACCCCTTCAAGCTAACCCATCGCGATGGCTCCACGACTAAGTCCTTTCTCTAGGACATCTGCCGTGACAAAACCATGACACTTCCCGAACGCCAAACAGAGCATCAGGGGCTACTGTCTATGCGGTAATATTATTTACACATTCTTTACTTACCTCAAAGCCTGTTAAAAGGCTAGTACAAGCTTCAGTCAGTCCACTCTTGGCGGACTGAACCTTCTGGACCACCGCACTCATAATGGTGCGGTGCTCCTCATCGATGGAGGCACCTTTGAGCACCTCAAACAGATTGTCCGGCGCCTCCGGTTGGACGGGGGTCACCGGCACGGTGGGCTTGCTCCTCTTGGAAGGAGGTCGCCCGCCGGACTCTGGACGAAGCGGTGCCCGGCCTAGAGCCGGACTTGGAGCCCTGGGGGGTTTTATCCCCTTTACTCCTGGAGTCTGGGAGGTCGCCTTGCGGCGCCTCCAGGACCACCTCCTCTTGGCTTGGAACCTGTTGGGACAACACTTCAGCGTCGTCCGTAGGGCGGGGGGAGGTAGCCGTCGGAAGCGAATTCACATCCGACGAGTCCAGTGAACCGCTCGACGACGCGTCGAGCCGGTCTTTGGGTGGGCTGCATAATCATATTCGACATAAGGGAAAGCTGTGCAGTAAAGGAATACTATGAATTACTCTGGTATCCGGATACTTACGATTTCTCCAGGGGCTTGGCCCTGAGCGGCCACTCCTCTCCGCCGTCGTCGGCGTCGGTGGACTAGTCCGGAGGAAGTGTTTTCCCCTTCTTGGACCCTTCGGCCTCCCCAGTGAGGGCGGCCTTCCTTTTATTCTCTCCTCCCGCTGGAGGGGGAGAGGTCTCTTCTTCCTCCTCCTCGTCTTCACGGGAGGAATGCGCCTTGGAGCCGTCGGATGATGAACCCGACACCTCCTGGCGCCGGGCACTTTTTCGAGTCCCCGTGGCCTTCTTCGTGGCCTTCTTCTCCGGCACCACATAGGGTGCCGGAACCAGCAGCTTCGCCAAGCGGGCATCGGCTGGGTCTTCGGGCAAAGGAGTCGGACAGTCGATCTATCCGGACTTCGCCTGCCAATCCTGTCAAAGGTAAGGGAGCTTAGATCCCGCATAGAGTTAAACTATGAAAAACTAATACCCTGTAAAAGGTACAAACAACTTACCGCGCTAGCGTGACGCTGCGCGCTGAATCCGTGATCCTCGGTAGCGGATGCGGGAGCCTCGGCGCCCTTGAAAAGCACCTTCCAGGAATCTTCGTATGTCGTGTCGAAGAGCCTGCTCAGAGTTCGATGCTGCGCCGGGTTGAACTCCCACAGATTGAAGGCCCGTTGTTGACACGAGAGGATCCGGAAGATGAGCATAACCTGGACTACATTGACAAGCTTGAGCTGCTTTTTCACCAGGGTTTGGATGCATGTTTGCAGTCCAGTCACCTCTTCTTTGCTGCCCCACGACAGGCCCGTCTCTTTCCAGGACGTGAGCCGCGTTGGGGGTCCGACCGGAACTCGGGGGCTGCGACCCACTCAGGGTCGCGCGGCTCGGTGATGTAAAACCACCCCGATTGCCACCCCTTCAGGGTCTCCACAAAGGAGCCCTCGAGCAATAAGACGTTGGGCATCTTGCCCACCATGGCGCCTCCGCACGCCGCCTGGTTGCCGCGCACCACCTTCGGCTTGACATTGAATGTCTTGAGCCATAGGCCGAAATGGGGGCGGATGCGGAGGAAAGCCTTGCACACGACGATAAATGCCGAGATGTTGAGGATGAAGTTCGGGGCCAGATCATGGAAATCCAGGCCGTAGTAGAACATGAGTCCCCGGACGAATGGGTGGATAGGAAAGCCTAGTCCGCAGAGGAAGTGGGGAAGGAACACTACCCTCATGGGGCCTTGGGGTGGGGAGGAGCTGCCCCTCTTCAGGAAGCCGGTACGCGATGTCATTAGACAAGTATCTGGCCTTCCTCAGTTTTTTGATGTATCCCTCTGTGACGGAGGAGACCATCCACTTGCCTCCCGCTCCGGACATGGCTGGAAACGGTTGAGGTGGGGAGTGCGGACTTGGGCGCTGGAGCTCGAGTGCGCGAAAATGGATAGGCAAAGGAGGAAGAAGCCGTAGGTGAAAAGGTGGATCCTTATCCCCTTATATGGGTGGACGCAACTACATGTCCCCACCAGCCTGGTAAAACTCGCTTATCTCCAAGCGCCGTAATCAATGGCAAGGTTGGGTTACCCATGCCCGTATTGATGAGAATCCCGGAATAAGGGGACACGATCTCTGCTTCGATGAGACGTGCCAAGGAAACCGCCTCGCATGACACGCTGAGGTGGGACAATAAAACAATTCGAATAAAGGCTTGGCCGTGGTGCGATGTCACACTACGGAATATGTCAGCAGATTAGATTTGTGTAAATATTATTCTCTCTATGTAAATATGTGGAAACTTATTTTGCAGAGCCGGACACTATCTTTGTGTTCAGAATCTTCTATGAAGTACTTGGAGGAGGAACCCGCCTTGCAATGCCGAAGACAATCTGCGCGCCGGACTCGTCATCATTGAAGCCTGGTTCAGGGGCTACTGAGGGAGTCCTGGATTAGGGGGTGTCCGGATGGCCGGACTATACCTTCAGCCGGACTCCTGGACTATGAAGATACAAGATTGAAGACTTTGTCTCGTGTCCGGAAGGGACTTTCCTTGGCGTGGAAGGCAAGCTTGGCGATATGGATATATAGATCTCCTACCATTGTAACCGACTTTGTGTAAACCTAACCCTCTCCGGTGTCTATATAAACCGGAGGGTTTTAATCTGTAGGACAACATACAGAACAAGAATCATACCATAGGCTAGCTTCTAGGGTTTAGCCTCTCCGATCTCGTGGTAGATCTACTCTTGTACTACCCATATCATCAATATTAATCAAGCAGGACGTAGGGTTTTACCTCCATCAAGAGGGCCCGAACCTGGGTAAAACTTCATGTCCCTTGCCTCTTGTTACCTCCGGACTAGATGCATAGTTCGGGACCCCCTACCCGAGATCTGCCGGTTTTGACACCGACAATATGCTTTGATCACACTATCAAAACGTTTGTTCCAACTCCGATATGCTTGCACCAGTCCATAAATGGATCGCTGGAGCTTACATACTTTGTTAGCACCCTTTGGATCAATAAAACGTTCAGGTTGCATCATATACAACTCTTCTTCTAGAAATCCATTCAGGAATGCAGTCTTTACATCCATTTGCCAAATGTCATAATCATAAAATGCGGCAATATCTAACATGATTCAGATGGACTTAAGCATCGCTACGGGTGAGAAGGTCTCATCGTAGTCAACTCCTTGAACTTGGCAAAAACCTTTCGCAACAAGTCGAGTGTTGTAGACAGTAACATTACCATCAGCGTCTGTCTTCTTCTTGAAGATCCATTTATTCTTGATGGCTTGCCAATCAACGGGCAAGTCAACCAAAGTCCGCACTTTGTTCTCATACATGGATCCCATCTCAGATTTCATGGCTTTTAGCCATTTTGTGGAATCTGGGCTCATCATCGCTTCCTCATAGTTCATAGGTTCATCATGGTCTAGCAACATGACCTCCAGAACAGGATTACCGTACCACTCTGGTGCGGATCTTACTCTGGTTGACCTACGAGGTTTAGTAGTAATTTGATCTGAAGTTTCATGATCATCATCAATAGCTTCCTCACTAATTGGTGTAGGTGTCACAGGAACCGGTTTTTGTGATGAACTACTTTCCAATAAGGGAGCAGGTACAGTTACCTCATCAAGTTCTACTTTCCTCCCACTCACTTCTTTCGAGAGAAACTCCTTCTCTAGAAAGGATCCATTCTTGGCAACAAAAGTCTTGCCTTCGGATCTGTGATAGAAGGTGTACCCCAACTGTTTCTTTTGGGTATCCTATGAAGACACATTTCTTCGATTTGGGTTCGAGCTTATTGGGTTCATGGTTTTTCACATAAGCGTCGCAGCCCCAAACTTTAAGAAACGACAACTTTGGTTTCTTGCCAAACCACAGTTCATAAGGAGTCATCTCAACGGATTTAGATGGTGCCCTATTTAATGTGAATGCAGCCGTCTCTAAAGCATAACCCCAAAATGATAGAGGTAAATCAGTAAGAGACATCATAGATCGCACCATATCTAGTAAAGTACGATTACAACGTTCAGACACACCATTATGCTGTGGTGTTCCGGGTGGCGTGAGTTGCGAAACTATTCCGCATTGTTTCAAATGAAGACTAAACTCGTAACTCAAATATTCTCCTCCACGATCAGATCGTAGAAACTTTATTTTCTTGTTACGATGATTTTCCACTTCACTCTGAAATTCTTTGAACTTTTCAAATGTTTCGAACTTATGTTTCATCAAGTAGATATACCCATATCTGCTCAAATCATCTCTGAAGGTGAGAAAATAACGATATCCGCCACGAGCCCCAACATTCATCGGACCACATACATCAGTATGTATGATTTCCAACAAATCTGTTGCTCGCTCCATTCTTTCGGAGAACGGTGTTTTAGTCATCTTGCCCATGAGGCATGGTTCGCAAGTACCAAGTGATTCCAAAAGTCCATCAGAATGGAGTTTCTTCGTGCGCTTTACACCAATATGACCCAAGCAGTAGTGCCACAAATAAGTTGCACTATCATTATCAACTCTGCATCTTTTAGCTTCAATACTATGAATATGTGTATCTTCACTATCAAGATTCAAAAAGAATAGACCACTCTTTAAGGGTGCATGACCATAAAATATATTACTCATATAAATAGAACAACCATCATTCTCTGATTTAAATGAATAACCGTCTCGCATTAAACAAGATCCAGATATAATGTTCATGCTCAACGCTGGTACCAAATAACAATTATTTAGGTCTAAAACTAATCCCGAAGGTAGATGTAGAGGTAGCGTGCCGACCGTGAGCACATCGACTTTGGAACCATTTCCCACGCGCATCGTCACCTTGTCCATTGCTAATCTTCTCTTAATCCGTAGTCCTTGTTTCGAGTTGCAAATATTAGCAACAGAACCAGTATCAAATACCCAGGCACTACTGTGAGAATTAGTAAGGTACACATCAATAACATGTATATCACATATACCTTTGTTCACCTTGCCATCCTTCTTATCCGCCAAATACTTGGGGCAGTTCCGCTTCCAGTGACCAGTCTACTTGCAGTAGAAGCACTCAGTCTCAGGCTTAGGTCTAGACTTGGGTTTCTTCTCCTGAACGGCAACTTGTTTGTCGTTCTTCTTGAAGTTCACCTTCTTCTTCTTCCCTTTGCCCTTTTTCTTGAAACTGGTGGTCTTGTTGGCCATCAACACTTGATGCTCCTTCTTGATTTCTACCTCCGCAGCTTTTAGCATTGCGAAGAGCTCGGGAACCGTCTTATCCATCCCTTGCATGTTATAGTTCATCACGAAGCTCTTGTAGCTTGGTGGCAGTGATTGAAGAATTCTATCAATAACACTATCATCCGGAAGATTAACTCCCAGTTGAATCAAGTGATTTTTATACCCAGACATTCTGAGTATATCCTCACTGACAGAACTATTCTCCTCCATCTTGCAACTGTAGAACTTATTGGAGACTTCATATCTCTCAATCGGGGCATTTGCTTGAAATATTAACTTCAACTCCTGGAACATCTCCTTTGCTCCATGACGTTCAAAACGTCATTGAAGTCCCAATTCTAAGACGTAAAGCATGGCACACTGAATGTTCATAACATCTGGTGTTGCTCCTGCAGTAGGTTTGGCACCTAGTGGTGCTTCCAGGACGTAATTTTTCTGCGCAGCAATGAGGATAATCCTCAAGTTATGGACCCAGTCGATGTAATTGCTACCATCATCTTTCAACTTTGCTTTCTCAAGGAACGCGTTAAAATTCAATGGAACAACAGCACGGGCCATCTATCTACAACAACATAGACATGCAAAATACTATCAGGTACTAAGTTCATGATAAATTAATGTTCAGTTAATCAAATTATTAAAGAACTCCCATTTAGATAGACATCCCTCTAATCATCTAAGTGATCACGTGATCCATATCAACTAAACCATGTTCGATCATCACGTGAGATGGAGTAGTTTTCAATGGTGAACATCACTATGTTGATCATATCTTCTATATGATTCACGCTCGACCTTTCGGTCTCTAGTGTTCCGAGGCCATATCTGCATATGCTAGGCTCGTCAAGTTTAACCCGAGTATTCTGCATGTGCAAAACTGGCTTGCACCCGTTGTATGTGAACATAGAGCTTATCACACCCGATCATCACGTGGTGTCTCGGCACGACGAACTTTCGCAACGGTGCATACTCAGGGAGAACACTTGTACCTTAAAATTTAGTGAGAGATCATCTTATAATGCTACCATCGTTCTAAGCAAAATAAGATGCATAAAAGATAAACATCACATGCAATCAATATAAGTGATATGATATGGCCATCATCATCTTGTGCTTGTGATCTCCATCTTCGAAGCACCGTCGTGATCACCATCGTCACCGGCGCGACACCTTGATCTCCATTGTAGCATCGTTGTTGTCTCGCCAAATATTGCTTCTACAACTATCGCTACCGCTTAGTGATAAAGTGAAGCCATTATAGGGCGATTGCATTTCATACAATAAAGCGACAACCATATGGCTCCTGCCAGTTGCCGATAACTCGGTTACAAAACATGATCATCTCATACAATAAAATATAGCATCATGTCTTGACCATATCACATCACAACATGCCCTGCAAAAACAAGTTAGACGTCCTCTACTTTGTTGTTGCAAGTTTTATGTGGCTGCTATGGGCTGAGCAAGAACCGTTCTTACCTACGAATCAAAACCACAACGATAGTTTGTCAAGTTAGTGTTGTTTTAACCTTCTCAAGGACCGGGCGTAGCCACACTCGATTCAACTAAAGTTGGAGAAACAGACACCCGCCAGCCACCTGTGTGCAAAGCACATCGGTAGAACCAGTCTCGCGTAAGCATATGCGTAATGTCGGTCCAGACCGCTTCATCCAACAATACCGCCAAACCAAAGTGTGACATGATGGTAAGAAGTATGAGTTGTATCGTCCACAACTCACTTGTGTTCTACTCGTGCATATAACATCTACGCATAAACCAGGCTCGGATGCCACTGTTGGGGAACGTAGTAATTTCAAAAAAATTCCTATGCACACACATGATCATGGTGATGCATAACGAGAGGGGAGAGTGTGTCTACGTACCCTCATAGACCGAAAGAGGAAGCGTTAGCACAACGTGGTTGATGTAGTCGTACATCTTCACAATCTGACCGATCCAAGTACCGAACACACGGCACCTTCGAGTTCGGCACACGTTCAGCTCGTTGACGTCCCACAAACTCCGATCCAGCAAAGCTTCACGGGAGAGTTCCGTCCGCACGACGGCGTGATGACGGTGATGATGATGCTACCGACGCAGGGCTTCGCCTAAGCACCGCTACGATATGATCGAGGTGGATTATGGTGGAGGGGGGCACCGCACACGGCTGGGAGAGATCAACAGATCAACTTGTGTGTCTAGAGGTGCCCCCTTGCCCCCATATATAAAGGAGCAAGGGGAGAGGCCGGCCGGCCCGTGTAGGCGCGCTAGGAGGAGGAATCCTCCTCCTAGTAGGAGTAGGATTCCCCTCTTTCCTACTCCTACTAGGAGGGCGAAAGGAAGGGGGAGAGGGAGAAGGAAAGGGGGGCTCCGCCCCACCTCTCCTAGTCCAATTCGGACCATAGGGGGAGGGGCGCGCGGCCAGCCCTAGGCCAGCCCTATCTCTCTCTCCACTAAGGTCCATAGACCCACTATTTCTCCCGGGGGGGTTCCGGTAACCCTCCGACACTCCGGTTTTCTCCGAAATCACCCGAAACACTTCCTGTGTCCGAATATAGTCGTCCAATATATCGATCTTTACATATCGACCATTTCGAGACTCCTCGTCATGTCTGTGATCATATCCGGGACTCCTAACTACCTTCGGTACATCAAAACACTAAAACTCATAATACCGATCGTCACCGAACTTGAAGCGTGCGGACCCTACGGGTTCGAGAACTATGTAGACATGACCGAGACACGTCTCCAGTCAATAACCAATAGCGGAACCTGGATGTTCATATTGGCTCCCACATATTCTACGAAGATCTTTATCGGTTAAACCGCGTAACAACATACGTTGTTCCCTTTGTCATCGGTATGTTACTTGCCCGAGATTTGATCGTCTGTATCTCGATACCTAGTTCAATCTCGTTACCGGCAAGTCTCTTTACTTGTTCCGTAATACATCATCTCGTAACTAACTCATTAGTTACAATGCTTGCAAGGCTTATAGTGATGCGCATTACCGAGTGGGCCCAGAGATACCTCTCCGACAATCGGAGTGACAAATCCTAATCTTGATCTATACCAACTCAACAAGTACCATCGGAGACACCTGTAGAGCACCTTTAGAATCACCCAGTTACGTTGTAACGTTTGGTAGCACACAAAGTGTTCCTCCGGTAATCGGGAGTTGCATAACCTCATAGTCATAGGAACATGTATGAGTCATGAAGAAAGTAATAGCAGTAAACTAAACGATCAAGTGCTAAGCTAATGGAATGGGTCAAGTCAATCGCATCATTTTCCTAATGATGTGATCCCGTTATGTAAATGACAACTCATGTCTATGGTTAGGAAACTTAACCATCTTTGATTAATGAGCTAGTCAAGTAGAGGCATACTAGTGACACTCTGTTTGTCTATGTATTCACACATGTACTAAGTTTCCGGTTAATACAATTCTAGCATGAATAATAAACATTTATCATGATATAAGGAAATAAATAATAACTTCATTATTGCCTCTAGGGCATATTTCCTTCAAGCCACACTAACCATGATGCTTGCACCACTTTCTGGTGGTGCAGCCTCGAGGCCAGCTGTGCCTACTCCTTCAATTGGCCAACAACCTCCTAGCCATGAACACTCCAGTGTTCCTTGGCTTTATGCAAGACCTCAAATAGAGAAACCTAAGTATAACCCTCAAGGCAAACCTCCTTTACTTAATGAAACTACCGATTTTGCTTTGTGGAGAGTTGCTATGCAGGATCATCTTCGATATGGAAATGATGAGATGTTGGAGATCTTGGAGTATGGATACACCAAGAGAGATATATGACAAGAATCTCAACGACACAGCAACCATGTGCATAAGAAGAGGTATGACCGGCAAGCAAAGGAGACCATACATACATATCACAAGTGCCAAGGAATTATGGGATACCATTGTGAGAACCAGGACCGGTACCTCCACTCTATGGCTTGCTCAATATGAAATTGCCAAGGGGCAATTGCAAAACTTTTTATGGAGAAAGGTGAAATTCCCAAGCAACTTCTTGAGCGTCTCATGACTCTCACCACCAACATCGAGTCATGTGAATGTGACAAGACACAAGATGGATTCAACTTGACTAAGAGATTTCTCGTGGATAAGTTGCTTCACGCTCTTGCTCCGTATCATCAAATGGTGTGGGACATAAGACAACACCATGGACATAAGACAACTCCGGATGACATCATATCCACCTTCCAACTATTTGAAGAGTCAAAGGCAAATGCTACAAAACATATTTCCATGCATGGTACCTCAACATCAAAAATCAATCTTGCATTGAAGGCCAAGCATGTATGTGAAGAAGAGCAAAGTGAAGAAGAAGAAGAAGAAGATGATGATGATGATGGTGATGAGATTGAGTCTGATGAGGGCCCTTCATATGAAGACATGGCTATCTTTGTCAAGAAGTTTAGCGCAGGAAAATTCAAAGGAAGATTCCAGAAGAAGAAAATGAGAAAATGCTACAACTGTGAAGAAACCAACCACTTCTCCAACAAGTGCCCTTATGAGTAGAGAGAAGACAAAACAATGTTTCCCAAGAAGAAGTTGCCAAATTCTTTGAACTCCAAGCTCAAGAAGAGAGATGGGAAAGCAATGGTTGCTCAAGAAGAATCCGATCCAGATGATGTTAGTGGTGTTGCCGGAGTTGCTCAAGATTCTCAAAACACGTTGAGGCTAGTCAACAAGAGTGGTGATGCTGTCACCTACAACCACATGAAGGACTATAAGGGCAACGCTCACAAGTGCCTAATGGCAAAGGCCGTGATAGAAGATGAAGAGGACCAAAACTCTCCTGACAAGGTCAAGGTAACCCCACGATCAAACCCTCCTATTTTCACTCCTCTTACTCCTAGTGATGAGTATCTTGATGCGGAGGATAGTTATGAGGAAGATGATATAGAGGATCCTATGCTTGCTAAACTAAATAAGTTCATGTGCTCCCTCAAAGGAAAGAATCTCACTATGTTTCGTATGCTTATGGAAATGGCGAGTAAGCACACCATCACCATTAAGGAACTCGAAACCCTCGTCATCGAGGAAAAGGAAAAATGTGAAATCCTTGAGCGGAAAGTCCAATATGAGGAAGCACGAAATGATGAACTATGCTTGAAAATTGGTGCAAACATTGATGTTCATACTAAAGATCTTGCCTCCTTGAAAAAGGCTATTGACTCTTGCGAAGAGTTGATGAATGATAAATGTAAGCTTGTAAAGTCTAATGCTTCACTCTCTAAGGATTGTGAGCTTCTATCTGTGTCCCTCAAGACTAAGGAAGAAGAGCTCACCCTTCTTACAAAGAGTTTTGAGACGCTCAAGATTACTTATCTTGAAACTCTAGCCAAGGCTTACTCTTCTCCTATTATCAATGTTGATGCTTGTACTACTAACTCTAGTAGTGATCTAGGATCTATTCTTGAGGAGAATCGCTTTCTCAAGGCTCAAATCAAGAAAGGTCTCATGACATGTGCTCAAGGGCAAAAGAACCTTAATGAGGTATTGAGCCAACACAATGAGGTGTTTGCCAAAGAGGGACCCGGGTTTGACCCAAGCACAAGCAAGAAGAAGGTGTCCTCTCAAAAGTGCACCACTCCTCTAAAGGAAACTTTTGTGCGAGAAGGGCACAAGGAGAAAGGTAAGGTTGTGTGTGGGAAGGCCACAAGGGGCATGTCCACTCTCAACAAGCCAAAAGAGTTCATGCCTCCATCCTATGTACTTCGTAAGACTAAGGATGGAGAAGTTTATACTAAGTTTGTTGGTCCTCGAAATGCATTCCGGTTTTATGCTATTTGGGTCCCTAAGACCCTTGTGACTAACTTGAGAGGTCCCATTGCAAAATGGGTGCCTCTAACCAAGTCATAATTGTGTGTAGGTTGCCTTCTCCGGTGGAGTAAAATGGGTGATTGATAGTGGATGTACCAATCATATGACCAGAGATAGCAAATTGCTCTACGATTTCATGGAAGCTATTCAACCATTTATGAGAATTATGTTTGGTGGAGGATCAAAAGGACAGGTACTAGGGTTGAGCAAAGTGGCTATCACAAATGACATGTCTCTTGCAAATGTCATGCTTGTCCAATCCCTTAAATACCATTTGCGTTCTATTCCCAAATTGGCTTCTGTTGGCTATGATACACTCTTTGGACTAACGAATGTGAAAGTCTTTAAGAGAGATACTCTCGAAGTGGCCTTTGTCGGCATGAGAAATCTTCAAGATCTCTTAAAGGGTAATCACATCCTTGTACTAACAAATGTCTCTTTTGAGAAAGATCGTGTGTGTAGTGCATGCATAGCCGGGAAGCAACATCAATCAAAGCACCCACCCAAGAATATTGTGTCTACTTCAAGGCCTTTGGAGCTCCTTCATGTGGATCTTTTTGGGCCTCCTTCATGGGATAGTCTTGGTGGGGAAAAGTATGGGCTTGTCATTGTTGATGATTACTCAAGATATACATGGGTCTTCTTCCTCAAGTCCAAGGACGAGACGAAGATCACCTTCATTGATTTTGCCAAGCAAGCTCAACGCAAGTTTGACAAATAAATCTTAGCAATAAGAAGTGATAATGGCTCTGAGTTCTAGAACTACACCTTGGAAGAATTTCTTAGTGATGAAGGGATTGAGCATCAATAGTCAACTCCATACACTCCCCAAGAAAATGGTGTAGCAGAAAGGAAGAACCGCACACTTGTGGAGATGGCAAGGTCCATGTTGGATGAATACAAGTCGCCACATAGTTTTTGGGACGAAGCTGTCAACACTGCATGCCATGCATCAAACCGGCTCTTTCTCCACACTATATTGGAGAAGACTCCATATGAGCTCTTAACTGGGAACAAGCCAAATGTCAAGTACTTTTGTGTATTTGGGTGCAAATGTTTCATCCTCAACAAAAGAGAACGGTTAGGAAAATTTCAATCCAAAACCATTGTGGGCATATTTGTTGTCTATGGATCAAACTCTTACGCTTATAGGGTCTACAACAAATCCAATGGATGTGTTGTAGAAACTTGTGACGTGGTGTTTGATGAATTTAATGGCTCCCATGGGGAGCAAGTTGATCTAAGTGATGCAGGTGAAGAAGATTCTTCTCAAGATATCTTGACCATGGGTGTTGGTGCACTTCTTATGATGGAACAAGAACCTCATGATGATGAAGAAGAAGATGGAAGCTTCACGCATCATCAAACTACCTCAACACCCATACCACCATAAGCTTCGATTGCTCAACCAATGCCCATAGACCAAGTACAAGATGATGGTCAAGTTCATCTTCATGATAATCATCAAGAACAAGATCATCCTCAAGGCCAAGAACAAGAAAGTGCAATCATTGGCAATGAACCTCAACAAATGCAAGATGAAGAAGAAGATCTTCCACCACACATCACTAATCCATATGTTGAGGACGTGGATGATGGACATGAAGTTGAACCTCGTGAAACTCTTACCTCCATCATGCCTCGTGTGGCCGGTCGTGTTGATGTTGAAAAAGTTCTCACCGGCATATCAGAAGGTAGAGTCACTCGTAAACACTTGACAAACTTGTGTGCTCACTTCTCATTTGTGTCTAGTGTTGAGCCTCTCAAGGTACAAGATGCATTGATGGACAACGATTGGCTCGTTGCTATGCAAGAAGAGTTGAACAGTTTTGAACGCAACCAAGTGTGGTCATTAGTCAAGAGGCCAACTACCGAGCACAACATCATTGGAACAAAGTGTATTTTCAAGAACAAGCAAGATGAGAATGGTGTAATCATCCGTAACAAGGCAAGGTTAGTGGCACAAGGGTACTCACAAGTTGAAGGTTTAGATTTTGGTGAAACCTTTGCCCCCGTTGCCCGTCTTGAATCCATTTGCATCTTACTTGCTTATGCTGCTTTCAATGGTTTTACATTACATCAAATGTGTCAGATGTGGGGTTCCAGCAAAACTTTAAGCTTCGAACACTGGGGTGCGCGCGAAGTCTTTCCCTCCTACCGATCTACGCTCTAGCTCGCTAAGATCTTGCGGACGAACTCGACGAACTCACAACACAGAAAGACACGGGGTTTATATTGGTTCAGGCCACCGTTGTGGTGTAATACCCTACTCCAGTGTGGTGGCGGTGGATTGCCTCTTGGGCTGATGATGAACAATACAAGGGGAAGAACAGCCTCCTGAGGTTGAGGTGTTCTTGTGCGTATGAACTTGTGGTGTGTAGATTCCCACAAGCTAAGATGAGATGAGATCCGATCCCATCCCCTACTATGGTGGTGGCTAGTCCTATTTATAGAGGCCCTGGTCCTCTTCCCAAATATTGAGCAGGAAAGGAGCCAACAATGGCAAGCTAATTTTAAGGGAGACAACTAGAGGAAACTGTCCTGACAAAAGCGGTCTTCGCCTATGAAAGGCTCTAGTGGTGACGCCGTCTCGGGCTCCATGATGACCTCCGTCTTGCAGTCCATGGTCTTGGTCTTGTTGCACCAAAATGGCAACCTTTGCTTGAGGCCTCGGCACTCCGCAGCTGCGCTTGCCTCCTTTGCACCAAAGGGGAAACAAGGACGCTGCGCGCGTTGGCGCCCGCCTGGTGTCGATCGTCATGGCTCACGTATCGAGAGTCTCGTGAGGTTCGCCTTGCCTTGATATCTCCGCCCCTCGCGAGCCTGCCTGACTAGGCCGCTCGGGAGGAGGTCTTGCGTCGTCCGCCTCGCAAGGCTTGGACCCTCGCGAGGGTCTTGGATGCTTTGTTGATGAAGATGGGTCGTACGGCCTGCTGCTTGGCCATGTCGCGAGCCGCAGGCAGGCAAGTTTGGGGACTCCCGTTCCCAAAACACCGACAGTAGCCCCCGGGCCCAAGGTGCGCTCAGGCTTGGCTTCGCGGCGAAGCCAAGGGTCAAGTTCGGAGCACCACGGGCCCCAAAAGCCTGCAGCCTCGGTTGACACGTGGCGCTTGATTGGACGTGGGCGTCTCCGCTTCCCCACGCTGCCTCGATGACTGCACGACTTGACAAGTCCCTGCGACATGCAAGGAAAACCATCATTACCTGCGATCGCGGGAGACGCCGGTTGGCCTTCTCTTGCTATAAATGGGGAGGTGCGGAGCCCCCGTTGCCCATCTCTTCCTTGCTTGCTCGCTTCTTCTTTTCTTCATTGCTTGCAGTGCCTCCGATGGCGCCACGAAGGAAGTTCTCTGCCGCCAAGAAGGGGAAGGCCCCTCGCGAGGGCCCTGGTTCCCCGGCGCCCAAGCGCGGTCGCGGCCGTCCACGAAAGCACGCTGCGACCCCTGCCATGGCCCACCGTTGAGGCGGCACCGTGGCACGCGGAGGGGACCGTCCCAACCATGGCAGTCCAGCTGACAAGGGGAGGCGCGCGATGGTGCCCCCCCCCCCCCCGCCCGCACTTCCATTCAGTGGAGGTTTCGCCAGAGTTCGTTGTCTGGTCGGAGAACCCGGCCGACAGCTGGCTCCAGCTTCCGTGCTTCCTAGTCGATGAACTGCCGGCCCCTGGTCCAGGCGGGCTCTGATTGTAGGCGGATGGTTGCTGCAGCAAGGCCTTCTAGGTTGCGGTCGAGACTTCTGACGCGGGCAAAATAGCCCGGGCCTACGGCTGGCAGACGTTCGCCCGGGCGCGTGGCCTGGGCAGGTGGTGCACGCTCCCCTTCAAGTATGACGGTGGGTCAACCCTCTATGTGAGGGTGTTCGGGGAAGATGGTCGCCGCACCGGGTGCTACCCCGAGACGAACGACGGTGAGGAGGTGCTTGACCTTGGTGACGGTCGCGACGAGGATGAGGGCGAGCCTGCTCTCGGCGGCGACCGCGTCTCTTCCAGCTATGGCGGCTCTTCCTCCGGTGACAGCTCCAGCAGCAGTGGCTACGACCAGCCGTCGCGCCCGCTTCGAAGGAGGCAGCGGATCATCTCGTCACCGTGCCTCCGTGAAGCGCGAGGAGGGGTCTGGCTAGGCTCGGGGCGTCGCTAAGGGCCTGCCTCCACGGATTTCTGAAATGCCGCTTTGTTTAGCTTTTTCCTTCTTTCCTGCATCAGAAAATGAAACCAGCATGGGCCCAGAGGGGCGTGTATCAAATTGTGGTTCTTGGTTAATGCAACGTGCGTCTTATTCCCATGTTGTGTTGTTATTTTGCGCAAAGATAACTTAACCTGGCGCGTTTGGGACGCCCTTTCCTTCACGAGATGTTTGCGTTTGCTCAAAAACTGCAAAAAATGTTAGGGGGTTAGGGGGTGCACTAGAGGATTTGCCGTTCGCCCAAACCTTGACTTGGCACTTTATATCACGGTACCCGAGGGGCACGGATTAGGAGAGATGTGCCAGCTTTCAGGCTCGAACAAGGGTGACTCGCGAGAAGGCAGAGAGAAGAAAAATGCTCGCGAGGGCACCTGCCTAGCCCCCTCGCGAGGTATGCGAGAGAGAGAGAGAGAGAGATCATGAGCAAACCAGAGCCAAAAAATGCGGTAAAAGGCGAAGGAACCAAATCAGCAAGGAACGCCAAAGGCAAACTTGATTAAGGAGAAGCGAGCCAACTACGGAAAGCAAATGAAAAGCCGCTTCCGGCACCTAATCTAGTCTTCAAGTCTTCTCACCAGCGCGGAGCTAAGTGCTATCCACTAGGCGTGGGAGGGAGCCCTAAGGCATGAGGCCAGTGCTCCTGAGACTCCGGGGTGTGTACAGCCCCAACTCATTATTACGTGAGAGTGTCACGGGCGGCAATTCTTCACAGGCACCAGGCCTTCTTCACAGTCTCTGGGCCTTTCTTCACAGGCTCTGGGCCTTGCTTCATGGGTAGAACTTCCGGAGGTGTTGGATGTTCCAGGCGTTTTGAATAGGTGTCCCTTCTTGCGTCTCCAGGCGCACGGCGCCAGGCCTGGAGATGTGGGCGACCCTGAACGGGCCCTCCCACATGGGTGAAAGCTTGTGCAACCCTTCCCTGGAGAGGACCCGCCTCAGGACAAGGTCACCCATCTCGAGCGTCCTAGAGCGAATGTTGCGGCAGTGGTAACGCCGCGGCGCTTGCTAGTACCTTGCCACCCTTAATGCAGCTTCACATCGACGTTCCTCCCCCAGCACAAGATCCATCCCCCGCATGGCATCCTGGTGGATTTCGTCGAATGCCAGAACCCGCGCGGAGCGATGCTTGACCTCGTGAGGGAGGACTGCTTCAGCTCCGTAGACGAGGAAGAATGGAGTCTCGCCCGTTGGCTTGGTAGCGGTGGTGCGGATGGACCACAGCACGGACTGGAGCTCATCGTGCCAGCCCCTGCCGCAGGCCTCCAGCTTCTTCTTGAAGGTCCTGGTCTTGAGGCCCCTTAGGACCTTAGCATTGGCGCGCTCAGCCTAACCATTGCTCCTAGGGTGGGCCACCGAAGCGTAGCAGATCTACGTTCCAAGGTTAGCACAGTAGGTTTTAAAGAGGTTACTAGTAAACTGTGAGCCGTTATCTGTGATGATACGGTTGGGGACCCCGAAGTGGATCACGAGGCCCTTGATGAACTTAACAGCAGAGCCGACTGGAATGGTTCGGACGGCTTCCACTTCCGCCCACTTGGTGAACTTGTCGATGGCGACGTAGAGATAATGGTAGCCCCCTGGCGCTCGTGGGAACAGGCCTAGGATGTCTAGCCCCCATACCGCGAACGGCCACGTGAGCGAGATGGTTTGGAGGCCCTGAGCAGGCTGATGGATTTGCTTGGCGTGGAATTGGCAAACTTCGCAGGACTTCACTAGCTCGGCTGCATCATTGAGTGTTGTGGGCCAATAGAATCCGCTGCGGAAGGCCTTGCCGACGAGGGTCCGTGATGATGAGTGATGTCCACAGTCCCCGCCGTGTGTGTCAATCAGCAGCTCCCTCCCTTGATCGTTGGAGATGCAGCGCAGCGTGACATCGTTCGGCTGTTTCCTGTACAACTCGCTGTCTTGAATGCAGTATGCCGTGGCCTATCGGGCCATGCGCTCAGCGTCTTCTTCCTTCTTCGGCAGTGTTCCGTGCATCAGGTACTCCTTAAACTCCTTGGTCCAGCACTCCTCCTGGGGCTCGAGCACCAAGAGTAGCCGGGCTCCTGAGGTTGGGCTGCAAGCTGGGGCTCCCGTGGCCGGGGGCTGTGGGAGCTCCTCCCGAGGCTGAGTCATGCTTGAAAGAGGTGGCATAGCTGACGGCTTGAAGAGCCGCTCTTCGAAGACGCCGGGCTCTTGCGGTTGCCTCTTGGATGCTCTCTTGGCGATGTCGTCAGCTTCCTTATTGGTGCCCCGAGGCACATGCTGCAACTCCAAGCCTGAGAACTGCTTTTCCATTTTGCACACCTCTGCAAGGTAGGCCTCCATGTGCTCGTCCTTTGGTTCGTACACTTTGTTGGAGAAGTTGACGAGGAGCTGCGAGTCGCCCTTGACGGTAAGGTGCCTTACCCCCAGAGCCGCCGCAGCCTTTGGGTCGGCTATGAGGCCTTCGTATTCTGCGATATTGTTGGAGACCTTCTCGCCGTGCTAGAGGCAGAGTTGCACAGCGTAGTAAAGCTTGTCCTGAGTGGGCGAGATGAGCACTGCTCCAGCCCCCGTGCCCTGGTGCGCAAAGGCGCCATCAAAATACATGACCCAACCGTCTGGTGCCTCACTTCCTGGGGAGGTGGACCGGTCTTCTCCTTCCTCAAGAGCCGGGGCATCTGTCCATTCTGCCACAAAATCGGCGAGCGCGGCTCCCTTGATGACCCATGGTGGTGCTGAACTCCAGCTGGAATGCTTGCAGCTTGATGTTCCATTCAGCGACCCTTCCGGCTGAGTTTGGGCTCCTGAGTACCCTCTCCAATGGGTAAGATGAGACGACCTTGATGGGGTGCCCCTGGAAGTAGTACCGCAGCTTGCACAAGGCCACCAAGAGTGCGAGCAGGAGCTTTTGCGGCATGGGGTAGCGTGCCCTTGCGTCCCGCAGTACGGTGCTGACGAAGTATACCGGGTGCTCGGTGAGGGCTGGCACACTGTTGAGGCTCGGGTCTTGCGGAGATTGTGGCGTATCCTGAGGTGGAGGGTTTCCTGAGACTTGTCCATCCTCAGGAGTTTCCGCAACGTTGCCATGCCGAGCTTGATCTTCCACCACTAATGGCTCCGGTGTGCCTTCCTGACCCTGCGCTGCATCAGCTCTGGCTCGGCGTGGCACACCCTTGTGTTTGCGCTCCTCCCGAACCGCCACCAGCGCCGCGCTGGCGGAGTACGGGGTGGCGGCGAGGTAGAGTACCAGAGGCTCGAGAGGCCGTGGCGCCACCATCACCGGGGGGCTGGTGAGGTATTTCTTGAGGTCTTGGAAGGCCCGGTCGGCCTCCGAGATCCACTCGAAGGGGCCTTTCTTCTTCATGAGCTTAAAGAAGGGTAAGGCGCACTCGCCTAGCTTAGAGATGAAACGCCCTAACGCGGTCACCCGTCCTGCCAGCTTTTGCATCTCCTTGAGGGTCTGTGGTGGGCTCATGTCTTTGATGGCCTTGATCTTCTCCGGGTTTGCCTCGATCCCTCTGTGGGATACGAGAAACCCTAGCAGCTTGCCAGAGGGGACGCCAAACACGCACTTCTCTGGGTTAAGCCTCAAGTTCACCCAGCGCAAACTCTCAAAGGTCTCCTCCAAGTCTTGAATCAACGTCCTTGCCTTGTGAGATTTGACCACTATGTCATCAACGTAGGCCTCTGTGTTCCTGCCGAGCTGCCACCCCAAGGCGATGTGCATCAGCCGCTGAAAGGTTGCGCCCGCATTGTGAAGGCCGAAAGGCATGCAGGTGTAGCAGTACACCCCACATGGTGTCAAGAAGGTCGTCTTCTCCACATCCTCCACCGCCATCTTGATCTGATGGTATCCAGAGAACGCATCCAGGAAACACAGCAAATCGCACTCGGCGGTGGAGTCGATGATTTGATCGATGCGCGGAAGGGGGAACGGATCTTGGGGGCAGGCTTTGTTGAGGTTGGTGAAGTCAACGCACATCCGTTCCTTTCCACCTTTCTTCGGTACTACGACGGGGTTCGCCAGCCATTCGGGGTATCGAACTTCTCGGATGGTACCTGCCGCCTCCAGCTTGCGTGTCTCTTGGACGATGAAGGCCTGCTTCTCAGTGGACTACCGTCTTGCTCGCTGCTTCACGGGGCGTACGTTTGGGCACACCCTTAGATGATGCTGGATTACCTCTCTCGGGACCCCTACCAGTTGATTGGGCTCCCACGCGAATATCTCCTTGTTCGTGCGCAAAAACCACACCAAAGCTTCTTCTTGTCCCGGGTCGAGGCCAGTTCCAATGGTGAAGGTGGCTCCTGAAGACCCGTCCTCGTTGACCGGCACCTGCTTGGTCTCCGCCTTGTCTTGGGTAAATAGTTGCTTCTTCTTGGTGGGCGCGGTCTCCTTGGCCTCGGGCGCACTGGCGCCGGCTGGTTGTGCCGCTGCTGCAGTCTTGAAGGCGAGCCTGAGCGCCGTCACGGCCTCCTTAGTGTCCCCCTTGATGGTGAGGACGCCCTTGATCCTTGGCATCTTCATGAGGTTGTAGGCCAGGTGAGTCGCTGCCATGAACTGAGTGAGAGCCTGGTACCCGAGGATGGCGTTGTACGGGAGACCGATGCGGGCGATGTCAAAGTCCACTAGCTCGGTGTGATAGTTGTCTCGCGTGCCAAAGGTGACAGGGAGGCGGATCTGCCCCAGAGAGTGGGTAGCTCCACCACCCATGCCCAAGAAGGGCTTGCTGAGGCTGAGCCGCTCGAGCGGCACATGAAGGAGGCTGAAGGCTTCTACGGAGAGCAAGTTGAGGCTGGCACCGCCGTCAACGAGGGTCTTGGTAATGTCCAAGTTGCAGATGGTGGGCGTGCAGAGCATCGGGAGCACCCCGGAGCCAGCAGTGGAGTTGGGGTGGTCTTCCGAGCCGAAGGTGAGGTCGGCCTCTGGCGCGGCCCAACCCGGTGGAGCCCCTGGGCGCCTGGTGGCTGCCCCAATCTGACGGAAGAAAGGTTTTACATGGCGATCTGAAGGTGGTGCTTGAGAGCCACCCAGCAGTGCGCGACTGCGTGGTGCGCCGGCACCGCATAGCGCGCGGTGAAGAGGTCGCTCTGTGCTCAGGTGTCATCCCTGGATCAGTAATGCTGACACCACACAGTACATCGAAGGATTTATAGCAGAGTGTCAATCACACACTTATTACATCGTTGTCTCAAAGAGAACTTATTACAATAAATATGGCTTAAGGCCATCTAATAACGATAACAGCGGAAGACTCGGAAAATAAATGGGTCCATCAACTCCAACGGCATCACTGAGTATAGGGCCACGACCTAAAAGCACCTTACTCGTCGTCTGAAAAGTCTGCAACATGAAAGTTGCAGCCCGAAAACGGGTCAGCACATGGAATATGCTGGCAATGTAACACATAGAGAATAATGGAATGAAACAGCTATACTACATGCATATATGGCTGGTGGAAAGCTCCATGGTTACAGTTTTGCGTAAAGCCAGTTTTTCCCTACTGCAAAGGAATAAATTTATTTAACTATCATGGTAGTTGTTAAACATTGAGAATGGTTGACAGCATTTCGATCCCAATTAAGTGAACAATTAAAACCCAACAACATTAGTTATAAGTAACATGATGAGATTCACATGATATTCAAGTACTAGATACTCAAGTTGTCCATAACCGGGGACACGGCTAATCATGATTAGTTTGTACACTCTGCAGAGGTTTGCGCACTTTTCCCCACATGACTCGATCGCCTCCGTTTGTTTTCTCGCACTACATGGTGTTTGAGAAACGGATGACCGAGACATAGTCTTTCAGAAGCGCTAGCACCTTACATGTGGGGTAGACCGTACCACCTACAACCCCTACATTTGCTAGTCCACCCCGTAAGAGTTCGCACAACTTAGTCAACTATGCCAGAGCCCATAGTAGCATGTGGCTGCACACGGAAGTTTCTAGCATGAATGATCTTATGATCCCTTTGAGCCTGGGTGGCGGTCCAAAATAAAACAGGCAAGTCCTGATAGACATCAGGTGCCTCAATCCAGCCAGATGTGTGTTTAAGTTGCCACCTTAGATAAACCATTAAAATTATCAACTCACATCTGTCATGGATATCACTCACCCAATCCACGTCTACTAGCATAGCATGGCATAATAAGCAAACGTAGAAGTAACTCCCAAAGGTTTCATAATAATACAGGTGATAGGTACTACCTCATCTACTTCCCATCCCACAATTTAAATTAGATCCTAATCATGCAATGTGAGAGGATTGATCTAATGCAATAAAACATGGGTTGTAGAAAAGGTATGATCAAAGTGTTACTTGCCTTGCTGATGATCCGCGAGACCTAGGGTTTCGAAGTAACAGGCGGCGCAATCCGGGTGATCTATCGCAGACAAACAACAAGCACACAATAAGTACTCATCTAATGCACAGGTAAAACTCGAACAAGAGAACGAACCAGAAAGTTCAATTTAATAACTCCGGTTGCAAAGAAAGAACGAACCGAACAAAGAAACGGAAAACAAACGGCGGAAGAAAACAAATCAGTTCTAGCAAGTTGAAACTAGGTCAAATTTTACCGGGTCAAAAACTTGTTTAAGTTGATTAGACGGAACGGCGGTTTCGAAACAAAACTCCAGGCGCTTGAATCACCTGATTCCGATAAACGAGCGAGAAGAAAGACTAGAACGAAGATCGGATCTGAGATCACGATCGCGGAATAAATCTGACGAAAAGAAAGAGAAGAACGATTAAACGAACGGGCGTTGTTAACCGGGGAATAATCGGTGATCACGTTCGTTGAGACGAACGGTCCGAAAGAAGAACGAAAACCGATCTAGGGTTTTCGGAAAAGAAAACCGAAACAAAAACCGGAAAAGAAAACGGAAAAGAAACGGAACGGTTCTTTTAAGAAAACCGAACCGAGGCGAGGGGTTGCGCGGCTACCTCCGGCGAGGCTCCGGCGAACGGCGGCGACGGCGGCTATAGGGCGGCGGCGGCGGCTATAGGGCAGCGGCGGCGGGTGAGGGGCGCGGGGTGGGGCGCGGCTAAGGAGGAGAGGGGCTTGGGATTGATGTGAGGAGAGGGGGGGTTGGGGTGTATTTATATAGGTGGGGGGGGATTACTTGGGGTAGGGGGCTAGCAAAAGAGGGAAAACAAAACAAGGAAAGGGGGGGCTAACCGGTCTAGAGTCCCTCTGGGACTCGGTCTAGAGCGAGGGAAGCGGCGGCCTGGCGCTGCGCCTGGCGCGCGCGCTGGCTGGGGAGGCGGCCGGCTGGCTGGGCCTTTGGCCCGGCTGGCCTTGGTCCTTTTTTTTAAATCGGTTACGCGCGCAGAAAAACAAAAGAAAGAAAATCTAAATGAACTCCAAAATTTCTAAAGTAAATTTTCTCCGACTCCTAAAAATGAGTCGAACAAAATGAACTTTACTCCGGGCCTAAAATGCAATTTTTGAAAACGCGCATTTTTCCCTATCCAAATAAAATGCGAATAAACTCTGGCAAAACCAAAATTTGACTTATTCATTAAATCTTCAATTTTCCTAAGTTTGGGAAAAGTCATATTATTCCCTCTCTCATATTTTGATATTGGGAAAATAATTGAAGATGAAATAAATAAATCAAATGATCCTCTTTTCCAAAATTTGAGAAAACTCTCAAATATGGAAATAACGAAATCTCCAACTCTCTCCGAAGGTCCTTGAGTTGCGTGAAATTTCTAGGATCAACCAAAATGCATGAAAATATGATATGCATGATGATCTAATGTATAACATTCCAAATTGAAAATTTGGGATGTTACAAACCTACCCCCCTTAAGATGAATCTCGCCCTCGAGATTCGGGTTGGCTAGAAAAAAGGTGAGGGTGGTCCTTGAGCAAATCTTCTTCTCTTTCCCAGGTGGCTTCATCCTCTGAGTGGTGGTTCCACTGAACTTTGCAAAACTTGATAACCTTGCTGCGGGTAACTCTGCTGGCAAAATCGAGAATCTTGACTGGCTTCTCCTCATACATTAAGTCGTCCTTCAACTGAATCGCTTCGAGTGGCACGGTATCTCTTAGCGGTACCTCCGCCATCTCGGCATGACATTTCTTTGGCTGAGAAACATGGAATACATCATGAACTCCTGACAGCTCCTCTGGTAATTCCAACTTATAAGCGACTTCTCCCATACGTTGCAAGATCTTGTACGGTCCAACGAAACGCGGTGCTAACTTTCCCTTAACTCCAAAGCGCTTAACTCCTCGAAGTGGGGATACTCGAAGATAAACTCTGTCTCCGGTTTCGTAAACTGTCTCCTTGCGTTTAGAATCTGCGTAGCTTTTCTGCCTGGACTGGGCTACCTTGAGCCTATCGCGAATCAACTTAACTTTCCGTTCAGACTCATTAATCAAATCTGGTCCAAAGAATTGACGGTCTCCAACTTCATCCCATGACAACGGTGTCCTGCACCTCCTTCCGTATAAAGCTTCGAAAGGTGCCATCTTCAAACTGGTTTGGTAACTGTTGTTATAAGAAAACTCCACATACGGCAAGTTATCGTCCCAACTAGATCCGTAATCTAGTGCACAAGCTCTCAGCATATCTTCCAAAATCTGATTGACTCTCTCGGTCTGTCCATCTGTCTGCGGATGAAAAGCTGTGCTGAACTCTAGTCTGGCTCCTAAAGTTTCATGCAACTGATTCCAAAACTTTGAGGTAAATTGGGTTCCTCTATCTGATACGATACTCCTCGGAACTCCATGCAAACAAATGATCCTAGTCATGTATATCTTCGCCAACTTAGCACTGGTGTAAGTGGTCTTAACTGGAATAAAATGTGCTACCTTTGTCAAACGATCAACTACTACCCATATCGAGTCATAGCCTGATTTTGTCCTGGGTAGTCCTGTGATAAAATCCATGCCTATCTTATCCCACTTCCATTCGGGTATCGGCAATGGTTGTAACAATCCTGCTGGCTTCTGATGATCTGCCTTTACTCTCTGACATACGTCACAAACTGCTACATATGCTGCAATATCCTTCTTCATTCCGGTCCACCAGAATGTTTCCTTCAAATCCAAATACATCTTGGTATTCCCTGGGTGAATCGAATACGGTGAATCATGTGCCTCTTGCAAAATCAACTTCCTGATCTCCGGGTCATTGGGCACATAAACACGGTCCTCAAACCATAGGGTATCGTGCTCATCCCCACGAAATCCCTTTGCTTTTCCTTTACTCATTTTCTCCTTTATAGCAGCAATCTCCTTGTCGGATTTCTGAGCCTCTCTGATTCTATCCATCAATGTTGACTAAATCTCCAATGCTGCTACATAGCCTCTCGGAACTATTTCCAAACATAGCTCACGAAGGTTTTCTGCTAACTCCTTTGGTACTTCTCCCATTACTAGGGTGTTGACATGGCTCTTACGGCTCAATGCGTCAGCTACTACATTAGCTTTTCCGGGATGGTAATGCAACCTCATGTCATAATCCTTGATGAGCTCCAACCATCTCCTTTGTCGGAGGTTCAACTCCTTCTGCGTGAAAATGTACTTCAAACTCTTGTGATCCGTGTACACCTCACAATGATTTTCAATGAGGAAATGTCTCCAAGTTTTCAATGCATGCACTACAGCTGCTAACTCCAAATCATGCATGGCATAATTCAACTCATGAGGCTTCAGTTGCCGTGAAGCATATGAAACAACTCTCCCTTCCTGCATAAGCACTGCTCCAAGTCCTCGACGTGAAGCATCGCAAT
Organism: Triticum urartu; assembly: GCF_056163025.1. Taxonomy (NCBI): domain Eukaryota; kingdom Viridiplantae; phylum Streptophyta; class Magnoliopsida; order Poales; family Poaceae; genus Triticum; species Triticum urartu. The sequence goes on along the minus strand of NC_141879.1, from coordinate 444,240,690 downwards.
ACACCTCATAATCCTTGGTCTGATCTGGCAAAATCAATACTGGTGAGGGGACCAAACGTTTCTTCAACTCCTGGAAACTAGCCTCACACTCCTCAGTCCATTTGAACTTAGTATCCTTCTTCAACAATTCAGTCACAGGCTTTGCAATCTTTGAGAAATTCTCAATAAATCTCCGGTAGTATCCTGCGAGTCCAAGAAAACTCCGGATCTCTCCAATTGTCGTTGGTGATTCCCATTCGGTTACGGTCTCAACCTTAGTGGGGTCAACTGCTATACCTTCTCCGGATATAACGTGTCCGAGGAATCCAACTTCCTTTAACCAAAACTCACATTTGCTGAATTTGGCGTATAACTGATGTTCCCTTAGTTTCTCCAAGACCAAACGCAAATGTTCCTTATGCTCCTCTTCATTCTTTGAATAAACCAGAATGTCATCAATGAACACTATGACAAACTTATCCAAAAACTCCATAAACACTTTGTTCATCAGGTTCATAAAATAGGCAGGTGCATTAGTCAATCCAAATGACATAACGGTATACTCATACAGTCCATATCTCGTGGTGAATGCTGTCTTAGGTATGTCCTGCTCCCAAATCTTCAATTGATGGTACCCTGATCGCAAATTGATCTTGGAAAACACTTTAGCTCCTTGCAACCAATCAAACAGATCGTTGATCATTGGCAGTGGGTACTTATTCTTGATGGTTACTTCATTCAATCCCCGATAATCTACAACCATCCTTAATGATCCATACTTCTTTTCCACTAGAAGTGCGGGTGATCACCAAGGCGAAGAACTTGGGCGAATGTAACCTTTATCCAATAAATCCTTAATCTGATTCTTAATTTCCACCAAATCCTTTGCTGGCATCCGGTACGGTCGCTTTGATATTGGGCCTGTACCTGGCAATAACTCAATCAAAAACTCAATGTCTCTATCCGGTGGCATGCCTGGTAATTCCTCAGGAAATACATCAGGAAAATCCTTTACCACTGGTACTTCTTCTTGCACAACTCCTGTTAGGCAGTTTACTTGTGTCTTGTTTGGCACATGCCGGGATACATACTTGATCCTTCTTCCTTCGGGTGTGGTAAGCAAAATTGTCTTACTGGCGCAATCGATGTTTCCTCCATACATCGACAACCAATCCATGCCTAATATCACATCCAATCCTTGAGATTCCAATACTATTTGGTCTGAGGGAAACACATAGTTACCAATCCTTAATGGTAACCGATCACACCATCGTCTAGCCATAAACTCCGCTCCTAGTGAGCTTACTAACATGGGTGACCTAAGGGCTTTGGTTGGCAGGTTATACTTATCCACAAATCCCCTTGATATGTATGAATGCGATGCACCAGTATCAAAAGGAACGAGTGCGGTAAATGACTTAACCAGAAACTTACCGATTACTGCATCGGGTTGATCTTCAACCTCCTCCACATTAACGTGGTTCACCTGTCCCCTATTGAAAGGGTTCGGCTTTTTCCCAGAGCTTCCATTGCCATTTCCATTCTGGCCTTCGGAACATTCATTGGCATAATGTCCGGTCTTGGAACACTTGAAACAGGTGACTTGACTTAGATCTCTCTTGGTTGGGGTCGATGGGGTGGTGCGGTTCTGGCCGTTGCTTCCTCCATTCCCATTACCATTCTTGTGGCCATTATGGTTGTGCGAACTACCTCCTCCATGGGTATGCTGAAACTGAAATCCCGGTTTAGGGGTAAAACGGGGCTTCTGCTGGGCTCCAGAGTTATACTTCCCCTATCCATACTTCCTCTTACGGTTCTCAATCTGCTGTTGCTTTCCTTCAATCATGATGGCACGATCTACCAACTCCTGGTAGTTGTTGAAACTCGCTACCATCAACTTCATGCTTAGTTCATCATTCAGTCCTTCCAGAAACTTCTCCTGCTTAGCTGCATCCGTAGCAACGTCATCTGGGGCATAACGTGCTAACTTGCTGAAATCGTCAACGTACTGGCCAACTGTCCTTCCTCCTTGGCATAAGTTGCGAAACTCACGCTTCTTCATGGCCATAGCTCCTGCTGAAACATGGGCAGTGCGGAAAGCTTGCTGAAACTGATCCCATGTGACAGTGTCAACTGGGTAAGTGGCTGTGAAATTCTCCCACCATGCTGCCGCGGGTCCGTCAAGCTGGTGAGCGGCGAACTTCACTTTCTCACCATCCGTGCATCCTGCAGTGGTCAACTCCCTTCCTATCTTGCAGAGCCAATCGTCTGCTACTATCGGCTCGGTGCTACTGGAAAACACCGGCGGATTCAGCCTAAGGAAACGGGCTAAGTGGTCAACAGGTGGTGGTGGTGGTGGGTTGTTGTTGTTGTTCTGTTGGTTCTGGACTAACATCTGCATCAATTGATTCTGCTGCTGGATCAATTGAGTGAGCTCCGGTGGGAATCCATTGTCACGTCTCGGAGGCATCTGAGGGTTTAGAAAAGACGAGAATTAAGAATAGAGTGAGGTCTAAAGGGAAAACACTACCCCAATGCACATGAGCAAATGCACACAAAATCACTTCATTCAATCAAACAAGGGCTTACAAACAGTCTAGCTATCGCAAAAGTGCTCGAACTATTGTGTTTACATGGGGGAATACTACTACTATCTGGTGGTCATCTAGAAATTTGAACCAGTGGAAGACTCCATGATATCTGCTCCAGCTTCGTCTTCAAAGTCGGGTTCACTTGGATCCGAATCGGTGTCGTCGATGATGATGTAGTTGTCCGGACATGCGACGTACATGTCTTCCTTCCTGGATGCTAACTTCCTCTTGAGTTCTTCAATCTCTTGCTTAAGATCGCCATTGTGTCTTGCTAGAGCTACGATCTCGTCCATGTAGTCCCTGCGTGTAGACTTCAGTTCTCCTTCTAGGTCGATGATCCTTGCCTTTGCATTCTTCAACTCTATCATATCATTGCACATCTGGTTCTCGTGGCGTCGAATGTGCTGGTTTAACTACTGGATGAAAGATGCAATGGATCTATCCTTCTTGGTGCTGACTAACTCCCATTGTTCATCTCGGCGTCCACAAATCTGGTAGATAGTGTCCTTGAGGTCTTCTTGATAAACTTCTCCAATGCGTCCTATGGTGATATGAGCTGCCATGCTCCTTCCCAGACTCCAGGTTGGTGCATTGAAAACACTATCTATGGGCTTCGTGATTGGTGCGAATGTCCTTCCCGGAACGTGAACTTGAATCTTCCAGCGCTCCTCTTCAGGCAGAGTGGCGTTGAAGGTTCCCGTGAAGTTTGGTAATCCGATATTCAGGTACTTGGTGACTTCCTTCAGGTGAAATCCAAATGGTGTGCCTTCATCCGGTTGAGCGTACTTAATCTTCGCATTCGTCATCCTAAAAGAGTAGAAAAGATGAGGAGTTAGAAAATGAGAAGAGAATGGTGATCTATGGCTTTAACTTAGTGGTCGTGTCCTACAGTCAACGTGTGCTCTGATACCATCTCTGTAGCGACCCGACCCGAATGGATCAAGTGCTCTGTGCTCAGGTGTCATCCCTGGATCAGTAATGCTGACACCACACAGTACATCGAAGGATTTATAGCAGAGTGGCAATCACACACTTATTACATCGTTGTCTCAAAGAGAACTTATTACAATAAATATGGCTTAAGGCCATCTAATAACGATAACAGCGGAAGACTCGGAAAATAAATGGGTCCATCAACTCCAACGGCATCACTGAGTATAGGGCCACGACCTAAAAGCACCTTACTCGTCGTCTGAAAAGTCTGCAATATGAAAGTTGCAGCCCGAAAATGGGTCAGCACATGGAATATGCTGGCAATGTAACACATAGAGAGTAATGGAATGAAACAGCTATACTACATCATATATGGCTGGTGGAAAGCTCTATGGTTACAATTTTGCGTAAAGCCAGTTTTTCCCTACTGCAAAGGAATAAATTTATTTAACTATCATGGTAGTTATTAAACATCGAGAATGGTTGACAGCATTCCGATCCCAATTAAGTGAACAATTAAAACCCAACAACATTAATTATAAGTAACATGATGAGATTCACATGATATTCAAGTACTAGATACTCAAGTTGTCAATAACCGGGGACATGGCTAATCATGATTAGTTTGTACACTCTGCAGAGGTTTGCGCACTTTTCCCCACATGACTCGATCGCCTCCGTTTGTTTTCTCGCACTACATGGTGTTTGAGAAACGGATGACCGAGACATAGTCTTTCAGAAGCGCTAGCACCTTACATGTGGGGTAGACCGTACCACCTACAACCCCTACATCTGCTAGTCCACCCAGTAAGAGTTCGCACAACTTAGTCAACTATGCCAGAGCCCATAGTAGCATGTGGCTGCACACGGAAGTTTCTAGCATGAATGATCTTATGATCCCTTTGAGCCTGGGTGGCGGTCCAAAATAAAATAGGCAAGTCCTGATATACATCAGGTGCCTCAATCCACCCAGATGTGTGTTTAAGTTGCCACCTTAGATAAACCATTAAAATTATCAACTCACATCTGTCATGGATATCACTCACCCAATCCACGTCTACTAGCATAGCATGGCATAATAAGCAAACGTAGAAGTAACTCCCAAAGGTTTCATAATAATACAGGTGATAGGTACTACCTCATCTACTTCCCATCCCATAATTTAAATTAGATCCTAACCATGCAATGTGAGAGGATTGATCTAATGCAATAAAACATGGGTTGTAGAAAAGGTATGATCAAAGTGTTACTTGCCTTGCTGATGATCCGCGAGACCTAGGGTTTCGAAGTAACAGGCGGCGCAATCCGGGTGATCTATTGCAGACAAACAACAAGCACACAATAAGTACTCATCTAATGCACAGGTAAAACTCAAACAAGAGAACGAACCAGAAAGTTCAATTTAAGAACTCCGGTTGCAAAGAAAGAACGAACTGAACAAAGAAACGGAAAACAAACGGCGGAAGAAAACAACTCGGTTCTAGCAAGTTGAAACTAGGTCAAATTTTACCGGGGCAAAAACTTGTTTAAGTTGATTAGACGGAACGGCGGTTTCGAAACGAAACTCCAGGCGCTTGAATCACCTGATTCCGATAAACGAGCGAGAAGAAAGACTAGAACGAAGATCGGATCTGAGATCACGATCGCGGAATAAATCCGACGAAAAGAAAGAGAAGAACGATTAAACGAACGGGCGTCGTTAACCGGGGAATAATCGGTGATCACGTTCGTTGAGACGAATGGTCCGAAAGAAGAACGAAAACCGATCTAGGGTTTTCGGAAAAGAAAACCGAAACAAAAACCGGAAAAGAAAACGGAAAAGAAACGGAATGGTTCTTTTAAGAAAACCGAACCGAGGCGAGGGGTTGTGCGGCTACCTCCGGCGAGGCTCCGGCGAACGGCGGCGACGGCGGCTATAGGGCGGCGGCGGCGGCTATAGGGCGGCGGCGGCGGGTGAGGGGCGCGGGGTGGGGCGCGGCTAAGGAGGAGAGGGGCTTGGGATTGATGTGAGGAGAGGGGGGGTTTGGGGTGTATTTATATAGGTGGGGGGGATTACTTGGGGTAGGGGGCAAGCAAAAGAGGGAAAACAAAACAAGGAAAGGGGGGCTAACCGGCCTAGAGTGCCTCTGGGACTCGGCCTAGAGCGAGGGAGGCGGCGGCCTGGCGCTGCGCCTAGCGCGCGCGCGCTGGCTGGGGAGGCGGCCGGCTGGCTGGGCCTTTGGCCCGGCTGGCCTTGGTCCTTTTTTTTTAAAATCGGTTACGCGCGCAGAAAAACAAAAGAAAGAAAATCTAAACGAACTCCAAAATTTCTAAAGTAAATTTTCTCCGACTCCTAAAAATGAGTCGAACAAAATGAACTTTACTCCGGGCCTAAAATGCAATTTTTGAAAACGCGCATTTTTCCCTATCCAAATAAAATGCGAATAAACTCCGGCAAAACCAAAATTTGACTTATTCATTAAATCTTCATTTTTCCTAAGTTTGGGAAAAGTCATATTATTCCCTCTCTCATATTTTGATATTGGGAAAATAATTGAAGATGAAATAAATAAATCAAATGATCCTCTTTTCCAAAATTTGAGAAAACTCTTAAATATGGAAATAACGAAATCTCCAACTCTCTCCGAAGGTCCTTGAGTTGCGTGAAATTTCTAGGATCAACCAAAATGCATGAAAATATGATATGCATGATGATCTAATGTATAACATTCCAAATTGAAAATTTGGGATGTTACAATATGTATCACAACCACCTAGGTTCATTGATCCCGATCACAAAGACTATGTGTATAAACTTCATAAGGCTTTGTGTGGCCTCAAACAAGCACCTCGTGCTTGGTATGATCATCTTAAGAAGTTTCTACTCGATGATGGTTTTGTGAGAGGGGTGATCGATCCCACTCTTTTTACTAAGAGGGACAAGGGTGATTTGATCTTATGCAAATCTATGTAGATGATATCATTTTTGGTTCCCCTAACATTCATTTGTGCAAGACGTTTGCGGCTTCCATGACCAAGAATTTTGAAATGTCACTCAATGTGGATTTGAAGTTCTTCCTAGGATTTCAAATTCAACAATTTCAAGAAGTAATTTTCTTGTCTTAAGCGAAATACCTCAAGGATTCTTAGAGAAGTTTGGCATGTCTGATGCTAGTCCATGTAAGACACCCATGCCAACCAAAATTTCACTAATTGAAGACACAAATGGTATTCCTTTCGACCCATCTATTTACCGCTCTATGATTGGTTCATTGCTTTATCTGTGTGCATCTAGACCAGACATCATGTTTAGTGTATGCATGTGTGCTAGATTTCAAGCTTCCCCTAGGGTAAGTCATCATAAGGCGGTTAAGAATATTCTTAGATACCTTCTTCACACCCCAAAGTTGGGCCTATGGTACCCCAAGGATGCTAAGTTTGATCTCATTGAGTACACGGATGCGGATTGGCCTGGCGACAAAGTGGATCGTAAGTCCACCTTCGGCGCATGTCAGTTTGTTGGACGCTCCTTGGTAAGTTGGTCCTCGAAGAAACAAAATTGTGTTGCTCTCTCCACCGCAGAAGCTGAATACATTGCAACCGCCAGTTGTGCCACTCAATTACTATTGATGAGGCAAACTTTGAAGGATTACGGTATCACCTATAGACATGTGCCTCTTCTATGTGATAATAAAAGTTCCATCAATATTTCCGAGAACCCCAAAGATCATACCCGCACCAAGCATATTGATATTAGGTATCACTTCTTGATAGATCACGTGGAGAAGGGTGATATTGACATTGCTCATGTTGGCACAGATATGCAACTTGCAGATATTTTCACCAAGCCATTGGACGAAGCAAGGTTTTGTCAACTTAGGCATGAACTTGGTATCTTGGAGCTTGACAATATTATGTGAAATCTAGTACCCATTCATGCATGAACTTAATGTCGTGTCTTGATGTAGGCATATATTTAGGGGGAGACACTCAACTCATGGGTACTCTCACCCTATGCAATGCATAAATAGAACAAACACTCTCAAAGCTACCATGTTATTCTAACTACGGTGCTTTACAATGATGGAGCAGTGATTATGCACCCAAAGTTCAAATTCTTGCGGTGCCATGTCACATATACTCAAACATGGGTTAGATCGGTGTGATCTATGTTTGGTGTTGTTGTTGTATTGACATACGATACTCACTACTTGACATTATACTAATTCATCGTTGGTACCCTTACACATGGTTTAGATCATCATTGTCATCATCATCTCCTACCCTTGTCATCATCTCCATTGTCTTTTACAGAAAAAATTTGTGTGTGTCGGTCGTCCGGTACTGTCGGGACGTCCGTAAAAAGCCTTCTGGTGCTCTCAGGCCGGTCGTCCGGCCTATCCGGTCTTCCAATAATTTTCCCCTGGCCCAGGAACTGGACATCCGTAGAACTCCGGTCGTCCATAAAAAGCTTTTTGTTACACTCAGTCCGGACGTCCGGTCTATCCGGTCGTCCATTAGTTCTTCCCCTGGCTTAGGCACCGGACGTCCGTAGGACTCCGATCGTCCGGGACTTTCGCGGGCACATATATATAGCGTGGGGTGCGGTTCGGGTCATTTTACCCTAATCCTTTTGCTCCCCACGGCCGCCGCCCCTGTCTCGCGGCTCCTCGCCGCGGCCGCTTGCCGCTTGTGCCCTCGCCGACGCCACATAGCTCAGGTCTCCCCAGTCCCCGGCGCGGCCCCTTGCTTGATTCGCTCCGGTCGCCGTCTTCCTCCACGTTCTTCACTCTGAGGTAGCACCCATCTCTTCTCCCCTCATCCATCGATTCTTCGATCTATGGTGGGGTCGCTGATTTGGGTCTTCCTCCTCCTCTAGGTCAAGATGCCCAAGAGCAAGCACTCTGCGCGCAAGCAGGTCACCGGTGGGCCATCTCATATGTCTCGTCGTGGTGGCTCTGATGACTCACAGGAGCGGGCTCGTCCTCTGAAGCGTGCCGTCCGCCCTCACAGCTCTACTAGCAACTCCTCTTCGGAGGACTCCGACTATGACGATGAGCTGGATGATTTGGAGCAGCCTGAGTTTGTCGCTGTTCGCACCTCCGCACCCGAGCCGGGTACTCATCATCCCACCTTCAAGCCTCCTCCTCCTCCGGTGCAACCTCACAGTGATGCTCGTCATATCTCTCTTGAACCTCCTTTACCACTCGGCCGCCACGCTAAGCGGTTCAACGATGTTCCCATTGCTTCCTATCTTAAGTTGTGTCGTGATGTTGATCAATTTACGGTTGCTCGTGACTCTCGGGACAATCGTTTTCGCACTAATGTCCAAGCTGACATTTTTACCACTATCATCATTCCTAAGGGTCTTTCTCTGCATTTGTGCATTGATTTAGAGCATATTCGTACTCATCCATAGAAAAATTCCGGGGCTATTGAGCTGATTGAGTCGTCCAATCTTGCTGCTCCATTTGCATTCAACATGACTTTAACCAAGCCGCCATTCATCAATTCTATGCCACATGTTTCTTCGGTCCAAATAACACTGCTACTTGGATGACCTCCGACACAAAGCTCTCAGCTTCCTATTCTCAATTTGTTGCTGCCCTTGGTTTTCCTGACACCGGGTTCAAAATTCACAATGATGACCCCGAACATAGACCCAAGGGCACTGATGTATGTGCTGATCTTATCAAACCCATAGCAGAACTGACTGATGAGGAGAAACATCAGGGCTTTAACCAAGTCTCCATTTGGCGCTCTCCTTTCTTCATTATCCATCAATGTGTCATTCGCACCATTTATCCTAAGATGGGTGACAAGGTCTCTTGCAGTAGCTACTGCATCGATCTCATGCATCGCCTTTATGCATCTCCGGAAGGGAAGATCAATGTCCCTCATTTTCTGTGGCATGAAATTCGCCTCGCTTCTCTCTAGCACAAGCGGGCCTTTCCTCATGCTCCCTTTCTTCAGGCATTCATTGAGAGTGTGGATCCATTTCCTATTGCCCGCACTCATTTGCATGAGCGATGGGTCATTCCCGCACACATGGCAGATGATTATGTTCCCAAGGATTCTTCCTCTTCTTCTCATCCGCGCTGCACAAATGCTAGCATTCCTCGTCCTGCTCCCTCCGGATCTGCACCATTTGGTCGCATTGTTAGGTTTCTTGGGAAGGCTCACTCTGCCTTGATGAAGGTTGTTACCTTTAACTGCTCCCAAAATAACGATGTTGTCACTCGGTTGAGCACCTCCAAGAATGCTCTGAAGGCTCGTCTGAGAGACTCCGGAGTTTTTGATGTGAGTGATGATGATCGTCTTCCCGATCCTCCCTCTTTTGACTTTGGCTTTCCTTCGGGTCCCGAGTGGTCTGATTTCTTTGACGGGGATGGTGGCAGTGGTGCTCAGGATGATGATGATGATGATGAGGTAGGGTTCTGATGATGATGATGTTGTTCTGTTTGCTCATCTTGGCCCCCTTTTTAGTACTTGCTGCCAACGGGGAGTGGCACTTAGCACTTATCCATTGAGTACTGTAATATGTGGTATTAACTTGTATTGCACTATGATATGTATTGATGACCCACAAGTATAGGGGATCTATCATAGTCCTTTCGATAAGTAAGAGTGTTGAACCCAACGAGGAGCAGAAGGAAATAATAAGCGGTTTCCAGCAAGGTATTCTCTACAAGTACTGAAATAAGTGGTAACAGATAGTTTTGTGATAAGATAATTTGTAACGGGCAACAAGTAACAAAAGTAAATAAAGTGCAGCAAGGTGGCCCAATCCTTTTTGTAGCAAAGGACAAGCCTGGACAAACTCTTATATGATGTAAAGCGCTCCCGAGGACACATGGGAATATCGTCAAGCTAGTTTTCATCACGATCATATGATTCGCGTTCGGTACTTTGATAATTTGGTATGTGGGTGGACCGGTGCTTGGGTGCTGTCCTTACTTGGACAAGCATCCCACTTATGATTAACCTCTATTGCAAGCATCCGCAACTACAAAAAAAGTATTACGGTAAACCTAACCATAGCATGAAACATATGGATCCAAATCAGCCCCTTACGAAGCAACGCATAAACTAGGGTTTAAGCTTTTGTCACTCTAGCAACCCATCATCTACTTATTACTTCCCAATGCCTTCCTCTAGGCCCAAATAATGGTGAAGTTTTATGTAGTCGACGTTCACATAACACCACTAGAGGAGAGACAACATACATCTCATCAAAATATCGAACGAATACCAAATTCACATGACTACTAATAGCAAGACTTCTCCCATGTCCTCAGGAACAAACATAACTACTCATAAAGCATAATCATATTCATAATCAGAGGGGTATTAATATGCATATAGGATCTGAGCATATGATCTTCCATCAAATAAACCAACTAGCATCAACTACAAGGAGTAATTAACACTACTAGCAACCTACTAGCACCAATCCCGGACTTGAAGACAAGAATTGGATACAAGAGATGAACTAGGGTTTTGAGAGGAGATGGTGCTGATGAAGATGTTGATGGAGATTGCCCTCTCCTGATGAGAGGAGCATTGGTGATGACGATGGCGATGATTTCCCCCTCCCGGAGGGAAGTTTCCCCGGCAGAACAGCTCTGCCGGAGCCCTAGATTGGTTCCGCCAAGGTTCCGCCTCGTGGCGGCGGAGTTTCGTCCGAGGAGATGGCTTATGATTTTTTTCTCATTGAAAGACTTCATATAGCCGAAGATGGATATCGGAGGGCCACCAGGGGCCCCACGAGGTAGCGGGGTGCGCCCAGGGGGTAGGGCGCGCCCCCACCCTCGTGGGCAGGGTGTGGCCCCCCTGGTGAACTTCTTGCGCTCAGTATTTTTTATATATTCTGAAAATGTCTTCCGTGAAGTTTCGGGACTTTTGGAGCTGTGCAGAATAGGTCTCTAATATTTGCTCCTTTTCCAGCCCAGAATCCCAGCTGCCGGCATTCTCCCTCTTTATGTAAACCTTGTAAAATAAGAGAGAATAGGCATAAGTATTGTGACATAATGTGTAATAACAGCCCATAATGCAATAAATATCGATATAAAAGCATGATGCAAAATGGATGTATCAACTCCCCCAGGCTTAGACCTCGCTTGTCCTCAAGCGAAAGCCAAAATCGAAAAATATGTCCACATGTTTAGGGATAGAGGTGTCGATAAAAATAAAATACGGACATGAGGGCATCATGATCATTCTTAGAACAACAACTTATATAATTCTTATCATATGATTTCTTATCCTAGAGTAATAATTCAGTCACAATTTCAAGTATGAATCGTAAACTTCATTGAAAACTAACAAACTATAATCTCAGTCATTGGAGCAATTGCAATTTATCATAACATAGGAAAGAGTTAATGTATAAGAGCTTTTCAGCAAGTCCACATACTCAACTATCATATAGTCTTTCACAATTGCTGACACTCACGCAATACTTATGGGTATGGAATTTTAATCGGACATAGAGAAAGATAGGGGCTTATAGTTTTGCCTCCCAACGTTTTACCTCAAGGGTAATGTCAACAATAATAGTTCATGAAAACTCACATCCAATTAGCCATATATACCAGGATCTTTCCAACATACTATGCTTGCCAAAGGATAAAATGTAAAAAGGAAGGGTGAAGATCACCATGACTCTTATGAAAGGAAGGAGATAAAAGTAAAAGATAAGCCCTTCGCAGAGGGAAGCAGAGGTTGTCATGCGCTTTTATGGTTGGATGCACAAAATCTTAATGCGAAACAACGCCACTTTATATTGCCACTTGTGATATGGACCTTTATTATGCAGTCTATCGCTTTTATTTCTTCCATATCACACGATCGTATAAAGCTTATTTTCTCCCACACTAATAATTCATACATATTTAGAGAGCAATTTTTATTGCTTGCACCAATGACAACTTACTTGGAGGATCTTACTCAATCCATAGGTAGGTATGGTGGACTCTTATGGCAAAACTGGTTTCAGGGTATTTGGAAGCACAAGTAGTATCTCTACTTGGTGCGATGAATTTGGCTAGCATGAGGGAGAAAGGCAAGCTCAACCATGTTGGATGATCCATGACAATATAATTTATCTCAGATGTAAGAAAACATAACCCATTATGTTGTCTTCCTTGTCCAACGTCAACTCTTTAGCATGTCATATTTTAATGAGTGCTCACAATCATAAAAGATGTCCAATATAGTATATTTATATGTGAAGACCTCCCTTTCTTTATTACTTCCTATTAATTGCAACGATGACCAAAACTATGCTTGTCAACTCTCAACAACTTTTATTCATCATACTTTTTCTATGTGAGCTCATTACTCTCCATAAGATCCATATGATCTCTTTGTTTCCTTTTTTATTATTTTTCTTTTCTTTTATTCACTTATGATCATGGCAAAATAATCAAGCCCTTGACTCAACACTAATCTTTATTATATATAGCTCACGGACTCGATTACATAGAGGAACCATAAAGCAAAACTCAAAACTAGATCATGCCATAAACTTTATTCTACTAGATCAAGATATTACCAAAACGATCGAGCTAAGAAAAATGGTAAATATAAAAGTGATGGTGATAAGATACCGGGGCACTCCCCCAAGCTTGGCAGTTGCCAAGGGGAGTGCCCGTACCCATGTGATTATGTCTCCTTTGTTGGTGAAGAAGTTGTTGGTGATGATGGATAGTCGCACATCGAGCGTAAGAGGTATTCCAACTTGCGGATAATGCCCTTGAGTGCAATGATATGCTCCTTCAACAAAATATTTTCACGGGTGAGATATTTGTTTTGTATACGAGCTAACTCAATCATCTTGAAAGCTTCGATCTCAGTTGGGGTAAGAAGATTGTGATCAGGTTGAAGGATGTCTTCTGTTGCCGGAACTTGGTCCCTCGTGGCCTTCTTGATCCCTTCATCCTGTTGATCTCCATGGGTTCTTCTCTCTTCAGCTCTATCTTCATTAGCCAAGCATCGTTTCCCTCATTGTTGGAGGAGGAGGGAGACGGCATGATGCTTGGTATTGGCAACCCTGGCGGAAAACAGCTCGAAACAAGAACAGAGGATTTTTTTTTCGTGATACGATGGTCAAAACCTCCGGGAGATTATATAATGGATTTTTACCGACCAAAATACGTGTCGTGTAAGAAAACGGAGTCTGGAGAGCACACGAGGTGCCCACGAGGTAGGGGGCGCGCCCAGGGGGTAGGGCGCGCCCAGGGGGTAGGGCGCGCCCTCCACCCTCCTGGAGCCCTCGTGTCCTTCCTGGACTGCTTCTTATTTTTCTATTTTTCTAAATATTCCAAAATGGAGAAATATTGCCTTAAAACTGTTTTGGAGTCGGTTTACTTACCGTACCACATACCTATTCCTTTTTGGAGTCTGAAACGTTCCGGAAAGTGTCCCTTATGTATTCCTCCGGGGTTACGGTTTCAATAACATTGGATTCAACATTTATGGGATTACCTGAGATAGAATGTTTGATTCTTTGACCGTTCACCACCTTCGGATTTGTGCCTTCGAAGTTGTTGATTTTTATGGCACCGGAACGATAGACCTCCTCGATAATGTAAGGACCTTCCCATTTAGAGAGAAGTTTTCCTGCAAAAAATCTTAAACGAGAGTTGTATAGCAATACATAATCACCTACATTAAACTCATGCTTTTGTATCCTTTTATCATGCCATCTTTTAACTTTTTCTTTAAACAACATGGCGTTTTCATAGGCTTGGGTTCTCCATTCATCGAGTGAGCTAATATCAAATAACCTCTTCTCACCAGCAAGTTTAAAATCATAACTGAGCTCTTTAATAGCCCAATATGCCTTGTGTTCTAGTTCGAGAGGTAAGTGACATGCTTTTCCATAAACCATTTTATACGGAGACATACCCATAGGATTTTTATATGCAGTTCTATAGGCCCATAATGCATCATCAAGTTTCTTGGACCAATTCTTTCTAGATCTATTAACAGTCTTTTGCAAAACTAATTTGAGCTCTCTATTACTCAATTCTACTTGACCACTAGACTGAGGGTGATAAGGGGATGCAATTCTATGATTAACATCATCCTTAGCAAGCATTTTATGGAAAGCACCATTGTCGGTGTCAAAACCGGCGGATCTCGGGTAGGGGGTCCCGAACTGTGAATCTAGGCCGGATGGTAACAGGAGACAGGGGACACTTTGTTTTACCTAAGTTCGGGCCCTCTTGATGGAGGTAATACCCTACTCTTGCATGATTAATATTGATGATATGGGTAGTACAAGAGTAGATCTACCACGAGATCAAGGAGGCTAAACCCTAGAAGCTAGCCTATGGTATGATTGTTGTGTATGGAGTTGATTCCCTACGGACTACAACCCTCCGGTTTATATAGACACCGGATAGGGTTAGGGTTACATAAAGTCGGTTACAATGGTAGGAGATCTTGAATATCCGCATCGCCAAGCTTGCCTTCCACGCCAAGGAAAGTCCCATCCGGACACGGGACGAAGTCTTCAATCTTGTATCTTCATAGTCCAGGAGTCCGGCCGAAGGTATAGTCCGGCTACCCGAACACCCCCTAATCCAGGACTCCCTCAGTAGCCCCCGAACCAGGCTTCAATGACGATGAGTCCGGCGCGCAGATTGTTCGGCATTGCAAGGCGGGTTCCTCTCCAAATCTTGTGTACCTGTAGGAATAATGTCCGATTTTTGTAATGTAGTCCTCCTCGGCTTCCATGCCCAATAATGGCCGTCTTCCACGTGTTTAAACAAATGCGAAAAGCCGGGGCGTTTTTACATCCACACCCCTAGCCGTATAAACGAGCCGCCTATTTAACGGGATGGGGATTTAGGTCCAAACCACATCTTCTCCTTTCCGTGAGTTATCATCAGAGCGCTTCCAGCAAAGGTCCATTCCAACATGACCAGCCATCGCAGCTCCTCCCCTCGCCCCTCCGGTCCCAAACCCGGGGACTGGGAGAGTTGCACCATCCCGCATAGCAAGTTAGCGTCACTTCAGGCCCAGGGATTCCTCCCTCCGGCATGCATGGTCCCGGTCCGAGCCGGTCTCGCCACCTATAATGGCGGAAAACAAGCGGAGAACACCCCCAATCCTTCTAAAGGGGAGCGGGTGTGCCTTGTCCCCTATCTAATAAGGGGACTGGGATTTCCAATTCACCCATTTCTTCGCGGGCTTCTGGAGTTCTACGGCCTCCAGCTGCACAATCTCACGCCCGCCTCCGTATTGCACATTGCGGGTTTCGTCGCCCTCTGCAAGCTATTTTTAGGCGTTGAGGCTCATTTCGCGCTGTGGAAGAGGTTATTCTGCCTAGCGCCCCGTTCTTAAAAGGGGTCTATATATCAAGTGGGCGGAGCCGAAGTATGGCGCATCGTCGGGACCGGATACCTATCCGGAACCCCAAAGAAGGCGTTCGAGGACTGGCCTTCGGAATGGTTTTACATAGATGATGTCCCGCTACCGGACCCTATCCGGGTCGGTCTCCCTGAGTTCAACAGTGCTCCATTGAAGAAACGCTTGAGCTGGCGCCCGCGGAGCTCTCAGAGAGAAAGTGACAGAGACGTCCTTTACCTGATGGGCCGGATAAGACTGTTGGCTCATTCCGGACTAACCATGATTGGAGTCATGGCCGCATGCATTATGCGGGGGGTGCAGCCGCTTCAATATAGAGGCCACCCCATGTGGGATTTCAACGGGGAGGATGACGCCACACGTTACGGTCGTAAGGGTCCGGACTCAGCCGCCGCCTTAGTAAAGATCTTATCCTCTTTGTATAAGGGAGAAAAGGAGGAATTCCTCCGCGTCAATCCGCAGGCCGGATTCAGTATGTACGATCCTCCAAGTTGGGTAAGTGAACAATTGCACTTGCCCGTTTGTTTTATACTCCCATGGTTAGATAGGTAGTCTGACGACTTCAATGCAGGAACTGCGACAGGAGGTAAAGGACATAAGCAGCCGCCCTCCACAGCCCGAGGACCCAGAACGGTCCCTCAATCCGGACTTCGAAGAGGATCCAGACATATCGGTGGATCTTATCGATGGGGTGTTCCATCAGCTAAGCAAGGACAATACCTTGGTAGCCATCATGGCTGATTACCCAGGGTTAATTCCGGCCTCCCAGGTGACAGAAACCGGAGTCTCATTCCCTTGAGAGAGATTGCACTCTCGCGTATTCTGGTGTTTCTGACGACAACCGTGTTTTGCAGAAGAGTTTTCTGAGGCAGGAGGCCGAACCTGCGGCGGCTAGCCAACGAGGGGCCGCAAGGCCCCGTGGGGCAAAAAGGAATGAAGTCCGGACTGAGATGTCGGCGCAAAGGTATAGCGCACTCTCTGTTTCCCTGGTGTTATTCTGTCAGGGCATATTTAACATTCGTGCTATCTTCAGAATGAAGAGACCTCGCCGGACTACATCTGGAGAGGTTGCCAATCGCGCCTCCACCAGCCAGGCTCCAACGGCTGGCCAGGAAGCGGAGGCGAGCACAAGGCACGTACCGGACGCTCCTCCGACAGAGGATGAGGACAGACTGTCTGCCTCAAATTCTGAAGTGGAGAGTGCCATGAACCACAAGCGTCGCCGGACAGTTCTACGCGACGCTTGTTTCTTCCAAGAGGCTTTAGATGCCTTTAATTCGGGAGATGCGTGCCTCCGTGCCGCTCAAAATGGTTTAGCCAGAGCCACGGAGCAGTATGTAAAAGACATACGGGTAAGAAAATTTTGGTCAAATGTATATGTGCCGGTAGCCCCCGAGACTTGAAACAGTTAGAGCAACTGATTTAAGGATCTTTTAATTATGCAGGTTCTTACAGAGAAGAATACTGTACTGTCCCAGGAGCTGGAAAAGTGCAAGGCCCAACTAGAGGCCGCACTAGCCGCAGCAGAGGAGTCCAAAGAGACCCCCTCAGGTAAGATACACTTTGAAAGATTAGTATTGTGCGGTGTGGGTGTGAATCGGACAAATCATATTGCAGATGGCGCCGGACTCGATCCGGACAAACAACAACTCTTACGCCAGCTAAAGGCCGGTGAGAGTATGTTGACAAGGGTGAGGCGAGAGAAGAATGATCTTCAGGATGCCAACACCAAGCTGGACGTCGAACTTAAAGATGTTCGTGGCCAGCTGTCGGACTCCACGAAGGAGAATCAGCGGCTTCGACGCGGCATTTTTAGTAAGTGCTTGAACGAACTTTGAAAAAAGAGTTCGGTGAAGAAGTCGACTAACAGAGTAATGTCTATAGGTATGCTCACAGGTCGTCCTGCAGAGGAGATGCCCGGTTCTACGGGTGACCTTCTTCCCGAACTCATGCAACTGCATGAGCGAATTCGACAGGTGATGCGGGGTGTTGCCCAAGCCTTATGGCCTGCCCACTCCATGCCCGAGGGCCTTGGAGAGCTTGCGGAGCAGCTGAAGGGAGCTCGGCGGCGTTTCCGGTTGTGGAAGATATCGGCCTGCCGACAAGGCGCTAGGGAAGCCTGGGCCATGGTGAAGACCCATTTTACGAAGTCTGACCCAAACCACATGGCCGAGGTCGGACCAGTGGGGCCTGACGGGAAGGAGATCCCTGTGAGCTTAGTATACGGCCAAGTAGAGTTGGCTGCGAAGTATTCCCAGCAGGACTGTAAATTAGACAGCCTGTTAGATGGTATAGAAGAGGAATACAATCAGTCAGAATGACTATGTAATTTTGAATTGACATGTGTAATGCCTTCTAGCCGGATTGTAGATCGTTTGTCGTTGCCGACCTTTTCGCTTCGACCTCGGGACCTGACGGTCCGGAGTGTGTCCAAATACCATAGCGGTTATATAAGAACCATGGTATGCGTGGAGACCAGGCGTAGGGGTCATTAGTGCTTTATCAGACAAGTGCCCAACTAGTTATGTTATATTACATGGTTAGTAAGAAACATCTTCCATAGAGAATAGTTCCGTTAGGGGTTCCTTTCGCTGGGAGGCATGCCCTAAAGTGCATGTCCGGACTGCGTAAAAAGACGCAGAAAAAAGCATCTGGGGGCGCATATAAAAAAGAAAAAAGATCATCTTTTATCTCACCGACCGAATATTCCCGTAAGAACGCTAGCTTTCGGCTTCACCCAGTCTGAGGTACACATCCGGCTGACCCGGCAGTAACAATCGTAGAGGTGCTCCCTTTACCACCTAGCCGAACAATCGGGAACGTAGGGGTAAGCACAGGAGCCAGGCAACCCAGCTTGGCCAAAACTTAAGTCATATCAATGCATATAATGGTGAAGAAAAAGGTACATGCGGAAGTTTGACGCATGTCTTGGGCGTGAAGCCCGTATAAATAAGCTTTTGTTAAAGAAGCCCCCAGGTTTAATGAGCGCGAGTGGCGCGTCACTAGGTAAGCCTTTAAGAGCTATAAAAGAAAAGAGGGGAAGGAGAGAAATGTAAGACAGAAAAATGCAAAAAATGGACAGAGGAAGGAGACGAACACAGAGTCCGGCGCTAGGCATAGAATCTTCGGAGACGGGTGGCGTTCCACGGGTTCGGCTCGAGTCGGTTATCCGACGCATCTCGCAGGCGGTACGCCCCGCCAGTCAGGACTTGGTCGATTATGAATGGACCTTCCCCTTGGGCTTGAGTTTGTCCTTTTTCTTATCCGGTAGGCGTAGAACTAGTTCGCCAACATTGTAATTTTTGGCCCGTACTTCTCTGCTTTGATATCTTCGGGCCTGCTGTTGATAAAATGCGGAACAGGCTTTTGCCACGTCGCGCTCCTCCTCCAGGGCATCCAAGTTGTCCTGCCGATCGAGCTCGGCTTCTCTTTCTTCGTACATGCGCACTCTAGGTGAGTCATGAATTATGTCGCAGGGCAGAACTGCCTCTGCGCCGTACACCATAAAAAATGGTGTGTATCCGGTGGTGCAATTTGGCGTGGTCCGCAGCCCCCATAGCACGGAGTCGAGCTCCTCTACCCAGTGCGTGTTAGATTCCTTGAGGGACCGCACCAGTATGGGTTTAATGCCGCTCATTATAAGACCATTTGCACGTTCGACCTGGCCGTTGGTTTGTGTGTGATAGACGGAAGCATAATCGAGCTTTGATGCCCATGTTTTTGCACCAGAGTTTTACCTCGTCGGCGGTAAAGTTTGTACCGTTATCGGTTATGATGCTGTGGGGGACGCCATAGCGGTGTACCACCCCGGATATGAAGTCTATCACAGGTCCGGATTCGGCCGTTTTAACAGGCTTGGCTTCTATCCATTTGGTGAATTTGTCCACCATGACCAGTAAGTATTTTTTCCTATCGGTCCCACCTTTAAGGGGTCCGACCATGTCAAGCCCCCAGACCGCAAAAGGCCAGGTGATGGGTATAGTTTGGAGTGCGGTGGGTGGCATATGGCTTTGGTTGGCAAAAAGTTGGCAACCAGCGCATCATTGGACTAAGTCCTGAGCGTCTGCCCGGGCCGTCGGCCAATAAAAGCCTGTACGGAAAGCCTTGCTAACAAGGGACCGAGCAGCGGCGTGGTGACCACCAAGTCCGGCATGAATTTCAGCCAGAAGGTTCCGCCCTTCCTCTTCAGAGATGCACCTTTGAAGGACTCCGGTAGTGCTTTTCTTATAAAGCTCTCCCTCATGGACTCTGTAGGCTTTAGATCGCCGCACTATGCAGCGGGCCTCATTTTGGTCCTCCGGGAATTCCTGCCTAGTAAGGTAGGCTAGGAATGGTTCTGTCCACGGGGCGATGACCGCCATTATTACGTGGGCTGAAGGTGTAATTTCATTGGCAGAGCCTCCAATTGTGTCAGATTGTTCGGCGTCGAGTGGTGCCACTGGGTCCGGGCTATTATTTGCGGGTTCCCCCTCCCATGCTACGGATGGCTTGAACAATCTTTCCAAAAAGATGTTGGGGGGGGGGACTGCATCGCGTCTTTCTCCGATGCGTGCCAGGACGTCCGCTGCTTGATTGTTTTCTCGGGCTATATGGTGAAACTCCAGCCCTTCGAACCGAGCTGACATTTTTAGGACCGCGTTGCGATAAGCTGCCATTTTTGGGTCCTTGGCGTCGAAGTCTCCATTTATTTGGGATATCGTAGGGTTTGAATCCCCGCGTACCTCTAGGCGCTGGATACCCATGGATACTGCTATCCGGAGGCCATGTAGGAGGGCCTCATATTCGGCTGCATTGTTGGAATCCATGTACATGATCTGGAGCACATATTGGACTGTGTCTCCTATGGGGGACGTCAGGACGACGCCAGCCCCCAGTCCGGCCAACATTTTGGAGCCGTCGAAATGCATAATCCAGTTTGAATATGTGCCGTACTCTTTAGGGAGCTCGGCCTCCGTCCATTCTGCGACGAAGTCGGCCAAAACTTGCGATTTAATAGCTCGCCGTGGCTTATAGGTTATATCGAATGGGGGAAGCTCGATGGCCCATTTTGCATCCGGCCCGTTGCGTCGCGATTGTTGATAATATCGTTGAGTGGTACTTCCGAGGCTACTGTTATGGAACACTCTTGAAAGTAGTGTCGTAGCTTCCGGGATGCCATGAATACCGCGTATGCAATCTTTTGATAATGTGGGTACCGTGATTTGCATGGAGTGAGGACGGTGGATACGTAGTAGACCGGCCTTTGAAGGGGGAATTTGTGTCCATCCGTTTCCCGCTCGACAACGAGTACTGCGCTGACAACTTGATGTGTTGCTGCAATGTACAATAACATTGGTTCGCCGGTGTTCGGCGCGGCCAGGACTGGGTTTGTTGCCAATATGGCTTTTATTTCATCAAGTCCGGCCGTGGCGGCCTCCGTCCACTCGAAGTGTTCGGTGCGCCGAAGGAGGCAATAGAGGGGTAGTGCCTTTTCTCCCAAGCGGGAGATGAAGCGGCTTAAAGCCGCCACGCATCCGGTTAATTTTTGTATTTGTTTGAGGTCCTTTGGGACATCCAATTGTGACAAAGCTCGGATCTTGGCTGGGTTTGCTTCAATTCCTCTACTGGATACAATGAAGCCCAAGAGCTTTCCGGCTAGAATGCCGAAGACGCATTTTTCTGGATTGAGCTTGATGTCATATTGTCGGAGGTTATCGAATGTAAGCCGCAAGTCGTTTACTAGGGATTCGACATGCCTTGATTTGACGACCACATCATCCACATACGCCTCCACTGTTTTGACGATCTGGTTTGCCAGACATGTTTGGATCATGCGCTGATATGTTGTGCCGGCGTTTTTCAGCCCGAAGGGCATTGTGTTGAAGCAGAATGGGCCGTATGGTGTGATGAATGTTGTTGCAGCTTGGTCTGATTCTGCCATCTTGATTTGATGGTAACCGGAGTACGCGTCGAGGAAACACAACGAATCGTGTCCTGCGATGGCATCGATAATTTGATCGATACGGGGGAGGGGGAAGGGATCCTTTGGGCAAGCCTTGTTAAGGTCTTTAAAATCGACACACAGGCGCCAGGATTTGTCCTTCTTTGGTACCATCACCAGGTTTGCTAGCCAGTCCGGATGTTTTATTTCTCTAATGAATCCGGCCTCCAATAGCTTGGCTAGCTCCTCTCCCATAGCCTGTCTCTTGGGTTCGGAAAAATGCCGAAGGGCTTGTTTGACAGGTTTGAATCCTTTTAGGATATTTAAGCTGTGTTCGGCCAGCCTGCGTGGGATCCCTGGCATGTCTGAAGGGTGCCAGGCGAAAATGTCCCAGTTCTCTCGTAGGAACTCTCGCAGTGCGGCGTCTACATCAGGGTTTAGTCGTGCCCTGATGGAAGCTGTTTTATTAGGGTCCGTTGGATGGACCTGGAATTTGACTATTTCGTCAGCTGGCTTGAAGGATGTGGATTTGGATCTCTTGTTGAGTATCACATCATCCCTGTTAACCGTGGAGCGCAGCGCAGTCAGTTCCTCGGCCGCTAAGGCTTTGGATAGTGCCTCAAGGGCTAATGTGGCCGTCTTGTTTTTGGCGCGGAGTGCTATGTCCGGATCAATAGCTAGAGTGATAATTCCATTTGGCCCGGGCATCTTAAGCTTCATGTACTCGTAATGGGGTATTGCTTGGAAGATTGTGAATGCTTCCCGCCCTAGTAAAGCATGATGTCCGCTCTTAAACGGGGCCACCTGAAACGTGACTTCTTCGGACCTGTAATTATCCGGCGTGCCGAACACCACATCTAGTGTGATTTTTCCTGTGCAGCGTGCTTCCCGACTGGGGATTATTCCTCTAAAGGTTGTGCTGCTTCGCTCGATGCGGTTCCGGTCTATTTCCATTTTTTGAAGGGTTTCCTCATAAAAGAGGTTCAGTCCGCTGCCTCCATCCATGAGCACCTTGGTGAGGCGAAAGCCGTCCACTATGGGACTGAGGACCAATGCGGCTGGTGCTCGGGCTGTTCGGAATTTAGGTTCATCACTTGCGTTGAAGGTAATAGCAGTGTCGCTCCATGGATTTATTGTTGCAACTTGATAGACTTCGGTGAGGCTGCGGAGTGTTCTTTTTCGCACATTGTTTGATGCGAAAGTCTCGAAGACTGTGAGAACAGTACTGGTGTCCTCGGGCTGGCTTTCTGCGGCCTCCAGGATTAAGAGGTCCTCGCCAATTTTGGCCACATGCCGGAGTGTCCAACATGCTCTAAGGCTGTGAGTTGGTGTGGCGTCCTCTGTACTGTGAATTCTATAGGGTCCATCAAGCCACCTTTCCAGTACGGTTCCATGCCCTGTAGAGGGTTTTGGCTTTTTCGTGTTTATCCCAGGTGTCCTATGATGATGCACCCTCTTAGTTCGTACGGGATTACTATTCAAGGCCGGATTATCCCAAAATTTATTTCGGTTTTCCAGGCGCTTTCCATCGCACAATATTTTTGTACTATGGACGCCAAGTCATGACGCGTGTAATATCACGACGACTTACGGCGTTAAGGATTCCCTCGTCCGTGCAATTACTGCAGAAAATTGAGATTGCGTCTTCCTCGCGGCAATCCTTTATCCTGTTCATAACCAGGAGGAATCTGGCCCAGTAATGATGTACTGTTTCCTCGGGCTTCTGCCTGATTTGGGAGAGATCGCTTATGTTCGGGTGGGAGGGTGTCGTTGAATCTGAAACCTTACCCAATCCAAGATTCGGAGGCCGAAGAGTTTCCGAACTCTGAAGTTCGGATTCTTGGATGTTGTCCAACGAATCTAGCCCGTTGCCTGATTCTAAGCTCAGGTCTTGAGTTACATCCTCCCCTCCGCGGGTATCCGGCTTGGAGGAGTCAGGAATTCAGACGTAGCTAGTCCTTAAAATAGATGAAGGGTCACCGCACTGCGCCTCTACCACGGCAACGTGGTGGGTGACTTGGGGAGAGTTAATTTCTCTTAGATCAGGTTTAAGCCCAACCTGGTCGTAATACGTAGCGACCCCCAAGGCGGCGATGCGATCCAAGAGCTCATTTACGGAAGAGAGCTCCATTGGATCTAGCTGCTCGACGAGCTCCGAGCTGACGTGTAGGTTGCTTTTGATGACCCGAGAGGTCACCGTCGGTGCAACAGCCGAACAGGCGGTCATGAGGAAACCACCTAGCCGGAGGGTTTGGCCGACAGCCAAGGCTCCCTTAGCAACGGCGCCGTCTCTAAAGACGGGAGAAGGCATCCTTCCTGATTGTGACGGCACAGAGGAACTCTCAATGAAAGCACCAATGTCGGTGTCAAAAGCGGCGGATCTCAGGTAGGGGGTCCCGAACTGTGCATCTAGGCCGGATGGTAACAGGAGACAGGGGACACTTTGTTTTACCCAGGTTCGGGCCCTATCAATGGAGGTAATACCCTACTCCTGCTTGATTAATATTGATGATATGGGTAGTACAAGAGTAGATCTACCACGAGATCAAGGAGGCTAAACCCTAGAAGCTAGCCTATGGAATGATTGTTGTGTATGGAGTTGATTCCCTATGGACTACAACCCTCCGGTTTATATAGACACCGGATAGGGTTAGGGTTACATAAAGTCGGTTACAATGGTAGGAGATCTTGAATATCCGCATCGCCAAGATTGCCTTCCACGCCAAGGAAAGTCCCATCCGGACACGGGACGAAGTCTTCAATCTTGTATCTTCATAGTCCATGAGTCCGGCCGAAGGTATAGTCCGGCTACCCGAACACCCCCTAATCCAGGACTCCCTCAACCATGAATAAAATGTGAACCACCATCAGTCATTAAATATCTAGGGACTCCAAATCTTGGAAAATAACTTCTTTAAGCATTTTAATAGTAGTGTTATGATCAGCACTACTAGTTGGAATAACTTCTACCCACTTAGTAATGTAATCAACAGCAACTAAAATATGTGTATATCCACTAGAGGAAGGAAAAGGTCCCATATAGTCAAAGCCCCAAACATCAAATGGTTCAATAACAAGTGAATAGTTCATAGGCATTTCTTGACGTCTACTAATATTACCAATTCTTTGACATTCATCACAAGATAAGACAAACTTACGGGCATCCTTGAAGAGAGTAGGCCAATAAAAACCAGATTGCAATACCTTATGTTCAGTTCTATCTCTAGCATGGTGTCCTCCATAAGCTTCGGAGTGACACTTGCGTAGGATCTGTTCCTGTTCATGCTCAGGTACACAACGTCTAATAACACCATCTACTCCTTCTTTATAAAGATGTGGCTCATCCCAAAAGTAATGCCTCAAATCATAGAAGAACTTTTTCTTTTGCTGATATGTGAAACTAGGTGGTATAAACTTAGCAACAATGTAATTAGCATAATCAGCATACCATGGAGTAGTATGAGAAGCATTTATGACATCTAATTGCTCACCAGGAAAGCTATCATCAATAGGTAGTGGGTCATCAAGCACATTTTCTAACCTAGACAAGTTGTCTGCAATGGGGTTCTCAGCTCCCTTTCTATCAACAATATGTAAGTAAAATTCTTGTAGCAAGAGAACCCATCTAATAAGTCTATGTTTAGCATCTTTCTTTTCCATAAGATATTTAATAGCAGCATGATCAGTGTGAATAGCTACTTTAGAATCAACAATATAAGGTCTGAACTTAGCACAAGCAAATACAACTACTAAGAATTCTTTTTCAGTAGTAGCATAATTTCTTTGAGCATTGTCTAGGGTTTTACTAGAATATTGAATAACATTTAATTTCTTATCAACTCTTTTCCCTAGAACAGCACCTACAGCATAATCACTAGCACCACGCATAATTTAAAAGGGTAAATTCCAATCAGGTGGCTGAACAATAGGTGCAGAGATCAATGCTTTCTTAAGTATTTCAAATGCTTCTACACAATCATCATCAAAGACAAATGGTATATCTTTTTGTAATAAATTAGTGAGAGGCCGAGAAATTTTTGAGAAGTCCTTAATGAACCTCCTATAAAATCCGGTGTGACCAAGGAAACTTCTTATACCTTTGATGTCCTTGGGGCATGGCATCTTTTCAATAGCATCAACCTTGGCTTTATCAACTTCAATACCTCTTTCATAAACTTTATGCCCCAAGACAATACCTTCATTAACCATAAAGTGGCACTTTTCCCAATTCAAGACAAGATTAGTTTCTTCACATCTCTGCAAAACTCGATCAAGGTTGCTCAAGCAATCATCAAAAGAAGATCCATAGATGGAGAAATCGTCCATGAAAACCTCACAAATCTTTTCACAAAAGTCAGAGAATATAGCCATCATGCATCTTTGAAAGGTAGCGGGTGCATTACATAAACCAAAAGGCATACGTCTATAAGCAAAAGTACCAAAAGGGCAAAAAGGGCAAGTAGAAGTAGTCTTTGATTGATCCTTGGCTGACACAGGTATTTGAGAGAAACAAGAATAACCATCTAGAAAGCAAAAATGTGTATGTTTGGATAATCTTTCTAGCATCTGATCGATAAAAGGTAAGGGGTAATGATCCTTTTTAGTGGCCTTATTTAATTTGCGGAAATCAATTACCATCCTATAACCTATAATAATTCTTTGAGGAATCAATTCATCTTTATCATTAGGAACGACAGTGATACCTCCCTTCTTAGGGACACAATGGACATGACTTACCCACTGACTATCAGCAACGGGATAGATTATACCTGCCTCAAGGAGCTTTAGTATTTCCTTTCTTACCACTTCTTTCATTTTAGGATTCAGCCGTAGTTTATGATCACGAACTGGTTTAGCATCTTCTTCCAAATTTATTTTATGTTGACATAGAGTGGGACTAATGCCCTTAAGATCATTAAGAGTATACCCAATAGCAGCACGGTGTTTCTTCAGAGTTTTCAATAATCTCTCTTCCTCGTGCTCTGAAAGGTTAGCACTAATAATAACAGGATATATCCTTTCCTCATCAAGATAAGCATATTTAAGAGTATCAGACAACGGTTTAAGCTCAAACGCGGGATCACCCTTGGGTGGAGGAGGATCCCCTAGGATTTCAACAGGAAAATTGTGTTTCAGAATAGGTTCCTGTTTAAAGAATACTTCATCTATTTCCCTTCTTTCATTCATAAACATATCATTTTCATGGTCTAGCAAATATTGTTCTAAAGGATCACTAGGAGGTACGACAATAGAAGCAAGACCAATAATTTCATCCTTACTAGGTAATTCTTCTTCACGGTGTTGTCTACTAAATTTAGAGAAATTAAATTCGTGAGACATATCATCTAAACCGATAGTAACAACATCCTTTTTGCAATCTATTTTAGCATTAACAGTGTTTAAGAAGGGTCTACCAAATATAATGGGACAAAAGCTATCTTGTGGGGAACCAAGAACAAGAAAATTAGTAGGATATTTAGTGTTCCCACAAAAGACTTCAACATCCCTAATAATCCCCATTGGTGAAATAGTATCTCTATTGGCAAGTTTAATTGTGACATCAATATATTCTATCTCAGCAGGTGCAATATCATGCATAATTTCTTTGTATAAGGCGTAAGGTATTGCACTAGCACTAGCACCCATATCACATAAACCATGATAACAATGATCTCCTATTTTAACAGAAATAACAGCCATGCCTAGCACAGTTCTGTTTTTATCTTTAGCACAAGGATTAGGAATTCTAGCAGTCTCATCAAGGAAATGAATAACATGGCCATCAATATTATCAGACAAGAGATCTTTAACAATAGCAATATCAGGTTCAACTTTAATTTGCTCAGAAGGTGTATAAGTTTTAATATTGCTTTTATGAACCACAGTTGAAGCTTTAGCGTGATCCTTTATCCTGACAGTGAAAGGTGGTTTCTCAACATAAGAAGTAGGAACAATAGGATCATTATAAGTGATAGTATTTTCTTCAACTTTAATAGGTGCAGCTACTTTTACTTCTATGGGAGGATGATATTTAAACCACTTCTCCTTGGGGAGATCAACATAAGTAGCAAAAGATTCACAGAAAGAAGCTACTATCTCAGAGTCAAGTCCATATTTAGTGCTAAACTTACGGAAAACATTGGTATCCATAAAAGATTTAACACAATCAAACCTAGGTGTCATACCTGACTCCTTACCTTTGTCGAGGTCCCAATCTTCAGAGTTGTGTTTAATTCTTTCCAATAAATCTCATTTGAATTCAATAGTCTTCATCATAAAAGAGTCAGCACAAGAAGTATCAAGCATGGTGCGATTGGTATCAGAAAGCCGAGCATAAATTTTTTGAATAATCATTTCTTTTGAGAGCTCATGATTGGGACATGAATATAACATTGATTTAAGCCTCCCCCAAGCTTGAGCGATGCTTTCTCCTTTGCGAGGCCAAAAATTATATATATATATATATATATATAATTGCAATCACGATGAATAAGATGCGTAGGATAAAACTTCTGATGAAATTCCAATTTCAATCGTTTGTAGTTCCATGACCCTATATCATCACATAGCATATACCATGTTGATGCATCTTGAAAGTGCTAGTGATCGACTAGAGGGGGGTGAATAGGCGATTTTTATGAAAGTATTCAAAACATGGAAGTTTCGAAGACAAACGATAGAAATAAACCTATTACCATGCAGCGGAAGGTAGACTACACTAAGCAAGCCATAGTCAAGTATTCAATGAAGTGAAAGCACAACGACTAATAGCAGCTAGGCAATATAGATTAGGTAGGAAGATAGTATGAAGCCAATCAAAACAAGCAGTCACTCAGTGAAGACAAAGGATAATGCAAACAAGCAATGACTTCACAAGGACCAACTATAAATAAAGAGATGGGAAGGATAGAACCAGTGACTCGTTGAAGACAATGATTTGTTGGACCATTTCCAGTTGCTGTGACAACTGTACGTCTGGTTAGGGAGGCTGAGATTCAACTTGGAAGACCGTGTCTTCACCTTATTCCCCTTGAGCTAAGGACACCCAGTCCTCGCCCAATCACTCTGGTAAGTCTTCAAGGTAGACTTCCAAACCTTCACAGACTTTGTTCACCGGCAATCCACAATGACTCTTGGATGCTCAGAACGTGACGCCTAACCGGCTGGAGGATTCACAGACCTCAAGTGTAATAAGTCTTCAGATCACACAGACAGCAAGACTTAAGTGATGCCTAACACTCTTTGGCTCTGGGTGTTTAGGGATTTTTCCTCGCAAGGAATTCTCTCTCAAAGGCTTCGAGGTGGGTTGCTCTCAAACGAAAAAAGCCGTACACTAACTCTGAGCAGCCAACTGTTTATGGTTGTAGGGGGTGGGCTATTTATAGCCACTAGGCAACCCGACCTGATTTGTCTAAAATGACCCTGGGTCACTAAGGAACTGACACGTGTTCCAACGGTTAGATTTCAAACACACACGGCAACTTTACTTGGGCTACAAGCAAAGCTGACTTATCCAACTCTGAATAAGATTTGCTCTCATAGTCTTCACTTGAAGACATATGATTCTGGTTAAGCATCACTTCAGTCATTCTGACCGGTTCTCTTGGACCCCACTTAACAGTACGGTGGTTCCTATGACTCAACAAAGAAGAAAAAGAACGACGAAACAACTAAGTCTTCGCGCTCCATAGTCTTCACGTGATGTCTTCTCTTGTCATAGTCTTCAATGTGAATGTCTTCACATACCACTTTTGACTTCAGTGTCTTCATACATTTTTAGGGGTCATCTCTGGTAGGAAAACCGAATCAATGAGGGACTTCTACCTGTGTTATACTGCAATTCTCACAAACACATTAGTCCCTCAACCAGGTTTGTTGTCAATACTCCAAAACCAACTAGGGGTGACACTAGATGCACTTACAATCTCCCCCTTTTTGGTGATTGATGACAAACTGGTTGAAGTTTTCAATGGGGAATAAATTATGTGAAATTGTAAAGGATAGGATATAGTCTTCATAAGTTGCAAAGGCTCCCCTGAAGATGTGCATATAAGTACTTTGCTCCTGGAATGCAAATGCACATGGCAGGTTGTACTTGTGGAGATCCTCTTCAACCTATGATGACAATTCATCATGCATGATATGATGTAACGAAGATAATGACATGCATAATGGAAAATGGACATCTGCAAAATGACCTAAGTGTGGAATTTATCATCGCACATGAGGAATTTATCATCGCATCACAGAATAGCAAATAAGTAGCAGACGACCATCGAGTTTAAGTGTTACAACTCAAAGAATCAAATGTATCGAAAAGCAAGAGTTGTAAACACTTGGCAAAAGTAGCAAAAAGCAAAGCAACCACCCATATGGACCCGCTTGAAGACTATCAACTCATATGCTTCTCCCCCTTTTGTCAGTAAGGACCAAAAAGGTTTGAAGACATAGAGCGCCTACTCATTCCCATGAAGTGCAGGCGAGGCAGCAGGGTCGTCGTTGAGGTCCGGTGGTGTAGAAGAACTTGGTACAGTGTCGACACATGCTGAAGTTGGAGGAGGTGAAGTTGCATCATCTTGGTCATTAATGACTCTGGCATTCACTATCGCAGCTGAGGACGAGTAGTCAGAGTCTTCAAGTGAGGGAGTCCCACGCAAGTGAGCATTCCTTGGAGGAGTTGAGTCAAACTTGAATCTTTCGGTGAAGCCATCGTCCTGCAGATCAGCTTCAGCACTAAGCAATGTCAAACTCTTCCAAGACCTCTGACAGGTTTCATGAGTAACAAAGGCATTCTTGGTGGCAAGATTGCGAATGCGATTGACATTCACCAAGAGGCTTTGCATCTGACGCTTAAGCCAGTCGTGATGTTTGTCCTGTTTTTGGTGTAGCGCGACGAGAAGCTCTCGGTCATTTAGGACACGAGATTGCCTTCGAGGCCTTTGTGCAATGGTGCTACCAGTGGCGTCAGTTTGAGCGCGAGGGGCACGTGTGTTGCCAGTAAGAGGATAAACACGAGAAACTGCTGGAACTCCTTCAATAGGCTGGGTGAAGCTTTGGTGATCAACATTGTGAAGATAAATGGGATCCTTAGCCGGCTCTGGGTAAATAGCTTCAACTGACAAATCAACCTCTGGCAAGAATATAAGATGATTGCACGCAGACGGCTGATAGTTGAAGGCAGAGTGACGCTTGATAAGACGCATGACCCATGGAGCGTAGAATTTCAACCCAAAAATGTCGGAGCCAGATGCAGCCAACTGCCTGATGAAAAATTCTTGAGCATTGAAGCTGATGCCATTGAAGATAAAGAAAACCAAAGTCTTCATTGCTCCTTCAAGCTTGTCTGCAGATGAGTGTCCTTTGACAGGCCATAGAGTCTTCCTGATGATATGGTAAATGGTGCGCGGCAGGTATCTAGGTCTTCAACAAAGAACTCAGATGGGTATTCAGCGTCATGAGGCAGAGGCTTCATCATGCTTAGCATTTGACTCATGTTGGGTTCTGGCTTCTGAAAAATGCTTTCTAAGGCATTCTGGTGTTGTTGACAACCTGGTTCATAGTATTCACCAAGAGTGGGCAGGCATGTGAGCTCAATGATATCAAGAGCTTTGGCTTCATGATGGACATTGCCTGTCATCCACTCAAGGACCCAAGTCTTTGGATCCCTATTGTAACCTCGAATGTGAAGAGTTGCATAGAACTATAGTGGAAGCTCTTCATTCCAGTGTTCCTTATCAGTGACAAACTGCAGCAGTCCAGCATCTCTGAAGCAATCCAACGCTTCTTCAAGACAGGGCAGGCCAGCTATAGCTTCAGAGTCGAGGCGCATATGTTGAAATATGCGCCCTTGATTGTATAGGACGCGGGAATAGTAGCTGCGCTGCTGATAGCTCCAGAACTGATCTGATGAAATGTGAGGTCTGGTATAAGGGTTCTTGGCGTTGTTGAAGAAGGTGTTATGTGCCACGAAGCCATTCACATAGAAGACCCCAGGTGAAGTTGCAGTGCCTGGGAATCATGGAAGTCTTGGCTTGGGCTTTTGGACTTGAGGTCTGTGCTCGACATGATACTCAAATTGTGGACCCGCAGCAGGTGGAGGAACCAGAACGGGCCAGCGGACCATAATAGGCTGACCACGATCAAATGCCAGCTCAATGGTATGAGGTCTTGGAGGGGGAACAGGAGCATTGGCATTGTCGTCATGGGCTTCAGGGGCCACATTGACTTCAGGTGCTTGCACTGCAGGTGCTTCAGCAGTGGCTTCAGGCGCAGGATTAGCTTCAGCCATGACAATGTCATTGGCTTCAGCAGTGATGTTGGTGGCTGCCTCAAGATTGTTAACCTCCACTTCAGGAGCTGGAGGGTCGGACACGTTCTCCTCGAGAACAACATCTTGGTGGGACGGGGGTGTAGCAGCTCTGTCTACTTCAACTCTTGGTTCTTCTTCTTCATCGGCTGATGCAGCCGGAATATCTTCAGCCATTTTGGCTTCAGACTCAGATACGTGCATAGTGGGAGGGACTTGGGGCCTTGGTCCTTTGTGAAGCCTGCGTAATGCCGGTGATGCTTGCGGAGATGGAGTGTGCTGGGCCTCAAAGTCATCGTCATCTTGCACTGGTGAGGTAGCTTGCGGTTGGGGAGAACTGGGGGTGTCTTGTCGTTGTGGGTGATCAGGCCATGATGCATCCTGAGCAGTTGGCGTCAGAGGACGACCAATGCTGATGAGTTCGCTGTGCGTGAGCACAGGCGATGATACCAATTGGTGCTAGATCTAAGGAAGGACTTCATCATCTTCAACATTGTCGTGAGGACCAATGTCTTCAGCTGCGCTGGGGTCAACAGTTGGATTGTCTTCAGCTTCAGGAGCCTCTGGGGAAGCAGGCTCATGAACTATCACTTGGCGTTCTTGATTTTTAGACGCAGGACGAGCCACTGAGATTGGCTCGACCTCAAGGGGCTCTGTGGGAGCAGCCCGATCTCTCTTCTTGGTTTTGCGTTTCTTAGTTGGAGGAGCATCATCAGTGGTGCCCTTGGTTTTGCGCTTTCTGGCTTCAGCTTCAGCTGCCCTTGTTTTCTTCAGTTCTGAAGCCATTGTGGGGACCTTAGGCTTCGAGCCTATCATACTGGCTAGGAAGACAATTGGATGTACTTCCTGCCTTGGTGCTTCGGGTTCTGCCACAGCTGGCTTCTTCTTCTTCTTGGCCGCCATTCTAGGGTCGATGCCTGGTCGCCCCAAGTCCTTGCGCTTTTCAGCTTCATTGTATCCTTGGACACATTTAGCAGCAAGATCCGTCATGCGCTCACGAGAACCTTTGGCTTCTTCGCGCTTGGTTCGGAATGCTTCCTTAAGCTCATGCATCATGGTCTGGAAGTTCTGAATGTCTTCAACATTGAGCTTGGCCATATGCTTCTTGAACTGAGCCTTTTCATAATCTATCTTATGCTTCAGCTCAACAATCTTCTGAGCTAGAGCCAACTCAGCGGCAATGGCTCCGTGGAAGGCGATGCTAAGGCCAACGGGAAGCTGAAGATCATCAAAGCTAACATTTGGGCTGTCAAACCACTCATCAATGAATGTGTTGATGATTTCAACATCAAAGAGAGGAAGGTCATTGAAGATTTCTGCCTCTTGCTTGCTCTTGATCAACTGCTCAAGAGCGTCATCGCCAAGATCGTCGTCGCTGGATAGATCAATGGCGTCATTCTCATTTCGCAGAACAGCGGCAGGGGTTAGTGCTTGGCTGGTGGGTTGCATGGGCATCTTCAGTTTGGAGGGCTTGGAGATGCGTGACAGATCTTCAGACTGCACACTGTGTTCAGGAGGTGCAGTGGCCAGAGGCTTCGCCCGTGAGACCTTTGGTGCAGGGGCAGGCTTTGAAGCTTTAGGCTTCTTCAGCTTCTTTGGCTTCGGTGGCGTAGGCGCTTTGTCAGATTCAGCATCGTCTGCAGGTTGATCCACAACTGCCCCTTGAACGATAATATGAGTGATGAGACCTTCCAGGTTGTAGAAGGGCCCAACAAGATTGGGTTCAGCTTCGCGTGAGCCATCGGCACGAGGAGCAGAGGGACTTGGGTTGAAGTCTTGGCCGAGTTCCTGGCAAATTGAAGATTGCGCTTGAACAGATTGTCGTCATGACACCATAGCAGAGACGATAGGTCTGCATCTGCAGGCTGAGGTCCACGGACCATACAGGGATAGAAGCCCTGATCAATGGCTTCAGCTCTGGACCTGGGTTGAAGATTTTTGTATAGGATGTCTCCCCATGGTCGCTTGATGGCATTCTTCTCAACATACTCCTGGGTCACAAACCTGTACTTGAACCACTGTTCTGCCCAATATCTTCGAATCCATGGATTCGAGTTTTCCGCTGATTGTAGTCCTCCTCCGGATCTGTCTTGTACAGCTCATAGAGGTCTGGAGGCAAATCTCTTGAGGTGTTGCCACGATGCTGCCTGCCACCCTTCCTTGCAGATTTTTCTGATGCCATGAAGTTTAGACTGAAAGGCTTCAAAACTGTCAAAGTCTTCCGTCTACTGGTCAGACAAGAACTGGCTTCAGGGGAATCTATATGATGCAGTAAGAATTTTGCAAATGAATGCAGACTATGAGAACCAAGGATTCTCCCACGGACATGTACCTGTGACAGCATTAAGGTGCGAGGGAAGGGGAAGAGGTCATATGCATTCTCAGAAGATTTTGAAGATAAATCAGTTTAGAAGACATTGACCTCATAGTGCGAAGGCATTCACTCATAGATAGAGAGTTGGTTCCAGATTTGTACGAATCCACGAATAAGTACAAGTGAGGAATCTAACTACTTTGTGAAGCATAAGTGAACATACTAGGCATAATATGAGATGCAGTATGAAATAGATCCAACTTGTGTGAATAGAAACTGCTTATGGTAGAAAAGGATGAATCTATCGGATCAAAGGGACCGTAAAAAGGAGGTTTTATTTACCACACGAGGAACTGCTAGACGGAGTGGGAGAGGAGGCCGAGCAGTTCGAATCTTCCGTGCCCTAACTTGGCGACGGAGGACACCTACGGCGACGGCGGAGAAGACGATGTCCGCGGTCGGCGTGAAGACGGCGTCGGTGAGGTCGCGGCAGCGAAGCACTTCGTCACTGGCATCGTCGAGGGCTAGCGGTGGCGCTAGGGTTTGTGCGAGAGTGGAAGAAAGGATAATGACTGGGGTGAGGCGTGTATATATAGGGACAGGGACGGCACAGTGTTATTACACAGGTGCCCCTGGCGGTTCACATCTGAAGGACACGTGGCTATCATGCAACACATCGGAGGTTGTTCCACGTTCCCACGCACGCCTGGATTGTCGGGTGGTCGTTCCCACTTCTCCGGGTTTCAGGTGAAAGGATTTAGCATTGAAAGCGGATTAATGTTTGTCTCTGTGTCTTCTGCTGACAAGGATGCAGAGAAGACATTTTGACAGTGTCAATAGAATGCATATGATTTGGATAGATAGACTTAGGAAAGAAGCATAGAGGGGTTAGGGTCCGATCACATTCACTTAGTTCAAAAGATTCAGCGAGAAGCCATAGCTATAAGTGAATGCTATAGAGGACAGGAACCAAATCAGTATGTTGAAGATAAACATGCGGACATGTTAACATTGAAGACAAACAGAAAGCGAAGACTTTGCAAATGTAACGCCATGTGAGAAACACTTCTTAGGGAAGAATTTTGTGGTGGCGTTACCCACCGTATAGGAAGTATTAGACCCAGACACAGCGCACAACTTTCGTGGCGCTCTGAAGTCAAATTCCACATTAATGTATTCACACTTAGAATGTAAGTCTTCATTGATTGAAGACATACGTTACTTCGTGTGTTGCACATCTAAGTCATCAACATGCACAAGTGTTAGGAAGTGTGCCTGATCACAGGACATTTGAGGATTCCAAGATATTTAGCTCACATCGTAACTTGCAAAACCTCTTCTGATCCAAGGGCTTTGTGAAGATATCTGCCAATTGCTCTTCAGTGTTGACGTGTATGATATCAATATCTTCCTTCATAACATGATCTCTGAGAAAGTGATGACTAATTTCAATGTGCTTTGTCTTCGAGTGCTGAACTGGGTTGTTGGCAATCTTGATGGCGCTCTCGTTGTCGCAGTAGAGTGGCACTTGCTTCAGATGAATGCCATAGTCTTTGAGTGTTTGCTTCATCCATAGAAGCTGAGCGCAGCAAGATCCAGCAACAATGTATTCAGATTCAGTAGTGGAGAGAGATACACAGTTTTGCTTCTTTGAAGACCAACATACAAGTGATCGTCCCAAAAAATGATATGTTCTTGATGTAGACTTGCGATCCACCTTATCACCAGCATAATCAGCATCCGAGAATCCAACTAGATCAAACTCTGAGCCCTTTGGATACCATAATCCTAGTGTTGGGGTGTGAGCCAAATATCTAAGAATTCGCTTCACAGCTAAGTGATGCGATTCCTTTGGTGCCGCTTGGAACCGGGCACACATGCAAACACTAAGCATGATATCTGGCCTAGATGCACATAAATAAAGCAAAGAACCAATCATGGAGTGTTATACCTTTTGCTCAAACTCTTTACCATTGTCGTCGGGACCCAGATGGTGTTTGGCTGGCATTGGCGTCATGTACCCTTTGCAGTCTTGCATTCCAAATTTCTTCAGGCAATCTTTGAGGTATTTCTCTTGAGATATGAAGATGTCATTGCGTTGCTGACGTATTTGAAGGCCAAGGAAGAACTTCAGCTCACCCATCATGGACATCTGATATTGCTCTTGCATCATATATCCAAACTCTTCACTGTATTTTTGGTTAGTGCAGCCGAAGATAATGTCATCCACATATATTTGGCACACAAACAATTCACCATCATATGTCTTCGTGAAGAGAGTGGGATCCAGGGAACCAGGTTTGAAGCCTTTGCTCTTCAGGAAGTCTTTGAGTGTGTCATACCAAGCTCGAGGGGCTTGTTTAAGGCCATACAGTGCCTTGTTGAGTTTGTAGACCATGTCAGGATGTTTTGGATCTTCAAAGCCAGGCGGTTGTGCAACATACACTTCTTCTTCAATCTTGCCATTGAGAAAAGCGCTCTTCACATCCATTTGATACAGAAGAATGTTATGATGATTTGCATAGGCCAGCAGTATGCATATAGCTTCAAGCCTAGCCACAGGAGCAAATGTTTCATCGAAGTCAATTCCTTCAACTTGAGTGTATCCTTGAGCAACGAGACGAGCTTTGTTTCTGACAACTTGACCATGCTCATCTTGCTTCTTGCGATATATCCATTTCGTGCCTATTATATTGTACTTACGAGGATCAGGATGCTTAACCAGTTCCCATAAATTATTCAACTCAAACTGTTGAAGCTCTTCTTGCATAGCTTGTGTAAGTGCATCTAGTGCCACCCCTAGTTGGTTTTGGAGTATTGACGACAAACCTAGTTGAGGGACTAATGTGTTTGTGAGAATTGCAGGATAACACAGGTAGAAGTCCCTCATTGATTCGGTTTTCCTACCAGAGATGACCCCTAAAAATGTATGAAGACATTGAAGTCAAAGGTGGTATGTGAAGATATTCACATTGAAGACTATGACAAGAGAAGACATCGCATGAAGCCTATGGAGCTCGAAGACTTAGATCTTTCGTAGTTCTTTTTCTTCTTTGTTGAGTCAAAGGAACCACCATACTATTAAGTGGGGTCCAAGAGAACCAGTCAGAATGACTGAAGTGATGCTTAACCAAAACCTATGTCTTCGAGTGAAGACTATGAGAGCGAATCTTGTCTAGAGTCGGACAAGTCAGCTTTGCTTGTAGCCCAAGTAAAGTTGCCGTGTGTGTTTGAAATCTGACCATTGGAACACGTGTCAGTTCCTTAGTGACCCAGGGTCATTTCGGACAAATCAGGTTGGGTTGCCTAGTGGCTATAAATAGCCCACCCCCTACAACCATAAACGGTTGGCTGCTCAGAGTTAAAGTACGGCTTTTGTCGTGTGAGAGCAACCCACCTCGAAGCCTTTGAGAGAGAATTCCTTGCGAGGATAAAGCCCTAACCACCCAGAGCCAAAGAGTGTTAGGCATCACTTAAGTCTTCCTGTATGTGTGATCTGAAGACTTATTACACTTGAGGACCGTGAATCCTCCAGCCGGTTAGGCGTCACGTTCTGAGCATCCAAGAGTCATTGTGGATCGCCAGTGAACGAAGTCTGTGAAGGTTTGGTAGTCTACCTTGAAGACTTACCAGAGTGATTGGGCGTGGTCTGTGTGACCTTAGCTCAAGGGGAATACGGTGAGGACTGGGTGTCCTGAGCTGCGTGTTCAGGACTGGGTGTCCGGGACTGTGTGTCCTCAGGTTTAAATACCTAGCCGCCCTAACCAGACGTACAGTTGTCACAGCAACTGGAACTGGTCCAACAAATCATTGTCTTCAACGAGTCACTAGTTTCATCCTTCCCTTCCCTTTACTTACTGTTGGTCCTTGTGAAGTCATCGTATGATTGCACTATCTTTTGTCTTCACTGAGTGACTGCTTGTTCTGATTGGCTTCTTAATATCTTCCTACCTGATCCTTACTACC
This sequence comes from Triticum urartu, assembly GCF_056163025.1. Lineage (NCBI taxonomy): Eukaryota > Viridiplantae > Streptophyta > Magnoliopsida > Poales > Poaceae > Triticum > Triticum urartu. The sequence goes on along the minus strand of NC_141879.1, from coordinate 444,202,324 downwards.
TAGCTGCTATTAGTCATTGTGCTTTCACTTCATTGAATACTTGACTATGGTTTGCCTAGTGTAGTCTACCTTCTGCTGCATGGTAATAGGTTTATTTCTATCGTTTGTCTTCGAAACTTTCATGTTTTGAAGACTTTCATAAAAATCGCCTATTCACCCCCCTCTGGTCGATATAACGCACTTTCAATTGGTATCAGAGCAAGGTACTCCCTTGTTCTGTGTGATTCGGTTTAACCACCTGGAGTTTTTTCTATGTCGACTGCAGGGATGATTAAAGTCTCCGCTGCGTGCCCCGTCTTCGATGGAACTGAATACCCCTACTGGAAGAATAAGATGCGCATGCATCTTGAATCCATTGACGTCGACCTATGGTATGTCGTCAAGAACGAAGTTCCCAAGGCTGGAGAAGGTGTCACTGCTGCTGACGTAAGAAGTTTGTTCAACTGGACTCTACTACCAAGAATATCATCTGTGGTCATCTGACCAAAGGACAGTATGGCCACGTGAGTGCTTTGGAAACATCTAAGCTAGTCTGGGACTGGCTCTCCAAGGTCAACGAAGGCATCTCAACCCAGAGATATCAGAGAATCAGTGTCCTTCGCAACCTCTTCAACCGCTTCAAGAGAAAGGACAATGAGAACAAGAAGAAGAAGAAGAAGAAGAAGAGTAAGGAATATGACTCCGACGACAAGAAGAAGAAGAAATACTCAAAGTCCTCTTCCAAGTCTTCCTCCAAGTCTTCATCACACAAGAAGAGCTCATCTGGCAAGGCACGTGCGTTTGTTGGCAAGGAAATGGATTCAGAGGAGGAGTCTGCTTCTGAGGAGGCGGAGGTGGAGTCTGAGGAGGAGTCCGATTCTGGCATTGCGAGTCTGGCTACAGCATACGTTGCCAAGTCCATCTTCAACACTGAAGAAAATGACTCCATCACCGACACCGATGCAAATGACAAGGACTACTCTGCTCCTACCTACTGCTTCATGGCACGCGGTGCCAAGGTAAACACACGCAGTACTCACTATCAAACATCTAGTGACGATGACTCTGATTGTGGTTCCAAACCCAGCTACAAAACACTCGCTAAAATTGCAACTGAACAACAGAAAAACCATGGAACACATTCAAAAACTGTTAGACAAAAGCGATGATCTGTTAGACGCTGAAATGACTCGATCTCAGTCCTTAATTGAAGACATAAAAAATCTTCACGTTAAGTATGAGGAACTTGAAAGTCGTCATGAAACGCTCTCAACAGCTCATGAAAGGCTTTCCTATGATTATCTTCAAAGGAAGCAAGATCTTGAGAAATTGAGAGCGGCTCATGAAGATCTTCAAAAATAAAACGAGTCGCTTCGCGCCGAACAGATCAGTTCAGCTCAGGAAGGATTTGAACCACCATGTCTTAAATGCATTGAGCATGATAATGCTACTTCTATTGTTGAATGTTCTACTGCTGTTACTGTTGCAATATCTTCAATTGTTGATATGGGAACTAACCCCTCTGCTAAGGATACCACTGCTATTGCTGATGAGAATGCTAGGTTGAAGACATTGCTTGAAACAGGGATGTACAAAAGTCTCAAAGGGCATCAGACACTATGTGATGTCCTCAAAAGGCAGATCCTGAACCGAAATCCTAGGAAAGAGGGTGTTGGGTTCGAAAGGAAAATGAATGCTGATGGCTCTTACTGGAAAGCTGAGCAGTACCCCAAAACCACATGGGTTGCTGCAAAGGAACCTTCAGCAGATCCATCCACTCTATCTGGCTTCACTTGTGCTAACCCCATTGTTATTGATGAATTATTTGATGCAAACTATAAACTGTTTAAGAATCAGAATGGTGAAGTGTTTGCCAGGTATATTGGTACTAACTGCAGGAATGGACCGCCTATGAAGAAGATCTGGGTGCCGAAAAGGTGTTTGGAGAATCTTCCTGTGAATGTCATCATGACACCACAGGTGAAGAAGACAAACCCCAGACCACAGTCTTCATATGGTCCAAAGGCTTCATACAGACAGAGGACTCACCTGAGTCGCACTAACGCAAATGTTTTGCAGGGAAGCCATACTCAGGCCTATGAATGTGAGCGTGGTTCATCAAACCGCCATGTTCATAAGACCAAGAACTATTCTGGTTATTCTTATGAGTACTATTGTCCTCCTGCAAGACTTTTTGCCAGGGCTCCAAAGCCAAAGTTCTTAGATGCTGCACTTAGACTTATTGCTTCTAAGCCACCCTTGAAGATGTGGGTGGCTAAGAAAGCTTAACTCTCTTTTGCAGGGAAGGGTCTCCAGCAGAAAACCAAAATCGTCTGACGCTATTGCTGGGGACCTTAAACATCTTGTAGGGCGCAAGATCAAATGCCCAAATGGTCTTACCATGTACTTCGTTCCTGAATCTCTTGCTACTCTCCCTATCAGTCCAAATCTCGATCTAATCTTTCATAACCCACTGGTTCGTCAAATGTTTTTGCTTCACAATTCTCTTCGTGAAGCCTATCCCCCTAACTGCACTGTAGGGTACGACACCAGCATCTTCAGAATGGATTATTGATAGTGGGTGTACCAATCACATGACTGGCAAGAGAAGCCTTCTTATGGACTCAACCTTACGTCCATCCGACAAGAGTCACATCACATTTGCTGACACTGGTAAAAGTAAGGTATTGGGTCTAGGTAGAGTTGCAATCTCAAAGGATCAACACATGGATAAAGTCATGCTTGTTGAATCCCTTGGTTTCAACTTAATGTCTGTCTCAATGCTTTGTGATTTAAACATGATCGTAATGTTTGGAAAATATCGTTGCCTTGTTCTAATGGAATCATACAAGTCTCTAGTGTTTGAAGGGTACCGAAAAGATGATTTGTACATGGTAGACTTCTCAGCAGGACCACAGCTTGCCGTATGTCTTCTAGCAAAAGCTTCAGAATGCTGGCTCTGGCATCGGAGGCTAGGGCATGCTGGCATGAGGAACCTCCACACCCTTGCAAAGAAGAAGCATGTCATAGGCATCGAGGGCGTCAAGTTCAAGAAAGATCACTTATGCGGTGCCTGTGAAGCAGGAAAGATGACGAGGGCCAAGCATCCCTCGAAGACAATCATGACAACAACTCGACCCTTCGAACTGCTCCACATGGATCTCTTCGGACCCACTCATTACTCAACTCTTACTACTACTGCTTGTCTCTATGGCTTTGTCATTGTTGATGATTATTCTAGGTATACTTGGGTGCACATAATCCTCTACAAGACTGAAGTGCAGGATGTCTTCAAACGCTTCGCCAATCGAGCAATGAACAACTATGGCGCCAAGATAAAGCACATCAGAAGTGACAATGGCACTGAATTCAAGAACACTGGCCTTGATACATATCTTGATACTTTGGGCATCACACATGAATTCTCGGCTCCTTACACGCCACAGCAGAATGGCGTCGTCGAATGCAAGAACAGAACACTCATTGAGATGGCCCGAATGATGCTAGATGAATACAAGATTCCAAGAAAATTCTGGCCTGAAGCCATTGATACTGCATGCCATACAATCAACCGTGTTTATCTTCACAAGCTTCTGAACAAGACATCTTATGAGCTCCTTACTGGCAAGAAGTCAAATGTCAGTTACTTCAGAGTATTTGGCGCCAGGTGCTGGATCAAGGATCCACATCACACTTAAAAATTTGCACCAAAAGCACATGAGGGTTTTATGCTTGGATATGGAAAGGATTCGCACTCCTAGAGAGTCTTCAATCTCTTTCATTATAAAGTGGTTGAAACAGTGGATGTGCGGTTCGATGAGACTAACGGTTCACAAAGAGAGCACCTGCCAAATGTGCTAGATAAAGTTCCATCCAGTGAATCAATCAAGCTTATGGGAACTGGAGAAATCATACCCTCTGAAGCTCAACCTGAAGAGGAACTTATCATCTCCGCACCCGATCAACCTGAAGACAATGCTTAGCCTGAAGATAATCCTTCTAACAATGACAATGATCAGCAAGAGCAAAATCTTCGCCCTGTACATCCTCGTGTTGCCAATGAAGTGCAGATTGAGAGAATAATTGATAGCATCATGCACCCGGTCCGCTCACTCGTTCAAGGGCAACACAGCTAGCAAATTTTTGTGGGCACTTCGCATTTGTCTCAATAACAGAACCCAAGAAAGTTGAAGAAGCCTTCATGGAACCTGAATGGATTCAAGCTATGCAAGAAGAGCTTCAACAGTTTGAGCTGAATAATGTATGGGAACTGGTTAAGCGTCCTGATCCTCGGAAGCACAATATAATAGGCACCAAATGGATATACCGCAACAAGCAAGATGAGCATGATCAAGTTGTCAGAAACAAAGCTCATCTCGTTGCTCAAGGATATACTCAAGTTGAAGGGATTGACTTCGATGAAACATTTGCTCTTGTGGCTCGACTTGAAGCCATACGCATACTGCTGGCCTATGCAAATCATCATAACATACTTCTATATCAGATGGATGTGAAGAGCGCTTTTCTCAATGGCAAGATTGAAGAAGAAGTGTATGTTGCACAACCGCCTGGCTTTGAAGATCCAAAGCATCCTGACCTGGTATACAAATTCAACAAGGCACTGTATGGCCTCAAACAAGCCCCTCGGGCTTGGTATGACACACTCAAATACTTCCTGAAGAGCAAAGGCTTCACACCTGGTTCCCTCGACCCCACTCTCTTCACGAAGACATATGATGGGGAACTGTTTGTGTGCCAAATATATGTGGATGACATTATCTTCGGCTGCACCAATCAGAAATACAGTGAAGAGTTTGGATATATGATGCAAGAGCAATATCAGATGTCCATGATGGGAGAGCTGAAGTTCTTCCTCAGTCTTCAAATACGATAGCAACGCAACGGCATCTTCATATCTCAAGAGAAGTATCTCAAAGATTGCCTGAAGAAGTTCGGTATGCAAGACTGCAAAGGCTTCACGACGCCAATGCCAGCCAAACATCATCTGGGTCCCGACGACAATGGTAAAGAGTTCGATCAAAAGGTATACCGCTCCATGATTGGTTCTTTACTTTATCTATGTGCATCTAGGCCAGATATTATGCTTAGTGTTTGCATGTGTGCTCGATTCCAAGCAGCACCAAAGGAATCGCATCACTTAGCTGTGAAGCGAATTCTTCGATATTTGGCTTACACCCCAACTCTAGGATTATGGTATCCAAAGGGCTCAGAGTTTGATCTAGTTGGATTCTCGGATGCTGATTATGTTGGCGACAAGGTTGATCGCAAGTCTACATCAGGCACATGTCATTTTCTGGGACGATCACTTGTATGTTGGTCTTCAAAGAAGCAGAACTGTGTATCTCTCTCCACTGCTGAATCTGAATACATTGTTGCTGGATCTTGCTGCGCTCAGCTTCTATGGATGAAGCAAACACTCAAAGACTATGGCATTCATCTAAAGCAAGTGCCACTCTACTGTGACAATGAAAGCGCCATCAAGATTGCCAACAATCCAGTTCAGCACTCGAAGACAAAGCACATTGAGATTCGTCATCACTTTCTCAAAGATCATGTTGTGAAGGAAGATATTGATATCATACATGTCAACACTGAAGAGCAATTGGCAGATATCTTCACCAAGCCCTTGGATGAGAAGAGATTTTGCAAGTTATGGTGTGAGCTAAATATCTTGGAATCCTCAAATGTCCTGTGATCAGGCACACATCCTAACACTTATGCATATTGATGACTTAGATGTGCAACACACGAAGTAAAGTATATCTTCAATCAATGAAGACATGCATTCTAAGTGTGAATACATTAATGAGGAATTTGACTTCGGAGCGCCATGATAATTGTGCGCCGTGTCTGGGTCTAATACTTCCTATACGGTGGGTAACGCCACCACCAAATGTTTTGTTTGAAGTGTTTCACTCATGGCGTTACATTTGCTATGTCTTCACATTTGGTTTGGCTTCAATCTCAACATGTCTTCATGATTATCTTCACTATGTTGATTATATATATATATATATACTAGTGTTCTGTCCTCTACAGCATTCACTTATAGCTATGTCTTCTTGTTGAATCTCTTGAACTAAGTGAATGTGATCGGACCCTAACATCTCTATGCTTTCTATCTCAAACTCTATCTCTCCAAATCATATGCATTCTTTTGAACCTGTCAAATGTCTTCTCTGCGTCCTTGTCAGCAGAAGATACAGAGACAAACATTAAGACCACTTTCAATGCTAATTCCTTCACCTGAAACCCGAAGAAGTGGGAACGACCACCCGACAATCCAGGCGTACGTGGGACATGGAACACCCTCCGATATGCTGCATGATGGCCACATGTTCCTCAGATGTGAATCGCCAGGGGCACCTGTGTAATAACACTAAGCCGCCCCTGTCCCTATAAATACGCGCCACACCACAGTCATTATCTCTTCTTTCACTCTCGCACGAACCCTAGCGCCACCGCTAGCCCTCGACGATGCTGGCGACGAAGCGCTTAGCTACCGCAACCTCTCCGACGCCGTCTTCACGCCGACCGCGGACATCGTCTTCTCCGCCATCGCCGTAGGTGTCCTCCGTCGCCAAGTTAGGGCACGGACGATCGGACTGCTCGACCTCCTCTTCCACTCCGTCTAGCAGTTCTTCGTGTGGTAAATAAAACTTCCTTTTTACGGCCCCTTTGATCCTATAGATTCGTCACTTTCTACCACAAATGGTTTTTGTTCACACATGTTGGATCCACTTCATACTGCATCTCATAATATGCCTAGTATATTCACTTATGCTTCACAAAGTAGTTAGATTCCTCACTTGTACTGATCCGTGGATTCGTACAAATCTGGAACCAACTCCTTATCTATGAGTGAATGTCTTCGCACGATGAGGTAAATGTCTTCTAAACTGATTTATCTTCAAAATCTTCTGAGAATGCATATGACCTCTTCCCCTTCCCTCGCACCTTAATGCTGTCACAGGTACATGTCTGTGGGAGAATCCCTTGGTTCTCATAGTCTGCATTCATTTGCAGAATTCTTACAGTATCACATAAATTCTCCCAAAGCCAGTTCCTGTTTGTCCAGCAAGCGAAAGCCTTTGAAGCCTTTGAACGTATTGAAGCCATTCAGTTTAAAGTTCATGGCTGCAGAGAAATCAGCAAGGAAGGGTGGCAGAAAGCGTCAAGGAGAAACATCAAGAGATCTGCCTGATGACCTCTCAGAGCTGTACAAGACAGATCCTGAAGAGGATTACAATCAGTGCAAGACACGAATCCAATGGATTCGACGATATTGGGCAGAACAGTGGTTCAAGTACAGATTTGTGACAAAGGAATATGCTGAAAAGAATGCCATCAAGCGACCATGGGGAGACATCCTCTACAAAAATCTTCAACCCAGGTCCAGAGATGAAGCCATTGAACAAGGCTTCTATCCCTGCATGGTCCGTGGACCACAGCCTGCGGATGCTGACCCATCGTCACTGCTATGGTGTCGTGACGACAATCTGTTCAAGCGCAACTTCCAGTTTGCCCAGAACTCAGCGAAGCAGAACAAGAAGTCTTTGCGATTAGACTTCAACCCTGGTCCCTCTGCTCCCCGTGCCGATGGAACTCGTGAAGCTGAACCCAATCTTCTTGGGCCCTTCTACAACTTGGAAGGTCTCATCACTCATATCGTGGTTCAAGGGACAGCCGTGAATGAGCCTGCAGATGACGCTGAATCAGATGAAGCGCCTGCAGCGCCGAAGCCAAAGAAACTGAAGTAGCCTAAAGCTTCAAAGCCTGCCTCTGCACCAAAGATCTCACAGGCGAAGCCACTGGCTAATGCACCTCCTGAATACAGTGTGCAGTCTGAAGATTTGTCACGCATCTCCAAGCCCCAGAAAGTCAAGATGCCTCTGCCACACACCGGCCAAGAACTGATAGCTGCTGCTATTTTGCGCAACGATGCCATCGATCTGTCTAGTGATGAAGATCTTGCAGATGACGCTCTTGAGCAACTGATCAAGAGCAAAGAAGAAGCAGAAATCTTCAATGATCTGCCTCTCTTTGACGTGGCAATCATTCACAACTTCATTGATGAGTGGTTTGACACGCCCAACCTCAGCTTCGAAGATCTGCAACTTCCAATTGGCCTCAGTGTCGCCTTCCATGGCGCCATTGCTTCAGAGCTAACTCTAGCTCAGCGCATCGTCGAACTGAAGCAAAAGATTGACTTTGAGAAAGCTCAGTTCAAGAAGCATATGGCCAAGCTCAGCGTGCAAGAGGTGAAAAACTTCAAGATTATGCTGCACGAGCTCAAAGAAGCCTTTCTCAAGAAACGTGCAGAAGCTCAGGGTTCTCGTGAGCACATGAAGAGCCTAGCTGACAAGTGTGTGCAAGGCTACAACGAGGCTGAGAAGCGCAAGGCCCTTGGGCGTCCGGGCATTGATCCCAGGATGGCTGCTAAGCAGAAGAAGAAGCCCACTGTGGCCGAACCCAATGCACCAAGGTAGGAAGTAGATCCCATTGTCTTCCCAACTAGCATGACTGGCTCAAAGCCAAAGGCCAGGTCAACCGCTTCAGAACTGAAGAAGACGAGGACTGTTGAGGCTAAAGCCAGAAAGAGGAAACATTCTGAAGCCTCTGATGCTGCTCCCTCCAAGAAGAAGCGGAAGACCAAGAAGGAACGGCCTGCTCCCACAGAGCCCTTAATTGTTGAACCCATCTCCATGGTTCGCCCTGACGCTGAACATCAAGAGCGCCAACTGACTATCCATTAGCCTGCTTCCACAGAGGCTCATGAAGCTGAAGACCTTCCAGCAGCTGATCCCACCGTTGCTGAAGACATTGGTCACCATGACCATGTTGAAGATGATGCACTTCTTCCTCAGATCGAGTACCAACAGGTATCATTGCCTGTGATTACGCACAGCGAACTCATCAGCATTGGTCGTCCTCTGACGCCAATTGCTCAGGATGCATCATGGGCTGATCACCCACAAGCACAAGAGGAAGATGACTTTGAGGCCCAGCCAACTCCAACTCCACATGCGTCTCCAGCGTTACGCAGACTTCGCAAAGGACCAAGGCCTCCAGTCTCCGAGTCTGAAGCTAAAGCTGCTGAAGACATTCCGGCTGCATCAGCCGATGAAGAAGAAACCCCAAGAGTTGCTACACCCCCGTCTCACCAAGAAGCTGTTCTCGAGGAGAACGTGACTTTGACCGACCCTCCAGCTCATCAAGTGGAGGTTGAGAATCTTGAGGCTGCCACCACCAACACCAATGAAGCCACTGACGTTGTCATGGCTGAAGCAAATGTGGAGCCTCCACCAACCCAAGAACCAGAAGTCAGCGAAGCCAATGAAGCTACTGCTTCTGTTCCTGCGCCTGCTACTGGTCCTCAGTTTGACTATCATGTTGAGCATAGGCCTCAGGTACAGAAGCCAATTCCAAGGTTGCCTAGGTTTCCAGGTCCTGCATCAGCACCTGGATCCTTCAATGTCAACGGCTTCAAAGCAGACAACACTTTCTTCAATAGCTCCAAGAACCCCTACTCAAGGGAAAGAATATCTTCTGATTGGTTCTGGAGCTATCCGCAGCGAAGCTATTACTCCTGCATTCTGTACAATCAAGGTCGCATCTTCCCACATAAGCGTCTTGACACCGAAGCAATAGCGAGTCTGCCCTGTCTGGAAGAAGCTCTGGATTGCTTCAAAGAGGTTGGATTGTTGCCATTTGTCACCGACCAAGAGCACTGGAATGAAGAGTTGTTGCTCCAATTCTATGCCACACTTCACATCCGTGGGTACAACAGAGATCCGAAGACTTGGGTCCTGGAGTGGATGACAGGAAATGTTCATCACGAAGCCAAAGCCTTTGATATCATTGAGCTCACTGGTCTGCCCACTCCTGGCGATCTCTACGAACCTGGCTGTCAGCTTCACAGTGAAGCTATGGAGAGCATCTTTCAGAAGCCTGAACCAAACATGAGTCAGATGCTCAGTATGATGAAGCCCTTGCCACAAGATGCTGCATATCCTAAGGAGTTCTTTGTTGAATACCTTGAGTATCTGCCAAGGACTATTATCACATCATAAGGCGAACTCTCTGGCCCATCAAAGGACATTCTCCACATGCCAAGCTGGAAGGTGCAATGAAGACTTTGGTCTTCTATATTCTTCATGGCAAATGTTTCAATGCACAGGACTTCTTCATCCGCCAACTTGCTGCATCAGGCTCTGATCTTTTTGGCTTGAAGTTCTACGCTCCATGGATAATGCGGCTGATTAAACTCCACTCCGCTATCTCATATCAGCCATCTGCTCGCAATCATCGGATCTTTCTGCCTGATGTGGATATGTCCGTTGAAGCCATTTATCCTGAGCCTGCCAAGGAGCCTCTTAGTCTTCAGAATGCGGAGCATCAAAGTTTCTCTCAGAACATTGAAGGAGTAGAAGCAGTCACCCGTGTTTATCCTCTGGCTGGAACTACACGTGCACCTCATCGTGCCCTTACTGAAGCCACCGAAAGCACTATTGCCCAACGACCCAAGAAGCGATCTCGTGTTCTCAATGACCGAGAGCTTCTGGTGGATCTTCATCAGAAACAGGATAGGCATCATGACTGGCTGAAGCACCAAATGCAAAGCCTCTTGGTGGATGTTAACCGCATTCGCAATCTTGCCACCAAGAATGCCTTTGTTGCCCATGAAACCTCTCGACGCACATGGAAAGGGCTGACGCTTATGTGCTCTGAAGATGATCTTCACAAGGATGGCTTCTCTAAATGCTTCAAGTTTGACTCCACACCTCCTCGAAGGGCAGTGCTGCGACGAACTCCATCTCTTGAAGACTCTGAGTTCTCTTCCTCTGCGGCAACTATGAATGCCAGAGCGATCGAGGACGAAGACGATGCTACTTCTCCGCCCCCTCCTTCAGCACGCTTCGACACTGCTCCAAGTTCTTTTGCACCGCCGAACACCACCGACGACCCTGCTGCTTCACCTACTCTTCATGGGAACGAGTAGATGCTCTATGTCTTCAAACCTTTTTGGTCCTTACTAACAAAAGGGGGAGAAGCATATGAGTATGATAGTCTTCAAGTGGGTCCACATGGGCGGTTGCTTTATATTTTTCCTAGTGTTTACAACTCTTGTTTTGATTCATTTGGTTCTTTGAGTTGTAACACTTAAACTCGATGGTCGTCTGCTACCTATTTGCCACCTTGTGATGCGATGATAAATTCTGCATGTGCGACGATAAATTCCGCACTTAGATCATTTTGCAGACATCCATTTTCCATTATGCATGTCATTATCTTCACATACCTTCACATGCATAATGAATTGTCATCATAAGTTGAAGAGGATCTCCACGAGTATAACCTGCCATGTGCATTTGCATTCCAAAAGCAAATTACTTATATGCACATCTTCAGGGGGAGCCCTTGCAACTTATGAAGACAATTCCTCATCCTTTACAATTTCACATATTATATTCCCCGTTGAAAACTTCAACTAGTTTGTCATCAATCACCAAAAAGGGGGAGATTGTAAGTGCATCTAGTGCCACCCCTAGTTCGTTTTGGAGTATTGACGACAAACCTAGTTGAGGGACTAATGTGTTTGTGAGAATTGTAGGATAACACAGGTAGAAGTCCCTCATTGATTCGGTTTTCCTACCAGAGATGACCCCTAAAAATGTATGAAGACATTGAAGTCAAAGGTGGTATGTGAAGATATTCACATTGAAGACTATGACAAGAGAAGACATCGCATGAAGCCTATGGAGCTCGAAGACTTAGATCTTTCGTAGTTCTTTTTCTTCTTTGTTGAGTCATAGGAACCACCGTACTGTTAAGTGGGGTCCAAGAGAACCAGTCAGAATGACTGAAGTGATGCTTAACCAAAACCTATGTCTTTGAGTGAAGACTATGAGAGCGAATCTTGTCCAGAGTCGGACAAGTCAGCTTTCCTTGTAGCCCAAGTAAAGTTGCTGTGTGTGTTTGCAATCTGACCGTTGGAACACGTGTCAGTTCCTTAGTGACCCAGGGTCATTTTGGACAAATCAGGTCGGGTTGCCTAGTGGCTATAAATAGCCCACCCCCTACAACCATAAACGGTTGGCTGCTCAGAGTTAAAGTACGGCTTTTGTCGTGTGAGAGTAACCCACCTCGAAGCCTTTGAAAGAGAATTCCTTGCGAGGATAAAGCCCTAACCACCCAGAGCCAAAGAGTGTTAGGCATCACTTAAGTCTTCCTGTCTGTGTGATCTGAAGACTTATTACACTTGAGGACCGTGAATCCTCCAGCCGGTTAGGCGTCACGTTCTGAGCATCCAAGAGTCATTGTGGATCGCCAGTGAACGAAGTCTGTGAAGGTTTGGTAGTCTACCTTGAAGACTTACCAGAGTGATTGGGCGTGGTCTGTGTGACCTTAGCTCAAGGGGAATACGGTGAGGACTGGGTGTCCTGAGCTGCGTGTTCAGGACTGGGTGTCCGGGACTGTGTGTCCTCAGGTTTAAATACCTAGCCGCCCTAACCAGACGTACAGTTGTCACAGCAACTGGAACTGGTCCAACAAATCATTGTCTTCAACGAGTCACTGGTTTCATCCTTCCCTTTACTTACTGTTGGTCCTTGTGAAGTCATCGTATGATTGCACTATCTTTTGTCTTCACTGAGTGACTGCTTGTTCTGATTGGCTTCTTAATATCTTCCTACCTGATCCTTACTACCTAGCTGCTATTAGTCATTGTGCTTTCACTTCATTGAATACTTGACTATGGTTTGCCTAGTGTAGTCTACCTTCCGCTGCATGGTAATAGGTTTATTTCTATCATTTGTCTTCAAAACTTTCATGTTTTGAAGACTTCATAAAAATCGCCTATTCACCCCCCCCCCTCTAGTCGATATAACGCACTTTCAGCTTGAATCCATTCAGGTTCCATGAAGGCTTCATCAACTTTCTTGGGTTCAGATATTGAGACGAATGCGAAGTGCCCACAGAAATTTGCTAGCTGTGTTGCCCTTGAACGAGTGAGTGGACCTGGTGCATTGATGCTATCAATTATTCTCTCAATTTGTACTTCATTTGCAACACGAGGATGAACAGGACGAAGATTTTGCTCTTGCTGATCATTGTCATCGTTAGAAGGATTGTTTTCAGGCTGAGCATTGTCTTCAGGTTGATCAGGTGCAGAGATGATGAGTTCCTCTTCAGGCTGAGCTTCAGACGGTATGATTTCTCCAGTTCCCATGAGTTTGATGGTTTCACTGGATGGTGCTTCATCTAGCACATTTGGCAGGTGCTCTCTTTGCGAGCCGTTAGTCTCATCGAACCGCACATCCACAGTTTCAACCACTTTATAGTGAAAGAGGTTGAAGACTCTGTAGGAGTGCGAATCCTTTCCATATCCAAGCATAAAACCTTCATGTGCTTTTGGTGCAAATTTTGAAGTGTGATGTGGATCCTTGATCCAGCACCTGGCACCAAATACTCTGAAGTAACTGACATTTGGCTTCTTGCCAGTAAGGAGCTCATAGGATGTCTTGTTCAAAAGCTTGTGAAGATAAACACGGTTGATGATATGGCATGCAGTATCAATGGCTTCAGGCCAGAACTTCCTTGTAGTCTTGTATTCATCGAGCATCGTCCGGGCCATCTCAATAAGTGTTCTGTTCTTGCGTTCTATGACGCCATTCTGCTGCGGCGTGTACGGAGCTGAGAATTCATGAGTGATGCCCAAAGTATCAAGATAAGTGTCTAGGCCAGTGTTCTTGAATTCAGTGCCATTGTCACTTCTGATGTGCTTGATCTTGACGCCATAGTTGTTCATGGCTCGATTGGCGAAGCGTCTTAAGACATTCTGCACTTCAGTCTTGTAGAGGATTATATGCACCCAAGTATATCTTGAATAATCATCAACAATGACAAAGCCATAGAGACAAGCAGTAGTAGTAAGAGTTGAGTAGTGAGTGGGACCGAAAAGGTCCATGTGGAGCAGTTCGAAAGGTTGAGTCGTTGTCATGATTGTCTTCGAGGGATGCTTGGCCCTCGTTATCTTTCCTGCTTCACAGGCACCGCATAAGTGATCCTTCTTGAACTTGACGCCCCCGATGCCTATGACATGCTTCTTCTTTGCAAGAGTGTGTAAGTTCCTCATGCCAGCGTGCCCTAGCCTTCGATGCCAGAGCCAGCATTCAGAAGCTTCTGCCAGAAGACATACGGCAAGTTGTGGTCCTGATGAGAAATCTACCACGTACAAATAATCTTTCCAATACCCTTCAAAGACTAAAGACTTGTCAGATTCCATTAGAACAAGGCAACGATATTTTCCAAATATCACAATCATGTTTAAATCGCAAAGCATTGAGACAGACATTAAGTTGAAACCAAGGGATTCAACAAGCATCACTTTATCCATGTGTTGATCCCTTGAGATTGCAACTCTACCTAGACCCAATACCTTGCTTTTACTAGTATCAGCAAATGTGATGTGACTCTTGTCAGATGGACGTAAAGTTGAGTCCATGAGAAGACTTCGCTTGCCAGTCATGTGATTAGTACATCCACTATCAATAATCCATTCTGAAGCAGCAGGTGTCATACCCTACAGTGCAGTTAGGGGGATAGGCTTCACGAAGAGAATTGTGAAGCATAAACATTTGACGGGCAAGTGGATTATGAAAGCCTAGATCGAGGTTAGGACTGATAGGGCAAGTAGCAAGCAACTCGGGAACAAAATACATAATAAGACCATTTGGGCATTTGATCTTGCGCCCTACAAGATGTTTAAGGTCCCCAGCAATAGCTTCAGACGAATTTGATTTTCGGCTGGAGACCCTTCCCTGCAAAAGAGAGTTAAGCTTTCTTACCCACCCACATCTTCAAGGGTGGCTTCGAAGCAATGAGTCTAAGTGCAGCATCTGAGAACTTTGGCTTTGGAGCCCTAGCAAAAAGTCTTGCAAGTGGACAATAGTACTCATAGGAATAAGCAGAGTAGTTATTGGTATTATGAACATGGCGGTTTAATGAAACGCGCTCATATTCATAGGCCTGAGTATGGTTTCCCTGCAAAACATTTGCATTAGTGCGACTCAGGTGATGCCTTTGTCTGTATGAATTCTTTGGACCATATGAAGCCTGTGGTCTGGGGTTTGTCTTCTTCACTTGTGGTGTCATGACGACATTCATAGGAAGATTCTCCAACAACCTTTTCGGCACCCAGACTTTCTTCATAGGTGGCCCATTCCTGCAGTTAGTACCAATATACCTGGCAAACACTTCACCATTCTGATTCTTAAACAGTTTATAGTTTGCATCAAGGATTCAACAATAACAATGGGATTAGCACAAGTGAAGCCAGACAGGGTGGATGGATCCACTGAAGGTTCCTTTGCAGCAACCCATGTGGTTTTGGGGTACTGCTCAGGCTTCCAGTAAGAGCCATCAGCATTCATTTTCCTTTTGAACCCAAGACCCTCTTTCCTAGGGTTTCGGTTCAGGATCTGCCTTTTGAGGACATCACAGTGTCTGATGCCCTTTGAGACTTTTGTACATTCCTGTTTCAAGCAATGTCTTCAACCTAGCATTTTCATCAACAATAGAAGTGGTATCCTCAGCAGAGGGGTTAGTTACCACATCAAAAGTTGAAGCAGTAGTAGAACATCCAGCAACAGAAGTAGCGTTGTCACGCTCAATGCATTTAAGACATGGTGGTTCAAATCCTTCCTGAGCAGAACTGATCTGTTTGGCACGAAGTGACTCGTTTTCCTTTTGAAGATCTTCATGAGCCGCTCTCAATTTCTCAAGATCTTGCTTCCTTTCAAGATAATCATAGGAAAGATTTTCATGAGTTGTTGAGAGCGTTTCATGATGACTTTCAAGTTCCTCATACTTAACATGAAGATTTTTTATGTCTTCAATTAAGGACTGAGATCGAGTCATTTCAGCGTCTAACAGGTCATCGCTTTTGTCTAGCAGTTTTTGAATATGTTCCATAGCTTTATGTTGTTCAGTTGCAATTTTAGCAAGTGTTTTGTAGCTGGGTTTGGAACCACAATCAGAGTCATCTTCACTGGATGTTTGATAGTGAGTAGTGTGTGTGTTTACCTTGGCACCACGTGCCATGAAGCAGTAGGTGGGAGCGGAGTAGTCCTTGTCATTTGCATCGTCGTCGGTGATGAAGCCATTGTCTTCAGTGTTGAATATGGACTTGGCAAAGTATGTTGTAGCCAGACTTGCAACGCCAGAATCGGACTCCTCCTCAGACTCCACCTCCGCCTCCTCAGAAGCAGACTCCTCCTCTGAATCCATTTCCTTGCCAACGAACGCACGAGCCTTGCCAGATGAGATCTTCTTGTGTGATGAAGACTTTGAGGAAGACTTGGAAGAAGACTTTGAGTATTTCTTCTTCTTCTTGTCGTCAGAATCATACTCCTTGCTCTTCTTCTTCTTGTTCTCATTGTCCCACTGTGGACACTCAGAGATGTAGTGGCCAGGTTTCTTGCACTTGTGGCATGTTCTCTTCTTGTAGTCATGAGCAGAAGCTTGATCATGAAGACTTTCTGAAGCCTTTCTTCTTGGTGAATTTTTGGAACTTCTTCACAAGCATAGCAAGCTCCTTTCCAATGTCTTCAGGATCATCAGAACTGCAGTCAGATTCTTCTTCAGATGAGAAGACAGCCTTTGCCTTCAAGGCACGAGTTCGCCCATAGTTGGGACCGTAGATGTCTCTTTTCTCAGAAAGCTGAAACTCATGTGTGTTGAGCCTTTCAAGTATGTCAGACGGATCGAGTGTCTTGAAGTCAGGACATTCTTGAATCATCAGGGCTAGGGTGTCAAACAAGCTGTCAAGTGATCTCATAAGTGTCTTGACGACTTCATGCTTGGTGATCTCAGTAGCGCTGAGGGCTTGAAGCTCATTTGTGATGTCAGTGAGTCGATCAAACGTGAGATGGACATTCTCATTGTCGTTTCTCTTGAAGCGGTTGAAGAGGTTGCGAAGGACACTGATTCTTTGATCTCTCTGGGTTGAGACGCCTTCGTTGACCTTGGGAAGCCAGTCCCAGACTAGCTTAGATGTTTCCAGAGCACTCACACGGCCATACTGCCCTTTTGAAAGGATCGATATGGTTGACTAGAGGGGGGGTGAATAGGCAACTAACAATTTTTAGCTTTTCTTTAGCAATTTAAACTTTGCATCAAAGTAGGTTGTCTAGATATGCAACTAGATGAGCAACCTATATGATGCAACACGAATAGGAACACAAGCAAGCAAGATATATGAAACAAATAAGCTACACAAGTAAAGGCACGAGATAACCAAGAGTGGAGACGGTGGAGACGAGGATGTGTTGCCGAAGTTCCTTCCCTTTGAGAGGAAGTACGTCTCCGTTGGAGCGGTGTGGAGGCACAATGCTCCCCAAGAAGCCACTAGGGCCACCGTAATCTCCTCACGCCCTCACACAATGCGAGATGCCGTGATTCCACTATTGGTGCCCTTGGAGGCGGCGACCGAACCTTTACAAACGAGGTTGGGGCAATCTCCACAACTCAATTGGAGGCTCCCAACGACACCACGAAGCTTCACCACAATGGACTATGGCTTCGCGGTGACCTCAACCGTCTAGGATGCTCAAACACCCAAGAGTAACAAGATCCGCAAGGGATTAGTAGGGGGAATCAAATATCTCTTGGCGGA
This sequence comes from Triticum urartu, assembly GCF_056163025.1. Lineage (NCBI taxonomy): Eukaryota > Viridiplantae > Streptophyta > Magnoliopsida > Poales > Poaceae > Triticum > Triticum urartu. Next base: position 444,184,647 of record NC_141879.1, on the reverse strand, counting down.
AGTGTAGATCGGGGCCTTCTCAACCACTCCCGAGCAAATCAACAAGTTTGGTTGGCTAGGGAGTGAGATCGGGCGAAAATGGAGCTTGGAGCAATAATGGAGCTTTAATGGTGGAAGAGGTGAGTCAACGGGGAAGAAGGAGACCCTTTATATAGTGTGTGGAAAAGATCCAACCGTTACCCACCAACCAGCCCGCGGCCAGCGGTACTACCGCACCTGGCCAGCGGTACTACTGCAAGGCCGCGCGGTACTACTGCTTGCAACCAAGCGGTACTACCGCACGGCAGTGCGGTACAACCGTACCGTCCCATGGTACTGCCGCGACCCCAGCACAGAAACAGACGCAAGCTGGGGGCGGTACTTCCGCACGCGCGGTACTACCGCGCCCCCCATGCGGTACTACCGCAAGGCAAAAGTCCCAGCCAGGGGGAAGGGGAACTTCCGTGCCTACTTCCGCAAATAAATGGAAGTAGCAAAAACCCGACACAGTAGTACTGCCGAGGGGCGGTACTACTGCCTGACCGCATAGCGCGGTACTACCGCACGGCGAAAGCGGTACTACCGCGGCAGGTGCGGATGTAAAAAATTACATCCGCTCCTACTACCGCAAGGGGGCGGCACTAGCCTGGTGGGCAGCGGTAGTGCGGCTCCAAGTGAACGGTACTACCGTGAGCACCAGCGGTACTACCGCGCCATGGTGCGGTACTACCGTTGATCCAGGAGCAGTACTACCGCAACCACAACAGCAGCCAGTCAAAGGAGGCAGGAAAAACGGAGGAAGCTCCAAGGAAGGAGGGAATAAAAGGAGACGTGTACGTGATGATTCCACCCAAACCTTTCCAACGCGGATCCCCTCTTAATAGTACGGCTTTTCTACGACTCAAATCCACCAAAAAGAAACGTAGAAAAGACGCCATCTTCGTCAGTCTTCGAGGGACACCCAATCGTCTTGTGCCTAGCAAAGAAGTGTCTGGAAAACTCATGGCACACGATTAGTCCGCAAATGCGTTGTCATCAATCACCAAAACACTTAGGGATAAATATGTCCTTACAATCTCCCCCTTTTTGGTGGATTGATGACAAAACGGGATTTGCACAAGGAAAAATACTATTAAGTAAAAGCAAACCCCTCCTCTCTATAATATAGACGGGCTCCCCCTAAATGTGTGCCACCTAGATGAGCACGAATACTAGGAACAGAGCTCCCCCTATATTATAGAGACAAGGCAAATTTATCACTAGACAAGATAGTACGGACATAAGATAACTAAGATAGATAGAGTGCATATGTCTTACACCATATGGAGGATAGGTCGAAGGCACAAACCGAACAAAAGCAAATGAGGTCCAAACGACAAAGCAAACAAACACACCAAGCACGACACAACGCAAATCCCTACACTCTCTCCCCCTTTGGCATCGAGACACCAAAAAGGCAGAGAGGACACCTACACACACGGGGTGGCTCAGGAAGAGAAGTCGTCCCACTGCTCCTCGTGCTCCTCGTCAGACTTAGCGGCGGGGATAGTCTCCTCGATGTCATCCTCTGAACTGGTCCACTTGTAGCCCTGCTTTGACATCCAGGCAGCCTCAGGTGTGATGATGTCCTCAGACCCGCCAGACACATCCTCTCCAAAGAGCCTCATCATCTTCTTGTCACGGCGGCGACTCTCCTTGTCAGTCACGTGAGCCCTGTACTGTCCCTTCGTCTGCATGCAGAAGAGAGTCTTCATCTTGTCCTTCAGCTTCTTGGCCCATGACGGCTCAGAGGAAGAAGTGGTGGACCTAGTAGCACGGTCCTCAGCAGCAGTCTCAGCAGCAGCAGCCTCCCCCTCACCAGCAGCCCTCCTAGCAAAAGATGCCTCAGCACGGGTAGTGGTGTTGGCCCAGTTGGGCTTGACGCGGAGGCTGATGGACTCATGGAGAATCCAGTCTGGAGCAAGGAACTCATCACCTGGATACGTCTTCTCCCAAGTGGTGGAGAGCAGCAGAAACAGGTACGGTCCATAGATAGGTACCTTGCGAGTGAACACCGCAAACCGAAGCTCACACCACATGATGTGTGAGACATCAAGTGGCTGAGTCTGAGAAGTACGTGCCTCTGCACACAAGAGCAACATGTCCACTAGATATGCATGAACCTTGTCCTTGTCGCCAATGCGTGGGAACAGAGTGTTGCGGACTACTCCACCAAACTGCTCCACCAAGTCCAGAGCCTCTCCAAAATAGTCACGAAACTTGTCTTTCCGCAGGTGATGCTTGTCTATCCACTTGACATGCACGAAGGTATTCTGCTTGTTCTTGATCACATCCACATAGATGAGAGCCTGTTGCTTGGTCCAGAACAACTCGGTGCCTCTGAGGATAGCCCAAGGATTCACATAGGGATTGATTTTCCGGCGCTCAACATACTCAGTGGTTGAAATCTCATCCATGCCCTTAGCTGGTTCCTTTTGCTTGCTGGCAGTGGTCTTGACATTGTGCTTGGGGGGATTGGAGCCCTCTGGGGCTTCATCTTGGGGGTTGCGCAGACGCTTGGAGCCAGTGTCACGACTGGGATTGGAACGGCGAGAGCCACCACCTGAGACACAGAACGCAAAAACACCCACAACAGCCAAGAGAGATTAATGCAAAGACCACAACAAAGCAAGTGAAACAAGTAGAAAGCACACATGATAAATGCCTAGAGAGAGATTTGATCCCTACGGTAGTACTGCCAAGAGCTGCGGAGCTAAGAGAGTAGTACGGCTCTTAGACGCGGTAGTACCGTGCAAGATCACGGTAGTACCGAGTGTAGGAGCGGTAGTACGACCTTAGCGCCACGGCCGGCGCGGTAGTATCGCGTCTGCGGAGCGGTAGTACCGCACGGTACGGTAGTACCGCACCTGACGGGCGGTAGTACCACAAGAGCGGTAGTACCGCACATCGGGCACGGTAGTACCGCACCGCGTCAGATCTGAACTGGTTCAAATCTGAGAAAGCCCATGAAACCACGGCGGTACTACGGTTGGACAAAGCTACCACAAGACAGCATATCAAGTATGTTTCCTATGCATCACGACTCTCCTACATCCTACTCTTGCATAGATTTGGCCTAAAATCTCAAGAACGACAAGTTTCTCCCCAAAAGCCTAGAAGCAAGAGAACAGCCAAGAAAAAGAGGGATTTGGGGAAAAACCTTGGTCCATGGCAAGAGGAAGTGGTGGGGAACGATCCCACCGGTCGGAATCCGAGGAGAGTGGCCGGAGACGGAGATCCGGCGAGGGCCTCCGGTGCCGTTCTTGAGAGGGAGAGACGTGGAGAGAGAGACAATGAATGGGTATGGGGAGTTGGAACTCCCCTGCCCGAGTCATAACCCCCACGCGCCCTTGATGGCGCGGTAGTACCGTGCCCGGACACGGTAGTACCGCACGGTGCGGTACTTCCGAAGTACCGCACCAGAGCGGTAGTACCATGCTGTGGCGCGGTAGTACCGTGCCTCCCAAAGCGGTAGTACCGCGCCCAGACGCGGTAGTACCGTGGGCTCAAGAAGATGCACGTTTCGAGCGCGAAAAACTAGATCTTTGCACAAACCACTCCGAGCCAACACGACACCACAAGACCACGCAACACACAAAACCAGAAAGGCACACGACAAACGAACCAACCACGAGACACCACCTCTCCAAAAGAGAGGGCGGTGGCCGTAGCCACCTATGTTTGAGTCAATTGGTATGGCACCGCGAAGAATTATCCTTGGGTCCATGACCAAAACTCATCTTTGAAGCACAAGTACCATCAAACATGGCTAATGTGAAAGACTTGATTGATTTATGCATAATGGGGGGAGGGAGAGTTCATTGAGAGAACATCACTCCCCCTATGTCCATGCCTACATCTAAATAGGACAACACATTGAGTATGGTGGGGTGTGCAAGGGTTCAAGCAACATTGCTCGAATCGATGATATTTAGCTCATGCCTTAACTCACGAAATCTTGCTTCATCCAAGGGCTTCGTGAAGATATCTGCAAGGTTATCATGAGTGTTGACGTAGTTGAGCTCGATCTCTCCTTGCCTAATGTGATCCCGGATGAAGTGATACCGGATCTCAATATGCTTCGTCTTGAAGTGTTGCACTGGGTTGAGAGAGATCTTGATGGCACTTTCATTGTCACACCAAAGAGGCACTTTGTCATAAGTGACACCACAATCCTTTAAAGTTTGCCTCATCCATAAGAGTTGTGCACAACAACTACCGGCCGCCACATACTCCGCTTTGGTGGACGAGAGAGACACACAACTTTGCTTTTTGGAAGACCAACTTACCAAAGAGCAACCAAGGAATTGGCACCCTCCGGAAGTGGACTTCCTATCCACTTTGTCTCCCGCCCAATCGGAATCCGAGTACCCTACAAGCTTGAAGTTGATCCTCTTGGGTACTATAAGCCAAAGTTTGGGGTATGAGCCAAATATCGAAAGATTCGTTTGACCGCCACATAGTGACTTTCCTTAGGTGCGGCTTGAAACCATGCACAAATTCCCACACTCAACATGATGTCCGGTCTAGATGCACAAAGGTAAAGGAAGGATCCAATCATGGAACGATATACCTTTTGATCCACCACTTTACCATTGAGATCTAAATCAAGTTGGCACTTGGTGGGCATTGGAGTGGAAGCCGGCTTGACATCACTTAGCTTGAATCTCTTGAGCATGTCTTGAGTGTATTTGGATTGATTGATGAAGGTTCCTTCTCTTCTTTGTTTCACTTCGAACCCTAGAAAGAACTTCAACTCTCCCATGGAGGACATCTCGAACTTTGATGTCATGAGAGCGGCAAATTCCTCATTGAAAGCTTTGTTAGGAGAACCAAAGATAATATTATCAACATATAATTGGAACACAAACAACTCCCCTTTGACCTTCTTAGTAAAAAGAGTGGGTTCAATTAGCCCAACTTCAAAACCACGGTCTTGTAACAACTCGGTAAGGTGGTCATACCACGCATGTGGGGCTTGTTTAAGGCCATAGAGTGCCTTATCGAGTTGATACACATGATCGGGAAAGTAGGGATCCTCGAACCCGGGGGGTTGCTTGACGTAAACCAATTCATTAACGGGACCATTAAGAAAATCACTCTTCACATCCATTTGTTGTAACTTAAAGTTATGATGAGAAGCATATGCAATCAACATGCGAATGGATTCAAGACGAGCAATGGGAGCAAAGGTTTCACCGTAGTCGATACCCTCGACTTGGGAGTAGCCTTGTGCTACCAAACGAGCCTTGTTGCGAATGATAATCCCATGGGCATCTTGCTTGTTCTTGAATATCCACTTGGTTCCAATGACATTGTGGTTCCCCGTTGGCCTTGGCACCAATCTCCACACTTTGTTGCGCTCGAAGTTGTTGAGTTCTTCGTGCATGGCATTGAGCCAATCCGGATCTTCTAGCGCCTCATAGACCTTGTGGGGTTCCACACAAGAGACAAACGCGTGATGCTCACAATAATTTGCTAATTGTCTACGAGTGCTTACCCCCTTTCTTAAGCTTCCAAGCACATTCGTCATGAGATGATCCTTGGTGGAGAGCTTGGAAGCAACCTTGGCAGCACGACGCTCTAATTCCTCCTCGGTGGTGAGTTGAGGAGCGGTTACTTGATCATCTTGAGCGCCGTCATGAACTTGTTCTTGATCTTGAACTTGCTCGGGGGAGAGAACTTGACCTTGGGCATCACTTGGTGTGTCCACACCGTCTTGAGTATGATCTTGCCCTTGGTCTTGTTCATGATGTTGAGGGCCTTCACTTTGTTCTTCGGAAGCGTGTGGGCCTTGGGTTGGTGATGGCTCCACTTGAGTGGAGCATTGTCCTTCTCCTTCGGCCACAAAGGGTTCCTCAATGGGTAGGATGAAACCAACACCCATTCTTCTTATGGCTTGAGGAGGAATTTCATCACCTACATCACAAGTGCCACTTTGCTCCACTTGGGAGCCGTTATTCTCATCAAACTCCACGTTACACGTCTCCTCAATAAGTCCCGTGGATTTATTGAGGACACGGTAAGCATGAGAGTTTGTAGCATAACCAACAAATATGCCCTCATAAGCTCTAGCCTCAAATTTAGACAACCAAACACCTTTCTTGAGAATGAAACACTTACACCCGAATACCCAGAAGTACTTGAGGTTGGGCTTGTTACTGGTGAGTATTTCATATGGAGTCTTGTTCAAGCCCTTGCAGAGGTAGAGCCGATTTGATGCATGACACACGGTGTTGATGGCTTCGGCCCAAAAGTTGTACGGAGACTTGAACTCTGCCATCATGGTCCTTGCCGCATCCATCAACGTCCGGTTCTTCCTCTCCGCAACACCGTTTTGTTGAGGGGTGTAGGGTGCGGAATATTGATGCTTGATTCCCTCGTCACTAAGAAACTCATCCAAGGTGTAGTTCTTGAACTCGGTGCCGTTGTCACTTCTTATTGTCAATATCTTTGCATTGTGTTGACGTTGTGCTTCATTTGCAAAGTCAACGATGGTTTGTTGGGTCTCGCTCTTCCTCTTGGAGAAATACACCCATGTGTGCCTTGAGTAGTCATCCACAATCACCAAGCAATACTTCCTACCTCCAAGACTATCGAAGGATGGAGGCCCAAAGAGATCCATGTGAAGGAGCTCCAAAGGCCTCTTTGAATAAATGATAGTCGTGGGAGGGTGAGCCTTCTCATGTAGCTTTCCTTCGATACAGGCACTACAAGCACGATCTTTAGCAAAACTAACATTCGTTAGTCCACGGACATGGTCCCCCTTGAGGAGACTTTGCAAAGATCGCATATTGACATGGGCTAAACGGCGATGCCAAAGCCATCCCACATCAACTTTAGCCATTAGGCATGTCGCGGTCTTAGTGGGTCGCTCCGAAAAGTTAATCACATATAGACCGTTCTCGACATGCCCAACAAAGGCTACTTTAAGAGTCTTGCTCCACAAGAGGGCCACGGTATCGATATCAAAGAAAGTGGCAGAGCCCATGATAGCAAGTTGACGAACGGAAAGTAAATTGTATGCAAGGGACTCAACAAGCATGACCTTCTCGATCGTGAGATCATGAGAGATGACCACCTTGCCAAGTCCCAATACCTTAGAAGATGAGGCGTCACCCCACTCGACATTGGTGGGCATAGATGGATCCTTGTGCACGTCCACCACCAAGTCCTTGCTTCCGGTCATATGATTTGTAGCTCCGCTATCGAGCAACCATGATCCCCCACCGGAAGCAAACACCTACAAGAGATCAATGCTTGGTTTTAGGTACCCATTTTGTAATGGGTCCTTTGATGTTAGAAACAAGGGTTTTTGGAATCCAAATAGACCATTCAATGTATTCATGAAGAGAACCAACAAATTTGGCATAAACATGCCCATCACTAGCACGGCATAACACATAAGAAGGATTAAAATCGCCGGCTTTGTTGAGAGGGATGGCATTGCCCTTCTTGACATTGTTCTTCTTCTTCTCCTCAGGGGCACTCTATCCCTCCCTCACAAAGGTTTGCATGAGGGGAGGAGGTCGTTTGGTCTTGTCATTCTTCTTCTTGTTCTTGGAGTCGGGCACGTACCCAACCCCTTCCTTGGCCACACCTCCCTTTTGGTTGATCAAGAGATCGTTGAGGTTCTTCTTGCCTTGTATGCAAGTCGCAAGACCTCTCTCAAGTTGCTCCTTCAACTTCGCATTTTCCTCAACAAGATGTATATGCTCACAACACGGGTTAGTAGCATTTTCATTATCAATTAAAACCATATGAGGAAAAGTTGCTTTCTCCTTAGTTAGCTTCACTTGGAGTTGATCATGAGACTCCTTGAGACTAGCGTGAATACCCTTCAAGGCCTTGTGGGCCTTGTCAAGTATATCAAACTCCTCTTTGAGTCTAGCAAGATCAACCCCGAGTTTGGCCTTCTCGGAATTTAGCACACGAGAAACAATGAGGGCATGATCATAATCTTTCTTTAACTTAGCATGATCAACGTTGTGTGACTCCTCAAGAGCCAAACGAAGACCACGCTTCCTCAAGAGCATTGGAAAGATCCGAAATCTCATCGGCATAGTCACGACTATGCCCTTCCATCTTAGAGATGGTGTCTTCGTGAGCCTCGATCATGTCATTGGCCTCCCCCAGTTGTTCCAAGAGAGCAACAAAGTGCTTCTTGGATTTTCCCTTGAGTTTGCCCATAAAGGCCTCAAACTCGTTAGCCTCCACATTAGCTCCCTCAGGTTCATTAATGCTATCCATTGGGGAAGGATGATTAATGATGGTAGTTTTGATGTTGGAGGTTACCTTGTTGGTGGCTTTAGCCATGAGGCACTTGGCGGTGATGCTCTCGTTGGGTGAGTCGAAGAGAGACACCCGTGACGTTGTTGCAATGGCAACGGAGGCCATGGCAACCGACTCATCATCTTCATCATCATCATCATCCTCATTATACTCTTCTTGCACAACCAAAGCCTTGGGAGGAGTCTTCTTGGTGAAGTTGTTCTTGTTGGGGAACGACTTGGCCTTGTCCTTTCGGGTGAGTTTGCCACCATTTTCTTCCCTCTTCTCATACGGGCATTCCGCAACGAAATGACTCACGTTGCCGCAATTGTAGCACGTCCTTACACGTTGCTTGCCCCTTGTGCCACTCGAGTTGTTTTTGCTAAGATTGGGCCTCGAGTTTTTCTTGCTCCAAAATTGCCTTGAAGCAAGTGCCATGTGTTCATGATATGCATACTTCGTATCTTCGGGGTTGCTCTCCTCTTCTTCCTCTTCTTCTTCTTCCACGGTGAGCTTGGCCTTCAATGCAAGGTTAGACTTCTTTGCCCGTTGAGAACAGAGCACCGCATTGTTGGCAGTCTTGTCCAAAATGTTCATGGCCACAAACTCATCCAACACTTCGCTTGAGGTCAAAGTGTGGAAGTCCGGTCTTTGACGAATGATGGAAGACATGGCCTTGTGGTAGGGCATCATTGCCTTGAGGAATTTGCGCTTGATCCAATTGTCATCCGTGTCCTTGCTCCCGTGATCTCGTAGTGAGACCGCGAGTTTGGTTACTCTCCGATAAAGCTCACGAGGTTCTTCATCTTCCTTCATTGCAAACTCATCGGCCTCATCTTGTACCACTTCATAGTTGGAGCGTTGAATGCTTGCGCTTCCCCGGTAGAGAGACACGACACAATGCCATGCATCTTTGGCCAAGGCGAAGGGACGAAGATGAGGTAGGTCTTCGGGTGGAATTGCATCTTGAATGATGAAGAGAGCATTCTCATTGAATTGATTGTCCGCGGCTTCTCGAGGAGTGAAGTTGCTTGGATCATGTGGATAGAAACCTTCTTCAATGATTCTCCAAAGGTTAGTGTTCACATGATTTAAATGACGTTTAAAGCGGTAAACCCAAGAATCAAAATCCTCATTTTTCACAATCTTAGGGGGAGGACCGGCATGATTCAAATGAGTGGAAGGAACCGGTCCACCATAAACAAGTGGTGGTTCCACATGGGCAAAGATGCCGGTGCCATTCTTGCCACTAGAAGAAGGAGCCTTTTCACTACTAGCTTCCCCCTTGTCGGAGATAGCATTCGACACCTTGATGGCGGGATCACCCAGTTTCAACTGTGCGGTGGATAGTTTAAGCCCCTCAAGAAATTTAGTAAACATGCTTTCAACTTCGGTCGTCATGGAGGTTTTCAATGTCTCCAAGGCCACATTGAACTCCTCACGAGAGACCGAAGTTCCCCCATCGCCCGTAGACGAGATAGGATTCACACCGGAGTGTTCCTCCGCACCGTCTACGGTATCAACCATACTCTTTGGACGGTAAAGTCCTTAATAAAGAGACGAGGCTCTGATACCAATTGAAAGGATCGATATGGTTGACTAGAGGGGGGGTGAATAGGCAACTAACAATTTTTAGCTTTTCTTTAGCAATTTAAACTTTGCATCAAAGTAGGTTGTCTAGATATGCAACTAGATGAGCAACCTATATGATGCAACACGAATAGGAACACAAGCAAGCAAGATATATGAAACAAATAAGCTACACAAGTAAAGGCACGAGATAATCAAGAGTGGAGACGGTGGAGACGAGGATGTGTTGCCGAAGTTCCTTCCCTTTGAGAGGAAGTACGTCTCCGTTGGAGCGGTGTGGAGGCACAATGCTCCCCAAGAAGCCACTAGGGCCACCGTAATCTCCTCACGCCCTCACACAATGCGAGATGCCATGATTCCACTATTGGTGCCCTTGGAGGCGGCGACCGAACCTTTACAAACGAGGTTGGGGCAATCTCCACAACTCAATTGGAGGCTCCCAACGACACCACGAAGCTTCACCACAATGGACTATGGCTTCGCGGTGACCTCAACCGTCTAGGATGCTCAAACACCCAAGAGTAACAAGATCCGCAAGGGATTAGTAGGGGGAATCAAATATCTCTTGGTGGAAGTGTAGATCGGGGCCTTCTCAACCACTCCCGAGCAAATCAACAAGTTTGGTTGGCTAGGGAGTGAGATCGGGCGAAAAATGGAGCTTGGAGCAATAATGGAGCTTTAATGGTGGAAGAGGTGAGTCAACGGGGAAGAAGGAGACCCTTTATATAGTGTGTGGAAAAGATCTAACCGTTACCCACCAACCAGCCCGCGGCCAGCGGTACTACCGCGCCTGGCCAGCGGTACTACCGCAAGGCCGCGCGGTACTACTGCTTTCAACCAAGCGGTACTACCGCACGGCAGTGCGGTACAACCGTACCGTCCCACGGTACTGCCGCGACCCCAACACAGAAACAGACACAAGCTGGGGGCGGTACTTCCGCACGCGCGGTACTACCGCGCCCCCCATGCGGTACTACCGCAAGGCAAAAGTCCCAGCCAGGGGGAAGGGGAACTTCCGTGCCTACTTCCGCAAATAAACGGAAGTAGCAAAAACCCGACACAGTAGTACTGCCGAGGGGCGGTACTACTGCCTGACCGCATAGCGCGGTACTACCGCACGGCGAAAGCGGTACTACCACGGCAGGTGCGGATGTAAAAAATTACATCCGCTCCTACTACCGCAAGGGGGCGGCACTAGCCTGGTGGGCAGCGGTAGTGCGGCTCTAGGAGAGCGGTACTACCGTGAGCACCAGCGGTACTACCGTGCCACGGCGCGGTACTACCGTTGATCCAGGAGCAGTACTACCGCAATCACAACAACAGCCAGTCAAAGAAGGCAGGAAAAACGAAGGAAGCTCCAAGGAAGACGAAGGGGATAAAAGGAGACGTGTACGTGATGATTCCACCCAAACCTTTCCAACACGGACCCCCTCTTAATAGTACGGCTTTCCTACGACTCAAATCCACCAAAAAGAAACGTAGAAAAGACGTCGTCTTCATCAGTCTTCGAGGGGCACCCAATCGTCTTGTGCCTAGCAAAGAAGTGTCTGGAAAACTCATGGCACACGATTAGTCCACAAATGCGTTGTCATCAATCACCAAAACACTTAGGGATAAATATGTCCTTACACCTTTGGTCAGATGACCACATATGATGTTCTTGGCAGTGGAGTCCAGTTGAACGAACTTCTTGACATCAGTAGCGGTGACACCTTCACTAGCCTTGGGGACACCATTCTTGACGACATACCAGAGGTCGACATCAATGGCTTCAAGATGCATGCGCATCTTATTCTTCCAGTAGGGATATTCAGTTCCATCGAAGACTGGGCACGCAGCGGAGACTTTGATTATCCCTGCAGTCAACATAGCTAAAACTCTAGGTGGTTAAACCAAATCACACAGAACAAGGAAGTACCTTGCTCTGATACCAATTGAAAGTGCTAGTGATCGACTAGAGGGGGGTGAATAGGCGATTTTTATGAAAGTCTTCAAAACATGGAAGTTTGGAAGACAAACGATAGAAATAAACCTATTACCATGCAACGGAAGGTAGACTACACTAAGCAAGCCATAGTCAAGTATTCAATGAAGTGAAAGCACAACGACTAATAGCAGCTAGGCAATATAGATCAGGTAGGAAGATAATATGAAGCCAATCAGAACAAGCAGTCACTCAGTGAAGACAAAGGATAATGCAAACAAGCAATGACTTCACAAGGACCAACTATAAATAAAGAGATGGGAAGGATAGAACCAGTGACTCGTTGAAGACAATGATTTGTTGGACCAGTTCCAGTTGCTGTGACAACTGTACGTCTGGTTAGGGAGGCTGAGATTCAACTCAGAAGACTGTGTCTTCACCTTATTCCCCTTGAGTTAAGGACACCCGGTCCTCGCCCAATCACTCTGGTAAGTCTTCAAGGTAGACTTACAAACCTTCACAGACTTCATTCACCGGCAATCCACAGTGACTCTTGGATGCTCAGAACATGACGCCTAACTGGCTGGAGGATTCACAGTCCTCAAGTGTAATAAGTCTTCAGATCACACAGACAGGAAGACTTAAGTGATGCCTAACACTCTTTGGCTCTGGGTGTTTAGGGCTTTGTCCTCGCAAGGAATTCTCTCTCAAAGGCTTCTAGGTGGGTTGCTCTCAAACGACAAAAGCCGTACACTAACTCTGAGAAGCCAACCGTTTATGGTTGTAGGGGGTGGGCTATTTATAGCCACTAGGCAACCCGACCTGATTTGTCCGAAATGACCCTGGGTCACTAAGGAACTGACACGTGTTCCAACGGTCAGATTTCAAACACACACGACAACTTTACTTGGGCTACAAGCAAAGCTGACTTATCCAACTCTGAATAAGATTTGCTCTCATAGTCTTCACTCGAAGACATAGGATTTTGGTTAAGCATCACTTCAGTCATTCTGACTGGTTCTCTTGGACCCCACTTAACAGTACGGTGGTTCCTATGACTCAACAAAGAAGAAAAAGAACGACGAAACAACTAAATCTTCGCGCTCCATAGTCTTCATGCGATGTCTTCTCTTGTCATAGTCTTTAATGTGAATGTCTTCACATACCACTTTTGACTTCAATGTCTTCATACATTTTTAGGGGTCATCTCTGGTAGGAAAACCGAATCAATGAGGGACTTCTACCTGTGTTATCCTGCAATTCTCACAAACACATTAGTCCCTCAACCAGGTTTGTCGTCAATACTCCAAAACCAATCAGGGGTGGCACTAGATGCACTTACACATCTCCCTCCAAAGATAAAGGGAAGACCTTCTTCTTAACAACATCTCCAGGTACACCTGCAAGTTTAAATAATCCACAAACTTCATCCACATATATTAGATGCTCATCAGGATGCTTTGTTCCATCTCCTACAAAAGGATTAGCTAGCAGTTTTTCTATCATACCGGAAGGAATTTTGAAGCAGACATTTTCATTTTCAGTAGGTTGAGGATCAACTCTTTGCTCTACTGGTCGGGGTGAAGATACCCCGAACAAGCCCCTTAGAGGATTACTTTCCATAGTAACAAGTGACAATAAATTTCAGCACACTATATAAATTTTTCCTTACCAAATTCCACCTACCAAAAGCGCTTCACTGCCTGGCAACAGCGCCAGAAAAGTAAATAAAGTGCAGCAAGGTGGCCCAATCCTTTTTGTAGCAAAGGACAAGCCTGGACAAACTCTTATATGATGTAAAGCGCTCCCGAGGACACATGGGAATATCGTCAAGCTAGTTTTCATCACGATCATATGATTCGCGTTCGGTACTTTGATAATTTGGTATGTGGGTGGACCGGTGTTTGGGTGCTGTCCTTACTTGGACAAGCATCCCACTTATGATTAACCTCTATTGCAAGCATCCGCAACTACAACAAAAGTATTAAGGTAAACCTAACCATAGCATGAAACATATGGATCCAAATCAGCCCCTTACGAAGCAACGCATAAACTAGGGTTTAAGCTTCTGTCACTCTAGCAACCCATCATCTACTTATTACTTCCCAATGCCTTCCTCTAGGCCCAAATAATGGTGAAGTGTTATGTAGTCGGCGTTCACATAACACCACTAGAGGAGAGACAACATACATCTCATCAAAATATCGAACGAATACCAAATTCACATGACTACTAATAGCAAGACTTCTCCCATGTCCTCAGGAACAAACATAACTACTCACAAAGCATAATCATGTTCATAATCAGAGGGGTATTAATATGCATATAGGATCTGAACATATGATCTTCCACCAAATAAACCAACTAGCATCAACTACAAGGAGTAATTAACACTACTAGCAACCTACTAGCACCAATCCCGGACTTGAAGACAAGAATTGGATACAAAAGATGAACTAGGGTTTTGAGAGGAGATGGTGCTGATGAAGATGTTGATGGAGATTGCCCTCTCCCGATGAGAGGAGCGTTGGTGATGACGATGGTGATGATTTCCCCCTCCCGGAGGGAAGTTTCCCCGGCAGAACAGCTCTGCCGGAGCCCTAGATTGGTTCCGCCTCGTGGCGGCGGAGTTTCGTCCGAGGAGATGGCTTATGATTTTTTTCTCATCGAAAGACTTCATATAGCAGAAGATGGACATCGGAGGGCCACCAGGGGCCCACGAGGTAGGAGGCGCGCCCAGGGGGGTAGGGCGCGCCCCCACCCTCATGGGCAGGGTGTGCCCCCTTGGTGAACTTCTTGCGCTTAGTATTTTTTTTATATTCTGAAAACGTCTTCCGTGAAGTTTCAGGACTTTTGGAGCTGTGCAGAATGGGTCTCTAATATTTGCTCCTTTTCCAGCCCAGAATCCCAGCTGCCGGCATTCTCCCTCTTTATGTAAACCTTGTAAAATAAGAGAGAATAGGCATAAGTATTGTGACATAATGTGTAATAGCAGCCCATAATGCAATAAATATCGATATAAAAGCATGATGCAAAATGGACGTATCATGTATCGTACCATGAACCTTGTTATGACCATTGTTATTTTAGTTTCTATGATGTGAGTGATGAATCTACTTATGAATCTGTTTGAATGTTATCATGTGCAACTTGTGATTTGAATGTGTTGGTATCACATTGAGGGGGAGCTCCTCTCATGCTTATTTGTCTTTGTACACATTGTTAAGGGGAGCTCCGCAACAAATCCTTTTGATATTCAAAGTTTTTATTATTATTTTAAGAATTGCATGTATGTTGTCATCAACTACCAAAAAGGGGGAGATTAAAAGTGCAATCATGCCCTTAATCTCATTTTGATGTTGATGACAACATGCATATATGGGACTAATCATGTTTATCAAGTATATCTCAGGATTATGCCTCAAATGCCGTGTGTGGATCATGACTAGGGACAAATGCATATAACTCAAGATTGGAGATACAAGACAATAGTGTTGGCTTTGTTTACGGTTTGTTCTTGAGTATAGGGATCCCGCACTATTAAGAGGGGATCGTTGGATCTAGTGAAAGATTTGCTCAAAACCCACCAACTCCATTTTTCACCGGACGTCCGGTACGCTACGGACGTCCGATCCCTCTCGGCTGTCCGGACGTCCGGCTCTCGGCGATCGTCCGGTGTTTCTTCACAGAACGATATTCACGGATGTCGGAGCTTCTCCGGACATCCGGTCGCCGGATGTCCGTTTTCCTCTGGAGGTCTGACACTTTCTCAACAGAACATTTTTTACGGATATCCGGTCATCTACGGACGTCCGGTCATCGGACGGCCGAAACGTCTCGGACGTCCGTTGGCTGAGTGCTGATTCGTGGCTTGTGGTTCTCCAGCGTCGGGACGACCGATGTCTGTCGGACGTCCGGACCTATCTGTGCCACCGAACGTCCGGTCCTGTCCGGACGTCCGACGTCTCATGTGCACTTGAGTTGCTCAAATGGTTACTTTTCCACCTCCACTATATATAGTCTTCTCCCCCCCATGGGATAAGGTTGACCATTCACTTTGAAGCTTTCTAAGAACACATCTCACTCCCTCTCTTGTCTCCCTACACCAAATCCTAGATCCTCAAGGGATTTGGGAACATTTGAGAGACGTTCTCCAATCAAGTGATAGATCCACTCCTTCCCCTTCCTTGCACCAAAGGAATTTGTGATTTGAGCAAGTCTTGAGCTTTTCTTCATCGTTCTTGTTACTCTTGGAGGTTGGAGACTCCTAGGCGGTAGGAGTCATTCGGAGAGGAATCAACCATTGTGATTACCCCCGGAAAGTTTGTGAGGGTTCGGAGACCACCCCAAGGTCTACCACTAGTGGTTGAGAAACGCCTTCATGGTGTTGTCTCAAAGGGAGAATAGGGTGAGCCTTCGTGGCGTTGGTGTGCCTTCGTGGTAACATCCACCTCTCTAATGGTGACGTAGCTTCCTTCCAAGGAAGTGAACATCGGCATATATCCTCGTCTCCCAGAGTTGCGGTTATTCCTAACCCTAACTCTCTACTTGTGGTTACTTGTCTCTTAGCACTTACTTATATCATATTGTGCTTGCTTACTTACATACTTGTGTTACTTGGTTATCTTACTTAGCTCTTAGCATCATTTGCAATTGTTAGGCTCACTTTCATATTCCGCACAATTGCCTAAAATCGCTAAGTAACAATTAAAATTTGTAGTTGTACCTATTCACACACACACACCCCCTAGGGCCATCTCGATCCTTTCAGATGTACCGAAGCAGAAGTATTTGGATTATCAAGAATGCTAGGATCTTCATAAATGAAAGGCCCAGTTTTTATAGACATGTCTCTGAGCTGGTTAGGTGGATTCCTTTTGACCAACTTGAGGGTGTTCCTTTAAACAATTTTCATTTTATGGCCTCTTTCTACAGAGTAAAACTTTTTTTGCGAGAATACATATTGAAACTTATTGGGGAAATAATAAAGAGTAAAAGGCTGTGGGGTGTTTTGCCCTACAGAAACCAATCAAAAAAATGTGGTGTACAATTCCCATGTTCCAATTCATCCGGGTATAGCAAGGAATTGATCTAGAAGACATGTGCTCCCGGAAAGATCAAAGTCTTCTTCTGGTTACCGCTAAAAACCCGTCTCTAGTGCAATGACAGACTGCAACATAAGGATTGAGAAAACGGATATTTTTGCCCCATGTGCATGAGGAATCTGGAGACACTCATTCACCTATTCTAGGAATGCCCGGTATCAAAAGAGATATGGCAACGAATTTCAGCCTGGCCGGATTGCAGAAAGCTTGCTCTTCTCACAACCTGCTGATACCCCTTCTGATCAACGACTGAGAAACCTTCTGCAACAGACAAGACCCAACCTAAGGCAAAGTTCAAAACGATGATTTTCCTGGTGGCATGGCACATCTGGACAGAGCGCAACAACCGAACTTTCAGACATACACCAAGCCAAATCAATAACATGACGGCTGCTATTAGAAGCGACATGGACTGCTGGAAACTAGTTAGGGCGGATGTGCCTACAGACGCCACTAGGCGACCCAGGATACGGAGAGAAGCGTTTTAGTTCCTTTTCAGGGTGACTTCCACACCCAACTCCTGTAAACCACCATGATCAATTGATCATGAACGCATTTGCCATCTTCTCCCTGCTTAATATATGAATGTCGGCGATACACCGGTTCTTCAAAAAAAATGGATATGGAGACATTAATTGAACACGTGCACAACCTAAGCGCACACGCACACATGAAAAACAATAGGGTTCTGCCATTGGCATCACAAGCCATTCACCGTACATGCACCAGCGTTGCTTGGTGCATAGCGGAGTGCACACTTAATGGTTTTACCATATACCGAGTAAAACTTACTGATAAAAAAATAACCCAAACTAGCTGCGGCTATGCCAGTGAATGGCGACGGGCGTTCGAAATAAACCACAGTAACAAATCAGTACACATAAGCGCTATGAAGCCAGCAAGTCCGATGCATGCAGTTCGACAAGCTCTAATCCAGCCAGGTCACCAGCGTTTCGATCACCTGCAAGGCCACAAGTTAAAATGGTGCCTGTGGAACCTTTCCTGCAACATGATGTCTATATGTATACTAATAGTAGAATGCCCGTGAGTTGTTACCGGGGTTTGAATTCTTTTGCTGGTGTATATGTAAGGCCAACTCAAACGCGGCGACCCATTTCGTCCGTCCGCGGCCGTTTGAGTCCACACGGACAAAAATGCGGCCCAACACGCCGGCGCAAACGAATGAGTGTCCTTTTTTTGTCCGCCACAACCCTTTTCGGCCCAAATTTCAGCCAGGTTTGTGTCGGCACGGACAGGGCGCAGACACCCGCGACGCCCTCCCTTGTCCTCCCCCGGCCCATCCATCGATGGCACATCGGCCATTCTTCCCCCTCCCCTTCCACACTCTACACCCTGGCCTCGCCGCCACCCAGTTCTGGCCGCGGCGACACCACTCAGGCGCCACCGCCGCATCCACCAACTTCCCCACCACCACCGCATCCACCGAGGCCAATCTCTTGCCGACGTTTGTGGCCGCTCCTCGCCGCTGTCGGAGCATGAGAAGGCACAACTACCAAGGGTCGCCGGCACTGCCCCTCGCCTCCATGGTTACTGCCGGAGGGTGCGGACTTCACAGGCCCACTGCCCTTCACCGGCCATGTCTTGGCCACGCCCGCCTCCATCGCCTCCCGCAAGGTGTTCGGCCCTTTGCCCACAAGGTACCATGGTGGACAGCTCAGATGAATTTTTTTTTAAACAACTTCATATGTTCATTGGACGATTCATCCTCCGACAAAGAGGATTTATGGTTGCTACTTTGGTCGTCAATGAGCACATTGCTAGTCAGCAGCCTAGGTTTAGGGGCGCGATCCCGGTCCACGCTCCAACATTGAATCCTAACAGAGAGAGCGATCATTGCCTTCTATAGCAATTATTTCCAGTGCACGTTCCCACTCTTCAACCCCAAGCTTTTCTGTCGACGCTTCCAGATGGCGAGACATGTGTTCAACCGTAATCGGGGGGGAGTCGTGGAGTATGAAAATGTTGAGCCTGAGCATGGACCAGCAACGTTTGCACAGTTCACCCAATTTCATCAAAAGTGCGTGATTGGACAACTCACATTCAACTTCAAAATGATTTGGTTGAGCATACGTGGATTCACCTAGGAAACCAATAGATGTATCGGCTCTTTTTCTTTCAATGTATTTGTGACTATTTCAAATTCATTTGGTTGTAAACTATAAGATTTTTATTTGGTTGTAAACTATTTATTGTGATGTAAAAACTATGACTTTTATTTGTATTTATATGAATAGAATGTAAAATGTTAAAATTTGGCCAAAAACCGGCCAGGTGGACCAAATGAGTCGGCCAGTTGGGCGCATTAGCCGGGAAAACACGGACGAGGATGGATGACACCCCTACGGCCGACGACCCAAACGGACAAGGCGGACCAAATCCGAGTCCGTTTGGGTCACAACATTGGAGTTGGCCTAAACATAATGCATGTCAAATTTCGCATGTATACAAAAGATAGCCAATAATAGTCAAAAAATAATTGAAATCCACTTACTTCACTTGCAATGTAAGTTGATAAAAAATGTAATTTGATGATGTGACGATAACCAGTAGAAAAATATAGGTAGAAAATTAGTCTAACCATGTCATGTTGTAGATACTTAAGCACCTTTTTTTATGATGTGGGGATGACTCTCTAGGTTTATGGGAATTTCACAATCTCGCTTCGGTATTCCGGAATCATATCTATTATCTAAGAATACACATGCACCCGCTCTACAATATTTTTCTTGGACCCTTAGGCAGAAAATGTATGCATTTATGACCTATAGTAGAAAAAATAACAAATAAATTAGACATTCTTGATGTACCTAAGTATGACCATCGGAGTATATCTTAGCTGACCTCGTTGTCCACCCCTATCTCATCTTCTAAAAGATATTCCAAATCTCCATGTGTCAAGGTCGTGTCATAGATATGCATCAACTTGGTTTTGCTAGGGAAGGACATGATGTATTTTTTTCATTTCAGTGAAAGTAATAGCAGTGGCGTTTTCTTTAATCCCATTCAAATCCGTTCCGTGACGGCGAGTCGCCGGCAAGGCAGGAGGCTGGCAGCGAATAAAATCAGGATGGGCGGAAGGGAATCGCTGAAGCGAGGCAGGTGGCCGGCTGGCCGGTTGTTCGTGCGGATCGCGAGACGGGTTGGAGTGCTTGCTGGGCTTTTTGTATTTTCTTCTACATCCCATCTCCTATTCTTATGGTATACGGGCCGAACTAAGATCCCAGGATTGAGAGGTTGCTGCTATGTGCCTGTGTGCATATTTTGTTGTTGCTGTGTGTGGTTACAGGAGAGGAATAATAGTAGAGGCTACAGAGAGTGAGAAGGGTTTAGATGCCACTGCTGATTAAACTGGGGCTGATTATACTGGGTTGTGTGGCACTGTGACAGTTTATACATGGGCTGATTGTCTAATGCTGAGGATTGCCATGATTGCTAGGTTTTATTTACTAATTGCTGATTGCTAGATAAAATAGAGAGATGTATATGGAATGATTGCAATTACTTCATGCTGCTAGATGTCTATGCTGGTGAAAATGTGTTGTTTGTGGGTTTTTTTTTCTTTCATGTGTTATAGTACATATAAAAAAGTATAAATTTTCTTTTGACTGTTTGTTTTGCGTGTTATTTTGTATTGGAGGCTTGGAGCAATAATTTTACTCTTCAACTGAACGTGCAGGGTATTAGAAAGATAAACATATGGATTTGGTAGTTCCATAAAATTAATAAGATATAGGATATTGAAATATAGGGGTTAAGATTTAGGGGTGATGCTGAAGTTAAACAAATTTTAGGGTAGAATCTTGATAGGGGTGTCCCCTATATAGAGATTTAGAGGAGATATTTTAGGGGAGCTTAACCGATTCCTCCTCCAAATCCGACAATGCTTCCTAATGTCCATGAGGATCCTAAAAGGTACTCCCTCCGTCCCAAAATAAGTGTCTCAACCTTAGTACAACTTTGCGCGAAAGTTACTAGTAGAAAGTTGAGACACTTATTTTGGGACAGAGGGAGTATATGTTAGACACAGCTAATGTTGAACTACTAGAATATGCATACTCCCATTGCAGCGCACAGGCAATTAACTAGTAAACTGTAAAAGCATCAACATGTGTCATGAGCGTGTGATTTCGACAGGGCAAGAAACTTACCATAATATACCTCAAGATGGCTTGATATTTATTTCTGGGAGAGAGATAAGGTTAGCGCATAAGATCGCCACCACGACACCGACTCTTTTATCATGCTTTGGGCAGGTAATTTCGATTTTCTTAAGCTTCTGGCAATAAAATGGTGTCTCTGTTCCCTTGCAACAGGGGTTTATTTTCACAGCAAAATTTCCTGAAAGCTCGGGACGTCGATAGATTAAAGCTCCAACCTGAAGGTAACACCCAAAGACTATTACACTCGATTCATGGACAAGTGTGCCCATCAAGGTGCGGGGAAATTCTGAAATTCATACCTCGGACAACCCAAGAGTAAGCTTTTCTAAATTAGGTGAGTGCCTAAGCAAGTACAGCAGTGCTTTGCAGCTATTATGCAAACACCATTCATTCAAAGACAAAGTTGTCAAATTAGTGAACACTACTTGATGGAATAGTATCTCATTTCCCAATAATTCCTTCCCAACCTGCAAATACAGTACAAAAAAGGTCGTTGAGACAAAATACTTCGCAGAAACAACATGCTACTGCTATAGAGAAGACAGAAAAAGAACTAAATGCAACCATGACTACTCTTGATAAAGCATACCATGGGGCCAACGTGCAGCAGTGTCAAGTTCCTGGCGTTCGAAAAAGCACGAAGAATAGAGCAGCCATTAACAAATTCAAACCCTGTCTGTTCTGAGTGAATGGAGGCTGTTAACAATGATCGCATGTTGATAAAAGAAGGCTTCGTACAGAGTAGTGCACCGATGCATAGCGAGACTAGACTAGGCATATTTATAACAATATCAACTTCCTCATCTTTTGTTACAGAGAAACCAACGGTGCTGATGCTCAAGTTCTTCAATGTGGTAGAGGAAAATTCTGTGGCAGTGATGTCACAGTCATTCATCTCTAGGTCTTCCAACGCCGGGCAGCCAGAAAAGAGCTGCTTGATGAGGCAATTGCTGACACAAACATAGTGAAGATGCAATCTTTTCAAGTGTGATGAGGTAAAGGAGTAACGGTCGGGGTGGAAGGTTCTAAGAATATCTTCTGTTTCGCCTTCCTCGTACAGGTCATGGTCGGCAATACTCAACGCCTGAACATTGCACCTCAGGGCATGGTATATCCACAGGTTGGCAGTGTCACGGATATTGTCAAACAAAATGTGAGGCCCCTCAGCGCGCAGGCAGAAGGTGTCGAGAGGTGCATGGCCACGACGCAGCAGCAAGTTATTCACAAACTGGGCGAATCTCACCTCGCCGGTGAACCCCAGAGTGCTGACATTGAGGTGCCGTGCGGACAACCAGAGGTGGCGCCACCTTGGTGACAGCACGCACGTGCGCACGGCGTCCTGCGCCGGCAAGGAGAACAGGATGCGGTGGAGCAGCTCGTCGGGGAGGCCGCTGATCCTGTCGCCAACGGCCATTGCTTTCGCTCTCTTGCCTGGCTTCGTCATGGCATTCAGTCGAACAGGTGGTGTGCACGGTGCAGAGCGATAAGTACGATCCAAAGCACTCCGCGGATGATTCTGGAGACCAAAGGACCAACCAACGAGAACGAGCGGAAGAACACGAGACTCCCCAGCTCAGCAGATCTGCCTGTGAAGCATCATTTCTCGGTTGAGATTCAAAAACACTGCACAAGGTGTAGACAGAAAATGTTAATGCTGTAAAATCTCTCATCCGTCGGGAAACATGCTACCTCTGATTTATTTGAGAACTAGACTAGAAAGCGGGAGCTAGATGCGAGAGAAATGGGGAGGAGCTTTGCTACATCCACGGACTGCTAAAAAAACTGGGGAGGAGCTTTGCTATATGGAAATGCGGAGGATAGGAACAGAGGAAAGGAAGAACTGGGGTGGAAGCGGGAAATGGCCTTTGGTTCATGGGTGTATATACACCCCATACAAAAAGAAGTTAAGAATAAAACTCAAAAAAGTTTACGTGTTTTTGACTAAATTTGACTTTCTTTTGGACTAGTATATAAATTTTCACGAATAAAAAACCACTGTTTACTTCATGGCAAGAAAATGAAAAATATTGCTATATACAAGATACTATTTACATTATTTCTTTGCGGATAACTATTTACACTATTTTGGCCTAATTTATTTATTTATTCCCTGAAGTCAACGGGAGTTTTTCTTTTCGTGGACTTTTTTACAAGTACAAAAGGTTAGGTTTATTTTTTTAAAAAAGTCAGATTTTTTGACTTTTTATTTAATTACTAAAAAATCTATATGGGGTGTATATACACCCAAGAACCAAACATTCCTGTCCAGGTGAAAGCTAGCCAGCTAGGGCTCTCTCTCCCTCTCTTGAACGTTCTGAATCACCCAAATCTCGTCAAGTTTCATGCGGTGCTTGCTTGAGGCCGTTGAGGGCACTTGCTGCTTTTGTGCCTTTTTGTTCTGTGGGCTTGCGTGTGACATTTATCTTCGGACATTTTTGTCTGCTAGTATGTTTTTAAGGGGTTTTATCTGCTATATGGGATGGAGACTTGACTAGCATGAAATTTCAGCATGCATGCCCTGTCTCAAAGCAAGGGGAAATAAGAAAGAACGAAAACAGAGCAACCAACCACATTACAAACACAAATATTCATCATAATTCGACTACGGTCTTATTTTTGCTCTCTAACATTCTATCAGCATGCAGTAGCGAAGGCAATTTATAACTCGAAAGAGAAGGTCGTCAAACGTGAAGAACAAAGATACACAATAGTAAAAAGTCAACACATGCATCACGTCCACACAAGAATCAAATTCACATTCACTGCTGTGTGTGCTTCTTAATTTTTTCTCCTTTCATTTACAAACCATGAAAAACAACACCGTCCTCCTTGGCGCGTACCATTATGGTTGTGCTATCCAATGGAACCCTATAGTTTCACGTGTGGCGGCTTCATCCTCGACGCCGTTTATGGAAGCAAGTCTGCCCACGATGGTGTGTGATGCCCTCATTCATGGCAACATTGCACTAACGTCATATCACACGCGTCCCAGTGTGTTGGCGCACTCAGTCAATGACGAGTGGCAATGCTATCTGAGTTGGCCCCGACGTTGCTCTTTGTGCACCAGTCGAGGCGGAGCCGGACCTGGCCAAAGAGCGTTGGGATAAGGATTCCACTCTGCTCCTCTAGGCGAGACCCCTCCAAATGCGGCGGTGCCCAGCTCGGTCCCAGGCTCTCGGATCTGAAGCAATGACACTATCCGACGTGTGGTGACGGCGGCCTACAGCCGACGAGCAGCACAGTATGGTGATTTTTGTGTGAACAAGCATGGAGGATATAGAATCTTATCTCTATGGTCATTTGCATTTGAGTCCTCAAACATTACCTAGTTTATGTATTCGTTGCTACATTTATCTATCTGTTAGGCACACTCAGACTTACTGTACCACGCAGATTACTCCCTAGACTTAGTTTACTCTGTAGTTTAGTCTCTGTACTTCATGGTAATTACAGATTTTGCCCTTGACTATATTGAACATTTGCTTTACATTACAGGCCCCCAACCCCCCTATTGCACTTACATTCTGTAAACTCAGCCCAACTCAAGATCACCAATGACAGCGATGACGAAACGAAACACGGCAGAGCGCGCTCCCTTACCGTGTAATGCCCAATTCCTACAACAACCGATCCAATGGTGTGCCGTGATTTTTTTTTTTCAAAGTATGGATGGTTGCTGTGCATCATCATAGCTACGGATGGAGGAAGGCCTGCGCCACAACATTTCCGTCATTTGCTGTCTGTGTACCGTTATGTTTTCAGCCAGAGCATGATTTTAAACTTGTGTTCTGACGAGTATACCGTGAGAGGGTGGCCACACGGCAAAATATGTTAAGACAGTCAAGCAAACGATGAGATTACAGTAATCCCGAATAATGTCAAACACAACTCTAATATCAAATTTCTCTGCATATGCCTCTGGAAAGTGAAACACATATCCAGATTCAGTTACAGGAATATTAATTTGTTGGCCTCATGATCACACAAACATTCCCCGCAAAAAGAAGAGCACACAAACATTAAAAAGCCCTTCCACATCAAATCGGAAGCAACACTTGCCAACCATCAGAAGCTCTAATCCACGGTAATAACGCATGGGCCGTGCACATCTCCCTACCTACAAGTACAAGAAAATAGCAGTGAGTTTCTGATTGCCTTTGTTGGCACAACTACTAAAAGGAAAACCAAAAATTACCATCAACGAACAAAGAGAGGCTTACTCCAAAGGATCCCAGCGCTCGTACGGATTGATGACAATTTCCGGGAGAGAGGCGCTAGCAAGTATGACATTCAGAATATTGCCCACCCTTTTGTCACCCTGAGGGCATCTGATCTTGACCTTCTTCAGATGTTTACAATTAAACGATGTGCTTGTTTCCTCGGACTCTGTGTTGTCCCTTCGGCGAAGCCTGTCTGAAGCTCTAGCCTGACAAGAATCAAAGACGTGTAAATATTTTTGTGAACAACAAGTAAAACCCATTGTGGTAAGACGAAATATATCCTTGCCTGGCTGAGACACAGAGTAAGTTTCTCTAAGGCAGGTGAGCGTCGAAGAAAGTAGACCAGTGCACGGAGGTCAACATCTATGCACCAGCCACTGACAGACAAAGTTTTCAGGTTGTTGAATGCCTGGCACCTCCAGAGATCTCTTCTTAGAACCTTGCTTGCAGTTTCCTACACAAGACGAAACCATGAAAAATAATAGTTAAAAGTTAGAAGACAATTAGATGAAGAATGAGTCATTGCACAGTTGAAGACAAACTTACATTGTCAAGTCCAAAGAACAACTTCAGCTTCGTAACATTTGACAGGGCACTGATAATATTGCAGCTTACATAAGGACTCGAGAAACATTCTTCATCCAGGCGAAATGAAGCCTTGACAACAGATGAGACATTCACAAGGCAAGGAGTTAACAACGGAATGTCCTCCAGATGCAGCGAAACAAGACTAGGGGTATCTATGACAAGGTCTTCAAAATCAGTATGGACATCATCAGCACCATAGGGGGTATGTGCGATAAATGTTAATTTCTTCAGGGTCCTAGAGGAGAACTTGGTGGCAGGAACACGACAGTCTACCAATGATAGTTCTTCCAGCTGCGGACAGCCAGAAAAGAGCTTCTCAATGAAGAGGGCAGCGATGGAAACATCACGGAGATTGAGTATTTTCAGATGCGACGAAATGAAGGGAGAGTACTCAAGATTAAATAATTTATGGCTGAAGATCTGAAGCACACGGACATTGCTCCTAAGGGCATGGCAGACCCACAGGTTAGCTCTGGGATGGTTAAGGGAAAAATCATCGCTCCAGCCCATGAGGGAAAAGCTATCTGGAGGTACCAAACCACGGCGCAGTAGTAGGTTGTCCATGAACATCACAAATCTCTCCATGTTGGTGAATTCCTGTGCCTCAACTTCAATGCACCGCAAAGACATCCAAACGTCGCGCCACCTCGTGGATAGCACGCATGTCTGCACTGCTTCTCGTGCAGTCATGAGAGACAGGATATGGTGGAGAATCTCATCAGGGAGGCTGCTGATCCTGTCACTTGTGATATCCGAAAACCCTGTTGGTCCCATGCGCTTGTTGGACGTATTGGCCATTGGCAAGAAGAAGTTTCCAGTGTCCAGTGCATTCACTTGAGCAGATGGTGATAGGTAGCCTGCACACAAAAGGTAGTGACTATAACAAGTTTTGAGGTCACAAGCAGATGTTTGGTAATTTCAGCTGTTGAATTCAATCAGTAGTCTTGAAGCAACTTGCCAAGATGACACACCAATTGGATAGGTACAAGTACAACTATCAGGCACTGTTAGACTAGCATTCAGGTGAAAACTGTAAATTTTCTGAAGGACAAGAGTTAAAATCCTCCAAAATGCCAAACCCTCGTACTCCCAGATTACAGTTCCAGGTAGCCTAATACGGCGGCAGGAAGGCAAATGTACATAGTTCGATCCCATGGATCTCTTATCTTTCCTCGCCAAAAAAAAAAAAAAAAACTGGATCTGATACACTTACAGAGGCATTCCAAAAACCAAACTTGAACAAACTGCCGGTCACTGCAAAGGGCAATCCCTTTCTTAAGCCAAGCTCGTGCAGACTACAATCATTTTATAACTTGGGTAAAGTGCGAGAATTACAAAAAATTGCCGCAAAACCAACCAACCAGCTAACTAGAATGGGGAGCAGGAGAGCTAGCACTAAAAAACAACAATTAGCTGCAACCTAGAAACGGGGAGCAAAGTGCCGATCTAATGGCGGCTCTCTCGTGCCATACACCGCCGAAAGCGCCGCGTCCGCCGTTCTCGGAACCTTATGCTGCGCGCCATCGGAGATGGTTCGGCATGATTTTAATCAAATCTAACAAGGAGGGTGGGGGGCGGGGGCTTACCTGGTAGTAAAGCGAGCGAAGCGCAACCCTACACAGGGAGCACCGGAGCAGGGAGGCGTCCGGCGGTGCTCCGTCTCCGCGCGGCCGCGGAGCTCAGGGTGGGCCAACGAGATGTGGAGAGGGTGGGATACTGGCCTGTCTTTTTTTTTTTTGAGGTGAAGAATACTGACTGAATACTGGCCTGTCTTTTTTTTAAACACCAAATAGCTTTATTTAGGCAATGTTTATGGAAATACAAGCTATTGATTTGGGGGGGGGGGGGGGGGGGGTGGGTGAGCCGCCCACTCTCAAGAGAAGTAGAAGCCCTAACAAGATTGTGTGCTTCTAAATTACAAACTCGAGACTCATGACTAATAGATACTTTCTGAAATAGCTCCTTCTTCATTAGGATCTCTTTGACAATCACTCCATAGTTGCATGGATTCTCCTCTTCAATGTTTCGTACTACTTGCAAACAGTCCGTGGCAATCTGTAACTTGGCAGGTTCAAGTCTAGAGTCAGGGAGAGAGCCTCATTACATGCAATAGCTTACATAATTCCCGGCTGAGTAAGCCCCTCAAACACCACCGATGATACTCCAAGGAACGTGTCGCTCGTGTCTCGGCAGACTGCACTAACAGCACATTTGTTTTCTCCTCGGTTGACTCCACCATCAACATAAATCTTGGCGCTGCCGATAGCCGGGGCTTGCCATCCGCGCCGGACCGTGCATGGCCCGTTGGGGTTGCTCTTCTTCACTGTTAACATATCAAGATCAGTAAAAATTTCTGAATATAGAAGAAGATTGAAAGTGAACTCTGAAAGTGTTGCTCGTGGATCGCCTTTCTCCAAACCCATCAGATGAACCAAAGAGTTACAAGGACTCTGACCACTTCTGCCTGGGAGGCTACTTCCATTAGATTGAACAACCAGAGTTTGGGGTTGCCATAGTTTCCTACTTGCACAAGATTCACCACATCATCATCCATCAGGCCCCAACCTGCCTTGGCCGTGTTGCACTCAATTAGTGAATGATGACATGAATCCGTCGCTGCATTACAGAGCGAACATGTCACATCCTTCGCCATATTCCTAGTAGCTCGTACATCAGCAGTAGGCAGCGACACATGAGTTAGTCACCACGCAAAAATTTTAACTTTTGACGGTATCTTCACTTCCCAAAGTGTAGACCATTGCCGGCGGATAATCTTCATATCAGACGGGCCTGATCGTTGTTCAAGCCAATCTTCACGTTGCCTCTTCGTATCTACGAGCAAGTGATAAGCAGACCGCGCCGAAAAATTCCCAGAGTTCTCATAGTGCCAAGCCTAGGAATCTGAAAGTGAGATAGTACTCAATGGGATATTCGGAACCACATCCACATCAGGCTGGATTAGGTGTGTGTTGATTGCGTGTCTGTTTCATGCACGGGTTGTTTGATTAATTAATTCGCTCACATACACCGGTGGCATAGCTAACTTTACACATATGGGTTTGAGTTTATGGTCTTTGGGAAGCCAGTTATCAAAAAACTTTGTATTCTTTCCATCTCCGATGCACCGAATGATACCCAGATTAAGAACATCCCTACCCTCACATATAGACCTCCAAACCGTCGAAGGGCGCGTCCCCAGAGCAGCGGAAAAAATTGTTCCTTTCGGGTAGTATACTGCCTTAAGCACATGAGTACTTAGTGATTCTGGGTTGATGAGCATTCACCAAGCTTGTCGTGCCAACAGTGCGAGATTCAAAATCTCGATGTCGCGGAAGCCTAGTCCACCATCCCGTTTCGGCCTGGTCATCGTCTCCCAAGAGACCCATGCAGTTTTGTGCTCGCCGTCCTTGCTGCCCCACCAAAATTTCCTTAGCAAGGAATTAATGTGATCGCAAAGACCTCGAGGCAGCTTAAAACATGCCATAGAATAAGTGCAGATAGCCCGAGCGACGGATTTAATCAAGATTTCTTTTCCTCCACAAGACAAAGCTTTTTCCATCCACCCTCTTACTCTTGCCCAAACACTATCTTTCAAGTATTTGAACACCCCATTTTTGGAGCGCCCCATCGATGAAG
This sequence comes from Triticum urartu, assembly GCF_056163025.1. Taxonomy (NCBI): domain Eukaryota; kingdom Viridiplantae; phylum Streptophyta; class Magnoliopsida; order Poales; family Poaceae; genus Triticum; species Triticum urartu. Next base: position 444,155,114 of record NC_141879.1, on the reverse strand, counting down.
GTAACCCAAGATACTTCTCTGCTAATGATTCATTTTGGACTCCAAGTAGATCTTCAATCTGTCCACGGGTGGTCTCCGTACAGCCCTTGCCAAAGAAGACCGAGGACTTGTCCATATTTATCCGTTGTCCTGAAGCCTGGCAGTAAAGGTCCAAGGACTCCTTGATTTGTTGGGCACTCAGACTGTTAGCTCTAAAAAATAAGATACTGTCATCTCCAAAAAGCAAATGATTAACTGAGGGAGCAGTAGGCGCAACTTTGATCCTGGCAACATCATCATTATTGTTGCGGCCCTTTAACAAACATGATAATCCTTCAGCTGCTAGAAGAAATAAGTAAGGTGAAATAGGATCCCCTTAACGGAGCCCCTGAGAAGGCTTGAATTCTTCCAGCCTACCCCCATTAAAGAGCACCGAAAAAGATACCGAGGACACACACCGCATGATACTGGCCTGTCTGTGTGTATATGATACGTCTCCGTCGTATCTACTTTTCCAAACACTTTTGTCCTTATTTTGGACTCTAACTTGCATGATTTGAATGGAACTAACCCGGACTGACGCTGATTTTCAGCATAATTACCATGGTGTTATTTATGTGCAGAAACAAAAGTTCTCGGAATGACCTGAAACTTCACAGAGCAACTTTTTGGAAAATATAAAAAATACCTGCAAAAGATGAAGGCCAGGGGGCCCACCACCTGTCCACGAGGTTGGGGGCGCGCCTGCCCCCCTAGGGCGCGCCCCCTACCTCGTGGGCCCCCTGGAGCTCCTCCGACTCCAACTCCAACTCTATATATTGTGTTTTGGGGAGAAAAAAATCAGAGAGAAGAATTCATCGCGTTTTACGATACGGAGCCGCCGCCAATCCCTAAAACCTCTCGGGAGGGCTGATCTAGAGTCCGTTCGGGGCTCCGGAGAGGGGAATCCGTCGCCATCGTCATCATCAACCATCCTCCATCACCAATTTCATGATGCTCACCGTCATTCGTGAGTAATTTCATCGTAGGCTAGCTGGACGGTGTGTTGGGGAACGTAGTAATTTCAAAATTTCCTACGCACACGCAAGATCATGGTGATGCATAGCAACGAGAGGGGGAGTATGATCTACATACCTAGTAGATCGACAACGGAAGCGTTTGGTTGATGTAGTCGTACGTCTCCACGATCCGACCGATCAAGTACCGAAACTACGGCACCTCCGAGTTCTAGCACACGTTCAGCTCGATGACGATCCCCGAACTCCGATCCAGCAAAGTGTCGGGGAAGAGTTCCGTCAGCACGACGGCGTGGTGACGATCTTGATGTACAACAGCAGCAGGGCTTCGCCTAAACTCCGCTACAGTATTATCGAGGACTATGGTGGCTGGGGGCACCGCACACGGCTAAGGAATAGATCACGTGGATCAACTTGTGTGTTTCTGGGGTGCCTCTGCCTCAGTATATAAAGGAGCCAAGGGGGAGGGGGCTGCCGGCCAGGAGGAGGGCGCAGGAGGAGTCCTACTCCTTCCGGGAGTAGGACTCCCCCCCCCTCAATCCTAGTTGGACTAGGATTCCCCGAGGGGGAAAGAGAGAGAGAGAGGGGCCGGCCACCTCTCCTAGTCCTAATAGGACTAGGGGAGGGGGGAGGCGCGCGGCCACCTTGGGCTGCCCCTTTCTCCTTTCCACTAAAGCCCATTAAGGCCCATATGGCTCCCGGGGGGTTCCGGTAACCTCCCGGTACTCCGGTAAAATCCCGATTTCACCCGGAACACTTCCGATGTCCAAATATAGGCTTCCAATATATCAATCTTTATGTCTCGACCATTTAGAGACTCCTCGTCATGTCCGTGATCACATCCGGGACTCCGAACAACCTTCGGTACATCAAAATGCATAAACTCATAATATAACTGTCATCGTAACCTTAAGCGTGCGGACCCTACGGGTTCGAGAACAATGTAGACATGACCGAGACACGTCTCCGGTCAATAACCAATAGCGGGACCTAGATGCCCATATTGGCTCCTACATATTCTACGAAGATCTTTATCGGTCAGACCGCATAACAACATACGTTGTTCCCTTTGTCATCGGTATGTTACTTGTCCGAGATTCGATCGTCGGTATCCAATACCTAGTTCAATCTCGTTACCGGCAAGTCTCTTTACTCGTTCTGTAATACATCATCCCGCAACTAATAATGCTTGCAAGGCTTATGTGATGTGCATTACCGAGAGGGCCCAGAGATACCTCTCCGACAATCGGAGTGACAAATCCTAATCTCGAAATACGCCAACCCAACATCTACCTTTGGAGACACCTGTAATGCTCCTTTATAATCACCCAGTTACGTTGTGACGTTTGGTAGCACCCAAAGTGTTCCTCCGGCAAACGGGAGTTGCATAATCTCATAGTCATAGGAACATGTATAAGTCATGAAGAAAGCAATAGCAACATACTAAACGATCGGGTGCTAAGCTAATGGAATGGGTCATGTCAATCAGATCATTCAACTAATGATGTGATCCCGTTAATCAAATAACAACTCCTTTGTCTATGGTTAGGAAACATAACCATCTTTGATTAACGAGCTAGTCAAGTAGAGGCATACTAGTGACACTCTGTTTGTCTATGTATTCACACATGTATTATGTTTCCGGTTAATACAATTCTAGTATGAATAATAAACATTTATCATGAAATAAGGAAATAAATAATAACTTTATTATTGCCTCTAGGGCATATTTCCTTCAGTCTCCCACTTGCACTAGAGTCAATAATCTAGACCACATCACTATGTGATTAACATCGATAGTTCACATCATCATGTGATTAACACCCAAAGGGTTTACTAGATTCGGTAATCTAGTTCACATCGCTATGCGATTAACACCCAAAGAGTACTAAGGTGTGATCATGTTTTGCTTGTGAGAGAATCTTAGTCAACGGTCTTTCACATTCAGATCCGTTATGTATTTTGCAATTTTCTATGTCTACAATGCTCCACACGGAGCTACTCTAGCTAATTGCTCCCACTTTCAATATGTATCTAGATCGAGACTTAGAGTCATCCAGATCAGTGTCAAAACTTGCATCGACGTAACCCTTTACGGAGAACCTTTTTGTCACGTCCATAATCGAGAAACATATCCTTATTTCACTAAGGATAATTCTGACCGCTGTCCAGTGATCTACTCCTAGATCACTATTGTACTCCCTTGCCAAATCAGTGCAGGGTATACAATAGATCTGGTATACAGCATGACATACTTTATAGAACCTATGGCCAAGGCATAGGGAATGACTTTCATTCTCTTTCCATCTTCTGCCGTGGTCGGGCTTTGAGTCTTACTCAACTTCACACCTTGTAATACAGGCAAGAACTTTTTCTTTGACTGCTCCATTCTTGAACTACTTCAAAATCTTGTCAAGGTATGTACTCATTGAAAAAACTTATCAAGCGTCTTGATCTATCTCTATAGATCTTGAAGCTCAATATGTAAGCAGCTTCACCGAAGTCTTTCTTTGAAAAACTCCTTTCAAACACTCCTTTTATGCTTTACAGAATAATTCTACATTATTTCTGATCAACAATATGTCATTCACATATACTTATCAGAAATGTTGTAGTGCTCCCACTCACTTTCTCGTAAATACAGGCTTCACCGCAAGTCTGTATAAAACTATATGCTTTGATCAACTCATCAAAGCGTATATTCCAACTCCGAGATGCTTGCACCAGTCCATAGATGGATCGCTGGAGCTTGCACATTTTGTTAGAACCTTTCGGATTTGACAAAACCTTCTAGTTGCATCATATACAACTCTTCTTTATTAAATCCATTAAGGAATTCAGTTTTGTTTATCCATTTGCCAGATTTCATAAAATGCGGCAATTGCTAACATGATTCAGACAGACTTTAAGCATAGATACGAGTGAGAATCTCTCATCGTAGTCAACACCTTGAACTTGTCGAAAACCCTTTTTGCGACAATTCTAGCTTTGTAGATAGTAACACTACTATCAGCGTCTGTCTTCCTCTTGAAGATCCATTTATTTTCTATGGCTTGCCGATCATCGGGCAAATTCATCAAAGTCCATACTTTGTTCTCATACATGGATCATATCTCAGATTTCATGGCCTCAAACCATTTTGCGGAATCTGGGCTCATCATCGCTTCCTCATAGTTCGCAAGTTCGTCATGGTCTAGTAACATGACTTCCAGAACAGGATTACCGTACCACTCTGGTGCGGATCTCACTCTGGTTTACCTACGAGATTCGATAGTAACTTGATCTGAAGTTTCATGATCATCATCATTAGCTTCCTCACTTATTGGTGTAGGAGTCACAGGAACAAATTTCTGTGATGAACTACTTTCCGGAGAAGGAACAATTACCTTATCAAGTTTTCTACTTTCCTCCCACTCACTTCTTTCAAGAGAAACTCCTTCTCCAGAAAGTTTCCAAATTTAGCAAAAAATCTTGCCTTCGGATCTGCGATAGAAGGTGTACCAAACAGTAACTTTTGGGTATCCTATGAAGACACATTTCTCCGATTTGGGTTCGAGCTTATCAGGTTGAAGCTTTTTCACATAAGCATCGCAGCCCCAAACTTTCAGAAACGACAACTTTGGTTTCTTGCCAAACCACAGTTCATAAGGCGTCGTCTCAACGGATTTTGATGGTGCCCTATTTAACGTGAATGCAGCTGTCTCTAATGCATAACCCCAAAACGATAGTGGTAGATCGGTAAGATACATCATAGATTGCACTATATCCAATAAAGTACGGTTATGACGTTCGGACACACCATTACATTGTGGTGTTCCAGGTGGCTTGAGTAGTCAAACTATTTCACATTGTTTTTAACTGGAAGCCAAACTCGTAACTCAAATAATCTTCTCTACGATCAGATCGTAGAAACTTTATTTTCTTGTTACGATGATTTTTCACTTCACTCTGAAATTCTTTGAACTTTTCAAATGTTTCAGACTTATGTTTCATCAAGTAGATATACTCATATCTGCTCAAATCATCTGTGAAGATCAGAAAATAATGATACCTGTCACGAGCCTCAATATTCATCGGACCACATACATCAGTATGTATGATTTCTAACAAATCTGTTGCTCGCTCCATTGTTCCGAAGAACAGAGTCTTAGTCATCTTGCCCATGAGGCATGGTTCGCAAGCATCAACTGATTCATAATCAAGTGATTCCAAAATCCCATCAGCATGGAGTTTCTTCATGCGCTTTACACCAATATGACCTAAACGGCAGTGCTACAAATAAGTTGCACTATCATTATTAACTTCGCATCTTTTGGTTTCAATATTATGATTATGTGTATCACTACGATCGAGATCCAACGAACTATTTTCATTGGGTGTGTAACCATATAAGGTTTTATTCATGTAAACAGAACAACAATTTATTCTCTTACTTAAATGAATAACCGTATTACAATAAACATGATCAAATCATATTCATGCTCAACGCAAACACCAAATAACACTTATTTAGGTTCAACACTAATCCCGAAATTATAGGGAGTGTGCGATGATGATCATATCAATCTTGGAACCACTTCCAACACACATCGTCACTTCACCCTTAACTAGTCTCTGTTTATTCTGCAACTCCCGTTTCGAGTTACTAATCTTAGCAACTGAACTAGTATCAAATACTGAGGGGTTGCTATAAACACTAGTAAAGTACACATCAATAAGATGTATATCAAATATACTTATGTTCACTTTGCCATCCTTCTTATCCGCCAATCACTTGGGGTAGTTCCGCTTCTAATGATCAGTCCCTTTGCAGTAGAAGCACTTAGTCTCAGGCTTAGGACCAGACTTGGGTTTCTTCACTTGAGCAGCAACTTGCTTGCCGTTCTTCTTGAAGTTCCCCTTCTTCCCTTTGCCCTTTTCTTGAAACTAGTGGTCTTGTCAACCATCAACACTTGATGTTTTTCTTGATTTCTACCTTCGTTGATTTCAGCATCACGAAGAGCTTGGGAGTTGTTTCCGTTATCCCTTGCATATTATAGTTCATCACGAAGTTCTACTAACTTGGTGATGGTGACTAGAGAATTCTGTCAATCACTATCTTATCTGGAAGATTAACTCCCACTTGATTCAAGCGATTGTAGTACCCAGACAATCTGAGCACATGCTCACTAGTTGAGCGATTCTCCTCCATCTTTTAGCTATAGAACTTGTTGGAGACTTCATATCTCTCAACTCGGGTATTTGCTTGAAATATTAACTTCAACTCCTGGAACATCTCATATGGTCCATGACGTTCAAAACATCTTTGAAGTCCTGATTCTAAGCCGTTAAGCATGGTGCACTTAAACTATCAAGTAGTCATCATATTGAGCTAGCCAAACGTTCATAACGTCTGTATCTGCTCCTGCAATAGGTCTGTCACCTAGCGGTGCATCAAGGACATAATTCTTCTGTGCAGCAATGAGGATAAACCTCAAATCACGGATCCAATCCGCATCTTTGCTACTAACATCTTTCAACACAATTTTCTCTAGGAACATATCAGAATAAACATATGAAAGCAACAACGCGAGCTATTGATCTACAACATAGATATGCTAATACTACCAGGACTAAGTTCATGATAAATTTAAGTTCAATTAATCATATTACTTAAAGAACTCCCACTTAGATAGACATCCCTCTAATCCTCTAAGTGATCACGTGATCCAAATCAACTAAACCATAACCGATCATCACGTGAGATGGAGTAGTTTTCAATGGTGAACATCGTTATGTTGATCATATCTACTATATGATTCACGCTCGACCTTTCGGTCTCCGTGTTCTGAGGCCATATCTGTATATGCTTGGCTCGTCAAGTATAACCTAAGTATTCCGCGTGTGCAACTGTTTTGCACCCGTTGTATTTAAACGTAGAGCCTATCACACCCGATCATCACGTGGTGTCTCAGCACGAAGAACTTTCGCAACGGTGCATACTCAGGGAGAACACTTCTTGATAATTAGTGAGAGATCATCTTATAATGCTACCGTCAAACTAAGCAAAATAAGATGTATAATAGATAAACATCATATGCAATCAAAATATGTGACATGATATGGCCATCATCATCTTGCTTCTTTGATCTCCATCTCCAAAGTTCTGTCATGATCTCTATCGTCACCAGCATGACACCATGAACTCCATCATCTTGATCTATATCAATGTGTCGTCACACGGTCGTCTCGCCAACTATTGCTCTTGCAATTATTGCTATCGCATAGTGATAAAGTAAAGCAATTATTTGGCGCTTGCATCTTGTGCAATAAAGAGACAACCATAAGGCTTTTGCCAGTTGCCGATAACTTTATCAAAACATGATCATCTCACACAACAACTTATATCTCATCATGTTTTGACCATATCACATCACAACATGCCCTGCAAAAACAAGTTAGACGTCCTCTACTTTGTTGTTGAAAGTTTTACGTGGCTGCTACGGGCTTAAGTAAGAACCAATCTCACCTACGCATCAAAACCACAACGATAGTTTGTCAAATAGACTCCATTTTAACCTTCGCAAGGACCGGGCGTAGCCACACTCGGTTCAACTAAAGTTGGAGAAACTGTCACCCGCTAGCCACCTTTGTGCAAAGCACGTCGGGAGAACCGGTCTCGCGTAAGCGTACGCGTAATGTCGGTCCGGGCCGCTTCATCCAACAATACCGCCGAACCAAAGTATGACATGCTGGTAGGCAGTATGACTTATATCGCCCACAACTCACTTGTGTTCTACTCGTGCAAATAACATCAAACCATAAAACCTAGGCTCTGATACCACTGTTGGGGAACGTAGTAATTTCAAAATTTCCTACGCACACGCAAGATCATGGTGATGCATAGCAACGAGAGGGGGAGTATGATCTACATACCTAGTAGATCGACAACAGAAGCGTTTGGTTGATGTAGTCGTACGTCTCCACGATCCGACCGATCAAGCACCGAAACTACGGCACCTCCGAGTTCTAGCACACGTTCAGCTCGATGACGATCCCCGGACTCCGATCCAGCAAAGTGTCGGGGAAGAGTTCCGTCAGCACGACGACGTGGTGACGATCTTGATGTACAACAGCAGCAGGGCTTTGCCTAAACTCCGCTACAGTATTATCGAGGACTATGGTGGCTGGGGGCACCGCACACGGCTAAGGAATAGATCACGTGGATCAACTTGTGTGTTTCTGGGGTGCCTCTGCCTCAGTATATAAAGGAGCCAAGGGGGAGGGGGCCGCCGGCCAGGAGGAGGGCGCAGGAGGAGTCCTACTCCTTCCGGGAGTAGGACCCCCCCCCCCCAATCCTAGTTGGACTAGGATTCCCCGAGGGGGAAAGAGAGAGAGAGAGGGGCCGGCCACCTCTCCTAGTCCTAATAGGACTAGGGGAGGGGGGAGGCGCGCGGCCACCTTGGGCTGCCCCTTTCTCCTTTCCACTAAAGCCCATTAAGGCCCATATGGCTCCCGGGGGGTTCCGGTAACCTCCCGGTACTCCGGTAAAATCCCGATTTCACCCGGAACACTTCCGATGTCCAAATATAGGCTTCCAATATATCAATCTTTATGTCTCGACCATTTCGAGACTCCTCGTCATGTCCGTGATCACATCCGGGACTCCGAACAACCTTCGGTACATCAAAATGCATAAACTCATAATATAACTGTCATCGTAACCTTAAGCGTGCGGACCCTACGGGTTCGAGAACAATGTAGACATGACCGAGACACGTCTCCGGTCAATAACCAATAGCGGGACCTAGATGCCCATATTGGCTCCTACATATTCTACGAAGATCTTTATCGGTCAAACCGCATAACAACATACGTTGTTCCCTTTGTCATCGGTATGTTACTTGTCCGAGATTCGATCGTCGGTATCCAATACCTAGTTCAATCTCGTTACCGGCAAGTCTCTTTACTCGTTCTGTAATACATCATCCCGCAACTAATAATGCTTGCAAGGCTTATGTGATGTGCATTACCGAGAGGGCCCAGAGATACCTCTCCGACAATCGGAGTGACAAATCCTAATCTCGAAATACGCCAACCCAACATCTACCTTTGGAGACACCTGTAATGCTCCTTTATAATCACCCAGTTACGTTGTGACGTTTGGTAGCACCCAAAGTGTTCCTCCGGCAAACGGGAGTTGCATAATCTCATAGTCATAGGAACATGTATAAGTCATGAAGAAAGCAATAGCAACATACTAAACGATCGGGTGCTAAGCTAATGGAATGGGTCATGTCAATCAGATCATTCAACTAATGATGTGATCCCGTTAATCAAATAACAACTCCTTTGTCTATGGTTAGGAAACATAACCATCTTTGATTAACGAGCTAGTCAAGTAGAGGCATACTAGTGACACTCTGTTTGTCTATGTATTCACACATGTATTATGTTTCCGGTTAATACAATTCTAGCATGAATAATAAACATTTATCATGAAATAAGGAAATAAATAATAACTTTATTATTGCCTCTAGGGCATATTTCCTTCACGGTGATGGGTTGGATGGGATCTATCATGTAATCGAGTTAGTTTTGTTAGGGTTTGATCCCTAGTATCCACTATGTTCTGAGATTGATGTTGCTATGACTTTGCTATGCTTAATGCTTGTCACTAGGGCCCGAGTGCCATGATTTCAGATCTGAACTTATTATGTTTTCATCAATATATGAGAGTTCTTGATCCTATCTTGCAAGTCTATAGTCACCTATTATGTGTTATGATCCGTTAACCCCAAAGTGACAATAATCGGGATACTTACCGGTGATGGCCGTAGTTTGAGGAGTTCATGTATTCACTATGTGTTAATGCTTTGTTCTGGTACTCTATTAAAAGGAGGCCTTAATATCCCTTAGTTTCCGTAAAGACCCCGCTGCCACGGGAGGGTAGGACAAAAGATGGCATGCAAGTTCTTTTCCATAAGCACGTATGACTATATTCGGAATACATGCCTACATTGTATCAATGAACTGGAGCTAGTTCTGTGTCACCCTAGGTTATGATTGTTACATGATGAACCGCATCCGGCATAATTCTCCATCACTGATCCATTGCCTACGAGCTTTCCATATATTGTTCTTCGATTATTTACTTTTTCGTTGCTATTGCTATCATCACTACAAAATACCAAAAACACTACTGTTGCTTTTTGCTACCGTTACCACTACTATTATATTACTTTGCTACTAAATGCTTTGCTGCAGACACTAAGTTTCTAGGTGTGGTTGAATCGACAACTCAGCTGCTAATACTTGAGAATATTCTTTGGCTCCCCTTGTGTCGAATCAATAAATTTGGATTGAATACTTTACCCTTGAAAACTGTTGTGATCCCCTATACTTGTGGGTTATCAAGACTATTTTCTGGCGCCGTTGCCGGGGACCATAGCTCTATTCTTTGAGTCGCTTGGGATTTATATCTTCTTATCATTATGAAGAACTTGAAAGAACCAAGTTTTTTCCCTCAACTATGAGGGGAGGTAAGGAACTGCCATCTAGCTCTGCACTTGATTCACCTTCTGTTTTGAGTAAGCTTGCGACACCTAAACCTGCTTCTCTTGTTCGTTCTGATATGTCGCATGTTATTGATGATGCCACTTCTGCTATACATTATACTTATTATGAAACTACTTCTATGCTTGATACTACTGTGCCACTTGGTGAATTTCTTAACGAACAACTTGCTAGGGCTAGAGAGATTGAAAATATTGAATCTGATAATACTGATGAAAGTGATGATGAAGACTTTCCTGTTATTCCTAAGGGTTATGTTTTTGATAAATAAGCTTCTTTAGCTATTTTAGCTTGCAAAGATAGATACGAATTCAAGAGGTTATTAGCTAAGTGGAATCAGCAATCTCTAAATGCTAGAATGAAACATGATCCTGCTTTTGCTACATCACCTATCTGTGTTACTGATAAGGATTATGAATTCTCTGTTTATCCTGATATAATTACTTTGGTTGAATCTGATCCTTTTCATGGCTATGAATCTGAAACTGTTGTGGCACATCTTACTAAATTAAATGATATTGCCACCCTGTTCACTAAAGATGAGAGAACTCGCTACTTTTATATCCTTAAAATATTTCCGTTCTCATTAAAGGGTGATGCTAAGATATGGTTTAATTCTCTTGATCCTGGTTGTGTGCGTAGTCCCCAGGATATGATTTATTACTTCTCTGCTAAATATTTCCCTACTCATAAGAAACAAGTTGCTTTAAGGGATATATATAATTTTGCGCAAATTAAAGAAGAGAGTCTCCCACAAGCTTGGGGGAGGCTTCTCCAATTACTTAATGCTTTGCCTGATCATCCTCTTAAGAAAAATGAAATACTTGATATCTTTTATAATTGACTAACCGATGCTTCCAGAGATTACCTAGATAGTTGTGCTAGTTCTGTTTTCAGGGAAAGAACACCGGATGAAGCTGAAATTCTATTGAATAATATGTTGACAAATGGAAATAATTGGACACCTCCTGAGCCAGTTCCTGAGCCTATTCCTAAACCAACTCCGAAGAAAAGGGGTATTCTATTTCTCAGTCCTGAAGATATGCAAGAGGCAAAGAAATCTATGAAAGAAAAAGGTATTAAAGCTGAAGATGTTAAGAATTTACCTCCTATTGAAGAAACACATGGTCTTAATTTACCGCATGTTGAAGAAACATATGATCTTAATCCATTACCTATTGAAGATGTTGGAAATATGCCCTAGAGGTAATAATAAATTGGTTATTATTATATTTCCTTGTTCATGATAATCGTTTATTATCCATGCTAGAATTGTATTGATAGGAAACTCAGATACATGTGTGGATACATAGGCAACACCATGTCCCTAGTAAGCCTCTAGTTGACTAGCTCGTTGATCAATAGATGGTTACGGTTTCCTGACCATGGACATTGGATGTCGTTGATAACGGGATCACATCATTAGGAGAATGATGTGATGGACAAGACCCAATCCTAAGCCTAGCACAAGATCGTGTAGTTCGTATGCTAAAGCTTTTCTGATGTCAAGTATCATTTCCTTATACCATGAGATTGTGCAACTCCCGGATACCGTAGGAGTGCTTTGGGTGTGCCAAATGTCACAATGTAACTGGGTGGCTATAAAGGTGCACTACGGGTATCTCCGAAAGTGTCTGTTGGGTTGGCACGAATCGAGACTGGGATTTGTCACTCCGTGTAAACGGAGAGGTATCTCTGGGCCCACTCGGTAGGACATCATCATAATGTGCACAATGTGACCAAGGAGTTGATCACGGGATGATGTGTTACGGAACGAGTAAAGAGACTTGCCGGTAACAAGATTGAACAAGGTATCGGGATACCGACGATCGAATCTCGGGCAAGTATCGTACCGATAGACAAAGGGAATTGTATACGGGATTGATTGAATCCTTGACATCTTGGTTCATCCGATGAGATCATCGTGGAGCATGTGGGAGCCAACATGGGTATCCAGATCCCGCTGTTGGTTATTGACCGGAGAGCTGTCTCGGCCATGTCTGCATGACTCCTGAGCCCGTAGGGTCTACACATTTAAGGTTCGATGACGCTAGGGTTATAGGGAAAGTATGTACGCGGTTACCGAATGTTGTTCGGAGTCCCGGATGAGATCCCAGACGTCACGAGGAGTTCCGGAGGTAAAGATTTATATATGGGAAGTCCCGATTTGGCCACCGAAAGTGTTTCGGGCATCACCGCTAATGTACCGGGACCACCGGGAGGGTCCCGGGGGTCCACCAGGTGGGGACACCAGCCCTAGAAGGCTGCGTGGGCCAAGTGTGGGAGGGGACCAGCCCCAGGTGGGCTGGTGCGCCCCCCTACCAAGGCCCAAGGCGCAGAGAGAGTGGGAGGGGGCAAACCCTAGGTCCAGATGGGCCTTAAGGCCCACCCTAGGTGCGCCCCCCTCTCTCCCCCCTTGGCCGCCACCCTAGATGGGTTTTGGGGCTGCCGCCACCCCTAGGGAGGGAACCCTAGATGGGGGCGCAGCCCCTCCCCTTCCCCTATATATACTTGAGGTATTGGGGGCTGCAAGACACACGAGATCATCTCCCTCTTGGCGCAGCCCTACCTCTCTCCCTCCTCGTCTCTCGTAGTGCTTGGCGAAGCCCTGCTGGAGTTCCGCGCTCCTCCACCACCACCACGCCGTCGTGCTGCTGCTGTACGGAGTCTTCCCCAACCTCTCCTTCTCCCCTTGCTGGATCAAGGCATGGGAGACATCACTAGGCTGCACGTGTGTTGAACGTGGAGGCGCCGTTGTTCGGCGCTTAGATCGGAATCAACCGCAATCTGAATCTCTGCGAGTACGACTCCTTCATCCGCGTTCTTGCAACGCTTCCGCTTAGCGATCTACAAGGGTATGTAGATGCACTCCCCTTCCCCTCGTTGCTAGATTACTCCATAGATTGATCTTGATGATGCGTAGAAAATTTTAAATTTCTGCTACGATCCCCAACAGTGGCATCATGAGCTAGGTATATGCTTAGTTTCTATGCACGAGCAGAACACAAGTTGTTGTGGGCGTCGATTTTGTCAATTTACTTGCCGTTACTAGTCTTATCTTGATTCGGCGGCATCGTGGGATGAAGCGGCCCGGACCGACCTTACACGTACTCTTACGTGAGACAGGTTCCACCAACTAACATGCACTAGTTGCATAAGGTGGCTAGCGGGTGTCTGTCTCTCCCACTTTAGTCAGATCGGATTCGATGAAAAGGGTCCTTATGAAGGGTAAATATAAATTGGCATATCACGTTGTGGTTTTGGCATAGGTAAGAAACGTTCTTGCTAAGAAACCTATAGCAGCCACGTAAAAAATTTGCAACAACAATTAGAGGACGTCTAACTTGTTTTTGCAGCATATGCCGTGTGATGTGATATGTCCAAAAGGATGTGATGAATGATATATGTGATGTATGAGATTGATCATGTTCTTGTAATAGGAATCACGACTTGCATGTCGATGAGTATGACAACCGACAGGAGCCATAGGAGTTGTCTTAATTTATTTATGACCCGCGTGTCAACTTAAACGTCATGTAATTACTTTACTTTATTGCTAAACCGTTAGCCATAGTAGTAGAAGTAATAGTTGACGAGACGACTTCATGAAGACACGATGATGGAGATCATGGTGTCATGCCGGTGACGATGATGATCATGGTGCCCCGAAGATGGAGATCAAAAGGAGCAAAATGATATTGGCCATATCATGTCACTATTTGATTGCATGTGATGTTTATCATGTTTTACATCTTATTTGCTTAGAATGACGGTAGCTTAAATAAGATGATCCCTCGCAATAATTTCAAGAAAGTGTTTCCCCTAACCGTGCACCGTTGCGAAGGTTCGTTGTTTCGAAGCACCATGTGATGATCGGGTGTGATAGATTCTAACGTTCGAATACAACGGGTGTAAGCCAGATTTACACACGCAATACACTTAGGTTGACTTGACGAGCCTAGCATGTACAGACATGGCCTCGGAATACGAAAGACCGAAGGTCGAACATGAGTCGTATAGAAGATACGATCAACATGAAGATGTTCACCGATGATGACTAGTCCGTCTCACGTGATGATCGGACACGGCCTAGTTGACTCGGATCATGTATCACTTAGATGACTAGAGGGATGTCTATCTGAGTGGGAGTTCATTAAATAATTTGATTAGATGAACTTAATTATCATGAACATAGTCTAAATTGTCTTTGCAAATATGTTGTAGATAAATAGCTCACGTTGTAGCTCCCTGTTTCAATACATTCCTAGAGAAAGACTAAGTTGAAAGATATTGTAAGCAATGATGCGGACTGGGTCCGTAGTCCGAGGAGAGTCCTCACTGCTACACAGAAGGCTTACGTCTTTGATGCACCGCTCGATGTGCAAACCCCTACAACGTCGTCTGTGGATGTTGTGAACACCTGACAGACACATCCTGATGACTACTTGATAGTTTAGTGCATCATACTTTACGGCTTAGAATCGGGATTCCGATGACGTTTTGAACGCCATAAGACATATGAGATGTTCCAAGAGCTGAAATTGGGATTTCAGGCTCATGCCCGTGTTGAGAGGTATGAGACCTCTGACAAGTTCTTTTGCCAACAAGATGGAGGAGAATAGCTCAGCTAGTGAGCATGTGCTCAGAATGTCTGGGTGCTACAATCACTTAAATCAAGTGGGAGTTAAACTTCCAGATAAGATAGTGATTGATAGAGTTCTCTAGCCACTATCACTAAGCTACTAGATCTTTGTGATGAACTATGACATGCAAGGGATGGAGTTGATCCCGGAGCTGTTCGCGGTGCTTAAGACCGCAAAAGGTAGAAATCAAGAAGGAGCATCAAGTGTTGATGGTTTAACAAGACCACTGGTTTCAAGAAGGGCAAGGGCTAGAAGGGAAACTTCATGGATGGCAAACCAGTTGCCGCTCCAGTGAAGGAACCCAAGGTTGAACCCAAACCCGAGACTAAGTGCTTCTATTGTAAGGGGAACGGTCACTGGTAGCGGAATTACCCCAAATGCATGGTAGATAAGAAGGCTGGCAACTTCAACAAAGTATATACATGTTATTAATGTGTACCTCACTAGTACTCCTGGTAGCACCTGGGTATTGGATACCAGTTCAGTTGCTATTATTGGTGACTTGAAGCAAAAGCTACGGACTAAACGGAGACTGGCTAAGGGCGTGGTGACGATGTGTGTTGGAAGTGTTTCCAAAGTTGATGAGACCACCATCGCACACTCCATCTGCCTTCGGGATTAGTATTGAACCTAGATAAATGTTATCAGGTGTCTACGTTGAGCCTGAATATGATTAGATCATGTTCATTGCAATACGGTTATTCATTTAAGTTAGAGAATAATGGTTATTCAGTTTACATGAATAATACCTTTCATGGTCATGCACCCTATGTGAATGGTTCAGTGAATCTCGGTCGTGGTAATACACATGTTCACGCCAAAAGATGTAGATAGTACCACTTTCTTGTGGCACTGTCGCTTAGGTCATATTGGCGTAAGATGCATGAAGAAACTCCGTGTCGATGGATGTTTGGACCCCGTTTTCAGGTACAATGAAACGGGCAAGTGACTTGTTGGAAATCATACATGCTGATGTGTGTGATCCAATGAGAATTGAAGCGTGCGGTGGATATCGCTATTTTCTCATCTTCACTAACGATTTGACTAGATATAGGTATATTTACTTAATGAAGCACAAGTATGAAACATTTGAAAAGTTCAACGATTTCAGAGTGAAGTTAAGAACCATCATAACAAGAAGATCAAATTCCTACGATATGATCGATGAGAATTTCTGAGTTATGAGTTTGGCAATCACTTAAGACATTGTGGAATTGTTTCACAGTTGAAGCCACCTGGAACACCACAGGGTAATGGTGTGTCCGGACGTCGTAATCAAACCTTATGAGATGTGGTGCGATCTATGATGTCTCTTACCGATCTACCGTTTTCATTTTGAGGATATGCGTTAGAGACAGCTGCATTCACTTTAGATAGGACACCATCTAAGTCCGTTGAGATGACGTCGTATGAATATGGTTTGGCAAGAAACCAAAGTTGTCGTTTCTTAATGTTTGGGGTTGTGATGCTTAAGGCTTCAGCCGGATAAGCTCGAACCCAAAAACGAACAAACACATCTTCATAGGATACCCAAAGGTGACAGTTGGGTATACCTTCTATCTCAGATCCGAGGGCAAATTGTTTGTCGCTAAGAACGGGTCCTTTCTCGAGAAGGAATTTCTCTCGAAAGAATTGAGTGGGAGGAAGATAGAACTTGATGAGGTTGTCGAACCTTTACTTCAACCAGAGAGTGATGCAACACAGAAAGATGTTTTCTGTGGCGCCTACGTCTGTTGAATAGGAAGTTAATGATAGTGATCATGAAGCTTCGGATCAAGTTGCTATCGAACCTTGTAGGTCGACAAGGATATGTACTACTCCTGAGTGGTACGGTAATCCTGTCTTAGATATCATGTTGTTAGACAAGAATGAACCTACGAGCTATGGAGAAGCGATGGTGGGCCCGTATTCCGACAAGTGGTTAGAAGCCATGAAATCCGAGATAGGATCCATGTATCAGAACAAAGTATGGACTTTGGTGGACTTGCCCGATGATCGGCAAGCCATTAAGATAAATGGATCTTTAAGAAGAAGACGGACGTGGGCGGTAATGTTACCGTCTATGAAGCTCGACTTGTGGGAAAGAGTTTTTTCACAAGTTCAAGGAGTTGACTATGATGAGAATTTCTCACCTGTAGCGATGCTTAAGTCCGTCGGAATCATGTTAGCATTAGCTGTATTTTTCGATTATGAAATCTGACAGATGGATGTCAAAAACAAGTTTTCTTACCAGTTTTCGTAAGAAAGAGTTGTATGTGATACAATCAAAGTTTTGTCGATCCTAAGGATGCTAAAAGGTATGCTGGCTCCAGCGATCCTTCTATGGACTAGAGCAAGCATCTCGGAGTCAGAATATATGCTTTGATGGAGTGATCAAAGCTTTTAGTTTTATACAATGTTTGCTAGAAACTTGTATTTACAAGAAAGTGAGTGGGAGCACTACAACATTTCTGATAAGTATATGTGGATGACATATTGATGATTCGAAATAATGTAGAATTTCTGGAAAGCATAAACGGTTGTTTGAAGAGTGTTTTTCAAAGGAAGACCTAGATAAAGCTGCTTACATATTGGGCATCAAGATCTATAGAGATAGATCAAGACGCCTGATGATACTTTCAAAGAATGCACACCTTGACATGTTTTTGAAGGAGTTCAAAATAGATCAGTCAAAGAAGGGGTTCTTACCTGAGTTGTAAGGTGTGAAGTTGAGTAAGACTCAAAGCTTGACCACGGTAGAAGAAAGAGGAAGGACGAAGGTCGACCCCTATGCTTTTGTCATAGGCTCTATACGGTATGCCATGCTGAGTACCGCACCTGATGTGTGCCTTGCCACATGTCTGGCAAGAGGGTACAAAGGTAATCTAGGAGTGGATCACCAAATAGCGGTCAAAATTATCCTTAGAGGAATAAGGAAATGTTTCTCGGTTATGGAGGTGATAAAGAGTTCGACGTAAAGAGTTACGTCGATGCAAGCTTAACACCTATCCGGATAGCTCTGAGTAGAGATACCGGATACGTATAATGGAGCAACAATTTGGAATAGCTCCAAGTGGAACGTGGTAGCACCATCTACGATATGACATAAAGTTTTGCGAAATACATAGGGATCTGAATATTGCAGACCCGTTGACTACAACCTCTCTTACAAGCATAACACGATCAAACCCAGAAATCATTGAGTGTTAATCACATAGTGATGTGGACTAGATTATTGAGTCTAGTAAACTCTTTGGATGTTAGTCACATGGCGATGTGACCTGTGAGTGTTAATCACATGGCGATGTGACCTAGATTATTGACTCTAGTGCAAGTGGGAGACTGTTGGAAATATGCCCTAGAGGCAATAATAAATTGGTTATTATTATATTTCCTTGTTCATGATAATCGTTTATTATCCATGCTAGAATTGTATTGATAGGAAACTCAGATACATGTGTGGATACATAGGCAACACCATGTCCCTAGTAAGCCTCTAGTTGACTAGCTCGTTGATCAATAGATGGTTACGGTTTCCTGACCATGGACATTGGATGTCGTTGATAACGGGATCACATCATTAGGAGAATGATGTGATGGACAAGACCCAATCCTAAGCCTAGCACAAGATCGTGTAGTTCGTATGCTAAAGCTTTTCTGATGTCAAGTATCATTTCCTTATACCATGAGATTATGCAACTCCCGGATACCGTAGGAGTGCTTTGGGTGTGCCAAACGTCACAACATAACTGGGTGGCTACAAAGGTGCACTACGGGTATCTCCGAAAGTGTCTGTTGGGTTGGCACGAATCGAGACTGGGATTTGTCACTCCGTGTAAACGGAGAGGTATCTCTGGGCCCACTCAGTAGGACATCATCATAATGTGCACAATGTGACCAAGGAGTTGATCACGGGATGATGTGTTACGGAACGAGTAAAGAGACTTGCCGGTAACAAGATTGAACAAGGTATCGGGATACCGACGATCGAATCTCGGGCAAGTATCGTACCGATAGACAAAGGGAATTGTATACGGGATTGATTGAATCCTTGACATCGTGGTTCATACGATGAGATCATCATGGAGCATGTGGGAGCCAACATGGGTATCCAAATCCCGCTGTTGGTTATTGACCGGAGAGTTGTCTCGGCCATGTCTGCATGACTCCCGAGCCCGTAGGGTCTACACATTTAAGGTTCGATGACGCTAGGGTTATAGGGAAAGTATGTACGCAGTTACCGAATGTTGTTCGGAGTCCCGGATGAGATCCCGGACGTCACGAGGAGTTCCGGAATGGTCCAGAGGTAAATATTTATATATGGGAAGTCCCGATTTGGCCACCGGAAGTGTTCCGGGCATCACCGGTAATGTACCGGGACAACCGGGAGGGTCCCGGGGGTCCACCAGGTGGGGACACCAGCCCTAGAAGGCTGCGTGGGCCAAGTGTGGGAGGGGACCAGCCCTAGGTGGGCTGGTGCACCCCCCTACCAAGGCCCAAGGCGCAGGGAGAGTGGGAGGGGGCAAACCCTAGGTCCAGATGGGCCTTAAGGCCCACCCTAGGTGCGCCCCCCTCTCTCCCCCCTTGGTCGCCACCCTAGATGGGTTTTGAGGCTGCCGCCACCCCTAGGGAGGGAACCCTAGATGGGGGCGCAGTCCCTCCCCTTCCTCTATATATACTTGAGGTATTGGGGGCTGCAAGACACACGAGATCATCTCCCTCTTGGCGCAGCCCTACCTCTCTCCCTCCTCGTCTCTCGTAGTGCTTGGCGAAGCCCTGCTGGAGTTCCGTGCTCCTCCACCACCACCATGATGTCATGCTGCTACTGGACGGAGTCTTCCCCAACCTCTCCTTCTCCCCTTGCTAGACCAAGGCGTGGGAGACGTCACTGGGCTGCACGTGTGTTGAACGCGGAGGCGCCATTGTTCGACGCTTAGATCGGAATCAACCGCAATCTGGATCACTGCGAGTACGACTCCTTCATCCGCGTTCTTGCAACGCTTCCGCTTAGCGATCTACAAGGGTATGTAGCCGCACTCCCCTTCCCCTCGTTGCTAGATTACTCCATAGATTGATCTTGGTGATGCATAGAAAATTTTAAATTTCTGCTATGATCCCCAACAGAAGAAACTCGTGGTCTTGATAACCCGACACAGGTAGTAAAGGTAAATTCTCTCTATAGATATGATAAAGCTGAAATCCAAT
The DNA here is from genome assembly GCF_056163025.1 of Triticum urartu. Classification (NCBI taxonomy): domain Eukaryota; kingdom Viridiplantae; phylum Streptophyta; class Magnoliopsida; order Poales; family Poaceae; genus Triticum; species Triticum urartu. The sequence goes on along the minus strand of NC_141879.1, from coordinate 444,134,737 downwards.
TTACTAAGTTTGCTAGCCCATGCTTAGATGAGTTTGATAAATTTATGGTTAAGCAAGAAGATTTTAATGCTTATTTTGGTCGACAATTGAAATACAATTCAAATATGCTTGAACACTTGGGTGATTATATGGCTAGTGTCAAAGGTGAACTTAAACTTATTAGTAAACATGCTTCTATGGTTACCACTCAAGTAGAACAAGTACTTAAAGCTCAAAATGATTTGCTCGATGAATTGAATAATGAGAATAATGATAATGCTGTTAGAGTTATGACTAGAGGTGGTAAAATGACTCAGGAACCTTTGTATCCTGAAGGCCATCCTAAGAGAATTGAGCAAGATTCTCAGAAAAATAATATAGATGCACATAGTCCTTCTAAAAGGAAGAAAAAGAAAAACGATAGGACTTTGCATGCTTCTAGTGAACCTATTACTGAAACACCTGAGAATCCAAATGATATTTCTATTTCTGATGCTGAAACACAATCTGGTAATGAACCTGAAACTAGTGATAAGGTTAATGATAATGTTCATGATGATGCTCAACCTAGTAATGATAATGATATAGAAATTGAACCTGCTGTTGATCTTGATAACCCACAATCATAGAATCAACGTTATGATAAGAAAGACTTTGTTGCTAGAAAACATGGTAAAGAAAGAGAACCATGGTTTCAGAAACCCATGCCTTTTCCTCCCAAACCATCCAAGAAAAAGGATGATGAGGATTTTGAGCGCTTTGCTGAAATGATTAGACCTATCTTTTTGCGTATGCGATTAACTGATATGCTCAAAATGAATCCTTATGCTAAGTATATGAAAGATATTGTTACAAATAAGAGAAAGATACCGGAAGCTGAAATTTCCACCATGCTTGCTAATTATACTTTTAAGGGTGCAATACCAAAGAAACCAGTAGATCCAGGAGTACCTACTATACCATGCTCCATGAAAAGAAACTATGTTAAAACTGCTTTATGTGATCTTGGAGCCGGTGTTAGTGTTATGCCTCTCTCTTTATATCGTAGACTTGATTTGAATAAGTTGACACCTACCGAAATATCTTTGCAAATGGCTGATAAATCAACTGCTATATCTGTCGGTATTTGTGAGGATGTGCATGTTGTAGTTGCAAACGTTACTATTTTAACGGACTTTGTTATTCTTGATATTTCCGAGGACGATAGTATGTCTATTATTCTTGGAAGACCCTTTTTGAATACTGCAGGGGCTGTTATTGATTGCACTAAAGGCAATGTCACTTTTCATGTTAATGGTAATGAGCACACGGTACACTTTCCAAGGGAACAACTTCAAGTTCATAGTATCAACTCTATTGGAAAAATTCCATCGATTATATTTGGAGGTTTTGAATTTCCCCTTCCTACTGTCAAGAAGAAATATGATATTCTTATTATTGGGGATGTGCATATCCCCGTTGAGGTAACATAGTGTTATTCGAAATTTCTCCGGCTCCATGTTATTCGGAATGAGTTCGTTAACAAGACTTGATCAACCTTGTTAGTGGATTCCTTTTGATGATCATGAGATGGATGAAACTAGAAGGCACAACCTTCTGTACCTTCCTATTACTTTCTGTTATTTATATTAAATAAAATAAAATTAGTATTTTTCTGTCTGTTATCTGATTATCCATGCAATATAAAAATACCCCGAAAATAAAAGTTCTCCAAATGCCCTAAAATTTAAATATGATTTTTCTAGAATATTTGAGAATATTTGGCACTGAAAACATAGCAGGGGGGTCACCCACCTTGCCCACGAGGGTGGAGGGTGCGCCCCCTGCCTCATGGGCCCACGGTGGCCCTCCTCCACTTATCCTTTCACCCACACACTCCTTCTTCCTTCCACAAACACGAACAACCAGCTCAAACCCGAGTCCAAGCTCGTTTTGCTGCCATTTTCGATCTCCTTGCTCAAAGCACCTCTCACAAAACTGCTTGGGGAGATTGTTCCTTGGTATGTGACTCCTTCATTGGTCCAATTAGTTTTTGTTCTAGTGCTTTATTCATTGAAAATTTGTGCTGTCTAGGTGACCATGTTCTTGAACTTGCATGTCAAATTTATATGGTTCCAAGTAGTTTTGATGCATGATATAGGCTCTAGGCACTTGTAGGAGTAGTTGCTATCAATATTATTGAGTTTGGTTTACTTTTATTTTGAGGTTACTAAAAATTTTCAGAAATTTTCAGAGGAAGAAATATGCTTAGGAAAATGTTCCAGGGTGGTTCTTCAAGAAAGCAAGGACCCAGGCTTGCAATGCGTGATGCTGATGAAGAGCCACCAAGAGACACTCCAGTGCGTCCTTGTGAATGGCCTTCTGAGAACTTTATGGATCGAGCGGGAATTAAGGAAGAATTTAACGCATATTTGCGTAACGCTGATCTTGTGAGCTTCGAGGAAGAGAAGTGCAGCCAGTATCACAATCTCACTAGTTCCTTTGTGAGGAGGTTTGAATTTTCATCTTCACGTAATTCTCCAACTGTCCTGTTTGATCTTTATAAAAATTCTTATACTATGGACTTAGAGGATTTTACCACTACTTGCAAACTTCCACAATGGGGTAGTATCAGGGATCCTCGCAAATCTGAATTTAGAGATTTTCTTACTAGTATAACTGTGGGAGAATCTAGAGATATAACACAAGCTACCATATGGAGCATTCACTTTCCTGCTATACATTATTTTGCTCTCTTCATAGGTAGATGCATTAGTGGTAAAGATGAGGCATGTCACATGTGTGTCCCTGACCTCAGTATTCTTAGGAGTGCTGTGTTAGGAGATAAATCTTATAATATGGGAGCCACTGTTGCATGTAGGTTGCATCTTAACAGATCTAATGGAGATTTCTTTGGTGGAATTTATGCAACCCGCATAGCTAATTTTCTTGGTATAGCCATACGCGAAGATGATATTGAATTACCCCCTCCTTACCTAAAATTTAATGTTATGGTTCACCACCAGTTTGTTGAGAGGAATGAATCACCTCTCCAGTATCGACTAATCTTTGACAGACGCCGTGCTGTCCATATTACTCTCCCTGCTCTTGCCTTCTTTGATCATCAGGCAAAAGGAAGATATGTTATTACTAGAGAGGAAGCAGATGAGTATGAGAGGAGAGCGGAGGCCGCTCATCGCCACGCTGCAACTCAGGAGGCGATAGCCGCTGCATCTCAGTACGACCCCAACTATTATTATGGATATCCGCCAGGCCAGCCGTGGCCATAGACCAACTTAGGCCAAAAGCCTAAGCTTGGGGGAGTACGTATTTCTCACCGACATTACATTTGTGTTCACACACTCATTGCTAGATGTCGGTGCTCATACTTTTTCATTGTATCATCCATGCTAGTTTATTTTCTTTTTATGCTTTCTTCTTGTGTTAATAAACCTTAAGAAAAACAAAAAAAATAGTTGTAGCTTTTAATTAGTTTACTCTCCATGCTTGTAGTAGTAATTAAAAAGAAAACCCAAAAATATTTCCTGTTCTTCTTTTGCTTGTTGGGAGCTCTCCCGTGTAAATAGTTTTATTTCTTTTCTTTTCTTTGGGGGTCGATAGGAGAAGACCATGATTAAATTGTTGAAGTGGCTCTTATATGCATTATTATTGATCTGAAAAAAGAGCCCATATTGCCTTGTCTTCTCTTGTTTATTGAATGCTTGCAGATTCCAGCTTAGTCCAATGCACGCGCACTATTATTATTATTCACATCGTTCGGTCGTGCAAGTGAAAGGCGATAATGACGATATATGATGGACTGACTGAGATGAGAAAGGCTGGTATGAACTCGACCTCTTTTGTTTTTGTAAATATGATTAGTTCATCGTTCCTGATTCGGCCTATTATGAATAAACATGTTTGCGATGACAACTAGAGATCATAGTTCTTGTGCCATGCTTGATTAGCTATGAGTTATAATGGTTTACCTTGCGTGCCAACATGCTATTGAAATGGTTATGATGTGGTATGATAGGGTGGTATCCTCCTCTGAATGATTTAAGTGACTTGACTTGGCGCATGTTCACGCATGTAGTTGAAACAAAATCAACATAGCCTTGACGATATTTATGTTCATGGTGGATTATATCCTACTCATGCTTGCATTCGGTGTTGATTAATTTTAATGCATGTTCATGACTATTGTCGCTCTCTAGCTGGTCGCTTCCCAGTCTTTTGCTAGCCTTCACCTGTACTAAGCGGGAATACTGCTTGTGCATCCAATCCCTTAAACCCCAAAGTTATTCCACATGAGTCCACTATACCTACCTATATACGGTATCCACCTGCCATTCCAAGTAAATTTGTATGTGCCAAACTCTAAACCTTCAAATAAATATCATGTTTTGTATGCTCTAATAACTCATGTATCAACTAGGGTTGTCCGTATCTTCCATGTTAGGCGGGTTATTCTCAAGAGGAGTGGACTCCGCTCCTCACTCACGAGAAAGTGGCTGGTCACCGGGATGCCCAATCCCATACTTTATGCAAACTAAATCAAAATAATTGCAAACAAAACTCCCCCTGGGACTCTTGTTAGTTAGAGGCACTCGTTGTTTCGAGCAAGCCATGGATTGATGCTTGTTGGTGGAAGGGGGAGTATAAACTTTACCATTCGGTTTGGGAACCGCCTATAATGTGTGTAGCATGGAAGATATCGCCATCTCTTGGTTGTTATGTTGACAATGAAAGTATACCGCTCAAAATATTATTCACCTCTATTTCAAAACCGAGCTCTGGCACCTCTACAAATCCCTGCTTCCCTCTGCGAAGGGCCTATCTATTTACTTTTATGTTGAGTCATCCTCCTCTTATTAAAAAGCACCAGTTGGAGAGCACTGCTGTCATTTGCATTCATTCTTGTTAGTTTACATTGGGTATGACTTGACTGGATCTCTTTTATCATGAACTACAATGTCTAGTCAGTCCTTGATCTTTAAAGGTGCTCTGCATTTATGTTTTCCGGTCTCAGAAAGGGCTAGAAAGATACCATCTTATTATATCATATTATGATTGTTTTGAGAAAGTGTTGTCATCCGAGATTTATTATTATTGCTCGCTAGTTGATTATGCCATTTGTATGAGTAAACTTGAGACCTAAGCGTTATTGCGAATGTGGTTAGTTATAATCTTTGCTGAAAAATTGAATGCTGGCTTTACATATTTACATCAACAAGAGCAAATAGAGTTTGTAAAAGTTTTTCTTTATCACTTTCAGTTTATCAACTGAATTGCTTGAGGACAAGCAAAGGTTTAAGCTTAGGGGAGTTGATACGTCTCAGTCGTATCTACTTTTCCAAACACTTTTGCCCTTGTTTTGGACTCTAACTTGCATGATTTGAATGGAACTAACCCGGACCGACGCTGTTTTCAGCAGAATTACCATGGTGTTATTTATGTGCAGAAACAAAAGTTCTCGGAATGACCTGAAACTTCACGGAGCAACTTTTTGGAAAATATAAAAAATACCTGCAAAAGATGAAGGCCAGGGGGCCCACCACCTGTCCACGAGGGTGGGGGCGCGCCTGCCCCCTAGGGGGCGCCCCCTACCTCGTGGGCCCCCTGGAGCTCCTCCGACTCCAACTCCAACTCTATATATTGTGTTTCAGGGAGAGAAAAATCAGAGAGAAGAATTCATCGCGTTTTACGATACGGAGCCGCCGCCAAGCCCTAAAACCTCTCGGGAGGGCTGATCTGGAGTCCGCTCGGGGCTCCGGAGAGGGGAATCCGTCGCCATCGTCATCATCAACCATCCTCCATCACCAATTTCATGATGCTCACCGTCGTTCGTGAGACCCCGCTGCCACGGGAGGGTAGGACAAAAGATGTCATGCAAGTTCTTTTCCATAAGCACGTATGACTATATTCGGAATACATGCCTACATTATATCAATGAACTGGAGCTAGTTCTGTGTCACCCTAGGTTATGATTGTTACATGATGAACCGCATCTGGCATAATTCTCCATCACTGATCCATTGCCTACGAGCTTTCCATATATTGTTCTTCGCTTATTTACTTTTCCGTTGCTGTTGCTATCATCACTACAAAATACCAAAAACACTACTTTTGCTACTGTTACTTTTTGCTACCGTTCCCACTACTATCATATTACTTTGCTACTAAATGCTTTGCTGCAGATACTAAATTTTCAGGTGTGGTTGAATCGACAACTCAGCTGCTAATACTTGAGAATATTCTTTGGCTCCCCTTGTGTCGAATCAATAAATTTGGGTTGAATACTTTACCCTCGAAAACTGTTGTGATCCCCTATACTTGTGGGTTATCAGTATATCGCCACCGCTTAGATCAAAGCTTGTTGGGCCTAATCTTCCACCGGACTTCAGCTGGGCTCGATGGCCAGTATTCTGTATCAAGCCACTTCTGTATGAGGAAACTCCGGTATATGTCCCAAAAAAACTCCGGCAAATATTTATTGTCCTCAAAAAGAAAAATTAGTACTTTCAAAATAAATAGCTCATCGGGGAAGGATTTACATATGAAAATATATACTGTAAAAAGAAACAAAAATATTTTATACACTTCTATAAGTTGCAAGAATTGTCCCGTTCGTACAAGAATTTTTTCTTATAGAACATGTGAAAATTGTTTCATTGTCCATAGGGACTACTAGATGTTTGTTATCTTAAGGCATATGTAAATTTATAATCAACTTAACTCATGAAATTCCTTTCCACTTGGAAAAAATATCCCACTATTTCGACAAAGAAACTAAATACCACTTCATCCATCCCAATAATAACTCTATAAAATTGAGATCATAAGTACTTATTGTACATTAATTTTTCGTCATTCATTAACTCGTACCATTTAGATATTAATAGGGGTAGTTGGCATTTCAGATGGATTCACACTTGTGACACTTAGTAGGTATTGTAATTGTTAATCAAAGGCATACACCCTCTCCGTGTATACTCAACCCATGAAAGCTCTAGCCGCCAGAAGCGATCCAATGGGAGGAGGGAGGAAGCCACCTTGGACTCAAGCATCACCGGGGGTTCTCTCTGTATGAGATTATGATTGCACGATATATTTCCCTTCGTGCATAGCACGTATATATGATGTACAAAGATGGGCCTCGGACCTCAACTATACAAGGAACTAGGAGGCGGGCCCAATACACAATATGCACATAACACATATACTCAACACCCCCCCCCCCCCCCCGCAGTCGAAGCGGCACCGCAGCTGACGCAAAGACTGGACCAGAACTCCTCAAATGATGCCGTAGGCAAGCCCTTGGTCATGATATCAGCAAATTGTTGGGAAGTAGGGACGTGTAAAACACGAATATGGCCAAGGGCCACCTGTTCCCGAACAAAATGAATATCCAACTCAATATGCTTGGTCCGTCGATGATGCACCGGGTTAGCGGAGAGGTAGACCGCCGAGACGTTGTCGCAGTAGACCACTATGGCACGGTCAATAGGACAAGAGAGTTCCTGAAGCAGCTGACGAAGCCACGAACACTCGGCGACGGCGTTGGCCACCGCATGATACTCAGCCTCAACACTGGAACGAGAGATCGTAGGCTGCCGCTTGGACGACCACGAGAGAAGTGAGGGTCCAAGGTAGACACAATAGCCCGAAGTGGAGCGACGAGTGTTAGGGCAGCTCACCCAGTCTGCATCGTAGTAGGCGGTGAGGGTGGTGTCGGCAGAGGCATGAAGCGTGACGCCAAGATCCATAGTGCCACAGAGATACCGAAGAATCCGCTTGACGGCAGCCAAGTGAACGTCTCGAGGAGCATGTATATGAAGACACACCTGCTGCACGGCATACTGGATCTCCGGTCGAGTCAGAGTGAGGTACTGGAGAGCAGCAACGATAGACCGATAGAATGCAGCATCCGGAGCAGGAGAACCATCCGTGGCAGAAAGCTTGGCCTTCGTATCAACAAGCGTAGCGGCGGCCTTGCAGTTAAGCATGCCAGCACGCTCCAGGAGCTCATGAGCGTACTTCCGCTGATGAAGGAACAAGCCATCCGGACGGCGCACCACCTTGACACCGAGGAAGTAGTGCAAAGGACCCAAGTCCTTGATGGCGAACTCAGCACGAAGACGAGCCGTGAGCTGACTGAGAAGACCAGCAGTACATGCTGTGAGGATGATGTCGTCAACATAGAGCAGCAAGTAGGCCGTGTCAGAGCCCTGATGATAGACGAAGAGCGAGGCGTCCGAGCGGGTAGAGCGGAACCCAAGCTGGTGGAGAAATGCCGCGATGCGCTGGTACCAAGTGCGCGGAGCCTTCTTGAGTCCGTACAAGGACTGCGAAAGCAGGCACACGTGGTCGGGAAGCGCCGGGTCCACAAACCCGGTGGGCTGCTGGCAGAAGACCTGCTCCTTGAGGTGACCATGAAGGAAGGCGTTGGAGACGTCCATCTGGTGCACCGGTCAAGCACGGGAGACCACAAGGTGAAGAACCGTGCGTATCATGCCGGGCTTGACGACCGGAGCGAAGGTGTCGGTGAAGTCGATGCCAGCACGCTGTCGGAAGCCACGAACGACCCAACGCGCTTTATAGCGATCAATGGTACCATCAGGACAGAGCTTGTGTTTGAAGACCCACTTCCCGGTAATCATGTTGGCATGCCAGGGACGGGGAACAAGCAGCCACGTCCAGTTGCGCAACAGGGCGTCAAACTCCTCTTGCATCACAGCCATCCAGAGCGGGTCACGAAGAGCAGCTCGAACGGAGGACGACAACGGCGACGGCTCAGAGGTGGACGCCGCATGGACGTAGTCATCCCCGGCATAACGCGAGCTCGGGTGAAAAACGCCCATATGGGTGTGGGTGACCGGACCGGCCATAGGCGCCGGGGGCGTCTGGGGAGCCGAGGGTGCTGGAGGCGCCGGGGGCGCCTGGGGCGCGGGGGGGCGCCGGGGGCGTCTGGGGCACCGAGGGCGCCTGGGGCGCCGAGGGGGGCGGGGGCGCCAGTGCCGCGGCTGCAGGAGGCGCCGCATGCGGGGGGGGGCACCTCAAAGCCAGGGGCGGGCCAAGAGAGGCGCGCGAGCGCCCTGGGAGCGGCGTCGAGAGGCCCGCGTCACCGGTGGCTGGAGGAACAACCGGGGGTACCTGCTGAAACAGAAACACATGCTCATCAAAGTAAATGTGCTGGGAAGTGAACACACGGTGGGAGACGGGATCGTAGCACCGATATCCCTTGGAGTTGGAAGGGTAGTCGATGAAGATGCAAGCGACAGAACGAGGTGCGAGTTTGTGAGGAGCGGAGTCAGCAGTGCTAGGATAGAAAAGGCACCCGAAAATACGCAAGCCATCATAAGATGGGGGCGTACCGAAGAGAAGATGGTGAGGTGCATAGTTCCACCGTGGGCGGCAAGGGCGAAGGTTAAGGAGAAGTGAAGCAGTCGCGAGTGCGTCCGGCCAGAAACGAGGCGGCACATTAGCATGGAACAGGAGCGTGCGAACGCAGTCATTCAGAGTGCGAAGGATGCGTTCAGCTCGACCGTTCTGTTGTGAAGTATACGGACACGTGAGACGAAAAACTGTGCCGTGGTGCGACAGAAAAGTGCGGAAAGCAAGGTTGTCGAACTCTTTTCCATTGTCAGTCTGAAGAGCAAGGATGAGATGCCCAAACTGTGTGCTGACATAAGAGTAAAAATCCGTCAAAGTGGAGAGTGCATCCAACTTTCGTCGTAAAGGAAACGTCCACACCTAGTGAGAGTAATCATCAAGAATAACCAGATAATATAAATAACCCGAATTACTAGGAACCGGAGAGGTCCACACATTGCTATGAATCAACTGAAAAGGAAAAGAAGCGATAGTGGTGGAGTTATTAAACGGGAGGCGAACATGTTTGCCGACACGACAGGCATGGCAAGTGTGACCCTCTATCTTATTACAACTAAAACTGAAATTCCTAAAAATATGACGAAGTGTGACGGGGTTGGGATGACCCAAACGAGCATGCCAGAGATCGACACCGGCGGAGAGAGCAACTGGTGCGGTGGTGGAGGTGGACGGCGGATGCACCAGATAGAGCTCGTCGAGGCTGTCACATCGGTGAAGTACCATCCTGGTTCGAGCATCCTTAACACAAAAACCAAGCTCGTCAAATTCAACAGTAACAGGATTTTTACGAGTTAAACAACGAGCGGAAATGAGGTTCTTAATAAGATGAGGGGACACAAGTATGTTAGACAAAGTAATAGGCATGGAATTAGAAGGAAAAGAAGTGTGCCCGACATGTGTGATAGGTAGTGTGGAACCGTCGCCGACAATGATGCGGCGGTCGGTAGTGAGAGGAGTGAAGGAGGCAAGATTACCAAGATGGGCAAACATGTGAGCCATAGCCCCGGTGTCCATGTACCAATCACCGCCTCCAATGTAGTTGTTCGACATAGGTGCGGTATGCAGCGCGGCGAGGAGCGCGGATCCCAAGGCGCCAGCGGCAGGGCCGGCAAGGACGGCGGCGGGGCCGCAGGGAGACCATAGGCGCCGCTCAACTGCGGCAGTGGGTATCCTCCGTACGGCTGCGGAGCCGCGTAGTACGCCTGATGCGCTGGCGGGTGCGGCACAGAAAGGGTCAGTGCAAGAGCCCGTGGAACCGGCATGATGTAGGCATGAACAACACCGGTCCATGGGTTGTAGCTGGAGGCCCACGAAGGGGGCACCTGGAACTGCTGCTGCTACTGACGGGGCTGGCCGGCGCCCTGCGGCTGCTGCTGCTGACTGCCGCAACGGCCCCCGCAGCACCGTTTGGCGGGAGGGGCGGCAGGGGCGGGCGACCCATAGGGCAGGGAGAGCAGCCCCGGCTGCTGGGTGACCGGGTACGACGGTGGCGTCAGGAACGGTGCCGGGTGGCGTTGCGTGTCGTGGTTCTAAGTCTGACAATGATGTAGGGGGGTAAGTATGGAGAGGCAAGATCTTAGCTATAGAGGAGTTGTAGGAATGCAAGATTTACGAGTTCAGGCCCTTCTCGGAGGAACTAATAGCCCTACGTCTCGGAGCCCGGAGGCGGTCGACTGGATTATGCGTGTGTGAATTACAGGCGTGCGAAGCCTTGTCTCGGAGGAGGGGGGCGGCTTATATAGAGTGCGCCCAGACCCCAGCCAGCCCACGTACAAAGGGTTCAATGTACATTAAGGCAGGGCGTTACTGGTAACGCTAGTAATAAAGTACTATGATGACCATAAAAGCTACTTAATAACCGACTGTTAGCATGCGGAGCGCCTTTAGGTCACCTGACCGTCGAGTGGCTTGGTCTTGGTCGAGTGATTGCTTCTTGGTCGAGTATCTTCAAGTCTGTCGAGTGAGACACCTTCAAGTCGATTGAAAGATGATTTCTTCTGGAGATGTCCTTGGGTAGGTTAGTTTGGACAGGTCCATGACCCTACCCTAGGTACATAGCTTCATCATTAGCCCCCGAATGGATCGAGGTTTGAGTGGGACAGGGTTTGAGCATTTTTTCGACTCATTTTTCATGCCACGAGAATACCTTGTTTCGGATCAATGAACCCGAGTGTTGACAGCGACTTCCTTTCCAGTCGCCTTGATCCATTATTAATTCTTCGTCGAGTGAGTTTCTTTACTCGAAAGGCTCCGAGTGACGGTGCGGAGGAGATCTTTGGTTTGACAAGTTGTTCTGCTATCCGCGGATTTCGTGGGATCCAAATTTTGGGAAGCGCGCGGGACGGGGGAGGCCGCAGTAATCGGATGGGATAGAGCGGAGCTGCCTCGATCCCCGCGCCACCTTTTTTGCCATGTATCACGCGCGCGATTGTTACGGGATTTGACAGAGCCGCCTGGGCCTACCCGTCAGCCACTCGGAAGCGGCCTTATATAAGGCGTTGGACCGGAGTCTCCTGAACAGTGCGTTCCCATTACCTCTTCTCCTCTTCACGCCCCTCCGGTGCGCTCGCTCTCGCCCCAGCGCCACCGCTCCGTACGCGTCTCGCCGGCGACAATGGGGAAGGAGAAGACGGCAGATCTGGAGCGGGCAAAGAAGGCGACGACGAGGTCGAAGGGGAAGGCGACCAGCCGGGGCGGATCTTCCTCGCGAATCGGCCTGCCGAAGGGCTGGATCCAGGGCGACTGGATCCACTCGAGGATCACCCAAGAAGACCTCGACGACCTGGCCGAAGGGGGGCTGATCTGAAGGAAATATGCCCTAGAGGCAATAATAAAGTTATTATTTATTTCCTTATTTCATGATAAATGTTTATTATTCATGCTAGAATTGTATTAACCGGAAACATAATACATGTGTGAATACATAGACAAACAGAGTGTCACTAGTATGCCTCTACTTGACTAGCTCGTTAATCAAAGATGGTTATGTTTCCTAACCATAGACAAAGGAGTTGTTATTTGATTAACGGGATCACATCATTAGTTGAATGATCTGATTGACATGACCCATTCCATTAGCTTAGCACCCGATCGTTTAGTATGTTGCTATTGCTTTCTTCATGACTTATACATGTTCCTATGACTGAGATTATGCAACTCCCGTTTGCCGGAGGAACACTTTGGGTGCTACCAAACGTCACAACATAACTGGGTGATTATAAAGGAGCATTACAGGTGTCTCCAAAGGTAGATGTTGGGTTGGCGTATTTCGAGATTAGGATTTGTCACTCCGATTGTCGGAGAGGTATCTCTGGGCCCTCTCGGTAATGCACATCACATAAGCCTTGCAAGCATTGCAACTAATGAGTTAGTTCCGGGATGATGTATTACAGAACGAGTAAAGATACTTGCCGGTAACGAGATTGAACTAGGTATTGGATACCGACGATCGAATCTCGGACAAGTAACATACCGATGACAAAGGGAACAACGTATGTTGTTATGCGGTCTGACCGATAAAGATCTTCGTAGAATATGTAGGAGCCAATATGGGCATCCAGGTCCCGCTATTGGTTATTGACCGGAGACGTGTCTCGGTCATGTCTACATTGTTCTCGAACCCGTAGGGTCCGCACGCTTAAGGTTTCGATGACAGTTATATTATGAGTTTATGAGTTTTGATGTACCGAAGGAGTTCAGAGCCCCGGATGAGATCGGGGACATGACGAGGAGTCTCGAAATGGTCGAGACGTAAATATTGATATATTGGAAGCCTATGTTTGGATATCGGAAGTGTTCCGGGTGAAATCGGGATTTTACCGGAGTACCGGGAGGTTACCAGAACCCCCCCGGGAGCTATATGGGCCTTAGTGGGCTTTAGTGGAAAGGAGAAAGGGGTAGCACAAGGTGGCTGTGCGCCTCCCCCCTTCCCCTAGTCCTATTAGGACTAGGAGAGGTGGTCGGCCCCCTCTCTCTCTTTGCCCCCTCAAGGAGTCCTATTCCAACTAGGATTGGGGGGGGGGGAATCCTACTCCCAGAGGGAGTAGGACTCTCCTGGCGCGCCCTATGTGGCCGGCCAGCCTCCCCCCTTTGGTCCTTTATATACTGAGGCAGAGGCACCCCAGAAACACACAAGTTGATCCACGTGATCTATTCCTTAGCCGTGTGCGGTGACCCAGCCACCATAGTCCTCGATAATACTGTAGCGGAGTTTAGGCGAAGCCCTGCTGCTGTTGTACATCAAGATCGTCACCACGCCGTCGTGCTGACGGAACTCTTCCCCGACACTTTGCTGGATCGGAGTCCGGGGATCGTCATCGAGCTGAACGTGTGCTAGAACTCGGAGGTGCCGTAGTTTCGGTGCTTGATCGGTCGGATCGTGGAGACGTACGACTACATCAACCAAACGATTCCGTTGTCGATCTACTAGGTATGTAGATCATTCTCCCCCTCTTGTTGCTATGCATCACCATGATCTTGCGTGTGCGTAGGAAATTTTTGAAATTACTACGTTCCCCAACAGTGGTATCCGAGCCTAGGTTTTATGGTTTGATGTTATTTGCACGAGTAGAACACAAGTGAGTTGTGGGCGATATAAGTCATACTGCCTACCAGCATGTCATACTTTGGTTCGGCGGTATTGTTGGATGAAGCGTCCCGGACCGACATTACGCGTACGCTTACGCGAGACCGGTTCTCCCGACGTGCTTTGCACAAAGGTGGCTAGCGGGTGACAGTTTCTCCAACTTTAGTTGAACCGAGTGTGGCTACGCCCGGTCCTTGCGAAGGTTAAAATGGAGTCTATTTGACAAACTATCGTTGTGGTTTTGATGCGTAGGTGAGATTGGTTCTTACTTAAGCCCGTAGTAGCCACGTAAAACTTGCAACAACAAAGTAGAGGACGTCTAACTTGTTTTTGCAGGGCATGTTGTGATGTGATATGGTCAAAACTTGATGAGATATAAGTTGTTGTGTGAGATGATCATGTTTTGATAAAGTTATCGGCAACTGGCAAAAGCCTTATGGTTGTCTCTTTATTGCACAAGATGCAAGCGCCAAATAATTGCTTTACTTTATCGCTATGCGATAGCAATAATTGCAAGAGCAATAGTTAGCGAGACGACCATGTGACGACACATTGATATAGATCAAGATGATGGAGATCATGGTGTCATGCCGGTGACGATAGAGATCATGACAGAACTTTGGAGATGGAGATCAAAGAAGCAAGATGATGATGGCCATATCATGTCACATATTTTGATTGCATATGATGTTTATCTATTATACATCTTATTTTGCTTAGTTTGACGGTAGCATTATAAGATGATCTCTCACTAATTATCAAGAAGTGTTCTCCCTGAGTATGCACCATTGCGAAAGTTCTTCGTGCTGAGACACCACGTGATGATCGGGTGTGATAGGCTCTACGTTCAAATACAACGGGTGCAAAACAGTTGCACACGCGGAATACTTAGGTTATACTTGACGAGCCAAGCATATACAGATATGGCCTCGGAACATAGAGACCGAAAGGTCGAGCGTGAATCATATAGTAGATATGATCAACATAACGATGTTCACCATTGAAAACTACTCCATCTCACGTGATGATCGGTTATGGTTTAGTTGATTTGGATCACGTGATCACTTAGAGGATTAGAGGGATGTCTATCTAAGTGGGAGTTCTTTAATTAATATGATTAATTGAACTTAAATTTATCATGAACTTAGTCTTGGTAGTATTAGCATATCTATGTTGTAGATCAATAGCTCGCGTTGTTGCTTTCATATGTTTATTCTGATATGTTCCTAGAGAAAATTGTGTTGAAAGATGTTAGTAGCAAAGATGCGGATTGGATCCGTGATCTGAGGTTTATCCTCATTGCTGCACAGAAGAATTATGTCCTTGATGCACCGCTAGGTGACAGACCTATTGCAGGAGCAGATACAGACGTTATGAACGTTTGGCTAGCTCAATATGATGACTACTTGATAGTTTAAGTGCACCATGCTTAACGGCTTAGAATCGGGACTTCAAAGACGTTTTGAACATCATGGACCATATGAGATGTTCCAGGAGTTGAAGTTAATATTTCAAGCAAATACCCGAGTTGAGAGATATGAAGTCTCCAACAAGTTCTATAGCTAAAAGATGGAGGAGAATCGCTCAACTAGTGAGCATGTGCTCAGATTGTCTGGGTACTACAATCGCTTGAATCAAGTGGGAGTTAATCTTCCAGATAAGATAGTGATTGACAGAATTCTCTAGTCACCATCACCAAGTTAGTAGAACTTCGTGATGAACTATAATATGCAAGGGATAACGGAAACAACTCCCAAGCTCTTCGTGATGCTGAAATCAACGAAGGTAGACATCAAGAAAAACATCAAGTGTTGATGGTTGACAAGACCACTAGTTTCAAGAAAAGGGCAAAGGGAAGAAGGGGAACTTCAAGAAGAACGGCAAGCAAGTTGCTGCTCAAGTGAAGAAACCCAAGTCTGGTCCTAAGCCTGAGACTAAGTGCTTCTACTGCAAAGGGACTGGTCATTAGAAGCGGAACTACCCCAAGTGATTGGCGGATAAGAAGGATGGCAAAGTGAACATAAGTATATTTGATATACATCTTATTGATGTGTACTTTACTAGTGTTTATAGCAACCCCTCAGTATTTGATACTAGTTCAGTTGCTAAGATTAGTAACTCGAAACGGGAGTTGCAGAATAAACAGAGACTAGTTAAGGGTGAAGTGACGATGCGTGTTGGAAGTAGTTCCAAGATTGATATGATCATCATCGCACACTCCCTATAATTTCGGGATTAGTGTTGAACCTAAATAAGTGTTATTTGGTGTTTGCGTTGAGCATGAATATGATTTGATCATGTTTATTGTAATACGGTTATTCATTTAAGTAAGAGAATAAATTGTTGTTCTGTTTACATGAATAAAACCTTATATGGTTACACACCCAATGAAAATAGTTCGTTGGATCTCGATCGTAGTGATACACATAATCATAATATTGAAACCAAAAGATGCAAAGTTAATAATGATAGTGCAACTTATTTGTAGCACTGCCGTTTAGGTCATATTGGTGTAAAGCGCATGAAGAAACTCCATGCTGATGGGATTTTGGAATCACTTGATTATGAATCAGGTGATGCTTGCGAACCATGCCTCATGGGCAAGATGACTAAGACTCTGTTCTTCGGAACAATGGAGCGAGCAACAGATTTGTTAGAAATCATACATACTGATGTATGTGGTCCGATGAATATTGAGGCTCGCGACAGGTATCATTATTTTCTGATCTTCACAGATGATTTGAGCAGATATGAGTATATCTACTTAATGAAACATAAGTCTGAAACATTTGAAAAGTTCAAGGAATTTCAGAGTGAAGTTGAAAATCATCGTAACAAGAAAATAAAGTTTCTACGATCTGATCGTGGAGGAGAATATTTGAGTTACGAGTTTGGTGTACATTTGAAAAATTGTGGAATAGTTTCACTACTCATGCCACCTGGAACACCACAATGTAATGGTGTGTCCGAACGTCATAACCGTACTTTATTAGATATGGTGCGATCTATGATGTCTCTTATCGATCTACCACTGTCGTTTTGGGGTTATGCATTAAAGACAGCTGCATTCACGTTAAAAGGGCACCATCAAAATCCGTTGAGACGACGCCTTATGAACTGTGGTTTGGCAAGAAACCAAAGTTGTCGTTTCTAAAAGTTTGGGGCTGCGATGCTTATGTGAAAAAGCTTCAACCTGATAAGCTCAAACCCAAATCGGAGAAATGTGTCTTCATAGGATATCCAAAGGAAACTATTGGATACACCTTCTATCACAGATCCGAAGGCAAGACTTTTGTTGCTAAATTCGGAAACTTTCTAGAGAAGGAGTTTCTCTCGAAAGAAGTGAGTGGGAGGGAAGTAGAACTTGACGAGGTAACTGTACCTGCTCCCTTACTGGAAAGTAGTACATCACAGAAAACCTGTTCCAGTGACACCTACACCAGTTAGTGAGGAAGCTAATGATGATGATCATGTAACTTCAGATCAAATTACTACCGAATCTCGTAGGTAAACCAGAGTGAGATCCGCACCAGAGTGGTACGGTAATCCTGTTCTGGAAGTCATGTTACTTGACCATGACGAACTTGCGAACTATGAGGAGCGATGATGAGCCCAGATTCCGCGAAATGGTTTGAGGCCATGAAATCTGAGATATGATCCATGTATGAGAACAAAGTATGGACTTTGATGGATTTGCCCGATGATCGGCAAGCCATATAAAATAAATGGATCTTCAAGAGGAAGACGGACGCTGATAGTAGTGTTACTATCTACAAAGCTAGAATTGTCGCAAAAGGTTTTCGACAAGTTCAAGGTGTTGAATACGATGAGAGTTTCTCACTCGTATCTATGCTTGAGTCTGTCCGAATCATGTTAGTAATTGCCGCATTTTATGAAATCTGGCAAATGGATAAACAAAACTACATTCCTTAATAGATTTATTAAAGAAGAGTTGTGTATGATGCAACCAGAAGATTTTGTCGATCCAAAGGGAGCTAACAAAGTGTGCAAGCTCCAGCGATCCATTTATGGCAAGCATCTCGGAGTTGGAATATACACTTTGATGAGTTGATCAAAGAATATAGTTTTATACAGACTTGCGGTGAAGCCTGTATTTACCAGAAAGTGAGTGGGAGCACTACAGCATTTCTGATAAGTATATGTGAATGACATATTGTTGATCGAAGATAATGTAGAATTATTCTGCAAAGCATAAAGGAATATTTGAAAGGAGTTTTTCAAAGAAAGACCTCGGTGAAGCTGTTTACATATTGAGCTTCAAGATCTATAGAGATAGATCAAGACGCTTGATAAGTTTTTTCAATGAGTACATACCTTGACAAGATTTTGAAGTAGTTCAAGAATGGAGCAGTCAAAGAAAAAGTTCTTGCCTGTATTACAAGGTGTGAAGTTGAGTAAGACTCAAAGCCCGACCACGGCAGAAGATAGAAAGAGAATGAAAGCCATTCCCTATGCCTTGGCCATAGGTTCTATAAAGTATGTCATGCTGTATACCAGATCTATTGTATACCCTGCACTGATTTGGCAAGGGAGTACAATAGTGATCTAGGAGTAGATCACTGGACAGCGGTCAGAATTATCCTTAGTGAAATAAGGATATGTTTCTCGATTATGGACGTGACAAAAAGGTTCGCCGTAAAGGGTTACGTCGATGCAAGTTTTGACACTGATCTGGATGACTCTAAGTCTCGATCTAGATAC
This sequence comes from Triticum urartu, assembly GCF_056163025.1. Taxonomy (NCBI): domain Eukaryota; kingdom Viridiplantae; phylum Streptophyta; class Magnoliopsida; order Poales; family Poaceae; genus Triticum; species Triticum urartu. Next base: position 444,116,076 of record NC_141879.1, on the reverse strand, counting down.
ATATTGAAAGTGGGAGCAATTAGCTAGAGTAGCTCCGTGCAGAGCATTGTAGACATAGAAACTTGCAAAATACATAACGGATCTGAATGTGAAAGACCGTTGACTAAGATTCTCTCACAAGCAAAACATGATCACACCTTAGTACTCTTTGGGTGTTAATCGCATAGCGATGTGAACTAGATTGCCGAATCTAGTAAACCCTTTGGGTGTTAATCACATGATGATGTGAACTATCGATGTTAATCACATAGTGATGTGATCTAGATTATTGACTCTAGTGCAAGTGGGAGACTGAAGGAAATATGCCCTAGAGGCAATAATAAAGTTATAATTTATTTCCTTATTTCATGATAAATGTTTATTATTCATGCTAGAATTGTATTAACCGGAAACATAATACATGTGTGAATACATAGACAAACAGAGTGTCACTAGTATGCCTCTACTTGACTAGCTCGTTAATCAAAGATGGTTATGTTTCCTAACCATAGACAAAGGAGTTGTTATTTGATTAACGGGATCACATCATTATTTGAATGATCTGATTGACATGACCCATTCCATTAGCTTAGCACCCGATCGTTTAGTATGTTGCTATTGCTTTCTTCATGACTTATACATGTTCCTATGACTATGAGATTATGCAACTCCCGTTTTCCGGAGGAACACTTTGGGTGCTACCAAACGTCACAACGTAACTGGGTGATTATAAAGGAGCATTACAGGTGTCTCCAAAGGTAGATGTTGGGTTGGCGTATTTCAAGATTAGGATTTGTCACTCCGATTGTCGGAGAGGTATCTCTGGGCCCTCTCGGTAATGCACATCACATAAGCCTTGCAAGCATTGCAACTAATGAGTTAATTGCGGGATGATGTATTACAGAACGAGTAAAGAGACTTGCCGGTAACGAGATTGAACTAGGTATTGGATACTGACGATCGAATCTCGGACAAGTAACATACCGATGACAAAGGGAACAACGTATGTTGTTATGCGGTCTGACCGATAAAGATCTTCGTAGAATATGTAGGAGCCAATATGGGCATCCAGGTCCCGCTATTGGTTATTGACCGGAGACGTGTCTCGGTCATGTCAACATTGTTCTCGAACCCGTAGGGTCCGCACGCTTAAGGTTTCGATGACAGTTATATTATGAGTTTATGAGTTTTGATGTACCGAAGGAGTTCGGAGTCCCGGATGAGATCGGGGACATGACGAGGAGTCTCGAAATGGTCGAGACGTAAAGATTGATATATTGGAAGCCTATGTTTGGATATCGGAAGTGTTCCGGGTGAAATCGGGATTTTACCGGAGTACCGGGAGGTTACCGGAACCCCCCGGGAGCTATATGGGCCTTAGTGGGCTTTAGTGGAAAGGAGAAAGGGGCAGCACAAGGTGGCTGTGCGCCTCCCCCCTTCCCCTAGTCCTATTAGGACTAGGAGAGGTGGCCGGCCCCCTCTCTCTCTTTCCCCCCTCAAGGAGTCCTATTGCAACTAGGATTGGGGGGGGGGGAATCCTACTCCCAGAGGGAGTAGGACTCTCCTGGCGCGCCCTATGTGGCTGGCCAGCCTCCCCCCTTTGGTCCTTTATATACTGAGGCAGAGGCACCCCAGAAACACACAAGTTGATCCACGTGATCTATTCCTTAGCCGTGTGCGGTGACCCAGCCACCATAGTCCTCGATAATACTGTAGCGGAGTTTAGGCGAAGCCCTGCTGCTGTAGTACATCAAGATCGTCACCACGCCGTCGTGCTGACGGAACTCTTCCCCGACACTTTGCTGGATCGGAGTCCGGGGATCGTCATCGAGCTGAACGTGTGCTAGAACTCGGAGGTGCCGTAGTTTCGGTGCTTGATCGGTCGGATCGTGGAGACGTACGACTACATCAACCAAACGCTTCCGTTGTCGATCTACTAGGTATGTAGATCATACTCCCCCTCTCGTTGCTATGCATCACCATGATCTTGCGTGTGCGTAGGAAATTTTTGAAATTACTACGTTCCCCAACATGATCCCCTATGACTCGGCGCGGCTTCCGGGGAAGGAATCTGAGCCGCAACCTCGGGAGGGTGAGTGTGTTCTTCTTGCCACCCACGTCGACCGTGGATTTTCCTTGCCTCCTCACCCTTTCTTTCGAGGGTTTCTGAACTTCTTTGGGGCACAACTCCACCACTTTACTCCCAACACAATCGTTTATCTCGCCGCTTTCATTTCTTTGTGTGAGAACTTCCTGGGTTGCCGGCCTCACTGGGGTCTTTTCAAGCACATTTTCACTTGTCGCTCCCAGACAGTGAAAAAGGCTAATCCGAGTGATGAGAGGACGCAAGTGATTCAGATGTGTGGGGGTCTTGGTATCCAGATGAGAGGAAAAAGTTCTTTTCCGGCTATGATTCTTCCCGACTCAGTCCGCGGATGGCAGTCGACCTGGTTTTACTGTAAGGACCAGTCGACGCCAGGGCAGTCGACTGGCCTCCCTCCCTTTACCATGGACCGAGTGAGGAAACCCTCCCCTTTGAAGGTGCTCACGGAGGAGAAGGCGCAGGTGAGGGTGCTGGTCGATCGAGTGGTCCAACTTATCCGTGACGGGGTCACTGGTATGGATCTCTTGGAGGTCTTCCTTCAGCGGCGCATCCAGCCTCTTCAAGCCCGATACCATCCGATGTGGATGTATTCGGGTCTTGAAGACTCCACTCGGATCCACCCGGAGGAGGTCGACGACGACACACTAGAGAAGTGGCTGTCGGGCATTACCGGGAACAAGGACAACCCCAGGGGAGCCAAGAGAGTCCCTCCATTCGACCAGTCTCATGCACCAGAGAAGGTATGATTCTGAGTTTTTGCTTTGTAATTTGAATTCGCTCCTGCATACACTGCATCGACTGACTTTGTTCTCTCTGCTTTCTTTCAGGCCATTATTGAAATGTATTCAATGCCCAATGGAGAGCAAGAGCAAGCTCTGGAAGGCGAGGCAAGCGGCGACGACAGTGGCGAGTGGACTTCCGACGGTGAAGGGGGTGGAGGAAGCGACGACTCAAGTGATGGAGAAGAAGTCGAGTCACCTCCTCGCCAGGAGAGGCGATCCAAGCTCGATCAAGAACGACCGAGTGCCCGTGAAAAGGTAACTGCTCAGGCTAGTCAGTCTTCGAAGCGTCCTCGGGTCTCTTCACCAACCCCAACTGAGAAAGCGCCAAAGCACCCCAAAGTTGCAGAACTGAAGACTCGGAAGGCGTTGCCGAAGATTAAGATTGACATCCCCGTTGCTTCCGCGTGAGTGTCTCCTTTCGTATTCACTCGACGCTTCATGCTGTTTGTTTTTCTTGTTTTAACTGGTTGGATTTTGGGATTGTCAGTGCTGCCACTTCCGGGACCTCAGCTTACAGGGACGAGGATGAGGTGATGGAGGATGCGGTCACTTCTAATCTGGGTATGATTTCTGCCGTACTGTCTTTGTTTGGTCGATCCAATTGCAATGTGCATCATTGGGTGATGTGACTTTGGCAATTGCACCCTACACAGCTCCCAACGTTATTGACCTCCCTGACGATGATGAAGAGCCCGAGAGGCCTTTGACGAGGAAGAGTAGGCAAGCTTCTACAAGCGAGGCGCTACAGTCGACACAGAGGGCGGAACCAGTCGTTCAGGACGCTGGCGACGCCAATCGGGGTTCTATTACCTTCGTCGTGCCACTGTCGAGTGCCTTGCCTTCTTCGTCGACTGCTCAGGCCCCTGTCGACCCACCTTCGGTTTTTGCGACCCATCATGTCCCAGAAGACGAAGTGAATGCTGCCAGGGAAGCTATACGCCAGGCGGGTGTCATGATGGAGAAGATGAAGATGGTGCGAGACGCCAGTCAGGCTGCCTACGACGCCAGCTCGGCTCTCCAAAGCAACATTCAGGTTAGTTGGTCGCCGCTTGTTCTGTTGGGATATGATATCTGAAGACTCCTTTCTGAAAATCTTTGCGTTAGTACACCCACTGGGTGCGTTGCTTGAACTTTGAATTAGTGGGGGCACGCTGAGTGCACCCACTGGGTGTAGTCCCCGAGACTGCGCTGGACTGCGGGCAGTCGACTGTAGTCTTTGTATCTTGTCGAGTGTAAACCGAATTGATAGTTTGTCTCTTCCACTCGGTCTGGTCGAGTGGGGTCGAAACCGGTGGGGGCACACCAAGTGCACCCACTGGGTGTAGTCCCCGAGACTGCGGTCGACTGCTGGCAGTCGACTGTGGTCTGAGCTCTCTTTTTTTCCTTTTTTTTACTCCTTGCACTCAACTTTGGCGGGCCGGTCGAGTGGGCTCAGAACCGGTGGGGGCACGCAAAGTGCACCCGCTGGGTGTAGTCCCCGAGGCTATGGTGGACTGCGGGCAGTCGACCGTAGCCTTAGTAACTTTTTTTTGCTATAAAAATAACTTCTCCCCTTTGATTTCAGAAATCTTGTGATCTTGGGGCTCGCTTTGCTGACTTAGAGAAACAGCAGATCCAACTGAACCTTGACTTGGAGCTGGCCAAGACAGAGCTGCAAAGGGTCAAGGACGACGCCACTGGTAAGACGAATTTGTCGACTGGTCCATCTTAAGCTTGAGTTCCCTTCTGCTCTTTCTGAATCAGGCATCATTTCTTTGTAGAAAAACTGAGAGAAGCTCTGGTGAAGAAGGACCAGGATTTGGATGCTTCTCGAAAGGAGGCTGACGACAAAACCGCTCTAGCTGCACAGAAACTGGCTTCGGTCGGCCAGTTGGAAGAAGAGAATACCAGGCTGAAGTCTGCTCTGAATGACGCCAACAAGGAGTGCTCGCGCTGGAAGAAGGAGAATCTCATCCTGGGCGAGAAGATGGAAAGCATTTCTCGCAGGAGGGACGATCTGGAGAGCTACCTGAGGAGTCTTGGCAAGAAGTTGTTCATCAAGCTTGAAGGTGCACATTTTGTTACGACTGATTTTTTTGTGTCGACTCGCGTATGTAAATTGACTTATCCTTGGATCGTGATGCAGAGTTTTGCCAGAACTTCGAGGAGGAGACTGGGCGGATCGAACCTGGTTTGGATCCAATCAATTCTCCTGTGAAAGATGAAACTGCCATGAATCTGCTCCGACTGGAATCCCGCATTGACGGTGTCGTGGACTACTTGGCTCGACTGAAGGTCGCCATGTCGCGGATTGACCCGGCACTTTGGCCAGAGGCTGTGCTCCAAAATGATCTCGAGTGCCTGATGACTCAACTAAATGAAATCCCAGACCGAGTGCAGGAGTGGAAGAAGTCTGCTGCTCGGTGTGGCGCTGACGTGGCTCTGTCTTTGGTTCGTGTCCACTGCAAGGAGGTGTGACAAGACAAACTGGCAGCAATCAAGGTCACCAACACCCAGAAACATGACTTCCAAACTTTTATGGAGACTTTCATCGCTGCAGCCACTCGGATAGCCGACGGCGTCAACCTGGATGAGTTCGTTGAGCCTGCCAGCCCTCCTCCTGCGGAGTGAACAAACTTTTATGCCTCACCTTAAATTTGCCTCGGAATGCCGAGTGGTTTTTGTAACCGTTAAACTCTTTCGGGCTGAATGCCCGAGTACTTTGATCTGTGGTCCGGAAACCTTTAGGATTTATCCAAACTTGGTTTATCGTCGAATATCTTTATGCGTTCCCCGTCGAGTGCAAATCGTTCTTTATTCGAGACAACTTTTGTATTTGCGGCGCAGCTCCGAAGGAGACAGTATCAGTCGACCTGCACCTCGTCGTCTTTGCGGGTCAACGATGGATCGTACGTTGTATTTGTGGCGAAGCTCCCCAAGGAGGAGGCGGCAGTCGACCTGCCCCTTGTTACTGCAGAGCATGATGAAGTGTGTGTTGTATTTGTGGCGAAGCTCCCCAAGGAGGAGGCGATAGCCGACCTGCCCCTTGTTGCTGCAAAGCAGGATGTGTTTCAAACTTAGGCGAGTGCTGGACTGCAGCTAAGTCCCCGAGTGGGAGGGCTACTCTCCACTCGGTAGGATTTTTTCAAACTTAGGCGAGTGCCTGACTGCAGCTAAGTCCCCAAGTGGGAGGACTGCTCTCCACTCGGTAGGATTTTTTCAAACTTAGGCGAGTACCTGACTGCAGCTAAGTCCTCAAGTGAGAGAACTTAGGCGAGTACTGGACTGCAGCTAAGCCCCCGAGTGGGAGGACTGCTCTCCACTCGGTAGGATTTTTTCAAACTTAGGCGAGTGCCTGACTGCAGCTAAGTCCTCAAGTGAGAGAACTTAGGCGAGTACTGGACTGCAGTTAAGCCCCCGAGTGGGAGGACTGCTCTCCACTCGGTAGGATTTTTTCAAACTTAGGCGAGTGCCTGACTGCAGCTAAGTCCTCAAGTGAGAGAACTTAGGCGAGTACTGGACTGCAGCTAAGCCCCCGAGTGGGAGGACTGCTCTCCACTCAGTAGGATTTTTTCAAACTTAGGCGAGTGCCTGACTGCAGCTAAGTCCTCCAATGAGAGAACTTAGACGAGTACTGGACTGCAGCTAAGCCCCCGAGTGGGAGGACTGCTCTCCACTCGGTAGGATTTTTTTTCAAACTTAGGCGAAACGGATTCGCAGCTAAGCCACCCACTGGGGGATTTCATTCGCAAACAAAAAACGATAACAATCACTGAGAAAATTATAACGCTCTTGTCTTTGAAAAATAAACTACAAGAGTTTTTTCTTATTACATCTCATCCAAGTGAGAATTCAAGTATAAAAGGGGCGGAGTAGCTCCGCATTCCAGGCTCGCGGCTCATCAATCTGGCGATCGACATTGTAGAGGTGGTATGCTCCATTGCGAAGGACTCTGGTGACTATGAAGGGGCCTTCCCAAGTAGGGGCGAGTTTGTGTGGTTTCTGCTGATCCACTCGGAGGACTAAGTCTCCCTCTTGGAAGGCTCGACCCTTCACATTTCTGGCATGGAATCGGCGCAAGTCTTGTTGGTAGACGGTCGATCGGATCATGGCCATTTCTCTTCCTTCTTCCAGGAGGTCGACTGCGTCCTGCCGAGCTTGTTCTGCTTCATCTTCAGAGTAGAGCTCGACTCGGGGAGCATTGTGAAGCAGGTCACTCGGCAAGACTGCCTTGGCTCCGTAGACCAGAAAGAATGGGGTTCTTCCGGTCGATCGGTTCGGGGTTGTCCTCAATCCCCAAAGGACTGATGGAAGCTCGTCGACCCATGCACCTGCTGCGTGCTTGAGATCGCGCATCAACCAGGGTTTCAGTCCTTTGAGAATTAGGCCATTTGCCCTTTCTGCTTGCCCATTCGACTGGGGGTGAGCGACCGAAGCATAGTCGACTCGGGTACCCTGAGAGGCGCAAAAGGCCCTGAATTTGTCAGAATCGAAGTTTGACCCATTGTCAGTGATGATGCTGTGCGGAACTCCATATCTGAATATCAACCCTCTGACAAAACTGATAGCAGTGCAAGTGTCAAGGTTCTTGATAGGCTTGGCTTCAATCCATTTGGTGAACTTGTCGACTGCTACTAGCACATGAGTGAAGCCGCTCCTGCCTGTTCTCAGTGGTCCAACCATGTCCAGCCCCCAAACAGTGAAGGGCCAGACGAGTGGAATGGTTTTCAGAGCTGACGCGGGCTTGTGCGACATATTGGAGTAATACTGACATCCTTCACACTTGTCGACTATCTCTTTTGCCATTTCATTGGCTCTTGGCCAGTAGAATCCCGCTCAGTATGCTTTAGCCATAATGGTCCGAGAGGACGCATGGTGACCACAGGTCCCCGAGTGGACATCATCAAGGATCATCCGACCTTCTTCTGGTGTAATACACCTCTGACTGACTCCAGTCGCGCTTTCTTTATATAACTTTCCTTTTATGACTGTAAAGGCCTTGGATCGTCGGACGATCTGTCAAGCCTCTTCTTCGTCTTCTGGGAGCTCTTTCCTTAGGATGTATGCAATGTACGGTACTGTCCAGTCGGGAGTGCTGACCAAGACTTCCATGATCAGGTCGACTACAGCTAGAATTTCAACTTCAGTCGAATCCGTGGCGCTTTTTGGCTGCGGGGCCTCTTCACTGAAGGGATCCTCCTGAACTGATGGTATGTGAATGTGTTCCAAAAACACATTGCTGGGGATGGCTTCTCTTTTGGAACCTATTTTTGCCAGATCATCAGCTGCTTGATTTTTCAGTCGGGGTATGTGATGAAGCTCTAACCCCTCAAATTTCTTCTCCAGCTTTCTTACTGCATTGCAATAACCAGTCATGGCTGGACTTCTGACGTCCCATTCCTTCATCACCTGATTAACCACCAAATCTGAGTCGCCATAGACCATGAGGCGACGGACGCCGAGTGAAATGGCCATGCGCAACCCATACAAAAGTGCTTCATATTCTGCCTCGTTGTTGGAGGAATCAAAGTGGATTTGAAGAACATAACTGAGTTTATCTCCTCTGGGGGAGACCAACACTACTCCGGCACCGGAACCATTCAGCATCTTGGAACCGTCGAAGAACATGGTCCAATGCTCCGAGTGAACCTGAGTTGGCAGCTGCTGTTCAATCCACTCGGCGATGAAATCTGCGATTGCCAGGGACTTAATAGCCTTCTTTGCCTCAAACTTGATATCTAGGGGAAGGAGTTCAATCTCCCATTTTGCCACTCGACCGGTTGCATCCCTGTTATGCAGGATCTCTGATAATGGAGCGTCGCGACTGTAATGGAATGATCAGAGAAGTAATGAGCAACTTTCTTTGTGGTCATATAAATCCCATATACAAGCTTCTGATAATGAGGATATCTTTGCTTCGACGGGGTCAAAACTTCAGAAATATAATATACTGGGCGCTGAATTTTGAAGGCCTTTCCTTCTTCTTCCCGCTCGACCGTAAGTACCGTACTGACAACTTGTCCCGTGGCTGCAATGTAAAGCAGCAAAGGCTCCTTACTGATTGGGGCAGCAAGCACCGGCTGGGTGGAGAGCAGAGCTTTGAGCTCTACAAATGCTGCATCAGCTTCAGGAGTCCACTCGAACTTGTCGGACTTCTTCCTCAATCGGTAAAGGGGCAATGTGTAACGCCCCGAGACCGATGTGCCAGGTGTCATTCAGTTATTCGCTGTTGTTGCCTTGTCATTGCTTGCGTGTCATGCTTTGCATATCATGTCATCATGCGCATTTCATTTGCATACGTGTTCGTTTCATGCATCCGAGCATTTTCCCCGTTGTCCGTTTCGCATTCCGGCGCTTCGTTCTCCTCCGGTGGTCATTTCTACCTTTCTTTCATGTGTGGGGTTTAAACATTTCCGGATTGGACCGAGACTTGCCAAGCGGCCTTGGTTTACTACCGGTAGACTGCCTGTCTAGTTTCGTATCATTTGGACTTCGTTTGATACTCCAACGGTTAACCGAGGAACCGAAAAGGCCTCGTGTGTGTTACAACCCAACACCCTTTCAATTTGGCCCAAAACCCACCAAAAACCCTCTCCATCATCTCGGTCGTTCGATCATGATCGCGTGGCCGAAAACCGCACCTCATTTGGACTCTCCTAGCTTCCTCTACCTATAAAAGAGCACCCCTCCCCGAAATTTCGGATCATTTCGCGGATGAACCCTAGCCCCGCTCCTCGCGCCGCCGGACAAGACATCCCACCACCGGCCGGACATGTCCACCCCGTCCAGCCACGTCGCCCGTCCAATGAGAGGCCGCCATGTCATCGCCGCCGCCTCCCGCATCCAACCCGCGCGCGCCACATGTCCTCCCCGCGCCCCACTTCGTCGGGGCCCGGAGGAGCCCAGATCCGGCCCTCCCCGGGCCCGAGCCGGGCCGCCGTTTCCCGCACAGCCGCCTCTTCGCCCGTCGCCTCGCGCCGCCTCCCGGAGCGCGTCGCCGCCGTCCACCCTCGCCGGAGTGCCCCGCCTCCACCTCGCTGCGCCGGCGCCACCCCGTGGTCGCCCGGCCCCGGATCTGGCCGGAATGGGTCCGGAGCGACCGGATCCGGCCGTCCCCACATCTCCCAGCGCGTTCCCTGCCCTCGCCGGCCTCCTCCGCTCCTCCTTGCCGCTGTCCGCCGGCGAACGGCGCCGGCAGCCGACATCGCCGCCTCCTACCTCCCCGATCTAGGTAGGGATCGGGAGGAGGAAGACCTTCCGCGTGGGCCACCTCCTCCGCCCCAGGCCCAGATCGCCCGGCCTCGCTCGGCCTGCCGGCCTCTCTGCAAACGGGCCGAAGCCCATGGGTGAGCCGCCCCCAGCGCCACCTGTTTTTTTTCCTGCTGTTGGGCTAGTCCATTTCGGCCCATGTCATGTTTTTTTTCAGCGCCTGGGTTTTTCCTATTTATCCAGAGATTGCCAGTTTTGCAGAAAAGTCCCCCTGGTTCATGCATTTAATAACTCACTAACCGTGCATCGGATTAAAATGTTTTATATATGAAACTTGCTCGGAATTTTGTGTAAATTAATAATATCCAACTTTCATCTATGTTTGAAATGTCTAAAATGATGTTTGTTTAAATTTGCTCCTATGCCATGTTAAAATGATTTAATTCATAACTAAATAACCGTAGCTCCGATTTAAATAATCTTTATATGTAAATGGGGTAGAAAAATGTCTAGGTTAACATGGTGCACTCATCTTGCATGTTAAACAACTCTAAAATAATGTTTAGAGCAGTACAGTACCAAACCTTAAATTATGCATATGAGGATTTTCCGGAATTGTTGTTCGTTGCTCCCGGCCTCATTTAAACTTGCCTAGATAGGTAGTTTTGTTGTGCTTCACCTTGCCATGTTAATCAACATTTAATATTGTTGGGGTACATAAACGAGAGAGAACTAAATAATTGATGTGGTGTTTTGTCAATATGCATCCCGATGCATATTGAGCTCCACTTAATTTGTAGGATTGCTTGTGCACTTTGCCATGCCATGCCTCTTTAAACCGGACATGCATCATACTTGATTGTGCATCATGCCATGATTATGTGTTGGTTGTTTACCATGATTGTTTGCTTCTTTCCGGTGTTGCTTCTTCGGGTTGGTTCCGTTAACGTCGAGTTTGTGAGGAACCGTTCGTCTACGCCCGTTTGTCTTCTTCATGGACTCGTTCTTCTTCCTTGCGAGATCTCAGGCAAGATGATCATACCCTTGAAATCACTACTATCTTTGCTTTGCTAGATGCTCGCTCTTTTGCTATGCCTATGCTTCGATGCCTACCATTTGCTTGTCAGCCTCCCAAATTGCCATGTCAAACCTCTAACCCACCATGTCCTAGCAAACCGTTGATTGGCTATGTTACCGCTTTGCTCAGCCCCTCTTATAGCGTTACTAGTTGCAGGTGAAGATTGGAGGCCGTTCCTTGTTGGAACATTTATTTACTTGTTGGGATATCACAATATATCTTATTTAATTAATGCATCTATATACTTGGTAAAGGGTGGAAGGCTCGGCCTTATGCCTGGTGTTTTGTTCCACTCTTGCCGCCCTAGTTTCCGTCATATCGGTGTTATGTTCCCGGATTTTGCGTCCCTTACGCGGTTGGGCTATTATGGGAACCCCTTGACAGTTCGCCTTAAGTAAAGCTCTTCCAGCAATGCCCAACTTTGGTGTTACCATTCACCACCTAGCCTTTTTCCCTTGGGAGTCGCGCATCCCGAGGGTCATCTTATTTTAACCCCCCCGGGCCAGTGCTTGTCTAAGTGTTGGTCCGAACTGAGTAGACTGCGAGGCCACCTCGGGGAAACTTGAGGGCTGGTTTTACTCGTAGGGTGTCTCATCCGGTGTTGCCCTGAGAACGAGATATGTGCAGCTCCCATCAGGATGTCGGCACATCGGGCGGTGTTGCTGGTTTAGTTTTACCCTGTCGAAATGTCTTGTTGTACCGGGATACCGAGTCTGATCGGAACGTCTCGGGTGGAGGTCTATTCCTTCGTTGACCGTGAGAGCTTGTGATGGGTTAAGTTGGGACACCCCTGCAGGGATTTGAACTTTCGAAAGCCGTGCCCGCGGTTATGGGCAGATGGGAATTTGTTAACGTCCGGTTGTAGAAAACTGAAGTTGACCTTAATTAAAATGAATCAACAGCATGTGTAACCGTGATGGTCTCTTTTCGACGGAGTCCGGGAAGTGAACACGGTTGTTGGAGTTATGCTTGACGTAGGTCGTTATAGGATCACTTCTTGATCATACTTTTATCGACCGTGCTTTGCCTTCTCTTCTCGCTCTCATTTGCGTATGTTAGCCACCATTTATGCTAGTCGCTTGCTGCAGCTCCACCTCATACCTTGTACCATACCCATAAGCTTAAATAGTCTTGATCGCGAGGGTGCGAGATTGCTGAGTCCCCGTGACTCACAGATACTTCCGAAACCAGCTTGCAGGTGCCGATGAGACCCTGCAGATGACGCAACCAAGCTCAGGAGGAGCTCGATGAGGACTTTTCCCGTTGTGTGTTTCGTTCTAGTTGATCAGTAGTGGAGCCCAGTTGGGGTCGATCGGGGACCTTTGTCGCATTTGGGGTTCTTCTTTCATTTTGGTTCCGTAGTCGGACCTTGATTGTATCTGTATGATGTAATGCTTTATTCATGTAATTGTGTGAAGTGGCGATTGTAAGCCAACTATGTATCTCTTTCCCTTATGTATTACATGGGTTGTGTAAAGATTACCTCACTTGCGACATATGCCTTCAATGCGATTATGTCTCTAAGTCGTGCCTCGACACGTGGGAGCTATAGACGCATCGAGGGTGTTACACAATGTCTTTTCACCGAGACGAGATATGAATCGACTTAAAGCGGCCAAGCAACCAGTAAGCTTTTGGATGTCGTGCACTCACACAGGACTTTTCATTCGGAGTATAGTGCCGACTTTTTCTGGATTGGCGTCGATTCCCCGTTCGGAAATGAGAAAACCGAGTAATTTTCCGCCAGGAACTCCGAATGTGCACTTTGATGGATTAAGCTTGATATCATACCTCCTGAGGTTGGCAAAGGTTTCAACAAGGTCAGTCAGCAGGTCGGAACCCTTCCGTGACTTGACCACAATATCATCCATGTACGCCTCCACATTCCGACTGATTTGGGTGAGCAAACACTTCTGAATCATCCTCATGAATGTGGCTCCAGCATTCTTGAGGCCGAACAACATGGTAACATAACAGAAGCACCCGAATGGAGTGATGAAGGCTGTTTTGATCTCGTCAGGTCCATACAGACGGATCTGATGGTACCCGGAATAGGCATCTAAAAAAGACAGTCGCTCACATCCCGCAGTCGAGTTGACTATCTGATCGATGCGGGGGAGAGGAAAATGATCTTTCGGGCAGGCCCGATTGATATGTTTAAAGTCAATGCACATGCAAAGTGACTTGTCCTTCTTGGGGACCATAACAACGTTGGTGAGCCACTCGGAGTGGTAGATTTCTTGGATGAACTCCGCTGCTAAGAGCCGAGCCACCTCATTGCCAATGGCCTTTCTCTTCTGGACAGCGGACCGTCGGAGATGTTCCTTGACAGGTTTTACTTTTGAGTCGACTCTTAGGCGGTGCTCAGCCAGCTCCCTGGGAACACCCGGCATGTCAGAAGGCTTCCATGCGAAAATGTCCCAGTTCTCACGGAGGAACTGGATGAGCGCTTCTTCCTATTTGGAGTCGAGTGTTGTCGAGATATGAGTTGGAGCAGCGCTGGGGTCGGTCGGGTGGATGTGAGCTGTCTTCGTATCGCCAGTCGACTGAAAAGCCGATTCTATAGCGGGCTTCTTGGCTCGCAACAAATCACTCGGGTCTATAGTCTTCTGGTATTCCTGCAACTCCACCACTGCCATCTGAGCATCGGCGATCTTCGAACCTTTCTGAAAACATTCTTCCGCTTTCTTCCGATTGCCCGTAATAGTGATCATACCTTTGGGGCCAGGCATCTTCAATTTGAGATACACATAACATGGTCGGGCCATGAAGCGTGCATAAGCCGGCCTGCCCAAAATAGCGTGGTAGGCACTCTGGAAGTCTACAACTTCAAATGTCAACTTTTCTTTGCGGTAATTCTTGGAATCACCGAAAACCACATCAAGAGCAATCTGGCCGAGTGATTCAGCCTTCTTCCCAGGAATGACTCCATGGAAACTCATGTTGCTGGCACTGAGTCTGGACATCGGAATGCCCATCCCTTTCAATGTCTCAGCATACAATATGTTCAAACCACTGCCACCATCCATCAAGACTTTGGTCAGTCGAGTGCCTTCAACCACTGGGTCGACCACCAGAGCTTGCCTCCCAGGGGTGGCAATATGCGTTGGGTGATCGGATTGGTCGAACGTGATGGCAGTCTGAGACCATTTCAAATAACTTGGTGTCGCCGGAGCAACCATATTCACCTCTCGGTTGATGACTTTCAGTCGACTTTTGCTCTCAACATCAGCAAAAATCATCAGGGTGAAATTGACTTGGGGGTATCCATCGTCGCTATCTTCCTTGTCCTCAACTTTGTCTGACTCCTTCTCTTTATCTTTGGGTTGCTTGCCCTGGAACTGCTGGATCAAGAGTCGACACTGTCGAGTGGTATGTTTTGGGTAAATAAAATTACCCTCTTCATCTTTCTTAGTGTGGACGAGGCACGGCAAATCCAACACATCATTTCCGTCTTGGTCTTTAACTTTCTTGGGGTTCCAAGGTCCTTTGGGTTTCCCCTTAAACTTTCCTTGAGTCACAGCCAAGGCTTCCCCAGGAGCAGCTGGCTTGGCTTTCCGCTTCTGTTTTCGATTGGAATTTCCTCCGGTTTCTTGGGCGACTGACTTCAGCTTGCCACTCCGGAGTCGATCCTCATCTTCTCCATTAGCGTACTTGGTGGCAATCTCCATCATTCGGTTCAGAGACATATCTCCGGTTCGACCGAATTTCAGATTCAGTTCTCTGTACTTGACGCCTTCTTTGAAGGCACAGGCTGCTTGGTGGTCAGGCACATTCTCTACCGTGTGGTGCAATGTGATCCATCTCTGGATGTAATCCCTCAAGGTTTCATTCGGCTTCTGCACGCAGGACCGCAGTTCCGTCAACCCTGCCGGTCGTTTGCATGTTCCTTCGAATGTGGTGACAAACACTCGGGCGAGATCTTCCCAAGTGTAAATGCTGCTGGGTGCTAACTGGTTCAGCCACGCTCTGGCCGAGCCCTCCAACATGAGAGGCAGGTGCTTCATGGCCACCTCATCATTGCCCCCGCCAATCTGGACGGCCACTCGGTAGTCTTCAAGCCAAGTATCGGGCTTGGACTCGCCAGTGAACTTGCTGACTCCAGTCACCAACCTGAAGTTGGGAGGAATCACAGCGGCCCTGATGGCTCTACTAAAGCACTCTGGCCCTGAAACATGTGCTCTGCTGCTGGTAGGAGCATCTCTGTTGTGTCCTTCCCGGTGAGCTCTGTTCCTGTCAACCAAACCTTGAACGAGAATGGATCTCGCATCAAAGCCTGGCTCCCTGGAGTCGACTGGAATCCTTCGCCCAACACTACGAGGGCGCCTATCATCCTGTTGTCGAGGCGCATACGATCCGCTCCTCGGGGGAGGGGTGGGCACTCGACGTCGATCATCACGATCGAATCGGTGATCATATTGCTCACGGTTACCATGCTGATTACGCCGCTCCCCACGTCCCTCACGCCTGGGGGGCGATCTTGGGCTATGAGCCGACTGGACTGTGTCTGCGGCAACGGATCTACTGTGAATCCTGTTCCGCGACTGAGAAACAGCGGAATTCTGGTCTCCTGCTGCCCGGAGCAACGCTCTGATCTGCAGCAAGCCTCTGCCAGCCTCCGACTGGGAAGGCTGAATCGACTCTGCTATGCGGGCTGCAGATGCTAAATTCTAAATCGGAGTTCGATATACCTGCGGGGGCGGGAAGAGCTGACGTCGACTGAATTCGGGAACCCGTTGTCGCGCACGCTCGTCGAGTGCTCGCTGGAGGTTCTCCAGTCGAGTGCACTCGGCCAAGTTTGCCAGGCGCGCGTCCTCCAAGGCACGAGCCTCGGGGGTTTCTCCAATGATAGGAGTGTGCAATGCATCCATGTTCCGGCGGCGAAGTTCTTCTCTCTGCAGCGACGTGAGAGGCTCGGGAAGATATTCCTCATGAGGACGCGACGGGTCGCCTCCACCCGCGCCTCCATCGGTGCGGAGAAAACCGGGAGGACTAGGAGGTCCATCGACCATCAGAACCTCCGCCGCCGGATCGCTGCTGTCGCACTCGGATGCGGTCTCTGCAGAGCCGGTCGACAGGTCGAACAGGCCGTAGAGGGATTCGTCGGGCTCGATCGCCGCGACTTGAGGGGTGGCCGACTAGCGTGCCACCGCGTGTCTCGCCCACCGCTGGAGTCTCGACCGACCAGAGTGCTTGCGCCGGCGGGAAACTGGGAGGAAGGACAACACAGGAGCCGACCGGTAGGGGGTCGACGGTTGCCGCAGGAGAACGCCGCGGACGCACGCGCTAAAGTGCGTTGCCCCGAGGACAGGGAGTGCGTCCACGTCGAGCGGAGCATCCTGAAGCCACGCGGAGTCGTCGGCGATGAACGTGAGTGCGCCGAGACGGATCTCACGGCCCTCCACCAAAACTCCGCCGAAAACCATGATGATTCGGGTCGGAAAAGATCGCAACTCCTTCAACAAAACGCTAAAATACCTGCCCCACGGTGGGCGCCAACTGTTGTGTTCTAAGTCTGACAGTGATGTAGGGGGGTAAGTATGGGGAGGCAAGATCTTAGCTATAGAGGAGTTGTAGGAACGCAAGATTTACGAGTTCAGGCCCTTCTCGGAGGAAGTAATAGCCCTACGTCTCGGAGCCCGGAGGCGGTCGACTGGATTATGCGTGTGTGAATTACAGGCGTGCGAACCCTTGTCTCGGAGGAGGGGGGCGGCTTATATAGAGTGCGCCCAGACCCCAGCCAGCCCACGATACAAAGGGTTCAATGTACATTAAGGCAGGGCGTTACTGGTAACGCTAGTAATAAAGTGCTATGATGACCATAAAAGCTACTTAATAACCGACCGTTAGCATGCGGAGCGCCTTTAGGTCACCTGACCGTCGAGTGGCTTGGTCTTGGTCGAGTGATTGCTTCTTGGTCGAGTATCTTCAAGTCTGTTGAGTGAGACACCTTCAAGTCGATTGAAAGATGATTTCTTCTGAAGATGTCCTTGGGTAGGTTAGTTTGGACAGGTCCATGACCCTACCCTAGGTACATAGCTTCATCACTGCGCGGGGGCGCGGCCGGGGCGGCTGGAGGCGCCGAGGAGCCGCTGCGGGTGGTGCCGGCGACGAGGGTGGTGTGGATGGCCCGCGCCTTCACCTGCCTCATCTGCCGCTCCTCCAAGCGGAGGTACGCAACGAACTTGGCGAATGACGGGTTGGGGATGAGGCTGAGGTTTGCCGCGGCATTGCCGAAGTCCTCGTTGAGCCCGGCGGTGAGCGTGCTGAGGAGGAGGTCATCATCGATCTCGCGCCAATATCGTGGAGCTCGTCAGCGAGAGTCTTCAGGCGGCGACAGTAGTCATCGACGGAGGTGTTGTCCTGGTGACACCCAAAAAACTCTTGTTGCAAAAAAACGCGACGCTGGAGCTGGTTGTTAGTGAAGAGCCCGTTCAGCTTGGTCCATACGGCGCAGGCATCGTCACCGTCCGCCACGACCGCCTGGAAGAGGTCCGGCAAGATGGTGAGGAAGAACCAGCGGATGATCGTGGTGTCGATGATGGACCAGTCATGGACTCGGGGACGAGGCTGGAGTTGACGGTACAGTCCACGTGGTCGATGAGGTGATACTCCGGAAACACGGGGAAAAATACGTCTTCCACGTGTAGTAGGAGGAATCTTCCTGCAAGAGACGAACCGACACCCGCTTGAAGATGTTAAAATTGCGGATATCGTTAACGTTAAAAGGGTTGGCGTCGGTGAACGGATTGGAGTTGGTGGACGTGGAGGAGGTGACGGACAACATAACGAGGACAGAACGGTGCGGCTCGGGTTGGAACTGGCAGCAGCTGCGGGCGATACGCGGCGGCTGGACGGGCGATACGCACGGCAGCAGTGGCTATACGCGCGGCTATACGCGAGCTGGACAGGCGGTACGCGGCGCTATGAGCCGTGCTATACACACAACAAATTCAGACGACTCATACACGATAAACTAAATTCAGCTGGACATGCGTGCATGCATCGGAACATTTATCGCTGGATTTCCATGTCGTGCATACATCGGCCACAAGGATCGTGCATGAATCAGTTTCGGGCGAGCAGGGCTAGCGGCGGCTTGCGAGTTGCAGGCGCACGTGGGATGGTAGCGGCGGCCGGCGCAGTGGATGTGCGGGCGGCAACGGAGGGAAGGTGGCGGCGGCGGCAGCGGCGGCGCGGAGAAGGCGCGGCGGCGGCGGCAACTGAAGACTAGGGTTTAGAATTTAAAAAACTGATACCATGTATGAGATTATAATTACATGATATATTGCTCTTCGTGCATAGCATGTATATATGATGTAAAAAATGAATCTCAAACCTCAACTATATAAGAAACTAGAAGGCGGGCCCAATACACAATATGCACATAACACATATACTCAACACTCTCACCTCCATCAATTGTGGAAGAGGAAAACTATTACTTTTTCTCTGTGATTTTAGTAGTCTAGGTGCCTTGATTAGGTCTCTGCCTATCCATGCTCCAACACCAGCGGGGGCAAATATTTTTTCTCTATATCTCTCATCGAAGCGGTGGTCATCTCGATTATGAGTGTTGAATCTAGGAGACGGTGATTGTGTTATTTTGGGTCCTTCAGAATGTGAGTTGGCAGAAACTTTGTTATGGTTCAACTCTGGAATTTCTGATCCACACAAGTCTTCTTCTTCGGTGGTTGGTCTTAGCACGATGATTTTATCGACCGTAGGATACATTGTCATGAGCGTTGGCGATGGACGTCAACAACAGTACACTTTTGGCTCGTGTCAATTGAGTTTGTTTAGCTGGTTTTTCACATAAATGGTGCGGTTCAGTCTAAATTTTGAAGTTTTCAACCTGCATGGAGCTCAGTCTAAATTTTGGTATTTTCATGAAAAATACTACTCCCTTCGTTCTTAAATATTTGTTTTTTTAGAGATTTCAAATGGACTACCACATACGAATGTATATAGACATATTTTAGAATAGATCCACTCATTTACTCTGTATATAGTCACTTGTTAAAATCTCTAAAAAAATAAATATTTAGGAACGGAGGGAGTAGCACTATATTAAAAGTTGGACGGAAAATATATTACTCCCTCCGAATTAATGGACGTCCTCTATACAATGTTGGGTCTTGCATAAAGGTTGCGTCATTTAATTTAGATAATTAATTTATATCAGAGGAATTATTATGATCTCTTTTTTTAGTTGCCCGCCTTTAAATACTCCTCCACTCTTTTAGACTGCTTGTAATGGGTAGTATCATAAGTTAATATCATGCATATGAAACTAATGTGTGATACTACCTTCCTAATGCATAGTATCATGTACTAATATCATAGATGACTTTATTTATTGTCATGCATGACACATAGTAGCATTGTATTTATTATGATACGGTATCATGATATGATACTCAACCATCTCTTTCTTCATTTAATGCTATGACACATCATCAAAATTGCCTACTTGGCATGCATGATACTCCCTCCGTTCCCAAATATTTGTCTTTCTAGCATTTCAAATGAACTACAACATACGAATGTATGTAAACATATTTTAGAGTGTAGATTCACTCATTTTGCTTCGTATGTAGTCATTTATTGAAATCTCTAGAAAGACAAATATTTGGAAACGGAGGGAGTACTAGTTATGATACTCCCATTACGACCAGCCTTACCGGCCTGATTATCGTCCCACTTTTGCATTTCCCGACCTGCGTGCACCCAAAGCATAAGAGCATCTCCAACAGCCGCGCTAAACTAGCGCCGCGTCGCAAATTAGGCCGTTTTAGCGCGCGCGCAACACTCTCTCCTCTCCTCGTCCTACGCCCCCCGCCGCTATAACGGGTTGGGCGCGCGCGCTATAACGGGTTGGGCGCGCGGTTGAAAACACTTACCCGCGCGGCGTATTTCGGACGCCAGCTACAACGCGCGGCACACTCGAGCGCTCGCGCCACACTCTCTCCTCTCCTCGTCCTACGCCCCGCGCGCGCCGGTGCCGGCGCCCTGCCACCCACCATGGACGCGCACACCGGCGCCCGGCTCACCCTACAGCCGCGACCCCCCCCGCCGCCGGAAACCCTAGCGCGGGAAGCGCTGGCGTCGCCACCGCCGGAGCTCCGCCGAGCGTTGGCCTCGCGCGCAGCCTCTTCTTGCCGCCGCGGATGACCACGGCGCCGGGTGGCGTCGCGCCGGCGCCGTCCCGTGCCGCCGCCGCACCGTCGAAGAAGGTCCCCAATGCGGCGCGGACGAAGAAGGGCAAAACATCCGTGAAGAAAAACAAGGCGGCGGACGGCTCCGGCACCACGAAGGCGAGGGGAAAGAAGCTTGCAGGGCGTTCGACGGCCGCGGCGGCTACCGAAGCGCCGGCGAGCTCACTCGTTGAGCCGGCCGCCGACGCGCACCACGTGTTCGACGAAATGCCCCTAAGGTGAAAAAATTTCCAACTTTTCTTTTCTTCTTATTTTTTCAATGCATCATCATCACATATAGATAGCTTATTTGCATTGTTCAAAAAACTTTGTAGTCTCAACGATGATGCATACATGTCCACTATGGGTGTTGGGTCCAACAATTCGCATTGGTCTCAAACCAATGACATCCATTTCGAAGACCATGAGTTTGAGGTGGACGAGGAGGGTGAGGGAATTGTCGAGGCGCCGAAAGGAAGAGCGGGCAATTACTCAACCAACGATGACAAGTTACTATGCCATACTTATTTGCAAGTGTCGAGGGATCCATCCATTGGAGGTGATCAAAGTAGAGACGCGTATTGGGGCGAATAAAAGAACACTTTGATGCTCACAACTTGAGTGGAATTGACCGCTCCGAGAGATCACTTCGGTCCCGATGGTCGACAATCAACTCAGATTGTCAAAAGTGGGCGGCCGTACAAAAGGCAGTTGACAAGATTAACCCAAGTGGCACAAATGAGGATGGTCGAGTAAGTGGCATCTCATATATGTTCATCATACTTGTTTTTGGTGATCGAAGTGCTAACTTGTTTTGTTTTTCTTGTAGTACAACATTGCACAAAACTTGTTGAAAGAAGAGACAAGGACAACCAAGAAGGGGAAGATCAAGAAAGGCAGGATCTTTACCTTGCCTCATTGCTATGAAGTGTTAAAGGATGATGAGAAATGGAAGAAGCGTGATGGTTTGGAGGATTTGCATTTGAGCAACAAACGGAAGCGAGCAATTGAGATGAATGATGATGATGAGGAGGATGATGGATCAAGTGATGACGGCAAGAGAAGCCCCACACCCAACTCGGTTTCATACTCGAAGCCAAAACGACCGGATGGGTGCAAGAAAGACAAAACCGAAAAGAAGAAGAGGAAATGAGATGATGAGCTCAAAAATGCTATGGAAGCTATTGTGAAGGCAAGGGTCGAAGCCAATGAGGTGAGGAAAATGGCAAGGAACTAAGATGCCATGGCCGAGGAGAGGAGGTTGGCTGCCGAGGAGAGAAGGGTGGCGGCCGAGGAGAGAAAGGTGGCTTTGGAGGAGAGGAAAGTGAGCAACGAGGAGCGAGCTAAGTTGTTGGAATGGAAGAAGCACTTGTTCTTCTTGGACACATCTAACCTCAATGCGGCGCAAAAAGAGTATGTCAATCTTGCCCAACAAGATGTCTTGATCCAAAAAAAAAAACATTGGTTCGTGCAATGGGTGGCGGTGGCTTCGGCGCCATGGGTGGCGGTGGCCTCGGCGCCATGGGAGGCATGGGTGGCTTCGGAGCCATGGGAGGCATGGGTGCACCTCCGGCCGCCATGGGAGGCATGGGTGCACCTCCGGCCGCCATGGGAGGCATGGGTGGCTTTGGAGCACCCTCCGGCGCTATGGCCGCCATGGGAGGCATGAGTTTTGCTTCTCTCATGGGAGGCATGGGTGCACCTCCGGCCGCCATGGGTGCAATGTCTTTCGATGTGCCTTCTCATACACATTCCCATGAAGATGCCGTTGAAAATCTTGCCAACACCGTCGGAGCTTCACATGATGCGGTGCGTGATGCGGTGCGTGATGAGGAGAGGGAGGAAGATTCATCTTCGGAGGCTGAAAAGTCGTCTTCGAAAGATGAGGACGAAGACGAAGACGAGGAAGATGAAGATTGATGTGTCTTTCATATCTTAAACTTTAATTTTCATTTAGACTTGGTTGGATGAACTTGTGGGCATGATTTTGAACTTGTGGGCATGGACTTTTATTTATTAATTTGTTTGTATCAAATTTTATATGTTTATTTTTGTCTAAAATATCATATATGCAAAATACCTGGCGAGTCGCGCGCGCTGTATTTTTGCGTTCTGCTGGAGCGACGCGCGCGCTGCATTATAGCACGGCTGCTGAAGCTAGCGCAGACGGACACAGAAAACCAGCCACAGTGTTTAGCGCGCGCGGCGGTTAGCGCGGCCGTTGGAGATGCCCTAAGCAGCGAGAGCCGAGAACTCCCGCCCGTCGGCCGATTTCATCCAGCCAGCCTCAACCACCCCGTAAGTTCTTCTCCTCCCTTCCGCTGCCGGCCATGCGAGGGACCATAATCCTAACGAGTTCTTGTTCCGATCTCGAGTCCGTTCGTCGCAATGCAGCATCGCTAGCTCTTCTTGGTTTCTTGCTGCGCGTTTGCCAAGATTTTCTTTCCCCGTGCGGGTTGATGAAGCTGATCGTCGTTGTCCGTGCAGGCAACCTGTTCGAGAAAATGCTTCAGGGGGGCGCAGGGCGGGGGTCGCCGCGCGACGGGGCAGCGGGAGGCGGTGGCCGCGACCGCATCAGCGACCTCACGGACGACCTGTGCCACCACGTCTTCTCCTACATGAAGGCGTGGGAGGTGGTCCGCACGAGCGCGCTCTCCAGGCGGTGGCGCCGCACCTGGGCCTCCGCGCCGTGCCTCGACATCCGCCGGCTGTGCGCCTGCTCCCGCCGCGTTGACCAGGATTGGTACGCCGAGTTCGTCAAGCACCTGCTTCTCCGGCGGGACCGCAAGTCGTTGAACACGCTCCGGCTGCACTGGAACCACGACGACGCCAACACGTGGATCGTTCATGCTCTCAGGCACAATGCCACAGCTATCCAGCTATCCGCGAAGCATCACCGCCCAATCCTCAAGCTGGATTGCACGGTCTTCCTTTCTGGCAACCTCAACATCTTGCAGCTCGCCAACGTGTCCTTGGACAGCCGCTCCCTCTCGGGGCTCTGTTCTAGGTGTACTTCTTTGGAAGAACTAGAGCTCAGGAAAGCTCTCATATATGCCACGGAGATTCGATCAACCTCACTCAAGCGTTTGACCATGGTCAACTGCAAAATCTTTAACGACCTCACGGTTGATGCTTCGAATCTTGCAGCCCTGCGCTGCATCAGACCTTGCAGTTTTGTTCCTCAGATCAAGAACTCGGGGTCACTAGTGGCAGCCACTATCATGCTTGATGACGCTTGCTTGCAACATGCTCGCCCATGGTCAGTACAGGATGATGAGGACGATGGCGACACATATACTGATGCTGAGGACTCTGACGTCAGTGAATCTCAAACTCAATCTGATGATGATAGCTGTGCAGTTGCTGATGAGCATGCAAGGGATTGTGAGCATCCTGGAAGCGGTGATATTGTAGTTTATGGTGGCAAACGTATTTTTCACAGCCTCTCGAATGTGAGAACAATGAACTTGTCAGCTCATCGAGGAGAGGTACGTTTATTCATGTTGCTGATACTATCACCTTCTCGTTCTTTTATGCTTTCTGCATGGGAAGGAGGTAAGAGGCTAGAGTACCATCTTGAAATGTAATGCAACAATGCGTGAATAACATTTTGGTATTTCTTCTTCTGGTGGTGAATCTCTCAAGTCATTATGAATTTGTCTAGATGAAGAGCTGAAATTACATCGTTGAGACATTGACCACTCAAATATCAGCTTTAGCATGACCTAGTATCATTTTACTAGTGGATCAGCCTATTGGATAGTTGCCTGCTGCAAGAAAAAAGAACATTGAAGTTACTACCTTCACAGTCTTAACATCTTATCTCTACAAAGGTTTCAACCACTAGTCTCTGTGGCTTTTTGAACTTTGCTTACTGTCTGGTTTTTGGTGTCCTACGTGATATCTTAAATATGGAATGCCATAGAACTAGCTTGGTTGGTTATTTTCTAGTCGGTAGACAATATGCTAGATGTCACATGTCAGTGGACCATCAGTACCAACTTCAACACTAATGTGCAGGTTCTGCTGACGACGGAACTGGAGAACTGCCCTGTGTTCGAAAACCTGAGGACTCTATCCCTCGGTGAATGGTGTATAGATAGCGAGTTTAATGCATTATCAACCATGCTTGAGAAATCTCCCAACTTAGAGAACATTTTCATTCATCTCGACAAGGTACGTACAATGTATAACTTTGATGAATGTTTGCTACGAGAGTTTAAGCATGTGGCCAATCCTTTACACTGGTTCATTTTGTTCTATAGAAGGCCTGCAACAGCAGAGATAACACCGATCCAAGTGAAACATCATGTACTTACAACAACCTGAAGGTGAAGATCTCATATTCAGGGGATGACAAGATTGCCCGTCAGGTCAAAGACTTCTTCCTCACCAATAATGGCTCATGGGAGAAGCGCAAGGCGCAGGGCGAAGCTGCCGAGAGTTCAGCAAAGCAGAGGAGGGTAAGGAGCCCAGAGGGAGGGCAAGGTGGTGGGAACTAGGTTGGTGTGGTTGCAAACTGCTTCTAGACTAGGGCCAGCTTGAGCTTGTTGCTGTTCCACTGTGTCAGTAAGACAGTAAATGTGGCGCTAGGGTAAAATTGCAATCGGGACACCATTGATCAGATGTCGAACACTGTAAATGGCACAGGTGCATCGGCATCGACTTGTTTTTTTTTTTTTGAGGGGAACTTGCATTTATTTAAAACTTAAACAAAGTTCGGAATCTCATCCACTACAACCTGAATAATAAAATGCGGAGGAAATTCATAAACGCTAGACACCTCATTGCACACCCCCTCTCTTGCTAACCCATGCGCTGCTCCATTAGCCGAGCGCCGAACCCAGCTAACTCTGAACTCGTGCCGCGACCTCAACATCTCCTTTATCTCTTCCACGACCAGACCAAAGGTGGAGAGGTTCCTTCGTTCTTCATTCAACATTGTCACCACCTCCTGATTATCCAGCTCCACATGAAGGCGCTGAACGTCCATGTCTAGTGCCAACTGCACAGCACTTCTAGCCTCTAGAATCTCTGCAAGAAGTGGAGTAGTGATGCTCGGGAAGAAGATAGAAGTCCCTCCCCTGAAAGCACCGTGGTGATCCCTTAGGACCACGCCTCCTCCCCCCGGTCATGTGCCCTCGCCATAGCTCCGTCGGCATTCGCCTTGATCCACCCAGGCTCCGGCGGCTTCCACTTGTCCGGTCTCCTTGTTTCCTTGGTGTTCCGCTCCTCCATATGAACTTGGCGCCACTCTTGTATATGTGCGTGCACTTTCTCAGCTAGCTCACGAGCGTCCTGGATTCTTTTCCCATCGCGCGTTTCATTCCTTGCGCACCATAGACCATAGAGGGCATGAATCATCGTCTCTCTTTCTGCTGCTCCCGCGTCGGCAAACCAGCCCTTCAGCCAAGAAACCAAGCTGTTAAGTGAGCCATCCATCATTGGCGGCAGCATCACCGACTCGCCCTTGTCTTCACACAGGTATTTCCAAAACATCGCTGAATGAGGGCACTCCCAGAACCGGTGATACGTCGTCTCTTCGCATCCACATGCACAGCAAAACACGCCCGGCTTTATTCGACGCCGATGGAGCTCGGAGCCAACAGCCAGCCCGTTCTTCAAGAGGCGCCATGCATGGATCTTTGCCTTCCCCGGAGCGTTAGTGTCCCACAGCGCCATCCATGATTTATGCTCCCTGCTTGGCATCGAAGAACCCGACTGTCCGGTCTTGACACCATTCAAACTCATGCGAAGATGATATGCCGACTTGACTAAAAATTGTCCATTATTGGTGAAGTTCCATGCCACATACTCCCTCATATTCGGTCCACCTATCACAATATGCTTTATATCCTCCACATCCCCAGGAGTAAACATCATTTCCACCTTAGCCATGTCCCATGCAACACCGGATTCATTCAGGAGGTGGCGCACATGAGTGATCCCTGCAATGTACTGCTGCCCAAGTGGCTTAAGGCTTCCCTGGCGCAGGAGCCAGTTATCATGGTGGATTTTTATCGATGTGCCATCTCCAATCCTCCACACTAGTCCCTCACGCAACAGCTCCCGACCATGAATAATACTTCTGAAAGTGAACGAGCCGCCAGCAGGGCAGGTGGCATTCAAGATTGATCCATGGGGGAAATACCTTGCCTTGAGCACCCTAGCACACAAAGAATCTGGGTACTGCAGCACGCGCCAGGCTTGTTTGGCCAGCAGAGCTTGGTTAAAAGCTTCTGGATCCAGAAAGCCCATTCCTCCTTCTTTCTTAGCCCTACACATCTTTTTCCATGCAAGCCAGTGCACCTTCCTCTCCCCATTTGCTTCTCCCCACCAGAAGTTAGACGAAATAGAAGTCAGGTTCCGGCACATTTTCTTGGTGAGTTGGAAGCAGCTCATAGTGAGAGTTGGTGTGGCTTGGAGTCCCGACTTGACTAGGACCTCCCTTGCCGCTTTTGACAGCCCTTGCCCCTTCCACCTATTACTTTCCCCGCAGAGCTCTCTTTAACATATTTAAAAGTCCCCTCTTTGGACTTCCCAACCAGTGTCGGCAGTCCTAAATACCTTTCACTCAAAGCTTCAGAGTTGATGCCAATAACCCCAAGCAATTCAGCCTTACTTGCATCCCTACATCCTTTACCAAAGAACACTGAAGACTTTTGAAGATTTACCTTTTGTCCTGAGGCTTCCTCATAAACTCTAAGTATGTCCCTCAACGCCTCAAAACTACTGCGGTTCCCCTCCAGAAAGACAATACTATCGTCCGCGAATAGAAGGTGAGTGACATGGGGGCCAGTGCTCCCAAATGACACCCCCTTGAGATTATTCTCATTCTGTGTAGCCCTTAGTAGAGCAGAAAAACCTTCCACACAAAATAGGAAAAGGTATGGCGAAAGAGGATCACCCTGTCATAGTCCTCTGGATGGGAGGAAAGGTCTCGAGAAGCCACCGTAAGTTTCACAGAAAAACGCGCCGAGGTGACACATCGCATAATCATCTGAACCCACCTTTGATCGAAACCAAATCTAACCAACATATGCTCTAAGAAGATCCATTCAACTCGATCATACGCCCTCATCATATCTAGCTTCACT
Organism: Triticum urartu; assembly: GCF_056163025.1. NCBI lineage: Eukaryota > Viridiplantae > Streptophyta > Magnoliopsida > Poales > Poaceae > Triticum > Triticum urartu. The sequence continues at coordinate 444,088,651 of NC_141879.1, read as the reverse complement.
GCACACAACGGAGTCTTCCTCTTCCTCGTTCTAATGGCATTGGTGCACTCATAGGCCACTAAAATATTATCTGTCATGAGCCTCCCTGGTACAAAGGCGCTCTGTTCCTCAGAAATCAACACCGGTAAGATCCTCTTGAGCCTATTAGCCAAAACTTTAGTAGCAATCTTATAGAGCACATTACACAAACTTATTGGCCTAAACTGAGACATCAGCTCCGGTGAGCTAACTTTCGATATCATCACTATCACAGTGTCATTAAATGAATCCGGAGTAGCTTCCCCTGACAGAAACCCCCTAACTGCTACACACACGTCCTCTTTTAACAGAGACCAGTGTCTCTGATAAAACAAGGCAGGTAGGCCATCCGGTCCGGGAGCTTTCGTAGGCCCCATCTGAAACAGTGCCCGCTCAATCTCATCATCTGAAATAGGCGCTGTCAGCTTACCATTCATATCCTCAGAAATGACAGGGTGAAAAAGATCTAGTAGCCTCTCTGGCTGGGTGGATCCCTTCGATGCGAATAGATGCTCATAGAATGAAGCCGCCAGCTCCCGCATGCCATCATTATCCGTACACCTCGTACCATTTTCCCGCCGCAACGACTTCACCGTGTTCTTTCTCTTACGATGGGAGGCCCGGTTCTGGAAATATTGGGTATTCCGGTCCCCCGCCTTGAGCCAGTCTACACGTGAGCGTTGTTTCTGTATAATCTCCTCCCTTTCATAAACTTCCTTTAGCTGACCCTCAATATCGCGCACTTCCGCCGTTAGTCCAGTGACTAAGGCTCGCTCTTTTGCATCCAACAAGTCTGTTTTTAGCCTTTGAATTTGCCTCCTAATTGACCCAAACACCGTGCGCCCCCATCCGCGCAGCGACTTTGTTATTTCATGTAGCCTGCCACACACATCTCTGGGAGACTTGTTCCACCCCCGCACTTGCTCCCATGTCCACTGCATCATCGCCTCATAGCCCTCGTGCCGTAGCCACATTTCCTCGAACCGAAAGGGGTGGTCCCCCCTCGGTTGCATTGTCTCCATATCCCGAACTCACACTAGGATTGCCATGTGATCAGATTCCTCCGTGAGAATGTTCTCCACGGCCGTGCCCGGAAACAAACCCATAAAATCACCGGTGCAGGTTGCCCTATCTAACCTGACTTGAACATTGTCCTGGTTTGCTTGTTTATTGTCCCATGTAAACTGATAGCCCGAGAAGCCCAAGTCCGCCAAACCGCAGTCAGTTAGGCAGTCATTGAACGCTTGCATTTGGGCAAAACTCCTCGGGTTGCCGCCACTTTGTTCTGATCTTACAAGGACTTCATTAAAGCCCCCCACACATAGCCATGGTAGCTCATCCTGGGACCTTAGGTATCTAATCGCATCCCAAGTCTTCTTCCTCAACTCCGTTTTGGGCTCCCCGTAGATTCCAGTGAATCTCCAAGTTTGCCCATCCGAGGTAATCTCAGCATCAATAAAGTACTGGCACCATGGCCTGATAGTGACTTTTATATGCTCTCTCCACCATAATGCAAGTCCTCCACTCCTCCCATTACAATCCACAGCCACTCCGCTTCTGAAACCAAGTCTCCACTTCAATCTCTCCATAGCCTTCGCACTCTTTTTTGTTTCTGATAAGAAAACCACCGCTGGGTTGTGTGACTGTATGAGGTCCCGAAGTTCGCCTACTGTCGAGTCCAACCCCAGTCCTCGACAGTTCCACGCCAAGCAATTCATTGGTCCCGGCGGCCCCGCCCTGCGAGGTCCGCCGATGCCTTAGAGTCTTCCATACAATCAAAAACAGAAGTTGTCTTCTGCCTCGTCTCTCTAATGAACGTATCATGATGTACCGTTCTATCCGGGTCACCTTTGGCTACCCACACCTATTTTGGGGGACGCTTTCTTCCTGACTCCTTCTCTCTATAAACCTGGTGTGAGCCTCTCTCCATTTCGCCCAGGTACCTTGGCCTGCGGATATATCTACCTCGAATCCTGTCTCTCTGCCCTGGCGAAACACGGCTGAAATAATCATCGCGACCAGCCCGGTCCAGCCGATCATCTACATGGGAAGTCGAACGGTGCCTCGCCTCCGCCCCACGATTTGCATGGCTGTCCGCCTCGCGATACGCGCCTGCATGGCGCCAGGCCCCATCGGTAGCCGACCCGCGCTGCCGCACGTCCGGTTTAGTGGTTGCATGGCCCTGTTCCCGACGTGGAGAACCACTCCTCCCTTCTTCTTGCCGTCTAGTCAATTCAGCCCTTAGCTCTTTTTCTTTTTTCTGCTCCAACTTCCTCCTCAGATCACTGCTGTGCATATCATCCATGTGTGAAGCTCTCTTTGTTGGGCTGTTCACCTCCCTCTGCTCCTTCGGCGTTACTCCGCCAGTGCGAGAGTTAGCCGATTGTGAAAACGTCGCGTTTAAGTTCCTTTTAACAGGTTGTTCCCGAGCAGAAGCTTTACTGTACTTCGATTTATCCTTGTCATCAGAACATGAGCCCCCACTAGTAAAAGAACTGGACGCCCCAACATGCGAATTCTCCTTCAGCGATGAAGAACCCCTTCCTGGTGAAGCTCTAAGCCAGAGGCCCCATTGACTTGAGCGATCCACTGGCGGCTCACACACACCCTTACCATGCACAAGTCTACCACAATCAAAGCAAAAATGCGGGATCTTTTCATAGGTAAAATCACACCACGTCCCCTCCAAGTCCTCCAGTGAGGTCCTTAGCCGGGCACGATGGATCAAGGGCTCAAAGATCGAGATTTTAGCCCGCACTCTAAGATACTTCCCTTTAGCAAAGCCATCCTTCTCAACATCTACTTTCACCACTTCTCCCAACCAATCTCCCAAAGCTTTTCCAAATGATTTCGTCCTCATATCTAATGGCAAATCCGGGACTCTCACCCACATCTCCACCGTATCAAAGACCATCTCAGAAGGACGAACATCTCCCACATAATCCTTTAACACGAGCACATGGAAGTCAAATTGCCACGGGCCATTATTGAGTGCATGACGCCAATCACCTTCGCTGCCAAACCTCACCTCAAAGATGTTATTCCCGATATCCTTGAACTTTGCCTCCTTGTGCAATCCCCACGCCCGTGGCATCGCCCTTTCCAGGAAAAAAGTATAGATACCCCCCCAGAACTATCAGTTAAGGGACAGATAACCCCCACACGTCTAAAACCAGAGACTTAATCCCCTGAACTATGTCAAACCAGACAAAACACCCCCTAGACCCATCTTGAGTGGTTTGGAAGGGCTGTTTTGCCTACATGGAGGCCAGGACGAGCCCACCGACCGGCCACGTCGATAGGGGCGGGTTTGGGTGTGGTCTAGATGACCCCCCCGAGCTGGTTCGACCCAGCCGCCCTCTCTTCCCTGCCCGTTCGCCTCCCTTCCTCCGTTCGCCTTTCCAATCTCCCTTCGACGGCGGCGACGAGGTCTGGCGGCGAGCCATCGACGGCATGAACAAAGCATCATTCTCCGGCACGACAACAGGTTAGTCACATCGATATGGAGACCCGTATGTATCGGCTGAAATCCCTCCTTTCTTCTCTGTTTTAGGTTGGAGTTGATGTGATTTTGGGGGATTTCGACATCATCTAGGGTTTTTTCTTTTTCTTGTTGCCATGTATGTAGTGCTTGATTCTGTAGTTTATGTATGACCATTATGCTGCTCTGATTTCCCTCGGATTAGAGTATTTAGGGTTGATTTAGTTATGAATGAACTGAAAGCAGGTTTATTTATTCAGATTTTTTTTTCATTTTCTTGAGCAGATTTGAGGCATGGATCCTTTGGATTATCTTTCAATCAGGTTTCATTTCAGAGGGGAATTTCACCATGATGGTACAGAGTGGCAGTATTTGGGTGGTACACATGGCATGTCCATGGTTCATCTGTCAAAATTGATCCTCGAAGAACTGAAAAACAATCTTGCAGACCATGTTAGTGAAGGAAATATGCCCTAGAGGCAATAATAAAGTTATTATATATTTCCTTATATCATGATAAATGTTTATCATTCATGCTAGAATTGTATTAACCGGAAACGTAATACATGTGTGAATACATAGACAAACAGAGTGTCACTAGTATGCCTCTACTTAACTAGCTCGTTGATTAAAGATGGTTATGTTTCCTAACCATAGACATGAGTTGTCATTTGATTAACGGGATCACATCATTAGGAGAATGATGTGATTGACTTGACCCATTCCGTTAGCATATCACTTGATCGTTTAATTTGTTGCTATTGCTTTCTTCATGACTTATACATGTTCCTATGACTATGAGATTATGCAACTCCCGTTTACCAGAGGAACACTTTGTGTGCCACCAAACGTCACAACGTAACTGGGTGATTATAAAGGTGCTCTACAGGTGTCTCTGAAGGTACTTGTTGGGTTGGCGTATTTCGAGATTAGGATTTGTCACTCCGATTGTCGGAGAGGTATCTCTGGGCCCTCTCGGTAATGCACATCACCTAAAGCCTTGCAAGCATTGCAACTAATGAGTTAGTTGCGAGATGATGTATTACGGAATGAGTAAAGAGACTTGCCGGTAACGAGATTGAACTAGGTATTGAGATACCAACGATCGAATCTTGGGCAAGTAACATACCGATGACAAAGGGAACAACATATGTTGTTATGCGGTTTGACCGATAAAGATCTTCGTAGAATATGTGGGAGCCAATATAAGCATCCAGGTTCCGCTATTGGTTATTGACCGGAGACGTGTCTCGGTCATGTCTACATAGTTCTCGAACCCGTAGGGTCCGCACGCTTAAGGTTTCGATGACAGTTATATTATGAGTTTATGAGTTTTGATGTACCGAAGGAGTTCGGAGTCCCGGATGAGATCGGGGATATGATGAGGAGTCTCGAAATGGTCGAGACGTAATGATTGATATATTGGACGACTATATTCGGACATCGGAAAGGTTCCGAGTGATTCGGGTATTTTTCGGAGTACCGGAGAGTTACGGGAATACGTATTGGGCCTTATTGGGCCATATGGGAAAGAAGGAAAAGGGCCTCAAGGGTGGCCGCACCCCTCCCCTTGGTCTGGTCTGAATTGGACTAGGGAAGGGGGGCGCCCCCTTCCTTCCTTCTCCTTTTCCCTTCCCTTTCCTTCCCTCCTACTCCTACTACTTGGAAGGGCTCCTAGTTCTACTAGGAAAGGGGGAATCCTACTCCCGGTGGGAGTAGGACTCCCCTAGGGTGCGCCATAGAGAGGGCCGGCCCCTCCCCTCCTCCACTCCTTTATATACGTGGCCAGGGGGCACCCCATAGACACACAAGTTGATCTTTGTGATCGTTCTCTTAGCCGTGTGCGGTGCCCCCCTCCACCATAATCCTCGATAATATTGTAGCGGTTCTTAGGCGAAGCCCTGCGATGGTAGAACATCAAGATCGTCACCACGCTGTCGCGCTGATGGAACTCTTCCCCGACACTTTGCTGGATCGGAGTCCGGGGATCGTCATCGAGCTGAACGTGTGCTAGAACTCGGAGGTGCCGTAGTTTCGGTGCTTGATCGGTCGGGCCGTGAAGACGTACGACTACATCAACCACGTTGTGCTAACGCTTCCGCTTCTGGTCTACGAGGGTACGTAGACAACACTCTCCCCTCTCGTTGCTATGCATCACCATGATCTTGCGTGGGCGTAGGGAATTTTTTGAAATTACTACGTTCCCCAACAGTGGCATCCGAGCCTAGGTTTTATGCGTTGATGTTGTGCACGAGTAGAACACAAGTGAGTTATGGGCGATATAAGTCATACTGCTTACCAGCATGTCATACTTTGGTTCGGCGGTATTGTTGGATGAAGCGTCCCGGACCGACATTACGCGTACGCTTACGCGAGACTGGTTCTACCGACGTGCTTTGCACACAGGTGGCTGGCGGGTGTCAGTTTCTCCAACTTTAGTTGAACCAAGTGTGGCTACGCCCAGTCCTTGCGAAGGTTAAAACAACACCAAATTGACAAACTATCGTTGTGGTTTTGATGCGTAGGTAAGAACGGTTCTTGCTAAGCCCGTAGCAGCCACGTAAAACTTGCAACAACAAAGTAGAGGACGTCTAACTTGTTTTTGCAGGGCATGTTGTGATGTGATATGGTCAAGACATGATGCTAAATTTTATTGTATGAGATGATCATGTTTTGTAACCGAGTTATCGGCAACTGGCAGGAGCCATATGGTTGTCGCTTTATTGTATGCAATGCAATTGCGCTGTAATGCTTTACTTTATCACTAAGCGGTAGCGATAGTCGTGGAAGCATAAGATTGGCGAGACGACAACGATGCTACGATGGTGATCAAGGTGTCGCGCCGGTGACGATGGTGATCATGACGGTGCTTCGAAGATGGAGATCGCAAGCACAAGATGATGATGGCCATATCATATCACTTGTATTGATTGCATGTGATGTTTATCTTTTATGCATCTTATCTTGCTTTGATTGACGGTAGCATTATAAGATGATCCCTCACTAAATTATCAAAGTATAAGTGTTCTCCCTGAGTATGCACCGTTGCGAAAGTTCTTCGTGCTGAGACACCATGTGATGATCGGGTGTGATAGGCTCTACGTTCAAATACAACGGGTGCAAAGGAGTTGCACACGCGGAATACTCAGGTTAAACTTTACGAGCCTAGCATATAACAGATATGGCCTCGGAACACGGAGACCGAAAGGTCGAGCGTGAATCATATAGTAGATATGATCAACATAGTGATGTTCACCGTTGAAACTACTCCATCTCACGTGATGATCGGACATGGTTTAGTTGATTTGGATCACGTGATCACTTAGAGGATTAGAGGGATATCTATCTAAGTGGGAGTTCTTAAGTAATATGATTAATTGAACTTTAATTTATCATGAACTTAGTCCTGGTAGTATTAGCATATCTATGTTGTAGATCAATAGCTCGCGTTGTTGCTTCCCTATGTTTTATATATGTTCCTAGAGAAAACTAAGTTGAAAGATGTTAGTAGCAAAGATGCGGATTGGATCCGTGATCTGAGGTTTATCCTCATTGCTGCACAGAAGAATTATGTCCTTGATGCACCGCTAGGTGACAAAACCTATTGCAGGGGCAGATGCAGACGTTATGAATGTTTGGCTAGCTCAATATGATGACTACTTGATAGTTTAGTGCACATATGAAGTCTCCAACAAGTTCTATAGCTAAAAGATGGAGGAGAATAGCTCAAGCAGTGAGCATGTGCTCAGATTGTCTGGGTACTACAATCGCTTGAATCAAGTGGGAGTTAATCTTCCAGATAAGATAGTGATTGACAAAATTCTCTAGTCACCATCACCAAGTTAGTAGAACTTCGTGATGAACTATGATATGCAAGGGATAACAGAAACGATTCCCATGCTCTTCGCAATGCTGAAATCAACGAAGGTAGAAATCAAGAAAAATATCAAGTGTTGATGGTAGACAAGACCACTAGTTTCAAGAAAAGGGCAAAGGGAAGGAGGGGAACTTCAAGAAGAATGGCAAGCAAGTTGCTGCTCAAGTGAAGAAGCCCAAGTCTGGTCCTAAGCCTGAGACTAAGTGCTTCTACTACAAAGGGACTGGTCACTGGAAGCAGAACTGCCCCAAGTATTTGGCGGATAAGAAGGATGGCAAAGTGAACAAAGGTATATTTGATATACGGATTATTGATGTGTATTTCACTAGTGTTCATAGCAACACCCCCTCGGTATTTGATACTGGTTCAGTTGCTAAGAGTAGTAACTCGAAACGGGAGTTGCAGAATGAACAGAGACTAGTTAAGGGTGAAGTGATGATGTGTGTTGCAAGTGGTTCAAAGATTGATATGATCATCATCGCACACTCCCTATACTTTTGGGATTAGTGTTGAACCTAAGTAAGTGTTATTTGGTGTTTGCGTTGAGCATGAATATGATTTGATCATGTTTATTGCAATACGGTTATTCATTTAAGTAAGAGAATAAATTGTTGTTATGTTTACATGAATAAAATCTTATATGGTTACACACCCAATGAAAATGGTTCATTGGATCTCGATCATAGTGATACACATATTCATAATATTGAAACCAAAAGATGCAAAGTTAATAATGATAGTGCAACTTATTTGTGGCATTGCCGTTTAGGTCATATTGGTGTAAAACGCATGAAGAAACTCCATGCCGATGGACTTTTGGAATCACTTGATTATGAATCACTTGATGCTTGCGAACCATGCCTCATGGGCAAGATGACTAAGACTCCGTTCTCCAGAACAATGGAGCGAGCAACAGATTTGTTGGAAATCATACATACTGATGTATGTGGTCCGATGAATATTGAGGGTCGTGGCAGGTATCATTATTTTCTGATCTTCGCAGATGATTTAAGCATATATGAGTATATCTACTTGATGAAACACAAGTCTGAAATATTTGAAAAGTTCAAAGAATTTCAGAGTGAAGTGGAGAATCATCGTAACAAAAATAAAAGTTTCTACGATATGATCGCAGAAGTAAAATATTTGAGTTACGAGTTTGTCCTTCAGTTAAAACAATGTGAAAAAGTTTCACTACTCACGCCACCTGGAACACCACAATGTAATGGTGTGTCCGAACGTCGCAACCGTGCTTTATTAGATATGGTGCGATCTATGACGTCTGTTACTGATTTACTGCTTTCGTTTTGGGGTTATGCATTAGAGACAGCTACATTCACGTTAAATAGGGCACCATCTAAATCCGTTGAGATGACACCGTATGAACTATGGTTTGGCAAGAAACCTAAGCTGTCGTTTCTTAAAGTTTGAGGTTGCAATGCTTATGTGAAAAGGTTTCAACCTGATAAGCTCAAACCCAAATCGGAGAAGTGCGTCTTCATAGGATACCCAAAAGAAAATGTTGGGTACACCTTCTATCACAGATCCGAAGGCAAGATATTCGTTGCTGAGAATGGATCCTTTCTAGAGAAGGAGTTTCTCTCGAAAGAAGTGAGTGGGAGGAAAGTAGAACTTGATGAGGTAACTGTACCTGCTCCCTTATTGGAAAGTAGTTCATCACAGAAACCTGTTCCTGTGACTACTACACCAATTAGTGAGGAAGCTAATGATGATGATCATGTAACTTAAGATCAAGTTACTACCGAACCTCGTAGGTAAACCAGAGTGATATCCGCACCAGAGTGGTACGGTAATCCTGTTTTGGAGGTCATGTTACTTGACCATGACGAGCCTACGAACTATGAGGAAGCGATGATGAGCCCAGATTCCGCAAAATGGCTTGAGGCCATGAAATCTGAGATGAGATCTATGTATGAGAACAAAGTATGGACTTTGATTGACTTGCCCAATGATCGGCGAGCCATTGAGATTAAATGGATCTTCAAGAGGAAGACGGACGCTGATAGTAGTGTTACTATCTACAAAGCTAGAATTGTCACAAAAAAGTTTTTGACAAGTTCAAGGTGTTGACTACGATGAGAACTTCTCACTCGTATCTATGCTTAAGTCTGTCCGAATCATGTTAGCAATTGCCGCATTTTATGAAATCTGGCAAATGGATAAACAAAACTGCATTCCTTAATGGATTTATTAAAGAAGAGTTATATATGATGCAACCAGAAGGTTTTGTCAATCCTAAAGGTACTAACAAAATATGCAAACTCCAGCGATCCATCTATGGACTGGTGCAAGCATCTCGGAGTTGGAATGTACGCTTTGATAAGTTTATCAAAGCATATAGTTTTATACAGACTTGCGGTGAAGCCTGTATTTACAAGAAAGTGAGTGGGAGCACTACAACATTTCTGATAAGTATATGTGAAAGACATATTGTTGATCGGAGATAATGTAGAATTATTCTGCAAAGCATAAAGGAGTATTTGAAAGGAGTTTTTCAAAGAAAGACCTCGGTGAAACTGCTTACATATTGAGCATCAAGATCTATAGAGATAGATCAAGATGCTTGATAAGTTTTTTCAATGAGTACATACCTTGACAAGATTTTGAAGTAGTTAAAAATAGAACAGTCAAAGAAGAAGTTCTTGCCTGTGTTACAAGGTGTGAAGTTGAGTAAGACTCAAAACCCGACCACGACAGAATATATAGAGAGAATGAAAGTCATTCCCTATGCCTCAGCCATAGGTTCTATAAAGTATGCCATGCTGTGTACCAGACCTATTGTATACCCTGTCTTGAGTTTGGAAAAGGAGTACAATAGTGATCTAGGAGTAGATCACTGGACATTGGTCAAAATTATCCTTAGTGGAATAAGGATATGTTTCTCGATTATGGAAGTGACAAAAGGTTCGTCGTAAAGGGTTACGTCGATGCAAATTTTGACACCGATCCCGATGACTATAAATCTCAATCTGGATACATATTGAAAGTGGGAGCAATTAGCTAGAGTAGCTCTGTGCAGAGCATTGTTAACATAGAAATTTGCAAAATACTTACGGATCTGAATGTGGCAGACCCGTTGACTAAAATTCTCTCACAAGCAAAACATGATCACACCTCAGTACTCTTTGGGTGTTAATCACATAGCTATGTGAACTAGATTATTGACTCTAGTAAACCCTTTGGGTGTTGGTCACATGTCGATGTGAACTATGGGTGTTAATCACATGGTGATGTAAACTATTGATATTAAATCACATGGCGATGTGAACTAGATTATTGACTCTAGTGCAAGTGGGAGACTGAAGGAAATATGCCCTAGAGGCAATAATAAAGTTATTATATATTTCCTTATATCATGATAAATGTTTATTATTCATGCTAGAATTGTATTAACCGGAAACATAATACATGTGTGAATACATAGACAAACAGAGTGTCACTAGTATGCCTCTACTTAACTAGCTCGTTGATTAAAGATGGTTATGTTTCCTAACCATAGACATGAGTTGTCATTTGATTAACGGGATCACATCATTAGGAGAATGATGTGATTGACTTGACCCATTCCGTTAGCATAGCACTTGATCGTTAAATTTGTTGCTATTTCTTTCTTCATGACTTATACATGTTCCTATGACTATGAGATTATGCAACTCCCGTTTACCAGAGGAACACTTTGTGTGCCACCAAACATCACAACGTAACTGGGTGATTATAAAGGTGCTCTACAGGTGTCTCCAAAGGTACTTGTTGGGTTGGCGTATTTCGAGATTAGGATTTGTCACTCCGATTGTCGGAGAGGTATCTCTGGGCCCTCTCGTTAATGCACATCACCTAAAGCCTTGCAAGCATTGCAACTAATGAGTTAGTTGTGAGATGATGTATTACGGAACGAGTAAAGAGACTTGCCGGTAATGAGATTGAACTAGGTATTGAGATACCGACGATCGAATCTCGGGCAAGTAACATACCGATGACAAAGGGAACAACATATGTTGTTATGCGGTTTGACCGATAAAGATCTTCGTAGAATATGTGGGAGCCAATATAAGCATCTAGGTTCCGCTATTGGTTATTGACCGGAGAAGTGTCTCGGTCATGTCTACATAGTTCTCGAACCCGTAGGGTCTGCACGCTTAAGGTTTCGATGACAGTTATATTATGAGTTTATGAGTTTTGATGTACCGAAGGAGTTCTGAGTCCCGGGTGAGATCGGGGATATGACGAGGAGTCTCGAAATGGTCGAGACGTAAAGATCGATATATTGGACGACTATATTCGGACATCGGAAAGGTTCCGAGTAATTCGGGTATTTTTTGGAGTACCGGAGAGTTACGGGAATACGTATTGAGCCTTATTGGGCCATAAGGGAAAGAAGGAAAAGGGCCTCAAGGGTGGCCGCACCCCTCCCCTTGGTCTGGTCCGAATTGGACTAGGGAAGGGGGGCGCCCCCTTCCTTCCTTCTCCTTTTCCCTTCCCTTTCCTTCCCTCCTACTCCTACTACTTGGAAGGGCTCCTAGTTCTACTAGGAAAGGGGGAATCCTACTCCCGATGGGAGTAGGACTCCCCTAGGGCGCGCTATAGAGAGGGCCGGCCCCTCCCCTCCTCCACTCCTTTATATACGTGGCCAGGGGGCACCCCATAGACACACAAGTTGATCTTTATGATCGTTCTCTTAGCCGTGTGCGGTGCCCCCCTCCACCATAATCCTTGATAATATTGTAGCGGTGCTTAGGCGAAGCCCTGCGACGGTAGAACATCAAGATCGTCACCACGCCGTCATGCTGACGGAACTCTTCCCTGACACTTTGCTGGATCGGAGTCCGGGGATCGTCATCGAGCTGAACGTGTGCTAGAACTCGGAGGTGCCGTAGTTTCGGTGCTTGATCGGTCGGGCCGTGAAGACGTACGACTACATCAACCGCGTTGTGCTAACGCTTCCGCTTCCGGTCTATGAGGGTACATAGACAATACTCTCACCTCTCGTTGCTATGCATCACCATGATCTTGCATGTGCGTAGGATTTTTTTTGAAATTACTACGTTCCCTAACAGTTAGATGTTCAGAGAAAGCACTAAACAACAGTACACTGCATTGGAAATTTCCTGGTCTAATAAGAGATGGTGCAATGAATAGTGCTCTGGTGATGTTACATGATCAAAAATCAGTGTTAGAGATGGCAAAACATGCCACTGATGCAGGTGTTATGGACATATATTCCAACATACCTGATTACTTTTCACAGGATGAGTGTCCAGAGGAACATCAACATCATTTAGAGGAGGAACAAGAACTTCATGGAGAGGACTAGCAGCAACATGTACAAGAGCAGCAAAATAATCCAAATGCAGATGAACATATATTAGAACCAGAAGCTTGGCAATACTCCAATATGTATTACCAGCCTAGCAGTAGCAGTGCTAAATTGCCAGTGAAGAGAGGTAGCAGCCAAATGCAGGACAAAGGGGAATCACATTTCGATGAGGATGAAGAAGTACACACTGAAAGTGATGGCTCATCTGACAGTGACTATGCTATTCCCCCGGCAGAGAGCAATAGCTCAGCATCTGATGATGAAGTGCTAGAGTTGAGAAAATATGCTAAAGAATTGAAGGACAAAGTGAGAAAGAACATGCTGAGAGAAGAGGAGGTAAAACCATGCAATGTGCCTGAAGAGTATATTGTCCCAGAAACATTTAAGCTAGATGATTTAGATGGAGAAGACACACCATACTTTGAAAGTGATGACGACTTGTCATATGATGAAGGTAGTGATGGAGAGATAAGTGAAGTGAGAAGGAGGAAAACAACACACAGAGTTTATGATGACAGTACTGACAAACCAGAATTTGCTCTAGGCATGGCATTTCGTGATAGCAGGGAATTCAAACAGGTACTGGTTAAGTATGGGCTAGCAAATTTCCACCATTTAAGATTTCCAAAAGATGAAAAGAAAAGGGTCAATGTAGAATGTTCCTGGCCTGGTTGTCCTTGGAGCATCTATGGCTCAATTAGTAGCAGATCTGATTGGTTGTTAGTTGTGAGGTATAAAAATGAGCACACATGTATTCCTAGGAGGGGCAACAAGCTGGTCACAAGCACGGTCATTGCCAAAAAGTATTTCAGACAGATCAGGCATAATCCTACTTGGCATGTAGAGCATATGCAGGAGGCAGTACTTGAGGATCTTCTAGCCGATGTTAGCTTGTCCCAGTGCAAGAGAGCAAAAAAGTTAGTCATGGAAAAGCTCACTGATTTGACTAATGGTGAGTATTCTAGAGTCTATGACTACCACTTAGAACTAGTGAGAAGCAATCCTGGAAGCACAGTGGCAGTGACTCTAGATCCTGAAATTTTTGACAAGCCAGTTTTCCAAAGAATGTATATTTGTCTTGATACCTGCAAAAAGGGTTTCCTAGCTGGGTGTAGAAGAGTTGTGGGTCTAGATGGGTGCTTTCTGAAGGGGTTAGTCTCAGGCCAAATACTATGTGCTATTGGCAGAGATTCCAACAATCAGATGTACCCCATTGCTTGGGCTACAGTTGAGGTTGAATCATATGACTCACGGTACTTGATGAAGCTATGTACCTAGGGTAGGGGCACGGACCTGTCCAAAGAGCCCTACCCAAGGACATCCCTAGAAGAAGTCACCTTTCAATCGACTTGAAGGTATCCCACTCGACGGGTTCAAGACACTCGACCAAGAAGCTATCACTTGACCATGAAGCCAACCACTCGACTGCCAGGAGACCTAAAGTCACTCCGCAGGCAAACGGTCGGCTATTAAGTAGTCTTTATGGTCATTATAGCACTTTATTAGGGGCGTTACCAGTAACGCCCAACCTTAAATGTACCTTAAACTCTGCATCACTGAGGGCAGGAGAGGGCCGGCGAACTCTATATAAGCCACCCCCTCCCCAGTATGAAGGGTTCGCACCCCTGTTATTCACACGCCTATAATCCAATCGACCGCCTCCGGGCACCGAGACGTAGGGCTGTTACTTCCTCCGCGAAGGGCCTGAACTCGTACATCTTGGTGTGTTTACAACTTCCCAATAGCTAAGATCTAGCCTCTCCATACACACCCCCCTACATCACTGTCAGAGTTAGAACCACGACAGTTGGCGCCCACCGTGGGGCAGGAATCTTAGCGCCTGATTGGAGAAGTTGCGATTTTTCCGATCCCTTTGATCATGGTTTCGTGCGGAGTTTTGGTGGAGGGCTGCGAGATCCGCCTCGGCACGCTCACGTTCATCGCCGACAACTCCGCCTGGCTTCAGGAGGCACCACTCGACATCGACGCGCTCCCCGTCCACGGTGCGACGCACTTCCGCGCATGCGTTCGTGGCGTCCTCCTGCGGCAGCCGTCGACCCAGTATCGGTCGGCCCCCATGTCGTCTCCCCGCTCTGTCTCCCACCGGCGCAAGCGCTCCGGTCGGTCGAGACTTTAGAGGTGGGTGAGGCATGCCGTGGCTCGCCAGTCGGCCGCCCCACAAGTCGCGACAATCGAGCCCGACGAATCCCTCTGCGGCCTGTTCGACTGGCTCCGCAGAGACCGCATCCGAGTGCTACAGCAGCGACCCAGCGGCTGAGGTTCTGGCGGTTGATGGAACGCACAGTCCTCCCGGTTTCCCTTGCGCTGATGGAGGCGCGGGTGGGGGCGACCCGTCGCATCCCCACGATGAGTATCTCCCCGAACCTCTCACGTCATTACAGCGAGAGGAGCTTCGCCGCCAGAACATGGACGCACTCCACACTCCTATCGTCGGAGAGACCCCCGAGGCCCGGGCCTTGGAGGACGCGTGCTTGGCTAACTTGGCCGAGCGCACTCGAGTGGAGAATCTCCAGCGAGCACTCGATGAGCAAGCGCGTCAGCGGGCTCCCGAGTCTAGTCGACGTCAGCTCTTCCCGCCGACGCAGGTATACCGAACCCAGTCCAGAATTTGGCCGCCGCGGCCCGTATAGCAGAATCGATTCAGCCCTCCCAGTCGGAGGCTGGCAGGGGCTTGTTGCAGATCAGAGCGTTGCTCCGGGCGGCGGGAAACCAGAATTCCGCTGTTTCTCAGTCACGGAATAGGATCCACAGTCGATCCGTTGCAACAGATACAGTCCAGTCGGCTCACAGCCCGAGATCGCCCCCGAGGCGTGAGGGACGTGGTGACCGGCATGATCAGTACAGAAGGAATGAGCAGTATGATCACCGATCCGATCGTGATGATCGATGTCGAGTGCCAACCCCTCCCCCGAAGAGTGGGCCATATGCGCCTCGACATCGAGATGACAGGCGCCCTCATAGTGTTGGGCAGAGGATTCCAGTCGACCCCAGGGACCCAGGCTTTGACGCGAGATCTATCCTCGTTCAAGGTTTGGTTGACAGGAACAGAGCTCATCGGGGAGGCCACAACAGAGATGCGCCTGCCGGCAGCAGAGTACATGTTTCGGGGCCAGAGTGTTTCAGTCGAGCCATCAGAGCCGCAGTGATTCCTCCCAACTTCAGGTCGGCGACTGGGGTCAGCAAGTTCACTGGTGAGTCTAAGCCTGACACTTGGCTCGAAGATTCCGAGTGGCTGTACAGATTGGCGGTGACAATGATGAGGTGGCCATGAAGCATTTGCCTCTCATGTTAGAGGGCTCAGCCAGAGCGTGGCTAAATCAGTTGGCACCCAGCAGCATCTACACTTGGGAGGACCTCTCCCGAGTGTTTGTCACAACCTTTGAGGGAACATGCAAGCGACCCGCAGGCCTTACAGAATTGCGTTCTTGCGTACAGAAACCGAATGAAACTCTGAGGGATTACATCCAGAGGTGGATCACGTTGCATCACACAGTTGAGAATGTGCCTGACCATCAAGCAGTTTGTGCCTTTAAAGAAGGCGTTAAATACAGAGAATTGAATCTGAAGTTCGGTCGAACTAGAGAGATGTCTCTGAACCGGATGATGGAGATTGCCACCAAATACGCTAATGGTGAAGACGAAGATCGACTCCGGAGTGGCAAGCACAAGGCAGTCGCCCAAGAAACCGGAGGAAACTCCAGTCGGAAACAGAAGTAGAAGGCCGAGCCAGCCGCCCCTGGGGAGGCCCTGGCCGCAACCCAGGGAAATTTCAAGGGAAAACCCAAAGGCCCCTGGAAGCCCAAGAAAGTCAAGGATCAAGATGGAAATGATGTTTTGGATCTGCCATGTCACATCCACACCAAGAAAGATGAAGAGGGTAATTTTATTTACCCAAAGCATACCACTCGACAGTGCCGGCTCCTGATCCAGCAGTTTCAGGGCAAACAGTCCAAAGATAAGGAAAAAGAGTCAGACAGGGTTGAGGACAAGGAAGATAGTGACAATGGATACCCCCAAATCAATTCCACCCTGATGATTTTTGCTGATGTCGAAAGCAAAAGTCGACTGAAAGTCATTAACCGTGAGGTGAATATGGTTGCTCCGGCAACACCCAGCTACCTGAAGTGGTCTCAGACTGCCATCACGTTCGACCAGTCCGATCACCCTGCGCACATTGCCACCCCTGGGAGGCAAGCTCTGGTGGTCGATCCGATTGTCGAAGGCACTCGA
This sequence comes from Triticum urartu, assembly GCF_056163025.1. Lineage (NCBI taxonomy): Eukaryota > Viridiplantae > Streptophyta > Magnoliopsida > Poales > Poaceae > Triticum > Triticum urartu. The sequence goes on along the minus strand of NC_141879.1, from coordinate 444,071,689 downwards.
CTGACCAAAGTCCTGATGGATGGTGGCAGTGTCCTGAACATATTGTATGCTGAAACATTGAAAGGGATGGACATTCCGATGTCCAGGCTCAGCGCCAGCAACATGAGTTTCCATGGAGTCATTCCTGGAAAGAAAGCCGAGTCACTCGGCCAGATTGCTCTCGATGTGGTTTTCGGTGATTCAAAGAATTACCGCAAGGAAAAGTTGACATTCGAGGTTGTGGACTTCCAAAGTGCTTATCATGCTATTCTGGGCCGGCCAGCTTATGCATGCTTCATGGCTCGACCGTGCTACGTGTATCTCAAGTTGAAGATGCCCGACCCCAGAGGTGTGATCACCGTTACAGGCAATCGGAAGAAAGCAGAGGAGTGTTTTCAGAAAGGATCAAAGATTGCTGACGCTCAGATGGCAGTTGTTGAGCTGCAAGAGTACCAGAAGACTGCTGATCCGAGTGAATTGCTACGAGCCAAGAAGCCTGCTTCAGAATCTGCTTTTCAGTCGTCCGGTGAAACTAAGACAGTTCACATTCACCCGACCGACCCCAATGCTGCCCCGACTCACATCTCAACGACAGTCGACTCCAAATAGGAAGAAGCGCTCATCCAGTTCCTCCGTGAGAACTGGGACATCTTCGCATGGAAGCCTTCTGACATGCCTGGAGTTCCCAAGGGGCTGGCTGAGCACCGTCTACGAGTCGACCCAAAATTCAAGCCTGTGAAAGAACATCTTCGACGGTCCGCCGTCCAGAAGAGGAAAGCTATTGGCGAAGAGGTGGCTCGGCTCTTAGCAGCGGAGTTCATCCGAGAGATTTACCACTCCGAGTGGCTCGCCAATGTTGTCATGGTCCCCAAGAAGGACAAGTCACTTCGCATGTGCATTGACTTTAAACATATCAATCGGGCCTGCCCGAAAGATCATTTCCCTCTCCCCCGCATCGACCAGGTAGTCGACTCGACCGCGGGGTGTGAGCGTTTGTCTTTTCTAGATGCTTATTCAGGGTACCATCAGATCCGTCTGTATGGACCCGACGAGATCAAAACGGCTTTCATCACCCCATTCGGGTGCTTCTATTATGTCACCATGCCCTTCGGCCTCAAGAATGCTGGAGCCACGTTCATAAGGATGATTCAGAAGTGTTTGCTCACTCAGATCAGTCGGAACGTAGAGGCATACATGGATGATATTGTGGTTAAGTCACGGAAAGGTTCCGATCTACTGACTGACCTTGCCGAAACCTTTGCTAACCTCAGGAGATATGATATCAAGCTCAATCCATCAAAGTGCACATTCGGAGTTCCAGGTGGAAAGTTACTCGGTTTTCTTGTTTCCGAACGAGGAATCGACGCCAATCCCGAGAAAGTTGGCACCATACTCCGGATGAAGTGCCCTGTGCGTGTACACGATGTCCAGAAGCTTACAGGTTGCTTGGCCACTCTAAGTCGATTCATTTCTCGTCTCGGTGAAAAGGCGTTGCCTCTTTACCGACTGATGAAGAAGTCTGACAAGTTCGAGTGGACTCCAGAAGCTGATGCAGCGTTCACAGAGCTCAAAGCTCTGCTCTCCACCCAGCCGGTGCTTGCTGCCCCAATCAGTAAAGAGCCTCTGCTGCTTTACATTGCGGCCATGGGACAAGTTGTCAGTACAGTACTTACGGTCGAGCGGGAAGAAGAAGGAAAGGCCTTCAGAGTTCAGCGCCCAGTATATTATGTGTCTGAAGTTTTGACCCCTTCGAAGCAAAGATATCCCCATTACCAGAAGCTTGTATATGGGATCTACATGACCACGAAGAAGGTTGCACACTACTTCTCTGACCATTCCATTACAGTCATCAGCGACGCTCCACTGTCAGAGATCTTGCATAACAGAGATGCAACTGGTCGAGTGGCGAAGTGGGCGATTGCACTCCTTCCCCTAGATATCAAGTTTGAAGCAAAGAAGGCTATCAAGTCCCAAGCAATTGCAGATTTCGTCGCCGAATGGATTGAACAGCAGCTTCCGACTCAAGTTCACTCGGAGCACTGGACCATGTTCTTCGATGGATCTAAGATGCTGAATGGTTCCGGTGCTGGGGTAGTCTTGGTCTCCCCCCGAGGAGATAAGCTCAGATATGTTCTCCAGATCCACTTCGATTCCTCCAATAATGAAGCAGAATATGAAGCACTCTTGTATGGGTTGCGCATGGCCATTTCACTCGGCGTCCGGCGCCCCATGGTCTATGGCGACTCAGATTTGGTGGTTAATCAGGTGATGAAGGAGTGGGACGTCAGAAGCCCAGCTATGACTGGCTACTGCAACGCAGTAAGAAAGCTAGAAAAGAAATTCGAGGGGCTAGAGCTTCATCACATCCCCCGACTGAAAAATCAAGCAGCTGATGATCTGGCAAAGATAGGCTCCAAGAGAGAAGCCATTCCCAGCAATGTGTTTTTGGAGCACATCCGCTCGCCGTCAGTCCAGGAGGATCCTTTTACAGAAGAAGCCCCGCAACTGAAAAGTGCCACAGATCCGACTGAAGTCGAAATTCCTGCTGTGGTCGACCTAGTCATGGAGGTCTTGGCAATCACTCCCGACCGGACGGTACCATACATCGCGTATATCTTGAGGAAAGAACTCCCAGAGGACGAGGAAGAGGCTCGACAGATCGTCCGCCGATCCAAGGCCTTCACAGTCATAAAGGGATAGTTGTATAGGGAAAGCACGACTGGAATCGGTCAGAAGTGCATAACACCAGAAGAGGGTCAGATAATCCTTGATGATATCCACTCGGGGACCTGTGGTCACCATGCGTCCTCTCGGATCATTGTGGCTAAAGCATACCGAGCGGGATTTTACTGGCCAAGAGCAAATGAGATGGCAAAAGAGATAGTCGACAAGTGTGGAGGCTGCCAGTTCTACTCCAACATGTCACACAAGCCTGCATCAGCCCTGAAGACCATTCCACTCGTCTGGCCCTTTGCTGTCTGGGGACTGGACATGGTTGGTCCACTGAGAACAGGCAGGAACGGATTCACGCATGTGCTTGTGGCAGTCGACAAGTTCACCAAATGGATTGAAGCCTAGCCTATCAAAAATCTTGATGCCAGCACTGCTATCAGTTTCATCAGAGAGTTGATATTCAGATATGGGGTCCCGCATAGCATCATCACTGACAATGGGTCAAACTTCGGTTCAGACAAGTTCAGAGCTTTTTGCGCCTCTCAAGGCACACGAGTCGACTACGCGTCGGTCACGCATCCCCAGTCGAATGGACAAGCTGAAAAAGCAAATGGTCTAATTCTCAAAGGACTGAAGCCTCGACTGATGCATGATCTCAAGCACGCAGCAGGCGCTTGGGTCGACGAGCTTCCGTCAGTTTTGTGGGGACTGAGGACCACCCCGAACCGGTCGACTGGAAGAACGCCATTCTTTCTGGTTTACGGAGCCGAAGCCGTCCTGCCGAGTGATCTACTTCACAACGCCCCCAGAGTCCAGCTTTACAACGAAGACGAAGCAGAGCAAGCCCGGCAAGACGCAGTCGACCTCCTAGAGGAGGAGAGGGAAATGGCTATGATCAGATCGACCATCTATCAGCAAGACTTGCGTCGATTCCATGCCATAAATGTGGAGAGCCAAGCCTTCCAAGAAGGAGATTTGGTCCTCCGAGTGGATCAGCAGAAACCACACAAACTTGCTCCTACTTGGGAAGGCCCCTTCATCATCACCAGAGTCCTCCACAATGGAGCATATCATCTCTACAACGTTGGTCACCGGATCGACGAGCCACGAGCTTGGAATGCAGAACTACTCCGCCCATTTTACACTTGAATTCTCACTCGGACGAGATGTAATAAGGAAAAAATTTCTGCAGTACATTTTTATCAAAGACAAGAGTGTTCCAATAATTGCTGTCATTCTTGTTTGCATACGAAATCCCCCAGTGGGTGACTTAGCTGCGAATCCGTTTCGCCTAAGTTTGAAAAAATCCTACCGAGTGGAGAGCAATCCTCCCACTCGGGGGCTTAGCTGCAGTCCAGTACTCGCCTAAGTTCTCCCACTTAGAGACTTAGCTGCAGTCAGGCACTCGCCTAAGTTTGAAAAAATCCTACCGAGTGGACAGCAATCCTCCCACTCGGGGGCTTAGCTGCAGTCCAGTACTTGCCTAAGTTCTCCCACTTAGAGACTTAGCTGCAGTCAGGCACTCGCCTAAGTTTGAAAAAATCCTACCGAGTGGAGAGCAATCCTCCCACTCAGGGGCTTAGCTGCAGTCCAGTACTCGCCTAAGTTCTCCCACTTAGAGACTTGGCTGCAGTCAGGCACTCGCCTAAGTTTGAAAAATCCTACCGAGTAGAGAGCAATCCTCCCACTCGGGGGCTTAGCTGCAGTCCAGTACTCGCCTAAGTTCTCCCACTTAGAGACTTAGCTGCAGTCAGGCACTCGCCTAAGTTTGAAAAAATCCTACCGAGTGGAGAGCAATCCTCCCACTCGGGGGCTTAGCTGCAGTCCAGTACTCGCCTAAGTTCTCCCACTTAGAGACTTAGCTGCAGTCAGGCACTCGCCTAAGTTTGAAAAAATCCTACCGAGTGGAGAGCAATCCTCCCACTCGGGGGCTTAGCTGCAGTCCAGTACTCGCCTAAGTTCTCCCACTTAGAGACTTAGCTGCAGTCAGGCACTCGCCTAAGTTTGAAAATTCCTACCGAGTGGAGAGCCAGACTCCCACTCGGGGGCTTAGCTGCAGCCCAGTGCTCGCCTAAGCGTTTAAAAATCCTACCGAGTGGAGAGCAATCCTCCCACTCGGGGGCTTAGCTGCAGTCCAGTACTCGCCTAAGTTCTCCCACTTAGAGACTTAGCTGCAGTCAGGCACTCGCCTAAGTTTGAAAAAATCCTACCGAGTGGAGAGCAATCCTCCCACTCGGGGGCTTAGCTGCAGTCCAGTACTCGCCTAAGTTCTCCCACTCAGAGACTTAGCTGCAGTCAGGCACTCGCCTAAGTTTGAAAAAATCCTACCGAGTGGAGAGCAATCCTCCCACTCGGGGGCTTAGCTGCAGCCCAGCGCTCGCCTAAGTGTTTAAAAATCCTACCGAGTGGCGAGCCAGACTCCCACTCGGGGGCTTAGCTGCAGCCCAGCGCTCGCCTAAGTGTTTAAAAATCCTACCGAGTGGAGAGCAAACCTCCCACTCGGGGGCTTAGCTGCAGCCCAACGCTCGCCTAAGTGTTTAAAAATCCTACCGAGTGTAGAGCAAACCTCCCACTCGGAGGCTTAGCTGCAGCCCAGTGCTCGCCTAAGTACAGGACACAACCCAATCCGCAAGGATGACGAGGCGCAAGTCGACTGCTGCCTTCTCCTTCAGAGTTGCGCCGCAAATACAAGGTTATTCCGAGTGAAGATCAAGTTCCACTCGACGAATCAAATCATGAAGATATTCAACGAGAAATCAAGATCAGATAAAGCCTAAAAGGTCCCAGACCTCAGATCAAAGTACTCGAGCCCTCGGCTCGACGGAGTTTAACGGTTACAAATCCACTCGGCATTCCGAGGCAAATTTAAAGTGAAGCATAAAAGTTTTTCATTCCTCAGAAGGAGGACTGGAAGGGGCGACGAACTCGTCCAAGTTGATCCCGTCTTCAGTACGAGTGGCAGCAGCAATGAAAGCCTCCATGAAGTCTTGAAAGTTGTGCTTCCTAGTATTGGCAACTTGGATGGCGGCCAGCTTTTCTTCTCGTGCCTCCTTGCAATGGACGCGGACCAGAGACAGACATCTAGCAGAAGATTTCTTCCATTCCACCACTCGACCTGGGACTTCATTAAGTCGAGCCATCAGGGACTCGAGGTCGTTCTGAAGCGTCGTCCCAGGCCAGAGTGATGTGTCGATCCGCGACATCGCAACCTTCAGTCGAGCAAGATAGTCAACCACGCTGGCAATACGAGACTCCAGACGGAGCACGTTCATTGCAGCCTCGTCCTTCACAAGGGAGTTAGCAGGGTCCAAGCCTGGCTCCACTCGACTGGTCTCCTCTTCAAAGTTCTGACAGAATTCTGCAAACACGATTCAAGAATAAGATAGTGACCCTACACAGACTTGGTAACTGCAAGACAGTCGGCGCAGAGTAATTACCTTCGAGCACGACGAACAGCTTCTTGGCGAGTCCACCGAGATAAGCCTCCAGATCGTTCCTCTTCCCCGCCAGCTCACCTGCCTTGTCATGCAGAGCCACGTTGTCGTTCTTCAGTCGGCTGACCTCTTGATTGGCTACCTCGAGAGCAGCTTTCAGTCTGGAGTTCTCCTGCTCAAGAGCTCCGACCGAGGCCATTTTCTCTTCAGCAAGCCTCGTTTTGTCCAAGACCTCCTTCTGTGCCTCTGCAAGATCTTGATCCTTCTTCTTCTTCAGAGCTTCCTCCAGTTTATCTGCGGCGCGTCGAGTGCAATCAACATCAAGAATGGACAAGAAAGAAAAGCCACTCGTTAAGAATGGAGAACCTCACTAGCCATACCTTTTGCTTCTTCTTGCGCCTTCTTCAAATTCTCCTGAGCAAGCTCCAAGTTAAGGTTGAGCTGGATCTGCTGATTCTCCAACTCAGTATAGCGAGCTACAAGTTCGCAGGATTTTTGTAAAAAGAAAAATCAGTCGACAGACGTCCAAAGTAAGTTGCTTCCGAGTAACTAAGAGATAATGATGACGTTTCTAAGACTACAGCCGAATCAAGAACATTCGACAGTAGTCTCGGGGACTACACCCAGTGGGTGCACTCAACGTGCCCCCACTGTAAAAAAAAGTCGACTGCCCGCAGTCGACCGGATACAGTCCCATTCGACATGGCCTGACCAGATCGAGTGAAGAAATACAGCTACAGCAACACAATATAAAGACTACAGTCGACTACCAGCAGTCCACCGTAGTCTCGGGGACTACACCCAGTGGGTGCACTTAGCGTGCCCCCACTCGTCCCAGAATTGGCAGACACACCCAGTGGGTGTACAGATACAAAGATCTTCGGAAAAGAGATTCTTCAAACAGCATATCATAACAGACCAAGTGTTGAGTCGACTGACCTGGACGTTGCTCTGAAGAGCCGAGCTCGCGTCATAAGCTGCTTGGCTGGCCTCCCGAGCCACCTTCACTTGCTCCATCATGATCCCCGCCTGGCGTATAGCCTCTTTTGCGGCAGCCGCATGGTCCTCAGGGACAAGGTACGCGGCAAAAAGCGAAGGCGGATCCGCAGTCGACGTCGAAGGCCGCACACTTGTCAGAGGAATGGCGAAAGTCACAGAAGCCCGAGCGGTGTCGCCACCATCCCGAGCTACGGCCTTAGACGCCGGAGCAGATTGGGGGGTCTTGTCAGCCGACGCCCTCTTGTTCCTCCTCACTCTCAGCGGTTCGTTGTCATCGTCATCCGGGAGGTCGATAACATGAGGAGGGGCTACAAGGGAAACATTCAATCGACCAGAGTTGCAATAAATGTTCAGTCGACTCAAAGCAGAACGTCAGTAATCGTACCAGGGTTGGAGGTAATAGCATCCTCCATCTCTTGGTCGTCGTCCTTGGCAGAGATCTCAGAAGTAGCAGCACTTCAAGTCTCGAAAGTCAGTCAGTTGGCTCAACGAATCGACCAAGGATCTGTCCATGGTCGACAAAGGAAAACAAGTTTTATTGTTACCCAGAAATGGTGGGGACGGCCATCTTCATCTTGGGCAGAGCCTTGGGAGGCTTGGACGGCGTCGCGCGTGGGTGCTTGGGAGCCTTTCCAGTCGGCGTAGGAGAAGAGGTCCGAGGGCGTTTCGACGACTGCCCAACAGGAGCAGTCGCCCTACCACGCTCCCGCGCTGGGTCGTGTGTGAGCTTGGATCGCCCCTCCGGGCGGGGGGGGGGGTTCAACCTCCTCCTCCTCCTCTTCGCTGGAGTCGACGTCGTCGCCTCCCTCTCCTTCACCATCGGACTCCCACTCGCCTTGATCGTCTCCGCTCTCACCTCCGCTCGCCTCCCCTTCCTCAGTTGGCCCCTGTGCCCCGTTGGGCGTCAAGTACATCTCGGTAGTCGCCTGGAAAACAACAGACAAGACGAAAGTCAATCGACCTACTCAAAGAAGACCAATGAAGAAAACAAGATCTCAGTCAGGAGCATAAAGACATACCTGGTCCACGTCATACGAGTTGTCAAGTGGAATTACCCTCCTGGCTCCTCGGGGGTTGTCTTTGTTCCCCGTGATGCTCGACAGCCACCCCTCCAGCATCTCGTCATTAACCTCCTCCGGGTGGACCCGAGTGGTGTCGTCGAGACCCGAGTACAGCCACATCAGGTGGTCACGAGCCTGGAGCGGTTGGATGCGCCTCCGGAGGAAGACCTCCAGCAAGTCCATACCAGTCACGCCCTCACGGACAAGCTCAACCACTCGACCAACCAGTACTTTGACTTGGGCCTTTTCCTCCGGCGTCACTTTCAGAGAAGCAGGTTTTTCAGCTCGGTCGAGAGAGAAAGGGGGAAGTCTGGTCGACTGCCCTGGGGTCGCCTGGTCTTGACAGTAAAACCAGGTCGCCTGCCAACCGCGGACCGACTCCGGGAAAATGGTAGATGGAAAACAACTCTTTCCCCTCGTCTGGATCGCCAGGCCCCCGCACAGCTGAATCACCTGCGTCCTTTCATCACTCGACTTGGCCTTCTTGACCGATTGAGAACGGCAGGTAAAGATGTGCTTGAAGAGTCCCCAATGGGGGCGGCAACCCAAGAAACCCTCACACATGGAAATGAAAGCAGCAAGATATACGATGGAGTTGGGAGTGAAGTGGTGGAGCTGCGCTCCGAAGAAGTTCAGAAAGCTTCGAAAAAAAGGATGGGGCGGCAGAGAAAACCCTCGGTCGATATGGGTGGCTAGGAGCACACACTCACCGTCGCGAGGCTGAGGTTCGATCTCTCTCCCCGGGAGACGCGCAGCTTCGTGGGGAATGACTCCCCCCTTGACCATGTCGTCGAGGTCTTCTTGCCGGATCACCGACGGCATCCAGTCGCCCTGGATCCAGCCGCGGGGCAGAGCAGACCTTGAGGAAGATCCGCCCCGAGCAGATCTCTTCCCTTTCCCCTGCGCCGCCGCCTTCTTCGCGCGCTCCAGAGCGGATGTCTTGTCCTTCGCCATCGTCGCCGGCAAATCTCGCACGGGTCTGCGGCACTAGGGTGAGAGCGGAGGTGGCGGAGGAGCTTGCGAAGGGAGAGAGGAAGAAGAGAGCACACTGTTTGGAAACCCCGAGCCGGCTACTTATAAGAGGCCGCTCCCGAGTGGCTGACTGGTAGGCCCAGGCAATCCAGTCAAATCCCGCAGCGGACGCATGCGCAGTACGTGGTGAAAAAGGTGGCACGGAAATCGAGGGGCTTCCGCTTTACCGCTTCCGATTACTGCGGCGGCTCCCGTCCCGCGCGCTTCCCGAAATCCGAATTCCACGACATCCGCGAGCTGCAAAACAACTTGTCAAAACAGAAGACCCCACTCGCGCCGACACTCGGTATGTCACAAGTAAAGAAATTCACTCGACGAAAGGCCTGGAATGGATCAAGGCGACTGGAAGAGGTTGATGACGTCATCCGTGACGATTGACCCAAAGCGAGGCACTCATGTAGCCCAAAGAACCAGTCGGAAGGATCTCCAACTCTTTCCCCACTCAAACCTCGATCCATTCGGGGGCTAATGATGAAGCTATGTACCTAGGGTAGGGGCACGGACCTGTCCAAAGAGCCCTACCCAAGGACATCCCTAGAAGAAGTCACCTTTCAATCGACTTGAAGGTATCCCACTCGACGGGTTCAAGACACTCGACCAAGAAGCTATCACTCGACCATGAAGCCAACCACTCGACTGCCAGGAGACCTAAAGTCACTCCGCAGGCAAACGGTCGGCTATTAAGTAGTCTTTATGGTCATTATAGCACTTTATTAGGGGCGTTACCAGTAACGCCCAACCTTAAATGTACCTTAAACCCTGCATCACTGAGGGCAGGAGAGGGCCGACGAACTCTATATAAGCCACCCCCTCCCCAGTATGAAGGGTTCGCACCCCTGTTATTCACACGCCTATAATCCAATCGACCGCCTCCGGGCACCGAGACGTAGGGCTGTTACTTCCTCCGCGAAGGGCCTGAACTCGTACATCTTGGTGTGTTTACAACTTCCCAATAGCTAAGATCTAGCTTCTCCATACACACCCCCTACATCACTGTCAGAGTTAGAACCACGACAGTACTGGTTCCTGTCATTTCTTCAGAAGGATCTTCAGATAAGCAACAATGGAGATGGATGGGTCTTCATATCTGACCAACAGAAGGCATTACAAGCAAACGTTTATTCTTCATGTTGTTCTTTTTGATGTAGTCACATGTTATAAAATTGTCGAGGAGGTAGGTGGTGGACCTAGTCACATGTTATAAATTTGTCGAGGAGGTAGGTGGTGAACCTAGTCACATGTTATAAATTTATCGAGGAGATAGGTGGTGAACCTAGCCATTTTTATGTAGTCACATCTACTCAAATGAACATGTTTATATCATTTGGCAGGGTCTTATCAGGGCTGTCAATGAAATTGTGCCTGAAGCAGAGCATAGGATGTGTGCTAGGCATATTTATGCTAACTGGAGAAAGGTGCACAGAGACAAAAAACTGCAAAAGATGTTTTGGGCATGTGCCAAATCATCTGATGTTACTCAATTTAATTACAATAGAGCCAAACTAGCCCAAAAAGTGTGGAAGGAGCTAAAGACATCCTGAAAACTGCACCGGAGCATTGGAGCAGGGCCTACTTCAAGCTTGGTTCTTGGTGTGACTCGGTAGAGAATAATCTGTGTGAATCATTCAATAATGCTATAATGAAGGCAAGGTTCTTTCCTGTTATTACAGCAAATGAGATTATTAGGAAAAAGGTCATGGTAAGGATCCAGGAAAATAGAGACAAATCTAACAGTTGGCCTGGAACCATTTGCCCTAATGTTTTCAAAAAATTGAAGCTGAACATCAAGAGGTCAGGGCTATGTCAGGGTTCTTTGGAATGGGAAGGAAGGATTTGAAGTTCAAGAAGATGTGCATCGGAGGTACACAGTTAACTTGGAGGCATGGAAATGTTCTTGCAGATATTGGGAACTGGCTGGTTTGCCCTGTCCTCATGCTATCAGTGCAATTTACACATGTGGTAAAAAACTAGATGATTATATTGCTCCATGCTACTCTATCTCTGAGTACAACAAGATTTATGACCATGTGCTGCAACCAGTGGAGGGAAAAGAGAACTGGCCAGTTGCTGACATGCCAAAACCTCATCCTCCTCCTCATAGAGTGATTCCAGGAAGAAAAAAGACTAAAAGAAGAAGAGAAGATGGTGAGAAACCTCAGGGGAACAAGCTTTCAAAAAAAGGCATAAGAATTTCATGTTCTGTTTGTGGGAGCTTTGATCACAACAAAAGAAAGTGTTTGGGAAATCCAAATAGAGATAAGAAGCAGAAAGATAACTACAAAAGAGCAGCACAAAGAGCAAGAAAGAAGAAGCAAAAGGAATCAGAAATCAACACTCAGGTAATTACTTTTCTTTGAACCTCAACAGTCATATATGTTGCAACTAGCACTGATCATTATTTCATTATTTTTGTCAGGTGCCACAACCACCAAAGAGGACAAACAATGCAGTATCATCATCTTCTAGAGCACCGCCTAATCTAGCGAAGAGGGCAAAGAAGCAAGCACCTCCAGCAAGATCATCTTCACAACAAGCACCTCCAGCAAGATCATCTTCACAACAAGCTTCTCAACATACTGTAGAGAGAACAAGCAGGATGAGGAGTCAGAACAGAGTAGGTTCAAGCTCACAGTCTGCTCCAAGAAATTCAAGCTCAATTCACATGCAAGTGCCAACTACTGACAGGCTGCAATGGCTCCTAACTGGAGAAAGGTGAATGTCCAGTTTTCTTATCAGTGGGGAAAGTCTCATGTACTTGATATGTAACATCATGTTGAAGTGTGTGCTTTTGTTGATGTGCAACATCAAGTTACTTGCACAAGTAGCATGCCAATGTCTGTAGTATTTTGTGGATGTTTTCTTTTCTATGTCAAAGACCTTAAGAGGTTGTCAGGGCAAATTTGATGTTATGGAATTTGTTATCAGTTTCTGGAAAGTATGGTTTCCTTTTGCTATTGCTTATTATGAGAACTGAAGCTTCTCAATATTATAGTTCCTGTGAATTTCCTATGAACATAGCAATTTTCTGGCGAAGTTTCTATGAATGCTATACTTCCTGTGAAGATCATGTGAATATATAAAATTTTGCTGTCAATATACTTCTAAATTTGGTGTGCAAATTCAGAGAGGGCGGCTGGGTCGAACCAGCTTGGGGGGGGGGGGGGGTCATCTAGACTGCACCCAAACCCGCCCCTATCGACGTGGCCGGTCGGTGGGCTCGTCCTGGCCTCCACGTAGGCAAAACAGCCCTTCCAAACCACTCGAGATGGGTCTAGGGAGTGTTTTGTCTGGTTTGACATAGTTCAGGGGATTAAGTCTCTGGTTTTAGACGTGTGTGTGTGTGTGGGGGGGGGGGGTTATCTGTCCCTTAACTGATAATTCTGGGGGGTATCTATACTTTTTTCCCCTTTCCAGTGCAGTTTTGTTCAGAGGCCTTGGCGAGAAAACTTTTCCCACCACCGACCACTTCACCGTCTTCGCTTGGATGCCTGGATCTAGTCCTGGCCATCTCAGGCCCGGCCCTGTCGGCCCACACAGGCCCGACCCTAAAATCTAGGGCCTAGGCCCGATGGGCTTGTCTGTGGGCCAGGCTTGGGCCTAAGTTTTGAGCCCACTAGTAGGGCTTGGATGGGCTTGGGCTTGGCATATTGGCATTTTAAGAAAGAGACCCGGCCCATGACCCTAAGCCCTAAGGGCTTTTCAGGGCTTTTTACCAGATGGGTCGGGTTTGGGCTTGAAAAGTAGGCCCGATGGTAGGGCCTGGGAGGGCCTGGGCTTCAGTTTTCTGCCATGGGCTTTTTTAGGCCCAGCCCATGGCCAGATATACCTGGATCTAAGAAGATGAATCCTTGCCGCTCTTTGTCCGTCGGAACCAGTCCTCCAAAGCTCTCCGAGAGGCTGGCAGCCTCCGCCGTAGTCTTGCCATCAGCCGGGGACGCCGAAGCACCCCGGGCCGTTGAATCCCCTGCTGCCGCCGGCGCAGACGCCGTTGTCGTATGCTTGCGGGGGGTGGCCTCCCGACTCGCCGTGGTCGCCCCTCTGATCTCGTTCGCCGCCATGGACACACCACACGAGCGCTCCTGAAGAAAACCTTCGCCGATCAACCGCGGGAACAGCGCTGTCGCCGTTCGAGCAGTCACCGGAGATCCAATCTCACCCCCGTGCGGAAAAACCTAACCCTAGCGGCGGCCTAGCAATCGCCTTGCGATCGCCTTCCCCGTCGCCCTTAGGTATTCCTGACGTGGTGGACCCTCCTCCTCGTTTCGTTTCGGCATCGACTTGTTAGTACTGGTGAATCAGTAGATGTGTTTGCTTGTTTGTTCCATGGAAACGGTAGATAAAACTGTATAGTTACTGAAGCTTGTGGTGTTCTCTTGTGACTTCTCATGAGGAGCAGTGCATGGAGTGACTGGCACTGAATGAGCCTGGAGCTGCAATCTGAGCTGAGTTCTGGAATGCTGTTGAATGGTTGGTGACCTGAGTTTCCAAAATTCGACCAGCAAATGTCTATAAAAGTCACGTGCTATTTTCTGTACTAGATTTTGCATGAATGCTACTGTTATCGTATTTCTTTTTCTCAAGAACCAAGTTTTGGTTGATGGCATAGACGATCGATTATAATAGTTGGACAGATGTACTGTACTGTATGTTGTACTTCCTCTGTAAACTAATATAAGAGCGTTTAGATCACTAAAGTAGTAATCTAAACGTTCTTATATTAGTTTACGGAGGGAGTAGTTGAACAGCCAAGCAAAATCGCAACTGTTGCCGCTTCCTCTCTCCTGGGAGCGTTTAAATTGCCAGTCATCGTGTGTTGTCATCAATTTATTGTGGGGAATCAAGTTCTAGTGTTTGAAGGAAATAATTATCTTAGAGCAATTTATCACAACATGTTTATCGCACTGAAGAGCAATTTATCACACCATGCTTCAGATGAGGGGATGCTTCATATTCACAACATGTTTATCGCACTGAAGAGCAATTTATCACACCATGCTTCAGAATGACAAATAGGGGTTATCCACATAGTATTTACTTTCAGCTGGAGGTTACATTACATTTGGAGAGTAAAAAGAAATAGTAAAATTAAAATAGGACATTTCTTAGCATTCCTATGTACAGATGCTATATCAAGCCATTCCACTAATCTACTGGTTTGTAAATCAACACACACTTCCATCAAATCCCTAGGAACAGACACTGCATCAACCAATAGTCCAATGCTACTCCAATATCATTAGAAAGAATATGTCATCTAATTACTTACTAGCCACCACCACACTTCAACTAGCAGCACAATAGTCTCATATCAAGATTCAGAGGGGTGTCCACATCTGTGACAAGCCGTTCTCCTGGTTCCAGTTTGGGGTCAACTCCAACTTGGAATTGCTGTTACTTGACATGTTGCTCAGAGATGTCCTGATGGCCTTCTTCTCAGGGTTGTCCCAGCCCAGCAGGTCCCCGAAGCTCATCGATCCCCTGAGGGGTAGTGCCGGCAGGCCGGAGAAGCAGGACACTTGCTCGATGGTGTTCATCGCGGTGCCGCTGTCGAAGGCGATGTACGCGTCGATGAGGGGCGCGAGCGGTGGCATAGTCGGAAGGTCCAGCTCGCTAAAAAATGTGCAGGCTTCTTCAGATGGTGGCCTTGGGCTGCTTGTTCTGCTCTTGTAGAACACCCTGCATAGCACCCAGTCTTCCTGTGTTTTTTTTTGAAAAAAAAGGATGGCAAGGTTAAAATGGTAAGTGCAAGTTCATCTATGTATATAACAATTGAAACTTAAAAAGTATTCCTTGAACTGTCAATCTCATATGAAGTACTTAGTAGGTTAGGCTAAGAAGGCTTCATTGATTAAACTAATTCAGTAGCCAATCTCCGCAGCAATCTGGTTACTTTATGAAATTCTTTTCCTGGAAGTTAGTTAACTTGAAGAAATAGCAATCACAGGGACATCAATAATTTTAAACTGTCACCTTGCAGTAAAGAACTAGCACATGCGAGTCAGATTAATCCTTATCAAGGGAATGTTTAGTAAATTATTAATTAATTTCATTTAGTTAGTTGGTTGCCTGACGTAAACACTGGAACGATCATTTCAGCGACATGGACTGTGGAGTTGACCTGAATGTTAAAATTGGCAACTTGCAGGCTGTACAATTAATTAGAACGGCCCGAGTCAGAGAAGATCACTCGTTCAACAGAAACAGTAGAGATCATACGAAATTCTAGCTCGACATACAAGGCGACGACGACGCGTATGATGACGGTTATATAAATGGGCTGACACGAGGAATACGTATGCCCTCATTCTAAAATACACGCGTAGATCAATAGATGCAGCTTTGATTGTTTTTATTTTTCTTTTGGGGGTAATAGATTCAGCTTTGACTGTTCGTATACGAACATTTTACTAGTTAATAATTTTGAAAGTTCCCTAAAAAAAGAATTTTGAAAGTATGCATTTACATAGTATATTTTTATTGCAATTAAATTTACAGAAACTTAAATTGCACACTTTGTAGAACGAACGTAGTTTCGTGGGGAAAAACAGGTAGTGATATCTATCTCAGCCACAAAATTATGCATTTTCTGTTTTTTTTTCGTGCTAAAAACTAGTATGCAATTTTCACATGTAATGAAATAACGAACCGAAAATGAAAAAAAAAAGGAAAGACAAACTCTCTTCTCTCTCTCCTCCTCAATCCCGCATGAGAGTGGCGTGTCCTAATACCGCCGGGGTCACGCGAACCAGATGAACCCAACACAGAAAAAAGGAAGAGAAGAAGCAGATATGCATATGATGCTACGTACCTTGAGCTGGCACCTCGCCTCGGCGGCGGCGGCGCCGCCCTTCTGCTGCTGGTGGTGGCGGTGTCGCTCCTCCTCGAGGCGGAACTCGTGCATGACCCACTCCGTTCTCGTCCCCTTGGGGGCCCTCCCCTGGTAGAAGACGAGCGTCTTGCGCATCCCCACCAACGCCTCGCCGTGCGCGAGGATGGCGCGGTCCTTGCCGGTGGCCTTCCAGTAGCCGGAGCGCGTGGCGCGGTTGGTGCGCTGGCCGGTGGCGTACTTGCGGTCGCGCAGGCTGAAGAAGTACCACTCCCTGCCGCCCACGCACGCCGCCTCTGCACAAGGAGAAGCAAGACGAATCCATCCAAACATTTTAGCATGCAACCAATCTGTCCAAAATCCAAATATACAGCTTCGGTAAATTAGCAGAAAGTATGATTTCAGCGAGGTGTAGTTGGTTATCACGTCAGTGTAACACATCGAAGGTCTCCGGATTGTTTTCACTCTTTTTTTTTCTCACTTGCAGAAGCAGAATGAATCAATCAACCTTCCCTTCCTTGAAGAAATCATTAAGTTTTTTTTCACAAAAATTAAGTTGGTCGCCAGCGCCATGAACTGCATGCAGGAACAAGAACCAACAGAGCGCCGGGCTAATGGACGAAGAAAGGTTGCTACGAACAGCAGTGACGTCGAGAGATGAGTAGGCACGTAGGAAGTAGGAACGCTTGGCTACGTACCTGGAAGGTCCCATGGCTCGCACTTGTTGAGGTCGACGTCCACGATGTCGACGCCACCGTATGCGCGCCGGCCGGTGAGCTTGTGGAGGAGGTAGTCGAGGACCAGCTCCTCGTCCCGTGGGTGGAACCGGAACCCCGGCGGCATCCTCGCCTCCATCATGCCAATAGAGCTCATCTTCTCGGTCGGATCGCTACACTGCTACCTTAGCCAGAGAGAGGGAGAGATGGAGGGAGGGAGAGAGTTTTGAGACGGGACGATGAAGGGGAGGTACGTACATGTATTAATAGTGCACGCTAGTCAACTGCTAGTGAACAATGCAACCTGCTGCTGCTACTACTACTACTTTTGCATTGATGCTTACGGTTTGAAACCGTAAGTCTTCCAGTATATAATAAAAGGCTATATTCAAAGAAAAAAACCTTTATCCCGCTTTATATATAATGCCACATGGTAAAATGATATATACAAGGTGAAAAAAACACTCACAAAGTAGATTAAAGAAAAAAAATCAGACAACAACGAAAGCAACACAAAGCAATGCACAAGATATGCAGTACTCGACTCCATCAACTTGCCATCGAGCATGAGCACAAAGATTAGCCGAACCCACGCAAGAAACACCAGTGGCCACTGAAGAAGAACGAATTTACATCTCGTTAAGAAAGCTTCGGACATCATTGCACAACCTCGACCAAACTGTCGCCGAAGAGGGCCCTCTGCCCTCTTGCTCTGGTTAGAGGAGCGCTGATCTTGCCTACAATCAGCAAAGGCCGATGATGTGGACGATGCAGTCACTTGTAAAAGGTAGGAGGCAAACTAAATCGCCTCACACCAAAGCCGAAGAATCTTCGAGCTACGAGTCAAGCTTGCCTAAAGGTACTAAACTCCACGATTCCACCCCAAGAGGTTGTCAGTACCACACATTGTTGCCGGCGAAACCAACAAGATGGATTTGGGTTCTATCGGGAGCTCTGGTACGGTAAGGGGGGTTACACGCCGTTTCAGAGAGAGGCATGATACCCACACGGTCACCATAGACTGCTTCGAGGCTCAGTATCTCGCTCGTGCCACGTCGAGGTACCTAGGCCATCAAACCCACCTCGTGGGAAGGCCCACTGCCACTAGATCTAGGCCTCTAGATTGAGATTTGGGCTCCACCATTGTGGACTACAAAGACCTTCCTAGGATCACCAGTCGATACACCCCTCGTCATCCACACAACCAAGAGAAGTAGCAACAAATGGGGCCACACTGCTAACCGGTGAGCCAATCATGCAACTGTGCCATCCAGGATCACCGCCTTAGGATCCAGGACCGACACCCACAACCTCTAGAGCACATGGTCGTCACCTGCTGAAGGAGGGGAGAAGGTATCCCCTTTCAGCCCCCAGAGCAACAAATGTGGATGGCAATGGACCGGGGCCGGGCTGGCTCCCCATGCCCCACA
Source organism: Triticum urartu (assembly GCF_056163025.1). NCBI lineage: Eukaryota > Viridiplantae > Streptophyta > Magnoliopsida > Poales > Poaceae > Triticum > Triticum urartu. The sequence continues at coordinate 444,053,539 of NC_141879.1, read as the reverse complement.
ACAGTTGGGACTAGGCAGCACCGATGCTGATCCACAAGTATAAGAGATGCCTGGCCCGGGCTTATTTGGTCAGAGACCAAGATAAGCCAAAGGACCCGACCCTTGCATCAAAGAAGCTGGACGGGGGTGGGCCTCATCGGCGCCCGCCAGCACTACTTCGTAGGCCACGTGCCCGCTCATCGCCACCAGAAAAACAGGCCGCCGCTGTGCCGAACCAGACCTCTTGAGATCCAGGCGATGGCTAGCCCACGAGACTCGACACTGCAAGCCCCTATGTGACCCCACCTACACCGACCTCCAGGGGACCCCCCTCCTCTCGTCGTCCCACCATTCTAAGTGGATTTATTGGATCTTAGGGAACAACCATAAGTACGGCCGGCCTATAGAACAAGAATGTCACGTTGTCAAGCGGAGCTAAGAAAGTGACTCGAAGCCTAAGGAGGGTGACTCGGGATCACCGAGACCCGCCACTATAACTCCGAGACCTATGCCCCACCTGGCCAACCATTGGAGGAAACAATCGCCGATAGAAAACATACTTTGCGGGCTGGGGAGGGGGGGGGGGGGTTGTGGAGGGATGGATTTGAACTAGGGCTCGCGCGGCCTGGCGGGGCTATTTTCTTGGCCAAAAGGCTACTAGTATATCAGATCTATTAAAGTGTATACTACTTCATTTATGTATTTGTCAAATGTATGCAGGGCAGAAGAAAAAAATTGCAGTTAGGCGTATGCATATGCGATTGCCGGGAAGCGTACCCTGGCGTTGAGTATACGGAATTCAGTTTGTTTCGTGGATATGCATCGTCAAATTCGATCTCGCTCTAGCCAGCTCGGACGCATGGGCTAGCTCATCATCTCAGCACTTCAGTTGAGTGGAAGCCTCCTTTCCTTTTGGGATCAACGGCCCCTGACCTGACCAAGTATAGGCGGCGGCAATTATTTTGGGTGTGTCACGATAGTGCAAAAGATAGCTACTGTAGTACCGAAAGTGACATGGCATGGATCGTATTCGGTCTAGGCTGTAAATCACATACTACTACACATAACTAATTTTGAATTAGTTCGAAGCAGCTGCCAGCGCCTAATAAAAGAGAGATCAAACGAATTAATCACTGGCCACTAGCTTACCACTCACCAGCTTCGAAGAATTAATATTTATTTTCCATCTTTGCCCAATTTTTTGGGGCGTCACGATCGACACTGCAAAAGATAGCGAAAGTGACAGACATTGATAGTGTTCGAGGCCGTAAATCACATATACTACTGAACTTGAACTACTAGCTAGGTTGAGACCGCTGCTAGAGATCGTGCTGCAAAACAAGAGTGCCAAAAAAAAGAGATCGTGCTGCAAAACAAGAGTGCGCCTATCATGAATTGCTCCTACAAAATTGCCGTGGGGTGTTTACCCTACTGTGCAAGGGTCCGGGCACACGCGGTTATTTGTATGCACAATTGCTTGCGGTCCGTAAAATAAATTGATCCCCTGCATGCGTTTAGGGCTTAATCCCCTCTGAATTTCTGCATGTGGAAGATTTTGGCAGAGGCTGCATGGTTCATCCGCCCCAACCCTGGTGCTTCTTCTTTTGATTTTCAAATTTAAATCTATTATATCTTTTGAACCAAAACTCTAATTTATATTCTGTTGGCATATCCGTGTTCTTTGTGACGAATGCTTTGTAACAAGAACACTCTTAAACACGTTTTGACAAGTTTTTTTTACCAAGTTTCAACTACTGAAACATGGTAAGAACCAATGATAAATCCATCAAGTTTCAAAAGCTAAAACTGAAACACTAAACCCTAAGCCTTAGCCCAAGCCCTAAACCCGAAACCCCAAATGAGAATGAAACTTGGTATAACTTGGTCAAAACATAATATTACAATTATCAAGTTTTAATATTTGAACCTTGTTACCTTTGAAAACTATGAAACTATATTCAAGAGTGGTTTTGTTTAAACTCCACGTTGTAAGGAACACAAATATGCAAACAAAACTGAACTTGGACTTTCAGTTTAAAATATATCATAGATTCAAATTTGGAGATGAAATAAAAATGCATGGGAGGTGGGGTGGGTGGAGCATGCAACTCTACCAAAAGTTGCATGCATGAAACCCATCTAAATCAAGTAAGGGTTAAAAACATGAAAACCACCAAACAACTTTACAAATCTTAAAGCAATCATGTGGTTGCCTTCGTGCGTGCTGCCGCACATAGGCGTTGTTGTGAGTCTGTGATGATTTCTCACTAGAAAAATAGAAATACCCATTTTCTTAAAAAAATGGGCGGAAACCAGAAAGGAATCACTCACTAGTCGGCATGCAATGGAGAACAAAAAACAGAGCAACATCGGACAGACCCAATACAACAAGAGCGTGTTTGGTTGCACGCATGAAGCCCATACAGGCTTGTGATGCAAATTTGGCCTGTTTCGTAGCCTGGACTGCACTGAATTTTTGGCTTGCACAAACCTTAAAGCATCTCTAGACCTGGTTGAGGAGGAACAACTGAATCAGTCATTTTCCCCAGAGCTGGCTCTACTCCAGCGGGCAAAGTGTGGCCCGAGGTTGCATGCCTTGGGAAGTGCGGGTGATGCAACATATCGGCCTTACCTATCTACTCCCCTCCTCTCACCACCCAATCTCCCATTATTCTCACCATCCCTTCATTTCTATGGACGACTCTACTCCACCACCGCACCGCCCGGATTCATGCCCCCTTTTAGTGGTGCCCACCTCTGGCATCTCATCGGCTTTGAGTGCCTCAACTTTAGGCAGTTGGAGAGGAAGATCAAGTCGCCTTCCCCCATCTACACCAACACACACTCAACATGTATGGATCGGCCATCAGTGGTGCAGTTGCCAACAGATACCTTAACTACTACGAGTGAGGCTTCGACTACACTGGAGAGGAATTCCAAGGCGTTGGCAGGGACTTCCGATGTGTGTGCCAGGAAATCCCTAGCTCTAGAGGCAGGGGTTTTGATGACCGGCGTGGCTCCCACAACGGGAGTGTCTTCTTCGGGTCCGATGGCAACAGCTCTACCAGAGGTGGCCACTGTAAGTTTTCTTGATCTGGAACAAGCTACATTGCTTCGTAGATGCAAATTGAGGGATGGAGGTGGGGCCGTGGGAAATTGGACACAATGTTAGGTTTTTTAGGTTGGTCGGTGACGCTTTCTTCTCCACCTTTGGTGTCAATGGTTAGTTTCCAGTGGATTACATACGCGGTGGCGTATTTTAGATTCATGGATTAGATTGGTTTGCATGATCCAATTAGATTGTACATACAAAAATTGTGCCGGTCAGTGTGCATGTCAACCATGAGTCAAAATTTGTGCACGGAGTTGTGTAGGATCACAACAATGTGCATATCAAAAGTCATGCTCGATTGTGCACTAAATTGTGTAGGATCATAACAATGTGCATGCCAAAAGTAATGCTAGATTGTGCACTGAGTTTTGTAGGACATATCAATGTGCATGCTTGGTGATGCTAATCATATGAATGTGCAATGTCCATGCTTATGCTGCCATTCTGCACTGCTTGATTGATATTGTGCACTTGCTTGATTAATTGATTGTGCAATGGTAATCACCAATGTACATGCTTATGATTCCATACTTCAGTGCTTGATTGATTGTGCAACAATAATCACCAATGTCCATGATTATGATTTCATTCTGCGTGACTTTGTCTTAGATCATTGCCAATGTGCAATGCTTATGCTTTAACAATGTCCATGATTGCACACTGCTTCATGTCAGATCATGCCAATGTGCAATGTCCATGATTAGGCGATTTTCTTGAAGGGTTCTGCAACAGTACACATCAATGTCTGCTTAACTAACAAGGTGATCAAGACCTACTGGGACGTCATGGGGCGTGGCTACTATCCACCAGCTGGATTCGAGGATGTGCTCCCGGTCAACCAATTGACACTTAAGCCCGTGGTCTGAGGAAGGATGGAGGCAATGGCGACCCCTTTGCACAATCATGACCGCCCCAAGCTTGCCCATAAGCCAGAGAACTGGTGCCATATCAGTTATATGTTCAGATGGACACTCATGACATGGCCATGCTTGTCATCCGACGTCTTTGCAGAAGCCCCCCAGGGACTTTCTCCACACCGTAGACTAAGGCATAGCCTAGTGGTGTGAAGGGGCTGGTGCCTTCCCACCCACCCAGGTTCAAGGCATGGTACTTGCAATTTGGGTTTGTTGCACCAATTATACTGTAGGGGGTTCCCTTACAGTCTTTTTGTCAAAAAAAAAACTTTCTCCACACCCCCTTCTTCATTGCATGTTGGTGGTCGCCTGCATGTGGTGTGTGGAGTGGGTGCAAGTGGCAGGGTGCGGCGGCCAGGTTGTGCTGTTCCCAAACTAGAGCGATTTCTGCTAGAAGCACAACATGGCTAAGGAAGGCGTCATCGCCTTCAAGCTAACGACCTGGGCTTCGAGGTCAAGATCTATAACCTCAACACTTCCGCTGCTAAGCCGTATGCCATATGGCTAGGTGGCCTGAATTGCTTTCGAACTATTTTAGTAGTAGTAGTAGTATTTTATGGTAAGCTGTATCTTTTGATCAGGCAACAACACCCCTGTTGTTGTGCATGGGCGTCCTATGTTGGTGCTAATGTAAGCTGCACAAATATGTCCCTAATTAGTTCTTCAAATCATGGTGTGGCATTCTAATCATGCGTGTTTCGAACTTGTTAGTGTGTTGTTTAGGGGGCGTAATGCTTGTTAGTGTGTTGTGTACGAGTAATAAGGTCATCACATTTGAAGGGGGTGAGCAGAACACTATTCTGCACACAACCAAACACCCGTAGTTTGCATCTTCTCACCCTAGAATCAGAGGTGCAAGTAACCAAATAACATGCAGAAAAATCATCAGCGATGCGAAGCGAGCTACCAAACACAGTGCAAAAATGGCCCAAACCGTGTTTAGGCCCACCCAGGCTCCACCAGGCCACTCATGCAGGAGACCCGAAATTGATGCGACTAACCAAACACACCCCAAATGAATACCCGTTGGAAGGAGAAAAACAACCACTCCCATCGATAAAGGCACCACACCATCACAACACACTTGGTGTTCGAGGCTGTAAATTGCATACTGAACATGAATTTGTTTGAAAGGTTGCTAGCCACATGGTGTCGAACTATAAGTGCACTACATGTATTTCTTCATCAGATAATATATTGTCGCGGCCTTCATCGACAAATAAGGCCTAAATGTGAGGAGGATGTTAAAATATGTTGGTCGTCTTGTCCGTCGGTTTAGATAATATATTTCAACAGATGCAGCTAAAAAAACAAAAGCATGTCATCTTCTTTCCGATCCGGTATAATCCTTTCCATTAATTCTCATAATAGAAATACAAAGTCCACAAACCAGAAATACAGGGAAAGGGAAACAGGGAGTAGCGAGCTCGGGCATACGCTAGGACACTCACCACCTACGCGTGTAATTAAGACATAGACCATGGGGCAAAAACCTGACACCACCATCACTCACCAACTACAACCTCTACGAGTCCAAAGAGTGACCAAAATGCACCAATATTACAGACCAACAAACATACCATCCATCAGCGCTAACTAAACAGTATAAGGAAACCTAAAACTTGTGTGAATCAAAGATGAGATGGCCCTCTTCAGAAACAACCTCACATGTGACCATCATCTCTAGGTATAGGTGGCCCACACAATAGAATCATTTGCGTCACGCTGTTCTTCAACATCTCAGCGCCCTTCTTCACAGTATCAACCATCTACGGTTTCTGCAAATCTGTCCAATATAGCAGAAAAGAACATGGTATCAATCCATTTATGTTCAAAAGTGGCACGGTTACGTGCAAGCCAAAAAGAGTGCATCATCTACTCCCTTTAGTTGGGTTTGTAAGTCATACACAAGTTTTTACATGTTCAATTTGACTAGCGAAACATTTGTAATATGTCACAAATATATATATATATATATATATATATATATATATATATATATATATATATATATAGAAACTTGATTCGATGACGGATCTAAGAATATATTTTATGTGGCATATAACACATGTTTTACTAATCAAATTGATGGCCTAAAAATTCATGCCCGACTTATAAACCTATTGTGCATTACTACTCCCTCCGTCTCAAAATAAATGTCGTTTATTTAGTACAATATTAGTACAAAATCAGCAGCACTTATATTTTAGGACGAAGGGAGTGCTTTGGTACGTATTTCTATGAGGATAAATAAAAAAGCTAGTACTTGCTAGATAAGGTAAACCACCTTTCGTGTAGCTACCAAGCAAAGCACCTAGTTTGCCTTATCTGTGCCAATATGCCAGTGAAAGAGGGACCAAAGGATTCCCAAAAATAAATAAATCAATAAAGAGAGCATTAAATCAACTAATCACTGACCACTAGCTCACCACTCTCCAGAAGCTCCAACAGTGAACATTTCTTTTTCATCTTCGTTTTCCATCTTTAACTGAGACATGCATGCACAGTGGATGCATGCTTTCAAGCCTTATCCACCACGAACATATATACCAAGAACAAGCGGCGTACGTGTCGACGGCGACCAACCGAAACTGACCGCCGGCGATTCCATGGCCGCCGCCTGAGCGACGTTCACATCGCCGGGCGGGGGCCGCTTCACGTGCCCGCCCACGTGCCGCCGCCCACGTGTTGGGGCCGTCCACCGTCCGATGAGCGGTCGGCGGCCCAGAGATCGCCAGCGGGTCGACGTCCCGGGCCACCGGACCCTGTCTTCTGTCGATCCAAAACGACTCGTAGCGCCAGATTATTGGCTGCCATTATTGACTGCACTCGGACATGAGGCATGAGATGATATGAATGTGATGCGCTGTCGTGATAGGTAGATAGATACCGCTCATCTATCGCTACAAGTGGAGACGCATCGTCGTAGTCTCGAGCTCTCTCAAACAGAGCAACATGCCTTTTCTAGCTACCTAGGGTCATAGTACATCGATCTGTGAACATGATCCTTGGTGTAGCTGGAAGTGGGCATGGACATGCAAATGGCACTACATTCATCAAGCAAATCCCCAGTTCGGGGCATACATAGTACTAGTAGCACTGTATCCATGCATGGAGATTTAAGAAGTGGAAACAACCGTTGTGCTTGGGCTTGGCCGGGTTCTGATGATTAATTGCAAGTGCAGTTGTGCTGCCGTCGATGTCACAACAATTCCACTGGGTTGGTGTTGTGCACACAAATTAGTTTCATATGCATGATTCTCTCGGGGAGGAGGGATATGGATTGGTGTGTCGCTGTCCGCGTAAGGCTACCTAATTTTTTAGTTTCTTTTTTTTTCTTGGCTATATTAGCCGATATGGGAAGGTTAACCGGTCATGTCATCAACTTCTTTCTCCATCGCTGGAAAAAGAGAGGAAAGGAACAATCTTGATGGGATAGCATGGATGAGCAGATAGGGTAGATAGATGGTGACATGTCAAATATCTCCTTCATATTGCTATACTGGAAAGCAATGTACATGCCGTATGTCGACACTGGATTAACAAATCTTTTGTATTCCTTGCTTATACATACATATGGCTGGTTAGTAATACTCTCTCTGTAAATTAATATAAAAGCGTTTAGATTACTAAAGTAGTGACCTAAACATTCTTATATTAGTTTACGGAGGAAGTACTATTTATTGAATTGCATGTACTGATTGGCTTAGCCAAAAGGAAAGTCAAACTGTTAGGAAAACGTGGGACTATATTTTTACACCCACTTACTTGAGGCATCGTTAGGCATTACTCCTTTAAAAGATGCTGCTCGTCTTTTAGGGCATTGCTCGGACACCCTTTGCGTCATCCGATCCTCCCGTGCAGCGCATTGTCAGTCTAGCGCCTTCCCATTGTCCGATCGCGTAATCTAGTGCCTCACCGTCTCGACGTCTTCTGGGGTGCATGACATGTGGGTCACAGGCAATTTCAAAATGATTTGTCTTTTATATTTACATCTTGGCATACCGATGAAACATAGTGCAAGTCTAATCGAGATTTTCTAGAATAGACTCATGCTTGCAATCCTTCTCGGCTATCCGAGCAGCTGGCCACACCTTCTCAAAGTACTTCCCGGGCTTCACCTCCTTGTCGTGCCACTTTGGGCACTGACCGGCAATCTGCTCCATGTCCATCTTCGGGTAGTATGCTTGCACGGCTGCAAAAGACTGCCGCGCACCCTCGATGCACGCTGACTTCTTCCACAAGTCGACCTATGCGCTTGCTTCTTGGAGGCCGTGCACCAACCCGAAGCAGCTCGTGGGCAGAGGATTGCTCGACCACAAGGCCTTGCAAAGATCCTTCATGGCAGGCTTGGCAGCCCGTGGAAGCTCCGCCAACTTCTTCAGCTTGTCGCCGAAGACTTGGGGATGCGTCGGGTCTTGGAATTTCAGCCAAAATGACCTCTGTTGGTCGTTAGTCGGGTTGGTGCGTGCCCTGAAGTGCTGACATGCCTCCCACGCTGCGAGGAAGGTCTGAGAAGGCGCCTGACATGTGCCATAGTTGCAATAGCTCCGGGAAGGCTCAACGGCTAAAGACACACTACAAAAGATAGGGCTTAGCAGAAGCAATTTCCATAGCCTGTCGGAGTTCCTCCTTCACCGCATCAGCTCGAGAAGCTGCCTCTTGGGGCTCTTGATCAAGCCGCCTGATCTCGGCGTCATCCTTCCCTTGGGAAACCTTCAGTGTGTCACATTCAATGATATAGAACGAAAGGTCCCCTTCCACAATACTGACGCGCGCCTGAGCAGCTTCATGAGTTTTTTGCACCTCGGCGAGCAACTCGGTGTTTTTCTGTGCCGACGACTTTAGCTTCTCGGCCAGAAGACACGCGATGGGAAAAAGAAGTACCAGAGGGGTGCCCCGAGGGGGCACAACCCACCTTGGCGCGCCTGGGGGCCCAAGCGCGCCCTGGTGGGTTGTGCCCACCTTGGTGGCCTCCCGCACCGCCTCTTTGCTCTATAAATACCCCAATATTCCAGAAACCCTAGGGGAGTCGACGAAAAACAATTCCAGCTGTCGCAAGTTCCAGAAACCACATGTCCAATCTAGACACCATCACGAAGGGGTTCATCATCCTCATTGGTGCCTCTCCGATGATGCGTGAGTAGTTCATTATAGACCTATGGGTCCGTAGTCAGTAGCTAGATGTCTTCCTCTCTCTCTTTTGATTCTCAATACAATGGTCTCTTGGAGATCTATTTGATGTAACGCTCTTTGCGGTGTGTTTGTTGGGATCCGATGAACTTTGAGTTTACGATCAAATCTGTGTTTTTATCCATGAAAGTTATTTGAGTCTTTTGATCTCTTATATGCATGATTACTTATAGCCTCGTATTTCTTCTTCGAATCTTTTGTTTAGTTAGGCCGACTAGATCGATTTTTCTTGCCATGGGAAGAGGTGCTTTGTGATGCGTTCGATCTTACGGTGCTCGATCCCAGTGACAGAAGGGGAAACGACACATATGTATCGTTGCTATTAAGGATAACAAGATGGGGTCTACTCCTATATGAGTAGATCTTGTCTACATCATGTCATCATTCTTATTGCATTACTCCGTTTCTCCATGAACTTAATACACTAGGTGCATGTTGGATAGCGGTCGATGTGTGGAGTAATAGTAGTAGATGCAGGCAGGAGTCGGTCTACTAATCTTGGACGTGATGCCTATATAATGATCATTGCCTGGATATCGTCATGATTATTTGAAGTTCTATCAATTGCCCAATAGTAATTTGTTTATCCACCTAATGCTATTTTTCTCGAGAGAAGCCACTAGTGAAATCTACGGCCCACGGGTATCTTCTTTATCATATTTGCCTTCGAGATCTATTTTTATTTGCTTTTATTTTCAGATCTATTAATTCAAAAACCCAAACGTTGCTGAAATTTATTGTTATTTATTTTATCTCGCGTTGCTGCGAGATCTATTTATCCAATCTACTACAAATTTTACCTATCTTTTACTCGGGGGAGGGGGGGTGGGTTTGACAACCCCTGTTTTATGTCGGGTTGCAAGTATTTGTTCTTTGTGTGCAGGTGCCGTTCATGTAGTGTTGTGTGGTTCTCCTACTGCTTTGATAACCTTGGTCTCATCACCGAGAGAAATACCTACCGTAGCTGTGCTGCATCATCCCTTCCTCTTTGGGAAAATACCGACGTTGTTCAAGCTGCATCAGAAGGAATTTCTGGCGCCGTTGCCGGGGAGACATCCTCAACATCTACCAGGTTCCTAATCAAAATCTCATCTGCTTGCAATTTACATTATTTGCCATCTGCCTCTCTTTTTATCTCCCCCACTTCACAAAATTTTCCGTTTTATTCGCCCTCTTTTTCGTTCGTCGTTTTCTCGTCAGATATGTTTTTGTGTGCAATTTTGTTTGCCACTTTTTGTCGTTATTGATAGTTCTTCCTCTATTGCGTGCACCCCCGAGAACAAGGCTCTTAAATTTAAACAAAGGGGAGGGGAGAATTTAAAAGATGCTTGGTATAGGATTTGCAATTCTCATAATAGATCTATTCGTAAGCAATCTACCGTTGTTATTGTTCCCTATTTTTATGTGGGCATCACTACTTGATATAGATTCGTCCTTGATACGATTACCGGTGGAAATTTCTTGATGTGTACCTCTCTTGATGCTTTTAATGCTATGGGAAATTTAGTGGGATCACCACCTCTTATGGTTAATGAAACAACTTTAACTCTCGAGCATGTTATGGAAAGGCTAGATGCTATTGAAAAGAAAATGCTTATGGAAGAGCATATTGAAAACTTGGATAAAAAGATGTATAATCTTGCTAGTAAAATTGGGTCAAAAGCAGGAGAAAATTTTAAATTGCTAAAAGAGAAGGGAGCCATAATTCATGAAAGAATTGAAGAAAGCCCTTCTCGGATTGATAAATTGGAAGAAACTTTTAGTAATCTAAGCACGGATTTTTCCTCCACTAGAACTATTGAAAAAAATCTGGTAAAAATTGGCAAGATTACTCAAGTCACTAAAAACAAGGGTGCAACTTCTAATAGTAACAAGGAAGATCTTAAGATGATTAGTATTCACCCGGATTTTTGCAAGAATGAATTCTTTAAACTAGTTCCTAGGAACGTTGTTATTGAAAATTTGTATGCTAAATCCTTGAAGAATTCTAAGTGTTTGATTGAGGAGTTGGAAAATAAAGATGACGATACTTGAATCTTTGCATTATGCCTAGCTAGGGGCATAAAACGATAGCGCTTGTTGGGAGGCAACCCAATGAATAAAATTTATTTTTGTCTTTTTCTTTCTGTTCTTGAGTGTTTGCACAATTATGCTACTGTTATGATTGTGTTTTTTATGTTTTAATTAGTGTTTGTGCCAAGCAAAGCCTTTGGGATCATGTTGGGTGATAGTTGATTTGATCTTGTTGAAAAACAGAAACTTTTGCACCCAGAAAAATAATTTTCATTTTTAACAAGAGCGCGATAAAATCTTGATTTTTGTACACAAGATTGGTATACAAAATTTCCATGTTTTTCTAATTGTTCAGAATTTTTGGAGTAACGGAAGTATTAGAAATTTTCAGATTACTACAGACTGTTCTGCTTTTGACATATTTTGTTTTCTTTGCGTTATGTGCTTATTTCGATGAATCTATGGTTTGTATTGGAGGGTATAAGCTATAGCAAAGTTGGAATACAGTAGATATAATGAAAAAAATAAAATATTAATGGGTTTGCAACAGTACTTAGAGTAGTGATTTGCTTTGTTATACTAACGGAACTAACGAAGGTTTTGTTGAGTTTTGTGTGATTGAAGTTTTCAAGTTTGGGTGAGATCACGATGGATGAAGGAATAAGGAGTACGAAGAGCCTACGCTTGGGGATGCCCCATGGAATCCCAAGCCATTATCTAAAAGAGAAGCAAGCAACTAAGCTTGGGGATGCCCGAGTGGCATCCCCTCTTTCTTCTAACGACCATCGATATTTTACTTGGAGCTATATTTTTATTTGTCACATATCGTGAGTTTTGCTTGGAGCGTCTTTTATGATATGAGGTTTTTCTTGTTTTTCTTCTTATTTTAAGTCAAGTATCCTTGCTGTACACATCTATTTAAGAGACCCAAAATTATGCTATGATTTGTTAGAATTGCTCTCTATGCTTCACTTAAATCTTTTTGAGCTATGGAATTGCTCTAGTGCTTCACTTATACCTTTTTGAGCATGATGTGCTTTAGTATTTTTGAAGAAATGCTCTCTTGCTTCACTTAGATTTATATGAGAGTTACTAGTTTTTTAAGAAATTTCTCATGCTTCACTTAAATTATTTTGAGAGAAGAATTTTTTTTATGCTCATGTTCTTCACTTAGATTTGTTTGAGATATCAAAAGCAACATATGAAACTAGTCCCAAAGTGATAGATATTCAAAAGGGATATAATAAAAACTTTCATAAAGATCATTGGAGAAAATAAACTTGATTCCTTGTAATAGTTTTTGTGATATGATGATATAATATGTGAGACATGTCGATGAGTAATTATGCTTTAGTAAGGATATTGGTGTTAAGGTTTGTGATTCCCTATGCAAGAACGAAAGTCAATAGTTATGCAATGAAGTTGCATCCTACTTGCTTGTGGTGCATTATTCGGTGTTAGTTATGCTTAATGCTCGCTTATGAGATTTTCTGTTTCTTGGTTGGATGCTTCTCAATCTTTTGCTAGCCTTCACTTGCAGTAAGTCTGACGACTACTTGTGCATCCAAAATCCTTAAACCAGTTTTGCCATATGAGTCCACTATACCTACCTATATGCGGTATGCTTTTGCTGTTCTAAGAAAATTTGTATGTGCCATCTCTAATCTTCAAAATAAATTTCTCTTTTGTGTGCTCGTACCACTCATGAAACAGTAGGGGGTGGATGGTATTTTTCCATGCTAGATGTGTTATTCTCAAGATGAGTGTTTATTCACTTGTCATTGCACGAGAGTACGGCAAAGGTATTAGGGATGCCCAGACCCGAAATGAAAAATGAATTTACTTTATGTTGTCAAATAATAAATTACTTGGAAAGTGTTGGTATGGACGACACCCGTGGATTCGGTTAGCCGTGGAATGTGAAAGTATGGTGGAAAAAGGGATAAACTTTATTTTCTGTTTGGGAACTGCCTATGATATATCTAGCATGGAAAGTATTGGGAACTACTCGACCATTTTCGTTGATAGGAAAAGGATGCCACCCAAAATGTTTTTATCTCTATCTTTTTCGCTTTGAGCTCTGGCACCTCTACAAATCCCTACTTCCCTCTGTGAAGGGCCTTTCTTTTACTATTATGCAATTTTTATTTTTACTTGAGTCTCCATCTTCTATTATAAAGCACCAACCAAGGGCACAATGATCGTACTTGATCATTGGGTGTAGCTAATATGTGAGCGTGTTTCATGAATGGATCAATGATTGAGCATAATGAGCTAGGGATAACTTGATTTAGTGTTGATATTTTGAAAGACATGGTTGCTTGTTGATATGCTTGAGTATTGAAATCTTCATGTCAAAACTAGACTATTGCTTTGAATCTTATAGAAGTCCAAATGTCTGATGACCCACAAGTATAGGGGATCTATCGTAGTCCTTTCGATAAGTAAGAGTGTCGAACCCAACGAGGAGCAGAAGGAAATGATAAGCGGTTTTCAGCAAGGTATTATCTACAAGCACTGAAATTATCGGTAACAGATAGTTTTGTGATAAGATAAATCATAACGGGTAACAAGTAAATAAAGTAACTAAGGTGCAGCAAGGTGGCCCATCCTTTTTGTAGCAAAGGACAAGCCTGGATGAACTCTTATATAAAGCAAAGCGCTCCCGAGGACACATGGGAATTGTTGTCAAGTTAGTTTTCATCATGCTCATATGATCCGCGTTCGTTACTTTGATAATTTGATATGTGGGTGGACCGGTGCTTGGGTGCTGCCCTTCCTTGGACAAGCCTCCCACTTATGATTAACTCCTCTCGCAAGCATCCGCAACTACGAAAGAAGAATTAAGGTAAACCTAACCATAGCATGAAACATATGGATCCAAATCAGCCCCTTACGAAGCAACACATAAACTAGGGTTTAAGCTTCTGTCACTCTAGCAACCCATCATCTAATTATTACTTCCCAATGCCTTCCCCTAGGACCAAATAATAGTGAAGTGTCATGTAGTTGACGTTCACATAACACCACTAGAGGAGAGACAACATACATCTCATCAAAATATCGAATGAATACCAAATTCACATGGTTACTTATAACAAGACTTCTCCCATGTACTCAGGAACAAACGTAACTACTCACAAAGCATATTCATAATCAAGATCAGAGGAGTATTAATTATCATTAAGGATTTGAAAATATAATCTTCCACCGGATAAACCAACTAGCATCAACTACAAGGAGTAATCAACACTACTAGCAACCCACAAGTACCAATTTGAGGTTTTGGGACCAAGATCGAATACAAGAGATGAACTAGGGTTTGAGAGGAGATGGTGCTGGTGAAGATGTTGATGGAGATTGACCCCCTCTCGATGAGAGGATCGTTGGTGATGACGATGTCTTCGATTTCCCCCTCCCGGAGGGATGTTTCCCCGGCGGAATAGCTCCGCTGGAGCCCTAGATTGGTTCTGCCCAGGTTCCGCCTCGAGACGGCAGCGCTTCGTCCCGAAATCTTCCTTCTGATTTTTCCAGGTCAAAACACACCATATAGCCAAAGATGGCACCGGGGGCCTGCCAGGGGGCCCACAAGGTCGGGGGGAGGGGGGCACGCCCTCCACCCTTGTGGCTGGCTGGTGGCCCCCCTCTGTTTCTTTCTTCGACCAATATTTTTTATATATTCTAAAACATGCTCTGTGAAGTTTAATGACTTTTGGAGTTGTGCAAAATAGGTCTCTAATATTTGCTCCTTTTCTAGTCCAGAATTCCAGTTGCCGGCATTCTCCCTCTTCATGTAAACCTTATAAAATAAGAGAGAATGGGCATACGTATTGCGATATAATGTGTAATAACAACCCATAATGCAATAAATATCAATATAAAAGCATGATGCAAAATGGACGTATCAACTCCGCCAAGCTTAGACCTCACTTGTCCTCAAGCAAAAGCCGATATCGATAAATATGTTCACATGTTTAGAGATAGAGGTGTCGATAAAATAAAATATGGACATGAGGGCATCGTGATCATCTTTAGAACAACAACATATATTGCCATATACTTTCTTATGCTAAAGTTACAATTCGTTCACAAAGCAAAGTATGAATCAGAAACTTCATTGAAAACTAACAAACTATGATCTCGGTCATTGAAGCAATTGCAATTTATCATAACATCGGAAAGAGTCAATTAAAGATCTTATCAGCAAGTCCACGTACTTAACTATCATTTAGTCTTTCACAATTGCTAACACTCATGCGATACTTATGGGTTCAAAGCTTCAGCCGGACATAGAGAAAGATAGGGGCTTATAGTTTCTCCTCCCAACCTTTTACCTCAAGGGTAATGTCAACAGTAATACTTTATGATAACCTACATCCGAGTGGATATATATATGTCCAAATCTCTCCAACATATAGAGCTTGCCAAAGGAAAACGTATAAAAAGGAAAGGTGGTGAACACCATGACTCTTGTATAAGGGTAGGAGATAAATGTGAAAGATAGGCCATTCGCAGAGGGAAGTAGAGGTTTTCATGCACTTTTATGGTTGGATGCACAAAATCTTAATGCAAAAGAATGCCACTTTATATTGCCGCTTGTGATGGGACCTTTATTATGCAGTCCGTCGCTTTTATTTCTTCCATATCACAAGTTCGTATAAAGCTTATTTTCTTCACACTAATAGATCATACATATTTAGAGAGCAATTTTTATTGCTTGCACCTATGACAACTTACTTGAAGGATCTTACTCAATCCATAGGCAGGTATGGTGGACTCTCATGAAAAAACTGGGTTTAGGATGTTTGGAAGCACAAGTAGTATCTCTACTTGGTGGAAATAATTTGGCTAGCATGAGAGGGTAGGCAAGCTCAACATGTTGGATGATCCATGACAATATAACATCTATTCGGATATAAGAAAACATAACCTATTATGTTGTCTTCCTTGTCCAACATCAACTTTTTAGCATATCATATTTTAATGAGTGCTCACCATTACAAAAGATGTCCAAGATAGTATATTTATATGTGAAGCCTCTCTTTCTTTATTACTTCCTATTAATTGCAACAATGACCAAAACTATGTTTGTCAACTCTCAATAACTTTTATTCATCATACTATTTATATGTGAAGTCATTACTCTATAAGATCAATATATGATCTTTTTACCCTTTCTTTAATTTTATTCCCTCAAGATCATAGCAAGAAAGCAAAGCCCTCAACTCAAAACTACTCTTTATTATATATAACTCACAGACTCGATTACATACAGGGAATATAAAGAAAAACTCAATGCTAGATCATACTAAAACTTTATTCTACTAGATCAAGATATAACCAAAAGGATCGAACTAAGAAAAACGATAAAGATAGAGATGTGATGGTGATACAATATCAGGGCACTCCCCCAAGCTTGGCAGTTGAAAGGGGAGTGCCCATACCCATGTATTTAGATCTCTTTCTTCGTGGGTGGTGATGAAGGAGTTGTTGCATTCTTCTTCTCTAGCTTGCATATGAGGCTAAAATTTTTCTCCCTCAGATCCTCATTCTCGAGCTCGAGCTTCATTATCTTTTTGCATAATGCCGCCTTGCTGTCCCGCGAAAAACGTGGTGGGATAGATTGGACCTTAGGGAGGCTTGACTTCTTGAACTCCACATGCATATCGCCAGGTTGAGGTAGTGGATCGTCCTCTTCATCCGAGCTTGTGTCCTCATTTCTCTTTGGATCATAGTATTCTTCTTCCTCCGTGGTCCAACCATAATGTTCCACATCCCCATATGCTTTTGGATTTGTGATATAATCAGCCATGTAGCTCTCTCCCTCTGAATCTTGGGACGACATCTCACTCCAAATCTGCTGTAGAAACAACTCAAAACAAAAACAAAGGATTTTGTCGTGGTACGGTGGTCAAAACCTTCGGGAGATTATATAATAATTTTTTTACCGACAAAAAGAAGTATCATGCAAGAAAACGGAGTCCGGAAGGCACACGAGGTGGCCACAAGGATGGGGGCATGCCTAGGGGGGTAGGGCGCGCCCTCCACCCTCGTGGACACCTCATGTCTCTTTCGGACTACTTTTAATTTTCCTAATTTTTTTAAATATTCCAAAATTGAGAAAAATTATCATTGGAAACATTTTAAAGTCAGTTTACTTACCGTACCACATACCTATTCCTTTTCGGAGTCTGAAACATTCTGGAAAGTGTCCCTTGTGTACTCCTCAAATGTTACGATATTAATTATATTGGTCTCAACATTTATTGGAGTACCTGAGATGTAATGTTTGATTCTTTGACCATTTACCACCTTCGGATTTGTGCCTTCAACGCTATTGATTTTTATGGCACTGGAACGATAGACCTCCTCGATGATGTAAGGGCCTTCCCATTTAGGGAGAAGCTTTCCTGCAAAAAAAATCTTAAACGAGAGTTGTATAGCAAAACATGATCACCTACATTAAACTCACGCTTTTGTATCCTTTTGTCATGCCATCTTTTAATTTTCTCTTTAGACAATTTGGCATTCTCATAGGCTTGGGTTCTCCATTCATCAAGTGAGCTAATGTCAAATAACCTTTTCTCACTGGCAAGTTTGAAATCATAATTGAGCTCTTTAATAGCCCAATATGCCTTATGTTCTAGCTCAAGAGGTAAGTGACCATGCTTTTCCATAAACTATTTTATACGGAGACATACCCATAGGGTTCTTATAAGCAGTTCTATAAGCCCACAAGGCATCATCAAGTTTCTTAGACCAATTCTTTCTAGATCTATTAACAGTCTTTTGCAAAATTAATTTGATCTCTTTATTGCTCAATTCTACGTGACCACTAGAATGAGGATGATATGGAGATGCAATTCTATGGTTGACATCATATTTAGCAAGCATTTTACGGAAAGCACCATGAATAAAATGTGAACCACCATCAGTCATTAAATATCTAGGGACTCCAAACCTTGGAAAAATAACTTCTTTAAGCATCTTAATAGAAGTGTTATGATCAACACTACTAGTTGGAATAGATTCTACCCACTTAGTAACGTAATCAACATCAACTATCATATGTGTATACCCATTAGAGGAAGGAAAAGGTACCATATAATCAAAGCCCCAAACATCAAATGGTTCAATAACAAGTGAATAGTTCATAGGCATTTCCTGACATCTACTAATATTAACAATTCTTTGGCATTCATCACAAGATAAGACAAACTTACGGGCATCCTTAAAGAGAGTAGGCCAATAGAAACTGGATTGCAATACCTTATGTGCACTTCTATCTCCAGCGTGGTGCTCTCCATGAGACTCGGAGTGGCACTTGCGTAGGATATGTTCCTGTTCATGCTCAGGTACACAATGTCTAATAACACCATCTACTCCTTCTTTATAAAGGTGTGGGTCATCCCAGAAGTAATGTCTTAAATCATAGAAAAACTTTTTCTTTTGCTGGTATGTGAAACTAGGTGGTATAAATTTAGCAACAATATAATTAGCATAATCAGCATACCATGGAGTATTACGAGAAGCATTTATGATTTAATTGTTCATCAGGAAAGCTATCATCAATAGGCAGTGGGTCATCAAGAACATTTTCTAACCTAGACAAGTTATCTGCAATGGGGTTCTCAGCTCCCTTTCTACCAATAATATGTAAATCAAATTCTTGTAGCAGAGAACCCATCTAATAAGTCTAGGCTTAGCATCTTTCTTTTCCATAAGATATTTAATAGCAGCATGATCAGTGTGAACAATTACCTTTGAATCAACAATATAAGGTCTAAACTTATCACATGCAAATACAACTGCTAAAAATTCTTTTTCAGTAGTAGCATAATTTCTCCGGGCACTGCCTAGAGTTTTACTAGCATACTAAATGACATTTAATTTCTTATCAACTCTTTGTCCTAGAACAACACCAGCAACATAATCACTAGCATCACACATAATTTCAAAGGGTAAATTCCAATTAGGTGGTTGAACAATAGGTGCAAAAATCAAGGCTTTCTTAAGTATTTCAAATTCTTCCACACAATCATCATCAAAAACAAAATGAACATCTTTTTGCAAGAGATTAGTGAGAGGCCTAGAAATTTTAGAGAAGTCTTTAATAAGCCTCCTATAGAAGCCAGGATGACCAAGGGAACTTCTTATACCTTTGATATCTTTAGGACATGGCATCTTTTCAATAGCATCTACTTTAGCTTTATCCACTTCAATACCTCTTTTAGAAATTTTATGTCCCAGGACAATACCTTCATTAACCATAAAGTGGCACTTCTCCCAATTCAAGACAAGATTAGTTTCTTCACATCTCTGCAAAACCCGGTCAAGGTTGCTTAAGCAATCATCAAAAGAAGTTCCGTAAACGGAGAAATCATCAATGAAAACCTCAACAATCTTTTCACAAAAATCAGAGAATATAGCAGTCATACATCTTTGAAAGGTAGCAGGTGCATTACATAGACCAAAAGGCATACGTCTATAAGCAAAGGTACTGAAAGGGCAAGTAAATGTGGTTTTCTCTTGATCATCTTTTGACACAGGTATTTGAGAGAAACCAGAATAACCATCTCGAAAGCAAAAAATGAGTATGTTTGGATAGTATTTCTAGCATTTGATCAATGAAAGTAGAGGGTAATGATCTTTTCTAGTAGCTTTATTTAATTTGTGAAAATCAATTACACCATTCTATAACCTGTAACAATTCTTTGAGGAATCAATTCATTCTTATCATTAGGAACAACAGTAATACCTCCCTTCTTAGGGACACAATGAACATGACTTACCCATTGACTATCAACAATAGGACAAATTATACCTGCCTCCAGGAGCTTTAGTATTTCATTTCTTACCACTTCTTTCATCTTGGGGTTTAACCGTCATTGGTGATCAACAACTGGTTTAGCATCTTTATCCAATTTAATTTGTGCTGACATAAAGTGGGACTAATGCCCTTAAGATCATCAACAATATATCCAATAGTGGCACGATGCTTCTTTAGAGTTTTCAATAATTTCTTTTCTTCATGCTCTGAAAGGTTAGCACTAATAATAACAGGATATATCTTCTTATCATCAAGATAAGCATATTTCAGAGTATCAGGTAATTGTTTAAGCTCAAACACGGTATCACCCTTGGGTGGAGGAGGATCCCCAAGGATTTCAAGAGGCAAATTATGTTTCAAAATAGGTCCTCGATTAAAGAATACTTCATCTATTTACCTTCTTTCATTCATAGACATATCATTTTCATGGTCTAGCAAATATTGTTCTAAAGGATCATTAGGAGGCACGACAATAGAAGCAAGACCAATAATTTCATCCTTACCGGGAAATTCTTTATCATGGGGTTGTCTACGAAATTTAGAGAAATTAAAATCGTGAGACATATCCCCCAAACCAACAGTAACAATATCTCTCTCGCAGTCTATCTTAGCATTAACAGTATTCAAGAAGGGTCTACCAAATATAATGGGACAAAAATTATCTTATGGGGAAGCAAGAACAAGAAAAATAGTAGGATATTTAATTTTCCCACACAAGACTTCAACATCTCTAAGAATCCCAATTGGTGATATAGTATCTCTATTAGCAAGCTTAATAGTAACGTAAATATATTCTATCTCAGTAGGTGCAATATCATTCATAATTTCTTTATATAAGGTATAAGGAATTGGACTCGCACTAGCACCCACATCACATAAGCCATGATAACAATGATCTCCTATTTTAACAGAAACAACAGGCATGCCAACAATAGGTCTATGTTTATCTTTCATATCGGGTTTGGCAATTCTAGCAGCTTCATCACAGAAATAAATAACATGCCCATCAATATTATCAATCAAGAGATCTTTAACCATAACAATACTAGGTTCAACTTTAATTTGCTCAAGGGGTTTGGGTGTTCTAATATTACTTTTGTTGACCACAGTTTAAGCTTTAGCATGATCCTTTATTCTAACAGGGAAAGGCGGTTTCTGAATATAAGGAGTAGGAACAATAGGATCAACATTATAAGTAATAGTTTCTTCTTCAACTTTAACAGGTTCAACTACTTTAACTTCAATGGGAGGATTATATTTAAACCACTTCTCGTTAGGGAGATCAACATGAGTAGCAAAAGATTCACACAAAGAAGCTACTATCTCAGAGTCAAGTCCATATTTAGTGCTAAAATCATGAAAAGCATCGGTATGCATAAAGGATTTAACATAATCGAACTTTAGAGTTGTGTTTAATTCTTTCTAATAAATCCCATTTGAATTCAATATCCTTCTTCATATAGGAACCAGCACAAGAAGTATCGAGCATGGATCGATCATTATGAGAAAGCCGAGCATAATTTTTTGAATAATAATTTCTCTTGAGAGCTCATGATTGGAATATAACATTGACTTAAGCCTCCCCCAAGCTTGAGCGATACTTTCTCCTGATTGGAATATAACATTGACTTAAGCCTCCCCCAAGCTTGAGCGATAATTTTTTTGAATAATAATTTCTCTTGAGAGATCATGATTGGAATATAGCATGGATCGATCATTACGAGGCCAAAAATTATATATATAATTTCGATCACGATGAACCAGATGCATAGGATAAAACTTCTGATGAAATTCCAATTTCAATCGGTTGTAGTTCCATGATCCAATATCATCCAATAGCCTATACCATGTCAATGCCTTTCCCTTCAAAGATAAAGGGAAGACCTTCTTCTTGACAACATCCTCGGGAATACCTGCAAGCTTAAATAATCCACAAACTTCATCCACATAGATTAGGTGCATATCGGGATGTAATGTTCCATCTCCTGCATAAGGATTAGCTAGTAGTTTCTCTATCATACTCGAAGGAATTTCATAATAAATATTTTCAGTAGGTGCAGTAGGTTGAGGAGCAACTCTTTGTTCTTCCAGTCGAGGTGAACATACCCGGAACAAGCCCCTCAAAGGATTATTTTCCATAGTAGCAAGTGACAGTAAATTTCAGAACACTATATAAATGTTTCCTTACCAAATCCCACTTACAAAAGGCGCTTCACTCCCCGGCAACGGCGCCAGAAAAGAGTCGTGATGACCCACAAGTATAGGGGATCTATTGTAGTCCTTTTGATAAGTAAGAGTGTCGAACCCAACGAGGAGCAGAAGGAAATGATAAGCGGTTTTCAGTAAGGTATTATCTGCAAGCACTGAAATTATTAGTAACATATAGTTTTGTGATAAGATAAATCGTAACAGGTAACAAGTAAATAAAGTAACTAAGGTGCAGAAAGGTGGCCCAATCCTTTTTGTAGCAAAGGACAAGCCTGGACGAACTCTTATATAAAGCAAAGCGCTCCTGAGGACACATGTGAATTGTTGTCAAGTTAGTTTTTATCATGTTCATATGATTCACGTTCGTTACTTTGATAATTTGATATGTGGGTGGACCAGTGCTTGGGTGGTGCCCTTCCTTGGACAAGCCTCCCACTTATGATTTGAAGGAAATATGCCCTAGAGGCAATAATAAAGTTGTTATTTATATTTCCTTATATCATGATAAATGTTTATTATTCATGCTAGAATTGTATTAACCGGCAACTTAGTACATGTGTAAATACATAGACAAACAGAGTGTCACTAGTATTCCTCTACTTGACTAGCTCATTGAATCAATGATGGTTATGTTTCCTAACCATAGACATGAGTTGTCATTTGATTAATGGGATCACATCATTAGAGAATGATGTGATTGACTTGACCCATCCGTTAGCTTAGCACGATGATCGTTTAGTTTGTTGCTATTGCTTTCTCCATAACTTATATATGTTCCTATGACTACGAGATCATGCAACTCCCGAATACCAGAGGAACACTTAGTGTGCTATCAAACGTCACAACGTAAGTGGGTGACTATAAAGATGCTCTACAGGTGTCTCTGATGGTGTTTGTTGAGTTGGCATAGATCGAGATTAGGATTTGTCACTTCGAGTATCGAAGAGGTATCTCTGGGCCCTCTCAGTAATGCACATCATTATAAGCCTTGCACGCAATGTGACTAATGAGTTAGTTGCGGGATGATGCATTATGGAACGAGTAAAGAGACTTGCCAGTAACGAGATTGAACTAGGTATTGAGATACCGACGATCGAATCTAGGGCAAGTAACATACCGATGACAAAGGGAACAACATATGTTGTTATGCGGCTTGACCGATAAAGATCTTCGTAGAATATGTGGGAGCCAATATGAACATCCAGGTTCCGCTATTGGTTATTGACCGGAGATGTGTCTCGATCATGTCTACATAGTTCTCGAACCCGTAGGGTCCGCACGCTTAACGTTCGGTGACGATAGGTATTATGAGTTTATGTGTTTTGATGAACCAAAGGTTGTTAGGAGTCCCGGATGTGATCATGGGTATGACAAGGAGTCTCAAAATGGTCGAGACATAAAGATCGATATATTGGAAGCCTATGTTTGGACATCAGAAAGGTTCCGAGTGAGTTCGGGCATATACGAGAGTACCGGGGGGTTACCGAAACCCCCAGGGGAGTATATGGGCTCTAATGGGCTTTAGTGGAGAGAGAGACGCAACCAGGGTAGGTCGCGCGCCCCCTCCCCCTCTGGTCCGAATTGGACTAGGAAGGGGGGGCAGCGCCCCTCTTTCCTTCCTCCCTCTCCCCCTTCCTTCTTTCCTAGTCCAACTAGGGAAGGGGGGGGGGAATCCTACTCTTGGAGGGAGTAGGACTCCTCTAGGGCGCGCCATAGAGGGCCGGCCCTCCCCCTCCTCCACTCCTTTATATACAGGGGAGGGGGCACCCCATATACACACAAGTTCATCATTGATCCCTTAGCCGTGTGCGGTGCCCTCTCCACCATAATCCACCTCGGTCATATCGTAGCGGTGCTTAGGCGAAGCCCTGTTCCGGTAGCATCGTCATCACCGTCATCACGCCGTTGTGCTGATGACGCTCTCCCTCGACACTTAGCTGGATCTAGAGTTCATGGGATGTCACCGAGCTGAACGTGTGCAGATCGCGGAGGTGCCGTACTTTCGGTACTAGGATCGATCGATCGTGAAGACGTACGACTACATCAACCGCGTTGTCATAACACTTCCGCTTACGGTCTATGAGGGTACGTAGACAACACTCTCCCCTCTCGTTGCTATGCATCACCATGATCTTGCGTGTGTGTAGGAATTTTTTTGAAATTACCGCGTTCCCAACATGATTAACCCCTCTTGCAAGCATCCGCAACTACGATAGAAGAATTAAGGTAAACCTAACCATAGCATGAAACATATGGATCCAAATGAGCCCCTTACGCAGCAACGCATAAACTAGGGTTTAAGCTTCTGTCACTCTAGCAACCCACCATCTACTTATTACTTCACAATGATTTCCTCTAGGCACAAATAATAGTGAAGTGTCATGTAGTCGACGTTCACATAACACCACTAGAGGAGAGACAACATACATCTCATCAAAATATCGAACGAATACCAAATTCACATGATTACTTATAACAAGACTTCTCCCATGTCCTGAGGAACAAACGGAACTACTCACAAAGCATATTCATAATCAAGATCAGAGGAGTATTAATTATCATTAAGGATCTGAAAATATAATCTTCCACCGGATAAACCAACTAGCATCAACTACAAGGAGTAATCAACACTACTAGCAACCCATAGGTACCAATCTGAGGTTTTGGGACCAAGATCGAATATAAGAGATGAACTAGGGTTTGAGAGGAGATGGTGCTGGTGAAGATGTTGATGGTGATTGACCCCCTCTCGATGAGAGGATTGTTGGTGATGATGATGGCTCCGATTTCCCCCTCCCGAAGGGATGTTTCCCTGGCAGAACATCTCCGCCGGAGCCCTAGATTGGTTCTGCCCAGGTTCCGCCTCGAGACGGCGACGCTTTGTTCCAAAAGCTTCCTTCTGATTTTTTCTAGGTCAAAACACACCATATAGCCAAAGATGGGCACCGAAGGCCTACCAGGGGCCCACAAGGTCGGGGGGGGGAGGCGCCTAGGGGGTAGGGCGCGCCCTCCACCCTTGTGGCTGGCTGGTGGCCCCCTCTGGTTCTTTGTTCCGCCAATATTTTTATATATTCCAAAAACATGCTCCGTGAAGTTTCAAGACTTTTGGAGTTGTGCATAATATGTCGTGGAGTTGACACGGCAGATGTCCTAGTGCAAGGACTTAGTCGTGGAGCCATCGCAACTAGGTTAGCTTGAAGGGGTTAAGCGGGACCAAGGACACAGAGAGTTTGCCCAGGTTCAGCCCCTCTCAACGAGGTAAAAGCCTACTCCTGCTTTGTGTTGTATTGCTAGGGTTTTGATTACCAGGGAGCGAATACGCTTGACCTAGCCCTCGATTGTTTGTTACCTGCCCTAAACTGCCGCCGGGTCGTCCCTTTATATACACAGGTTGACGCCCAGCGGCTTACGGAGTCCCGATCGGCTCATACACAACGTGTACGGCTCGGTGACTAACTACGCTTGCCTTATAATACGAGTCATACATACATGGTGGTTCATACTCCTGGCCCTCAAGTCGCCACTGGGTCTTGGGCCGCCAATGGGCTTGTATGATCCGCCATCTTCACGGTAAGCCGCCAGTGGTATGACCCGGCCCTCCTAGGAGGTACATACCCAGTAGTTATATCCCCAACATTAGGCCCCAAGTTGATTTGAACTTGTTCACATCAATCTTTAATACCTGACCTGTCAAAACCTTGCATCGATTTTTTGATAAACCTTGCTATAACCCGCCATGACATCAACTCTTAAAATCTTCATAAGTCACCATGACATCATTTCGCATTAATCTCATACAAAACCTAGAACATCTTAATTGATCCTTATCTTAATAAGTATCCCAAAAACCGAGGCGTCCATATAGCCAGATGATGGTTTCAGCCTCCTCGATTCCCGCACATGCCTTGTATCCACCTCCTTATAAATAGGGACATGGGTCCTTATCATTTCCCCCTCGTTTCCTCCTTCGTCTTCCTCCTTCGCACAGCCGCACCAGTAGTCGAGCTCCGCCACTGTGAGCTCCGACCACTGCACCAACCTAGGCCGCTGCATCGACCTGATCGGACCAGAGAACTCCGGCGTGCCGCCGCTGCTCCTCATCACCTGTCAGTGCATCTCCCCTTTCATCTCAGATCTACATTAGGGTTCAGACCGTTCGTCGGTGTTCTTGCCGTTCTTGCGTTGTTTCCATCAACTTTGACAACTTTCAATCTGGATAGGCCATAAACTTTGCAGGGAAGTAGTTTTAACATCATTTTCATCATTAAAATGGCATCTCTCCATATAAGATCCCATTAGAGTATCCCAAACTTTTCCACTGCCGCCACCTTAGGCTAGAATTTTACTGCTTTTCTAAATTGTTGTAGATCCGAAATTATTGCTCCAACTTGCGAAATCTGTTTATCCAACACTTAGTAAAATTTGAAGTACCATAACTGCTATGGTGGCTTATACTGTAAACTACGATCCACCATATGCCTCATAACTTGCAAAACCCGACACTACCTCTCCGGTTTCACCATGATTTCCTCCATATAATTTGATTCTGCAAAACATATCGTCAACCTTAAAACTCTGTTCGACTTAACAGCAGAATCCTTAATCCAGTACGTACCATTAGGCCACTTTTAAGCCGCTGATATTTCAAAGGTTCATCCCCTGGCTTAGTCTGTCATCTGCTTATAGCATATTATCTTTGAATCAATGGTCTGGTTTAATAACATGATCTCAAACTGGTAATGTTTCTTTGTCTTAGGCCTTTGTTTCTCAAGATGGTCAAGACTGTTACCGCCTGCAACTAGGTCGTTTCCCGGGTCACCGAAGAAGACTTGAAAGAATATGTTCAGACTTGCATCTTAGCCAAAAAAGAAGCCATCCATTGGAGGGTTCCAGGTAATGAAACTCACCCTGAGCCCAAAGATGGTGAAGTGGTGGTTTTTATGGATCATATGGACCGGAGTTTTAGTCCTCCCGGCTCAAGATTCTTTCGTGATGTGCTGCATTTCTGCAAGCTCCATCCACAAGATATCGGACCAAATTCCATTTCAAACATCTGCAATTTCCAAGTGTTCTGCGAGGTGTACCTTCAACAAGAGCCCACCGTAGAACTATTTAGAGAGTTCTACTACTTGAACCAGTGGAATGAAAATTCACAGATGGATGCCTAGAACTAGGCGGCATATTGATGTCTACTACACAACCTTCTTCTTGTAGACGTTGTTGGGCCTCCAAGTGCAGAGGTTTGCAGGACAGTAGCAAATTTCCCTCAAGTGGATGACCGAAGGTTTATCAATCCGTGGGAGGCATAGGATGAAGATGGTCTCTCTCAAGCAACCGTGCAACCAAATAACAAAGAGTCTCTTGTGTCCCCAACACACCCAATACAATGGTGGATTGTATATGTGCACTAGTTCGGCGAAGAGATGGTGATACAAGTGCAATATGGATAGTAGATAATGGTTTTTGCAATCTGAAAATATAAAAATAGCAAGGTAGCAAGTAGTAAAAGTGAGCACAAACGGTATTGCAATGCTAGGAAACAAGGCCTAGGGTTCATACTTTCACTAGTGCAAGTTCTCTCAACAATAATAATATAACTGGATCGTATAACTATCCCTCACCATGCAACAAAGAGCCACTCCAAAGTCACTAATAGCGGAGAACAAACAAAGAGATTACTGTAGGGTACGCAACCACCTCAAAGTTATTCTTTCTGATCAATCTATTATAGAGTCCGTACTAGAATAACACCTTAAGACACAAATCAACCAAAACCCTAATGTCACCTAGATACTCCAATGTCACCTCAAGTATCCGTGGGTATGATTATACGATATGCATCACACAATCTCAGATTCATCTATTCAACCAACACAAAGAACTTCAAAGAGTGCCCTAAAGTTTCTACCAGAGAGTCAAGACGAAAACGTGTGCCAACCCCTATGCATAAGTTCATGAGGTCAGAGAACTCGCAAGTTGATCACCAAAACATACATCAAGTGGGTCACGTGATATCCCATTGTCACCACAGATAAGCACATGCAAGACATACATCAAGTGTTCTCAAATCCTTAAAGACTCAATCCAATAAGATAACTTCAAGGGGAAAACTCAATTCATCACAAGATAGTAGAGGGGGAGAAACATCATAAGATCCAACTATAATAGAAAAACTCACGATACATCAAGATCGTGCCGACTCAAGAACACGAGAGAGAGAGAGATCAAACACATAGCTAATGGTAGATACCCTCAGCCCCGAGGGTGAACTAATCCCTCCTCATCATGGAGAGCGTCGGGATGATGAAGATGGCCACCGGAGAGGGATTCCCCCCTCCGGCAGGGTGCCGGAATGGGTCTAGATTGGTTTTCGGTGGCTACGGAGGCTTCTGGCGGCGGTACTCCCGATCTAGGTTATTTTCTAGAGGTTTCTGGATTTATAGGAATTTTTGGCGTAGCTCTCACATCAAGAAGGTTCCCGAGTCGTCCACGAGGTAGGCCCATGTGCCTGGGAGGCTAGGGGCGGGGTGGGTGCGCCCCCACCCTCGTGGACGGCCCGGGACTCTTCTGGCCCAACTCTTTTACTCGGGGGTCTTATTTTGGTCCAGAAAAAATCATCAAAAAATGGCACGTCAATTGGACTCCGTTGGGTATTCCTTTTCTGTAAAACTCAAAGCCAAGGAAAAAACAGAAACTGGCACTGGGCTCTAGATTAATAGGTTAGTCCCAAAAATCATATAAAATAGCATATAAATGCATATAAAACATCCAAGGTGGATAATATAATAGCATGGAACAATAAAAAATTATAGATACGTTGGAGACGTGTCAAGCATCCCCAAGCTCAATTCCTGCTCGTCCTTGAGTAGGTAAATGATAAAAACAGAATTTTTTATGTGGAATGCTACCTAACATATTTATCCATGTAATTCTCCTTATTGTGGCAAGAATATTCAGATCCATAAGATTCAAGACAAAAGTTTAATATTGACATAAAAATAATAATGCTTCAAGCATACTAACCAAGCAATTATGTCTTATCAAAATAACATAGCCAAAGAAAGCTTATCCCTACAAAATCATATAGTTTGGCCATGCTTCATTTTCGTCACACAAAATGCTCCCATCATGCACAACCCCGATGACAAGCTGAACAATTGGTTCATACTTCTTAACGCACTTCAGCCTTTTCAAGCCCTACGCAATACATGAGCGCAAGCCATGGACATAGCACTATGGGTGGAATAGAGTATGATGATAGGGGTTATGTGAGAAAACAAAAAAAGGAGAAAGTCTCACATTGACGCGGCTAATCAATGGGCTATGGAGATGCCCACCGGATGTCAATGCAAGGAGTAGGGATTGCCATGCAACGGATGCACTAGAGCTATAAATATATGAAAGCTCAAAAAGAAACTAAGTGGGTGTGCATCCAACTTGCTTGCTCACAAAGACCTAGGGCATTTTGAGGAAGCCCATCATTGGAATATACAAGCCAAGTTCTATAATGAAAGATTCCCACTAGTATATGAAAGTGACAACATAGGAGACTCTATATCATGAAGATCATGATGCTACTTTGAAGAAAAAGTGTGGTAAAAAGATAGTACCATTGTCCCTTCTCTCTTTTTCTCTCATTTTCTGTTTTGTTTTTTTTTGTTTTTTGGGCCTTTTTTGTGGTCTCTTTTTTATTTATTTTTATTTTTCTCCGGAGTCTCATCCCGATTTGTGGGGGAATCATAGTCTCCATCATCCTTTCCTCACATGGGACAATGCTCTAATAATGATGACCATCACACTTTTATTTACTTACAACTCAAGAGTTACAACTCGATACTTAGAACAAAATATGACTCTATATGAATGCCTCCGGCGGTGTACCGGGATGTGCAATGAAGCAAGAGTGACATGTATGAAAGAATTATGAATGGTGGCTTTGCCACAACTACGATGTCAACTACATGATCATGCAAAGCAATATGAGAATGATGGAGCGTGTCATAATAAACAGAACGATGGAAAGTTGCATGGCAATATATCTCGGAATGGCTATGGAAATGCCATAATAGGTAGGTATGGTGGCTGTTTTGACGAAGATACAAGGAGGTTTATGTGTGATAGAGCATATTGTATCACGGGGTTTGGATGCACCGGCGAAGTTTGCACCAACTCTCAAGGCGAGAGAGGGCCATGCACGGTACCGAAGAGGCTAGCAATGATGGAAGGGTGAGAGTGCGTAATATCCATGGACTCACATTAGTCATAAAGAACTCATATACTTATTGCAAAAGTTTATTAGCCCTCAAAGCAAAGTACTACTATGCATGCCCCTAGGGGGATAGATTGGTAGGAAAAGACCATCGCTCGTCCCCGACCGCCACTCATAAGAAAAGCAATCAAAGAACACCCCATGCTTCAAATTTGTCACACAACGTTTACCATACGTGCATGCTACGGGACTTGCCAACCTTAACACAAGTATTTCTCAATTTCAAAATTACTCAACGAGCACAACTCTAATATTACCACCTTTATATCTCAAAACAATTATCAAGTATCAAACTTCTCATAGTATTCAATTCGCTTTATATGAAAGTTTTTATTATATCCCTCTTGGATGCCCATCATATTAGGACTAAATTCATAACCAAAGAAAATTACCATGTTGTTTAGGACTCTCAAAATAATATAGGTGAAGCATGAGAGTTCATCTATTTCTTCAAAATAAAACTACCATCGTGCTCTAAAAAGATATAAGTGAAGCACTAGAGCAAATGACAAACTACTCCAAAAGATATAAGTGAAGATCAATGACTAGTCGAATAATTATGCAACTATGTGAAGAGTCTCTAACATTTAATAATTTCAGATCTTGGTATTTTATTCAAACATCAAGCGAAATAGAAGAAAATAAAATGACGCTCCAAGCAAAACACATATCATGTGGTGAATAAAAATATAGCTCCAAGTAAAGTTACCGATGAACGAAGACGAAAGAGGGGATGCCTTCCGGGGCATCCCCAAGAATAGACTCTTGGTTGTCCTTGAATATTACCTTGGGGTGCCTTGGGCATCCCCAAGCTTAGGCTCTTGCCATTCCTTATTCCATAGTCCATCGAATCTTTACCCAAAACTTGAAAACTTCACAACACAAAACTTAACAGAAAACTCGTAAGCTCCGTTAGTATAAGAAAATAAATCACCACTTAGGTACTGTTGTGAACTCATTATAAATTCATATTGGTGTAATATATACTGTATTACAACTCATGTATGGTTCATACTCTCCGATACTACTCATAGATTCATCAAAATAGGCAGACAACACATAGAAAACAGAATCGGTCAAAAACAGAACAACCTGTAGTAATCTGGATCAAACGTATACTTCTTGAACCCCAAGAATTCTAAAATAAATTGCTGGACGTGAGGAATTTATCTATTAATTATCTTCAAAAAGAATCAACTAAGTAGCACTCTCCAGTAAAACGTAGCAGAAAATATCGTGAGCGCTAAAGTTTCTGTTTTTTATAGAAAGATCACAAAGACTTTCCCCCAAGTCTTCCCAAAGATTCTACTTGGCACAACCACTAATTAAAACATAAAAACTCAATCATAACATAGGCTAGATGAATTATTTATTACTAAACAGGAACAAAAAGCAAGGAACAAAATTAAAATTTGGTTGCCTCCCAACATGCGTTGTCGTTTAACGCCCCTAGCTAGGCATGGTGATTTCAATGATGCTCACATAAAAGATAAGAATTGAAATATAAAGAGAGCATCATGAAGAATATGAATAGAACATTTAAGTCTAACCCACTTCCTATGCATAGGGATTTTGTGGGCAAACAACTTGTGGGAACAAGAATCAACTTGCATAGGAAGGTGAAACAAGGATAACTTCAAGATTTTCAACACATAGAGAGGAAACTCGATATTATTGCAACTCCTACAAGCATATATTCCTCCCTCATAGTAATATTCAGTATCATCATGAATAAATTCAACAATATAACCATCACATAAAGCATTCTTTTCATGATCTACAAGCATAGAAAATTTACTACTCTCCACATAAGCAAAATTCTTTTCATTCGGAATAGTGGGAGTATCATAAGAAACTCGAATACTATAAATTGTTTCCACATTAAAAGAGTAATGTTCAGAAAGAGGGT
The DNA here is from genome assembly GCF_056163025.1 of Triticum urartu. Taxonomy (NCBI): domain Eukaryota; kingdom Viridiplantae; phylum Streptophyta; class Magnoliopsida; order Poales; family Poaceae; genus Triticum; species Triticum urartu. The sequence goes on along the minus strand of NC_141879.1, from coordinate 444,021,112 downwards.
AATCATAATCATGACAAGTTTTTATAAATATAATCATCACTACTTTTTATAGCATACGTGTCATCACAATAATCATCGTAAGTAACAACTTTGTTCTCATCATAATCAATTGAAACCTCTTCCAAGATATTGGAATCATTACTAAATAAAGTCATGAACTCTCCAGATCCACTTTCATAGTTGTCACAATAAGATTCAACACCCTCCAAAATAGTGGGATCATTACTTCCTAAAGTTGACACTCTTCCAAACCCACTTTCAATATAACTATCATAAATAGGAGGCATGCTATCATCATAATGAATTTGCATATCAAAACTTGGGAGGTTAAACATATCATCTTCATAAAACATAGCATCCCCAAGCTTGGGACAAACATTAATTGCAGCAAATACATTCTCAAACATGTCACTCTCATCAAACATAGCATCCCCAAGCTTGGGCCTTTTTCATATCATAAGCATAATCACTCTCAGCATTAATAGTATGGATATCACCAATAATATAACAATTATCATCATCACAATGAGTAATAGGAGCAACATAATTTGGGAGGATTACCTTATTATCTTTGCTTCTCCATCTTTTCTTTTTCTTCTTCACATCATGGGTGGGTTTAATCCTCTTTTTGGAGCTCGTTATTAATGAGATTGGTTGGATAGAAGGCTCCTCCTCGTTACCTGATTCATCATGAAATAATAGGAGGATATTAGGAAGTCTCTTACCTTTCATTAGTATTCTCTTAATCTTCTATTTGTTTTCTTGTCTTTATGTAATTGGAAATATAAGGATTTTCAATGCAATTCACCGCACAATACATAAAAATTTCCTCTAGATCAAAATCAAGAAATCTATCAAGATTAATTGGAATACCCTCAGTTATACGTTTCATTTCTTCATACCCCAAAAGAAGACTAAGCTCTTTATGATGCTCAAGGGTAATCAAGTTATCACAATTTTTGGACATGATTTGATTATGAAACAAATAGCATTGGAGCTTTAAATGACCATGTTCATTGCAAAGTTCACAAGGATGGCGATCAATATTGAATCTTTCAGCATAATCATCTAGTCTTTCTTGCAACCATTTAGTTTCCAAATACTTATGCCTCTTGCAAAATCTATCTTCCCTATTTGGTGTGTGCTTGCAAGCTCTATGTATTCCACAAAAGTTGACATGCTTATAAGAGACATTTTCATCATGACTAGTGCAATCATCATTAGTACTATGGGTATTCAAAGAGTTCATACTAATAACATTGCAATCATGCTCATTATTCAAAGATTTAGTGCCAAACATTCTAATGCATTCTTCTTCTAACACTTTGGCACAATTACCGAAATCCTTATTTTCATGAAAGATATTAAAAAGATGAAGCATATGAGGTACCCTCAATTCCATTTTTTATAATTTTCTTTTATAAACTAAACTAATGATAAAACAAGAAACAAAAAGATTCGATTGCAAGATCTATAGATATACCTTCAAGCGCTAACCTCCCCAGCAACGGCGCCAGAAAAGAGCTTGATGTCTACTACACAACCTTCTTCTTGTAGATGTTGTTGGGCCTCCAAGTGCAGAGGTTTGTAGGACAGTAGCAAATTTCCCTCAAGTGGATGACCTAATGTTTATCAATCCGTGGGAGGCATAGGATGAAGATGGTCTCTCTCAAGCAACCCTGCAACCAAATAACAAAGAGTCTCTTGTGTCCCCAACACACCCAATACAATGGTAAATTGTATAGGTGCACTAGTTCGGCGAAGAGATGGTGATACAAGTGCAATATGGATAGTAGATAATGGTTTTTGCAATCTGAAAATATAAAAATAGCAAGGTAGCAGGTGGTAAAAGTGAGCACAAACGGTATTCCAATGCTAGGAAACAAGGCCTAGGGTTCATACTTTCACTAGTGCAAGTTCTCTCAACAATAATAACATAACTGGATCATATAACTCTCCCTCAAGATGCAACAAAGAGTCACTCCAAAGTCACTAATAGCGGAGAACAAACGAAGAGATTATTGTAGGGTACGCAACCACCTCAAAGTTATTCTTTCTGATCAATCTATTATAGAGTTCATACTAGAATAACACCTTAAGACACAAATCAACCAAAACCCTAATGTCACCTAGATACTCCAATGTCACCTCAAGTATCCGTGGGTATGATTATACGATATGCATCACACAATCTCAGATTCATCTATTCAACCAACACAAAGAACTTCAAAGAGTGCCCCAAAGTTTCTACCAGAGAGTCAAGATGAAAACGTGTGCCAACCCCTATGCATAAGTTCACGAGGTCACGGAACTCGCAAGTTGATCACCAAGACATGCATCAAGTGGATCACGTGATATCCCATTGTCACCACAGATAAGCACATGCAAGACATACATCAAGTGTTTCCAAATCCTTAACGACTCAATCCGATAAGATAACTTCAAAGGGAAAACTCAGTTCATCACAAGAGAGTAGAGGAGGAGAAACATCATAAGATCCAACTATAATTGCAAAGCTCGTGATACATCAAGATCGTGCCGACTCAAGAACACGAGAGAGAGAGAGATCAAACACATAGCTACTGGTACATACCCTCAGCCCCGTGGGTGAACTACTCCCTCCTCATCATGGAGAGCGCCGGGATGATGAAGATGGCCACCGGAGAGGGATTCCCCCCTTCGGCAAGGTGCTAGAACGGGTCTAGATTGGTTTTCGGTGGCTACGAAGGCTTCAGGCGGCGGAACTCCCGATCTAGGTTATTTTCTGGAGGTTTCTGGATTTATAGGAATTTTTGGCGTAGGTCTCACGTCAAGAAGGTGCCCGAGTCGTCCACGAGTTAGGCCCACGCGCCTGGGGGGGGGGGGGGGGTGGGCGCGCCCCACCCTCGTGGACGGCCCGGGACTCTTCTGGCCTAACTCTTTTACTCCGGGATCTTCTTTTGGTCCATAAAAATCGTCAAAAATTGGCACATCAATTGGACTCCGTTTGGTATTCCTTTTCTGTAAAACTCAAAAACATGGAAAAAACAGAAACTGGCACTGGGCTCTAGGTTAATAGGTTAGTCCCAAAAATCATATAAAATAGCATATAAATGCATATAAAACATCTAAGGTTGATAATATAACAACATGGAACAATAAAAAATTATAGATACGTTGGAGACGTATCACATATCTATACAGTGCCAGAAAGAGGCCATCTTCCCAGATGCTAATCTTCCCAGTCACCCCAAGGACTGGAACCATAGTTGGTTTTATTGCCAAGATACTTCGCCGGAAGGAGAAAATCCCGTGCCGGGTTATCACGCCAGCCGGCTTAGCAGCAGACATCATCTTCCAGACCTTATCAGCACAGCAGCACGAAAGAAATATGTGCTAGTTTTTGCAAAGATCCGGGCCTCGATGGCCAACGGTTTTACCGGAATTGATCTAGTTCGCTGTTGGGTTGCCTGGAGAATCTTGCCTTTAAGCCGCCGGCCTAGTTTAATGTGCGAGTATACCAGCGAGCTAACAGATCCTCAGCACCACTGTCAGACCGAAATTACTGAGGAAGACGTCAATAATATGACAAAGACCCTGCTGAACAAGAGCTTGGAAGATTGCAGTGAAGTCGGATTGAGTCCTTTCTGTGTCCTGAATAAGCTGCCGGCTGTAAGTTTTTGAAGCAAACTCATCCTTGACTCATAGTTTTATTTGTACTGCCTGTTCATACTCATCCAATGTTTATAGGACGACTCACCCTTCTGGACCAAGAAGTTGCCAGAGAAGCCAAAGAAAACTCGGACAAAGAGTAAGGCTACCAAAAGGCCTGCCAAGAAGAAATCCAATGTTGTCGAGTTATTCAATTTGGATGATAAAGATGATGATGACGAGTCAGAGGTAGAACTTGATTCCCTTGGCTCATTTTTCATACATCTTATTGACAATGACTGTTATCAGGATGATGTGGAGGCCAGCCATGCAGATGATGAAGAGGTAATTATCCTTTCTTCTGGCTCAGACCCTCTGCCAACATAGAAAACCCGACAAGCAAGCTGGAAAGTAAGATTTTCTCACCCTTTAGCTCACTTGGATCCCAAATTTCTTTTGAAGAAACAACAACATGAAGCTCGCCACACAACTCGGCACAGCAGCAGTGAAATTTTATCTTTCGGCTTACCGAACACCCCAGCGCCTCGCAAACATCGACCGGAGGTTTCAAAACTTTCTGACTTAGATTATCCCAAGGCGGGTCTCTTTCATCAACCTCTTAATCCGCCTGATTCAAATTATCAGGGAACATCTCATTCCTCCTCTGGTGACTCGACGGGAACTCATATCCTGACTTTCAAGACTGTGCTTGGGTAAGGGTATATTCAATCATTCAAATTTCTTGCCTGATCAATATGCTGACATCTTTGTGTTTTTTGATTTTCAGTGGTATGGCCAAGCCAAGTAAGAAGGCAAATTGAACAAGCCAGCTGAAGACTCCAACACTTATGAGCCGGAAAAACAATTACCAAAATCCTCTCATCCAACTACCGAGGCCACTATCGATGACCCACCGCCAGAAGAAAATGAAGTCACCATAGATCATATGGATGTCGAGCCGGCCATTGCTAAGCCGCCAAGCCCAATTAAACCTGCTGAAGAGAAGAATGACGACGTCGTCCTCACCGGATTTGGTTACACAGCACCGAGTAACCCCACTGTCTTATCCAAGCACAGCGCCAAGGAAGAAATTTCTGCTGATGATAAAGGCAAGTGGAAGGCAGACTTAGAGAGCTATGCCCAGTTTGATGCTCAAGAAATCCATTCTGGTTATTTGAACCATTTATATACCAGCCATGATTTTGAGGCTGGCTTGGTCAATATGATGAAGGAGCGCTATGAAGTAATCCAATCAAATCCTCCTCATAAATATATTTCATATCAGCCGCCAAGTCTATAGGATATGATAGAATTGAATGTGTTGTAGACTTTCAAATAGTTTTAAACAGATAAACATCATCATTAGTAGCCCCCAAGGGCCAGCTTAAATGATAAGTTAAGCCGGGACTTCAATAAATAGTAATCAACTTTGCATCTATAGCCCCCAAGGGCCGACTTAATCAGTATGAATAAACCGGGACTTATAACCCTGGTTGAAACCAATATCCCGACATGTAGTCGTTATAGACCGGAGATATCCTTTTGTCCGGGTCAACAGATAAATTTGTCTTAAAAAAGAGCAATAGGCATTAGCTCCCAAGTGCCAAGGAAAATACTTGTATTGTGCTTGGGACTTCAAAAATAATCATGATCATGATACCTTCCTTGTTTGTTCATGTCACAGGCTGAACTGAGCGAGAAAGATTCGCATCTTAATGATCTGAAGGCCAACATTAAAACTCAGCAATTTGAGACATCCAAGGCCAAATCAGAACTGAAGAGTGATTTGGAAAACATTGAGAAACTTAAGAAAAGCTTCAATGATGATAAAGCTGGCTGGGAGACCAAGAAGGCGGCTCTATTGAAGAGAGCAAAGGATGCTGAAAACACGCTTAAACCGGTGACTGACGAGTTATCCAGTTTGAGGCAGCAGATCTTTAATATGTCATCAGCCATCTTCGGTAAGTTGTAAAAATGACTCCTTATATCCCATATTATAAACATTCGTCAGTTTACCAATAACTCTGTTGACGCAGGCTCCCGGAGTGTCAAGTTGGGCTCATACATGCGCATCAGGCTAAAGGCGGTCTACACTCTTGTAGAACAGTTATACACTGGCGCTCAACGAACCATTGTTGCTGCTATCCACAAGAAACAACCGCCCACCCTTATCAAGGACACATTGGAGAGGTTGTCAGTGCTGCCTCAAAGGATTGAAGAATTGAAACGAGCATCTGCCCGAGCCGGCGCCTTGACTGCTTTAAGCCGGGCAAAGGCATGGCAATCAGATCTTGATCCGGAAGACTTAGCCAATGGTTGCCCAAGTGTAAAAGAGGATGGGTCACCCTTCAATGTTGATGACATTGCAGATATAGCTAGAGCCATGCGTCCATTAGTGACCCAGCTGGCAAAAGAAACCAATCTAACTCAATACCAGGCGGCTTATGATGCCGATAACAAAAAGATGAAGGCTCCGGTGCATTCACAGGTGGATTTGATCCCACCGATGCATAAGCATACCTTCACTCCTAACATTGATCCATCTAATCTTATTGATGATGAGGCTATGTTTAGAGCTTTTACCGGCATCAACTGGTCTACGCCTGACTTCCAGCCAATGGATAATCAAGGAGCTGAAGAAGAAGACGAAGAAGAAGCGCAAGATGATCCGGAGGCTTCAACCCGCCAAGACTCATAAGAACTGATCCACTGGCCGATTCATAACTGGCATTATCAGGCCTTGATTGAAAAATACTTATTCATTTGGGCCCACAGAGCCATGTAATAGGCTAGTTAAACTTTGATCTGCCGTGCCATCATGCACGTTTTGTTTCCATAACACTGATGATCCGTCAGTTGAAGATCTGCCACTTATGCTCATGATATCATCAATTATGCAAGTCAGATTCATCATTTTTCATGCACACAAACAGATCACAAGTTCCCTGGTGATTTATCCTAGGGCGGGTCCCAATACCCCATATTAAAACCACTGGTGACTATAACAGTCCATAACCAGGGCCGGTTTAATCGCAACCTCATATAATCATAACAAAATATCATACATGTGATATTTGCTCACACTGCCGGCTTATCATACCTGTGCAGTAAGGGTTAAAACCCAAGGATTGAGAGCACAACGCCCTATTCAATTGATTCATATTTCCGGCTCATAATGCCATATGCAGTAAGGGGTAATCAGCCCAAAACTTAGAGCCAATACTCCCAGCAGAATATCATCATACGCTGGCGACTTAAAGTCCAAAGCTAGGCCGGATTAATAAACTCCGGATAGATTCATATATGAACCATAAGGCAACATAGCCCTCATCGGTTTTCAACCATGCATTAACATGTCCCAAGGGATGAATCTCAAAAAATGTTCAAATCAAATATAAATAAAAAATAAGGCTTTCATAGGCTGCCAAGCCTCAAAATCAAGTGCTTTTCAAGGGCCGCACAGTCACTGAGTTAAACTGTCACACCCTAGCTAGTTCATGCATTAGAGTGTTGCATCATGTTTAATTTCCCAAAAAACTGAAATGGGGATGACAGAACCCCCAGCACCCCCTGGAACAACTAGGGTTTACTAAAAACTTTTTCAATGAACCTGACATGCCCTTCTAAAAAGTCCACCCTTTTTGTTTTGGGTTAAAACCTTTGACAAAAATGGTGCACACTTTTCTAGGACATCTTAAGGTCATTGGATTAATTCATATAGTATTCGCATTTGGGCATTTAAATGCTATAAAATATTTTAAATGCTCAAATAATCATAAACTAAAATGTTTACTGTTGCATATATTCTAAGCAGTAGCCATGATTAGTTTTATGATTTTTGGAAATGCCCTGGCATTTTTAATAAAGCCCTGAAGTTACAGAAATAATAGAAAATAAAAAACAGAAAAAGGAGGGAGAGAAAGGATCCAGTCACTTACCTGGCGCAGCCCACCTGGCCCACTGGCCGGCCCAGCACTGCCCACTGGCCGGCCCAGCACTGTGCTGGCCCGCACCAGTCATCGCCTACCTTTCCCAGTAGGCAGAGGAGGGACACGGCGCATGCGCCCGAGCTCACCACGCCACCTCCCTGCTCGTCTGCTTCGCCTGGTCACCGCCTCGACGCCACGAACGCCTCCTCGGTGTCGCCCCGGTCTGCCCGACACCTCACACTCCCCCTGCTCTCTCCCTTGCTCCCTCGACGCCATGGCTGACGCAGCCGCGCTCGCGCCGTCATGAAACCCACAGCCACCGCCGTCCACTCGTCGCCTCGCCATGCCAATAAGCTTCGTCGTCGTCCACTTCTTCGCCTGGACCGATCCCCGAGCGCTCGCTCGCCCCGGAGACGATGCACCGAGCTCGTCCCGATCCGCCATCGCCGGAGATCGCCCTCGCTACCTCGACCGCTCCAGCTCTTCCTCGAGCTCGCCGTTTGCTCCCCTGCACTCGCAGTGAGCCAGTGATCCTTCCCCCCCTCTCCATTCTAGCTCTCGTGCACCGTACGCACCGCCTCGAGTTCGCCCGCACGCACCGCCGCCTGTGCTCGCCGCCGACGAGTCTCCGGGCATCTAATGGTTCGGCCGTCGTGCCCAATTTCCTCCCTGCGCCACGTAGAGCACGTACATGCCCCGCAAGAGCCACCACAACCGTCACAACGACGACCCCGAGCTCACCCGAGCTCCGGCGACCGCCAAGGTCGACGCCGGCGACGACTCTGGCCACCCTAGGCCCAACCACCTACACCACTTGACGCGGACGAGTGCCCGCGTCACGTAGATGCCCTCCGCCGGCCAATTGGTCGCCGGAGGAGGAAACCCGCACCCCTCCGTCGTCCCTGGCCTTGCCGGCAACGAGCCCCGGGTCAACTCCAGCGAGTTTGACCCGGGTTAATCCCAGTTTGACTTCCCCCCTGACTCACTGACGTGCGGGCCCCAGGCCACTAACTAAACTAGGTTAGTATTAGTTTAACGCTAACTAAACTTAGTTAGTTTAGTTGACACTGACAGACGGGACCCATAGGTCAGGGTTGACCTGGGCCGTCTCAATTGACCGCTGACGTCACACTGACGCCAGGCTGACGCAGTAAATCCTTTTCTGGATTTATTCTTATATAGGAAATTCCAGAAAATATTACAAACTTCAAAAATTCATAACTTTTAATCTGTAACTCCAAATGCAAAGAATTATATATGAATTTTGATCAGGAAAATTCAATATTTCCATCTGTAGTGGTTTCATGCATGACAAAATACTTTAACATTGCTGTTTAGGTGACACAAGATAATACACTTATAATGCTTAAGAACATAAGCTTCCATTTGAATCTTTGATTCAAATGGACCCAAACCAACTTGTTTCACAAATGCATTAGGAAGGACACCTCATATTGCCATGCCATAGCATGCATCATATTGTTGCATATTGCCATGTGATGATTGTATTCTGTGGTGTCTTTCGTGGTAGGTTCTGCCTCCGAGGATATTTCCGAGTATCCAGCTGAAGGGCCGTACCCTACTACTACTCCATCAGGCAAGCAGCCCCATTGATCATATCGATACAATCCCATGTTCTCGCTCTTGCTCTCATTTACTGCGTTAAGACAACAATGTTTCAAACTGCTGTGTGCTGCGGTAGTTGAACCCTTATCTTCTGCATGACCTGTCATTGCCACAGTAACTAGATGAAACCCACTAGCATGTGTAGGAGTTGATTGAGCCATGTATGTGTTTCCTACCTTGCTATGCCTGCTATGCTTAGAGTTGTGTCAGGTCTGGTTCATCTGGGTGATGGGCTAGAGTGAAATGATTACGTCGGTAATGTGAGGGATGTGTCGAACATGTTTTGGTAAAGGTATCGATGAGAGGCCATGTAGGAGTACATGGTGGGTTGTTTCATTGAGGCCGTCCATAAGAACTGAGATCTGTATGCATGATTTAAGATTCAGCTACTACCACACATTGGGCCCTGAAATATGACCCCGCTCGACTTACTGACCCCTCTCGTCCTCTGTCCAGGAGTTGCAACTAGTTTCTGGTGTTTGTAGGTTATGTGTTGGTGGCCGTGCGTAGCGCTGACCCTAGGGGTGGGCTATGATGCGGTAGATACACCGTGGCCGGGTATGCCGGGCGCCCGTTTGGCGTCTCGGGACCCTGTACACATCGTTTGGGGCCGTTGAGGACACCCCGGCCGGATTTCCTTATGGATGGAACCTGAATAGGCGATAAACCTAGACTAGAGACTTGTGCGGTTAGTCAGGTCGTGGTCTACACCCACGTCGGCTTTCGCTTGAAGTCTGCCGAGCACATGTCGTGTGCAGACGCTAAGTGGTGGAAACATGTGTGATGGAGTACACCCCTGCAGGGTATAAACCTATTCGAATAGCCGCGTCCGCGGTAAAGGACTACTTGATTGCCTATACAGTTCATAGACAAGTTAATGGTTACTACTAAAAGACTCAAGATAAGTGTGAGTGCCGAGGATGGCCCTCTCGTAGGATGACGAGGGAGGATCCCCAGTGGAGTATTGTGTTGGTGATTAGTGGACTCGTGTGCGGAAACTATTTTATAGTGGTGTCTCGTAGGATAGCTTAGCCAAGAGTCAAAGCTGGCTTGCTGCAATATTTGCACCACCTTCATGAGAATAAGCATGTATAGTAGGATCTGTTGTAAGACTTGCTGAGTACCTTTGTACTCATGTTGCTTTAATTACTGTTTTCAGACGACAACACCGCCCCTCCGATGGGTTTTATGTAGACCTCGACGTCAATAAGTAACTTGCCACCCAGGTGGTGATTCTGGCCATGGAGGGCCCTATGTAGATAGTCAGGCTTCGACAAGCCTTCTTTCTTTCTAGTGTCTATTCCCAGACTTAATTGCTTCCGCATGTGCTTGTATGCTTGTATGACTTGAGTGTCGGGTCTTGTGACCCCTACCTGTATGAACATGTTATATATGGCTCTCCGGAGCCCTTAAATAAAGTACTTGAGTTGTAGAGTTTTGGTGTGATGCCATGTTGTATTTACACATATCGAGCATATTGTGTGTATGATTGAAATGCTTGGTATGTGTGGGATCCGACAATCTAGTTGTTTATCCTTGGCAGCCTCTCTTATTGGGAAATGTAGTCTAGTGCTCCTTGAGCCATAGTAGTCCGCTACAGCCCGGTTCACCGGAGTCCTGCTAGCCCAGCACTACTGCTCAGGACACTTGACTGGCCGGCATGTGTTTCACTTCGTTCCTATGTCTGTCCCTTCGGGGAAATGTCACGCGGTGACCTCCGGAGTCCTGCCTAGCCTGCTACAGCCCGGGTTCCCCGGAGTCCTGTTAGCCCAGTGCTATAGCCCGGGTTCACACGCTGATGACCGACATGCTCGATGTGATTCATGTATGCCTGTCCCCATAGGTTAGTGCCGCTTTGGGTTCATGACTAGCCATGTCGGCCCGGGTTCTCTATCATATGGATGCTAGCGACACTATCATATACGTTAGCCAAAAGGCGCAAACGGTCCCGGGCCATGGTAAGGCGACACCCGTGGGGATACCGTGCGTGAGGCCGCAAAGTGATATGAGGTGAAAATCTGCCTCACCCGCCTTCTCTGGCCGAAGTTATGCTGGAGGCAGAAAGAAACAAGCATGAGACCAACCGCTTGCTGGAGCGGATTGAGCAGAACACTGCACGTCAACAGCGAAACGACTTGGTGTCAATCAATGACTTTATCAAGTTGTACCCACCATAGTTTAATCATTCCGTCGAGCCCCTCGACGCGGATGACTGGCTTCGCAGCATCACCCACAAGCTACATTCTGCCAACGTAGCCGAAGCTGATAAGTTTACCTATGCTGCCTATCACCTCGAAGGCCCTGCTAGCCTTTGGTGGGAAAACTTGGAGGCTATGCGCCCAGTCGGCCAAATCACTACTTGGGCTGAATTCAGTGAGGCTTTCCATGAGCATCACATCCCGGAAGGTCTCATAGATCATAAGAGGGAAGAGTTCTGCAATTTCACCCAAGGCAGACTGACTGTGGATGCATATAGTCGTGAATTTGGGAATCTGGCACGATATGCTCCTGAAGAGGTATCCACCGACGCTAAGAAGAAGGCAAGGTTCCGCAAGTGACTTAGCCCCGAGCTTCACCACGATCTTCTTCTGCACGAGTGCACCTCCTTCCAGAAGTTGGTCAATAAAGCCATCCGTGCTGAGACGGGCCAGTCTGAGTATGACGCTTCACGCAAGCACTCTCATGATTTTGGTTCTTCATCCGGCTCTGGATCTCAGAAGCGCCGGGTGTGCATTCCAAGCACATCGCTGCCACCCAGGTTCATTCTGAGGCCATCCTTTGAGGCGCCTCACCCCAACCAGCAGTTTGCACCGCCTAAGACCTATGGTGGCCCCGCTGCTAATGCTGCTCCATGCCCCAATGTTGTGACATGTTTCAAGTGTGGAGAGCCGGGTCACTATAGTCGAGAGTGTCCCCAAAACAACAACCCCAACCAGTCTGGAAAGTCCGTTGGCCGTGGTAAGCCAGCGGGAAAGACCTTCTACGCCAAGCCAGCCACCACTGCACATGGCCATGTCAACTATGTCTCAGCTGAGGAGGCTCATGAGGATCCTAACGTCGTCCTTGGTATGCTCCTTGTCAATTGTCATCCGGCATCTGTTCTTTTTGATACTGGAGCATCTCATTCATTCACATCTGAGAGCTATGCTCGATTGCATAACACGACATTCTGTGACATGCCCACTACCATGGAAATTCAAACCCCTGGCTCTAGATGGCAAACCTCCCGAGTAAGCCATGGGAATGAAATTCTTGTCGATAGACTTGTCTTCCTTGCATCTTTAATAGCTCTCAAGTTCTCGGACATAAACATCATCTTGGGTATGGACTGGATGTCAGCTCATTATGCTAAGATTGATTGTGCCACTAGAACCGTTCAACTTACTCACCCATCGGGCAAGACAGTCAATGTCTTAACTCGAGAGGCCAAGCACCAGCTTTACTCCCTAAATGCCAACCCCCTTGCAGACCTTGAAGATATTCCGGTAGTCCGAGACTTTCCGGATGTCTTTCTAGAAGAACTGCCAGGTGTTCCACCTGACAGGGATGTCGAGTTTGTGATAGACCTTGTTCCAGGAACCATCCCAATTTCTAGAAGACCCTATAAGATGGCACCCTTAGAACTAGCCGAGCTTAAGAACCAACTCGATGAGTCCTTGAAAAAGGGTTTCATCCGTCCTAGTTCCTCTCCTTGGGCTTGCCCCGTCCTCTTCGTTAAGAAGAAGGATGGAACGGATCGGATGGTTGTAGATTACCGACCTGGCAACTTGGTCACTATCAAGAACAAGTATCCGCTTCCCAGAATCAACGATCTGTATGATCAGCTCGCTGAATCCTCAGTCTTTTCCAAGATGGATTTGAGGTTGGGCTACCATCAAATCAAAATAAAAAACGGGGACATTCCCAAAACGGCCTTTGTTACTCGCTATGGCCAATACGAGTACACCGTCATGTCCTTCGATTTAACCAATGCCCCAGCCACTTTCTCTTGGTTAATGAACTCCGTCTTCATGGAGTATTTGGATAAATTCGTCGTGGTATACCTCGATGATATACTCATCTACTCCAAGAATGAGGAGGAACATGCCGAACATCTAAGGCTGGTATTGACGAAACTTCGAGAGCATCGCCTTTATGCCAAATTCTCCAAGTGTGAATTTTGGTTGCCAGAAGTGACCTATCTAGGCCATGTAATCTCTGGTAAGGGTATTGCTGTCAATCCCGAGCGAGTTCAAGCTGTCCTTGATTGGACTCCACCTGAAACGGTCAAGCAAGTTTGGAGCTTCCTTGGCTTAGCGAGCTATTGTCGCCGCTTCGTCGAGAATTTCTCCAAGGTTGCTAAACCTCTAACTGAACTCCTCAAGAAAGATAAAAAGTTCGAGTGGACCCCACAGTGCGAGTTCAGCTTTCAGGAACCGAAAAGACGCCTGACATCTGCTCCCGTACTGGTACCACCAGATTTCTCCAAGGACTTTATTATCTATTGCGACGCCTCGCGACAAGGACTAGGTTGCATACTCATGCAAGATCGTCAGGTAATTGCCTATGCTTCACGGCAATTACACCCCCATGAGGAAAACTATCCCACACATGATCTAGAGCTTGCAGCTGTAGTCCATGCACTTAAAATTTGGCGACATTACCTTCTCGGTAATCGTTGCGAGATCTTCACCGATCACCAAAGTTTGAAATATATCTTCACCCAACCGGATTTGAATCTCAGGCAAAGACGTTGGGTTGATTTGATCTCAGATTGACTTAGGAATAACTTAAACCCCAGGCAAAGCCAATGTCATGGCTGATGCGCTAAGTCATAAATCTTATTGTAACAACCTAATGTTACAACAAAGTCAACCACTTCTCCATGAGGAATTTCGTAAGCTTAACCTTCACATTGTTCCTCGAGGATTCCTATCCACCCTGGTGGCGAAGCCTAACCTTACGGATCAAATCATAGCTGCCCAGAAGCGTGATAAGGGCATATCCCGGATTAAGGAAAACATCGCTAGAGGAGTTGCTAAATGTTTTTCCATGGATGAGCGAGGTGTTGTATTCTTCGAGAACCGCTTGGTAGTTCCCAAGAAACAATATCTACGTCAGTTGATTCTTAAGGAAGCTCATGAATCCCCTCTCACCATTCATCCCGGTAGTACTAAAATGTATCAAGACCTACGCCAGAGGTTTTGGTGGACTAGGATGAAGAGAGAAATTGCTCAATACATTGCTAGTGGCGATGTTTGTCGTCGTGTTAAAGCAGAGCATCAACGGCCTGCTGGCACCCTTCAAACTTTGGCTATTCCTGAGTGGAAATGGGATAAAATCAGTAGGGATTTCATTACTGGGTTTCCCAGGACCAAGAGATGGAATAATGCCATCTTCGTCGTGATCGATCGTCTTTTCAAGGTGTCCCACTTTCTACCTGTTCGTGAGAGTATTACCGCTAGCCAGCTAGCTAACCTATACATCTTCCAAATAGTGTCTCTTCATGGTGTCCCATTGGAAATTAACTCAGACCGTGGGAGTCTCTTCACCTCTCGATTTTTGGGAAGTTTCCAAAATGCTATGGGAACTCGTCTCTCTTTTAGCACCGCGTTTCACCCCCAATCAAGTGGTCAAGTAGAGCGAGTCAATCAAATCCTGGAGGATATGCTCCGAGCTTCGGTTATCTCATTCAAAATGGATTGGGAGAAATGCCTTCCATTCGCTGAGTTTTCTTATAACAATAGTTATCAAGCTAGCTTGGGCAAAGCTCCTTTCGAAGTTCTCTATGGACGAAAATGTCGAACGCCTCTTAACTGGTCAGAAACCGGGGAAAGACAACTCTTTGGCCCGGATATGATTCAGGAAGAAGAAGAGCAGGTTCGCGTTATTCGTGAGAAATTGAAAACAGCCCAATCTCGTCAAAAGAGCCAATATGACCGTAAACATAAGCTCATGACTTATGAAGTCGGCGAAAAGGCTTACCTTCGGGTTACTCCGTTAAAGGGAACCCATCGTTTTGGTATCAAAGGCAAATTGGCTCCTCGTTACATTGGACCCTTTCGCATTCTTGCCAAACGAGGAGAAGTTGCCTACCAATTGGAACTACCTCCGCATCTTTCCAGAGTTCACGATGTCTTCCATGTTTCTCAACTCAGGCGTTGCTTCGTGGATCCTATCCGTGGAGTGGACCACGAAACGCTTGATCTCCAAGATAATCTCACTTATCGGGAATATCCCGTCCATATCCTTGATCAAGCCGAGCGTACCACTCGACACCATAACATCAAGTTCCTCAAGGTTTAATGGTCACACCACTTTGAAAAAGAAGCCACTTGGGAAAGGGAGGATCGTCTTCGACTCGAGTACCCCACCTTCTTCCCAACGGATCCTAAATCTCGGGACGAGATTCTTTTGAGTGGGGGTGAGTTGTCACACCCTAGCTAGTTCATGCATTAGAGTGTTGCATCATGTTTAATTTCCCAGAAAACTGAAATGGGGATGACAGAACCCCCAGCACCCCCCTGGAACAACTAGGGTTTACTAAAAACTTTTTCAATGAACCTGAAATGCCCTTCTAAAAAGTCCACCCTTTTTGTTTTGGGTTAAAACCTTTGACAAAAATGGTGCACACTTTTCTAGGACATCTTAAGGTCATTGGATTAATTTATATAGTATTTGCATTTGGTCATTTAAATGCTATAAAATATTTTAAATGCTCAAATAATCATAAACTAAAATGTTTACTGTTGGATATATTCTAAGCAGTAGCCATGATTAATTTTATGATTTTTGGAAATGCCCTGGCATTTTTAATAAAGCCCTGAAGTTACAGAAATAATAGAAAATAAAAAACAGAAAAAGGAGAGAGAGAAAGGATCCAGTCACTTACCTGGCGCAGCCCACCTGGCCCACTGGCCGGCCCGACACCTCACACTCCCCCTCCTCTCTCCCTCGCTCCCTCGACGCCATGGCCGACGCAGCCGTGCTTGCGCCATCGTGAAACCCACAGCCACCGCCATCCACTCGTCGCCTCGTCGTGCCAACAAACTTCGCCGTCATCCACTGCTTCACCTCGGCCGATCTCCGAGCGCTCGCTCGCCCCGGAGACGATGCACCGAGCTCGTCCCGATCCGCCATCGCTGGAGATCCCCCTCGCTACCTCGACTGCTCCAGCTCTTCCCCAAGCTCGTCGTTTGCTCCCCTGCACTCGCAGTGAGCCACTGATCCTTCTCCCCCTCTCCGTTCTAGCTCTCATGCACCATACGTGCCGCCTCGAGTTCGCCCGCATGCACCGCCGCCTGTGCTCGCCGCCGATGAGTCTCCGGCCATCTAATGGTCCGGCCGTCGTGCCCAGTTTCCTCGCCATGCCCCGTAGAGCACGTACATGCCCCGCATGAGCCACCACGACCGTCACAACGATGACCCCGAGATCACCCGAGCTCCGGCGACCGCCAAGGTCGACGCCGGTGACGACTCCGGCCACCCCAGGCCCAACCACCTACACCACTCGACGCGGACAAGTGCCCGCGTCACGTAGATGCCCTCCGTCGGCCAATTGGTTGCTGGAGGAGGAAACCCGCACCCCTCCGCCATCCCTGGCCTTGCCGGCAACGAGCCCCGGGTCAACTCCGGCGAGTTTGACCCGGGTGGACCCCAGTTTGACTTCCCCCTTGACTCACTGACGTGTGGGCCCCAGGCCACTAACTAAACTAGGTTAGTATTAGTTTAACTCTAACTAAACTTAGCTAGTTTAGTTGACACTAACAGACGGGACCCACAGGTCAGGGTTGACCTGGACCGTCTCAGTTGACCGCTGACGTCACACTGACGCCAGGATGACGCAGTAAATCCTTTTCTGGATTTATTCTTATATAGGAAATTCCAGAAAATATTACAAACTTCAAAAATTCATAACTTTTAATCTATAACTCCAAATGCAAAGAATTATATATGAAATTTGATCACAAAAATTCAATCTTTCCATCTGTAGTGGTTCATGCATGACAAAACACTTTAACATTGCTGTTTAGGTGAAACAAGCTAATACACTTATAATGCTTAAGAACATAAGCTTCCATTTGAATCTTTGATTCAAATGGACCCAAACCAACTTGTTTCACCAATGCATTAGGCAGGACACCTCATATTGCCATGCCATAGCATGCATCATATTGTTGCATATTGCCATGTGATGATTGTATTCTGTGGTGTCTTTCGTGGTAGGTTCTGCCTCCGAGGATATTTCCGAGTATCTAGCTGAAGGGCAGTACCGTACTACTACTCCATCAGGCAAGCAACCCCATTGATCATATCGATACAATCCCATGTTCTCGCTTCTGCTCTCATTTACTGCATTAAGACAACAATGTTCCAAACTGCTGTGTGCTGCGGTAGTTGAACCCTTGTCCTCTGCATGACCTGTCATTTCCACATTAACTAGATGAAACCCACTAGCATGTGTAGGAGTTGATTGAGCCATGTATGTGTTTCCTACCTTGCTATGCCTGCTATGCTTAGAGTTGTGTCAGGTCTGGTTCATCTGGGTGATGGGCTAGAGTGAAATGATTACGTCGGTAATGTGAGGGATGTGTCGAACATGTTTTGGTAAAGGTATCGATGAGAGGCCATGTAGGAGTACATGGTGGGTTGTTTCATTGAGGCTGTCCATAAGAACTAAGATCTGTATGCGTGATTTAAGATTCAGCTACTACCACACATTGGGCCCTGAAATATGACCCCGCTCGACTTACTGATCCCTCTCGTCCTCTGTCCAGGAGTTGCAACTAGTTTCTAGTGTTTGTAGGTTATGTGTTGGCGGCCGTGCGTAGCGCTGACCCTAGGGGTGGGCTATGATGCGGTATATACACCGTGGCCGGGTATGCCGGGCGCCCGTTTGGCGTCTCGGGACCCTGTACACATCGTTTGGGGCCGTTGAGGACACCGTGGCCGGATTTCCTTGTGTATGGAACCCGAATAGGCGATAAACCTGGACTAGAGACTTGTGTGGTTAGTCAGGTCGTGGTCTACACCCACGTCGACTTTCGCTTGAAGTCTGTTGAGCACATGTCATGTGCAGACGCTAAGTGGTGGAGACATGTGTGATGGAGTACACCCCTGCAGGGTATAAAACTATTCGAATAGCCGCGTCCGCGGTAAAGGACTACTTGATTGCCTATATAGTTCATAGACAAGTTAATGGTTACTACTAAAAGACTCAAGATAAGTGTGAGTACCGAGGATGGCTCTCTCGTAGGATGACGAGGGAGGATCCCCGGTGGTGTATTGTGTTGGTGATTAGTGGACTCGTGTGCGGAAACTATTTTACAGTGGTGTCTCGTAGGATAGCTTAGCCAAGAGTCAAAGCTGGCTTGCTGCAATAACTCCACCACCTTCTTGAGAATAAGCATGTATAGTAGGATCTGTTGTAAGACTTGCTGAGTACCTTTGTACTCATGTTGCTTTAATTACTGTTTTCAGACGACAACATCGCCCCCTCTGATGGGTTTTACATAGACCTCGACGTCGATGAGTAACTTGCCACCCAGGTGGTGATTATGGCCATGGAGGGCCCTATGTAGATAGTCAGGCTTCGACAAGCCTTCTTTCTTTCTAGTGTTTATACCCAGACTTAATTGCTTCCACATGCGCTTGTATGCTTGTATGACTTGAGTGTCGGGTCTTGTGACCCCTACCTGTATGAACATGTTATGTATGGCTCTCCGGAGCCTTTAAATAAAGTACTTGAGTTGTAGAGTTTTGTTGTGATGCCATGTTGTATTTACACATATCGAGCATATTGTGTGTATGATTGAAATGCTTGGTATGTGTGGGATCCGACAATCTAGTTGTTTATCCTTGGCAACCTCTCTTATGGGGAAATGTAGTCTAGTGCTCCTTGAGCCATAGTAGTCCGCTATAGCCCGGTTCACCCGAGTCCTGCTAGCCCAGCACTACTGCTCAGGACACTTGACTAGCCGGCATGTGTTTCACTTCGTTCCTATGTCTGTCCCTTCGGGGAAATGTCATGCGGTGACCTCCGGAGTCCTGCCTAGCCTGCTATAGCCCGGGTTCGCCGGAGTCCTGTTAGCCCAGTGCTACAGCCTGGGTTCACACGCTGATGACCGACATGCTCGATGTGATTCATGTATGTCTGTCCCCATAGGTTAGTGCCGCTTTGGTTTCACGACTAGCCATGTCAGCCCGGGTTCTCTATCATATGGATGCTAGCGACACTATCATATACGTGAGCCAAAAGGCGCAAACGGTCCCGGGCCATGGTAAGGCGACACCCGTGGGAATACCGTGCGTGAGGCCGCAAAGTGATATGAGGTGTTATTGGCTAGATCGATGTGGCTTGGAATCGGGGTCCTGACATAAACCTTCATTCAAACCTTGTAAGCGGGGCCTCACATGACCAATCGTCGTTTTAACTTTGACAAGTTCAGGGTCTTTATAATTTGACTGTCAAGAGTACGGTGAGTCATTCCAGGATTACCTGGGCGGAGTGGCAGACTTACAAAGGCAGGACAACCCCAATTTTCTGGTGAATACACCAGGCATCCAAGCCTATTACAAGGGTAATCAAAGCTTTGTCCATTAACAAGGGCCCCCAAGTAATATTTCATTCCAGGCGTACAAGCCAGATCAGCAGGGTAGTCATAGCTATGCTCAATGAGCAGGAAGCCCCCAAGTATTGGGTAACTATGGCGTACAAGCCAGATCAAGAGGGTAGTTATAGCTATGCTCAATGAGCAGGAAGCCCCCAAGTGATCATATGAAGTGTCAATAAAGACTCATTATTCTCAGAAATGAAACGACAGAGGCCCTGAATTATCAGGGATGCCGACTTTATTATATTCATCATAATATATACATTTTCAAAATATGTACATCACAAGAACCGATGGCTCAGGTGTAATAAGGCCGAAGATGAGCAATATTCCACGGCCGGCGGGTCTCCTCCTCCGACATGCATGAGTCCTTGTGGTCTCGAACATCGATAAGGTAGTATGACCCATTGTTCAGATTTTTGCTGACCACAAAGGGTCCTTCCCAAGGCGGGGATAGCTTGTGCATATCAGTTTGATCCTGGATAAGCCGGAGCACCAAATCGTCTTCTTGAAAGGTCCTGGTTTTAACTCGGCGGCTATGGTAATGACGCAGATCTTGCTGGTAAATCACTGAATGAGCCGCCGCAAGGTCACGCTCCTCTCCAATAGGTCAATAGCATCCTGACGTGCCTTTTCATTATCAGCTTCAACATAAGCCGCCACACGAGGCGAATCATGATGGATGTCACTAGGGAGAACCGCCTCAGCTCCGTAAACCATGAAGAAAGACGTGTAACCCGTAGATCTGTCGGGGGTGGTATTGATGCCCCATAACACTAAGGGTAATTCCTCCACCCAACAACCCGGCGTCCTCTTCAAAGGGACCATAAGCCAGGGCTTGATGCCTCTCAAAATTTCTTGATTGGCTCTCTCAGCTTGACCATTGGACTGGGGGTGAGCTACTAATGATACATCAAGTCGAATATGCTCTCGTTGACAAAACTCTTTTATAGCACCCTTGGATAGATTAGTGTCATTATCAGTTATAATACTATGGGGAAAACCAAAACGGAAAATCACCTTTTTGATGAATTGAACCGTTGACGCTGCGTCACATTTACTAACCGGCTCTGCTTCAACCCACTTTGTAAATTTGTCAACTGCCACCAAAAGGTGGGTATTTTTATCCTTGGACCTTTTGAAAGGTACAACAATATCAAACCCCCAGACTGCTAACGGTCAAGCAATTGGAATCATCCTCAATTCTTGAACCGGAACATGAGCTCGTTTTGAAAATTTCTGACAGCCATCACATTTACTGACCAAATCTTCTGCATTAGCATGAGCTGTCAGCCAATAAAAACCATGATGAAAAGCCTTGGCCACGAGAGACTTAGAGCTGGCATGATGACCACAATCCCCTTCATGAATCTCTCATAGAATCTCACGGCCCTCATCTAGAGAAACACATCGTTGAAACACCCCTATGACACTGCAACTGTGCAACTCTCCATTGACAATAGTCATTGACTTAGACCGCCAGGTTATCTGCCTGGCCAAGGTTTCATATTCAGGTAGCTCGCCCTGGGTCATATAAGCCGAATATGGAACTGTCCAATCAGGAATAGCATGAAGAGCCGCCACCAGCTGTGCCTCCGGGTCAGGAATAGCAAGATCTTCCTCTGTAGGCAATTTGACTGAAGGATTATGCAGAATATCAAGGAAAACATTGGGTGGCACTGGCTTACGCTGGGACCCCAACCGGCTTAAAGCATCAGCCGCCTTGTTTTTCCTTCGATCAACGTGATCTACTTGATAACCCTTGAAGTGACCAGCAATAGCATCCACCTCTCGGAGATAAGCTGCCATGAGTTGGTCCTTAGAATCCCAAGTGCCTGAAACTTGCTGAGCCACTAAGTTCGAGTCACCAAAACACCTCACCCAGCTTAGATTCATCTCTTTAGCCATCCAAAGGTCATGGAGTAAGGCTTCATACTCAGTTGCATTGTTAGTACAAGGGAACATCAACCTTAAAACATAGAAAAATTATCACCTCATGGGGAAGTCAAAATAACTCCAGCCCCGAGCCTTCCAACTGCCCGGACCCATCAAAGTGAATAGTCCAATATGTGCTATCCGGCTTCTCCTTAGGCATCTGCAGCTCTGTCCAAATGTGGATGAAATCCACAAGTGCTTGAGACTTGATGGCTGTGCGAGGCATATACCTCAAACCATGAGGTCCAAGTTCAATGGCCCACTTGGCTACCTGACCTGTGGCCTCCCTGTTTTCAATAATATCCCCTAAGGGAGTAGAACTAACCACAGTGATGGGATGACCAAGGAAATATTGCTTGAGCTTTCGACTGGCCATGAACACCCCATATACCAGCTTCTACCAATGCGGATACCTCTGCTTGGACTCAATGAGCACCTCACTGATGTGGTAAACCGGCCACTGAACCGGATATTCCTTGCCTGATTCCTTCCTTTCTACAATGATTCCTATGCTGACAGCTCGGCTATTGGCAGCCACATATAACAACAAGGGCTCTTTATCAATGTGGGCAGCAAGAACTGGTGGTTCAGCTAACTGTTTCTTCAAGGCCTCAAACGCCTGATCAGCAGCATCACTCGAGACAAAGTGATCTGTCTTCTTCATCATCTGGTATAGAGGGATAGCCTTTTCACCCAACCGGCTTATGAACCGCCTTAAGGCCACAATACGACCCGCCAGACACTGAACATCATTGATACACGGCGGTTTAGCCAGGGAAGTGATAGACTTTATTTTCTCCGAGTTAGCTTCAATACCCCGTTCAGAAACCAGAAAACCCAAGAGCTTGCCTGCTGGTACGCCAAAGACACAGTTGGTCGGGTTAATCATCATCTTGTAGACCCGGAGATTGTCAAAGGTCTCTTTTAAATCATCTATCAAGGTTTCCTTCTTCCTGAATTTCACCACAATATCATCCACATAAGCATGAACATTGCGCCCAATTTGATCACGGAGGCAATTTTGTACACATCGCTGGTAAGTCGCCTGGGCATTCTTAAGCCCAAAAGGCATAGAAACATAATAGAAGCCTCCAAAAGGAGTGATGAAGGATGTTCTCTCCTTGTCCTTAACTACCATCTTGATCTGATGATAACCAAAATAAGCATCCAAAAATCTCAAACGCTCACAACCCGCCGTAGCATCAATGATCTGATCAATACGGGGGAGAGCAAAAGGATCAACCGGACAGGCTTTGTTTAGGTCCGTGTAAGCCACACACATATGCCAAGTACCATTTTTCTTAAGTACCAGCATCGGGTTAGCCAACCACTCAGGATGAAAAACTTCAACAATAAACCCAGCCGCCAAGAGCCGGGCCACTTCTTCACCAATGGCCTTGCGCCTCTCTTCATTGAAACAGTGAAGGAATTGCTTGACCGGTTTAAACTTGGGATCAATATTAAGAGTGTGCTCAGTGAGTTCCCTCGGTACACCTGGCATGTCTGAAGGTTTCCATGCAAAGATGTCCCAGTTCTCATGGGTGAACTCGATGAGCGCACTTTCCTATTTCTGATCTAGATTAGCACTGCTACTGAACTGCTTAGATGAATCGCCAGGAACAAAGTCAACTAGTTTAGTGTCATCAGCTGATTTAAACTTCAACAGAGGATCATGCTCTGTAGTTGGCTTCTTCAAAGATGTCATATCTGCTGGGTCAACATTATCCTTGTAAATTTTTAACTCTTTTGTTGCACAAACGGACTCAGCATAAGCAACATCGCCCTCTTCACACTCCAAGGCTATCTTCCAGCTCCCATGCACCGTAATAGTGCCCTTATGACCCGGCATCTTAAGCTGCAAATAAATATAACACGGCCTTGCCATGAACTTAGCATAAGCCGTCCACCCAAACAGAGCATGATAAGGGCTCTTGATTTTAACCACCTCAAAAGTCAACGTCTCAGACCTGGAATCATGATCATCACCAAAAGCCACTTCCAAAGATATTTTGCCCACCGGATACGCCAACTTACCAGGCAGCACGCTATGAAAAATAGTATTCGACAGCTTAAGATCTTTGTCAGTCAAGATCATGCGACGAAAAGTTTCATAATAAAGAATATTGATGCTGCTATCTCCATCCATGAGCACCTTGGTAAATCTGTACCCTCCAACTCGAGGCGCCACCACCAGAGCCAAGTGGCCCGGGTAATCAACCCGAGGCGGGTGATCCTCATGGCTCCAGACAATATGATGTTGAGACCATCGTAAGTAACGGGGAACCACCGACTCAACTGCGTTCACTGCCCTCTTATGGAGCTTTTGATACCGCTTACATAAACTCATGGTTAAGACATGGTACTGCTCACTATTTAATTGCTTTCGGGTTACTCTGATAACCAGAATGCTGCTGCTGATTGCCTTGACCAGACTGTTGATTAAAACCACCTTGATTACCTTGGCCCTGGAAACCGGAATTTGAATAGTCACCACCAAAACCAGGACCACAAGAGCCGGATCCTGAGTCGCCGTTCGGTCCATGATTGTTCATGCTTTGGGCAAGGCTAATTCATCATCTCCTCAAGGTTGAATTTAGGTCCTCCAAACCGAGGTGGGGGTTTTCCCTTGCGATGCTGATTATTACTCTGCGTATTGGTGTTAGCCACAAAATCCAAGCTGCCATCAGCCTTACGCTTACCATTGCTGCCTTGACTTGCCGGGTCATGCTGCTGCCATCTCGTATTGCTGCTCTTCTTTCCCTTACCCAGCTTCTCATCATCAAACTCGGGGTCCTTGGTACCATCAAAGTCGGCATACTTGACTAGAGCCGCCATTAGTTCCCCCATGTCATTGCAGTGGCGTTTAAGCCGCCCCAGCTTCTGCTTCAATGGGTGGAAATGGCAATTTTTCTTCAACATCAGGACTGCTGAGCCGGCATTGATACTATCTGAAGAATGTATAACATCTGAGATCCGGCGTACCCAATGGGTCATTGACTTGCCATCACCTTGGACACATGAGTCCAAGTCTAGGATTGACATAGGCTGCTTGCATGTGTCTTTAAAATTCTGGATAAAACATGCCTTCAATTCTGCCCTTGACTTAATGGAATTAGCGGGCAACCCTTTCAACCAAGTACGAGTCGGCCCATCTAACATCATGGTGAAATACTTAGCACATGCAGCATCGCTGACATCCAACATCTCCATGGCCATCTCATAGTTTTCGATCCAAGCCTCCCGGGGTTGATCCGCCATGTAATTAGGCACCTTCCGAGGGCCCTTGAAATCTTTGGGTAGAAGCTCGTTGCGAAGAGCCGGTACTAAACACGGCACACCCAGGGTTCTAGAGGTCACTCCTTCCTCCATAGATGCTAACGGATAAATCGGAGATTGCTGTTGAGCCGCCTGCTCCGCCTCTCGACGCGCTCTGCCCTGATCCACCAAAGCATGGGCATTATTACCAACGCACGCCGGGTCATGCCCACGAAGCTGGTTATGATGATGTTCACTGCTTGAAACTGCGGGCGACTCAATATGCCTGCTATAGCTCCGGCTTGGACATGGGGTTGAATGAATCCGTTCACGGCTATACGAATAAGCCGCGTGCTGAGATACAGCCGTCTGAAGGAGCTCTCTGGCCCTCCGCATCTCTATCGCAGCCGGAAACTTGCCTTCAACTAGAAGAGCCGCCAATCGTGACGCTACAACAATCATATTATCCAAAAGGGTTAGAATAATGACCCGGCGGTGTCAACACGTGCTGAGGCGGAGTCACATCTAAACGAGGTGGATCCATCACGCGCGGCTGAATCAGCGCTCCAGTCACCGGTGCTTCTGCCGCCCGGTTCACCATCGGCGGGTCACTGGTACCTGCACCAGGCATGTTGAAGATATTTCTCGCGTCATAAACCAGGGGTAAACGACTCTAGTGCCTCCTCCGCATGACTTCATTCGAGGCATTTTGATCCAAGGTGAGCCGGAAAGAGTGTGCCTGAATCCGCTGTGCCTGGGCCTCCAGAGCGGCCCGCTCTGTAGCCATCCTAGCATTCTCAGCCGCCAGCTCCTCCTTGGATTGAGCTATCTCATCTCATAGCTTCGCCACATCCACCTTGTGTTGTTCCTGGTTGTCCGGGGTTACCTCCACCCCCATCAGAGTCTCCAATGCCTCCAATAACTCTGTCAAAGCTTGAGCCAGCGGGCGCGCGGTACCACTAACACCAGCCGTCACCGCAGGAGCTGAGCTAGAGGTCATAGCCGCGGAGGTTGATGAACCGAGCGCCGGCTGTGTACCGGCCATGAAGATCGCAACCCTGTTCGGCGGCTCATAGGGGTCCGGAATACTGTTGCCATTGGAACAGCCCCCAAGCCGGCCATCTTGCAATTGATACATTGAATGAGTCTTGCCTGTGGACAATTCACCATCAGAATAGATGGCCGTCTCACCACCAGAGACAGATCCTTCCTCAAATTCCGCCCCATGGATAAAACTAACAAAGGTGTGCTTCACAGAGTGTTGAACCCGGGCGGGTCGTGCACGCTGAGCCGTCTCGATGATGTCGATGCAGGTGTCCAGCTCAGGGCCCGGTTCGCCGATCTTGCCGATGAAGACGTGGATTCCGCCGAAGGGGACCCGGTACCCGTACTCAATTGAGCCGGCCTTGGGGCCCCAACCTGCATCATCGATGTAGAGCTTGCCACGATGACTCTTGGTCATCTGGCCCACAACGTATCCCTTGATGCCTCCGAAGCTGCCCTTCAAGAACTCGAAACCACCGTGCGCTGGCCCCATGGTGGGCGCCAACTGTCGTGGTGTTGACACGGCAGATGTCCTAGCACAAGGACTTAGTCGTGGAGCCATTGCAACTAGGTTAGCTTGAAGGGGTTAGGCGGGACAAAGACACAGAGAGTTTACCCAGGTTCGGTCCCTCTCAACGAGGTAAAAGCCTACTCTTGCTTTGTGTTGTATTGCTAGGGTTTCGATTACCAAGGAGCGAATACGCTTGACCTAGCCCTCGATTGTTTGTTACCCACCCTAAACCGCCGCCGGGTTGTCCCTTTATATACACAGGTTGACGCCCGGCGGTTTACGGAGTCCCGACCGGCTCATACACAACATGTTCGGCTCGGTGACTAACTGCGCTTGCTTTATAATACAAGTCATACATACATGGCGGTTCATCCTCTTGGGCCTCAAGTCGCCACTGGGTCTTGGGCTGCCAACATGCTTGTATGATCCGCCATCTTTACGGTAAGCCGCCAGTGGTATGACCCAGCCCTCCTGGGCAGTTCATACCCAGTAGTTATATCCCCAACAGAATATGTCTATAATATTTTCTCCTTTTCCAGTCCAGAATTCCAGCTGTCGGCATTCTCCCTCTTCATGTAAACCTT
Organism: Triticum urartu; assembly: GCF_056163025.1. Taxonomy (NCBI): domain Eukaryota; kingdom Viridiplantae; phylum Streptophyta; class Magnoliopsida; order Poales; family Poaceae; genus Triticum; species Triticum urartu. The sequence continues at coordinate 443,994,006 of NC_141879.1, read as the reverse complement.
ATAAAATAAGACAGAATAGGCATACGCATTGTGATATAATGTGTAATAACAGCCTATAATGCAATAAATATCAATATAAAAGCATGATGCAAAATGGACGTATCAATGTCCATGCTACAAAGAAAAGAATATGTGATGAACATGATAGGCAGCATTCCACATCAAAAATTCTATTTTTATCATTTACCTACTCGAGGACGAGGAGGAATTAAGCTTGGGGATGCTGATACATCTCCAACATATCTATAATTTTTGATTGTTCCATGCTGTTATATTATCATTGTCGGTGTCAAAACCGGCAGATCTCGGGTAGGGGGTCCCGAACTGTGCGTCTAAGGCGGATGGTAATAGGAGGCAGGGGACACGATGTTTTACCCAGGTTTGGGCCCTCTTGATGGATGTAAAACCCTATGTCCTGCTTGATTTATTCTTGATGATATGAGTATTACAAGAGTTGATCTAGCACGAGATCGGAGAGGCTAAACCCTAGAAGCTACCCTATGGTATGATTGTATGTTGTCCTACGGACTAAAACCCTCCGGTTTATATAGACACCGAAGGGGGCTAGGGTTACACAAGGTCAGTTACAAAGGAGGAGATATCCATATCCGTACTGCCTAGCTTGCCTTCCACGCCAAGTAGAGTCCTATCCAGACACGGGATGAAGTCTTCAATCTTGTATCTTCATAGTCCAACAGTCCGGCTGTCCGGAGACCCCCTAATCAAGGACTCCCTCAGTAGCCCCCTGAACCAGGCTTCAATGACGATGAGTCCGGCGCACAGTGTTGTCTTCGGCATTGCAAGGCGGGTTCCTCCTCCGGATATACCACAGAAGAGTTTGGATACAAGGATAGTGTCCGACCCTGCAAAATACGTTCCACATACCACCGTAGAGAGAATAATATTTCCACAAATCTAATCTGCCGACACGTTTTGGCAACATGACATCATGCCATGGCTCGGTGATTATTCGAACCCTTTTTATTTAACTAGCCCCGCACATAACGTGAGGCAGTTTCCTGACACGTCTTGTCAAAGCAGAGATCGTGTCCCCCTGATTACGGGACTCTCATCAATACGGGCGTGGGTAACCCAACCGTGCCATCAATTACAGCGCTTGAGTGATAAGCGAGTTTTACCAGGCTAGTGAGGGCACATAGTTTCGGCCGCCCTTATAAAGAGATAAGTGATGTCTACTACACAACCTTCTTCTTGTAGACGTTGTTGGGCCTCCAAGTGCAGAGGTTTGTAGGACAGTAGCAAATTTCCCTCAAGTGGATGACCTAAGGTTTATCAATCCGTAGGAGGCGTAGGATGAAGATGGTCTCTCTCAAGCAACCCTGCAACCAAATAACAAAGAGTCTCTTGTGTCCCCAACACACCCAATACAATGGTTAATTGTATAGGTGCACTAGTTCGGCAAAGAGATGGTGATACAAGTGCAATATGGATGGTAGATAAAGGTATTTATAATCTGAAATTATAAAAACAGCAAGGTAACGAATGATAAAAGTGAGCGTAGATGGTATTGCAATGCGTGGAAATAAGGCCTAGGGTTCATACTTTCACTAGTGCAAGTTCCCTCAACAATAATAACATAATTGGATCACATAACTATCCCTCAACATGCAACAAAGAGTCACTCCAAAGTCACTAATAGCGGAGAACGAACGAAGAGATTATGGTAGGGTATGAAACCACCTCAAAGTTATTCTTTCCAATCAATCCGTTGGGCTATTCCTATAAGTGTCACAAACAGCCCTAGAGTTCGTACTAAAATAACACCTTTAGACACAAATCAACCAAAACCCTAATGTCACCTAGATACTCCAATGTCACCTCAAGTATCCGTGGGTATGATTATACAATATGTGTCACACAATCTCAGATTCATCTATTCAACCAACACATAGAACCTCAAAGAGTGCCCCAAAGTTTCTACCGGAGAATCACGACGAAAACATGTGCCAACCCCTATGCATAGGTTCATGGGAGGAACCCGCAAATTGATCACCAAAACATACATCAAGTGAATCACGTGGTATCCCATTGTCACCACAGATACGCACGGCAAGACATACATCAAGTGTTCTCAAATCTTTAAAGACTCAATCCGATAAGATTACTTCAAAGGGGAAACTCAATTCATTACAAGAGAGTAGAGGGGGGAAGAAACATCATAGAATCCAAATATAATAGCAAAGCCCGCGATACATCAAGATCATATCACCTCAAGAACACGAGAGAGAGAGATCAAACACATAGCTACTGGTACATACCCTCAGCCCTGAGGGAGGACTACTCCCTCCTCGTCATGGAGAGCACCGGGATGATGAAGATGGCCACCGGAGAAGGATTGCCCCCTCCGGCAGGGTGCCGGAATGGGTCTAGATTGGTTTTCGGTGGCTACGGAGGCTTCTGGCGGCGGAACTCTCGATCTAATCTCTGTTCTGGAAGTTTTACGATACGTAGGTATATATGGGTGAAAGGAGTACGTCGGTGGACCGAAGGGGGGGCCACAAGGCAGGGGGCGCGCCCCCTACCCTCGTGAGTGCCTCCTTCATCTTCTAACGTAGGGTCCAAGTCTATCCGGTAGGTTTCCTTCCAAAAATACTTCTCCAGTTGATTTCGTTCCGTTTCGACTCTGTTTGATATTCCTTTTCTTTGAAACACTGAAATAGGCATAAAACAACAAATCTGGGCTGGGCCTCCGGTTAATAGGTTAGTCCCAAAAGTAATATAAAAGTGGATAATAAAGCCCAATATTGCCCAAAATAGTAGATAATATAGCATGGAGCAATCAAAAATTATAGATACGTTGGAGACGTATCAATAAGGTTTAACCTTCTTCTACCCACGCCTTCTTCCTCTTTGCTCATCCGTCCTTGCGCACTCGAGCTCCAACGCCCAAGTCCACATCCTTCTCCTCAACCTTCTCCAAACATGTCCGGAGCGGGAGGCAAGTGGATGGCTTTCTCCATCACGGAGGGACACATCAAGAAGATGCGCGGAGCCGGATACTTATCCACGAATATCGCGCATCGGCTGCCCGCTGCGGGGCAGATCGTCCCCACCCAGAACCTCACGAGAGGGTAGTCTTCCTCCACCACTCCCTCCGCGGACTAGGGTTTCCCCTCCATCCATTTGTCTGTGGTCTTATGTTCTTCTATGGGCTGGACTTTCATGATCTAGCACCAAACTTCATCCTCAAAATTTCGGCGTTCATCGTCGTGTGTGAGGCCTTCCTTCGCATCCGGCCCCACTTCAGCTTGTGGCTGAAGACCTTCAATATCAAGTTGAAGGTGGTGGGAGGCCAACAAGCAGAATGCGGCGGAGCCATGGTGGGCAAGATGCCCAATGTTATATGGCTTGAAGGCTCCTTTGTGGAGACCATAAAGAGGTGGCAATCGGCATGGTTCTACATCACCGAGCCGCGCGACACCAACTGGGTGGCTGCCCCCGAGTTTCGATCCGGAATCCCCACGCGGCTCACCTCCTGGAAAGAGAAGGGCCTATCCTGGGGTTCATTGGTGGAGCTGGACGGACTCCAGAAATGTATCTGGAATATGGCAAGTAAGAAGCTCAAGCTTGTCAACATAGTCCAGGTCATGCTCTTCCGCCGGATCCTCCCGTGTCAACAACGGGATTTCAACTTGTGGGAGTTCGACCCGGCCCAGCACCAGACTCTGAGCGAGCTCTTCGACAGACGCACAAGGACGTCTGGAGGGTGCTGTTCAAGGGTGCCGAGGTCCCTCCCTCTCTCACCGAGGACCGCAGGCTAAGTGCGAAGCGCCCTGCGAATTCGGTAAGTTTTGTACATCTGGTAGGATTTTTACTTCCCATAGCTTAACGACGCGCGGGGTCTGTGCTCCCATGCCTTTGATAGGACTGGGTGGGGGCATCGGAGAAGATTGACTGTCTGGCCCCTCTGCCCGAAGACACTGCGGATGCTCTCCTGACGGAGATGCTGACTCCGGCTCCTTATAAGGTGCCGGAGAAGACCAAGAAGGCCAAGGGAACCCGAAAGAGTTCCCGGCGCCAGGTGGTATCGGACTCATCGTCTGATAACTCCGCGACGCACTCCTCCCCCTAAGACGAGGAGGAAGATGAAGATGCTCCCCCTCCAGTCGGGGGAGACAAGAAAAGGAAGGCCGCCCCAACCGGGGGGCCGAAGGGTCCAAGAAGGGAAGGACTCTCCTTCCGGACTACTCCACCACCGCCGTCGAAGGCGAAGACGAGTGGCTGCTCAGGGCCAAGCCCCTGGTGAAGTCGTAAGTATTCGAATACCAGAGTAACTCATAGTATACCTTTGTCGCACTTCTTCTCCTAATGCCGAATATGATTATGAAGACCGCCCCAAGCCCGTATCGACGTATCTTCGTCAGGCGGCTCCTTGGACTCGTCGGATATGGATAGCGATCCACTTCCGACCGCCACCTCCCCTTGCCCTACGGACAATGCCGAGGTATTGTCTCAAGAGGCACCGGGTCGAGGGGAGACAATCCCGGAGGCGCCTCAAGGCGACCTTCCGGACTCCGGGAGCAGAGAGAGCAAGGCTCCCGAGGGCTCCGAGTTCGGCCCTCAGCCGAACACCGCGCCGGAACCTCCAGTGGTTCCGGACTCGGGCAGGCGGCCTCCTTCCAAAAGGGGCAAGACGCCTGTGCCGGTGACCTCTGTCCATCCAGCGGCACCGGACAATCTGCCGGGAGCGCTTCACAGCGCTTCCATCGACGAAGAGCACCGCACTATTATGAGTGCGGTGATCCAGAAGGTTCAGTCCACCAAGAGCGGACTGACTGAAGCCTGTGCCAGCCTTCTAACAGGCTTTGAGGTAAGTATTTGAAATATAGGAAAAATATTACCGCATAGACAGTTGCCCCTGATGCTCTGTTTGGTGTTCAAAAAGAAAAGCCAAATAGAGGATCAACTAATATCTGCAGGAGTCTAATATAAGTATGTCTATATGCGTATGCAGGCTTCGCTGCTGACCTCTGCCGCACTGACTGCGGAGGTCGCCGTACTGAAGCAGGACCTCAAAGGGTCCAAGAAAGAGCTCGGCCTTGCCAAGAGGCAGCTCGAGGAGAACAAAGGTAAGTAATACTTGGTCTATAGATGTGTATATATACGCGATTGCAAAATGACAGGATCATCTTTAATTTGCCAGGGGCCATGACTGAGGTGGCAACCCTGAAGCAAGTGCTATCCAAGGCCGAAAACAAAGCGGCCCAGGAGCGCACCTGTGATAGCTTGGCTTATTAGGGATGATAGACTACTCATATCAATAAGGAATTCCTTCTTTTCCAGGAGCCCATTCGGACAGAACTCTAAAGTTAAGCGTGCTCAGCTTGGAGTAGTGTTAGGATGGGTGACCGACTAGGAAGTTGCTCCCGGGTGTGCACGAGTGAGGACAAAGTGCGCAGAAAAGACTAGTATTGATCTATGGGGACAGTCTAAATCCCGCCAGAAGTAACGACCACCAGCGGGTGTGTGCGGGGCGTTACAAGTTGGTATCAGAGCCGACCCTCGCGGTTACATGGATGGTTGCGGACAGGTGCGTGGTCATGTTGTTCATGACGTTTGTGACCCGTCATGGCACCCGGCATGGCACATGTACCGGACTGGAAGCACAGCCGTTTGTGCCAAGAGGGAACGTTCCTGTGGCCCGACAAGGACGTCGGTTCCTCTGAGTGGGGGTGTATGTGATAGCCTGGCTTATTAGGGATGATAGACTACTCATATCAATAAGGAATTCCTTCTTTTCCAGGAGCCCATTCAGACAGAACTCCAAAGTTAAGTGTGCTCAGCTTGGAGTAGTGTCAGGATGGGTGACCGACCGGGAAGTTGCTCCCGGGTGCGCACGAGTGAGGACAAAGTGCGCAGAAAAGACTAGTATTGATCTGTGGGGCCAGTCTAAATCCCGCCAGAAGTAACGACCACCGGCGGGTGTGTGCGGGGCGTTACAGCACCGATCAGGAAAAACAAGAGGCACGGGTGGGCGAGGTGCAGCAAGAGCTCCACGCTCTTGTGACGAAGCACGAGGCGTTGGAGCTTGACTTGAAGACACGAGAGTCCGAGCTTGCCGCGGCCCTTGAGAGTGCAAAGAGTGCCAAGGCCGAAGCCCAAAAGGCCCTTCAGGAGATTGATGCGATGAAGAAGATATCGACGGGTAAGGCATTTTATATGCAAAGCAAGCATGTGAAAGTAAATTACTTGTTACTTACCCGAATTCGGAGCTCTCCAGGAGCATTCACAGATTTGCCCCGCAGCGTGTCGGATGCCGCACAATTTTACCAGGCCAAGGAGGGAAGCTCAACGGAGAAGCTGTTCTGGTCTCAATATACTGGGACCGAACACCCGATGCCTCTGAGCGACCAGCTGAAGCAACTGGTCGAGCTGCACAAGGCGGCCGAACAGGCCATGAAGGGCTTTATAGTTCAGATGTGGCCTGGCGACGCCCTTCCCAACAGCTACTTCAGCCTGGTGAGGCGGCTTGTGGATGCCTGCCCACGGCTAGAAGTCATTAAGCGGTCCGTCTGCATCGAAGGTGCACGCCGGGCTTTCGCCCGTGTCAAGGTGCAATGGGCCAAGATGGACGCCGTGAAGCTGGTGAAGGAAGGGCCGCCTGCGGGCAAGGAGCATCGCCACCCTGAGATGTACTATGAGGGTGTCCTGAAGGGTGCCCGTCTCGTAGCGGACGAGTGTACGAAAGATGTAATATTTGAGTAAACTTGCTCGTGTAATACTGTATTATGAAAACTTGTTCATATGCGCTATGCAATGCTTGTTTGAATTTAAAATATTACCTTCTGTTCGACTATTTATCAAATCTGAGAGATGGCTAGTCGTCGGCTTCTGCCCCCATGCCACGAGTGCTGGGGTGTTCGGGATAAACCTGAGCACTCTTGTTCCCATTTTTGGGTCCTTCGAGGGAGGTGCTCAGCACAACGAACAAGGCAATCGGACTATAATGCGTTATCACTCTCACTTAGCCATAGAATTCTATAATTTTAAATTTCGGCGAAGCCCCTAGTATTTGGAAGGCCGAATTCGAGGCGCTATACACGCCTTAAGGCGGACAGGGCCGACTCCTCGCTCTAAGCGGCATAAGTCTTTAGGGACTTGAAACCTCTCAAACAACGACCAGTATCTCGCCTTATCATGACAGCTAGTTTTAGCTTTCTCTACTGAGGTTCTTAGCCCAGCAGAACCGGGGCACAATCGCAGTAGTTCTCCCAGTGCTACCTTAGCCGATATAGCGGAACGTAAGGTACCAAAATATGGGAGCCGGGAAAACCCAACTATTGACCCAAGACATGATTCGGAGCTGATGCATATAATGCTATAAGTTTGGGGTGCCGCACTGTCGAAAGTGTTCGGGCTTCTCACGCCATATTATGGGGTATGCTTAAGCCCCTAGCGTATTGGCCGTACCAGAGTGTAAGAGTGCTAGATGTCATGAATGAACATATATATATATATATAAAGGAAGAATGCAATAATAGTCTTAATGCTATGCATTGTTTATTCAAAAAGGGTGCGTTAAAGCAGAATGATACAAGTAGTGCGATAAGCAAAGAGTAGGACTATTTGACATGTCCCTTCCAAGGGCAAGCTGAGGAATAGTATTAAAGCAAGTATTTCACTCATCATCGTAATCCACCTGGGAGTTCCGTGGTGTGACGTAGCTTTCTGCCTCCTTGGTTGCTGCATCATGTGTTCGGCAATCATGCTGCCGGACAGGGTTTCCAGAGATTAAAGTCCTGAAAGAGAAAAATAACGAAGCGGGAAGCCCCTAGTGCGGTTTAAGCCGCGTCTTGGAGCTTGCCGTAGTCATGCCCCCTCCCCGCCTGTGCCCATGGTATTTTTAATGCGTAATTATGTACGTGTGGCACGGATTTCACCGTTTGGCTGGGACCGGGGTGGGGTCCACATTGCTATGCGATCTCGGAACATGCCAGGCGGTCTTGTTGCCGATTACTCTGGGCACGCTTGAAGGTTTTCGGGTCCTTAATCGCCGAACTAGTGGATTGCCTTAAGAGGCTGCTTTGCGCTTCTGCTGTGAGGGCTGCAGTGTGCTCCTCCGTGCGGAGAGAGCGCTTTGTGTTTCCATTGACTGTGATGACCCCCCGAGGTCCTGGCATCTTGAGCTTGAGATATGCATAATGCGGTACCGCATTGAATCTCGCAAATGCGGTTCGCCCGAGCAGTGCATGGTAGCCACTGCGGAACGGGACTGTGCTGAAGATTAACTCTTTTCTTTGGAAGTTATCCGGAGATCCGAAGACCACTTCCAGTGTTACTGAGCCTGTGCGATGGGCCTCTAGACCTGGTATGACGCCTTTAAAGGTCATTTTTGTGGGTTTGATCCTTGAGGGGTCTATACCCATTTTGCGCACTGTGTCCTGATAAAGCAGGTTCAGGCTGCTGCCGCCATCCATAAGGACTCGAGTGAGGTGAAATCTGTCAATGATTGGGTCTAGGACCAATGCGGCGAATCCGCCATGACGGATACTAGTGGGGTGGTCCCCGCGGTCAAAGGTGATTGGACAGGAAGACCATGGGTTGAACTTTGGGGCGACTGGCTCCAACGCATATACGTCCGTGAGCGCACGCTTCCGCTCCCTCTTGGGGATGTGGGTTGCGTATATTATGTTCACCGTCCGCACTTGTGGGGGGAACCTCTTCTGTACTCCGGTGTTCGGCTGCCGGGGCTCCTCCTCGTCATCGCTATGTGACCCCTTATCTTTGTTTTCGGCATTTATCTTGCCGGCCTACTTGAACACCCAACAATCCCTGTTGGTGTGGTTGGCTGGCTTGTCGGGGGTGCCGTGTATTTGGCACGAGCGATCGAGTATACGGTCCAAACTGGACGGGCCCGGAGTGCTTCTTTTGAATGGCTTTTTCCGCTGACCGGGTTTAGAGCCTTTGAATCCGGCATTGACTGCCGTATCCTCGGTATTGTCGCTGTTAATGCGGCGCTTATGTTTGTTGCGACGTGACCTGCCATTGCCATCCTTGGTATCCGAAGTACCATGGTTCTTTGATATGTTATTACTGCGAGCCAGCCAACTGTCTTCTCCCGCACAAAATCAGGTCATGAGTGTCGTGAGGGCTGCCATAGATTTTGGCTTTTCCTGACCAACGTGCCGGGCGAGCCACTCGTCGCGGATGTTGTGCTTAAAAGCTGCTAGGGCCTCTGCATCCGGACATTCGATGATTTAATTTTTCTTTGTTAGGAACCGTGTCCAGAATTGCCTGGCCAATTCCTCTAGCTGCTGAATTATGTGGCTCAAGTCATCGGCATCTGGTGGTCGCACATAAGTGCCCTGAAAGTTGTCGAGGAATGCGGCTTCCAGATCTTCCCAACAGCCGATGGACTCTGCTGGCAAGCTGTTGAGCCAATGCCGGGCTGGTCCTTTGAGTTTGAGTGGGAGGTATTTGATGGCGTGTAGGTCATCGCCGCGGGCCATGTGGATGTGCAGGAGGAAATCCTCGATCCATACCACATGATCTGTTGTGCCGTCGTATTATTCTATATTTATGGGTTTGAAACCCTCTGGGATTTGATGATCCATTACTTCATCTATGAAGCATAAGGGGTGTGCGGCGCCTCTGTACTGGGCTATATCGCAACGCAGCTCAAATGAGTCTTGCCCGCTGTGTTCGGCCCGGCCCGACTTACTTTTAATGTATCCGGCGTGATGATTATCATCTCGCATACTGGCGCGCCCTCGTGATCCGTAGATTGATCTTGCGTGTTTTGCTTTGTCCTCCAATACGTCTCGCAGGTCTGGCGCATTTCCCCTTGCCTTTTTATTTGAATGGCGTCGGGGTGCGGGCTGAGCTTTTGGCTGGAATGCCTCTCTGTCGCGGCCGCGAGGTGGCCGATCAGCAGCGTCATACGCCGGGGATGGTGCTTCCTCCTCCAGTCGGGGTAGCAACCTGCACTTTGGGTATCTCTTGGAGGGGCGTTCGAGTTTATATTCCTCGGCAGCCAGGACCTCAGTCCATCTGTCAGCTAGCAAATGTTGATCAGCTTTGAAGCTGCTGCTGCTTTTTCTTTAGGCTATTTTCCGTGGCTATAAGCCGGCGCTTGAAGCGCTCTTGTTCGATGGGATCCTCTGGCACAACGAATTCGTCATCGTCGAGGCTTGCCTCGTCTTCGGAGGGAGGCATGTAATTGTCATCCTCCGCCTCTCCCTCTGCCGCTCTCTCTGGAGGGCTGGCTTCTCCATCCTCCTGCCCTAAATCTTGCTGGAGGGGATTGTTGCCGTCTTCGGCACTGTCCGGAGTGCTATTATCTCCTGTGCCGGTATCACCACTTTTGCCTTGGCGGGACTTAGAGTGGCGCGGCTGACGCCGGCGCTTGGGTTGCTTCTTGGAGGGGTCGTCCTCCGTTGTCTCGTCGTCATTGCCTTCTTTGGGTGTGTCCACCATGTATATATCGTATGATGAGGTGGCTGTCTAGTGCCCTGTGGGCAGTGGTTCCTCTTCGTCTCCCGCATCGTCGTCCATACCGTCGATGTATTCGGAGTCGAAGTCGAGCATGTCAGTTAAGTCGTCGACAGTGGCTACTAAGTGGGTGGTGGGTGGGCGGCGAATTTCTTCGTCGTCCGCATCCCAATCCCGCCGGACATAGTGCGACCAGGATCCTCCTGACAAGGAGAGAGACCTTAATGAGTTCAGTATGTCGCCGAAGGGCGAGTGCTAAAAAATATCCGCGGAGGTAAACTCCATGATCGGTGCCCAATCGGATTCGATAGGAACGGGCGCTAGCGGTTCGGAGTCCGTGGCCGGAGAAGGATCCGGTAGTTTGGCAACACGGCTCTTGTGAAGGGTAAGGTCGATATTCGGCTCGCTCGCCGCTGAGGATACGGCCTCCGTGACGGGGTCTATCCACCCGTCCATGGATGGCACAACTCGCTCCGAATTGAGGCTCAGAGCGGCTGCCGGTGCGATATCCTGAATACGGTCCGATGGTAGAGCTAAATCGTACTCATCGTGACCGCGTGGCGCACAAGGCAGGGGCTCGAATCCGTCGAAGATCAAGTCTCCGCGGATATCGGCTGTGTAATTTAAGCTTCCAAACCTGACCTGGTGGCCAGGGGCGTAACTTTCGATCTGCTCCAGATGGCCAAGCGAGTTGGCCCGCAGTACGAAGCCGCCGAACACAAAGATCTGCCCGGGGAGAAAAGTCTCACCCTGGACTGCATCGCTATCGATTATAGTAGGAGCCATCAAGCCTACCGGCGACGACACAAAGGAACTCTCAATGAAAGCACCAATGTCGGTGTCAAAACCGGCGGATCTCGGGTAGGGGGTCCGGAACTGTGCGTCTAAGGCGGATGGTAACAGGAGGCAGGGGACACGATGTTTTACCCAGGTTCGGGCCCTCTTGATGGAGGTAAAACCCTACGTCCTGCTTGATTTATTCTTGATGGTATGAGTATTACAAGAGTTGATCTACCACGAGATCAGAGAGGCTAAACCCTAGAAGCTAGCCTATGGTATGATTGTATGTTGTCCTAAGGACTAAAACCCTCCGGTTTATATAGTGATCGGAGGGGGCTAGGGTTACACAAGGTCGGTTACAAAGGAGGAGATATCCATATCGGTACTGCCTAGCTTGCCTTCCACGCCAAGTAGAGTCCTATCCGGACACGGGACGAAGTCTTCAATCTTGTATCTTCATAGTCCAACAGTCCGGCCAAAGGATATTGTCCGGCTGTCCGGAGACCCCCTAATCCAGGACTCCCTCAATCATTCTTGGATGTTTTACAATCATTTTATAGCAACTTTATATCATTTGTTGGGACTAACCTATTGACATAGTGCCCAGTGCCAGTTGCTATTTTTTGGTTGTTTTTTACTTCATAGAAAATCAATACCAAATGGAGTCCAAACACAGTGAAACTTTTTCAGAATTTTCTGGGCCAGAAGACACACGATGGGCCAAAGAAGTACTAGAGGGGTGCCCCGAGGGGGGCTCAACCCACCTGGGTGCGCCTGGGGACCCAGGCGCGCCCTGGTGGGTTGTGTCCACCTTGGTGGCCTCCCATACTGCCTCTTTGCTCTGTAAATACCCCAATATTCTAGAAACCCTAGGGGAGTCGAGGAAAAACAATTCCAGCCGCCGCAAGTTCCAGAAACCACATATGCAATCTAGACACCATCACTGAGGGGTCCATCATCCTCATTGGTGCCTCTCTGATGATGCGTGCGTAGTTCATTGTAGACCTACGGGTCCGTAGTTAGTAGCTAGATGGCTTCCTCTCTCTCTTTTGATTCTCAATACAATGGTCTCTTGGAGATCTATTTGATGTAACTCTTTTTGTGGTGTGTTGGTTGGGATCTGATGAACTTTGAGTTTATGACCAGATCTATGTTTTTGTCCATGAAAGTTATCTGAGTCTTTTGATCTCTTATATGCACGATTACTTATAGCCTCGTATTTCTTCTTCGAATCTTGGGTTTAGTTAGGCTGACTAGATCGATTTTTCTTGCCATGGGAAGAGGTGCTTTGTGATGGGTTCGATCTTACGGTGCTCGATCCCAGTGACAGAAGGGGAAACAAGACATATATGTATCATTGCTATTATGGATAACAAGATGGGGTCTATTCCTATATGTGTAGATCTTGTCTACATCATGTCATCATTCTTATTGCATTACTCCGTTTCTCCATGAACTTAATACACTAGATGCATGCTGGATAGCGGTCGATGTGTGGAGTAATAGTAGAAGATGCAGGCAGGAGTCAGTCTACTAATCTTGGACGTGATGCCTATATAATGATCAGTGCCTGGATATCATCACGATTATTTGAAGTTCTATCAATTTCCCAACAGTAATCTGTTTACCCACCGTATGCTATTTTTCTCGAGAGAAGCCACTAGTGAAATCTACGGCCCCCGGGTCTCTTCTTTATCATATTTGCCTTCGAGATCAATTTTATTTGCTTTTATTTTCAGATCAATTAATCCAAAAACCCCAAAATACCTTGCTGCAATTTATTGTTATTTATTTTATGTTGCGTTACCGCGTGATCTTTTTATCCATTCTACTACAAATTTTACTTGTCTTTTACTTGGGAGGGATTGACAACCCCTCTTTTACATGGGTTGCAAGTATTTGTTCTTTGTGTGCAGGTGCCGTTCACGTAGTGTTGCGTGGTTCTCCTACTTTTTTGACAACCTTGGTCTCATCACTGAGGGAAATTCCTACCGTAGTTGTGCTGCATCATCCCTTCCTCTTTGGGGAATTACTGACGTAGTTCAAGCCGCATCAAACACCTCCATAAACCAGCCTCAGCAGACCGAAACTAGCTTGGAGCGACACTGAGAAGGGCACGCTGCTTGGGAAGAATGGAGGAGCTTGTCAAGGATACACCTCCTGCTCTTTGACGCTCCGCCAGCTCGGCCTCTCCATTGCCGAGAGGTGGAAACAAAGTTCTTGGTGCCCTGCCGTTGGCTGCGGGGGGGGGAGCGTCTCCTGTCGATCACGTGGCTCTAAATCCATGTGAGCCGGGGATGTCGGGAAATCGATCGCTGGTTCTTCATGAACGGAGGGAAGTTCTTCCCCATGGTCCATGGCTTGATCCTCTATAGCTATGGTTTGGACCTCGGCTACAAAAGTATTGACTCCCTCCCCGACATCAGACGTCGAGGGAGGGGGTGCGGCGAGGTCTCCACTGCCTCGGTTTGAGAAAGGGAGGGATTGACCTCCATTTCCAAAGAGTCCCTCGAGCTTGCTGCTAGTGAGGTCCCCGGAGACCCGTGGAGTCCTCATCCACTGAATCGTATTACTCCCTGCAGAGGAAGAAGGAGAAAGTGATAAAATATGACTTACCCCACCTTGCTAACTTAAGTTTATTAAAAACTCACCTGTGAGCAGTAGGACGTGTTCGATGAGGGTGGTCGGTAGGCCAAGACTTCTTGGAAGGATCCGAGTCGGTGTCCTGATCACTCAGCAACGAGGAGTGGCTCGCCGCAGGAACCTTCGATCTACTCGGGCGCTTAGAAGCCCTGTGAGAGGGCGATGCCTCATCGTCCCCCAATGCCACTCGCATTCTTTTCCCACCTTGGGACTGCAGGGCATCACTGGACTTCTACTGCTACTGCTCGAAGCTGGAGTCGGAGCCTTAGCTCGGCTGGCTCCCCACAGGGAGCTTGGGGATGTTGTCTCGAATGGCTAAGCCCTTTGAGGCATTGTCCTTCCGAGTCCCAGCAGTCTTCTTTGGCTTGACCATGACCATATACGGGTCCTCGATCAATGACTTCTCTATCTCGGCGCTCGTGAAGTCCCCATGTTGAGGCGCCGATGATCACACCGATCTGGCGAAAGTACGCCAGTCCTGTAATGTGGTCAATTAAATTCAATTCCTCGGTTGAAGATGAAGAAATAAAGGCTTTATCGCCAATAAAGGAGGAATAGAAAACGAATCTCAGCAGGTGGGCTTGCTCGGCTATGGCCGATGTCATCTCCCTTGGTCCGAAAGACCTTTTCCTTGGTCGGGGCTTGAAGAGGAGCATCAGCATCCTGTCAAGGTCTGCCCCTCTATAGAGGCTTCGAATTACCGAGACCTCGCTGCCTAGAGTATACCTCCATAAAGGAGATGCACGGGCCTGGAGGGGCTGGACCTTGCGATTGAGGTGGATCACATCCACTAGAGTGACGCCCTCATCGGTGAGGAACTTCACCTGATCTTGGAGGGCCTTGACCTCCTCTGTGTTCCCCCAATCATGGTTCTTGGTCATCCAAGAGTGTAGCCTCTTCAAGAGCGCGACTGAGAAAGCAGGGACTCCTTTACTGTCCCCCGATGGTATGTCGGCCATATAGAACCACTCCTCCTATCATTGTTTCACCGTCTCGGTGAACTTGCCAGGAAGCCACTTGATGCCATGGAACATGCTAATCATGGTTCCACTGCACTATGTGATTTGGCCGCCATTGGTCTGTGGTTTGACACCGAACAGCTTGAGCCAGAGCCCAAAGTGGGGCTCAATGCGGAGGAATGCCTCACAAAAGGAGATGAAGGAGGCGATTTGTTGGGAAACATGGTAGAAAAAAATCGCCCTACAATCACCCAAGAACAGTATGAAGATGCATTAACAATTTGGATCAGACCATTACCGACTCTGAGTAGCAGTGGAAGTTGATCATACTTAGAGTCCCTCGAACCGTAGATGAACGATCCCGCGAACCGCCCATGAACAGTCCCTTGAACGAAAGACCGAAAGCACGACCTCTCTACGAGTTACAAGTGTACGACCTTCACGATTCGGCACTGCTTCGCCGTCTAGAGCTAACTATCTCCAGATAATTAGAGGGAGGAGATTAGAACCACACTAGGCTTCTAATTATGAGGATTAGAGGATCTAGATCAAGCTCTGAATGATCAACAATGACCAACTATAACTAGAACTAGAGAACTAGATGGGGCTCCTAAACTTGTGTGTATTAATGCAAAACCCTATAGTATATATAGGTCGGAGGGGAGTGGAAGGGGCACCTCAAGGAGGGAAAGGACTCCCCTCCTTGGCCGGCCAAGCGGAGGGGAAGCCCCCCTCCAATTCGTCCTCCCTCCCTTCCTAAGTGGGAAAAGGGGGGCGCCACCTCTACTTGGGCACAAGTTGTTAGAAATATGCCCTAGAGGCAATAATATTTGTATTATTATATTTCCATATTCATAATTAAATATTTTATATTCTATGTTATAACTGATATGATCCTAGAATATGTGATTCCGTGGAAAACTCGTATGCACGTGTGGAATGATAAACAATTAAATAGAAGATTCCTAGTCTTACCTCTACGACTAGCTCAAGTGTTGTTGGTGATCATGTTTTCTTGGTCTTAGGATATCGTTAAGTGTTAAACAATAGTCCTAAAACAACATTGAGATTATGATGTTGGAAGAATGATCATATCGAATCGACCCAAAACTTGTCTATAAGCAATTGCAATAACATAGAGTGTTAACGTGTGATTTTTCTCCTTAGACCATGAGAGTATCGTAGTCACCTCTTACCGTACGACAAACTTTTGGGTTGCTCAAACTTCACCTGTAACACAGTGATCATAACGGCAACTTACAGATTCATCTGAAAGTTTGACAAGGGACTAGATAGCTCGAGAGTGGGATTTTGCTCCTCTGACAATGGAGAGATATTCTTAGGGCCCTCTCAATGTGACAGCATCCACCATTGTCTACCATACAAAGGTGACTACGTCACGGGGATGCTGGAACACAGAAACGAGAAAAAGAAACAAAAGCGGTAAGGAGGATTTCAGTATAGTGAGCATGTGTTGACTCAAGAGGATACCGATGCATCTAGGATTTTGTAAAGTATCGTGAAGCAAAGTTAACATCACATGATAATAAAAGGTTCACTTGAATATCATTCATGTGCTCATAGGGACCGATATGGACGTCCACGGTTCCGCTGTTGGTCATTGAACACATGGTTTCCTTCATGTCTATGAGTTACTGAACCTACGGTGTCACAAGCTTAAGGCAATCACGATCTGCTTATTTTTAGTAGAACAGGGGTGATGAGAATATATTTGTGTAATTGTTTCATTAATATCCAGACTAGTTCCGAGAGGATCCTGAAGCGTTCGGAGTCACCGGAAGGGTTTCGGTGAATATCGGGTAATACCGGGTATTACCGATATATATATACATATATATATAGGTGGAAAATGTTTCTGGGGATGTTAAATTATATATATAATAGTCTAGAAATATTTAAAACATTTTTATATTTAATTTAATACCAACGGGCCTAAAAAGGCCAAGTGGAGGAAGGCAACTTGGGCCACCAAGGGCCAAGTGGGGAGGCGCCCCTTCCCCTATGGAAGGAGGCCGAATTGGGGAAGGGGAAGGACCCCCCTTCCCTCCTTGGCTGACGGAAGGGGAGGGGAGTCCTCCTCCTCCTCTTGGCTGCCCTCCCTCCCCTCCAACCTATATAAACTTGAGGTATTGAGCTCTTTTAAACACACAAGTTTTGGGGCCCCCTCTAGTTCTTCTAGTTCTAGTTCTAGGTGACTAATTAGAGAAAGAATAATCCTAGAATCCTCATAATTAGAAGCCCCATTTTGTTCTAGTCTCCTCCCTCTAGTTCATAGCTCTAGATGGCTAAGCACTGCCGAATCGTGAAGGTTGCACGCTTGCAACCAAGTAGAGAGGCCGTGCTTTCAGTCTTCGGTTCGAGGGGCCGTTCATGGGCGGTTCGCGGGATCACTCATCCATGGTCGAAGGTGAGAGAGTCCAGGACTAGGGGGTCCTCAGGTGTCCGGACTATTCGATATGGGACGGACTGATGGGCCGTGAATATAAAGCAGAAGGCTATCCCTCGTGTCCGGGTGGGACTCCTATTAGCGTAGAACGGCAAGTTTGGTGTCCGGGTGAAATGTTTCCTTCATGTGCAAGCCGACTCTATAGAACCCTAGACCCCTTTGGTGTGTATATAAACCAGAGGGTTTAGTCCGTAGAGATCATCAGAAGAATTATAGGCTAGACAGCTAGGGTTTAGCCAATATGATCTTGAGGTAGATCAACTCTTGTAACCCCTATACACATCGAATATAATCAAGGACGTAGGGTTTTACCTCCTTTAAGAGGGCCCGAACCTGGGTAAACATCATGTCCCTATTATCCCTTGTTACCATCGATCCTCAGATACTCAACTTGGGACCCCCTACCCGAGATCTGCCGATTTTGACACCAACATTGGTGCTTTCATTGAGAGTTCTGTTGTGTTGTCGATAGAATAATATATGGCTCGCCTCGTCATCGACAATGGCGCGGTCTCCGGGGAGACCTTCCTCCCTGGTCAGCTTTTTGTGTTTGGCAGCTTCATGCTACATGCCAATTCGACCGGTCACCTTGAGCAGGTCGACAGCTACCCCCTGGTCACCAGATCAGGTTTGGAAGTTTAAACTACATCGCAGATATCCAAGGAGACCTGATCTTTGAGGGGTTCACGGCCTTGGCCGCCGCTCCCCGCCTGCACAAAGGAGGCCCTCCGGATCTATCAGCAGATCCCATATAGGGGTCGACCCTCACACCTGCCCCGGACTTAGATTTGGAGTGGACCACATCATCTGAAGACGGGAGGATAAACCCCACCGGACTCTCTTTCCCCATGGAGCTTCTAGTCGGAGACTCAGAGACGACCGCACCATTGGTGGACCCAAAATCAAACGGGACTCTTCCCGTCATCGGGAAGCCGGACTCGCCTCTGGAAACCAACTCCGAACTCGTGAGGTCCGCGTCCTTCAGGCTCAGTCAAGTGGTTATTGCCGAGCCTAGCTCTGCAGATCCTTGGACGCCTGTCCAGCTCTCGCTCTTAAACGAGGTGCTATATGTTGGGGAACGTAGTAATTTCAAAAATTTTCCTACGCACACGGAAGATCACGGTGATGCATAGCAACGAGGGGAGAGTATGATCTACGTACCCTTGTAGATCGCAACGGAAGTGTTGACACAACGTAGAGGAAGTAGTCGTACGTCTTCTTCCCGATCCGACCGATCCAAGCACCGTTACTCCGGCACCTCCGAGTTCTTAGCACACGTTCAGCTCGATGACGATCCTCGGGCTCCGATCCAGCAAAGCGTCGAGGAAGAGTTCCGTCAGCACGACGGCGTGGTGACGATCTTGATGTACTACCGACGCAGGGCTTCGCCTAAGCACTGTAACGGTATGATCGAGGTGGAATTTGGTGGCAGGGGGCACCGCACACGGCTAAGGAACGATCTCAAGGATCAACTTGTGTGTCTTGGGGTGTCCCCTGCCCCCGTATATAAAGGATGAAGGGGGGGAGGCTGGCCGGCCAAGGAGGGAGGCGCAGGAGGAGTCCTACTCCTACCGGGAGTAGGACTCCCCCCCTCAATCCTATTCCTAATAGGATTCCTTAAAGGGGAGAGGGAGAGAGAGGTGGCCGGCCCCTCTCCTAGTCCTAATAGGACTAGGGAGAGGGGGGGAGGCGCAGCCCTATGTGGGCTGCCTTCTCACCTTTCCACTAAGGCCCATGTTAGCCCATTTGGCTCCCGGGGGGTTCCGGTAACCCTCCCGGTAATCCGGTAAAATCCCGATTTCACCCGGAACACTTCCGATGTCCAAACATAGGCTTCCAATATATCAATCTTTACGTCTCGACCATTTCGAGACTCCTCGTCATGTCCGTGATCACATACGGGACTCCGAACAACCTTCGGTACATCAAAATGCATAAACTCATAATAACTGTCATCGTAACGTTAAGCGTGCGGACCCTACGGTTCGAGAACAATGTAGACATGACCGAGACACATCTCCGGTCAATAACCAATAGCGGGACCTGGATGCCCATATTGGCTCCCACATATTCTACGAAGATCTTTATCGGTCAGACCGCATAACAACATACGTTGTTCCCTTTGTCATCGGTATGTTACTTGCCCGAGATTCGATCGTCGGTATCCAATACCTAGTTCAATCTCGTTACCAGCAAGTCTCTTTACTCATTCCGTAATATATCATCCTGCAACTAACTCATTAGTTGCAATGCTTGCAAGGCTTTAAGTGATGTGCATTACCGAGAGGGCCCAGAGATACCTCTCCGACAATCGGAGTGACAAATCCTAATCTCGAAATACGCCAACCCAACATCTACCTTTGGAGCCACCTGTAGTACTCCTTTATAATCACCCAGTTACGTTGTGACGTTTCGTAGTACCCAAAGTGTTCCTCCGGCAAACGGGAGTTGCATAATCTCATAGTCATAGGAACATGTATAATTCATGGATAAAGCAATAGCAACATACTAAACGATCGGGTGCTAAGCTAATATAATGGGTCATGTCAATCAGATCATTCAACCAATGATGTGACCTCGTTAATCAAATAACAACTCTTTGTTCATGGTTAGGAAACATAACCATCTTTGATTAACGAGCTAGTCTAGTAGAGGCATACTAGTGACACTCTGTTTGTCTATGTATTCACACATGTATTATGTTTCCGGTTAATACAATTCTAGCATGAATAATAAACACTTATCATGATTTAAGGAAATAAATAATAACTTTATTATTGCCTCTAGGGCATATTTCCTTCACTATACTTAATACAATCTCTCTCCATCAAGGAGGTATCACCTCCGAACCATGCCCAGTTCGAACTAGGGGCTGAGACTAGGGAATTTTTTGTCCTACCCACCACCCACTTAGTAGCCACTGTCGAGGATTTAAATGACATGCTAGACTACGCTTCTTAAAACATCGATGGCATGCACGACGATGTCGAAGCTGAATTAGGTGAAAACCCGCCCATCACCGGGCGTTGGACAACCACTTCTACTTACAATGTATACATGGTGGACACGCCTGAGAAGAAGAACGATGATGGCAGTAAAGATCCAGCTGAGGATAATCCCGTCGATGAACCACCAAAACGACGGCATAAACGGCGCCGCGCACGATCACGTCGAGGAAGGGAAAGCAACACCGACACCGGAGACAATTGTTGGGGAACGTAGTAATTTCAAAAAAATTCCTATGCACACTCAGGATCATGGTGATGCATAGCAATGAGAGGGGAGAGTGTGTCCACGTACCCTCATAGACCGAAAGCGGAAGCGTTAGCACAGTGCGGTTGATGTAGTCGTACGTCTTCATGATCCGACCGATCCAAGTACCGAACGTACGACACCTCCGAGTTCAGCACATGTTCAGCTCAATGACGTCCCGTGAACTCCGATCTAGCAGAGCTTCACGGGAGAGTTCCGTCAGTACGACGGCGTGATGACGGTGATGATGTTGCTACCGATGCAGGGCTTCGCCTAAGCACCGCTACGATATAACCGAGGTGGAATATGGTGGAGGGGGGCACCACACACGGCTGGAACAGATTAACAGATCAACTTGTGTGTTCTAGGGTGCCCCTGCCCCCGTATATAAAAGATCAAGGGGGGAGGCGGCCGGCCAGGAGGAGGACGCGCCGGGGGGGATCCTACTCCCACCGAGAGTAGGACTCCTCCTTTTCCTTGTTGGAGTAGGAGAGGGAAGGAAGGGAGAGAGGACGAGAAGGAAAAAGGGGGGCGCCGCCCCCCTCCTTGTCCAATTCGGACTAGAGGGGGAGGGGGCACGCGGCTGCCCTGGCCGCCCCACCTCTTCTCCCACTAAGGCCCATGAGGCCCAATTAACTCCCCGGGGGGTTCCGGTAACCCCCCGGTACTCCGATTTTTATTCGAAACCACTCGGAACACTTCTGGTGTCCGAATATAGTCATCCAATATATCAATTTTTACTTCTCGACCATTTCGAGACTCCTCGTCATGTCTGTGATCATATCCGGGACTCCAAACTACCTTCGGTACATCAAAACACAAAAACTCATAATACCGATCGTCACCAAACTTTAAGCGTGTGGACCCTACGGCTTCGAGAACTATGCAGACATGACCGAGACACGTCTCCGATCAATAACCAATAGCGGAACCTGGATGCTCATATTGGCTCCTACATATTCTATGAAGATCTTTATCGGTCAAACCGCATAACGACATACGTTGTTCCCCTTGTTATCGGTATGTTACTTGCCCCAGATTCGATCGTCGGTATCTCAATACCTAGTTCAATCTCGTTACCGGCAAGTCTCTTTACTTGTTCCGTAATGCATCATCCCGCAACTAACTCATTAGTAACATTGCTTGCAAGGCTTATAGTGATGTGCATTACCGAGAGGGCCCAGAGATACCTCTTCGACAATCGGAGTGACAAATCCTAATCTCGAAATACGCCAACTCAACAAGTACCTTCGGAGACACCTATAGAGCACCTTTATAATCACACAGTAACGTTATGACGTTTGGTAGAACACAAAGTGTTCCTCCGGTAAACGGGAGTTGCATAATCTCATAGTCATAGGAACATGTATAAGTCATGAAGAAAGCAATAGCAACATACTAAACGATCAAGTGCTAAGATAACGGAATGGGTCAAGTCAATCACATCATTCTCCTAATGATGTGATCCCGTTAATCAAATGAAAACTCATGTCTATGGCTAGGAAACATAACCGTCTTTGATCAACGAGCTAGTCAAGTAGAGGCATACTAGTGACACTCTGTTTGTCTATGTATTCACACATGTATTATGTTTCCGGTTAATACAATTCTAGCATGAATAATAAGCATTTATCATGATATAAGGAAATATAAATAACAACTTTATTATTGCCTCTAGGGCATATTTCCTTCAGTCTCCCACTTGCACTAGAGTCAATAATCTAGTTCACATCTCTATGTGATTAACACCCAAAGAGTGATCATGTTTTGCTTGTGAGAAATTTAGTCAACGCGTCTGCCACATTCAGAGCCGTATGTATTTTGCAAATTTTCCATGTCTACAATGCTTTGCACAGAGCTACTCTAGCTAATTGCTCCCACTTTCAATATGTATCTAGATCGAGACTTAGAGTCATCTAGATCGGTGTCAGAAGCTTGTATCGACCTAACTCTTTACGACGAACTCTTTTATCACCTCCATAACCAATAAATATTTCCTTCGTCCTCTAAGGATAATTTTGACTGCTGTCCAGTGATCTACTCCTAGATCACTATTGTACTCCCTTGCAAAAATCATTTTAAGGTATACAATAGGTCTGGTACATAGCATAGCATACTTTATAGAACCTATGACTGAGGCATAGGGAATGACTTTTCATTCTCTTTCTATTTTCTGCCGTGGTCGGGTTTTGAGTCTTTACTCAACTTTACACCTTGCAACACAGGCAAGAACTCCTTCTTTGACTGTTTCATTTTGAACTACTTCGAAATCTTGTCAAGGTATGTACTTACTGAAAAAACTTATCAAGCGTCTTGATCTATCTCTATAGATCTTGATGCTCAATGTGTAAGCAGCTTCATCGAGGTCTTTCTTTGAAAAAACCTTTTTCAAACACTCCTTTATGCTTTCAAGAAAATTCTACATTATTTCCGATCAATAATATGTCATTCACATATTCTTATCAAAAATGTTGTAGTGCTCCCACTCACTTTCTTGTAAATACAGGCTTCACCGCAAGTCTGTATAAAACCATATGCTTTGATCACTTTATCAAAGCATATATTCCAACTCTGAGTTGCTTGCACTAGTCCATAGATGGATCGCTGGAGCTTGCTCACTTTGTTAGCACCTTTAGGATCGACAAAAACTTTAGGTTGCATCATATACAACTCTTCTTCCAGAAATCCATTCAGGAATGCAGTCTTTACATCCATTTGCCAAATTTCATAATCATAAAATGCGGCAATTGCTAACATGATTCGGATGGACTTAAGCATCGATACAAGTGAGAAAATCTCATTGTAGTCAACACCTTGAACTTGTCGAAAACATTTTGCGACAATTCGAGCTTTGTAGATAGTAACACTACTATCAGCGTTCATCTTCCTCTTGAAGATCCATTTATTCTTAATGACTCATCGATCATCGGGCAAGTAAATCAAAGTCCATACTTTGTTCTCATACATGGATCTCATCTCAAATTTCATGTTCTCAAGACATTTCGCGGAATCTGGGCTCATCATTGCTTCCTCATAGTTCGTAGGTTCGTCATGGTCTAGTAACATGTCTTCCAGAAAGGTTCCGTACCACTCTGGTGCAGACCATATTCTGGTTGTCCTACGAGGTTTGGTAGTAACTTGATCTGAAGTTTCATGATCATCATCATTAGCTTCCTCACTAATTGGTGTAGAGATCACTAGAACTGATTTTTATGATGAACTACTTTCCAATTCGGGAGAAGGTACAATTACCTTATCAAGTTCTATATTCCTCGCACTCACTTCTTTCGAGAGAAACTTCTTCTCTAGAAAGGATCCACTCTTAGCAACAAAGATATTGTCTTTCAGATCTGTGATAGAAGGTGTACCCAACAGTTTCTTTGGGGTATCCTATGAAGACTCACTTTTCCTATTTAGGTTTGTGCTTATCTGGCTGAAACTTTTTCACATAAGCATCACAACTCCAAACTTTAAGAAACGACAACTTAGGTTTCTAGCCAAACCATAGGTCATACAGTGTCATCTCAATGGATTTAGATGGTGCCCTATTTAACATGAATGCATCTATCTCTAATGCATAACCCTAAAGCGATAGTGGTAAATCAATGAGAGACGTCATAGATCGCACCATATCTAGTAAAGTGCGATTACAACGTTCGGACACACCATTACACTATGGTGTTCCAGGTGGCGTGAGTTGCGAAACTATTCCGCATTGTTTCAAATGAAGATCAAACTCGTAACTCAAATATTCTCCTCCATGATCAGATCGTAGAAACTTTATTTTCTTGTTACGATGATTTTCCACTTCACACTAAAATTCTTTGAACTTTTCAAATGTTTCAGACTTAGGTTTCATCAAGTAGATATACCCATATCTTACTCAAATCATCTGTGAAGGTCAGAAAATAATGATACCCGCTGTGAGGCTCAACACTCATCAGACCGCATACATCAGTATGTATTATTTCCAATAAGTCATTTGCTCGCTCCATTGTTCCGGAGAAAGGAGTCTTAGTCATCTTGCCTATGAGGCATGGTTCGCAAGCATCAACTGGTTCATAATCAAGTGATTTCAAAAGCCCATCAGCATGGATTTTCTTCATGCGCTTTACACCAATATGACCTAAACGGTAGTGCCACAAATAAGTTGCACTATCACTATTAACTTTGCATCTTTTGGTTTGAATATTATGAATATGTGTATCACTATGATCGAGATTTAATAAACCATTCACCTTGGGTGTATGACCATTGAAGGTTTTATTCTTGCAGACAGAACAACAATTATTCTCTGACTTTAAATGAATAACCGTATTGCAATAAACATGATCACATCATATTCATGCTTAATGCAAACACCAAATAACATTTATTTAGGTTCAACACTAATCCCGAAAGTATAGGGAGTGTTTGGTGATGATCATATCAATTTTGGAACCACTTCCAACACACATCGTCACTTCACCCTTAACTAGTCTCTGTTCATTCTACAACTCCCGTTTCGAGTTACTAATCTTAGCAACTGAACTAGTATCAAATACCGAGGGGTTGCTACAAACACTAGTAAAGTACACATCAATAACATGTATATCAAATATACCTTTGTTCACTTTGCCATCCTTCTTATCCGCTAAATACTTGGGGCAGTTCCGCTTCCAGTGACCAGTCCCTTTGAAGTAGAAGCACTTAGTCTCAGGCTTAGGTCTAGACTTGGGCTTCTTCACTTGAGCAGCAACTTGCTTGCCGTTCTTCTTTAAGTTCCCCTTCTTCCCTTTGCCCTTTTCTTGAAACTAGTGATTTTGTCAACCATCAACACTTGATGCTTTTCTTGATTTCTACCTTCATCGATTTCTGCATCACAAAGAGCTTGGGAATCGTTTCCGTTATCCCTTGCATATTATTGTTCATCACTAAGTTCTAGTAACTTGGTGATAGTGGCTAGAGAACTTTGTCAATTACTATCTTATCTGGAAGATTAACTCCCACTTGATTCAAGCAATTGCAGTACCCAGACAATCTGAGCACATGCTCACTGGTTGAGCTATTCTCCTCCATCTTTGTAGGTAAAGTACTGTCAGAGGTCTCCTACCTCTCGAAACGGGCATGAGTATGAAATACTAATTTCAACTCTTGGAACATCTTATGTGCTCCGTGGCATTCAAAACATTTTTGAAGTCCCGGTTCTAAGCCGTAAAGCATGGTGCACTAAACTATCAAGTAGTCATCATACCGAGCTTTGCCAAACGTTCATAATGTCTGCATATGCTCCTGCAATAGGTCCGTCACCTAGCGGTGCATCAAGGACATAATTCTTCTGTGCAGCAATGAGGATAATCCTTAGATCATGGATCCAATCCGCATCATTGCTACTAACATCTTTCAATTTATTTTTCTCTAGGAACATATCAAAAATAAACAGGGAAGCTATGGGCGAGCTATTGATCTACAACATAGATATGCAAATACTATCAGGACTAAGTTCATGATAAATTTAAGTTCAATTAATCATATTACTTAAGAACTCCCACTTAGAAAGACATTCCTCTAATCATCTAAGTGATCACGTGATCCATACCAACTAAACCATGTCCGATCATCATGTGAGATGGAGTAGTTTTCAATTGTGAACATCACTATGTTGATCATATCTACTATATGATTCACGCTCGACCTTTCGCTCTCAGTGTACCGAGGCCATATCTTCATATGCTAGGCTCGTCAAGTTTAACCCAAGTATTCTGCGTGTGCAAAACTGTCTTACACCCGTTGTAGATGAACATTGAGATTATCACACCCGATCATCACATGGTGTCTTGGCACGACGAACTTTGGCAACGGTGCATACTCAGGGAGAACACTTTTACCTTGAAATTTAGTGAGAGATCATCTTATAAAGCTACCGTCAAACTAAGCAAAACAAGATGCATAAAAGATAAACATCACATGCAATCAAAATATGTGACATGATATGGCCATGATCATCCGGCGCCTTTGATCTCCATCTCCAAAGTACCGTCATGATCTCTATCATCACCGGCATGACACCATGATCTCCATCATGTTGAGCTCTATCAACGTGTCATCACATGGTCGTCTCGCCAACTATTGCTCTTGCAACTATTGCTATCGCATAGCGATAAAGTAAAGAAATTATTTGGCGCTTGCATCTTATGCAATAAAGAGACAACCATAAGGCTTCTGCCAGTTGCCGATAACTTCAACAAAACATGATCATCTCATACAACAACTTATATCTCATCACGTCTTGACCATATCACATCACAAAATGCCCTGCAAAAACAAGTTAGACGTCCTCTACTTTGTTGTTGCAAGTTTTACGTGGCTGCTACAGGATGAGCAAGAACCGTTCTTACCTACGCATCAAAACCACAACGAAAGTTCATCAAGTTAGTGTTGTTTTAACCTTCCCAAGGACCGGGCATAGCCACACTCGGTTCAACTAAAGTAGGAGAAACTGACACCCGCCAGCCACTTATGTGCAAAGCATGTCGGTAGGACCAGCCTCACGTAAGCGTACACGTAATGTCAGTCCGGGCCGCTTCATCCAACAATACAGCTGAACCAAAGTGTGACATGCTGGTAAGCAGTATGACTTGTATCGCCCACAACTCACTTGTGTTCTACTCGTGCATATAACATCTACGCATAAAATCTGGCTCGGGTGCCACTGTTGGGGAACGTAGTAATTTCAAAAAAATTCCTACGCACACTCAGGATCATGGTGATGCATAGCAACAAGAGGGGAGAGTGTGTCCACGTACCCTTGTAGACCAAAAGCGGAAGCGTTAGCACAACGCGGTTGATGTAGTCGTACGTCTTCACGATCCGACCGATCCAAGTATCGAACGTACGGCACCTCCGAGTTCAGCACACGTTCAGCTCGATGACGTCCCACGAACTCCGATCCAGCGGAGCTTCACCAGAGAGTTCCGTCAGCACGACGGCGTGATGACGGTGATGATGTTGCTACCGACGCAGGGCTTCGCCTAAGCACCTCTATGATATAACCCAGGTGGAATATGGTGGAGGGGGCACCGCACACGGCTGGAATAGATCAACAGATCAACTTGTGTGTTCTAGGGTGCCCCGGCCAGGAGGAGGATGCACCAGGGGGGAGTCCTACTCCCACCGGGAGTAGGACTCCTCCTTTTCCTTGTTGGAGTAGGAGAGGGAAGGAAGAGAGAGAGGAGGAGAAGGAAAAAGGGGTCGCCTCCCCCCTCCTTGTCCAATTCGGACTAGAGGGGGAGGGGGCGCGCGGCTGCCTTGGCCGCCCCTCCTCTTCTCCCACTAAGGCCCATGAGGCCCAATTAACTCCCCGAGGGGTTTCGGTAACCCCTCAGTACTCCGATTTTTATCCGAAACCACTCGGAACACTTCCAGTGTATGAATATAGTCGTCCAATATATCGATTTTTATGTATCGACCATTTTGAGACTCCTCATCATGTCCATGATAATATCTGGGACTCTGAACTACCTTCGGTACATCAAAACACAAAAACTCATAATACCGATTGTCACCAAACTTTAAGCGTGCGGACCCTACGGGTTCGAGAACTATGTAGACATGACCGAGACACTTCTCCGGTCAATAACCAATAGCAGAACCTGGATGCTCATATTGGCTCCTACATATTCTATGAAGATCTTTATCGGTTAAACCGTATAACAACATACGTTGTTCCCTTTGTCATCGGTATGTTACTTGCCCGAGATTCGATCGTCGGTATCTCAATACCTAGTTCAATCTCGTTACCGGCAAGTCTCTTTACTCGTTCCGTAATGCATTATCCCGCAACTAACTCATTAGTCACGTTGCTTGCAAGGCTTATAGTGATGTGCATTACCGAGAGGGCCTAGAGATACCTCTCCGACAATCGGAGTGACAAATCCTAATGTTGAAATACGCCAACTCAAGAAGTACCTTCGGAGACACCTGTACAACACCTTTATAATCACCCAGTTATGTTGTGACGTTTGGTAGCACACAAAGTGTTCCTCCGGTAAATGGGAGTTGCATAATCTCACAGTCATAGGAACATGTATAAGTCATGAAGAAAGCAATAGCAACATACTAAACGATCAAGTGCTAAGCTAACGGAATGGATCAAGTCAATCACACCATTCTCCTAATGATGTGATCCCGTTAATCAAATGACAACCCATGTATATGTCTAGGAAACATAACCATCTTTGATCAACGAGCTAGTCAAGTAGAGGCATACTAGTGACACTCTGTTTGTCTATGTATTCACACATGTATTATGTTTCCGGTTAATACAATTCTAGCATGAATAATAAACATTTATCATGATATAAGGAAATATAAATAACAACTTTATTATTGACTCTAGGGCATATTTCCTTCAACAATGACATGCCAGATAATGCTGAAGACCCCGAAAACCCCATGGAGCCAGCGTTCGAGCTGGATGAAAGGGAAAAGGGTCAATTCAGCCCCGAAGAACTCGCCGATCACGAGGATTCGGAAGATAGTAACTGCTTACCTATCTCTGAAGAAGAAGTTAGCCTCGGTGACGAAGATTTCATCATCCCAGAGGAATCCCTCAAACAAGAACGCTTCAAGTGACGGCTCATCGCCACTGGACAAAGCCTGAAAAAGAAACAACAGTAGATTAAAGTCAAACAGGATATGCTCAACGACAGATGTACTAAGGTCCTAGCCGCCAAAGAAGGATATGGCTTTGAGTGCCCTACAAAGAGTTACCCAAAACGCAGGCTACTGCCACAATTCGACGATGAGGTCGTTGCACCAATACCGTCAAAATACAATCAGTCTGATCAACTAGACCGACCACCACGTGGACGAGACAAAACGGCTAATCATGCCAAACACCAGCGCGCGCCCCTTACCATAGAGGCAGGGAGACAACAGCTCCGGGCTACACGTACGACCTACGCCAGGACCTGGCTAATAGAGCCGGCTAGACCAGATCAATTTATGGATCAAGAGGACATGCCCGAACATGAGATGACGACCATCAAGCCTGACACAACAAACATAACCAAGTCCTGGGTCAACACCGAACACAGATGCCATCCGAACTCTGTCGCGATGTCGCCCAATACAGAGGTGCCGCACACCCCATGTGCTTTACCGATGAGGTAATGTAGCACCAATTTCCGGAAGGGTCCAAACCAGTGAACATCGAGCAATACGATGGAATGACGGATCCTGCTGTATGGATTGAAGATTTTCTTCTCCACATTCACATGGCTCGCGGAGATGATCTCCACGCCATTAAATACCTCCTCCTGAAGCTGAAAGGACCAACATGGCACTGGTTGAACAACCCCACAGAGAACTCCATTGGAAGTTGGGAAGACTTAGAGGATGCATTTCGGGCCAACTGTCAGGGCACCTATGTCCGGTCGCCGGATGCTGATGACCTGAGTCACATAATCCAGCAACCCATAGAGTCAGCTCGCAAACTTTGGAATCAGTTCTTAATTAAAAAGAACCAAATCATGGAATGTTCGGATGCTGAAGCCTTAGTGGCATTTACGCATAGAGTCCATGACGAATGGCTCGCCTGACACCTAGGTCAGGAAAAACCAAAGACTATGGCGGCTCTTACCGCGCTTATGACCCGCTTCTGTGCGGGCGAAGATAGTTGGTTGGCTCATAGAAGCAATAGTACCAGCGACCCCGGCACTTCCGAGGCCAGGGATGGCAATGGCAGGCCACGGCACAACAAAATCAAGCGTCAGAACAATAACGAAGAAATAGAGGACACGACAGTAAACGCCGGATTCAGTGGTTCTAAACCCGGTTAGCAGAAGAAGCCGTTCAAAGGTAACAGGGACGGTCTGTCCAACTTAGACAAAATACTAGAGAGGCCTTGCTAGATTCATGGCATCCCTGACAAGCCTGCCAACCACACCAATAGAAACTGCTGGGTTTTCAAGCAAGCCGGTAAATTAAATACTAAACATAAGGGGAAAGGATCTCAAAGCGAGGACGGTGATGAGCCCTGCCCGCCGAACACCGGGGGATAGAAACAACCCACCCCCCGAGGTGAAAACAGTGAACATGATCTATGTCATCCACATCCCCAAGAGGGAGAGCAAACACACATTAAGGGACGTTTACGCCATAGAGGCTATCGCCCAAAAATTCAACCAATGCTCGGCTTGTCCGATCACCTTTGATCGCAGGGACTACCCAACCAGTATCTGTCATGGAGGTTCGGCGGCCCTGGTACTCGATCCTATTATTGATGGATACCATCTCACTAGAGTCCTTATGGACCGCGGCAGTAGCCTCAACTTGATCTATAAGGATACTGTTCATAAGATCGGTATCGACCCGTCAAGAATTAAGCCTAGCAACACTACCTTCAAAGGAGTGATACCTAGCGTGGAGGCCCACTACACGGTATCATTAACACTGGAAGTAGTATTCGGCTCTCCAGACAATTTCCCAAGCAAAGAATTGATCTTCGTCATCATCCCTTTTCGTAGTGGTTATCATGCACTGCTCGGCCGAACTGCTTTTGCCCGCTTTAATGCAGTCCCGCACTATGCTTATCTGAAGCTAAAAATGCCTGGATCTCGTAGCGTCATCATAGTAAATGGGAATATAGAGCGCTCCCTCCATACCGAGGAGCATACCACGACCCTAGCAGCCGAAGTACAGTGCAACCTCATCAAGCCGAACAACTCATCGGTCATCAAGACCCATGACACTGCTAAACGTGTACGAGCCACGTTACAATGCAGTAGCTCGGTGGAACCTGAGCTCGAGTAGCAGTTTAGTCTCCGATGATTGCCCCATAAGGTTGCGGTATATGTACCTCACGTACACAACTATGCCCTTAAAATACCTTGGGTAGCACCGGAGGCACACTGCAGAAAAGGTCCATAATACGGCTTGACCCTATTCGAACCTCAAATATGCTTCCACTGTGGTTCATTAAAGAACCTACCTGATCTACGGTCATGCGGGGACTTTTTTCTAGGTTCCACTTTTTAGCAGACGACCATCGGTCTCCTCCCCTTCAAGGATATCTCACCAAGGAGAAACGACACACACATGTAGCAGGGCATTATTGGGATTCTTAAACCATTTCGTTCAGGCTTTGTGTAAACCTTTCCCTTGTATAAACTTTTGGCATGTAAAATGACCTCGATGTTTTTGGCATTATATGTAACAACACGGCTCGACGTATTAATCAGGGTATAAAGGAAATAGTTGATCACCACTTTGTTTGGCAGTCATTTCATATTATCATCTGTGTTCCCTCCCTACCTTAGACTGCCACACGTGGCTTAGTCTGGCCTTAACACCGGGGTTGTATTCGGCCCTGCACGTTTCAAGTCCGAACACCTATAGGGAACTCTTTGGCGTCCCTAATATTGCATTATATGCATCGGCTCCGAATCATGTCTTGGGTCTATAGTTGGGTTGCCCGGCTCCTGTGCTTACCGCCTTATGTTCCGCTGGTTCGGCTAAGGTAGTAAAGGGAGAACTACTGCGATTGTATTTCTGGTTCGTCTGGTCATGTACCTCAGTAGAGAAAGCCGAAAACTGACTGTCATGATAGGCGAGAGCTGGTCGTCGATTCGGCGACTTAGTATTATACTACAAATCGTTAGTGATTCACCCTGTGTTATACGAGGGGCTGGTCTTTGTCCAGCCGCGTGGAAGAGGCACCATAGTCCGGATAGCTGCACACGCACAAGGGGCTAGTACTTAGCTCCACAATCAAACTCCTATGGATACGTGAAAGTAATAAAGCCGCATAGTCCGATTGCCTGGTTCACTTCGTGGACACCTCCTTTATGGACCAAGACGTTGGATAAAGTGTGGTCACGCGTTATGCCAAACACCCCTGTAGCATCTACGTGGGGGCTGAAGCCGACGGTTGGCAACTTTCAGGAATATAACAATAAACGGCTGCAAGGAGAAAAAATCATCCGAATAGAAGGTGCAAACATAGATATATGACGGCATGGGTTCACAACATAGTTTGTACAACCCGAACACATCTAATCAAATATTATGTCCTTAGAACATTGACCCTCTATCTCTGGGGCTCCTTCTAGGACGCCGTCAAAGTACCTCTCCAGCTTTCGATGATCTTTGCCCTCGGACGGGCCCGCGATTGCCACTTCGGTGGCCTTCATCTTCGCCCATTGCATTTTGACATGGGTGAAGGCCATCCGGGCATCCTCTATGCAGACGAGCGCTTAACGACATCAATCCGCAGCCGCGCATCGACATGCCACGCCACCAAACCGAAGTAGCTGCTAGGGATCATCTCGGTCGGCCAATGTTGGACTATTAGTTCCTTCATAGCCAAACCCACCACCCTATGCATCTCTACTAGCTGCTTCAGTTGGTCGTTCAGCGACGTCGGGTATCCTGGTGCGAGTAATTGCGACTAGAACAACTTCTCAGTCGAGTTCCCCTCCTGGGTTCGGAAGAAATGCATGACATCAGTGGCACTCTTCAGAAGATCCGTAAAAGCGCCTGGAGAACTCCACACTCGTGTGAGCAAAGCGTACCTCTGACCTCCAAATATACTCTGCAAAAGAAAGGCCTTACCGGCCGCTATCTACCTCGCGTGGCAGATCTCTTCGCGAGCGCTCCGGGACTCGCTCCATGCCTCTTTGGTGTCCTGGAGAGCCTTGGCAAGCTCGGAGGACTGGGCTGAGGTCTTCTGGTCCAATGTTTCACATTTGCTGATGGCATCCTTCAGCCCCTGCTCGACTTCGGCCACCCGAGATTCGTGTTGGCGGAGGGCAGTTTGTTTAGCCTCTAGCTCAGCAGCCGCTTTATCAGCAGCTGCCTTATTCGCCTTGGCTTCCTTCTTGGCCTGGGCGAGGGCGCCTTTGAGGGTCTCGACCTCGGCGGTGCCAACTATGATCATAATCAAAGCATTCTATGATTTAGCCTCTAAATATGCATATCACTTCTAGCATGAAACTTAATTTCTTTTTTACATCATATGCATACCTTGCATTTCATCAAACCGCTTGTTGATGCAGTTGAGTTCCTCATTTGCCACCTGAAGCTTCCGATTGAGTTCGGAAACTTGTGCGGCCTGGGCGGTTGCCGCCAACATGGATGCCTATTACAATAGCAACATAATGTGTTACTCTCCCGAACACTATGTAGATCCTCTGTCCGGTTTCTTCTATACCGGACAGAGCCTCAGGGGCTACTGTCTATACACAGGTTTATTCTTCTATCTGAAAAGTTTTTCAGAACATTACATCACATACCTCAAAGCTTGTCAGTAGGCTGCAGAAGGCTTCATTCAGTCCGTTTTTAGCAGACTAAACTGTTTCCATCACCACACCCATCAGGGTGCGGTGCTCCGCCACGACGGAAGCACTCTACAGTGCTTCCTCCAAAGCGTTGGGCGCCTCCGGATTAGTGGAGGCCGCTGATGGAGCTGGTGCTCCTCCCCCCTCTTTCGAGGGGGGATGTTTATCCGATCCCGGAGCCATGCGAGGCTCCGGAATGGTGTTTGGCTGGAGCCCGGATTGCTGGGGCTCCCCACTGTCGGTTGTTATAGGGGTCACCTCCCCTAGGTCTTCCGTGACCAAGTATTGACCTCGGGCAACCTCTTGACGGCTTCGTTCACCCCCTCTCGGCCAGGGGATGTCCTTAGGGATGACACTTTGGTGTCCTCCATGGCGATAGGCGAGGGGACTCGTGGGGGCGTATCACTCTCTGCCATTTCGGGCGGCAGAGAGTTCCCCTTTGATAATGGAGTATGTGGGAGCACGCAGGGAGGGCTGAAAGGCAAATAACAAAATAAGTTACATAATGGAAGCAAGTAGATCGAAGATAACAATGAGTTTCTAAATACTTACGATTCGGACAGGGGCTTGACCCTGTGAGGTCTCTTGGGGACTTCAGACTCTGAGTCCGAACTGTCCAAGAGGGTCAGTTTCCCCCTCTTGGGTGCCTCCCCCTTCAGGTCTTTGGAGGCCACCCTTTTCTTCTTCATCCCCTTACAGGGGTAGTCGCTTTCCACCACCTCCTCCTCCTCTTCTTCCTTGTCTCCTTCGTGGGAAGAGAGGGCTTCGGTCTCTCCGGACACTGTTTCCGAAGGACCTTTGGGGCAGGGGCCACCCTTGTCCTCCTTGCCTTTCTTCTTCTTGGTTCGTTCAAAATGTTAAAGAGTCAAGTGTGATGCTTCGCCGAAAAAGCTGTCAATAAAGACACTGTCCCTATTTTGACATCTTGCCTTCGTGGCTAAGGGTTGTATTGATTATGCAGAGCCGGACACAGTTCCTTTATGCAGGAAGCTAACTTAAAGTATTCAGGAGAAAACCTACCTTGCAATGCCGAAGACAATTCGTGTGCCGAACACATCATCATCGAAGACTGGTTCAGGGGCTACTGAGTTAGTCCAGGACTAGGGGGTCCTCAAGCATTCGGACTATTCGATATGGACTGGATTGATGGGCCATGAAGATAAAGCAGAAGGCTATCCCCCGTGTCTGCGTGGGACTCCTATGAGCATAGGATGGCAAGTTTGGTGTCCGGGTACGGTGTAATGTTTCCTTCTTGTGCAAACCAACTCTGTACAACCCTAGGCCCCTCCGATGTGTATATAAACCGGAGGGTTTAGTCTGTAGAGATCATCAGAAGAATTACAGGCTAGACAGCTAGGGTTTAGCCAATACGATCTCGAGGTAGATCAACTCTTGTAACCCCTATACACATCGAATATAATCAAGCATGACATAGGGTTTTACCTCCTTTAAGAGGGCCCGGACCTGGGTAAACATCGTGTCCCTATTGTCCCTTGTTACCATCGATCCTCAGATACACAATTCAGGACCCCCTACCCGAGATATGCTGGTTTTGACACCGACACAAGGTACTCCAAGAACGATCTACACCAACACGTTCTTCGTTCACTGAAAATTAATGATGGTAAAGATCGTGATCCCAACCCATTATGGATCTTCATATTTATCTTGGGTGTGCGTAGGCATGATTTTTTTGTTTTCGACTACGTTTCCCAAAACAAGTGGCCCAAGTAGCTTTACACCACTTGGCCTTTTAAGGCCTGTTGATATTAAATTAAATATAAAACCCCCTAACTATGATTAGATCCTTTTATTTTTACTTTAACAACTCCAAAAACATTTCCACCAATATATTATTTATCGGTATACCAGTACTGCCCGATAAACTCTGAAACCCTTCCGGTGACCCCGAAACACTTCCGGTTCCTCTCGAAACTATTTTGAATATTAATGAAACTATTTCACAAATATTTCCTCATTACTTCTGTCCTACTAATACTCAACATATCATGATTACCATAAGCTTGTGACCCTATAGGTTCCATAAGACATGGACATGAACAAAACCCTTTTGTTCATTGACCGATAGTGGAACTGTGGACATCCATATCGATCCCTATGGATACACGAATGACATTCGAGTGAACCTTTGGTTATCATGTGATGTTCCCTTTGCTTCATGATACTTTACAAAATCTGAGGTGAGATGTATCGGTATCCTCTTGAGTCATACACATGCTCACTATACCGGTCTCCACGTTGCCAATTTTGTTCTTCTTTCTCGCTGACATCCTCCGGCATCCTTGCAGCATAGTCTCCTATGTCTAGCTAGACGATGATGGATGGCGTCACAATGATAGGCCCTAAGAATATCTCTCCATCGTCGGAGGAGAAAATTCCACTCTCGAGCTATCTAGTCCCTTGTCAAACTTCCCGATGAACATGTAAGTTGTCGTTATGATCACCTAGTTACACATGACGTTTCAGCTATTGGGAAACAAAGTATAAAATGAAAAAATTACCCTACGATCACCTAGGAACAATATGAAGATGCATAATGGATCGTGATCAACAATTGTTACTGACTCCGAGAGTGCAGCGGAAGTAGATGAGTTAGTGTAGATCGAACTTGGAGTCCCTCGAACGTTGATGACGATCCCATGAACCTCCCTCGGATGATCCCTCGAACATAAGACCGAAAGCATGGCCTCTCTACTTGGTTGCAAGCGTACGGTCTTCACGATCTGGCAACGCTTCGCCGTCCAGAGCTAATCGTCATCGGAGAATTAGAGGGAGGAGTTTAGATCCACACGGGGCTTCCAATTATGAGGATTAGAGGTGGCTAGGGCTTTCTCTAATTAGTCAACAAGGACCAACTAGAACGTGCACTAGATCAACTAGAGGAGGCTCCAAAACATGTATATCCATAGGGTGGAAATACTCTAGTATATATAGGTTAGAGGGGAGGGAGAGGGCTGCCACCAAGGGGGAAAGTCCCCTTTTGGGCTCCGGCCAAAGGGAGGACTAGGACTCCTCCCCTTGTCCAATTCAGCCCCCCTACAAGGAAAGGGGGCGCCTTCCTACTTGGGCCCTTGTGGCCCAAGTTGCCTTCCACCTCTTGGCCTTTTAAGGCCCATTGATATTTAAATTAAATATAGAATATTCTAAACATTTTTAGAGCATTATATATATTTATATATATAATTTAACATCCTGGAAACATTTTCCGGCTATATATAATTAATCGGTAGTACCCGATATTCACCGAAACACTTCCGGTACCTCTGGGAACTATTTCGAATATTAATGAAACAATTCCACAAATATATTATTGTCACTCCCGTCCCACTAATACTCAACATATCGTGATTACATTAAACTTGAGACCCCATAGGTTCGGTAAACCATAGACATGAACGAACCCCCCTTCGTTCAATGACCGATAGCGGAACCGTGGACATCCATATCGGTCCCTATGATTACATGAATAATATTTGAGTAAACCTTTGGTTATCATGTGATGTTCCCTTTGCTTCACGATACTTTACAAACCCTAGTGTGCATCGGTATCCTCCCGAGTCATCACCATGCTAACTATACCGTTGCTCCCATTACCAGTTTTGTTCTTCTTTCTCGTTGACTTGTTCCGGCATCCCCGTGATGTAGTCACTTGTGTATGGCTAGACGATGATGGATTTGTCACACCGAGAGGGCCCTAAGAATATCTTCAACCATCGGAGGAGCAAATCCCACTCTCGAGCTGTCCGGTCACTTGTCAAACTTCCCTGTGTGCCTGAAAGTTATCGTTAGGATCACCTTTTTACAGATGATGTTTGAGCAACCCCAAAGCCCACCGTCTGGTAGGAAGTGACCGAGACACTTTCATGGTATGAGTAACTAAAACACATGTAAACACTCCGTGTTATAATAGATGATTTCAGATGATATAATCACATAGTATAACTGACAAGTATTGGGTCGATTCAATATGATCATTCTTCTAACGTCATACCCTCAATGTTGTTTTAGGACTATCGTTACACTTAACGATATCCTAAGATCCAGAAAACATGATCACCAACAACACTTGAGCCGGTCTTAGTGGCAGGACTAGGAACCTATTGTTTACCGTTTATTATTTCACACGTGCTTATGAGTTTTCCATTGAATCACATAATCCAGGATGATAACGGTTATAGCATGAAATATCAACTCTTAATTTTGAATAGTGGAAATATAATAATATAATATTATTGCCTCTAGGGCATATTTCCGACAGTCTCCCACTTGTACTAGAGTCAATAATGTAGTTTACATAGTCTCTTTAACACCTATGGCTATTTGATGTTGCTCATGCTTTGCTCGTGGTAGAGACTTTTTCATCGGGTCTAACACATTCAAATCCATGTGAACCATGAGAACTTTCACAAAACACTTCTCAAAATGTTGTCATATAATGTGATACTTGCGTTCGATATGTCTGGTCTTCATGTGGGATCTTGGTTCCTTTTCTTAAGCAACGACACCCCTATTATCACACCTTAGTACTCTTTGAGTGTTAATAACATGGCGATGTGAACTAGATTACTAACTCTAGTAAACCCTTTCGCTGTTGATCACATGGCGATGTGAACTATGGTTGTTAATCACATGGCGATGTGAACTATGGTTGTTAATCACATGGCGATGTGAACTAGATTATTGACTCTAGTGCAAGTGGGAGACTGAAGGAAATATGCCCTAGAGGCAATAATAAAGTTGTTATTTTATATTTCCTTATTCATGATAAATGTTCATTATTCATGCTAGAATTGTATTGACCAGAAACCTTAATACATGTGTGAATACATAGACAAAACACTGAGTCCCTAGTGAGCCTCTACTTGACTAGCTCGTTCGTCAAAGATGGTTAAGGTTTCCTAACCATGGACATGAGTTGTCATCTAATAACGGGATCACATCATTAGGAGAATGATGTGATGGACAAGACCCATCCGTTAGCTTAGCATGTTGATTGTTCAGTTTTATTGCTATTGCTTTCTTCATGTCAAATACATATTCCTTCGACTATGAGATTATGCAACTCCCGGATACCAGAGGAATACCTTATGTGCTATCAAATGTCACAACATAACTGGGTGATTATAAGGATGCTCTACAGGTATCTCCGAAGGTGATTTTTAGGTTGGCATAGATCAAGATTAGGATTTGTCACTCTGAGTATCGGAGAGGTATCTCTAGGCCCTCTTGGTAATGCACATCATGATAAGCCTTGCAAGAAATGTGACTAATGAGTTAGTTGCGGGATGATGCATTATGGAACGAGTAAAGAAACTTTCTGGTAACAAGATTGAACTAGGTATGAAGATACCGACGATCGAATCTCAGGCAAGTAACATACCGATGACAAAGGGGATAACGTATGTTGTCATTACGGTACGACTGATAAAGATCTTCATAGAATATGTGGGAACCAATATGAGCATCCAGCTTCCGCTATTGGTTATTGATCGGAGAGGTTTCTTGGTCATGTCTACATAGTTCTCGAACCCGTAGGGTCCGCACGCTTAAAGTTCGATGATGATTTTGTATTATATGAGTTATGTGATTTGGTGTCCGAATGT
This sequence comes from Triticum urartu, assembly GCF_056163025.1. Lineage (NCBI taxonomy): Eukaryota > Viridiplantae > Streptophyta > Magnoliopsida > Poales > Poaceae > Triticum > Triticum urartu. The sequence continues at coordinate 443,954,510 of NC_141879.1, read as the reverse complement.
TGTTCAAAGTCCCGGAAGAGATCATGGACATGACGAGGAGTCTCTAAATGGTTGATAGGTAAAGATTCATATATAGGACGATAGTATTTGGACACCGGAAGTGTTCCGGGGGTACCGGGTACGTATCGGGTCACCGGAAGGGGTTCCAAGCAACCCCCGGCAAGCTATATGGGCCTAATGGGCCAAGAGAGGGACAGACCAGACCCAAAAGGGGCTGGTGCGCCCCCTATAGGCCGAATAGGAGGAGAAGGAAAGGAAGGGAAGGGAGAAGGAAAGGGGAGGATTCGGCCTCCGCCTTTCCTCCCCCTCTCTTTCCTTCCCCCTTCGATGGATATGGAAGGGGGGAGGTCGATTTGGAGGAGGTGCCCAAGTAGGATTACTCCTACTTGGGATGCCCCTTGCAGCCCCTCTCCCTATCCCACCTATATACATGTGGGGGGCAACGCTAGAACACACATAATTGATTCCTAGCCGTGTGCGGCGCCCCCTCCACAGTTTACGCCTCTGGTCATATTCACGTAGTGTTTAGGCGAAGCCCTGTGCGGATTACTTCACCATCACCATCACCACGCCATCCTGCTGACGAAACTCTCCCTCGACACTTTGCTGGATCAAGAGTTCGAGGGACATCATTGACCTGCACGTGTGCAGAACTCGGAGGTGCCGTACGTTCGGTGCTTGATCGGTCGGAACGAGAAGAAGTTCGACTACATCAACTGCGTTGTCATACTCTTCCGCTTTCGGTATATGAGGGTACGTGGACACACTCTCCCCTCTCATTGCTATGCATCTCCTAGATAGATCTTGCGTGAGCGTAGGAAATTTTTTAATTGCATGCTACGTTTCCCAACAGTGGCATCAGTGCCAGGTCTATGCGTAGATAATATGCACGAGTAGAACACAAAGAGTTGTGGGCGGTGGTCGTCATACTGCTTACTACCAATGTCTTATTTCGATTCGGCGGTATTGTTGGATGAAGCGGCCCGGACCAACCTTACATGACCATGTTCATGAGACCGGTTCCACCGACAGACATGCAACTTGTTTGCATAAAGGTGTGTAACACCCCGGTTGTAATTTACCTTATTTGTATTCCAACTCTTGTCTTTTCCGGCACTAAGTTATTCTATTTCCTCGTTCTCGGGTTTTTGTCTCCGTGTGTTTTTTCGTTGTCTTGCATCTCATATCATGTCATCATGTGCATTGCATTTGCATACGTGTTCGTCTCATGCATCCGAGCATTTTCCCCGTTATCCGTTTTGCTTTCCGGCGCTCCTATGTCCTCCGGTGTCCCTTTCTACCTCTTTTCGTGTGCGGGTGTTAAACGTTTTCGGATTGGACCGATACTTGTCATGCGGCCTTGGTTTAATACCGGTACACCGCCTGTCAAGTTTCGTGCCATTTGGACTTCGTTTGATACTCCAACGGTTAACCGAGGGACCGAAAAGGCCTCGTGTGTGTTGCAGCCCAACACCCCTCCAAATGGCCCAAAACCCTCCTAAACCTCCTCCATCACCTAGGCCGTTCGATCACGATCGTGTGGCCACAAACCGCACCTCATTTGGAGCTTCCTAGCTCCATCTACCTCTATATAAAGGTCACCCTCTCGAAATTCCGGATCTAAAACCACCCTAACCCTAAAAAACCGCTCGCGCCGCCGCCGGACATGTCCGCCGTCGCGCCGAACAGCGCCCCGAGCCAGTGAGAGAGCGACACGTGGCTCCGCCGGGCACCTCCCACCGCGCGGCCCGGCGAGCCCACCGCGGGCCCTCTCGGCCCGGTTCCTCCCGCGCCGCCCCGAGCCTCGTCCTCCTCGCACCCGACGTCGTGCGCCGCCCTTCGCCGCAGCCAGCCGGCCGGAGCCGCCGCACGCCATCACCGGAGTCCGCGCCAAGCTCTGGAACTCCTCCACCGGCGCCGCTCCGAGTCCGGCGACCGAGCGCACCGGAGGCCGCCATCCGCCGTGCATCGCCTCGCCGCCCCCGATCCCCGGCGAGCTCCTCCAGCCACCTCGCCCCAAGCTCCGACCTCCTTCCTCGGCGACGACGAATTCTTTTCCGGTGAGATCCGCGCTGCTACAGTTCCGGCCCGATCTCAGATCCAGATTCCTCGGGTTGACTTTTTCTCCCCGAAACCCTAACTTTTTGCATACTTTGACGCATCATAACTTCATCACCGTTGCTCCGATTCGTGCGTGTAGCATATCAAAATGTTCGTCTCGATGAGTACATCATTTCATCTCATTGCATCATTTTCATTTGAGCTCATTTTGATGCCCAAAATGCTGTTGGAAGAGGGCTATGTGATGTTAATTTCAGATCTGTTATCAGCATTTGCACTTTTGTCATTTTTGCCATGATTAATGTGTGCATGCTATGATCCTGAGCTCTACATGTGTTTTGAAGTATGCCATGCCATCTTTACAGGGGTGTATGCCATGTATTTTTGTGATCTCTGTGTTGACTAGCACAAGCATGCAAAGTAGCTTACTTAATGTTGCTGATTTCAGGGACTTAGAAATATTCTAAGTCATTGCCTTGCTGTAATTTGTATGACATATGTTCATGTTGATACCTAGTGATCCGTGCCTCTTTTGAGCATGATCAGTAAGGATGTTTTGTAGATATTGTGGTGCTCTATCCATCCATGTCTTTGTTTGTAATTATGGAGCACCCTAGCTTGACTCAATCGAGCTCTACTTTTGCTATAAAATGTTCCTGGCAGATTATTAACATGTTTTGCAATTTTGCCAAGCTTGTTGTTGTTGATCCGTGCATGCTACGTTGTTGTTTTTGCCATGTCTAGCTTCTATGCCATGTCTAGTTGCTGGGTGTATGCTTAGTTTGTCATGCAATGCCTCGTGGTGAGTGCATCGAGCTCGTAAACATGCCTACTTGATGTCTGTTTTGCATGCTCCAGTTTTTCACTAAGTCTGAATCTGTTAACGATAATTGCTATGTTCATGTGGTTGCAATTGTATTTTCTGATCCCTTTTGGCTTATGGTCAGTAAGGGACTTTTGTCGTATGCTTTGAGTAGCTTCATGCCATGCCTTCCTTTGCCATGATATGTTCTTGTAGCATGTAGTTTTCATGCTCTAAAGATTGCTTCCTGATGTTAAATTCCTGACTTGCAGTTAATTTGACTAAGTCTGAAACCTGTTATCTTTTGCACTTTTGCCATGCTTGTTTGAACCTTCTATTGATTGAATTAGCCGTAGCTCAGTGTTCATCTTTTGTCAAGCATCTTGAGTGTATCCCTGCCATGTATTTTGTTGTTATGTTGGAGTGTTGTAGCATGTTGTTCTTGATGCATTTAGATGGCCTCATGCTGTTAATCGCAGACCGGTACCATTTTTGTTTTGCTTGTCAGTTCCAAACCGTGCTTCCGATTCCGATGATCTTTATATCGATTTCGACCGAAATCAACTCACCTTTCCAGTGGCACTCTTGGTTTTACAAGTTGAGGCCAGGTTCAATCATTCTTTTCCAAATCATGCATATGCATCGCATACCACATCCCGAATATCATACCATGTTTTGCATCATGTTGTTTGTGCATTGCACGTGGTTGATTGTGTCTCCCTTTGCTTGTTGTTATTGCTTGGGTAGAGCCGGGAGAGGGGTACGTGATAGAGGAGCCCGTTGAGTACACTTACGAGGATCAAGTCAACTCTGAGAACTTTCCAGGCAAGATGACCATACCCTCGAAATCACTTCTATCTTTGCTTGCTATATGCTCGCTCTCTTGCTATGCCTATGCTACGATACCTACCACTTGATTATCATGCCTCCCAAATTGCCATGTCAAACCTCTAACCCACCTTGTCCTAGCGAACCATTGTTTGGCTATGTTACCGCTTTGCTCAGCCCCCTCTTATAGCGTTGCTAGTTGCAGGTGAAGGTTGGAGATCGTTCCTTGTTGGAACAAGTTTATTGTTGGGATATCATTATTATATCTAGTCTATTTTAATGCACCTATATACTTGGTAAAGGGTGGAAGGATCAGCCTTATGCCTGGTGTTTTGTTCCACTCTTTCCGCCCTAGTTTTCCGTCATATTGGTGTTATGTTCCCGGATTTTGCGTTCCTTACACAGTTGGGTTATAATGGGAACCCCTTGACAGTTTGCCTTGAATAAAACTCTTCCAGCATGGACCAACATTGGTTTTACCATTCGCCACCTAGCCTTTTTCCCTTGGGTTTCGCGGACTCAAGGGTCATCTTTATTTTAACCCCCCCGGGCCAGTGCTTCTCTAAGTGTTGGTCCAACTGAGCGATGTCCGGGGCTACCAGGGGCAACTCTGGGCTGGCCTACCCGACATCTGGCTCATCTGAGTGTGCCCTGAGAATGAGATATGTGCAGCTCCTATCGGGATTTGTCAGCACATTCGGGCGGCTTTGCTGGTTTAGTTTTACCATTGTCGAGATGTCTTGTAACCGGGATGCCGAGTCTGATCGGATTGTCTTGGGAGAAGGAATATCCTTCGTTGACCGTGAGAGCTTGTGATGGGCTAAGTTGGGACTCCCCTGCAGGGATTTGATCTTCCGAAATCCATGCCCGCGGTTATGGGTAGATGGGAATTTGTTAATGTCCAGTTGTGGATAACCTGAAACTTAACTTAATTAAAATGCACCAACCGCATGTGTAACCGTGATGGTCTCTTCTCGGCGGAGTCCGGGAAGTGAACAAGGTGTTGGAGTAATGCTTAATGTAGGTTGTTCTAGGATCACTTCTTGATCATAGTTGTTCGACCGTGCTTTTGCCTTCTCTTCTCGCTCTCATTTGCGTATGTTAACCACCATATATGCTAGTCTCTTGCTGCAGCTCCACATCATACCTTTACCTTACCTATAAGCTTAAATAGTCTTGATCACGAGGGTGTGAGATTGCTGAGTCCCCGTGACTCACAGATTTCCTTCCAAAACCAGATGCAGGGACCGATGATACCGCTCCAGGTGATTCAACTGAGCTCAAGTGGCTGTTCGATGAGGACTCAGGACGATACTACTTGTCTTTCCCAGATGATCAGTAGTGGTGCCCAGTTGGGGCGATCGGGGACTATGTTGCATTTGGGGTTTATCTTCATTTTGGTTCCGTAGTCGGACCTTGAGTGTATTTGGATGAATGTAATGACTTATTTATGCTTTGTGTGACGTGGCGAGTGTAAGCCAACTATGTATATTTTCCCTTATTGTATTACATGGGTTGTTTGCGAAGATTACCTCACTTGCGACATTGCTTTCAATGTGGTTATGCCTCTAAGTCGTGCTTCGACATGTGGAAGATATAGCCGCATCGAGGGCGTTACAAGGTGGCTGGCGGGTGTCTATTTCTCCAACTTTAGTTGAATTGAATTTGACTACGGCTGGTCGTTGTTGAAGGTTAAAATAGCAAACTTGACGAAACATCGTCGTGGTTTTGATGCGTAGGTAAGAATGGTTCTTACTAGAAGCCCGTAGCAGCCACATAAAACTTGCAACAACAAAGTAGAGGACGTCTAACTTGTTATTGCAGGGCTTGTTGTGATGTGATATGGTCAAGACATGATGTGATATACGTAGTTGTATGAGATGATCATGTTTTGTAAAAGTTATCGGCAACTGGCAGGAGCCTTATGGTTGCCGCTTTATTGTATGAAATGCAATCGCCATGTAATTGCTCTACTTTATCACTATGCATTAGCGATAGTTGTAGAAGCAATAGTTGGCGAGACGACCATGACGCTACTATGGAGATCAAGGTGTCAAGCCAGTGACGATGGAGATCATGACGGTGCTTTGGAGATGGAGATCAGAGGCACAAGATGATGATGGCCATATCATGTCACATATTTTGATTGCATGTGATGTTTATCGTTTATGCATGTTATTCTACTTAGTACGGCGGTAGCATGATAAGATGATCCCTCACTAAAATTTCAAGGTATAAGTGTTCTCCCTGAGTATGCACCTTGCGACACTTCATCGTGCCGAGGCACCATGTGATGATCGGGTGTGATAAGCTATACGTTCACATGCAATGAGTGCAAGACAGTTTTGCACGTGCGGAATACTCGATTTAAACTTGACGAGCCTAGCATGTACAAACATGGCCCCGGAACACTAGAGACCGAAAGGTCGAACATGAATCATATAGTAGATATGATCAACATAGAGATGTTCACCATTGAAAACTACTCCATCCCATGTGATGATCGGACATGGTTTGGTTGATATGGATCACGTGATCATTTAGATGACTCAAGGGATGTCTATCTAAGTGGGAGTTCTTAAGTAATATGATTAATTGAACTTAATTTATCATGAACTTAGTCCTGATAGTATTTGCATATCTATGTTGTAGATCAATAGCTCGCGTATAGCTCCCCTATTTTATTTTTGATATGTTCCTAGAGAAAACTAAGTTGAAAGATGATAGTAGCAATGATGCGGACTGGGTCCGTGAAATGAGGATTATCCTCATTACTGCACAGAAGAATTATGTCCTTGATGCACCACTAGGTGACAAACCTGTTGCAGGAGCAGATGCAGACATTATGAACGTTTTGCAAGCTCGGTATGATGACCACTTGATAGTTTAGTGCACCATGCTTTACGACTTAGAACCGAGACTTCAAAAATGTTTTGAAAGACATGGAGCATATGAGATGTTCCAAGAACTGATATTGGTATTTCAGACTCATGCCCGTGTCGAGAGGTATGAGACCTCTGACAAATACTTTGCCTACAAGATGGAGGAGAATGGTTCAGCTAGTGAGCATGTGCTCAGAATGTCTGGGTGCTACAACCGCTTGAATGAAGTGGGAGTTAATCTTCCAGATAAGATAGTGATTGACAGAGTTCTCTAGTCACTATCACCAAGTTACTAGAACTTCATGATGAACTATAATATGCAAGGGATGACGCAAACGCTTCCCAAGCTCTTCGTGATGCTAAAATCAGCGAAGGTAGAAATGAAGAAATTGCATCAAGTGTTGATGGTTAACAAGACCACTAGTTTCAAGAAAAAAGGCAAGGGAAAGAAAGGGAAACTTAAAAAAGAATGGCAAAAAAGCTGCCACTCCCATGAAGATGCCCAAAGCTAGACCCAAGCCTGAAACTGAGTGCTTCTACTACAAAGGTGTAGCGACCCGACCTCAAACGGTCAAGTCTCTATGCTTCAGTGTCATCCCTGGATCGGTAATGCTGACACACAGTACTCGAGGATTTATAATAGAGTGGCAATCACACACTTATTACTTCGAATGTCTCCAAAGAGAACTTATTACAATAAATATGGCTTAAGGCCATCCAATACGATAACAACGGAAGGCTTGGAAGATAAAGTGAGTCCATCAACTCCAACGGCATAGCTGAGCTGCACGACAACGACCTAACAAACCTTACTCCTTGCCTGACAAGTCTGCAACATAATATGTTGCAGCCCGAAAACGGGTCAGCACATGGAATATGCTAGCAAAGTAACACAGTAGAGCAAGAATAGAATAATGCTATCACTACATGCATATTTGGCTGGTGGAAAGCTCTATGGTTACAGTTTTGCGAAAAGCCAATTTTTCCCTACAACAAAGGAATATATTTTAATTTAAGTATCATGGTAGTTGAAACATCATTGAGAAGGTTCCTCCAACTCAATCCCAATTAAAGTAATTATCAACCCAACAATATTATTTTAGAGTGATGAGATACTTAAGATACTCCAAGTACTAGATACTCAAGATGTCCATAACCGGGGACATGGCTAACCATGATTAGTTTATACACTCTGCAGAGGTTTGCGCACTTTTCCCCACAAGACTCGATCACCTCTGTTGAATTTCTCGTACTACATGGTGTTTGAGAAACGGATGACCGAGACACAGTCTTTCAGAAACATTAACTCTCTACTCCGGGCAGACCATACCAAACCTACAACCCACTACCTGCTGATCCACCTCTTCGAGAGCTTCACATAACTTACTCGACTATGCTAGAGCCCATAATAGCTTGTGGCTGCACACGGAAGTTTCTAGCATGAATCATCTCAGTTCCCTTTGAGCCTGGGTGGCGGTCCATAGGAAGATCACACGGGTACTCCGGGATTTCCCAAAAAATACATGCAACACTGGGTACTCCAGGTGCCTCAATCGACCCATATGTGTATTTAAGTTGCCACCTTAAGTTAAACCATTAATTAACAATCTCACATCTATCATGGATTTCACTCACCCAAACCACGTCTGCGAGCATAGCATAGCATAGCAATATAAGCATCACGTAAAAGTAACTCCCAAGGGTTTGAATGTAACAGGGCAATAGGTTCTACCTCATCAACTACTTCCCAACCCACATGTTAATAACATCCTAATCATGCAATGTTTGAGGATTGAAACTAATGCATAAAAACTGGGTGATAAAGGGGTATGATCAAAGTGTTACTTGCCTTGCTGACGATCCGCGAAACCTAGGGATTCTGAATAACACGCTTCGCAATCCGGGAATTCTATCGCAAACAAACAATAGCATACATAAGCAATCAAACAAAGAAGCATAGGTAAAACTCAAATAAGAAGATCTAACCAAAAAGTTCAACTTAAGAACTCCGGTTTGCAAAAAGAATCAAATCAAACGGAGGAAAGAAACTCAAACGGCGAAAGAAACAAGATCCAATTACTAATATGGACCTAGGTCAAATTTTACAGTAGCAAAAACTTGTTCAAGTTGGTTAAACGAAAAGAGGGTCTCGAGACGAAGATCTAGGCGCTTGAATCGCCTTATTCCGACAAACGAGCGAAAAGATAAACTAGAAGGAAAATCGGATCAGAAATCGCGATCAGAAATAATCGCGAATAAAATCCGATTAAAGAAAACTGACGAACAGGCTAATGAAGGAGCGTTCGCTGTCTGCGGCTAAACGGCGAAAACCGTTCGTAAAAACGAACGTACGAGCGAACGTCCGCTAAATAACTAAACCGAAAAAATAAACCAATCTACTAAAAAATAAAACCGTGGGTTCTAAAAAAACCGATCGGTTTTTCCGTAGAAAATAGACGGCGGCGGCGGCGGTTACCGGCAGCGGCGGGTGGCAGCGGTGGCGGCGGCACGCGCGGGCGATGGCGGCGGCGGCGGCTCGGGCGGGCTAGGGTTTCGGCGGGGGTGCGGGTGGGCTGAGGGGGCGGCTCCCCCGGCTTATAAGGTCGGCCGGGCCGAGAGTTCTAGACGGACACGACACGGTTAGGTCGGTTCGCGTTTTTTTAAATAATTCGGACGTGCAAAAAAAGAAAGAAAAGAAATAATAAACGGACTCCAAAAATCCCGAAATAAATTTTCCCCGTCCTCTAAAAATAAGCCGGACAAAGTGAACATTTATTTGGGCCTAAAATGCAATTTTGAAAAACGCGTATTTTTCCTAATTCAAATAAAATAGCAATAAAATTCTGAAATAAAAACTTATTTGATTTTAATATTAAATCTCTGGTATTTCTTTATTTTGAGGAAGTCATTTTATCCTCTCTCTTTTATTTTTTATAAAAGAAATATTTCAGGGAAATAAAATTAAAATCAAACGATCCTCTTTTCATAATTCGAGAAAAGTTCAAATTTGAAAATAACGAAATCCCCAACTCTCTCTGTGGGTCCTTGAGTTGCTTAGAATTTCTAAGATCAACCAAAATGCAATAAAATATGGTATGCAATGATGATCTAATGCATAACATTCCAAATTGAAAATTTGGGATGTTACAAACCTACCCCCCTTAAGATGAATTTCGCCCTCGAAATTCGGGTTGGCTAGAAAATAGGTGTGGGTGGTCTCTGCGAAGGTCATCCTCTTGTTCCCAGGTGGCTTCATCCTCGGTATGGTGGCTCCATTGAACTTTGCAAAACTTAATAACCTTGCTGCGGGTGACTCGACTGGGAAACTCCAAAATCTTGACTGGCTTCTCCTCATAAGTCAAATCATTGTCCAACTGAATCGCCTCCAAGGGTACCATATCTCTTAGCGGTATATCGGCCATCTCAGCATGGCACTTCTTCAACTGGCAAACATGAAACACATCGTGAACTCCTGACAGTCCTTCAGGTAACTCCAACTTGTAGGCAACTTCTCCCATCCGTTCCAAAACACGATACGTCCTACAAATCTCAGGGCTAACTTTCCCTTAACTCCAAAATGTTTCACTCCTCACAAAGGTGATACTCGCAGGTACGCTCTGTCTTCAATTTCATAGGTTACCTCCTTGTGTTTCGAATCTGCATAACTCTTCTGTCTGGACTGAGCTATCTTCAGTCTATCTCGAATTAGTTTAACTTTCTCCTCAGGCTCTTTGATCAAGTCTGGTCCAAACAATTTTCAGTCTCCAACTTCATCCCACATTAGCGGTATTCTGCACCTTCGTCCATACAGGGCTTCGAACGGTGCCATCTTCAAACTGGCTTGGTAACTATTGTTGTATGAGAACTCTACGTAAGGAAAATTGTCATCCCAACTAGATCCATAATCTAGCGCAAAAGCTCTCAACGTGTCCTCCAGAATCTGATTGACTCTCTCAGTTTGTCCATCCGTCTGCGGGTGAAATGCTGTACTGAACTCCAATCTCGTTCCCAAAGTCTGGTGTAACTGATGCCATAACTTTGAGGTAAACTGTGTCCCTCTATCCGATACGATGGTCCTCGGAACTCCATGTAGACATACGATCCTGGTCATATATATCTTGGCCAATTTTGCACTAGTATAAGTTGTTTTCACTAGGATAAAGTGTGCCACTTTGGTCAAGCGGTCGCCTACTACCCATATAGAATCATAACCCGATTTGGTCCTTGGTAATCCGGTGATAAAATCCATGCCAAGTTTATCCCACTTCCATTCGGGTATCGGCATAGGCTGTAGCAATCCTGCTGGCTTTTGATGCTCGGCCTTCACTCTCTGACATACATGACATACGGCTACATACTCGGCGATATCCTTCTTCATCCCTGTCCACCAGAAACGTTCCTTCAAATCCAAATACATCTTGGTGTTTCCAGGGTGTATCGAGTATGGTGAGTCATGAGCCTCCTGTAGTATTAATTTCCTGATCTCTGTGTTATTGGGCACATAAACACGGTCCTCAAACCACAAGGTGTCATGCTCATCCTCACGAAAAACTTTGGCCTTTCCTTCGCTCATTTTCTCCTTTATCTCGGCAATCTCTTTGTCCTCCTTCTGAGCTTCTCGAATCTTTCCTAACAATGTAGAGTGAACCTCCATTGTTGCAACAAAACCTCTAGGAACAATCTCCAAACGTAGTTCCCGGAGATCCTCTGCTAACTCCTTTGGCAATCCCGTGCTCTCTAGGGTATTAGCATAACTCTTCCGGCTCAAAGCGTCTGCTACGACATTGGCCTTTCCTGGATGATAGTGCAGCTTCATGTCATTATCCTTTATGAGCTCCAACCATCTCCTCTGCCTAAGGTGCAGTTCATTCTAGGTGAAGATGTACTTCAAACTCTTATGATCCGTGTACACATCACAATGGTTTCCAATAAGGTAATGTCTCCAAGTCTTCAACGCATGCACTACGGCTGCTAACTCCAAATCATGCGTGGCATAGTTCAACTCGTGCGGTTTCAGTTGTCGCGAGGCATACGAAACAACTCTTCCGTCCTGCATAAGCACACTTCCAAGTCCTAAGCAAGAGGCATTGCAATACACTTGGAAATCCTTACGTATATCTGGCAGTGTCAGCACTGGGGCTGTAGTCAAACGTTTCTTCAGCTCCTGGAAACTTGCCTCACAATCCTCCGTCCATTTAAACTTGGTATCCTTCTTCAATAACTCTGTCATGGGCTTTGCAATCTTGGAAAAATTCTCAATGAATCTCCGGTAGTATCTCGCGAGTCCAAGAAAACTGCGGATCTCGCTAACTGAAGTGGGTGCCAACCATTTAGTGACTGACTGAACCTTGGTGGGATCTACTGCTGTACCTTCTCCTGATATAACATGTCCAAGGAATCCGACTTCCATCAACCAGAACTCGCATTTGCTGAATTTGGCATACAACTGATGTTCCCTGAGTTTCTTGAGAACTAAACGCAAATGCTTCTTGTGTTCTTCTTCATTCTTCGAGTATACCATTATATCATCAATGAACACCACAACGAACTTATCCAAATATTCCATGAACACCTTGTTCATCATGCTCATGAAATAGGCAGGGGCGTTAGTCAGTCCAAACGACATGACCGTATATTCGTATAACCCGTACCTGTGGTGAAGGCTGTCTTTGGTATATCCTTCTCTCGTATCTTCAACTGATGATATCCTGATCGCAGATCGATCTTCGAAAACACCTTAGCTCCTTACAGCTGGTAAAACAGATCATTGATCATCGGCAATGGATCCTTGTTCTTAATCGTCACTTCGTTCAAGGCTCGATAATCAACAACCATCCTTAGGGACTTATCCTTCTTCTCAACCAAAAGCACTGGGGCTCCCCATGGTGATGAACTTCGTCGAATGTAACATTTCTCCAACAACTCCTTGATCTGTTTCTTAATCTCCTCCAGATCATTCGCGGGCATCCTATAGGGTCTCTTGGATATTGGCCCTGTGCCTGGCAATAGCTCAATCAAAAACTCGATATCTCGATCCGGTGGCATGCCTGGCAACTCCTCTGGGAAAACATCCGGGTAATCCTTTACTACAGGCACTTCTTCCTGAACAACTCCCATGAGGGTATTTACTTGGCTACTTCTTGGCGCATGCCTAGATACATACTTGATCCTTTTTCCCTCCGGGGTGGTGAGACAAATTGACTTACTAACGCAGTCAATGCTTCCTCCGTACTTTGACATCCATTCCATTCCTAATATCACATCCAATCCTTATGACTCCAAGATAATTAGGTCGGACGGAAAAACATGGCTACCAATGGTTAAGGGTATCTGGTCGCACCATCGACTAGCCATATACTCTGCTCCAGGTGAGCTTACTAACAAAGGGGTCCTAATGGTTTGGGTCGGTAGTTTAAACTTATCCACGAATTCCCTTGATATGTATGAATGCGATGCACCAGTATAAAAAAGAACATGAGAGGTAAATGACTTAACCAAAAACTTACCTATAACCGTGTCTGGCTGCTCTTCAACCTCCTCCATGTTAACGTGGTTCACTTGTCCTTTGTTGAATGGATTGGGCTTCTTCCCAGTGCTCCCATTTCCGTTTCCATTCTTCCCTTCTGGGCACTCCGTGGCATAGTGTCCAGTCTTCCCGCACTTGAAACAAGTAACGTGACTTAGGTCTCTCTTGGTGGGTGTGGCTGGATTGGGGCGGTTCTGATTGTTGCTTGCTCCATTCCCATTCCCATTCCTTGGGCCAGTATGGTTATGGTTACTTCCTCCATTATGGGTGTGGCCTCCATGGTTATGAACAAGTCCTCCCGAGTTCGGGGTTAGGCGAGGCTTCTGCTGAGCTCCTGAGTTATACCTCCCTTGTCCATACTTCCTCTTACGGCTCTCAATCTGCTGCTGCTTCCCTTCAATCATAAGAGCCTTATCTACCAACTCCTGGTAGTTGGTGAATGTTGCCACCATCAACTGCATTCTCATCTCATCATTTAGCCCTTCCATAAACTTCTCCTGCTTTGCGGCATCTGTGGCCACATCATCAGGGGCATAGCGAGATAACTTGCTAAACTCATCCGCGTACTATGCCACAGTACGGTTCCCCTGGCGTAAGTTGCGAAACTCACGCTTCTTCATACTCATTGCTCCAGTTGAGACATGGGCTGTACAGAAGGCTTGCTGAAACTGGTCCCATGTCACCGTGGCTATAGGGTAGGTGACAGTGTAATTCTCCCACCATGATGCTGCTGGTCCATCCAACTGATGTGCGGCAAAACGCACCTTCTCAGCATCAGTACATCCTGCAGTGGTTAACTCCCTTCCAATCCTGTGGAGCCAATCATCTGCTACTATGGGCTCGGTGCTACTAGAAAACACCGGCGGCTGCAACCTTAGAAAACGGGCTAAGTTGTCAACTAGTGGTGGTGGTGGATTGTTGTTGTTGTTGTTGCCTTGGTTCTGAACTAACAACTGCATCAGGGTATTCTGTTGCTGGATCAACTGAGTGAGCTCCGGTGGGAAAGCAAACCCGGGGTCACGTCTCGGAGGCATATGATGGATTTAGAGGGGAGAGATTAGAATAGAATGAGGTCTAATGAGAAAGCACTACCCATATGCACATGAGACAAACACAATCATTTCACTCAATCAATCAAGAAAGGCATACAATCGATCTAGAACTATCGCAAAAGTGCTCGGACTACTCTATTTACATGGTGTAATACTACTACTGATGTGGTGGTCTACTAAAAATATTCCTCGGTTGAAGATTCCATGATATCTGCTCCAGCTTCGTCTTCAAAGTCATCATCGCTAAGGTCGGAGTCAGTGTCGTCGATGATGATGTAGTCCTCCGGGCGAATCTCCTTGGGTTCTTCGTCTTCTCCTCCTGGCGTGGGGTCTCCCAAGAATACTCCTAGCTTCCTTTCCAGATCGTCATTCTTCTCCACTAGTACAATGATTTCCTCCTCATAATCTTCACATGTAGCCTTGAGTTCTTCCTCTAGTTCCGCGATCCTAGTCATCGCCTTCTTCAGATCTATCATTCCTGCGCACATCTGGCTCTCCTGGCGTCGAATGTGCTGGTTTAGTTCCTAGATAAAAGCTACAATTGATCTATCTTTCCTGGTGCTGATCATTTCCCATTGCTCATCTCGGTGCCCACAAATCTGATAGATAGTATCCTTAAGTTCCTTGTGATAAACTTCTCCAATGCGTCCCATGGTGATGTGATCTGCCATACTCTTTCCTAGACTCCAGGTTGGTGCATCAAAGGAAAACTCTATGGGTTTAGTGACTAGCGTGAAGGTCCTTCCTGGAACTTGAACTTGAATCATCCATCGCTCATCTTCTGGTAAATTGGCAGTGTAAGTCCGGGTGAATCTTGGTATTCCTATGTTCAGGTACCTAGTGACTTCCTTCAAGTGTCGTCCAAAAGGTGCTTCTTCATCCGGTTGTGCAAACTTGTTCCTTGCATCTGCCATCCTAAAGAGTAGAAAATGGAGAGGAGTCAGAAATGAGAAGAGAATAGTGATCTATGGCTTTTAGCTTAGTGGTCGTGTCCTACACTCAGCGTGTGCTCTGATACCATCTTGTACCGACTCGACCTTAAACAGTCAAGTCTGTGTGCTTCAGTGTCATCCCTGGATCAGTAATGCTGACACACACAGTACTTGAGGATTTATAACAGAGTGGGAATCACACACTTATTACATCGAATGTCTCCAAAGAGAACTTATTACAATAAATATGGCTTAAGGCCATCTAATACGATAACAGCAGAAGGCTTGGAAGATAAAGTGAGTCCATCAACTCCAACGGCATAGCTGAGCTGCACGGCAACGACCTAACGAACCTTACTCCTCGTCTGACAAGTCTGCAACATAATACGTTGCAGCCCGAAAATGGGTCAGCGCATGGAATATGCTGGCAAAGTAACACAGTAGAGCAAGAACAGAATAATGCTATCACTACATGCATATTTGGCTGGTGGAAAGCTCTATGGTTACAGTTTTGCGAAAAGCCAATTTTTCCCAACAACAAAGGAATAGATTTTAATTTAACTATCATGGTAGTTGAAACATCATTGAGAAGGTTCCTCCAACTCAATCCCAATTAAAGTAATTATCAACCCAACAATATTATTTTAGAGTGATGAGATACTTAAGATACTCCAAGTACTAGATACTCAAGATGTCCATAACCGGGGACACGGCTAACCATGATTAGTTTATACATTCTACAGAGGTTTGTGCACTTTTCCCCACAAGACTCGATCGTCTCCGTTGAATTTCTCGCACTACATGGTGTTTGAGAAACGGATGTCCGAGACACAGTCTTTCAGAAACATTAACTCTCTACTTCGGGCACACAATACCAAACCTACAACCCACTACCTGCTGATCCACCTCTTCAAGAGCGTCACGTAACTTACTCGACTATGCTAGAGCCCATAATAGCTTGTGGCTGTACACGGGAGTTTATAGCATGAATCATCTTAGTTCCCTTTGAGCCTGGGTGGCGGTCCATAGGAAGATCACACGGGTACTCCGGGATTTCCCAAAAAATACATGCAACACTGGGTACTCCAGGTGCCTCAATCCACCCAGATGTGTATTTAAGTTGCCACCTTAAGTTAAACCATTAATTAACAATCTCACATCTATCATGGATTTCACTCACCCAAACCACGTCTGCGAGCATAGCATAGCATAGCAATATAAGCATCACGTAAAAGTAACTCCCAAGGGTTTGAATGTAACAGGGCAATAGGTTCTACCTCATCAACTACTTCCCAACCCACATGTTAATAACATCCTAATCATGCAATGTTTGAGGATTGAAACTAATGCATAAAAACTGGGTGATAAAGGGGTATGATCAAAGTGTTACTTGCCTTGCTGACGATCCGCGAAACCTAGGGACTCTGAATAACACGCTTCGCAATCCGGGAATTCTATCGCAAACAAACAATAGCATACATAAGAAATCAAACAAAGAAGCACGGGCAAAACTCAAATAAGAAGATCTAACCAGAATGTTCAACTTAAGAACTCCGGTTTGCAAAAAGAATCAAATCAAATGGAGCAAAAAAACTCAAACGGCGAAAGAAACAAGATCCGTTTACTAATCTGGACCTAGGTCAAATTTTACAGTAGCAAAAACTTGTTCAAGTTGGTTAAATGAAAAGAGGGTCTCGAGACGAAGATCTAGGCGCTTGAATCGCCTGATTGCAACAAACAAGCGAAAAGATAAACTAGAACAAAAATCGTATCAGAAATCGCGATCAGAAATAATCGCGAATAAAATCCGATTAAAGAAAACTGACGAACAAGCTAACGAACGAGCGTTCATTGTCTGCGGCTAAACGGTGTAAAAATGAACGTACAGGCGAACGTCCGCTAAATAACTAAACCGAAAAAAATAAACCAATCTACTAAAAAAATAAAACCGCGGGTTCTAAAAAACCAATCGGTTTTTCCGTAGAAAACCGACGACGGCGGCGGCGGTTACCGGCAGCGGCGGCGTTCGGCGGCGGGTGGCAGCGGCATGCGCGGGCGGCGGCGGCGGCTCAGGCGGGCTAGGGTTTGTGCGGGGGTGCGGGTGGGCTGAGGGGGGCGGCTCCCCCGGCTTATAAGGCCGGCCGGGCCGAGAGTCCTAGACGGACACTGCCCGGTTAGGACGGTTCGCATTTTTTTAAATAATTTGGACGTGCAGAAAAAGAAAGAAAATAAATACTAAACGGACTCCAAAAATCCCGAAATAAATTTTCCCCGTCCTCTAAAAATAAGTCGGACAAAGTGAACATTTATTTGGGCCTAAATTGCAATTTTGAAAAACGCGTATTTTTCCTAATTCAAATAAAATAGCAATAAAATTCTGAAATAAAAACTTATTTGATTTTAATATTAAATCTCTGGTATTTCTTTATTTTGAGGAAATCATTTTATCCTCTCTCTTTTATTTTTTTATAAAAGAAATATTTCAGGGAAATAAAATTAAAATCAAACAATCCTCTTTTCATAATTCGAGAAAAGCTCAAATATGAAAATAACGAAATCCCCAACTCTCTCCGTGGGTCCTTCAGTTGCTTAGAATTTGTAGGATCAACCAAAATGCAATAAAATATGGTATGCAATGATGATCTAATGCATAACATTCCAAATTGAAAATTTGGGATGTTACGAAAGGAAATGGTCACTGGAAGTAGAACTACCCTAGATACTTGGTGGATAAGAAGGATGGAAAAAGTGAACAAATGTATATTTGATATACATGTTATTTATGTGTACTTTACTAGTGTTTATAGCAACCCCTCGGTATTTGATACTGGTTCAGTTGCTAAGAGTAGTATCTCGAAACAAGAGTTGCAAAATAAACAAAGACTAGTTAAGGGCGAGGTGACGATGTGTGTTGGAACTGATTCCAAGGTTGATAATATCACCATCGCACACTCCCTTTACCTTAGGGATTAGTGTTGAACCTAAAATAAATGTTATTTGGTGTTTGCATTGAGCATGAATATGATTGGATCATGTTTATTGCAATACGGTTATTCATTTAAGTCAAAGAATAAGTGTTGTTCTATTTACATGAATAAAACCTTCTATGGTCATACACTCAATATAAATGGTTTATTGAATCTCGATCATGGTGATACACATATTCATAATATTGATGCCAAAAGATGCAAAGTGTAACATATTTGTGGCACTGCCATTTAGGTCATATTGGTGTAAAGCACGTGAAGAAACTCCATGCGGATGGACTTTTGGAATCACTTGATTAAGAATCATTTGATGCTTGCGAACCATGCCTTATGGGTAAGATGACCAAAACTCTGTTCTCTGGAACAATGGAGCGAGCTACTGACTTATTGGAAATAATACATACCGATGTATGCGGTCCGATGAGTGTTGAGGCTCGCGGCAGGTATCGCTATTTTTTGACCTTCGAAGATGATTTGAGCAGATATGGGTATATCTACTTAATGAAACACAAGTCTGAAACATTTGAAAAGTTTAAAGAATTTCAGAGTGAAGTGGAGAATCATTGTAACAAGAAAATAAAGTTTCTATGATCTGATCACGGAGGCGAATATTTGAGTTACGACTTTGGCCTTCATTTAAAAACAATGTGGAATAGTTTCACAACTCACGCCACCTGGAACACCACAGCGTAATGGTGTGTCCAAACGTCGTAACCGTACTTTATTAGATATGGTGTGATCTATGATGTCTCTTACCGATTTACCACTATCATTTTGGGGTTATGCATTAGAGACAGCTGCATTCACTTTAAATAGGGCACCGTCTATATCCATTGAGACGGCACCGTATAAACTATGGTTTGGCAAGAAACCTAAGCTTTTGTTTCTTAAAGTTTGGGGTTGCCATGCTTATGTGAAAAATCTTTAGCCTGATAAGCTCAAACCCAGATCGGAGAAGTGCGTCTTCATAGGATACCCAAAAGAAAATGTTGGGTACACCTTCTATCACAGATCCAATGCCAAGATTTTTGTTGCTAAGAATGGATCCTTTCTAGAGAAGGAGTTTCTCTCGAAAGAAGTGAGTGGGGGGAAAGTAGAACTTGATGAGATAATTGTACCTTATCTCAAATTGGAAAGTAGCTTATCACAGAAAACTGTTCCCGTGATGCCTACACCAATTAGAGAGGAAGCTAATGATAATGATCATGAAACTTTAGATCAAGATACTACCGAACCTCGTAGGTCAACCAGAGTACGTTCCACACCTGAGTGGTATGGTAATCCTATTCTAGAAGTCATGCTACTAGACCATGAAGAACCTTCAAACTATGAGCAAGCGATGATGAGCGCAGATTCCGTGAAATGGCTTAAGGCCATGAAATCTGAGATGGGATCCATGTATGAGAACAAAGTATGGACTTTGGTTGACTTGCCCGATGATCGGCAAGCCATAGAGAATAAATGGATATTCAAGAAGAAGATTGTCGGATCACGGGTTCCGGAAAAACCCCTCAAGGTTTGAACACTGGGGTGCGCGCGAAGATCTCCTCCTACCGATCCATGTCCTAGCTTTGCTAAGATCTTACGGGCTAACTCGACTAACTCGTAACACAAGGGACACAAGATTTATACTGGTTCGGGCCACCGTTGTGGTGTAATACCCTACTCCAGTGTGTGGTGGTGGATTGCCTCTTGGCCTGAGGATGAACAGTACAAGGGGAAGAATAGCCTCCTGAGGAGAGATGTTCTTGTGCTCGGTGAAGTTGTGGTTGTTACTCTCTCTCTCTCTCTCTCGATTCGACCGATCGATCGATCCCCTCTCGATGAGCCGATCTCCCTAGCTACGGTGGTGGCTAGTCCTATTTGTACAGGCCCTGGTCCTCTCCCCAAATATTGAGCGGGAAGGGATCTAACAACGGCCAATTCGAAAGGGGACATCTAGTACAGTTTATCCTGACAAAAGTGGTCTTCGCCTGCCAAAGGCTCTGGTGGTGACGCCGTCTTGGGCTCCACGCTGACCTCCGTCTTGCCGTCCTGCTGGTCTTGGTCTTGTTTCACCGATATGGAAACCTTTGCTTAACACCTCGGTACTCTACGTCTACACTTGCCCCCTTAGCACTAAAGAGGAAACAAGGACACTGTGCACGCTGGCCCCCGCCCGGTGCTCGCCTGGCCTTGGTCGTCATGGCTCACGTCATCGGAACCTCGCGAGGTTTGCCTGGCCTTGATCTCTCCGCCCCTCGCGAGCCAGCCTGGTGAGGCCACTCCTGAGGAGGTCTTGTGTCTTCCGCCTCGTGAGGCTTGACCCCTCGCGAGGGTCTTGAGTCTTTGCTGGTCAAGATGGGCCTTACGGGCCCGCTCGCAGAGCCACGACGAGGGCCGCAGGCAGGCAAGTCTTGGGACCCCCATTCCCAGAACGCCGCCAGTAGCCCCCGGGCCCAAGGCATGCTCGGGCTTGGCTTTGGGGCAAAGCCTAAGGGGAAAGTGCGGAGCATCGCGGGCCCCAATAGCCTGCGGCCTTGGTCGACGCATGGCAGTTGATTGGACATGGGCGTCTCCGCTTACCCACGCTGCCTCGGCAACTGCCCAACTGTCAAAAGGGTTAGCGTAGACATCACTTGCCTTCACTGCTTCCTTTCGCCTTGCTCAGATCCCCTTTCTTGTCCCCTGCCTCTGAAATCTCCATATCTACTCCCATCCTTCCCACATCGGCGACCAATGGCACCCCGGAGGGTCAAGCCCACCTCGTCGCCGGCTTGGTACAAGACAGCTCTCGACGCGCCCAATGTTTTAGAGAAGAACCTCGCCGCCACGCGCTTGCTGATGGAGGGGGAAAGCAACGAGAAGGGGAAGACTGGACTCCGGGCCGGCTCTGACATGCCCGAGACCGAGGGAAGCACCTTCTACCGCTTCTTCATGAGCAGCATCGCCGCTGGGCTGGTTCCCCCCTTCTCTGACTTCTTTTACGAGGTCCTTGATCACTACGGGCTGCAGGCGCTGCATCTTCATCCCAACTCTATCCTTCTCTTGTCGATCTTTTCCTACTACTGCGAGGCGTACCTTGGCGTGATGCCGTCCGTGGCCCTTCTGCGCCACTTCTTCTTCCTCCGCGCCAAGGAGGGTCACACCTCCGGGTGTGTCAATTTCATCACGGCCGCCAAGGCCAACTCGATCTCAAAGACGGGGAAGAAAGCCGACGGCTTCCGGAGCAAGTGGGCCATGATGGATGCTAAATGCGTCCACCCATGTTTGACGCTGCCGATGGAGAGGCCCCAGTCTGACAAGGGGTGATCCTGCGTGAAGCTCACCGACGAGTGGGCGACGTTGGAGCTGGAGCAGATGAAGTCCGACCTGAAGCTGGGCAACGCGAAGGCGACGAAGATCACAGGGGCCATGCTGCTGAGGGAATTCCTGATGCTGCACGTGGCCCCGCTTCAAGCCCACACGCGCCCCTTGTGGGAGCTTGGGGACGAAGAGGACAAGGTTCGCTTGTGCTCGAAGGCCTTGTTCGGTGAGGAGCTGGCCGCAGCTCTCCGCCTCCTGGTTGGGGACGATCAGGAGTATCCGCCGAGTGTCTTAACTCCCTTATTCCGCCACAAGGATGGGGCGTTGGTCGTGGCCTCCAGGCGACCTTTGACAGGCGCGGACCGGTGCCGCCGGTGCTCACCAGGGCCCCTGCGGTGTCGACGCCGGTGGAGCTGTCTTCTGGTGAGTTCCGCGGGGAGGAAGAAGAGAAGGAGGAAGACTCGGAAGTGACCCCCGAAGGGACGAGGGAGACCTCCCCCTTGAGTAAAGCTGACATCCTCCGCCCCTTTCCTGACGACGATGAGGCCGACGACCACCTGGAGAGGGGAGAGCCGCCCGTCGTCTCGATGAGGGACTGGTCGGTGTTGATCTTCCGGGACGCTGCTTCTGTTCTGACACCGCCTTGAGCTGCTTCCGGCCCAATCGTCTCTCCTGCTTCTGCTCCCCGAGCTGGCGCGCCCGCGCCTCGGGTTGCGAAGCTCTCCGGCTTCAAGCTCACCAAGAAGAGGGTGGACTACGCTACTGCGGACCAGTAAGTGCTTGAGCTTCATTTTGATGTTACTTATAGTGCTGCCTTTCGACGTTCGTCCTTGTTTTTGCTGTTGGTGCTTGTTTCCGACTCTTTTTCCTTATTGTGCAACCAGGCCGATGCCTGTGGTGAAGAGGAGGAGGGAGAGCGAGGTGGTGCTGCCTGAGTCCGAGTCGCCTCCTCTGACCGCGCCCCTTTCCAAAGTTGGGGATGGTGCTCACGCTTTTCTAGCCCGATCGTCCTCACAAGGCGGGGTGGAGCATTCTCGGGAGGAGTCAGCCCCCGAAGCACTGCTAACTCAGGAGGTGCCAGTGTCTGGCTCGGGTGTTGAGGTCTAAGAGGCTCACGAGCTTCCTGCCTCCCAGGCCATGGTGACGACGACGCCTTCTCCTCCTTCTGCGCCATTACTCCCAGGTTCTTTTGCCTCCTCTGCTATCTTGGAGCGTGCCCTTTCAGAGATGGCTTAGCTGCGGGAAGATTTCCTGGGCGCGGATCCGCGCCTGGTAGCTGAGTGCCTGGAGCTAGCCTCCGGCTGGCTTCAGTCTGACGCAGCAGTCCGAGCGGCGCTAAGCCAGGCCACGACAACCTCCGAGAAGGAGAAGCGGGCCGTTGCTCAGGCTGCGGATGATCGTGAGGCGGCGCTGAAGGACGCCGAAGCCGCCCTCGACCACTATCGGGCACTGGAGGACGAGCTGAAGAGTCTGCGTGATGAGCGCGCAGAAGAAGCTCGCGGCCGCCAGGCGAAGGAGGAGGAGATGAAGGCCCGGGAGGACGCCGTCAGGAACCGTGACGCCGAGCTCGGGGAGTTGGCAAAGGCGCAGGCCTCTAAACGCAGTTGGCTGGAGGAGTTGGAGTGGAAGGTGGAGGCGAAGGGGGTCAATCTTGACGCCAAGGCAAAGGTTCTGGCCGAGGACCGCGCGGCCTTCGCGCTGCTGGAGAAGAGGTCTCGCGAGGCCCTGAAGTCACTTTATGAGAAGGGCCTAGAGAAGCTGCTGGCCACCAACGAGGACGGCCCTGCCCAGTTGCTTCCGTACTTGGTCGATGCGCTTGAGGAAGAGTCATGCGTGGCATCGGCCCCATGGCAGAGGCAGAGGCTCGCGTCCTCTCTTCAGCCGCGCAGACGCGCGTCTTCAGCCACCTCCATCTTCGCGATCCTGCCGCCCGCCTTGACGAGCTGCTGGAACCTGTGGATGAGGAGCGTTGTGCGGCTGCCACCGCAGCCGTGAAGGGTTAGGTGGAAGCCCTGCTGGATAAGTTCGACGCCTTCGCCCCCGTGCCTTCGACTGGTGGTGTAGGTGAAGATGACGCCACCCAGTAGGGGGCACCTCTTGCAGGTGCCGACGGTGTCGAGAGATGACTGGCTTGCGGCTTCTTTCCTGTTGAAACTCCTGCAACATGTAGCGTGCCTCACGGAGGCGTTTGAACTTGTGTTTGGTATCCGGAGAACAATATGTCTTGTAATATTTGCTTTAAGATTTTGCGATTTCCTTCCTATTTGCTTTATGTTCTACGTCGGCAGAGCCCAGCCCCGCGCATACCTCAACTGCCGTTGGACCGACCAGAGACCAGGACAGACCCAAGGAGTGAGGGGCTACGTGACCAGTTAGGCTCCTGAGTCACGATGCTCAGGAGTCCCCGTTGACGCGCAAACAGCTTGTGGAAAGGAGATGCAATGGTTGGTCTTGTGTTCTACGTCGGCAGGGCCCGGCCCCGCACATACCTCAACCGCCGTTGGACCGATCGAAGACCAGGACAGACCCAAGGAGTGAGGGGCTACGTGACCAGTTAGGCTCCTGAGTCGCGATGCTCAGGAGTCCCCCTTGACATTCAAACGGCCTTCATACCTTAGCTCCGCTTGGGAGGGCGCGCGACGACCAGGTTTGAGGGACCTGGCGGGGTGGCATACGCTTGGGCGTGAACCGAGTGCAGCCCCCGTGCCCAGCCCCCTCACGCAGCTCTCCCGAGGGGAGGCATTGCGACGAGGCCATACACCAAGCCCGGAGGCTCCCTGAGGTTGATACGGTCGTGAGACCGCCCTCAGTTTTTTATCACCAAGATGGACCATGGCGCTTCCGCACTTGCACGGGCATAGCCGCTCCTCGGTAGTGTCGACTGCCAGCGTGGAGCATGGTGCTTCCACTGGTACGTGGGAGGGGACTCCCTACTGCGGAGAGCCTCCGGGGTGTGTACAGCCCCGCCCTGACACGTGGCTTGCACGACAGGGCTAGACGAGGTGTGTCTGGGCACTCGTGAGCCAGCGCAGGACTCACGAGGCCCTACCTCAAGGCGGGTTGTGCCTGGTCTTGATTCTTGTTGGCTGTGTTGGTCCTGCGAGGTGGTTAAACAACCTGCGCCAAACGAACCTCCTGAGGTTGTCGCGTGAGAAAGCCAAGCACTAACGGCCCCAGGAGGTGACGTGAACGGGGCCGGCCCGCCAGACAGAGCTCAGCTGTTGGATTTATCGACGCTGCAGGGATGGGCCCGAGCACAGATGTCGTGCCTTACCCTCTCACGCGAAGGGTCCTGAAGAAAGACGACCGGCGCGCGGCTCCTGCGATGAATGACAATCAAGCAGGTGATAGTCATAGATATATTAAGCATCAAAGGCAACCTAGCTTAGGTAAATGCATGAACGATACGTGCCACTGCGTCAGGCCTGAGTGGCTTGGGGATGATGCAACCCGAGGGACGCCCCCAGCAAGGTAAGCTAAAGACAGAAAAAGGGATACATGCCATAGGGACGGACCCACGTGGCCTGGGAATGACGCAGCCCTGAGGGCACTCTTAGCTAAATAAACTTGGAAGATGTCACCTGATTCTGTTGATGAAGGAGAGTTGGGGCAGCTGTAGGTACGCGGCGAAGGGGTTGCTCCTCACGAGCCACCGGGGCCTTGAGCCTCGCGAGGCTCTACGGGTCCAGGCGGTTCCTCGAGGACCGTCGCCATCTCCGCCAGGACCACGTGATGTCTGGCCTCTTGACCCGCCATTATGCTCTGCAGGTTGTGCTGGAAGGCAGCAATCACGCTCAGCAGGCCGAATGGCATGCGAACGTAGATGTGAGGTGGACCTTCGCAGCGCCCAACACGCGAAGGCTAGAAGCGCTCCTGAGATGCGGCTCGGTTGAGCCCTAGTATGTCGATGCAGACGCGTAGCTCACCACCCTCGCCTGGGTGGGGAGCAGCGCCAGGTGGGTGGTGGTCGCCGCGTATTGCTCTTACTTCGTGGAGCTCCTGAGATACCTTGGTGTTGAACTCCTGAGCGTCGGGCTCTCCTTGCCCAGTGTCCTCCTGAAGGAGACGTTCCGCGAAACATGCCTCCAAGTGGTGCCTGAGCACCTCCCTCGTGACATTTGCAAGGTCTGAGGCCCTCCAGAAGAGAGCCCCCGAGCCCTACCCGAGGAGTGCGCCGGGCGCGCCTTCCTATGTGATAGAGGGAGACGCCCCAGGTGCGGGTGCTGATTCTGAAGAGGTGCCACTTGCGGAACTACCCTCCTGGGGTCCAGCGTGGAGTAGCTGCTTCTTCTTGGGGACGACCTCAGGAGGGTACCGAGCTGCATTGTTGCCGGGGTCTTCGATTGATGCTGCTTGGAAGGTGCGGTCGAGGGAACACACCGCATCTCTTTCTTCGCATGGGACCGTGATGATCCTGCCGCTTCCTGGCATCTTGAGGACATTGTAGCCGTGGTGCGTCACGGCCATGAACTTGGCAAGGGCTGGGTACCCGAGGATGGCATTGTACGGCAGACGAATGTGGGCGACGTCGAAGTCGATGAGCTCGGTGCGGTAGTTGTTGCGTTGTCCAAAGGTGACTGGGAGGCGGACCTGCCCGATCGGGGTGGTGGAGCCGTCGGTCACTCCTGAGAAAGGCTTGGTGGGTTGAAGCTGATCGTATGGCACTCAAATGTTGTCGAACGTCTCAACGGACAGGATGTTGAGCCCTGCACCGCCATCGATGAGGGTCTTGGTGACTTGCACGTTGCTGATGACAGGTTAACAAAGCATGAGGAGGACGTCGGCGGTGGCCGCACACTTGAGCTGATCTGCCAAGCTGAATGTGATGGCGCACTGGGACCATCTGAGCAGGCGCGTGGCCTCGAGCTTGGGGAGGACTGCATTCACCTCGCGAGCAAACTGCTTGAAGATGCGCCGTAAGGCTGGGGCTTGAGCTCCGCCCAAGATGCAGGCGATATCACGCGGTTCCTGGAAGCCCCCAGCCCCCTCGTCTTGGTGGTGGTCGTCGTTCCTTCTTGGTGGTGGCGGTAGTGGAGGGAGACCGGCGTTGCCCTAAGGACGATCCTCATGAGGCCGATCCCTCCAGGTGCCCTTGCGAGGCTGATCCTGCCAGTGGTCCTCACGAGGCCGGTCGCGCCACTCCTGGCACGGGCCACGGTCATCCCAGCATCCGCCACCATGTCCTCCTCCTCGATCGTAGCCCCGGTTGTTGCGCTCGGGGCGTCGACCGAAGCGTCCTTCTCGAATGGCTCTGAGCTCTTGACAGTCGCTGGTGTTGTGGCTATGTAGGTTATGGAAGGCGCAGAACGGTCGACTGCTCTTGGATGACTCGGGCAGGTCCCTTCCGCGCTTTGTGTCCGGCTCTGCCGCGAGCACTGCTGCTCCCTTGCGCTTCACGTCTTTGGCCTTGGCTTTCTTCTCCTTTGGATCCGCAACCGGGAGCGCGAGGAGGGAGAGGCGCCCCTCCTCAGCTCTTGCACACTTGGTCGCCAGGTTGAACAGCTCCAGAGACGTGCACAACTCCTTGTGGATGGTGAGCTCCTCCTTCATCTTGACGTCGCGGATGCCATCGGAGAATGCGGAGATGATGGCCTCGTCCGTCACCTTGAGGATCTTGAGGCGAACGTTGTTGAAGCGCTGGATGTACTTCTGGAGAGTCTCTACTGGTTGTTGCTTGACGTGGCGTAGGTGACCCGCAGTCGGTGGGCGGTCGCGAGTGCCCTGGAAGTTGGTGACGATACGGTCGCGCATCTCATTCCAGGAGGAGATCGAGCCTGGAGGCAGGTTCAGTAGCTAGGAGCAGGCACCATCCTTGAGAGCCATGTGAAACCAGTTCGCCATGACTTTCTCGTCGCTGTTGGCCGCCTCGATGCTCAGCTCATAGAGTTGCAGGAACTCCGCAGGGTCGGGGGTGCCGTCATAGCGAGGAGGCAGATCCGGCTTGAACTTGCCCGGACAAGCGACGCTAGGCAGCACTGGGGTGAAGGCGCGGCAGCCCGCCGTGGTCACCGGGACTCTGCGCTGGTGGAGAACTTGTCCTTGATGGGGTTCACGCATCGCCGCCGCAGGCGGCACACGGTCTTGCCGTGGTGGCGCAAGGAGCACAGGAGCGTTTTCTCGCGGTGGAGGGACTTCTTGGCAGCTTCTTTCTTCTTGCGCGGGCACCAGACGCGACAGGTCGCGTCGTGGGGCCGTGCGCCTAGGCGCCAAGACTCTGTCTTGGGGCAGAGGTGGTGGAGGCGCTCCATGGGCCACGCCACTCGCGGCTGGCGGAGGGTGAGGCGGCGAGAGGGACGG
The DNA here is from genome assembly GCF_056163025.1 of Triticum urartu. NCBI lineage: Eukaryota > Viridiplantae > Streptophyta > Magnoliopsida > Poales > Poaceae > Triticum > Triticum urartu. Next base: position 443,926,858 of record NC_141879.1, on the reverse strand, counting down.
TGTAGGGGAGCCCCCTGCGGTGCTGACAAGCTCGGCGATGCGGTCGAGCCAGTCCTCGTAGAGGTCATCGATTGGGCGGTAGCACAGGAGCTCGCGCGCCATGCACAGAGCGGGCTGCGCGTCCACGGGAGCGCGACGAGCATGGGATGACGAGCCGGCCGGGGTCAGCGATGGAGTGGCCTTGCGGCCCTCCCGCCGCACTGAGGGGTGCAGCGAGGATGCTTACTGCTCATTCCCCGCCGGGTCGGTGCCGACATTGACGGCAGGCGATGGAGAACAATGGGGTGGCCCATCGACGGGGGACGTCTGAGCAACGCGGCGGCGAGGGCATTCGGGCGCTCAGCGCGGGAGCGGCGAGCGTACGACATGGAGACAATGAAGCAACGGGACGCAGAGCGACGAAAGGGAAGCTTCGACGCACCCCTACTTGGCGCCCCAAATGTCGGATCACGGGTTTCAGCAAAACCCCTCAAGTGTTGAACACTGGCGTGCGCACGAAGATCTCCTCCTACCGATCCACGTCCCAGCTTTGCTTAGATCTTACGGGCTAACTCAACTAACTCGTAACACAAGGGACACAAGATTTATACTAGTTCGGCCACCGTTCTGGTGTAATACCCTACTCCAGTGTATGGTGGTGGATTGCCTCTTGGGCTGAGGATGAACAGTAGAAGGGGAAGAACAACCTCCTGAGGAGAGGTGTTCTTGTTCTCGGTGAACTTGTGGTTGTTCTGCTCTCTCTCGATTCGACCGATCGATCGACCCCCTCTCGATGAGCCGATCCCCCTAACTTCGGTGGTGGCTAGTCCTATTTGTAGAGGCCCTGGTCCTCTGCCCAAATATTGAGCAGGAAGGGATCCAACAATGTCCAATTCGAAAGGGGACAACTAGTACAGCTTATCCTGACAAAAGTGGTCTTCGCCTGGCAAAGGCGCTGGTGGTGACGCCGTCTTGGGCTCCACGGTGACCTCCGTCTTGCTGTCCTGCTGGTCTTGGTCTCGTTGCACCGATATGGAAACCTTTGCTTGATGCCTCGTTACTCTACGTCTGCGCTTGCCCCCTTAGCACTAAAGAGGAAACAAGGACACTATGCGCGCTGGCGCCCGCCTGGCCTTGGTCGTCATGGCTCACGTCATCGGAACCTCGCGAGGTTTGCCTGGCCTTGATCTCTCCGCCCCTCGCGAGCCAGCCTGGTGAGGCCGCTCCTGAAGAGTCTTGTGTCGTCCGCCTCTCGAGGCTTGACCCCTCGCGAGGGTCTTGAGTCCTTGCTTCTAAAGATGGGCCGTACGGGCCCGCTCGAGAGCCATGCCGTGGGCCGCAGGCAGGCAAGTCCGGGGACCCCCGTTCCTAGAACACCGACAAAGACTGACGCTGATGGTAATGTTACTGTCTATAAAGCTGAACTTGTCGCGAAAGGTTTTCGACAAGTTCAAGGAGTTGACTACGATGAGACTTTATCACTCGTAGCGATGCTTAAGTCTTTCTGAATCATGTTAGCAGTTGCTGCATTTTATGATTATGAAATCTGGCAAATGGACGTCAAAATTGCATTCCTTTATGGATTTCTCAAAGAAGAGTTGTATATGATGCAACCAGAAGGTTTTGTAGATCCTAAAGGTGCTAACAAAGTGTGCAACCTCTAGCGATCCATTTATGGACTGGTGCAAGCATCTCGGAGTTGGAATATATACTTTGATAGTGTGATCAAAGCATATGGTTTTATACAGACTTTTAGAGAAGCCTGTATTTACAAGAAATTGAGTGGGAGCTCTATAGCATTTCTAATATTATATGTGGATGACATATTTTTGATTGGAAATGATGTAGAATTTCTGGATAGCATAAAAGGATATTTGAATAAGAAATTTTCAATGAAAGGCCTCGGTGAAGCTGCTTACATCTTAGACATCAAGATCTATAGATATAGATCAAGACGCTTGATAAGACTTTCAATTAGTACATACCTTGACAAGATTTTGAAGGAGTTCAAAACGGATTATTTAAAGGAGTTCTTGCCTGTATTGTAAGGTGTGAAGTTGAGTAAAGACTCAAACCCGACCACAGTAGAAGATAGAGAGAGAATGAAAGTCATTTCCTATGCCTCAGCCATAGATTCTATAAAGTATGCCATGTTGTGTACCAGACCTATTGTATACCTTGCCATGAGTTTTGCAAGGGGTTACAATAGTGATCTAGGAGTAGGTCACTGGAGAACGGTCAAAATTATCCTTAGTTACCTTAAAGAGGACTAAGGAAATGTTTCTCGGTTATGGAGGTGATAAAGTGTTCATCGTAAAGAGTTACGTCGATGCAAGCATTGACACTAATCTAGATGAATCTAAGTCTCAAGCTAGATACGTATTGAACATGGGAGCAATTAGATAGAGTAGCTCCGTGCAGAGCGTTAGACATAGAAATTTGCAAAATACATACGCATCTGAATGTGACAGACCCCTTGACTAAGCCTCTCTCACAAGCAAAACATGATCACACCTTAGTACTCTTTGAGTGTTAATCACATGGCGATGTGAACTACATTACTAACTCTAGTGAACCCTTTGGGTATTGGTCACATTGGTGATGTGAACTGTGGTTGTTAATCACATGACGATGTGAACTAGATTATCGACTCTAGTGCAAGTGGGAGACTGAAAGAAATATGCCCTAGAGGCAATAATAAAGTTGTAATTTAATATTTCCTTATTCATGATAAATGTTTATTATTCGTGCGAGAATTGTATTGAATGGAAACCTTAATACATGTGTGAATACATAGACAAAACACCGAGTCCCTATTGAGCCTCTACTTGACTAGCTCTGCGATCAAAGATGGTTAAGGTTTCCTAACCATGGACATGAGTTATCATCTGATAACGGGATCACATCATTAGGAGAATGATGTGATGGACAAGACCCATCCGTTATCTTACCATGTTGATCGTTCAGTTTTATTGCTATTGCTTTCTTCATGTCAAATGCATATTCCTTCGACTATGAGATTATGCAACTCCCAGATACCGGAGGAATACCTTGTGTGCTATCAAACATCACAACGTAACTGGGTGATTATAAAGATGCTCTACAGGTATCTCCAAAGGTGATTGTTAGGTTGGCATAGATCGAGATTAGGATTTGTCACTCCGAGTATCAGAGATGTATCTCTGGGCCCTCTCGGTAATGCACATCATGATAAGCCTTGCAAGCAATGTGACTAATGAGTTAGTTGTGGGATGGTGCATTACAAAATGACTAAAGAGACTTGCCGGTAACGAGATTGAACTATGTATGAAGATACCAACGATCGAATCTCGGGCAAGTAACATACCTATGACAAAGGGAATAACGTATGTTGTCATTACGGTACGACTGATAAAGATCTTCATAGAATATGTGGGATACAATATGAGCATCCAGGTTCCGCTATTGGTTATTGCCCGGAGAGGTGTCTCGGTCATGTCTACATAGTTCTCGAACCCGTAGGGTCCGCATGCTTAACTTTCGATGACGATTTTGTATTATATGAGTTTATGAGGACATCAATACCATTGTTACACCCACAGCCCCTGCTGCTATACGTACTGGACCAATTACTAGAGCTCACGCACGCCAATTGAATTATCAGGTACTTTCGTTTCTTGGTAACAATTCTAATGTTCATGAGAATATGATGCTGCCTAAATTGGATACATTTGTTTTGCTTACAAATGAAGGGCCTAGCATGGACAAGAAAGATGAACCTTGGAGCAAGTTCAAGCATGGAGATGATGGCATGCACAAGGGGAACAAAAACGGAGTTACAAGTGATGATTCAGGACTCTGAAGCCACCATAATGAGTGCATGAAGCATGGGACGAAATATACAAGATGCCACTTCATAAATTTCGTCCAAAGGCTATTCTAGGTGCTGTGTCACCTTATTATTGGGCCAGGCTCATGTATTTTCGAAGTACTTAAGTATAGGCTGTTTTTAGAGTCCGTATGTGTGGGGAAACAAGAGTTAGGGTTGGTTTCGGACCCCTCCACCAAGGGCCACGAAATTCCCCCTCTCTCCTCCATATATACAGCCCTTAGGGCATCGTTTAGACTTTGGGTTTTGTTTAGATTAAAAGTTCTCCATAGCTGCAACTTCGCGTACTTCGTTTGTGTCCAACGACCAGATCAAGACGTCACAGAACCCCACCTTGATCAATAAAGCCTTCATCTTATATTCGCAATATCCAGATTGCAATCTCAGTTTCTTGCATGTCCTTCGTTTGCTCGCAGGAAACAGACCCTCGTGGTCAGGTTGATCGTGCTCCGGCGTGGTCAATAACCCCTCGGAAGTTGGTATAGCGATTGCTAAGGCGCGACGTCTCACACGTTCATAGTCGGATCGTCAAGGTCGACTCTCACAGAAATGATAACCACCATATCATCGAAACATCGGGACACCTTTGCCTCTATCAAGTGGTATCAGATTTCCAGGTTGCTCGGTGAGATTTTACAGTTTTTCATAGTTTAGATCGAGTCTGTTCTTCATACATATAGTCAACGAAAAAGCCAAAAAAATTAGGGTTAGTTCATCCTATCTGAACCAATCTGAGCCCTTGCATAATCTTTTTTGTATTTGCTTTGTTGAATTTGCGGTTGCATCATTGTGTCAAGTTGCTAGTCTTAGCATCTAGTCCTTTAGAGTTTTGAGTTCTGTTCACAGGTTATCACGTCGCCGCTGCCATATACCACCACCACACCAACTTCCATCGTCACTGCCATATTCACCACCACATATTCACCACCAATCCGAGTCCATATACACCACCACATATCCGCCGCCATCACGCTCCGAGTTCACCTGCAACATATATCCACCACCAGTCCGATTTCCACCAGATTCATCGCCGCCACCAGTCCGAGATTCCACCAGATTCATCTCCGCCACCTGTCCTAGTCCGAGTCTAGTAATTGTTGCTTTATTTTCGATTTCCAGATCACGCGATACTCCGAGTCGTGACAGAGTAGGACTCCCCAACTTTCGAGCCATCCACAGAAGAAAAATAGTTCCAAACTCAAAAAAAAACTAAGTCTGGAAAATTCTGGCTAGGCAGTTTTTAGGACATTTGTAGACTTTTTGGAAAAAAATTGTTGCGGAGTAAAAAAAAGGAAAAAAAGTGAAAAAAATAAAATAAAAATCAGAGTGTGCTCCTACCTTGTTTACGTGAAGCGCCGTGATTTTGTTAGTGTTCTAGGCTCGCGTCTCTAGTACGGTCTAGCCTAGGACCAGCACAGTACCGTCGTTGAGCGTTTATTCAACTTTGCATATCTGAATTGATTATTGCTGACCCCTTTTGCTACCATATTATAAGCCTTCCCAGCTCCACATACATCTACGTCGTGCGTTTGGCTCTCCCTGGTAATCGCTCTATCCAAGCTTTGAGAGTTTTGACTACAACGGTTGCTGATCACCGCCTGCTGCTTGGTAAGAATTGGTAAGAATTTGAGATTCGCTTTATGGATTTGTGACTATCCACCACTTACTAGTAGTATGTAGGATCATATTCTTGTGTGTTTCTATTGCTGCTAACCATGGCAAGATCACAAGCCAACGAGACTGACTGGGAGAACATGGCGAACAAAGAGTTACATGATAAGTTTCAGCAAATGATGAGTGGACAGGTGGAAGATGTGCTAAACAGATTTGAAGAGGCCATGGAGAAGATAGATGGCATTGAAAAGGTGTTCGAAACAAAGCTCGATAACGAGTTTACTGAATTGCTCGCGCGTCTTCCACCGCCCGCTGCACCTGTCACACCTCTACAACAACAACAACATCGTCTTCCAAATCAAGTGGGACAAGCAAAACGCGTTCCCATTGAGCCTGGTCAAACTTCTGGTGCTGCTGTAGTGCTTCTGTCGCTCCTGCTGCTACTACAGAGGTATAGGACCATTACGAGGATGAGGTTGATCAAAATCAGAACTACGTGCAACCACCAGCACCACCACCACCAGGTCGTCCTCATGCATATCATCGCAACGGTATGGCTGCACCACCGCCTGAGGTACATGACCATCTTCCTAAACTAAAATTTAATATTCCACCATTTGTGGGTAGATATGTTCCTGATATATATCTTACTTGGGAGTTAGAAACTGAACAACGATTTACATGTTTACAATATCCTGAGGAGAGACGTGTTCCTGCTGCTGTTTGTGCTTTCACTAGCTTTGCATGTGCTTGGTGGTCTGAACATTGTAGATTATATCCTATTCCAGCTACTTGGGCTGCTTTGAAAACTGCTTTGCGTACTCGTTGGGTTCCACCATATTATCAACGTGAATTACTTCAAAAATTGCAGCGCTTAAGACAGGGAAAAAATTCTGTAGAAGAATATTATCAGGAATTACAAACTGGCATGATTAGATGTGGTATTGTTGAGGAGAATGAAGCTATGCTTGCACGTTTTATTGGTGAATTAAATAGAGAGATTCAGACCATTCTAGAGTATAAGGAGTATACTAATATCACTCGTTTATTCCATCTTGCTTGTAAAGCTGAACGTGAAGTGCAGGATCGACAGGCATTGGCGCACACTAACTTTTCTGCAGGTCGATCTTCCTCATGGACACCACGTGCATCCTCTACTTCCACTCCACCAGCACCTCCATCAGGTGCCACCTCCAGCCGTGATACAAGAAAGCAGGCACAACAACCACTATCTGCCAAGAGCACACCTGCCGGACCTGCGAAGAGCTCTTCTTCTTCCATGGCATCAACATGGCACACAAGTGATATTATTTGTTGACGTTGCAAGGGAAGAGGACATTTTGCGAGAGAATGCCAATCTCAGCGTGTGATGATTGTTACTGAGGATGGTGGGTATGAGTCCGCTAGTGACTATGATGAGGAGACTTTGGCTCTTATTACACATGAAGAACACGGTGGAGACGATTCTGATCATGAGACGCAATACATGGCTGCTGAAGATGCTGACAGGTATGAATGTTTAGTTGCTCAACGTGTTTTGAGTGTGCAGGTTACACAAGCTGAGCAAAATCAGAGGCATAATTTGTTCCATACAAAGGGAGTTGTGAAGGAACGTTCTGTTCGCGTCATCATAGATGGAGGGAGCTGCAATAATTTGGCTAGCATGGAGATGGTGGAGAAGCTATCTCTCACCACAAGACCACATCCACATCCTTACTACATCCAATGGTTCAACAACAGTGGCAAGGTTAAGGTCACACGTACTGTTCGTGTGCATTTTAGTATCTCTACATATGCTGATTATGTTGATTGTGATGTGGTACCTATGCAAGCATGTTCCTTATTACTTGGTAGACCATGGCAATTTGATAAAAAATTTGTACACCATGGTAGAAACAATCAGTATACTCTTGTTCATAAAGATAAAAATATTACTTTGCTTCCTATGACTCCTGAATCCATTTTGAAAGATGATATTAATAGAGCTAATAAAGCAAAACAGGAGAAAAATAAGAGTGAAAATCAGATTGTGGCAAAAGAATTTGAGCAACAAATGAAACCTAATAATAAACCATCTAGTGTTGCTTCTGAAATTAAATTGAAAAGTGCATGTTTACTTGTCACAAAATCTGATATTGATGAGCTAGATTTCAGCAAATCTGTTTGCTATGCTTTTGTGTGCAAAGAGGCATTATTTTCTTTCGAGGACGTTCCTTCCTCTTTGCCTTATGCTGTCGCTAACATTTTGCAGGAGTTCACTGACGTCTTTCCAGAAGACGTGCCACCGGGATTACCACCTATTCGAGGGATTGAGCATCGAATTGACTTAATTCCCGGTGCATCATTACCCAACCGTGCACCATACCGTACCAATCCAGAGGAGATGAAGGAGATTATGCGTCAAGTACAAGAACTGCTCAACAAAGGTTATATACGCGAATCCCTTAGTCCTTGTGCTGTTCCTATCATTTTAGTGCCGAAAAAGGATGGTACGTCATGTATGTGCGTTGATTGTAGAGGCATTAATAATATTAGTATTCGTTATCGTCATCCTATTCCTAGGCTAGATGATATGCTTGATGAATTGAGTGGCTCTACAATATTCTCCAAAGTTGATTTGCATAGTGAATACCATCAAATTCATATGAAATTGGGAGATGAATGGAAAACAGCATTTAAAACTAATTTTGGATTATATGAGTGGTTAGTCATGCCTTTTGGGGTAACTAATGCACCTAGTACTTTCATGAGGTTAATGAACGAAGTTTTACGTGCTTTCATTAGACGATTTGTGGTAGTTTACTTTGATGACATGTTGATTTATAGCAAATCTTTGGAGGAACATTTGGAACATTTACGTGCTATTTTTTATTGCTCTATGTGATGCATGTTTGTTTGGTAATCTTGGAAAGTGCACCTTTTGCACAGACCGAGTATCTTTTCTTGGCTATGTTGTTACTCCACAGGGAATTGAAGTTGATAAAGCCAAGATTGAAGCTATTGAGAGTTGGCCGCAGCCCAAAACGGTCACACAAGTGAGGAGTTTCCTTGGCCTCGCTGGTTTCTATAGGCGTTTTGTGAGAGATTTCAACACCATTGCTGCACCTCTCAATGAGCTTACAAAGAAGGATATGCCTTTTGTTTGGGGTACCGCACAGGAAGAAGCCTTCACGGTATTGAAAGATAAGTTGACACATGCTCCTTTACTCCAACTTCCTGATTTTAATAAGACTTTTGAGCTTGAATGTGATGCTAGTGGAATTGGATTAGGAGGTGTGTTATTACAAGATGGCAAACCTGTTGTATACTTTTTTGAAAAATTGAGTGGGCCTAGTCTGAACTATTCTACTTATGATAAAGAATTATATGCTCTTGTTCGGACCTTAGAAACATGGCAACATTATTTTTGGCCCAAGGAATTTGTTATACATTCTGATCATGAATCATTGAAACACATTAAAAGTCAAGCAAAACTGAACCGTAGACATGCTAAATGGGTTGAATTCATTGAGACTTTCACTTATGTCATTATACACAAGAAGGGTAAAGAAAATGTTATTGTTGATGCATTGTCTCGTCGTTATACTATGCTTTCACAACTTGACTTTAAAATATTTGGTTTGGAGACCATCAAAGATCAATATATGCATGATGCTGAATTTAAAGATGTATTGCAGAATTGTAAGGAAGGGAGAACTTGGAACAAGTTCGTTCTTAACGATGGATTTGTGTTTCGTGCTAACAAGCTATGCATTCCAGCTAGCTCCGTTCGTCTTTTGTTGTTGCAGGAGGCGCATGGAGGAGGATTAATGCGACACTTTGGCGTCAATAAGACGGAGGATATACTTGCTACACATTTCTTTTGGCCAAAGATGAGACGGGATGTTGAGCGTTTTGTTGCTCGCTGCACTACATGTCAAAAAGCTAAGTCACGACTCAATCCTCATGGTTTATATATGCCTTTGCCTGTACCTAGTGTTCCTTGGGAGGCTATATCTATGGACTTTGTTTTAGGTTTACCTCGAACAAAGAAGGGGAGGGATAGCATATTTGTTGTCGTGGATAGGTTCTCGAAAATGGCACACTTTATACCATGTCATAAAAGTGATGATGCTGTTAATGTTGCTGATTTGTTCTTTCGTGAAATTATTCGCTTGCATGGTGTGCCAAATACTATTGTTTCAGATCGTGATACTAAATTTCTTAGCCACTTTTGGAGATGTTTATGGGCTAAGTTGGGGGCTAAACTGCTTTTTAGTACTACTTGTCACCCCCAAACTGATGGACAAACTGAAGTAGTCAATAGAACATTGTCTACTATGCTTAGGGCTGTTTTGAAGAATAATAAGAAAATGTGGGAAGAGTGCTTGCCTCATATTGAATTTGCTTATAATCGTTCATTGCATTCTACTACTAAGATGTGCCCTTTTGAAATTGTGTATGGTTTCCTACCTCGTGCACCTATTGATTTGTTGCCTCTTCCATCTTCGGAGAAGGTTAATTTTGATGCTAAAGAACGTGCTGAATTGATTTTAAAAATGCATGAGTTAACTAAGGAAAACATTGAGCATATGAATGCTAAATATAAAATTGCTGGAGATAAGGGTAGAAAACATGTTGTGTTTGCACCTGGAGATCTTGTTTGGTTACATTTGCGTAAGGATAGATTTCCTAATTTGTGCAAATCAAAGCTAATGCCATGTGTTGATGGTCCTTTTAAGGTGTTAGAGAAAATAAATGATAATGCATATAAACTTGAGCTGCCTGCAGATTTTGGGGTTAGTCCCACTTTTAACATTGCAGATTTGAAGCCTTATTTGGGTGAGGACGATGAACTTTCGTCGGGGACGACTTCATTTCAAGAAGGGGAGGATGATGAGGACATCAATACCATTGTTACACCCACAGCCCCTGCTACTATACATACTGGACCAATTACTAGAGCTCGCGCACGCCAATTGAATTATCAGGTACGTTCGTTTCTTGGTAACGATTCTAATGTTCATGAGAATATGATGCTGCCTAAATTGGATACATTTGTTTTGCTTACAAATGAAGGGCCTAGCGTGGACAAGAAAGATGAACCTTGGAGCAAGTTCAAGCATGGAGATGATGGCATGCGCAAGGGGAACAAGAACGGAATTACAAGTGATGATTCCAGGACTTTGAAGCCACCATAATGAGTGCATGAAGCATGGGACGAATTATACAAGATGCCACTTCATAAATTTCGTCCAGAGGCTATTCTAGGTGCTGCGTCACCTTATTATTGGTCCAGGTCCATGTATTTTTGAAGTACTTAAGTATAGGCTGTTTTTAGAGTCCGTGTGTGTGGGGAAACAAGAGTTAGGGTTGGTTTTGGACCCCTCCACCAAGGGCCACGAAATTCCCCCTCTCTCCTCCATATATACAGCCCTTAGGGCATCGTTTAGACTTTGGGTTTTGTTTAGATTAAAAGTTCGCCATAGATGCAACTTCGCGTACTTCGTTTGTGTCCAATGACCAGACCAAGACGTCACAGAACCCCGCCTTGATCAATAAAGCCTTCATCTTATATTCGCAATATCCAGATTGCAATCTCAGTTTCTTGTTTGTTCTTCGTTTGCTCGCAGGAAACAGACCCTCGTGGTCAGGTTGATCATGCTCCGGCGTGGTCAATAACCCCTCGGAAGTTGGTTTAGCGATTGCTAAGGCGCGACGTCTCGCACGTTCTTGGTTGGATCGTCAAGGTTGAATCCCACAGAAACGATAGCCACCATCTCATCGAAACATCGGGACACCTTTGCCTCTATCATGAGTTATGTGATTTGGTGACCGAATGTTGTTCAGAGTCCTGGATGACATCATCGACATGACGAGGAGTCTCGAAATGGTCGAGAGGTAAAGATTCATATATAGCACAATAATATTTGGACACCGGAAGTGTTACGGGGGTACGCGTACGTATCGGGTCACCGGAAGGGGTTCCGAGAAACCCCTGTTAAGCTATATGGGCCTAATGGGCCAAGAGTGGGACAGACTAGCCCCAAAAGGGGCTGGTGCGCCCCCTATAGGTCGAATAGGAGGAGAAGGAAAGGAAGGGAAGGGAGAAGGAAAGGGGAGGATTCGGCCTCCGCCTTTCCTCCCCCCTCTCTTTCCTTCCCCCTTCGATGGATATGGAAGGGGGGAGGCCGATTTGGAGGAGGTGCCCAAGTAGGATTACTCCTACTTGGGATGCCCCTTGCAGCCCCTCGCCCTCTCCCACCTATATATGTGTGGGGGGCACCGCTAGAACACTCAATATTGATTCCTAGCCGCATGCGGCACCCCCCTCCCCAGTTTACGACTCCGGTCATATTTCACATAGTGCTTAGGTGAAGCCCTACGCGGATTACTTCACCATCACCGTCACCACGCCGTCGTGCTGACAGAACTCTCCCTTGACACTTTGTTGGATCAAGAGTTCGAGGGACGTCATCAAGCTGAACATGTGCAGAACTCGGAGGTGTCGTACGTTCGGTGCTTGATCGGTCGGAACGAGAAGAAGTTCAACTACATCAACTGTGTTGTCAAACTCTTCCGCTTTTGGTCTACGAGGGTACGTGGATACATTCTCCCCCTCTCATTGCTATGCATCTCCTAGATAGATCTTGCATGAGCGTAGGAAAATTTTGAAATTACATGCTACGTTTCCCAACAACTTGCATCGGTGTAACCATTTATGAGTTATTCATCTCATCCATAGACTAGGAGCATGTCATTTGTCCTCCTGAGGCACTTAAGAATATTTTTAATAGCTGCCCAGTGAGACAATCCAGGATCACTTTGGTACCTGCTACTAACACTTAGTGCATAAGAAACATCTAGTCTAGTACATATCATAGGATACATGATGGATCCAATTGCTGAGGCATATGGGACTCCACTGATCTGCACTCACTCATCAACTGTCTTCGAACATTGATTCTTACTAAGTGTTGTGCCATGTGAAATTGGGAGAAAACCTTTCTTTGTATTCTCCATTTAAAACCTCTTTAAAACCTTATCAATGTACGTGCTTTGGCTCAACGCAATTAGACGTCTTGATCTATCTCTATAGATATTTATGGCCAGTTTATATGAAGCTTCACCTAAATACTTCATTGAAAACACACTCTTCAAATAATCTTTTATTGTGCTAAGAAACTTTATGTTATTTCCAATCAATAATATGTCATCTACATACAAGATTAAAAATGCTACCGAGCTCCCACTAAACTTCTTGTATACACAAGCTTCTTCAACATTTTTATGAAGCCAAACTCTTTTACCACTTCATCAAGACGTTGATTCCAGCTCCTTGATGCTTGCTTCAAACCACAGATAGATTTTTTAAGCTTGCACGCCTTTTTGACATCCTTTGGATTGACAAAACCTTCTAGTTGTATCATGTATACATGCTCTTTCAAAAACCCATTTAGGAAAGCAGTTTTGACATCCATCTACCATATCTCATAATCGAAATATGTAGCAATTGCCATCATAATCCATACAGACTTTAGCATTGCTACTAGAGAGAAAGTGTTGTCATAATCAACTCCCTCGATTTACGAAAACCCTTTCACTAATAACCTTCCTATATAGATGGTAGGATTACCATCTGGATCTATTTTTTTGAAGATTCATTTGCACTATATGGGTTTCACACCCTCTCGAGGATCAACCAAGTTCCAAACTTTATTCTCGTACATGGACTATATTTCGAATTGAATGGCTTTGTGCCGTTCTATTGAGCTGGGCACCGCCATCACTTCTTTGTAGTGCACATGTTCTTCTTCTTATAAGATGAATATTTCATTCTGAAACCATTCAGGAGGTTCAATGACATGGCTAGACTGTGTCAGTATTTCCCCAAAGAGGAAGGGATGATGCAGCATAGCGACGGTAAGTATTTCCCTCAGTTGTGAAACCAATGTATCAATCTAGTAGGATAGCCAAGCAACACTATGTAAACGGTACTTGAACACAAATAACAAATACTTGCAAGCCGACGCGTAAGAGGGGTTGTCAATCCCTCCTCGGGAAAAATATAGATTGGTTTGTATGAGTTTGGATAAGTAGATCTCGCTATAACACAAAATAAAATAATTAAGGAAAAAGTGCAGCAAGGTATTTTGGGGTTTTTGGAATAATAGATCTCGCTATAATATCAACCACGACACATATACTGCGTAAAAGTGGTCTACCAGGTATGATAGGACAAGACAGATTGCAATCAATATCAAGAACAATAAAATCTATGGGCACATAATTCCAATTTGGAAGCATAAGAACAACATTAATTTTTCCCAATGGCATTTTAATAGTAGAATCCGCCAAATGCAAATTAAGAGAGCATTCTTCAATATCGGTAAGACCAAGAACGACATAAATATTTTAGAATTGTGGAAACACTAGCACCCAAATCACATAAAGCAAAACACTCATAATTTTCAATCTTGATTTTAATGGTAGGTTCCCACTCATCATATAATTTTCTAGGAATTGAAATCTCTAATTCCAAATTTTCTTCTAAATCTTTCATGTTGGCATCTACGACATGTTTAGTAAAATCCTGGTTTTGTTCATAGGCATGGGGTGAACTTATCATGGATTGCAACAAATAAAATACATTCAATCAAAGAGCAACTATCATAATTAAAGTCTTTGTAATCCAAAAGAGTGGGTGCATCACTAGTTAAAGTTTTGACCTCTCAAAACACACTTTTAGCAATTTTTTCATCAAGATTTTCACTCTCGGAGTCATCAGGATGCCTTCTAGCTAAAGTTGACTCTTCTTCAGTCCCTTTATCATCAATTTTAACATTACTAAATAAAGAATCAATAGAAGAAACACCAATCATTTTAAGAACTTCACCATTTTTATGAAATCAATCGGTAGAAAATGCTCTTTCTAAAAATTCTCTTTTAGCTCTAAGCATAGCGGTTCATTTCTTAATTTCATCCATAGAAATATGCAAAGCTTTAATTGATTCATTCGTATCAACTTTAGGTGGAAAAATTTTAATCTTGAGATTTTCTACATCATGGGAAATTCTATCAATGCTTCTAGACATATCATCAATCTTATGCAATTTTTCTTCTATTGTAGTGTTGAATTTTTTTTGAGCATTGATAGATTCTTTAATATTATTATCAAGATCAGAGGGGTTCCTATTATTATTGTAAGAAGAATGACCATAATTATTAGATGAATTTCTAGGAAAAGGCCTAGGATTAAAATTACCTCTATAAGCATTGTTATTAAAATTGTTTCACGGGACAAAACTCACATCTACGGGATCACTATTTTGCTCAATCAAAGTATACAAAGGCACATCATTAAGATCAATAGCAACACTTTTACTAGCAACCAATTTCATAACAGCATCAACATTTTCACTCAAAGTAGTAATTTCTTCAATCGACTTAACTTTTTTACTAGTAGGTGCTCTTTCGGTATGCCATTGTGAATAATTTGCCATTATATTATCAAGAAATTTAGTAGCTTCACCCAAAGTAATCTCCATAAAAGTACCACCCGTGGCAGAATCTAAAAGTTTTCTAGAAACAAAATTCAATCCCGCATAATTTTTTTGTATAATCATCCAAAGATTTAAACCATGAGTAGGACAATTTCTTAGCATGAATTTCATTCTTTCCCAAGATTGTGCAACATGTTCATGCTCAAGTTGCTTAAAATTCATGATTTTTGTTCTAAGGGAAATAATTTTTGTGGGCGGAAAATACTTAGTAAGAAAAGCATCTTTGCACTTATCCCATGAATCGATACTATTGCAAGGCAAAGAAGAAAACCAATTTTTTGCACGATCCCTCAAAGAGAAAGGAAATAATTTCAACTTCACAATATCATTGTCCACATCTTTTTTCTTCTACATATCACACAATTCTACGAATGTGTTTAGATGGGACGAGTCATCCTCATTAGGAGTAATGTAAAATTGATCTTTCATCACAAGATTCAACAAAGCGGCATTTATATCACAAGACTCCGCACTAGTGGCAGGAGGAGCAATCGGAGTGCTAATAAAATAATTATTGTTGGTATTGGAAAAATCACACAATTTAGTATTTTCTTGAGAGATCGTGACTACGCAAACAAGATTGCAAGCAAAAAGATAGATCTGACGAGAAAAAGGTGAACGAAAAAAGGCCGAATAAAAAGGCAATTTTTTGTGAAGTGGGGGAGATAAAATAATGAGGAAAATGGAAAATAATTTAAATTGCAAGGATATGAGATTTATGATTCTGAACCTGATAGATGTTGATGATGTCTCCCCGGCAATGGCGCCAAAAATTTCTTTGACGTGGCTAGACTACGTCGGTATTTCCCCAAAGATGAAGGGATGATGCAGCATAGAGAAGGTAAGTATTTCCCTCAGTTGTGAAACCAAGGTATCAATCCAGTAGGAGAACCAAGTAACACTATGTAAACAGTACATGCACACAAAGAACAAATACTTGCAACCCGATGTATTTGTGGGGTTTTGGAATAACATATCTAAAAATAAAAGTGGAAAAAAATAGATCGGAAAACAAATGTGATAAAATATAGATCCGGGGCCTGTAGATTTCACTAGTGACTTCTCTCGAGAAAATAGCACACGGTGGGTAAACAAATTACCGTTGGGAAATTGATAGAAGAACAAATAATTATGATGATATCCAGGCAATGATCAATATATAGGCATCACGTCCAAGATTAGTAGACCGACTCCTGCCTACATCTACTACTATTACTCCACACATCGACCGCTATCCAGCATGCATCTAGTATATTAAGTTCATGGAGAAACGGAGTAATGCAATAAGAATGATGACATGATGTAGACAAGATCTATTCATGTAGGAATAGACCCCATCTTGTTATCCTTAATAGCAATGATACATGTGTGGCTCGCTACCCCTTCTGTCACTAGAAGAGGACACCGCAATATTGAACCCATCACAAAGCACCTCTTCCCATTGCAAGAAAATCAATCTAGTTGGCCTAACTAAACTAAAGATTCAGAGAAGAAATATGAGGCTACAAATAATCATGCATATAAGAGATCAAAGAAGACTCAAATACTTCCATGGATATAAATCTGACCATAAACTTGAACTTCATCTGATCCCAACAAACACACCGCACAAAGTCATTACATCAAATAGATCTCCAGGAGACCATTTTATTGAGAATCAGAAAGAGAGAGGAAGCCATCTAGCTACTACCTACGGACCCGTAGTTCTATGGTTGAATACTCATGCATCATCGGAGAGGCACCAATGAGGATGATGAACCCCTCCGCGATGGTGTTAGATTGGATCTCGTGGTTCTGGAACTTGCAGCGGCTGGAATTGTGTTTCGTCGACTCCCCTAGGGTTTCTGGAATATTTGGGAATTTATAGTGCGAAGAGGCGGTGCAGGAGACCCCATGGGCCCCACAACCCACCAAGGCGCGCCTGGGCTCCTAGGCGCGCCCTGGTGTCTTGTGGTCACCACGGGCCTCCTCCCAGGTGCTTTCTTGGCCTAAAAGGTGTCTTCTGGTCCAAAAAGAGCCTCCAAAAAGTTTCGATGCGTTTTGACTCCGTTTGATAGGGATATTCTGCAAAGTAAAAAACAAGCAAAAAACAGCAACTGGCACTGGGCACTATGTCAATAGGTTAGTCTCAAAAAATGATATAAAGTTGCTACAAAATGAATAT
The DNA here is from genome assembly GCF_056163025.1 of Triticum urartu. NCBI lineage: Eukaryota > Viridiplantae > Streptophyta > Magnoliopsida > Poales > Poaceae > Triticum > Triticum urartu. The sequence goes on along the minus strand of NC_141879.1, from coordinate 443,909,691 downwards.
ATAACATCCAAGATTGATAATATAACAACATGGAACAAGCAAAAATTATAGATACGCTGGAGAAGTATCATTCAAGAACTCTGGTTGACCAACGTGATACAGTTATAGTTTTAACAGGTGTTTCTACAACTGGTGTAGTAACTTTTTGTTCAGTTGTGTGGACAACTTATGGAACATATTCCATTTCGTTAGTCCTCTCAAATTCTCAAGATTTAGTAATCTCATCAAGATGTATTGTCCTCCCACTTACTTCTTTAGCGAGAAACTCCTTCTCAAGAAAGTTATCATTCTTTCCGACAAACACTTTGTCTTCGAACTTTTGGTAGAAGGAATACCCAATTGTTTCTTTGGGATAACCTACAAAGTAACATTTGTCTACTTTGGGATCGAGCTTATTCGATTGTAAACATTTTACATAAGTCTCACAACCCAAATCTTGAGATGTGACTAATTGAGTTTCTTCACATTCCATAACTCATATGGTGTCATCTCAACAAACTTAGACGGTGCTTTGTTTAGTGTATATGTTGTTGTTTCAAGTGCATATCCCCATAATGATAAAGGTAGATCGGTAAGAGATATCATTGACCTCACCATGTCCAACGAAGTTCGGTTATGTCTTTCTGACACTCCATTTCTCCGTGGAGTTCCGGGAGCAGTAAGTTGTGAAACAATTCCACATTCACTTAGATGTTTGCTAAACTCATGACTTAGATATTGATGTAGGGTGGAACCCTATACGGCTAATCTTTCACGAAAGGAGAGGATCCCAACTAAGAACACGAACAACACGAGGGGAAACACGAGGGGAAATCACAAAGGGGCACGAAGAGAAACACTCTAACCAACAAGATTAAGTCACACATGTGCTATATCCTCGAAACACGAGAGGAGATACAAGATCCAAAGTCAACAAAGGATGATAAAAAGGGTAACCGATTCTTCTCCGTGAGTAGGTCTTGAATCCACAAGGGGGTCTTCCCGTAAAGGGGTCTTGAATCGAAGGTGGATCTTATCTGAAGAGGGGTTGCAGTCTCTCTCAAGGAGTAGATCCGACATGGATGAGCGAAGCTCTATCTCACAAATGAGTTAACACAACGCTAACCCTCAAATGGTGGAGGTGGAGGAGTATATATAGTCTAGGGCTACGAAGGGGTAAGTGAGGATACATGGGCCTCGGCCCGTTACTCTGCGCGTAGACAGGTGTCAGTCGTCCGACAGGTACCGGATGTCCGGTGGCTCGCGAGGGTCCGGTCGTCCGGTACTTGTCGGACGTTCGGTGTTTTGGCTCGGGATAGCCATTGTCGGATTTCCAGACGTTGTCGATCGTCCGGCTGCTGTAGCTTTCATTGGCTGTTCCATCTGGCTGGTGGGGACTCCAGGCGTCGGATGTCCGGGAGCTGATGCTTCCTGGCAGCTCTTCCTCTTGTTCCGTGCGCTTGGTGTCCTCGTCGTCTTGTCCATGGTCTTCCTCTTTGTTCCTGGTCATGCATAGCACATATATTTGAGGTAGTAGCCATGTCTCACATGTGGAAAGTGATGGTTAGGAGAGGAGCAAGTTCACCTTGCGTCCCATGGCGTATATTCGAGGTCTCGTCATATGTCCTCTTGGGGTTTGGAGAGTAGTCGGAGTGTACATGGGGATGAATGTGGGATGCTGCACATCATCTCCCCCCTTGGCAAAGATCTGACCTCGGATCGTGATCCTCATCACTATGGAAACGGTTGTCGTGGACGGACTTGTAGTTGGACGAAGTGGAAGTCATGGCGCAATCCAAGTATTCCAAGGTGTCTCCGAAGTGATAGACATGCACAAAGAGCAAACACAAGCGACACTTGGAAATACAAAGGTTAGCGCACACAAAGTGTCCATCAAGTGAGTATGAGTCCGTTTGGCAAGATTCTTCATGACAAAGTGCATGAAGCTTATCAAGATGATATAGAATGATATGCAAAGCATTCATGGGAACAATAGGATTTGTAGTATGCACAAAGGTGTGGTGAATGTGATCAATGCAACCATTGTGCAAAATGATGTCATAATGGGATGGTTTATCAAAAGCATGAACATGGTAATGGGTGCTCAAAATGAGTATGTGATCATGCAATTGATGATGTGCAATATGATCATGATGTATGAATATGCCATCAACGTAGATCACAAAAAATTTGCTAAGAAAATGCACAAGCTCATATATCATGGATGACATGGGGATACAAGATACAACAAGGCAATCATAATGTGAGTCAATCCATGCATAAGATGCAAATTTGTCATGTGTATGATATGTCCATCGAGCATGACATGTGTGAGCACAATCAACAAATATGGAGGTGTTGGTGTTCCAATTCTCGATGTCGTGGCCTGAGTGGAGGTTTGAAGGTGCATCCAATAAGTTCGAGCGCTTCTCAACTTGAAGGTCCATATAGCCAATCTCCCATGTCGCTCCTCCGTTCACGAGAGGTATCATGTAGACAACAATGAAAGAGTGACCCATCCAATATGCGTAATTGAGGATGGCTCAAAGGGAAGGAGTTCACCTTTAGGAGATGGTCGCAAATGTTGGTGTTGCACATCGTGTATGCCTTCACATGACCAAATTTTCTCATGACGGTATCGCCTTGTGAATCCTTCGAAATGAAATAACATAACAAACACTCGGAAAAACAAATGAGGTTAGCGGAAGTGCAAAACCTATCATTTGTGTGGTAAGATACCCAACAAGTTTATGCATCATGCTCATCATAAGAAAGGACAAGGGAGAATTTCATGGTATGGAGGCATATGATGCGAGAACAACCAAAGACAATAGGCTCAATGAAACAAGCATGCATCACAAGTAATATGTCCAAGTCTCCACGATCAATAAGCATAGATGCAACAATTGGAGGCAAGCGACAATGAACAAGATGTATCATGTGAGAGGCACAAGCATATATGTCATCAACCAAAGAAAGTGAGTAATAGTGGAACATGGGCGATGCGGCAAAGCAAGTAATCATAGTGGTCAAGTTAAGCAAGAAAGTAGTGCGAAGATGCAACATACTAGAGGGAATCATGTCAAGCATGTCATGTGTGCAAATGGTGGTCATGAATAATGCACCAGACATATCACAAGCACGAAGGCACGATATGAGCAAAATATCATCAATGTATTGGCAAGAGGCCATATGTAAATAGCAATGGGACATCATGACTCTCGCAACACAACAAGCATCAATATCCTGAGGCACATGATAAACATGGAAATAGCAACAAGGATCTCCACCAAGCATGCAAATACACATATGAGTAGTAAAATGGTGAATCATGGGTATATGCAAGCAAGGGTCACAATTGCATGGAAAAGACATAGAAAGAGGAATAGCATGCAAAATGAACACGAGAGAATGGACATAAGGTGACAAATGGTAAATATCCCAAAGCCGTGTGAGAGCCAAGTAAAAGGAATGTGCGAAGTCATTGCATGAAAAGGACGGTGGGAAGGACAATCCACGGGATCCCAAATCATCATTGCTCTCAAGAGCTCGTTTCGTCAACTCTTGGGATTCAGAGGTTGACGAGTATACTTGAGTACCTACACAAAACAAAGGCAAAGGAAAAATTGTGTGTGTGTGGTATATGTACACATCATCCATCATGATGCGCACGTGCTTGTGTTGGTTAGCACAAAATATCCGATGCACAAATAAATGAGATGTGTGATATATAAACATGTCATCCATCATAATAAGTTTGTTGTTATGTATATCATAATGGAGACTCAAATTGTGTAATGCATCATGAGAAATATGTAGAGCATTGTTATTCATGGAATGCATATGGTGCAAGCAATTATGGGAATCATGCTAAGTATGGAATGCATCAAAATCTCCTCATGATCATTAGTGGAAACATCACATGGAGAATATTGACAACATCCAAAACAATGCATAGTTGGAACATTGTGATCATGGCATGGCATAGTAGATAAATTGCGCAAATCATGTAAAGGAAGCATGGCAATATCATCACATGAAAAACAAAAGCCAATGACCATCATCTCGTCATCTATGCCATAAGTGCAAATGGGATTTATTGTAATGGGGCATGCATAGCTACTATGTTGAGATTGAAATGATGCAATATGGGAGATCTCACTCATAGCATATGACAAGTTCAAAGGATTGTCAAACATGATGTGACCAATAGAATTTTCACATGATATCCTATCGAGCATAGCATCACAACTAGGCAAATCCACATGCTCATCATCATATTCATCATAAATTGGTAAGTCATGACATGAAGAATTCGCACTAGCATGAATCATGGGAATAGGTAGATCAACATCATGCAAAAAATCATTGGTGAGGTAGTCCACTAGTGGGACAAGAGAAGCACCATCACCTATGTTACCTTTGGAGCATCGCTCATGTGTTGGAGGTGAGGTGTCGAAGACCAAGTCGTGGTCATCTTAATCTTGATGGAACCATGTGGGGGGTTCATCATCGTCCACCATGGCCATCGTCGTCTTCATTGGAGGTATGGAATCATCGAGGATAGGCGTGTCGTCATGTAGGAGACCTAGCACCAAAGAAGAAAACACACTCGGAGTAGAGGTTAGGTCACTAGAAATCATAGTGGCCTCACATGACGTGTCAACTACATCACTCACTAAGTGTTGTGGCTCACTTACTCCCTCACGGATGCTCTCACTCGTATGGTTGGTGAAGTCACTCAAATGGCTCTCAACCTCACATAGGATATGTGGTATGCTCTCATGTGTGGGGCTAGCGGTGGTGACACTCATCCTCTCATAGGAAATGCTCTCAATGTCACGTATGGTGGAGTCACTCATCTCACGCATGGGGTGGTTGCTCTCCTCACAAGGCAATTGGGGCATCTCATCATATGTGGGTGTCAGAGAGATGTAGGTGCAAATTTCTCCATGGTCAATCATGTCGTGGTCGTAGCCGTGGATGAAGGCCGAAGATGGCACATCATCACTCTCCTCTAAGACCAAATATAAGGTCTCATGTGTGGTCTTGTAGCTTGACTCAGAGTATGAGTCCAATATGGGCGTCGTCTTCATGTTGTTGAAGAGTTTCGTGCTCGTCGCTGTGGTCGAAGGGGATGGCCCTTGCTCGACCTTCTTGTCACCATCTTGTTGTAGGAGGCCCATATGATGTGGCACCTCGTAACTCATCTCCATGACCGAAGGGAATGTACCATGCTCGGCCATCTTCCTTGGGGGGCTTCCGAAGATGGAAGTGTCGCCCTCGCTCGTAGGTGGTTGTCGGATTTCAGGTTCTGGCAGACCCTTGAGGTTCAAACACTGGGGTGCGCGCGGAGATCTCTCCCCTACCGATCTACGTCCGATCCTCTCGTGTGAACTAAGATAAAAATGATGAACAACGCAAGAGACACGAGGTTTATACTGGTTCGGGCCACCGTTGTGGTGTAATGCCCTACTCCAGTGTGTGGTGTGGTGGATTGCCTCAGGGGCCGATGATGAATAGTACAAAGGAAGAACAGCCTCGCGAGAGGTGTTCTTGAGCTGGTGCGATGAACTGCTAGGGTGAGGTCCGTCGCCTCTCTCTCTCTCTCTGCTAGGGTTCTACCAGATCTCTCGCCGTCCCTCTACTCTGTGTGGCTAGCTCTACTTATAGAGGCCCTGGGCCTCTCCCCAAATAATGAGCGGGAAGGGCGGCAACAAATTGGCCATTTTGAAGGGGAACATATAGTACAAGTTATCCTGACCAAAGGTGGTTTTCGGCTGCCAAAAGCTCTGGTGATGACGCCGTCTTGGGCTCCACGGTGACCTCCGTCCAGCCGTCCGGCTGGTCTTGGTCTCGTTGCACCGGAATGGTAACCTTTGCCTGATACCTTGGCCTGTGCTTGCCCCCTTTGCACCAAAGGGGAAACAAGGACCCTGCACAGGCCGGCGCCCGCCTGGCGCACGCCTGACCTTGATCGTCATGGCTTGCGTCATGGGATCCTCGTGACGTACCCTTGCATTGATCTCTCCGCCTCCTCGCGAGCCTGCCTGATGAGGCCGCTCTTGAGGAAGCTTCCTGTCGTTCGCCCCGCGAGGCTTGGCCCCTCGCAAGGGTCTTGAGCTTGGGCTGATGAAGATGGGCCGCACTGGGCCCCCACCCGAGCGACGCCGCAGGCCATAGGCAGGAAAGTCTAGGGACCCCCGTTCCCAGAACACCGACAGTAGCCCTCGGGCCCAAGGCGTGCGCGGGCTTGGCTTAGCAGAGAAGCGAAGGGACAAGCACGAAGCGCCGCGGGCCCTAACAGCCTGCGGCCTTGGGCGCCGCGTGGCGGTTGATTGGACGTGGGCATCTGCACTTCCCACGACGCCTCGGCAACTGCATGACTGACAAGTCCCTGCATGCAGAGATATGGGTCATGATTACGTGAGGTCATGGTGCTCGGCGGTTGGCCTTCCCCGGCTATAAGTACGGGGCTGCGTGAGCTCCGCCAGTTTACCCCTTTCCCTTACTCCTCCTCTTCTTCCTCATCCTTGCTTCCTCTTGCACCAATGGCACCGATCCGCCGGTTTTCAGCTGAGGAGAAGGGAAAGGCCCCCAGAGACGGTCCTGACCCCCTCCCGCCGAAGAAGCGGCCAATCCTCTGTGACCAGGACGAAGGCGCCTTGCAGGAGGTGTCGAGGCCGTGGTACGAGTGGCCGCCGCCTGGGTTTCTGCTGCCCTTGTACACCCGTGTCGTAGGCCCCAGGGGGAGGGTGCCAAGCAACACCGACAGCGTCGCCGCTGACACCGGCGAGTCACAGTGGTGCGTGTCGTCCCTCCTGGAGTCCACGCGGAGCGCTCCTCTCGCGAGCTTGTGCTCCACGCCGCCATCCCTCCAATGTCATGGATCCTCCCTCCTCCCTCCTTCGCCTTCGAGATGCCGCCGAGCGGTGCCCTAGAGCTCTGGCTGCAGCACACCGACTGTGGCACCCCTGCAACCGTAGCAGAGGTCACGGTCGTCGCTCCGGGCAAGGTCTTCATGACCCGGGGCTGGGGTGAGATTGCCCGGGTCTGTCGCGCGGACGGCGCCTTGGTGATCCATCTTGAATACGACGGCGCCTCCTTGATGTTCTTAAAGGTCTTTGATGCAGAAGGACGCCCGCTGGAATGCTGCCCTAAGGGAAGCGGCAGGGGTGACAAATTGGCGAGGACCAGCCCTGCCCGTTGGTCCTCATGTAGCTCCTCAGGCAGTAGCAGAGGGACTGAGGGCTTCAGCGGCTCCCCCGAACTCCTCGCGACCCCGGAGACGAGCGACGACAGCTACGAGCCTTTTAGCTCGCGCCGCGCTCGGAGTGGGGCAGCTGCATCAGGCCGCCGACGCCACTGATCTGGATGGGATTGGCGCCGTCACTGGGCAGCCCACTGTTGATGATGGTGTCGCTTGGGGAGGTGCTAGCAAGTGGCGTCCCTTAGGGTTAGCACCTTTTGTTGCCTGCGAGGAATTAAAGCAACACCCCGCGGGGGTATGTAAGGCGTCTGCCGTGTCTTTTGTAAATACTATATCCTTAATATGAATTGGCGTGAGGTGCCCGTTCTGTTCCGACTAATCTCCCCCTTTCTATCCTCACGAGGACTTGGCGCTCTACGCTGACAGGTCCCAGTCCCCAGGCAAGCTTCAGCCATCGCTGGTATGCCAGGTCGCGATGCCGTGGTCAAGGCCAGGAGGTGAGCGGCCCGAGGTCCGGTAAGAGCCCCCCGAGTCACGATGCTCGGGAGGTCCCCTTTAGCGCTCAAGCAATCCTTGCTGGGCGAGAAAGGAATGTAGCGTCACCGTGACAGAGTTGCACTGGGCGGGGACTTAGCGCTGCGTTAGTCTAGCTCTTGCGAGGGCGCGACTTATCTTGTGTGTCTGACGTAGTTCCTCGGAGAGGCGCCCGGCCCGAGAGGCGGTGGCCGAGGTACTGCTGGGTTGGGCCCTCGTGAGCTTCTTCCCACTCCCCCGCACTTTCCTTAACGCTCTACGTCCTCAGGTCCCGGCCCTCGAGCGAGCTCAGCCGCCGCTGGTATGACAGGTCGTGATGCCGTGGGTCAAGGCCAGGGGGTGAGGGCTGGAGAGCTAGTAGGAGCCCATGAGTCGCGATGCTCAGGTACCCCCCTTTTAATGTGCAAGCGGTCCGTGCCGAAGAGAGGGAGAGAGAGCTCACGATGCCCCCAACGTTGCTCCTGGAGTAGGTCCTGCACACCAATCATGAGGGGAAACAAGGCCTGTCGTTACGGTCACCGGCCAACCTATGGTCACTCCGAGGGAGTGGTCAGGGCGCTGAGGGCCTGGTGAGGTGGCGCCGTGCGGGGCTGCCGTGGCCAGAGCTCGACCACTCAAGTTTATCAGCGCTGCAGGGACGGACCCGTGCGCACGCGTCGTGCCTGAGCGAGCGGCTCTTCAGATAGGCGTCGATCAAGCAGGTGATTATGTCAGGTATGTTAAGCACATAGGAGGAAATCCAATTTCAAGCAAGCGCAGGTAAAAGCAACCGCCACTGGGTCGGGCCCGAGTGGCCTGGGGATGATGCAGCCCGAGGGGCGCCCCCAACAAGGTAAATAAAGAGCATAACCAAAATGGATACATGCCGCGGGGACGGACCCACGATGCATGGGAATGGTGCAGCCCTGTGGGCGCTCCTAGCTGAAAGTAGAACTCTGAAAGATGTCACCTGGTGCTGTTGAAGATGAAGTGATGCTGAGGAAGTGAGCGATGTACGGTGAAGACGTCGGCCCTCATGAGCCCCCAGGCCCAGGGGCCTCGGGAGGCTCCGGTGGGACGTGCAGGTCTTCGGGGACCATTGCCACCTCTGCCAGGACCACGCGATGCCTGACCTCATGAGCCTCCAGAATGCTCCTCAACAGGCGCTGATGTGCGGCGACCGCGCTCGGCAGGCCGAAGGGCATGCGAACGTAGCTGTGAGGTGGTCCCTCGCAGCGTCCTACGGCCGAAGGCCATAGGCGCTCCTGGGACGCAGCTCGGTTGAGCCCTGGTACGTCGACGCAGGCGCGCAGTCCTCCATCCTTGCCTGGATGTGGGGCCACGGCAGGTAAGCGGCGGCTGCCGCGCATGACTCTGGACTCTTGTAGCTCATGGGTGTTCCTTGCGATGAACTCCTGAGGGTTTGGTTTCCTTTGACTTGTACCTTCCTGAGGGAAGCGTGCTTGTAAGTACCCTTCCAAGTGGTGCCTGAGCGCCTCCCCCGCGACCTTGGCAAGGTCGGCGACTCTCCAAGAGAGAGCACTCGAGCCCTGCCTAAGGAGGGCACCGTGCGCGCCTTCCTATGCGTGAGAGGGTGGCTCTCCCTGATCGGGCGCGAATCCTGACGCAATACCTCCGGAGGTGCATGCCTCCTTGTGGCTCGGGCCAGGTGAGGTCTTCTTTTTCTTGAGGGTCGCCTCGGGAGGCCTCCCGCTCCTATGATCTAGGTCTTCGTTTGCCGCGGCTTGGAACGCACGCTCAAGCGAGCACACTGCGTCCCTTTCTTCACAAGGTACGGTGATGACTCCACCGCTTCCTGACATCTTGAGGACATTTTAACCATGGTGAGTCACTGCCATAAACGTGGCTAGGGCTGGGTACCCGAGGATGGCGTTGTACGGCAGGCAGATGGGAGCGACGTCGAAGTCGATGAGCTCGGTGCGGTAGTTGTTACATTGCACGAAGGTGACCGGAAGGCGAACCTGCCCAATTGGAACAGTGGAACCATCGGTGACTCCTGAGAAAGGCTTGGTCGGCTAAAGCTGGTCGTACAACACTTGGAGATTGTCGAACGTCTCGACGGACAGGATGTTGAGTCCTGCCCCGCCATCGATGAGGGTCCTGGTGACCTGCACGTTGCTGATGACTGGGGAGCAAAGCATCGGGAGGACTCCGGCTGTTGTCACACACTTGAGCTGGTCTGGGGAACTGAACGTGATCGTGCACGTAGACCACCTGAGAGGGCGCGTGGCCTCAAGCTTGGGAAGGATTGCATTCACCTCGCGAGCAAACTGCTTGAAGATGCGCTGTGAGGCTGGGGCCCGGGCGCCACCCAAGATGCAAGCAATTGCACGTGGCTCTTGGAAACCCCCAGCCCCATCGTCTTGGTGTTGGTCTTCGCTCCTTGGTGGAGGCGGCAGAGGAGGGAGGCCTGCATTGCCGTGCGGGTGGCCCTCACGAGGCTGGTCCCTCTATCCTCCCTCGCGAGGATGGTCCTGCCAGCGGTCCTCGCGAGGGCAGTCACGCCATCCCTGGCGAAGGCCACGGTCTTCCCATCGTCTGCCACCTCTTCCTCCTCCTCGACCATAGCCCCTGTCATTGCGCTCTAGGCGTCGGCTGATTCGCCCATCTCGCACGGCTCTGAGCTCTTGACATTCGTTGGTGTTGTGGGTGTGGAGGTCATGGTACACGCAGTACCGTCCGCCCTTGGATGACTCAGGCTGATCCCTGCCTCGCTTGGTGTCCGGCTCCGCTGCTAGCACGGCAGGCCCCTTGCGCTTCACGTCTTTGGCCTTGAGCTTCTTTTCTTTCGGGTCGGCTGCCGGGAGCTCGAGGAGGGAGAGACGCCCTTCCTCAGCCCTGGCGCACTTGGTCGCCAAGTTGAACAGCTCCAGGGATGTGCACATGTCTTCATGGATTGCTAGTTCTTCCTTCATCTTGACGTCGCGCACGCCGTTGGAGAAGGCTGAGATGATAGCTTCTTCAGTTACCTTGGGGATCTTGAGGCGAGCATAGTTGAAGCACTGGATGTACTTCTGCAGGGTTTCTCCTGGCTGTTGCTTGATGCGGCGCAGGTTGCTCACGGTCGGGGGCCGGTCGCGAGTGCCCTGGAAGTTGGCGATGAAGCGGGTGCGCATCTCGCTCCAGGAGGAGATCGTGCCGGGAGCCAGGTTCAGGAGCCAGGTGCGGGCGCCGTCCTTGAGCGCCATGGGGAACCAATTTGCCATGACCTTTTTGTCTCCGTTGGCGGCTATGATGCCCAGCTCGTAGAGCTGCAGGAACTCCGCGGGGTCCACTGTGCCATCATAGCGGGGAGGGAGGTCAGGCTTGAACTTGCCTGGCCATGTGACGCCGCGCAGCTCAGGGGTGAAGGCGAGGCAGCCCGCCATGGCCACCGGCGCCCTTTGCTGGTGCTGGACTTGTTCTTGCGGGTCACCACGTGCCGCCACTGGGAGCAGCGCGGGGTTTTGTCGTGGAGGCGCTGGGGTGTGATCTTGGCGCGCCGGCGCTGGGAGTGCGCGAGCACCTTCCTGGGGACGTGGGATCTCTTGGCAGCTCCCTTCTTGCTGCGCAGGCGCCGGACATGGAGGGTCCCGCCCTGGGGCTGCGCGCCTTGGAGCCAAGGCACCTTCTTGGGGAGGAGGCAGCAGAGGCGCCTCCTGATCCTTGCCCCCTACACAGGACGGAGGGCGAGGCAGCGAGAGGGACCGCAAGGGGGACCCCCTGCGGCACTGACGAGCTCGGTGATGCGGGCGAGCCAGTCCTCGTAGAGGTCGTCGACGGGGCGATAGTGCAGGAGCTCCCGTGCCAAGAGCAGTGAGGCGTGCACATCCATGGGTGCGCGATGGGCGTGGGACGACGAGCCAGCTGGAGTCAGCGACGGGGTGGCGGTGCGGCCATCCCGCCGCACCGAAGGATGCTGGGACGAGGCCTGCTGCTCGTTCCCCGCCGGGCCGGTGGCGGCGCTGGCGGCGGGCGACGGGGAACGACGAGGGGGGCCGCCGATGGGCGCCGTCTGGGCGACGTGAGTGGCGCGAGCAGCCTGACGCTCGGCACGAGCCTGACGAGCGTCAGCCATGGACACGACGGAAGATCACACGCGAACAGCGGAAGAAAGATTCCGGCGCACCCCTACCTGGCGCGCCAAATGTCGGATTTCGGGTTCCGGCAGACCCTTGAGGTTCGAACACTGGGGTGCGCACGGAGATCTCTCCCCTACCAATCTATGCCCGATCCTCTCGTGCGAACTAAGATGAAAATTATGAACAACGCAAGAGACACGAGGTTTATACTGGTTCAGGCCACCGTTGTGGTGTAATACCCTACTCCAGTGTGTGGTGTGGTGGATTGCCTCAGGGGCCGGTGATGAATAGTACAAAGGAATAAAAGCCTTGCGAGAGGTGTTCTTGAGCTGGTGCGATGAACTGCTAGGGTGAGGTCCGTCGCCTCTCTCTCTCTTTCTCTGCTAGGGTTCTACCAGATCTCTCGCCGTCCCTCTACTCTGTGTGGCTAGCTCTACTTATAGAGGCCCTGGGCCTCTCCCCAAATAATGAGTGGGAAGGGCGCCAACAATTGGCCATTTTGAAGGGGAACATATAGTACAAGTTATCCTGGCCAAAGGTGGTCTTCGGCTGCCAAAAGCTCTAGTGATGACGCCGTCTTGGGCTCCACAGTGACCTCCGTCCAGCCGTCTGGCTGGTCTTGGTCTCGTTGCACCGGAATGGTAACCTTTGCCTGATACCTTGGCCTGTGCTTGCCCCCTTTGCACCAAAGGGGAAACAAGGACCCTGCGCAGGCCGGTGCCCGCCTGGTGCCCGCCTGGCCTTGATCGTCATGGCTTGCGTCATGGGATCCTCGCGAGGTACCCTTGCATTGATCTCTCCGCCTCCTCGCGAGCCTGCCTGATGAGGCCGCTCTTGAGGAAGCTTCCTATCGTCCGCCCCACGAGGCTTGGCCACTCGCGAGGGTCTTGAGCTTGGGCTGATGAAGATGGGCCGCGCTGGGCCCCCACCTGAGCCACGCCGCAGGCCGCAGGCAGGCAAGTCTGGGGACCCCTGTTCCCAGAACGCCGACCACTCACTAAGTGTTGTGGCTCACTTACTCCCTCACAGATGCTCTCACTCGTATGGTTGGTGAAGTCACTCAAATGGCTCTCAACCTCACATAGGATATGTGGTATGCTCTCATGTGTGGGGCTAGCGGTGGTCACACTCATCCTCTCATAGGAAATGCTCTCAATGTCACGTATGGTGGAGTCACTCATCTCATGCATGGGGTGGTTGCTCTCCTCACAAGGCAATTGGGGCATCTCATCATATGTGGGTGCCAGAGAGATGTAGGTGCAAATTTCTCCATGGTCAATCATGTCGTGGTCGTAGCCGTGGATGAAGGCCGAAGATGGCACATCATCACTCTCCTCTAAGACCAAAGATAAGGTCTCATGTGCGGTCTCGTAGCTTGACTTGGAGTATGATCCAATATGGGCGCCGTCTTCATGTTGTTGAAGAGTTTTGTGCTCGTCGCTGTGGTCGAAGGGGATGGCCCTTGCTCGACCTTCTTGTCGCCGTGTTGTTGTAGGAGGCCCATATGATGTGGCACCTCATAACTCATCTCCATGACCGAAGGGAATGTCCCATGCTCGGCCATCTTCCTTGGGGGGCTTCCGAAGATGGAAGTGTCACCCTCGCTCATAGGTGGTCGCCTTGTACTTGATGATGTCGATGTAGGCGAACTCATGGGAAGTAGGCGAAGATGCCGTACGTTCAAAGGCGAAGATGCCTTGATAGCTCTTGGAGAAGATGCCAAAGTTGTTGTTGTAGCTGTAGCTCCGTCTTGGTGGTGCTCGTCTCGCGGTCTTCTCTTATGCTCATGATGTTTGGACTTGGCGTGAAGTAGGGCTTGTTGGGACTTGTAAGTTTGCGCTTGGCGAGCATCTTCATGATGATGGTGTCGTTGTCGCACTTGAGCTCGTAGTAGATGTCGTTCGTCATCATCGTCGTGTACATGTTGCTTGGAGGTGACTTGCCCTTCATGACAATGTTGATCACGAACATGATGGTGGTCGCCATGGAGATGTGGACGTGGACGACTTGCGCTTGCATAATTTTTGCGCTCCGAAGACTTGTGACTTGAACATCGCCGCCTTGAGGATGATGAAGGGGAAGAACGGTTGATCGACAAGGTCCGAATCTCCTCCATCCTTGCATCTTGCTCCTTCTTTTGTGCGGAAAGCTTATTGTTGATGTAGTCCCTTTTCCTTGCTTCGAGTGACGAATGTCGATGGAGAGGTTCTCGATGTGCTCTCGCAATCTTGATTGTGCGCCTTGTATTTGTCATTGTAGATCGAAGATTGACGCTTTGGTGATGTAGTTGTTCATGCCGTCATTGTTGTCGAAGACCGAAGATGAAATGCTTTGCCTATCCATCACAATACTCGAGCAAATATGAGTGGAGAAAGGAGAAGAACTATACCAAATGTACCTTGACTGATGTTGAAGATGGATCAATGATCACTCAATGATGTAACAAGGAAATAGCACAATTGGTACCAATTCTTGTCGTTTTCTCACACGAACACAAATAAGGCTTATGGTGGAGCTCGGTGAGAATATTGGCACAAAAATTTGATGCAAAATGTTAGCAAGAGTCAATTATGTTGAAAGAGGTTCACAAATTTGCAAGTGAAACAAGTAGATCAATAGCAATATGTGGCACACGGAAACACACACACACGGATAGATAAATGGGGTCGTGCAACCAAGGAATGAGCACAAAATGTGGAATCCACGGAAAACACTCGTGTTGCACAACTCAAGAGAGACGCTAGCACGATTGCTCAATAGGCGGATACGACACTTGTGCACAACCTATAAGATGCAAAATGTATGAGCTTTCTAACCCAAGTATGCTATGTATGATGTTTCGGTGGTATGATCCAAGATGATCGGATATGACAATCTTATGCAATGCGGTATGATGCTATGGCACTTGCTTACAAGCTATTTGTTCACTCTTTTGCTTAAAAGCTTTTTTTTTCTTTTTTTCTTTTTTGTATGGCCACAATGCGAAATGCACAACCCAAGATAGCAATTGGATATATATGGGAACAATCTTGTGGCACAAGGGATGATATGATACCAATATGATATGGTATGTATGCAGTGGAAGGTGTAGATCACTAATGTGCACAAGTAACAGTGCCGGCAATACTCAAATGGCTAGTCTTGATAGGCAAGTGACGCAAAATGGGCTAGGAGTTATCAATGCAATGGTAAGGGAAAATACAATGGAGGGATACCACGATACCATGATGATATGGGAGTTACCGTCTGTGTCGATGATGAGTGGTGGTGATCTTGATGGAGATACCAAGATGATGGAGACTCATCCCTAAGTAGCCGAAACACCTTAGGAAACGGAAAAACCGTGAACTCAAAATCTCAAATGTCAAATGGTGGTAGCGGGAATGCGGTGGTGGTGGCGGAAGCTCAATGGGATTGCGGAAATGCAATGATGGGTTTTTTGAGTAGGCAATGCAGAAATGGAGGGTAAGATGGTGTAATATACACGGTGTCGGAGTTGGAAGCACTGTCCCTAAGTAGCCGAAACACCTTAGGAGACACAACTCACAACACAAACAAAATTGGGTTAAGTCGGGGGGTGGAAGTGTATGGTGGGTAAGCCTATGAGGTAGTGGTGGTGGTGGTTGATGAAGAAGCAACCATCCCTAAGTAGCCGAAACACCTTAGGAGACTCAAGTCACAACACAAACAACCGCTAATGCTATGGGGAACAAAATTGGTTAGGTTGCGGAAGTCGACGGTGGTGTAGCGGATGATGTGGTGGAAGCCCTAGGCAAAGATGCCAAACTTCACAAAATTTGATGGAGTCAAAACATGTTGGTGGTATTTTTGTGCGAATGCGAATGTCAAGAGCTTCAGAACGAGTTAAAGAACGTCAAAATCGGAGTTCGGATGAATTAGTTATGGCGGAAACAAAATTTCAGCGAAGTGAGTTTTTGCACATAGCGGACGTCCGGAAATGGACGGATGTCCGGTCGCCGGACGTCCGGTCGGTTCGGAAATCCGCTAATTTCAGCTCGGGTTAGGGGTTCCGGTCGTCCGGTAAGGTCGGACATCTGGTAAGGTCGGACGTCTGGTGCTTCCTGGGTCTCCGGACGTCCGGTAAAGTGATGGTCGTCTGGTGGGTCTGGGTCAACGCGAGATGCGAGTTTCGGGACGCGATTTTGGGCGGAATTTGGGGATTTTGGGGTCAAAATTGATGAGATTTCGTGGGTGAAAGATGAGGAAACTTGGGGAATTGCTAGATCCACTTGAAACCAAGCAAATCCATGGATCAAATCCAACAAAACTTCGTCAAACCAACAAATCACAAAAAAATTGGGGCTATTTTTGGTGGGGATTTTCAAAATTGGGGAAGAGCACAACAAAATTAGGCTAGAAAACAACGAGGGGAGGCTCCGAAATCGTGATCAACGTGGCTCATGATACCAAGATGATGTAGGGTGAAACCCTATATGGCCGATCTTTCACGAACGGAGAGGATCCCAACTAAGAACACGAAGAACATGAGGGGAAACACGAGGGGAAATCACAAAGGGGCACAAAGTGAAACACTCTAACCAACAAGATTAAGTCACACATGTGCTAGATCCTCGAAATACGAGAGGAGATACAAGATCCAAAGTCAACAAAGGACGATACAAAGGGTAACCGATTCTTCTCCGTGAGGAGGTCTTGAATCCACAAGGGGATCTTCCCGTAAAGGGGTCTTAAATCCAAGGTGGATCTTCTCCAAAGAGGGCCTGCAGTCTGTCTCAAGGAGTAGATCCGATATGGATGAGCGAAGCTCTATCTCACAAATGAGCTAACACAACGCTAACCCTCAAATGGTGGAGGTGGAGTAGTATATATAGTCTAGGGCCATGAAGTGGTAAGTGAGGATACATGGGCCTCGGCCCGTTACTCTACACGTAGACAGGCGTCGGTCATCCGATAGGTACGGGACGTCCGGTGGCTTGCGAGGGTCCGGTCGTCCGGTACGTGTCGGACGTCTGGCGTTTTGGCTCGGGATAGCCATCGTCGGATTTCCGAACGTTGTCGGTCGTCCGGTAGCTGATGGTCGTCGGGCGTCCGGCCTTGGTCGGTCGTCCGGACGCTGTAGCTTTCATCGGCTATTCCATCTGGCTGGTGGGGACTCAAGGCGTCGGACGTCCGGTGACTGTCGGACGTCCGGTGACTGTCGGACGTCCAGGAGCTGATGCTTCCTAGCAGTTCTTCCTCTTGTTCCGTGTGCTTGGTGTCCTCGCCGTCTTGTCCATGGTCTTCCTCTTTGTTCCTGGTCATGCATAGCACATATATTTGAAGTAGTAGCCATGTATCATATGTGGAAAGTGATGGTTCGGAGAGGAGCGAGTTCACCTTGCGTCCCATGGCGTATATTCGAGGTCTCGTCATATGTCCTCTTGGGGTTTGGAGAGTAGTCAGAGTGTACATGGGGATGAACGTGGGATGCTCTACATCAGATATTCTCCTCCACGATCTCATTTAGAAATTTTATCTTTTTTGCCTCGATGATTCTCAACTTTGTTATGAAATTCTTTGAACTTTTCAAAATGTTCCAGACTTGTGTTTCATTAAGTAGATATAACCAGATCTACTCAAATCATCAATGAAGATTACGAAGTAGACGTATCCACCGCGCGCCGAAATACTCACTGGACCACATACATCACTATGTACTATTTCCAATAATTCTTGCGCCCATTCAGGATGGCATGTGAACGGTGTTTTGGTCATTTTATCCATCAGACAAGCTTCACATGTATCGAATGATTCAAAATCAAATGATGTTAGTACTCCATCTTTATGAAGTTTTTGCATGCGTTTCTTTCCGATATGACCAAGACGACAGTGCCACATGTAAGTGGTAGTACCAGTCTTCTTAAGACGTTTAGCATTAATGTTAAAGACATCTTTTTCATGTTCAAGATCCATTAGGGCCTGTACAACAGGGCGCTAATGACGAGCACTAAGGCTAAGAATCCCGGCCGTTTTGCTAGCGCGGAGAAAAATTCCTAGCGCCTACTAGCCCGCGACGCTAGACTTGGCACCAAGCGCTTTAGCTCACGGATAAGCTAATTTGATGAGAGAGATCAAGCATCTCACAGTTCACCAGGGTTGGATGCCAAGGCACTTACCCAGACGCTAAGCATTACTTCTTTTATTTTTATTCCTTAAGCATCTACGCAAGCGCCTGTGCATTGGATATGCCCTTATGCCTAAACCACCTACAATAGGTGCAAATCCATAAAACATATCCTTATAATATATTGAACAACCATTGTTTTCTGATTTATAAGAATACCCGTCACTTATCAAACATGACCCAGAGATAATGTTTTTACATAACCTCGGAACAAAATAACAATTATCTAGTTCTAAAACAAATCCTGAAGGTAAACTTAAAGACATGACACTGATGTCTAGAGCGACAATCCCGTCACCATTCCCGACTCGCATCACGACTTCATTTCTACTCAGCTTGCGAATTTTCTGAAGTCCCTAAATTGTGTTGCAAATATGAGCAACATATTCGGTATCAAATACCCATGACTTGGAGTTTTTAGCAAGTAGAATATCAATAAAATTAACTTGTATAACTTTTATACCTTTGCCAGAAGACGAGTTCTTCTTATCTGCCAGATACTTCTAACAATTTCTTTTCTAGTGTGGTATCTCTTTGCAGTAGAAACCTGAAGTCCCGTGAGTTGCTTCACCCTTGTAACTTTTGGTGTTGTGTTTTTCTTCTTTTAAACTTTCTATTTTGTTCACCAATAACTTTTGTTGGTTCTGCAACCCAATCTCATTGGGTTTGAGCATTGTTTCATAAGCAATGTGAGGAGTAGGTCGTTCTCTGGTGTCCTGGAAAAATCAATTCCCACTACAGTTATACTATCATAATAGTCTACAAGCCTGGCACCTTGCTTAACACCTTTAGTTATCTTGCACTCTACCATTGCTTCGGTCATCTAGTGAACTTCAGCTGGTTCTTGGTGATACAGAACTTCCAATGTCTCGACAATTTTAATAGTATTGGAATGTTCAAAAAATTATGTAACACATTGTCCGTGCAAGATAACATAATACTCTTGACAACACTGAAATCGTTCTTGCGAGATAACATCACATTGATGACATCTTGCGATGCTCCAGGCGTCGGGTAGTCACCAAGTGGTTGATCCAGCACATATTCTTTCTTTGCACTCCTGAGAACACATCTTAGAGTGTGGATCCAATCCTCATAATTTCCACCATTCTCAGCTAACTTTTCTTTCTCAAATAGTGGTGCTAAATTGAAACTATTGCAAGCCATTGATCTACAACAATCACAAGATTCACTTTTAGACATATTCATAATTAATATTGCACTAGTGAATTAAGACAAAATTTTAATTTAAAGTGCGCTCCCACTCAAATTAATAGCTCTCCTAAATAATAGTGAGTGATTCAAGATCCAAGTCTACTTCTCAGTCATTGTTGTAGACATCACTAATGATGAGAATTTTGACCGGTGGGCACACTTTTGCCGATCATATCTCCATATGACTTTTGTTCTTCTTTCGATGCTTTCTGCTCCAAGCTCAGAACGATTCTGCTAGAACTTCCAAACAACCGAGTGCTATCTGCATGCATGGTCTGACCATCCCTGCCTTACACCTCACGTCTCGTTTGTACTCATGTGGACATGACCCAGTCCAAAATGCTACGTGTTATAGCCAGTTGCAACACTGGGAAGAGCACCTTTTAACATGATATTTACTGTGAGAGATCACCCTAATAATTGACTACTGCGCAATCAAATGGTGCAAACAACAAAGGGATAAATATCTCAGGCAATTCATAATAGCATGACATGTTATAGCCCTGAGTGCCGGGAATTCTCCATGATCATCTTCAATCTTCAGTTGATGCGACTTGACGGCCAATATTTCGTTGCCGTGGCGGCAATCTCAGAAAACGTTGTCGTGGCGGCCGTTTCAGAAAGTGTTGCCATGACACTGAAATCTGAAATTCTGCCATGACACTCCTCGTCCCATGCCTTGGTACACCTTCTCCTCGTCGGGGTCCTCTGTGTACGTCTTGCCACCATCGCATGTAACCTATCTCTATGATATTTACATTAAGGTGGCAATCTCGTGGCTCCACCCATCATGTCGTGACACACATGCCACATAACATTACAACATATAACCATCTCCTACATAAACTCATTATCATGACGAATGCTATTGTGACGCCCGGGTAATCATGCTACAGTAATTCCACGCTAATGATGCCACTTCACCTCGGTTACTGTTATTAATCTCGCGATGGTTCAAAAACGGTTCGAATTCAAATTTAAAATCAAGTCAAACAATTAAAGTTTTCAAAAGTCAAAACTAAAATGTTCTTAATGTGACAAATAAATCATGGATATTATTGGTGGAGTAACAACATCTTTATAAAATATTTAAATACCCTTAAGTGATTAAAACAACATCAAAACAATTAGTTATACTCCTAATATATTTTACCAAATACTAAACTATTTTTATTCTGAGGTAAAACTTCTTAGAACAGTGGATTAATTTGATACACTATTTTTGGAGCTGTTTTCATATTTTACTAAACCAAAAATATAGTGCAACTAAAATAAAAGAGAAATGAATAAAAGGTAAAACAAAAAAATAACAAAAGAAAGAGGAAACCCCCTGGCCAACTGGGCCGAACGGCCCAACTGGCCGACGAACCAACCGACCCAGGCCGGCCCACCCCCAGTCCCCCTTATCCCCTACCCCCAGAAACCCTAGATCGAAACCCCACCCCACTCCCCCCCGTCGCCCACACCCCCACTCCCCCGCTGGATCTGGATCGGGGTACGACGCCCCGACCCCGTCGCCGATTCGAACCGCGCCAACTGTCGCCTCGCGCCAGGACGACGCCGCCCGGAACGCCGCCTCGCCGACCTTCCTCCTCGCCGGCGCCGTCGTCCCAAACTCCTCCTCAACCCCCATTGCCATGGCCCTGCACCCGCCGTGAGCCGCCGCCCTCTCCTCCTTGCCTCTTCGCCCGCCCCGCTCCGGCGCGATGCGCGCTCACCGCGTCCGCTGGCGCCGACCCGCAACCGAGCTCGCGCGTGCCTCGCCTCGCTCCTCCGCCCTACCGCGCACGCCCGCGCGTTCAACGCCGTGCCCACCCAATCCTGCCGCTGCCCATGGCCACCGTGTCCACCTCCTTCGCCGTGCACGTCGTTCCCTAGACAAGCCAACGCACGCGCTCACCACGTTGGGCCCGCGCCCCGCACGCGCCCGTCTCTTCCTCCGTCCAACTGCCGCTGCTGCATCGTCTCCGGCCGCCCCGCGCGCCATACCCCCTCGCCGGAGCTTCCTTGCGGCCTCGCCCCGTCGCTGCTTACTGGCCGGCGCTGCTGTCCCGCCCCGCCGCTGCCCTCTGCTCGCCTACGTCGCTCCGCCCGCGCCCCGCTCGCTGTTGCAACGCTGCCTCTCGCCGTCGCCCACTCTTCCAACTCCTCCCCACGCCGCTCGCCTGCAGCCTCCTTGCTGGCCACCGTCCCAGTCCGTTTCCAGCCGACTGCGGTAGCCCCGCCGGAGCCCGAGCTGCCCTGGTGCCGTCCGTGCCTAGGTCCGGCCTTCATGGGCGTCCGCGCCCATAACCCGTCGCCCGCAATGCACAAACCCGCTAAGAGCCCCCCTGCCTATGACAAGGGGCCCCATCCCCAGAACTTTATTTAAAAAGGAATTAAAAATAAATAAATAAATAAATAATAATTACATTAATTAATTAATCAATAATTGAATTAATTAAGTTAATTAATCATGTTTAATTCATCTAATTAACAAGTTAGTTTAATTAAATAGTACTTAGTTTAACTAAGACCTAATTAACCTAAACAGGGTATGACAGGTGGGTCCCACTGGACCCACATGTCAGTTTGACCCAGTCAACTCTATTGACTGCTGACGTCAGCATGACATCATGCTGATGTCATTCATTCATTTTCGAATTAATTTAAATAATTAATTAAATACCAGAAAATTAATAAAATCTTTAGAAAATCATATCTTTTAATCCGTAATTCGGATGAAAATACTTTGTACATGAAAGTTGCTTAGAACGACGAGACGAATTCGAATACGCAGCCCGTTCATCCGCCACGCATCCCTAGCATAGCAAACACGCAACTTTTCCCCTCCGGCTCCTCTGTCTAAAAACGTGAAACACCGGAAATACTTTCCCGGATGTTTCCCCCTTCACAGGTACCACCTCG
The DNA here is from genome assembly GCF_056163025.1 of Triticum urartu. NCBI lineage: Eukaryota > Viridiplantae > Streptophyta > Magnoliopsida > Poales > Poaceae > Triticum > Triticum urartu. The sequence continues at coordinate 443,887,640 of NC_141879.1, read as the reverse complement.
TACCGCGTTAGCGCGCACCTAGCATCACGCTTTGTCATGTCATGCATCGTCATGCATTTGTTTGCATTATATTTATTGTTTCTTCCCCCTCTTCTCTCGCTAGACATCGAGACCGACGCCGCTGCTACCTAGTACGACTACGGAGTTGACGACCCCTCTCTCTTGCCAGAGCAACCAGGCAAGCCCCCCCCCCTTGATCACCAGATATCGCCTACTCTCCTCTATACTGCTTGCATTAGAGTAGTGTAGCATGTTACTGCTTTCCTTTATTCCTATCCTGATGCATAGCCTGTCCTTGCTAGTACTGTTGTTACCATTACCTGCTATCCTACTGCTTAGTATAGGATGCTAGTGTTCCATCAGTGGCCCTACACTCTTGTCCGTCTGCCATGCTATACTACTGGGCCGTGATCACTTCGGGAGGTGATCACGGGCATATACAATATACTTTACACAGTTACCTTACCTGTGATACTGTTCGGAGATGGGGGCTGAAGGGGCAGGTGGCTCCATCCAGGTAGTGGTGGGCCTGGGTTCCCGACGGCCCCCGACTGTTACCTTGTGGCGGAGCGACAGGGCAGGTTGAGACCACCTAGGAGAGAGGTGACCTGGCCCTGGTCGGCGTTCGCGGACACTTAACACGCTTAACGAGATCTGGGTATTTGATCTGAGTCTGGCCATTTGGTCTATACGCACTAACCATCTACGCGGGAGTAGTTATGGGTATCCCGGCGTCGTGGTATCAGCCGAAGCCTTCGTGATGTCAGCGACTGAGTGGCGCACACCGGATTGGACCGTAAGCCTGCTCTTGTATTAAGGGGGCTAGTTCTGCTTTCGGCCGCGTTCGCAACATGCAGGTGTGCTATGGGCGATGGGCCCAGACCCCTGTGCGCTTAGGTTTAGACCGGCGTGCTGACCTCTTTGTTGTGCCTAGGTGGGGCTGCGACGTGTTGATCTTCCACGGCCGGGCATGACCCAGGAAAGTGTGTCCAGCCAAATGGGATCAAGCGTGTTGGGGTATGTGGTGCACCCCTGCAGGGAAGTTAATCTATTCGAATAGCCGTGATCTTCGGTAACAGGACGACTTGGAGTTACTTGACCTTATGTCAACTAGAACCGGATACTTAATAAAACACACCCTTCCAAGTGCCAGATACAACCGGTGATCGCTCTCTCACAGGGCGACGAGGGGAGGATCATCGGTTAGGATTATGCTATACGATGCTACTTGGAGGTCTTCAGTCTACTCTCTTCTACATGCTGCAAGACGAGGCTGCCAGAAGCGTAGTCTTCGAAAGGACTAGCTATCCCCCCTTATCCCGGCTTTCTGCAGTTCAGTCCACATATAATAGCCTTATTCCAGTTGATACCAATGCATACATATGTAGTGTAGCTCCTTGCTTGTGAGTACTTTGGATGAGTACTCACGGTTGCTTTCTCCCTCTTTTCCCCCTATCCCTTCTACCTGGTTGTCGCAACCAGATGTTGGAGCCCAGGAGCCAGACGCCACCTTCGACAACGACTCCTACTACACCGGAGGTGCCTACTACTACGTGCTGCCGCTGATGACGACAAGGAGTAGTTAGGAGGATCCCAGGCAGGAGGCTTGCGCCTCTTTCGATCTGTTTCCCAGTTTGTGCTAGCCATCTTATGGCAACTTGTTTAACTTATGTCTGTACTCAGATATTGTTGCTTCCGCTGACTCATCTTTGATCGAGTTCTTGTATTCGAGCCTTCGAGGCCCCTGGCTTGTAATATAAAGCTTGTATTATTTTAATTTGTGTCTAGAGTTGTGTTGTGATATCTTCCAGTGAGTCCTTGATCTTGATCGTACACATTTGCATGTATGATTAGTGTACGGTAAAATCGGGGGCGTCACAAGTTGGTATCAGAGCCGACTGCCTGTAGGAATTCCCCCTTCCACACTCCTTGGCCGAAGTCGGGTCTAGACATTGCAAAACTTTTACTAACATGGCTGTGTGCCTTACGGGTCCACGTCGCCATCTGGGTGGTATTAGGATCTTTTACTCCTCGATCCTTACTCTGGGACTCTGAGCTCTCTTCTACTCGGGTTAAATGAATTTTGCTAAATCTAACATTAGGATCTCGTTATCACTTTCACCCGGAGAGCCCCTTATTACTGATGATCGTCTGCTGCACGTGAAGACCCTGAAGATACTCTCCGCTGTTAACCCGAGAACTTGTGTTCATCGCGTTTGCAATTCCCTTCCACCATCAACCCTTATGGATAACTACTTGCAGTTGTTATTCTTACATTCATCCCCAGTTGGTCTTGTTATTACAAGATACCCCGAATTACTCGTCCATGTTTCGATAATCCTTTAAGCTTACTGCCTTGCAGTTATTTGTCACCTGAATACCCCTATGGAAAATTCTCACACTTATCGAGTATCCGCTCATCCCCCAGTTGTTCATGTGTTTCACAATGGTCTTCGAAATACTATTCGATCTTCCGAAAATCGCGAGCAGCCTATTGCTCTTGAAATTCTCGCTTTCTTAAATTGTGGTTAATCCGATAAGTTTCGTAATATTATTGGCCTCCCTTGTCTTTATCATTTTAAGTCCGTTGATTCAATATGTTGAGGATGCCCGCATTCCTCAGTCGAATCCTAGGATTCATCCTTCCGGCTCAGACGTCATTTGGATATGAGTTGGTTCTTGACCGATCAATGCCTTGATCTTTTGTGCTTCTAAGTCTATTGAACTTATTCATTTTTGATCAGAACGATTGCTTCTGATCCCTTGATTTGGGAATCATAAAATTTCTTTGCATTAAGCTTTGAATTAGTCAGTTGTGTCTATAATCCGATGACTTGGCATTCCTTCTTCCTTTGATTTAGTACCGATACTCACATCAGCCCAGTTGTGGACCGCCATACCCATTGCCGGGTTATTTACTGACAGCGTTCTTCATATTCAATAACCTTGTGAGCCTTCCCTCAGATACATAATGCCTTTGGTAAATTGTATCATCTGCTTTTGAACATGCCCTACCATCGAGTTTGTGTTATTTACTCCTGAAGTTCGTGGTATATGTTCTAAGGAGCCCCGATGGCTTGAACCTATGCCTTCCTTAATCTGTGCAAACCCGGAAGATTTCACGGGTCATACTTATCTGGTATTGCACCAGGTAAAAACTTTCAACAACTAATGTCATTTTCAAAATACAAGAGGTGAATGAAAGGTTATGCGTTGAACAAGTGGGAGCCGACCTTGAACCCTGTGTTCATGCCCATGGACACGATGTATACCTGATCATGGAAGCTTCTCTTAAAATAATTATCCCCTTGTTACAAGATCATCTTGTATCCTTGGATGTGGTTTCGACCAAAAATTTCTTCCTTTGATCCATTTCTTGGACAAGTTAAAGTACTTGTCTTCTGCAGTTCATTATACCTGTCCAATCCTTATTCTGATCTACCTTCGAGTATTACCCTCTGGTGTCTCGAGAATAACATGGAACTACATAACTTCTTACGAGTTCTTCATCAACTATTATTCTCGTCGATTCCATTTTTCCAATGGGTTCTGAGTTATTAGAACCCCTCAAGGACACCGACAAGTGAATCAATTCCGCACTCTGACTCAATAAATTAATCTCCGTTGCTTATGAGTTTAATAATCCTTCAAGTCACTCCTATCCTGATCGGCTATATCATTACCATGTTAAATTTTAACTGTGCTACCCGGTCCTTCTTCCCGTAGCACAATTATCTGACAATGAGCTAAGCTTACGTCGATTTTCCTCATCATATCATTTTGCCTTGAACAACAAGCTTGATTTCGAGTTGTGCCGTACCCATGGTTCCAATAACCTTTCGCTTCATCATTCCTTTGAATTGATGTCGTCGCTGGTTGATTACATCTTCATGAAACCTGTTGACAAAAGTGTCGTGATCATCATCAACATTCTGAGTGTTTCCAGGATATCAATTGAATTCTTGATGAGAAATAGCATCCTTTGCCCTCGATGATTTGGGTTATCATCGACAACATTATTGCATTCCCTCCAACACAAAACTTGTTCCTGATTTGTGTTGTACCTTGAGTTCCTTGCTATCCGAATTATGATATGTTCTACCGCGGAGTATTACCATATTTAATGTCAAGAAGGTTGTGAGGATTGCTCCACCTCTTAAGAATTCTTGCTATAATGATACTTCTCACCATCACCATTCTTTCTTGGTCCTCGTGTTGATTCCAACCGGGGTACCCACAAGTGAACGGTGGGGTATGGATTCTGCACTTCTAGCAACCCTATTGCTTTGAAGTTAATGGTCGATAATTCATTCTTAGACTATCGGTTGCTGAACCACCATTCTAACATTGATCATGCTACATAACCCCATAATTCGGGTGCACCTTTCAACCAATGTTTAATTGCGTATGTTTTCCTCAAGCATACCTCCTTATGTCATCTGATCTGAGAAATGTTATCTCCTTATTCACATAGTTGCGGAAATCCATCCTTTTGGAAATCTCGAGGAATTGACGTCGAGTCCATCAGCCACCTCCTCGTCCTCTCCTTGGTTAAATGATGAACTCTTGATTTGGAACTTGCTTCCATAGTTCAATTCCCGAGAATCTTACAATGTCATCTCGACAATTTATGTTGCACTTTCTTCTCAGGCATCCTGAGTCTGACGTATCCTAACACCGATCAGATCTGAATCTCGGTCAGATATGATGGTTGGAACATTTTTTCCATGAGTTATTACACTGGTCTTTTATGACCCGGTAAAGTGATGGCATGCCCAGCACACCTGGCCGGATGACCTACTGTTATAGTTTCATTTTTAGCAAAGTTATCCATTTTTTATGAGGAAATTGTAAGACTTATTCTATAAGTTGTTCCTGGTGAATCCTTAGAGTATCCAAACTCTGATCTTTATCCAGTGACCATGTCAATGCTATCTCGAAGCATATCTGTGATACTCCAATTTTCAACAAGAACATTTGAAGCACAACGTTGAATTTTCTTTATCAATTATCCAAACACCGTTGTATGGGTAATGTCATGAAGTTTCTCTCCCCTTTTCTAAAGGGTTTTCTACATTATATCCTGTCATGGATATCATACTCTGCTTGTCCTTGGGAAGGATATACCCTTGAAATATGTGTTTAAACACATTTTCCTTTCCATTGTTCTGCTTAAACCTGACAATCACTTTTCCTTTCCATTGGGATTGTTTAAACCTTCTTGTGATCTATATGATGTAAGCAGTAGTTTTCTCCTACTTAGGTAAACACCTCGGTGTACAATTCTGTCGGTAAGACCCTTTTTCTATTGTTGATGACATTCCGGTAACCACCGATGGATGAGAACTTTGCCTATTGGTCCGCCTCGTTCAACGAGCAGGAGAATGGTTCTCTTCGTCCCTCGCCCTTGGTATTGATGTTGTTGCCGACATAACTGACAGACTAGCCTCTGACATGCCTTGCTATCGTGACCATGCAAGATGTCACCCCTCCTACTTTTATCCCACATGGTGGGCCCATAACCCACAGTTCCACAGGATCGAAACCTGACTCTCCTATACACCACCTGTTCCCAAGGTTGTTCCTCACGCTCGACTTCGTATGTAATTCACGGACCACCTGTCTAGTGATCTATTCTGGTATGAGGCGCAATACCTATTCTCGTTGCCCTGAAACCCTTTCACCTTCTGATTAGGCATCAAACGATTGCCTATCCATTTGAAACTTCTCATGGTACCTTCTTACTTTGCTATCGATATCTTCTTAAGTTTCAAATCGAGAGAAACTTATGCTTCTTCCCTGAGTTAACCGACTGATGCTTGATCTTGTTAGAATCCATCCATATACAGTTTTCCCATCTCACCCTTTCGTAAGTTCGGTGATGGTCCTGAAGGAAGGACGGTGACTTCATCATGACGACCTGAAGCAGAGGACCGAAGACATCAATGTAATGGATCGACCTCTTCGAGAAGAGCAACTATGACCGAGAAGAATCTTTAGAATTTCGTAACCAGATCCCTTCCCCTTGTAACCGCTCCTAAATCTCGGGACGAGATTTCTTGTAGTGGAGGAGAATTGTGACGCCCGGGTAATCATGCTACAGTAATTCCACGCTAATGATGCCATGTCACCTCGGTTACTGTTATTAATCTCGCGATGGTTCAAAAACGGTTCGAATTCAAATTTAAAATCAAGTCAAACAATTAAAGTTTTCAAAAGTCAAAACTAAAATGTTCTTAATGTGACAAATAAATCATGGATATTATTGGTGGAGTAACAACATCTTTATAAAATATTTAAATACCCTTAAGTGATTAAAACAACATCAAAACAATTAGTTATACTCCTAATATATTTTACGAAATACTAAACTATTTTTATTCTGAGGTAAAACTTCTTAGAACAGTGGATTAATTTGACACACTATTTTTGGAGCTGTTTTCATATTTTACTAAACCAAAAATATAGTGCAACTAAAATAAAAGAGAAATGAATAAAAGGTAAAACAAAAAAAAAACAAAAGAAAGAGGAAACCCCCCTGGCCAACTGGGCCGAACGGCCCAACTGGCCGCCGAACCAACCGACCCAGGCCGGCCCACCCCCAGTCCCCCTTATCCCCCACCCCCCAGAAACCCTAGATCGAAACCCCACCCCACTCCCCCCCGTCGCCCACACCCCCACTCCCCCGCTGGATGTGGATCGGGGTACGACGCCCTGACCCCGTCGCCGATTCGAACCGCACCAACCGTCGCCTCGCGCCAGGACGACGCCGCCTGGAACGCCGCCTCGCCGACCTTCCTCCTCGCCGGCGCCGTCGTCCCCAACTCCTCCTCAACCCCCGTTGCCATGGCCCTGCACCCGCCGTGAGCCGCCGCCCTCTCCTCCTTGCCTCTTCGCCCGCCCCGCTCCGGTGCGATGCGCGCTCACCGCGTCCGCTGGCGCCGACCCGCAACCGAGCTCGCGCGTGCCTCGCCTCGCTCCTCCGCCCTACCGCGCACGCCCGCGCGCTCAACACCGTGCCCACCCAATCCTGCCGCTGCCCATGGCCACCGTGTCCACCTCCTTCGCCGTGCACGTCGTTCCCTAGACAAGCCAACGCACGCGCTCACCGCGTTGGGCCCGCGCCCCGCACGCGCCCGTCTCTTCCTCCGTCCAACTGCCGCTGCTGCATCGTCTCCGGCCGCCCCGCGCGCCATACCCCCTCGCCGGAGCTTCCTTGCAGCCTCGCCCCGTCGCTGCTTACTGGCCGGCGCTGCTGTCCCGCCCCGCCGCTGCCCTCTGCTCGCCTACGTCACTCCGCCGCGCCCCGCTTGCTGCTGCGACGCTGCCTCTCGCCGTCGCCCGCTCTTCCAACTCCTCCCCACGCCGCTCGCCTGCAGCCTCCTTGCTGGCCACCGTCCCAGTCCGTTTCCGGCCGACTGCGGCAGCCCCGCCGGAGCCCGAGCCGCCCTGGTGCCGTCCGTGCCTAGGTCCGTCCTTCATGGGCGTCCGCGCCCATAACCCGTCGCCCGCAACGCACAAACCCACTAAGAACCCCCTGCCTATGACAAGGGGGCCCCATCCCCCAGAACTTTATTAAAAAAAGGAATTAAAAATAAATAAATGAATAAATAATAATTACATTAATTAATTAATCAATAAGTGAATTAATTAAGTTAATTAATCATGTTTAATTAATCTAATTAACTAGTTAGCTTAATTAAATAGTACTTAGTTTAACTAAGACCTAATTAACCTAAACAGGGTATGACAGGTGGGTCCCACTGGACCCACATGTCAGTTTGACCCAGTCAACTCTATTGACTGCTGACGTCAGCATGACATCATGCTGATGTCATTCATTCATTTTCGAATTAATTTAAATAATTAATTAAATACCAGAAAATTAATAAAATCTTTAGAAAATCATATCTTTTAATCCGTAATTCGGATGAAAATACTTTGTACATGAAAGTTGCTCAGAACGACGAGACGAATTCGAATACGCAGCCCGTTCATCCGCCACGCATCCCTAGCATAGCAAACATGCAACTTTCCCCCTCTGGCTCCTCTGTCTGAAAACGTGAAACACCGGGAATACTTTCCCGGATGTTTCCCCCTTCACCGGTACCACCTCGTACCGCGTTAGCGCGCACCTAGCATCATGCTTTGTCATGTCATGCATCGTCATGCATTTGTTTGCATTATATTTATTGTTTCTTCCCCCTCTTCTCTCGCTAGACATCGAGACCGACGCCGCTGCTACCCAGTACGACTACGAAGTTGACGACCCCTCTCTCTTGCCAGAGCAACCAGGCAAGCCCCCCCCCCTTGATCACCAGATATCGCCTACTCTCCTCTATACTGCTTGCATTAGAGTAGTGTAGCATGTTACTGCTTTACGTTATTCCTATCCTGATGCATAGCCTGTCCTTGCTACTACTGTTGTTACCATTACCTGCTATCCTACTGCTTAGTATAGGATGCTAGTGTTCCATCAGTGGCCCTACACTCTTGTCCGTCTGCCATGCTATACTACTGGGCCGTGATCACTTCGGGAGGTGATCACGGGCATATACAATATACTTTACACAGTTACCTTACCTGTGATACTGTTCGGAGATGGGGGCTGAAGGGGCAGGTGGCTCCATCCAGGTAGTGGTGGGCCTGGGTTCCCGACGGCCCCCGACTGTTACCTTGTGGCGGAGCGACAGGGCAGGTTGAGACCACCTAGGAGAGAGGTGACCTGGCCCTGGTCGGCGTTCGCGGACACTTAACACGCTTAACGAGATCTCGGTATTTGATCTGAGTCTGTCCATTTGGTCTATATGCACTAACCATCTATGCGGGAGTAGTTATGGGTATCCCGGCGTCGTGGTATCAGCCAAAGCCTTCGTGATGTCAGCGACTGAGTGGCGCGTGCCGGATTGGACCGTAAGCCTGCTCTTGTATTAAGGGGGCTAGTTCTGCTTCCGGCCGCGTTCGCAACGTGCAGGTGTGCTATGGGCGATGGGCCCAGACCCCTGTGCGCTTAGGTTTAGACCGGCGTGCTGACCTCTCTGTTGTGCCTAGGTGGGGCTGTGACGTGTTGATCTTCCACGGCCGGGCATGACCCAGGAAAGTGTGTCCGGCCAAATGGGATCAAGCGTGTTGGGGTATGTGCTGCACCCCTGCAGGGAAGTTAATCTATTCGAATAGCCGTGATCTTCGGTAATAGAACGACTTGGAGTTGTACCTTGACCTTATGACAACTAGAACCGGATACTTAATAAAACACACCCTTCCAAGTGCCAGATACAACCGGTGATCGCTCTCTCACAGGGCAACGAGGGGAGGATCATCGGTTAGGATTATGCTATACGATGCTACTTGGAGGTCTTCAGTCTACTCTCTTCTACATGCTGCAAGACGAGGCTGCCAGAAGCGTAGTCTTCGAAAGGACTAGCTATCCCCCCTTTATCCCGGCTTTCTGCAGTTCAGTCCACATATAATAGCCTTATTCCAGTTGATACCAATGCATACATATGTAGTGTAGCTCCTTGCTTGCGAGTACTTTGGATGAGTACTCACGGTTGCTTTCTCCCTCTTTTCCCCCTATCCCTTCTACCTGGTTGTCGCAACCAGATGTTGGAGCCCAGGAGCCAGACGCCACCTTCGACAACGACTCCTACTACACCGGAGGTGCCTACTACTACGTGCTGCCCGCTGATGACGACCAGGAGTAGTTAGGAGGATCCCAGGCAGGAGGCTTGCGCCTCTTTCGATCTGTTTCCCAGTTTGTGCTAGCCATCTTATGGCAACTGGTTTAACTTATGTCTGTACTCAGATATTGTTGCTTCCGCTGACTCATCTTTGATCGAGTTCTTGTATTCGAGCCTTCGAGGCCCCTGGCTTGTAATATAAAGCTTGTATTATTTTAATTTGTGTCTAGAGTTGTGTTGTGATATCTTCCAGTGAGTCCTTGATCTTGATCGTACACATTTGCGTGTATGATTAGTGTACGGTCAAATCGGGGGCGTCGCAGCTATACCACATCATATGCAAATCCCGAAAAACCAAGTTAGACGTCCTCTAATCGGTTTGGAAAATTTTAATTACATGGCTTCTAGGGTTCCTGGATAGACCTAGCTACATACGTTCACACCATAAAGTGATACTCCTTTTTGCTAGATTAACTTTCAGGGTGTGTGAAAGAAGGGACTTAATTAATCGTCGCCGGAGAATTAGAGGGAGGAGTTTAGAACCACACACGGCTTCTAATTATGAGGATTATAGGTGGCTAGGGCTTGCTCTAATTAGTCAACTAGGACCAAATAGAACATGCACTAGATCAACTAGAGGAGGCTCCAAAACTTGTATATCCATAGGGTGGAAATCCTCTAGTATATATAGGTTAGAGGGGAGGGAGAGGGCTGCCACCAAGGGGGCAAAGTACCCTTTGGGGCGCCGGCCAAAGGGGGAGGTGTAGGACTCCTCCCCTAGTCCAATTCGCCCCCCCTACAAGGAAAGGGGGGCGCCTTCCTATTTGGGCCCTTGTGGCCCAAGTTGCCCTCCACCTCTTGGCCTTTTAAGGCCCATTTCTATTTAAATTAAATATCAAATGTTCTAAACATTTTCATAGAATTATACATATCATTTAACATCCCTGGAAACATCTTCCACCTATATGTAATTAATTGGTAATACCCGGTATTACTCGATACTCATCGAAACCCTTCCGGTGACGCCTGAACACTTCTGGAACCTCTTGGAACTATTCCGGATATTAATGAAACATTTCCACAAATATATTCTCATCACTCCTGTCCCACTAACTATCAGCAGATCGTAATTATCTTAAGCTTGTAACCTGGTAGGTTCGGTAAACCATAGACATGAACAAAACTCCCTTCGTTTAATGACCGATAGCGGAACCGTGGACATCCATATCGGTCCCTATGATTACACAAAAAATATTCGAGTGAACCTTTGGTTATCATGTGATGTTCCTTTTGCTTCACTATATTTTACAAAACCCGGTGTGCATCGGTATCCTCCTGAGTCATCACCATGTTCACTATACCGTTGCTCCCATTACCGGTTTTGCTCTTATTTCTCGTTAACGTGTTCCGGCATCCCCATGACGTAGTCACCTATGTCTGGCTAGACGATGATGGATGTCATCACACCGAGAGGGCCCTAAGAATATATCTCCATTATCAGAGGAGCAAATCCCACTCTCGAGTTGTCGGGTCAGTTGTCAAACTTTTCGGTGTGCCTGAAAGTTGTCGTCATATCATCTTGTTACAAATGACGTTTGAGCAACCTCAAAGCCCACAATCAGGTAGGACTACAAAAAAACACAATTCTGTGATGATACGTGTTTGTCACAGTAGGTCATGTTTTCTGTCATGCATGTACAGCCATGATGATTTTATGACAGAATCAAGATAGTCATACATGTGATGTCGTAGAAGTGTTCCATGACAATACCAAGATTATCATCATGGAAGTGTACACTTCCATGATGATGAATGGCGCTTCATGGAGTGCTTTCGTCAAGGGTAACCGACACGTGGCATCCATCGTAACGGGTTTTCATTGAGGGAGTCCTAGATTAGGGGGTCCTTGGGTGTCCGGTCTATTCGACATGGGCCGGACTGATGGGCCATGAAGATGAAATAGAAGACTATCTCCCGTGTCTGGGTAGGACCCCTATATGCGTGGACGACAAGTTTGGTGTCTGGGTGTACTATTTCCTTCCTGTGCAAACCAACTCTGTACAACCCTAAGCCCCTCCGGTGTGTATATAAACCGGAGGGTTTAGTCCGTAGAGGCTATCAGAATAATCATAGGCTACACAGCTAGGGTTTAGCCATTGAGATCTTGAGGTAGATCAAGTCTTGTAACCACTATACTCATCGAATACAATCAAGCAGGATGTAGGGTTTGACCTCCTTTAAGAGGGCCCGAACGTGGGTAAAAATCGTGTCCCCATTGTCCCTTGTTACCATTGATCCTTAGACTCATTGCTTGGGCCCCCCTACCCGACATCTGCCGGTTTTGACACCGACAATGGTGCTTTCATAGAGAGCTCTGATGTGTAGTCACGAAAAGTGATCTATTGCCCGCCTTGTCATCAATGACGATATCAGTTTTGGAAGAAGCCTAACTTCAGGACAGATCCTCCAGCTCGGCGGTTTTACCATGGGTGCCCGCATGGCCATCAAGCCGACAACATCCCCCGTGATCGCCAAACACCACCCTCGCATCGGTCCCGAACATTCCGAAAAGATGGATCTAGCGGACATCTCGTACCTAAACGAGCTACTAGATTGCATCGCCGCCCTGGGTCTTTCAACGGACTGTGATCGGATTGGGCTTAAACCTAGCCAGAGGGAAATCAATCGCCCACCGATCACCCACTTGGCAGCGGTCATCGAGGAACGAGCTGAAAACACTTCTTCCCCTAAATTAAAGACCATCTATGTTCGGGTCTCCGAATCCCTTGAACTAGATACCCTTCCTTTGGATGGGACTCTGCGTCCCCTGAACTCAGGGTCGGACATAGGGTCCGGGGAGCACTTGGATATTCCTGGACCCGAACTGGTGACCTCGGAGATTTTACAAACTCCGGACACAACTTTGGGTCGGGATTCAAGTTTTAGCCCACCCACCCACCACAATCAATACTCTCCAAGTAATCCAGGCCCTCCAGACATATATGACCAGATGTATGTACGACAACAACCTCATGAAACGGTCCATCACTTTTGGGCTAGGTTCCTACTTGTCAAAAACAAGATTAAAGACTGATGCAACGACGATGCTGTCTCGGTCTTTCACCGTAATTGTATCGACGAGGGGATTTGGAATGCCCTCAGCCGCTGTCGCATACAGAGTTTCACAGAACTATCGCACGTAGTACGGAAGTACTATGTGATGGAAAGCACATGGAAGGCCTAGAAAACCCAACTGGAACCTGCTTCCTTTAAGCAGTGCATTACCAGGGCAAAACGGATACACCCCTACGAGGCATCCGACCATAAGCCCGTCGGCAAGAAAAGCAAACCCTTTATGGGATACAGGTCCGTTCTTGACGAACTCCTTGACAAACCCTATCCGATACATGCAACACCCAGCATTGACTCAGCTCACAGCCTTCGGGCATGTTGGGTACTCCGACAGGTAGCTAAAAGTTGGGAGACCATCCTCACCACCGCCACTCCAGAGAAGCATCCTCCAAAGGATGATGATTTTAACGTCCTTATGGTCTTCAAGACTTTCTCTTCAAATAATTGGCGTAAGAGGGCACTTCGCGACCTCGCCGAAGTCCACCAAGTAATCCCAGTGAGCCCATAGAACGATGCGGCAATAACCTTCACCGCTGACGACGAACCGAGGGCCCGATCAGTCCGAGCACCCGCCGTTTTGGTACTAAACCCAATTGTGGACGGCTTTCGACTTAGCAAAGTGCTCATGAACGGCGGCAGTGGGCTTAACCTCATCTAAGACGACACGCTCGACAAAATGCAGGTCGATAGAACATGCATTGAGCAAAGCAATAGCACCTTTCGAGGCATCATCCCCAGTCGAGAAGCACGATGCTCGGGGAGAATTAAACTTGACGTAGTATTCGGCACGCCTAAAAATTATAGGTTGGAAGAGTTGCTCTTTCACATTGCTCCCTTCAATAGCGCATATCACGCCCTTCTAGGGCGGGGCACTTTTTCACGCTTCCAAGCCGTACCCCATTATGGGTACACGAAGATTAAAATGCCAGGGGCCAATGGAACAACCACAGTTACGAGTGATCCGGATAAAGCACTCCACGCCGAAAACAAAACTGCATCCTTAGCCCTTAAGGCACTATCCAAAGCCTTTGCGGCCGAAGAACAAACCACCCTACGATCCATGGTGGACAAGGATGATGTGATTCTCAAGAAGAGACCTAAATGGACCTCCTTCAAGACAGCAAATGAAATAGTAAAATTTCAAGTGCACCCAACGGATCCTAATAGAACAACGTCGATTGGAGCATAGCTGGATCCAACGGTAGACGCCTCCCTATGTGCGTTCTTACGTGAAAATTAGGATATCTTTGCGTGGCACCCTTCGGACATGCCAGGGATCCCACACAGACTGGCCGAACACAGCCTCAACATAATCGAAGGGTTCAAACCAGTCAAGCATACGCTGCGGCGATTTTCCATACCCAAACGACAAGCTATGGGGGAGGAGCTAGCAAAATTACTCGAGGCCGGGTTCATCAGAGAAATCAAACACCCGGATTGTCTAGCCAACTTGGTCATGGTGCCAAAGAAGGATAATTCTTGGTGCCTTTGTGTTGATTTCAATGACCTCAATAAGGCTTGCCCTAAAGACCCTTTTTGATTGCCCCGCATTGACCAGATCATCGATGCGACCGCGGGACACGACTCTTTGTGTTTCCTTGATGCTTACTTTGGATACCATCAAATTAAAATGAAGGAGTCCGACCAGGCCGCGACGGCGTTCATCACCCCGTATGGGCCTTTCTGTTTCAACACAATGCCTTTGGGGCTTAAAAACGCTGCTGCCACTTACCAACGCATGATTCAAACATGCTTGGAAAAATAAATCGTCAAGATAGTTGAAGCATATGTGGACGACGTGGTCATTAAGACTAAACACATCAAATCATTGGTAGATGATCTCCGCCTCACATTTGACAACTTTCGAACATATGACATACGGCTCAATCTGGAAAAATGCGTCTTCGGCGTTCCAGCCGGAAAGCTACTGGGGTTCATTGTCTCCCATATTGGAATTGAAGCAAAACCATCTAAAATCCGAGCCTTATCGCAATTGGCCACACCAACAGACTTAAAGTAGGTGCAAAAACTAGCAGGGTGTGTTGTGGCTTTGAGCCGCTTTATATCCAGATTAGGAGAAAAAGCATTACCACTTTACAGGCTGTATAGACGCACCGACAACTTCGAATGGACGAATGCGGCCATAGCCGGATTGGAGGAAATAAAAATCTTATTAGAAGGCAACCCAATCCTAGCTGCCCCAGGTGTTGGCGAGCCTATGTTGCTTTATATCTCCGCAACTCACCAGGTAGAGAGTGATGTACTCACCGCCGAGCGAGGGGAAGAGGAACATAAATTCCCCATCCAAAAGCTAGTGTATTACGTATCGGAGGTTCTTACACCATGCAAATCCCGATACCCTCACTACCAAAAGATAGCTTACATGATCTTTATAGCATCCCGAAAACTCCGGACACAATTTTCAAGAGTGTTCGATCACGGTGGCATCCGAAGTACCACTTAACGACATCATAAACAACAGGGACGCCACCGGCCGCATAGCCAAATGGACCACTGAGCTCTTACCATTTGAAATAAAATACAAGCCACGCCGAGCTATTAAATCTTAGGTGCTGGCCGACTTTGTTGCCGAGTGGACGGAAGCCGAGCTTCCTAAAGAGTACAATTCATACTCCAACTGGATCATGTACTTTGAGGGCTCTAAAATGCTAGCCGTACTGGGGGCTGGCGTCATCTTGACATCCCCTGTGGGGGACACAGTCTGCTACGTGTTGCAAATCATGTATACAGACTCCAATAATGTAGACGAATACGAGGCACTTCTACATGGTCTCAACATGGCTGTCTCCATGGGCATACAATGCCTAGAGGTGCGCGGCGACTCAAACCTCGCAATATCTCAAATAAATGGAGAGTTTGATGCAAAAGATCCAAAAATGGCGGCATATCGAAACGTCGTATTAAAAATATCGGCTCGATTCGAGGGGCTTGAATTTCATCACATCGCTTGAGACAGTAACCAGGCAGCGGAATTACTCGCTCGCACGGGCAATAAGCGTGACCCCGTACCGCGTAACACCTTTGTGGAAAGGCTCTTCAAGCCATCCATGGTATGGCAGGACGAGAGCAAACACGCCAGTATAGACCTGATCACACCTCAGCAGCCGAACACAACACCGATATCATCGGGGGCTCGGATACCGATATAACACCCTCTGCTCATGAGATCATGGCTGTTATTGCTCCATGGACCGAATCCTTCCTGGCCTACCTTAATAGGAAGGAGCTTCCTGATGATCAAAATGAGGCCAGTCGCATAGTTCGGCATTCTAAAGCCTACAAAGTTCATGAAGGTGAACTGTACAAGAAAAGTACTACCGGAGTTCTCCAAAGGTGCATCTTTGAAGAGGAGGGATGACAACTCTTAGCTGAAATACATGCTGGTCTGGGTGGCCATCACGCCGCATCTTGGGCTCTCGTAAGCAAGGCCTTCCGGACTAGTTTTTTCTGGCCAACGGCCCGAGCATATGCACAAGCCCTTGTCCAACATTGTGTGGGATGTCAACTTTTCGCCAATCAAAGTCAAATGCCTCCCACTGCCTTAAGAACAATCCCGATCACTTGGCCCTTCGTGGTATGGGGGCTCCATATGGTCAGACCCCTTAAAGGGGGAAGCCACAAAAAGAATATTTACTGGTTATGGTGGATAAATTCACTAAGTGGATAGCGGCCAAACCAGTAAAAACAGCTGAAGCAGGACCAGTGATTGACTTTATATCCGGCGTGGTACACCGCTATGGTGTCCCGCAAAACATCACCACTGATAATGGCTCCAATTTTACATCCAGCGAGGTGAAAAATTGGTGCGCTAAATTGGGCATTAAACTCGACTATGCATCCGTCTACCACCCTCAAATAAACGGTCAGGTTGAACGGGTTAATGGCATGATAATGAGTGGCATTAAACCCTGACTGGTGCACCCCCTACGGGAGTCGGATAAGCACTGGGTTGAGGAACTCGATTCCATACTCTGGGGGCTGCGGACTACACCTAACCGAATGGCCGGATATACACCTTTCTTCATGGTGTACGACGCAGAAGCTATCCTGCCCTGAGACATTATTCATGACTCACCTCGAGTGCGCATGTACGAAGAGCGAGAAGCTGAGATCGATCGGCAGGACAACCTAGACGGTCTCTATCGGATTTCGGGTTCCGGCAGACCCTTGAGGTTCGAACACTGGGGTGCGCGTAGAGATTTCGCCTTCTACCTACCTGCACCCCTCCGCCTCGCTAAGATCTAAGCTATGGAAAGAACAGCAGAAGAGACACAGGGTTTATACTGGTTCGGGCCACCGTTGTGGTGTAATACCCTACTCCAGTGTGTGGTGTGGTGGATTGCCTCTTGGGATGATGATGATGAGCAATACAAGGAAGAACAGCCTTGCGAGGGTCTGTTCTTGGCTGAGGGGATGAACTACTAGGAGGAGTTCAGTCACCCCCTTTCTCTCTCTGTGTGTGATGCTACTCGATCCGATCCCATCTTGTTTCTGGGTTGGCCGATTCTATATTCTCCCTTGATTGCGATCTCCTCTACCCTGTGGGTGGCTAGTCCTATTTATAGGCAAAGGCCCTGGGCCTGTTCCCATATATTGATCGGGAAGGGCGCCAACAATTGGCCATTTTGAATGGGAACATCTGGTACACTTATCCTGACTAAAGTTGGTCCTTGCCTACCAAAGGCTCTGGTGGTGACGCTGGCTTGGGCTCCACAATGACTTCCTCCCTGCCGTTGGACTGGTCTTGGTCTCGTTGCACCGAAACGGGTGCCTTTGCTTGATGCTCTCGCCTGCGCTTGCTCCCTTTGCACCAAATAGGAAAGGAGGACACTGCGCGGCTGGCGCCCGCCTGGCGCCTTTGGTCGTCATGGCTTGCGTCACGGGCACCTCGTGAGGTACCCCGCCTTGATCTCTCCGCCTCCTCGCGAGCCAGCTTGATGAGGCCGTGCCTGAGGAAGCTCCGTGTCGTCCACCCCGCGAGGCTTGGCCCCTCGCGAGGGTCTTGGGTCTGTGTTGATGAAGATGGGCCGTGCTGGGCCCCCCTTTGAGCCACGCCGCAGGCCGCAGGCAGGCAAGTCTGGGGACCCCCGTTCCCAGAACACCGACAGTCTCAAACAGGAGCGCGATATTGCACAAGCTCGTTCCGCATTTTATCAACAACAGGCTAGGCGATACCAAAGCAGAGAAGTGCGGGCCAAGACTTATAACGTTGGAGACCTCGTCTTGGGTCTCCCAGATAAGAGGAAGGATAAGCTCAAACCAAGATGGGAGGGCCCTTTCATCATAGATGATGTTCTCACTGGAGGAGCCTATCGCCTTCGCAATGCATCAGATAATTGCCTTGAGCCGAATCCATGGAACGCTGCTCGGCTCCGACGATTCTATGGATAGTTCGGTAGCACCTTTTTTTTTTTACTTTTCTAGGTCCCTTTTTCTCCTCTCCTTTTTTATTTTTTCCTTTTCATATCCCAGGGTATGTTTGGGTCTACCGAACTGTTAGGGGTGCACATCTTTAAATGTACACACCCAACTATAACCGGGGGCTTCTTTGATGAAGCTTATTATGAAAAGCTTGTGGCTTACATTGTTTATGTTGTTTGTTCTATACACCTTTTGCCATTATATGCACCTCTATGACTTAAGTTTTTGCCAAGCTAGGTTGCCTTGCTCATGTGTTTATACCCTATGTTCCCGATTGTTCGGCTAAGGTGTAAGGGAGCACCTCTGTGATTGTTACAACCGGGTAATCCGGATCTGTACCTCAGACGGGTGAAACCGAAAGCTAGCGTTCTTAAGGGAATAATTGGTTGGCAAATAACGATAGATTACTTATGTTTATGTAATTCTTCTAACAAATAAGGGACAGGCTGCCCGTAATTCTATCTTTCGGATCAAAGCCTAGGCATGCATAATTAGGCATGCCGACCCAAGGAAAGGAACCCTTAACGAAACTATTTCCCCCGGAAGATGTTTCTTACGTTAATTAGTAATATAACATAACTCCCCGAACAAATTTTGTCTGTTTGAGCAATGTGACCGGATTGCCTAGTTTCTGTACATAATGAATGTTTATTACATTCCAACATGGTATCCAGAAACACTCCAACTTCTTGATTCGGAGGTTGAAGCCGAAGGTCTGCGATGACAAATTTTGACAAGTTCGGTTGGATATAAGTTCGATGATAAAGTACATTGATACATTGACTCGAACACCTACTCTTTATCTATGCCATCTATAAGACTGTCTAAACTATAGTCTTCTTACGAATATTTCCCAGCTATCATCACTTGGTCATGCACCAAGTTCACGGGAATCTCTTTTCCGTTTGGTCCCTGGGGTCCAACTTGGGCCATATGATTCAGATCGACCCCGGTGTAGCATGTTTTCACCATTGCCCATGCCTCCCGTGCACCTTCCCGGCATGCTAAGGCCTTCCATAGCTCAAAACAGTGCATGGCACCTTTGAACAGGTTCGCCAACCCCTCCATACTTTCTGGAGGGGCATCGGACGGCCATAAGGCTTTGACCATACTCTTCATGGCTTTCCGAGCCTGCTCATGCACTACGGACAGCTCTTTTAAAACATCACCTCGGAATCCGGATACTTCCTCTTCAGGACACCCAGTTAACAGCCCTGTAAGAACAATATTATAACACTCCGAATTACGGGATAGTATGATTCCTCTGGATGGCTCAAAGATCATACCAAATATGCCTCCTTTCAACTTTTTATTCTCTTTTTGTGTGTCCGGTGATTGAGCCTTTAAGCTCTTTATCTCTTTGGCTTGCCTATCCTTTTCCTCCTCCATTTTGTTCTTTTGCTCAGTGGTCATATGATTTTCTTCATCTCCTCTAGCTCTGTGGTGGCGGCATTTAGCTTTGTCCGGCTCGTTTCAAGCTCCTGGGACAACGCGTTGTTCTTCTCTTTGAGAACCCGCGGTCATAATGATCCTTAAATCGGTTGGTCTAAACCGCTTCAAGTCTCGGGGGCTACTGGCATATATCTATTAAAAATTACACAAACCATTACCCGCATATCTTTTGAAAACAAGTGAGCAGCTCCAGCAAGTCCGTCCCGAGCGGCTCAGATATATGCATCCACGGTGCTGAGGGCAGGAAATTCCTGCTCAGTAAAAATTGGAGCGCGCATAGTCTCTTTCAGTCGTCGATGATTCATCACGCTCTCCACTTTGGAATTTGTGACAGATACTTCATCAGAATCCTCATGAGGTGGATGAGCTGTCATGCATCCGAATTGGCTCTTGTCCTGGTTGATGAGCCCAGTGCCGGATTAGCTGATAATCGGCTAACTGGGACTTCGGACATGGTTCGCCGTGTGCTCTTCCTGAAATAAGATGGGAGGAGAAATATGACAATCTGGTCTTATGCCTAGGTATATATTAAAGGCCATACCTCTTTGGTGAAGGAGGGGGCTCGACGGCGCTCCCCGGTTTCCTTTCATTTTGAAGGCTCACCCTGCGTAGATGCTACCTTCCTACGGGCCGCCCTCGATGGGGTACAGCTCGCTGAGCGCCGATCCTATGAAGCACAATTCAGTGTGATGGGTGAGACGCAGGTGGGGGGTTCCTTTTTTGGGGATGATCTCCGAATACTTGCATTGGAGAAAGAGAGGAGGTCAGGGTAGTCGGCAATAATAGCCACTTCCGAGCCATGAAGGCTCGCTTGATAAAAGACTCTATTATCAAAATTTATAAATATATCCGGATCTTATCGGGAGCAGGGGGTCCTCGTTGCGACCATAGTCCTCTAGCTGTGGGGAGGGGCAATGAATATTTTAGACCACCTTCCTCCAAGTCTGTTTTAAGACGACCAAAACAATTCGATTAACATACCTTGATAATGAGGTGGTACAATGATGATAATCAAAAACTTACCCATTCAATGGGGTAATACATGGAGAAACCTTCTCGACAATTTACATGAGGGAATTCTTCCTTCTCCCCGTTATAAAGATTTGCCAGAATGGCAGCCAGAGCGGCTGGGGTATCCGGGCTTCGCACTTATAATGAGATGCGTCGTCCTATCTGTTGTAACACCACAAAGGGGTTACTCTAGACTGAAGAGGTTGGATGCATCGCTTAATCGCGATGACCATGACTTCGACTATCGAGAGTTCGAAATGGGCAAGTAACCTGACCTTGCTGACCAACCTCATTACTTCCGCACTTTCTTCTTGCTTGGAGCTCCGGGGGTGCCAGTTGAGGCATTTCTTCAAAGGAGCGCTGGAGAATTTGGGAAGTCCATGTCGAACTGGGTCCGGAAGGGGAACATCCTCAACATAAAACCTTTCTGAAGTCCATTCTTCGGATCCCTTTTTGGGAGTTCCGACGAGGTAACCTGATCCAGCTATGCGACACACTTCAGCACCGCGCACTTCAAATATAGAACCCCCTTGATGACGAGGGACGAGGCAAAAGAACTTTCTCCATAGTTCAAAATGAGATGCACAGCCTAAAAACAGTTTGCAGAGAGCGACAAAACCTGAAATGTGCAGGATAGAACCTGATGTAAGGTTGTGCAGCTGGATCTCGTTGAATTCCAATAGACCCCTGAGGAAGGGATGGATCGGGAATCCTAAGCCCCTCAGAATAAACGAGACGAAGCACACCCTCTCCTCCTTGTTGGGGTTGGGGAAATTCTCTGCTAGCACATTATTTCCAATCGAGGGCAATCCCGCCCGCACGGAGACTAGATCTGCAGGAGGGAGATATCCCTACGTCTGAAGTCGATTTAGCTGGAGGTGAGATACAAAGCATCTTCGCCAATCACCCTCTTGAGGTCCATGAGGGAACGAGGAAGAGCTAGGGGCATTGGCCATGTTTTGAAGTTTTTCGTGGTTGGCTCTGATGATCTTACGCGATGTGGGTGGCATTTGGGGATCTAACCTCCTTATATAGATGCCGCCCTTGCGTGGTAAAGGGCTTATTTTGTAAAAAATATTATGGACCGTTCGCACTCGCTCGTCGCATGGAAATCAAGGCGACGACTGGAAGGAATCATAAAGGCCGAACATGGAGGTCAAGACCAGACTGTCATCAATCCGGAGTATGATGAAGAACCCGCCTTGCAAAGCTGAAAACATAAGTCGGATACTACATGGTCATTGAAGACAAGTTCAGGGGCTACTGAGGGAGTCCTGGGTTAGGGGGTCCTTGGGTATCCGGTCTATTCGATATGGCCCGGACAGATGGGCCATGAAGATAAAACAGAAGATTATCCCTGTGTCCATGTAGGACTCCTATATGCATGGACGATAATTTTGGTGTCTGGATATACTATTTCCTTCCTCTGCAAACTGACTTTGTACAACCCTAAGCCCCTCCGATGTGTATATAAACCAGAGGGTTTAGTCCGTAGAGGCTATCAGAATAATCATAGGCTTGACATCTAGGTTTAGCCATCAAGATCTTGAGGTAGATCAACTCTTGTAACCCCTATACTCATCAAATATAATCAAGCATGACGTAGGGTTTTACCTCCTTTAAGAGGGCCCGTACCTAGGTAAACATCATGTCCCCATTGTCCCTTGTTACCATTGATCATTAGACTCATACCTTGGGCCCCCCTACCTGAGATCTGCCGGTTTTGACACCGACAACCATTAATCTATGGGGTTCCAGTTTGGATCCGATAACCCGTTAACAACCCAGACCAATGGGGATTGTCCACGTGTAAAATTCTCATTTGCCGGCGGATCCACGTGTCGGCCCAGCATTGGGACAGTTGTCATTCGGAGAATGGACGGGACGAGCCTATGATACGTCGAGACGTGGCTTCGCCCAATAGTGGCCCATTTAGGTCAAAAGGCCGGCCCGCTTGACCTGGTCAAAAGGTAATAGCCAACCCACTTAAAGCCTGCTAGCGGCCTATATATTCGCATATAGCCCATTTACAACTCGCTAACTCATGGCCCATTACGGCCTATCCGAATTAGGCCCAGTAGCGTCGTCTGGGCTGTCCAATATGATTCCAGCCCGTTGTAACTTCCGGCCCATGTATGGCCCATGATGTCTTTTGGCCCATATGAGGCCCTTTGTAACTCTTGGCCCATTAATGGGCCGTGGTGAAACTGGCCCGTAATGAACAGTGCATCGCTTTATACCCTTTAACGACCCATCATTCCATTGGCTCATTTCCAACCTGTGTTATCTTTCGGCCTTCTCAGGGCCCATTTATTCTTGGGCTAATTCACAACATTCGATTACTTACGGTCCGTTACTAGCCTGTTCCGGTTGTAGGCCAAATTCAGCCCGTGGTTAAAGTTGGCCCGTTTGTGGCCCGTTAATCCATTGGGTCGATTTCATAGCATCAGCAAATACAGCTGATTAATGACAACCCGTTATGGTCGGCCCATGAACGGACAATTCCAACTCTAGCCCATTTACGACCCATAATGCGGCTTGTTATTGGCCCATGTTTAGCCAATCGATCATATGGCCCATAGAAGGCCCATTGATTCTACGGCCCATGGAAGGCCCATTGTTTCTATGGCCCGTAGAAGTCCCATTGTTTCTACAGCCCATAGGAGGCCGATGGTCACTACAGTAAATATGTAGCCCATGGTTATTGTGGCCTAGTTTAAAAATAGGTTATTGCGACCACTAGCAAACCGCGAAAAAGAACTGCAATGACTACAAGCAAACAAATAAACAAGACAACAAGGAAATAAATAAGCAAGCAACTTACGGTAGGCTATCATGACTATTACACATATTACATCCACTGGGCATCAAAGTTCACCACCAGTGCAAATATGGGGAACAAAGCAACATATTACATACACTGGTTGTCAATGTTGGCGACCAGTGCAAATAAACGTCACAGGAAAACAAGTCCAGCACTGAAACCACTTCATAAGAGCTCAAGAAACAATATCTTCGGTATGCACCATGTTGGCAATACACTTAGCAAGCTTATTAGATTTCTCATGTTTGGCGCTTAAATCCTCCAATGCTTGCAATTGCACCAGAAAGTATGCATCTGAATTCTGCAGGGTCTTCCTCAGTCCTTCGGCTTCCTATCGCAACACATCTGATCTATGTCTTTCAACTTGAAGTTGAGACTCAAGAAGCCGAACTGATTCAGGTAGCAAGTTCGAAGAGTTGGTGCCAGCAGTAGTGGCCAGTAACTCGAACACTACATCAAGACAGGACTTTGGGGTTGTCTCAGTGTCTTCAATATAGTTTTTATCAGCTTTCTTGGAGACCAACAGGGATATCTCACTATCTTGAACCTTATATGCATTACTTCCTTTACCATTGCATAAGGGGGTACTCTTCTCCAATATTTTGTCTTCATTCTAAAAGAGAAACAAGCAGACACATCATAGGTTTTCCATGCTGTATATGAAACTCATTTTGTTAAATCCGCTCAGTAGTAAAGTGGACAGGATAACAGCATGAAACAAACATATATCTATGTACCATGGTCATTGTATGGTCTATATCATTCTAGTTTTTGTTGCCAAATGAAGATAGAGACACAATTCAAATAATATCTGTTTAAGACAAAGCAGAATAGACAGAATATAAGTGTGGGAAACTACAAAGCAATAACAACACTTGTAATGTGCATGACATGAGAACATAATTGTTTATTCAATTGAAACTGAAATCAACATAGAGCAAGTTACAATAGCAACCAGTTAAAGAAATAGGTTTAAAACATACCTATTGCGCCATTGGAGTTTTAATTCCATCCTTCAAATTTGAAAATAGTTGGTATGGGTAAATACAGTGATGCAAGAGCAAAGGAGTATGAATCATAGCTACAGAACCTGGCCTGAGAACAATTCTTCTTCTGCTTTAAGCGTTGAGTTGGGGTTCGGAGTTGTGGTCCTCGTGCTTTGGGCACTGCAGTTGCCTTACTAACTGCTCGTGTTTGGGTGCTCTATGCTAGAGACAGTGATGTGTCAACTGGAACTGGTTTACTATCTGCCGGGGTTGGGGTTAGAAGGGGTGTAGCTGGTTCTCTGGCCAACTAGGTAGGGGTACAATCTGCGAGAGTCCGAATTATGTGTGGTGGGGCTGGTTCTTGGTCAAGTACAACCATGGTTCTATCTACATTGACTGGTAGTACTACCTTTTCTGAAGACCGTGTTGTTACTCCCTTAGATACTGCCATCACCCTCTCCAATTCAAACGGCTGATAAACAAGAATAGTAGTTGAATGTACATACATTGTATCCCACATGCTCCTCGATGATCTCATCGGATGAACCATGATGTCGAGGATTCAATCAATCCCATATACAATTCCCATTGTCAATCGGTACGTTACTCGCCCGAGACTCGATTGTCGGTATCCCAATACCTCGTTCAATCTCGTTACCGGCAAGTCACTTTACTCGTACCATAATGCATGATCCCGTGATCAACCACTTGGTCACATTGAGCTCATTATGATGATGCATTACCGAGTGGGCCCAGAGATACCTCTCCGTCATACGGAGTGACAAACCCCAGTATCGATTCGTGCCAACCCAACAGACACTTTCGGAGATACCCGTAGTGCACCTTTATAGTCACCCAGTTACATTGTGATGTTTGGCACACCCAAAGCACTCCTACGGTATCTGGGAGTTGCACAATCTCATGGTCTAAGGAAATGATACTTGACATTCGGAAAAGCTCTAGCAAATGAACTACACGATCTTTGAGCTATGCTTAGGATTGGGTCTTGTCCATCACATCATTCTCCTAATGATGTGATCTCGTTATCAATGACATCTAATGTCCATAATCAGGAAACCATGACTATCTTTTGATCAATGAGCTAGTCAACTAGAGGCTCAGTAGGGACGTGTTGTGGTCTATGTATTCACACATGTATTACAATTTCCAGATAACACAATTATAGCATGAACAATAGACAATTATCATGAACAAGGAAATATAATAATAACCATTTTATTATTGCCTCTAGGGCATATTTCCAATAGTCTCCCACTTGCACTAGAGTCAATAATCTAGTTACATTGTGATGAATCGAACACCCATAGAGTTCTGGTGTTGATCATGTTTTGCTCTAGGGAGAGGTTTAGTCAACGGATCTGCTACATTCAGGTCCGTATGTACTTTACAAATATCTATGTCTCCATTTTGAACACTTTCACGAATGGAGTTGAAGCGACGCTTGATATGCCTGGTCTTCCTGTGAAACCTGGGCTCCTTGGCAAGGGCAATAGCTCCAGTGTTGTCACACAAGAGAGTCATCGGGCCCGACGCATTGGGAATGACTCCTAGGTCAGTAATGAACTCCTTCACCCAGATTGCTTCTTGTGCTGCCTCCGAGGCTGCCATGTACTCCGCTTCACATGTAGATCCCGCCACAACGCTTTGCTTGCAACTGCACCAGCTGACTGCCCCACCATTCAAAATATACACGTATCCGGTTTGTGACTTGGAGTCATCAAGATCTATGTCGAAGCTAGCATCGACGTAACCCTTTACGACGAGCTCTTCGTCACCTCCATAAACGAGAAACATATCCTTAGTCCTTTTCAGGTACTTCAGGATGTTCTTGACCGCTGTCTAGTGTTCCATGCCGGGATTACATTGGTACCTTCCCACCAAACTTACGGCAAGGTTTACATCAGGTCTGGTACACAACATAGCATACATGATAGACCCTATGGCCGAGGCATTGGGAACGACACTCATCTTTTCTCTAGCTTCTGCCATGGTCGGGCATTGAGCCGTGCTCAATCTCGTACCTTGCAACACAGGCAAGAACCCCTTCTTTGACTGATCCATATTGAACTTCTTCAATATCTTGTCAAGGTACGTACTCTGTGAAAGACCAATGAGGCGTCTCGATCTATCTCTATAGATCTTGATGCCTAATATGTAAGCAGCTTCTCCAAGATCCTTCATTGAAAAACACTTGTTCAAGTAGGCCTTTATGCTTTCCAAGAATTCTATATCATTTCCCATCAACAGTATGTCATCCACATACAATATGAGAAATGCTACAGAGCTCCCACTCACTTTCTTGTAAATGCAGGCTTCTCCATAAGTCTGCGTAAACCCAAATGCTTTGATCATCTCATCAAAACGAATGTTCCAACTCTGAGATGCTTGCACCAGCCCATAGATCGAGCATTGGAGCTTGCACACCTTGTAAGCATTCTTAGGATCGACAAAACCTTCCGGCTGCATCATATACAATTCTTCCTTAAGGAAACCATTAAGGAATGCCGTTTTGACGTCCATTTGCCATATCTCATAATCATAGAATGCGACAATTGCTAACATGATTCGAACGAACTTCAGCTTTGCTACGGGTGAGAAAGTCTCATCGTAGTCAACCCCTTGAACTTGTCGATAACCCTTAGCGAGAAGACGAGCTTTATAGATGGTTACATTACCATCCGCGTCTGTCTTCTTCTTAAAGATCCATTTATTTTCTATGGCTCGCCGATCATTGGGCAAGTCAGTCAAAGTCCATACTTCGTTTTCATACATGGATCCTATCTCGGATTTCATTGCTTCCAGCCATTTGTCGGAATCTGGGCCCGCCATCACTTCTTCATAGTTCGAAGGTTCACCATTGTCTAACAACATGATTTCCAGGACAGGGTTACCGTACCACTCTGGTGCGGAACGTGTCCTTGTGGACCTACGAAGTTCAGTAGCAACTTGATCTGAAGTTTCATGATCATCATCATTAACTTCCTCTCTAGTCGGTGCAGGCACCTCAGGAACATTTCTTGAGCTGCGCCACTCTCCGGTTCAAGAGGCAATACTTCATCAAGTTCTACTTTCCTCGCACTTACTTCTTTCGAGAGAAACTCTTTCTCTAGAAAGGATCCATTCTTGGCAACAAATCTTGCCTTCGGATCTGAGGTAGAAGGTATACCCAATAGTTTCTTTAGGGTATCCTATGAAGACGCATTTTTCTGACTTGGGTTTAAGCTTTTCAGGTTGAAGTTTCTTGACATAAGCATCGCATCCCCAAACTTTTAGAAATGACAGCTTAGGTTTCTTCCCAAACCATAATTCATACGGTGTCGTCTCAACGGATTTCGATGGAGCCCTATTTAAAGTGAATGCGGTAGTCTCTAAAGCATAGCCCCAAAATGACAGCGGTAGATCGGTAAGAGACATCATAGATCGCACCATATCCAATAGAGTGCGATTACGACGTTCGGACACACCATTACGCTGAGGTGTTCCAGGCGGCATGAGTTGTGAAACTATTCCACATTTCCTTAAGTGCGTGCCAAATTCGTGACTCAAGTATTCTCCCCCACGATCTGATCACAAGAACTTGATTTTCCTGTCACGTTGATTCTCAACCTCACTCTGAAATTCCTTGAACTTTTCAAAGGTCTCAGACTTGTGTTTCATTAAGTAGACATACCCATATCTACTCAAGTCATCAGTGAGGGTGAGAACATAACGATAGCCACCGCGAGCCTCAACACTCATTGGACCACACACATCAGTATGTATGATTTCCAGTAAGTTGGTTGCTCGCTCCATTGTTCCTGAGAACGGAGTCTTGGTCATTTTACCCATGAGGCATGGTTCGCACGTGTCAAATGATTCGTAATCAAGAGACTCCAAAAGTCCATCTGCATGGAGCTTCTTCATGCGTTTGACACCTATGTGACCAAGGCGGCAGTGCCACAAGTATGTGGGACTATCATTATCAACGTTACATCTTTTGGTATTCACACTATGAATATGTGTAACATTACGCTCGAGATTCATTTAGAATAAACCATTCACCAGCAGGGCATGACCATAAAACATATCTCTCATATAAATAGAACAACCATTATTCTCGGATTTAAATGAGTAGCCATCTCGAATTAAACGAGATCCTGATACAATGTTCATGCTCAAAGCTGGCACTAAATAACAATTATTGAGGTTTAAAACTAATCCCGTAGGTAAATGTAGAGGTAGCGTGCCAACGGCGATCACATCGACCTTGGAACCATTCCCGACGCGCATCGTCACCTCGTCCTTCGCCAGTCTCTGCTTATTCCGCAGCTCCTGCTTTGAGTTACAAATGTGAGAAACCACACCGGTATCAAATACCCAGGAGCTACTACGAGTACTGGTAAGGTCCACATCAATTACATGTATATCACATATACCTTTAGTGTTGTCGGCCTTCTTGTCCGCTAAGTATTTGGGGCAGTTCCGCTTCCAGTGACCACTTCCCTTGCAATAAAAACACTCAGTCTCGGGCTTGGGTCCATTCTTTGGCTTCTTCCCGGCAGCTTGCTTACCAGGCGCGGCAACCCCCTTGCCGTCCTTCTTGAAGTTCCTCTTACCCTTGCCTTTCTTAAACTTAGTGGTTTTATTCACCATCAACACTTGATGTTCCTTTTTGATCTCCACCTCTGCTGATTTCAGCATTGAATATACTTCAGGAATGATCTTTTCCACCCCCTGCATATTGAAGTTCATCACAAAGCTCTTGTAGCTCCGTGGAAGCGACTGAAGGATTCTGTCAATGACCGCGTCATTCGGGACATTAACTCCCAGCTGAGTCAAGCGGTTATGCAACCCAGACATTTTGAGTATGTGCTCACTGACAGAACTATTTTCCTCCATCTTACAACTAAAGAACTTGTCGGAGACTTCATATCTCTCGACCCGGCCATGAGCTTGGAAAACCATTTTCAGCTCTTCGAACATCTCATATGCTCTGTGTTGCTCAAAACGCTTTTGGAGCCCCGGTTCTAAGCTGTAAAGCATGCCGCACTAAACGAGGGAGTAATCATCAGCACGTGACTGCCAAGCGTTCATAACATCTTGGTTCTCTGGGATGGGTGCATCACCTAGCGGTGCTTCTAGGACATAATCTTTCTTGGCAGCTATGAGGATGATCCTCAGGTTCCGGACCCAGTCCGTATAGTTGCTTCCATCATCTTTCAGCTTGGTTTTCTCTAGGAACGCGTTGAAGTTGAGGGCAACATTAGCTTGGGCCATTTGATCTACAAGACACATTGTAAAGATTTTAGACTAAGTTCATGATAATTAAGTTCATCTAATCAAATTATTCAATGAACTCCCACTCAGATAGACATCCCTCTGGTCATCGAAGTGAAACATGATCAGAGTCAACTAGGCCGTGTCCGATCATCACGTGAGACGGACTAGTCAACATCGGTGAACATCTTCATGTTGATCGTATCTTCTATATGACTCATGCTCGACCTTTCGGTCTTCCGTGTTCCGAGGCCATGTCTGTACATGCTAGGCTCGTCAAGTCAACCTAAGTGTATTGCGTGTGTAAATGTGGCTTACACCCATTGTATTCGAACGTTAGAATCTATCACACCCGATCATCACGTGGTGCTTTGAAACAACAAACCTTCGCAACAGTGCACAGTTAGGGGGAACACTTTCTTGAAATTATTACGAGGGATCATCTTATTTAAGCTACCGTCATTCTAAGCAAATAAGATGTAAAACATGATAAACATCACATGCAATCAAACAGTGACATGATATGGCCAATATCATTTGCTCCTTTTGATCTCCATCTTCAGGGCGCCATGATCATCATCGTCACCGGCATGACACCATGATCTCCATCATCGTGTCTTCATGAAGTTGTCTCGTCTTCTATTAGTTCTACTACTATGGCTAACGGTTTAGCAATAAAGTAAAGTAATTATATGACGTTTATGTTGACACGCAGGTCATAAATAAAGTAAGACAACTCCTATGGCTCCTGCCGGTTGTCATACTCATCGACATGCAATTCGTGATTCCTATTACAAGAACATTATAAATCTCATACATCACATATATCATTCATCACATCCTTTTGGCCATATCACATCACACGACACATGCCGCAAAAACAAGTTAGACGTTCTCTAATTGTTGTTGCAAGTTTTTACGTGGCTGCTATAGGTTTCTTAGCAAGAACGTTTCTTACCTACGCCAAAACCACAACGTGATATGCCAATTTCTATTTACCCTTCATAAGGACCCTTTTCATTGAATCCGATCCGACTAAAGTGGGAGAGACAGACACCCGCTAGCCACCTTATGCAACTAGTGCATGTCAGTCGGTGGAACCAGTCTCACGTAAGCGTACGTGTAAGGTAGGTCCGGGCCGCTTCATCCCATGATGCCGCCGAATCAAGATAAGACTAGTAACGGCAAGTAAATTGACAATATCGACGCCCACAACTGCTTTGTGTTCTACTCGTGCATAGAAACTACGCATAGACCTAGCTCATGATGCCACTGTTGGTGAACGTAGCAGAATTTAAAATTTTCTACGCATCACCAAGATCAATCTATGGAGTTATCTAGCAACAAGGAAAGGGGAGTGCATCTACATACCCTTGTAGATCGCGCGCGGAAGCGTTCAAGAGAACGGGGTTGATAGAGTCGTACTCGTCGTGATCCAAATCACCGATGACCGAGCGCCGAACGGACGACACCTCCGCGTTCAACACACGTACGGTTGGGAAGACGTCTCCTCCTTCTTGATCCAGAAAGGGGGAAGGAGAGGTTGATGGAGATCCAGCAGCACGACGGCGTGGTGGTGGAAGCAACGGCGATCTCGGCAGGGCTTCGCCAAGCTCAGCGAGAGGGAGAGGTGTCATGGGAGGGAGAGGGAGGCGCCAGGGGCTAGGGTGCGGCTGCCCTCCCTCCCACCCCCACTATATATAGGGCCACTAAGGGGGCGCCGGCCCTAGAGATTGAATCTCAAGGGGGGCGGCGGCCAAGGGGGGTGGCTTGCCCCCCAAGCCAAGTGGGGCGCCCCCACCCCTAGGGTTTCCAACCCTAGGCGTAGGGGGAGGACCAAGGGGGGCGCACCAACCCACCAGGGGCTGGTTCCCTTCCCCACTTCAGCCCATGGGGCCCTCCGAGATAGGTGGCCCCACCCGGTGGACCCCCGGGACCCTTCCGGTGGTCCCGGTACAATA